>NC_081193.1:60426515-61804848 GCF_902713425.1 Acipenser ruthenus
AGACCCAGCCCATAAAATACATATGGGCGGGGCGATAGGCGGAAGCCTTGGTGAAGATTGGCTTCTTCGTTTAAACACAGCCAAGACTCATTCTTGAATACACACGGACAGCGACAGCTTTCGAAGAGATGCGCTAGAACTTGGTATATACAGTAAAAAAACAAAAAAACAAACAAACAACAACAAAAAAACGGTATACATATTTTTCTTACAGCTCTACCACCTGAAACCGGTTTCGATCGACCTGAGGGAATATTATCTTGTGTTGGCATATAATACTCCTACACTTCCTTGCTTGTCAACCGGTGAGTTTCATATCGCAATCAAGTTTGTCCGCACAAGTTGTTGTCTTCTTACAACTGAGATGTGTTTGTACGGTAATTTTGGATGAATTTACAGACACGGATATGTTGAACTGCTAACCCAGGTAGGAAACAGTTTAATAAAGGCACGCTCGCCTTATGTATTGCCGTGTCGCAATAACCCGAAGCCGAGTTAAATCACCGATGTATGAAACTGAGTTCAGCAGGCAAATTATATATATATATATATATATATATATATATATATATATATATATATATATATATATATAATTTATCTATGTATTTATTTATTTTTGAATTTCAACTTTATTTTCTGGTACGGTGATTACACCGTAGTCTGTTCGATGTAATTTAATAACACGAAGAGTGCATATTACAGTACTAGCAAAGGGATAACATGCTTTCATTTTATAAAGACCCTGCGACTTTGTCAGGAACTCACAAAATGCAGCAGCAAATGCCGAAATCTCATGTCATGTTCAGCGTAGTTTACGTCAGTCACTGCGGTGTCGGTGTCAGCTTGAGGAGGCCAAAAAAGTTTGAGGGTGAGAGGGTTTGCGCCGCGCGTAAGACAGAGCTAGCCCACCCTCAGACCAGAGACGATTTAGTTTTGTCTAGTTTAGGTTCTGATACTGTACCGAGAAATAAAGCCGCTATATATACCGTATTACTTTGAATTAACGTCGTTATATGTGTGTGTGTGTCTATCTATCTATCTATCTATCTATCTATCTATCTATCTATCTATATATATATATAGTGAATTTTATTACTTCTGGTTATTTTATTTGCCTATTTATCTTAGCCCAAGAAGGAAAAGCTGACAGGCTAGCGTCAGTATACGGGTTTAGTGCATAGATATAGAAATGTATGTTTTGAAGGGATTTGGTAGCGCTTGGAGCTTACATGTTTTAAAAAGTATTTATTATTTGTTTTCTACTTTGTATTTATTACCAACCTATTTAATATATATATATACTTTTTTTTTTTTTTTTAAGAGACACCAGTTGGGTCATGCAGGTTAGTAAGAAGTGTAAAACTATTCAGTAATTTAAGTGCTAAATTAATTTGTTATTATGATAGACCACAGCAGCATCACGTGATTTCTCTACCCGACTGTTGTATTCGCTACGTTATACTGTAGTTTCATAACAATTCCTCGTTTTACAGTTTAACCTCTGGGAGGCAGTGATGGACTGGTTTTGGTTTAGGATTTCCTCAACTCCTGTATTGGTTCCTGTTGTGTCAGTCACATGCTTTAATCCAATAAGTAGCTTCTTAAATGTTGACGGCGTGCCCGTCTTGAGCGCTGTAAACTTTCTTGACTCAAAATAAACTTCTCATAACAGAAACAAGACGGCAAATTGGTACTGTGACTGAGGTTAATTATATTTTAAGGTATTTTGTACAGTTACCGGTATCCTGTTTTTGTTTAGCGTTTATACATGCCAATGAGGAATTTTTATTAATACATTGCTTTTTGTGTGAAATGTAAGTATATCATTGTTGTAACAGGGTTAAGGAAGTAGACTTACTGGTAAATAAACTAGTGTAATGAGTACACATTGCAGTCCACAAGCTGTTGCTTAAATTACCTTCTGAAAAAAACAAAACAAAACAAAAAAAAAAAAAACAGTGGTAATCATTATATTTTGTGGCTGCTAACTGCATGATTGGAATTTTAAAGAAATATGTGTAACTAGTGTGCCTATGTGGGGAGATGCCTGAATGTAGGATTTAAAAAAAAAAAAAACTTTTGCAAGAAATAGAAGTTATTGTTAACGTCATAAAACGACTTTGTTATCCATTGTCTGACCTATTTTGGTTTAAGTGGGGGTTATTTCATTTCTTTAGTTGAAATCGGCAACTAAATAAAAAAGTACACTCAAAAAAACGTGTGCCTTCGCTGGTAGCATATTATGTGGTGTTATATATTTTTTCTAATACCTTGTAAGCATGTAACCATAGATGTTTTTATTAATTATTTAGCGAACACGTAATTGTGAAGTTGTCTCAAATTAGAGTTTATTGTGACGCAGTTACTACAACTCGCTGCTACTGCCAGGAGCCTTTCCCTTCTCTGCAGAACTGCTGTGATCAGCACTTTTAAGTCGAACAATGGCACTGTAATAAGGAACTTGGCCAGAAGTAAATAAATAATAAAAAAAATTACTGAAATCAGTTACTAGGTCTAGTCACGCCCCTACATTTAGTCATATCAGATTCCTTGCATTTATGGCTTAGGTGTATTGGAACGTTTTCTCCCCCCCCCCCCAATCAGCAATATCAATATAAATAAGAGTCAAAAGATTTTAGTATTTACTCTCGGTTTCATAGTTCTTTCAAGCCTTAAGTTGTATCCTGACAGAACCTGTGGTAATACGGAAAATAGAACAACCCTTTAAATGCCAGCAGTTTATGAATACTTTCAGATTACATTTAAACAACTAAGGCAACAAAAACATAATATGCATCCACAGTTACAGGTTGCAGAGACGCTGAAAAGATAAAATGCTAATCCCAGCTTTATTTGTTCTGCAGAGGAAAAAAAAAACAGAGTGAATGACAGACCACCCTCAGATGTAAATTCTGAACGTGGCAGAAGGGAAGGTGGACAGTTGCAGCCCACCCAGGGAGCAGGTCGGCCTCAGAACAGAGCAGGGTCTTCAGCCTCCTTACCAACCCAGTCTGAAGGTGCTCACACTGGTGACGGGGACCAGCCTGTGCCCACCAGCCTGCAGGGAGGATTTCCAATGTCCCGTAGTCCCAATCAGTATGCTTCACGGTGCCCATTGTTTAGATCCTTGTCCAGATCATCCAGTGGATATTTTTCCTTTGACTCTGAGTCCATTTCAAGTCCACCACCTATGAGCCATAACAAGTCCACACAGACTCCGAGCCCAGCTAGTCAAGTTATTTCACACGCCCAGCATTGCTTAGCCCAACAACATGAAAACGCGCAAGGCCATGGTAAGAACTCCTTGCCATATGCATTTCTTTATAATGAAATTATCATGAATCCAACATATTTCAGAATACTGTGCACAATCTGAACCAATTAAGATTGCTCTATCAAGTGTATCTTTAAAAACATACAAGAAGAGTATATACAGTTCACAACCTTTTGAAAAATGGGTTGCTACTGGTAATAGTTAATCAGCGTGCAGTATGTGTAGAATATTTTATTATAATAAAATGTAATCATTGATTTGACTACTGTTTTTAGTACTGTAATTAACCAAAATTAGTGAATTGTCTGAAATATTTTAATTTGTTTTACTTTATATACTTTTAATTAAAACTGAGTTTTATTAATTAATCTTGGTCACATATTTATCTTTTTCAGACAAGTTTGAGTTTACAGTTGTCAGTGGTTTGCTTCAGAGAAAACTTTTGATATTAATATAGGGTGCGTTCCAACAGTGATACTGTTCTGTTATTAAAAAGATGACAATGATCAAGCTATGCCAGTTTCTCTGCTGATTGCCTGGTTTTCTGAAAAAAATTTTTTTTAGCACATCTGCTACGTATAAAAAATGTATTCTTTGAAAAATCCAACCCTTAATAATGTATTGTGTTCCTTTCATGTTGCTGGAAAATTCACATGCAATTTTACAGATGTCACATCAGCTGTAAAATAATTTTTCTTTATGAAATCAATTACTGGTTAAGTAGAATGGAGTTTTTAATGGTGCAGGATGAAAATGCTTCTACTTTCATTACATGAAATATTTGAAATGTTATAACCAGTTCATTATCTTTGTGTTGACATGTTGTAAAGTAACTGCAAGCGAAACTCCTTCAGTCTATTGTTAAGCACTAATTACTGGGTGCATTTGAGATAGATTTTATACTTAGGAGACTCCGAACGCTAGATGCTTTCTCTGTTTATAGCTGTCATAGCTTAGTTTTAAAAAAATCCACTACGAGTGACTTCAACAGAATCAAGTTACAGTAGATGCCGGTTATTAGCAACCCTGATAAAGACAACTTTCGGTTATTAAGAACATTTTCATGGGAACCAATCCCATCCCATAGACTTTAATGTTAATGGATTTCGGATATTAGCAGCTGTCTGCCGCTTAATGACAACTTTTTTTACAATTTCTATTGCTACGGCACGCACACTAATACATCGCTTGCATCACAGCGTCTATTTATGTATCAATTTTAATATCGCAGCTGTACATTTATTGAGTCTGATTGTCATCTGTCATCATGGCTTCAAAACGTGTTGACCTTTCTATAGCCGATAAAGTTCGGATTCTGGAGGCACTACGTGAACCCGGTGCTAAACAAGTATGGGTAGCAGAAAAGTTTGGCATCTCAAAATCTGTTGTATCCCGCATTTTGAAATTGGCTATGAAGTTGCATGCAAAATTTGTGAGGTATTTACAGCTGGAGATGGCGAATTGTAAAAAAAACAAACAACATTGGACAACTACTTCTTTTAAAATGATGCTTCTGTATTAAATGTAAGTCCTGTATACCAAGTGTGTTTACTGTTTAAGGATATTGATAGTACGCTGTTGTAGTACTATATGTACAATACAGTACTGTGTAAACCTTTTTGTTTTACACATCCGTGTAGTATTAGTAAAGAGTTGTTTGTTCTGATATTTGGTGTTTTTCATGTTTATTTTTAACACTATAATGAACCAAGACGTGTATTTCAGTGCACTCTTTCTACAACTATAGTATACATCGTTTTTCCATATACATACACTTGAAAATGTGGGTTTTCAGTTAATAACAACTTTTTTAACAGTGAACAGTGTCCTGTATATGCCATATACTGAATTCAAATCCCAATGGAAGTGAACGGCAAAAAGATTCAATTTGTCATATAGTAAAATATATTTGAAAAAAAGCCATACAAATCCAGCTCACAATGCAAAAGGTGACTGACAAACTAACCATTTAATGGTGGTTGCAAAGACTGTTGTGTATTTGACTCATTAATCTGTTTTATAGTGAGCTGTATTTGTGTGTGTTATTTGCAAATACCATTTCATTTTTTCAAGAAATCAGGTAGCAACCCATGGTTGCTTAACTGCACTTGGAACATTTTGTAGATAAGAGAAGTCTTGGTCCATGAGGAGTTGTTGGCCTTAATAAAAATGCTCAATATTACAAATTGATTACTCACAAATTATGAGTTGTTATTAACCCCCATAACATCTTTTTAACATAAGGACTTTTAAATGCAAAACCGTGTCCTATAAAGTTTCTTCTAGCCTAACCTTTCAAGACTTTTGTCTAAACGTGAGAGTCAGAGTTACAGATACTAGTGTGCAGACTTCATTACCATGCTATAGAACAGCTGGAATTGATTTCTTTATGTCTTGACTTTTATTCACCTGTAAATGGAATTCATTCAAGGTGCCTATTAATGCTGCTTTTGGTTGAGTGAGAAAAACGTTTTTGTTACAGTGTAGTTCTGTAGCTTATACTAATTCAGTTCTCAGTACAGCTGATTGTTTTTATTATTTCTTTCCCTCTCACTGAAGAGATACAGACCCCTTCATTGAGGAAATAGACCCCACCTTGTCACGCACTACATAGATTTTGTAATATGCTCCAGTGAGTCAGTACAAAGTGAGTCTAAACTAACTTACTTACCTTATTTAAGTCCATAATCGGTTACTGAAGCACTATCATAGTATTAAATAAGTGTCTGTGTACAACAGTGAATGAATGTCTGTACAGGAGCTGCTCTTCCTTGATATGTAAATAAAGCTCAAATGTCAGGGTGTTCAGGGAGCCTATGGTTTGGTTACAGTTCAACCAACAAAAATATTATGCCTGAAGCAAACCACACACTTGACATACCTAATAAACCATGAAGCATAAGGGAAAGCATTATTTTTCTATTAAGCTTGTGATTTATTTTCAAAGTACCACACATTTGCAAGCTGTGTAATTTTGTTTTTGATATACTGTGTATGTCAGGACCCCAACCCGAAATACGCCCCCATCTAGATCAGGTCGACCACATTGTGTTGGAGTTCATTACATTTTTTAGAACCCCAGAATCTTTTCGTGTTCTGGGTGGGGTTGTCTTGCGAATTTACACCATCGCGATGCAGAACATTCACTTAACCCGAACCCGATCTGAAGAAGATCATCCGAAGACACAACCTAACTTGAGCAGTGATCAACAAAGTCACTGTGCGCGTTGGTCTTCCAATTAAAGCTACAGTACCACATTAGCTGTGCAGTACACAACAGTTTTGCTTTATTCAGAATAAAATAACACATCAAATAGCAACCTAAATATTCTACATTTGTTTAGTTCTAACAAATAATAACATTAATAAAATAATCTGAATATCACCACAATTTGCAATTCTGTTTTAAATCCTCCATATCTTAACTTTAATACAGCTTTATATCCCGTGAACAAGCATCCATTCCTAATTGTAATCTTGTTTTAAATCTTGCAAGCATAGTCTCCAATAGAAATGTAGGAATGTGCTGTCACTCAGTAGTTGGGGTGGGTTTAAAGTATTCAGAACGAATCAATGATAGCTACAAGTCAGGAAGGAGGGACGTTGCTGAGCTCCACTGGGAAAGGTAGGTTTTTATTTTGTAGTAGTAGTAGTTTTATTTTTTAATGGGAAAGGGGTGGTCAGCGTGAACTGAGTAACCATTTCCACTGTTTTTCCAGGGTTTATTGGCTATACACCGATTTCATTATTTTTGTATCGGGCTGTTTTATCTGTTAAAACCGAAAATCAGAAGCTCTACATATATACCATGCACTGTGTGCTAAATGTTCAGTTTCTGTGGTTAAATTAACATTTTTGAGATTTTTGTCTCTATGTTTAAGTGTTTACAGCAAAATGTTGTATGAGTAAGGTTTTATATTAAAGCTATCAATTCCTGATTGTGTTCATGTTTGGTGGTTTTGGGGTTACATTGTATCGCATAATGACTCAAACGTTTTTCTGTCTTCATGCAGTACTTGTGTAAACTGCACACATTCACAGACGGTGGTCTCTCTCTGACTCATACACACTGTACTTATCACCGAAATACTCTAAAGATGACCCTCACCCCTCCACAAGTGTTGAATTGTGGTTAGGGTACTGTACAGTAAACTGGTATTCACATGTAATGCACCATGTTGTGTGTGTATACCATTTGTACCAAGTACCACAGAATGATTGGAAGAACTAGCCATATTAAAAGTAAAATAACATGTCTGAATTGTCTTTTGAGGCAAGGGTGCTAAGGTGAAGTAGCTAAATTAACAAAAATTAGTTTAGCAAAACAGCAATTCTATTACAAACAAGTGCATGCTGTATTATTATTATTATTATTTATTTCTTAGCAGACGCCCTTATCCAGGGCGACTTACAATCGTAGGCAAAAACATTTCAAGCGTTACAATACAAGTAATACAATAAGAGCAAGAAATACAATAACTTTTGTTCAAGTAAAGTACAAGTTTGACAAACCACAATTCAATAATACAGCAGGTAATAGTGATAGTTACATCAGGATATGATTAAATAGTGATAGTTACATCAGGATGTGATTAAATACAAAGTACTACAGGTTAAAAACTTGGCAGATTACAGTATTCTGAAGTACAGGATTAAATGCAGTAAAATAGGGGCTGATAAGAGCAAAATAAAGCACATTTACATGAAGGGTGATAGTGTCCCAGGATACAAACAGAGGAGTTCTACAGGTGCTCTTTGAAGAGGTGAGTCTTAAGGAGGCGCCGGAATGTGGTCAGGGACTGGGCAGTCCTGACATCTGTAGGAAGGTCATTCCACCACTGCGGAGCAAGGGTGGAGAAGGAGCGGGCTTTGGAGGCAGGGGAGCGTAGCGGTGGTAGAGCTAGTCTTCTAGTGCAGGCGGAGCGGAGAGGTCGAGTGGGGGTGTAGGGAGAGATGAGGGTCTGGAGGTAGCTGGGTGCAGACTGGTCAAGGCATCTGTAGGCTAGTACAAGAGTCTTGAACTGGATGCGAGCGGTGATCGGGAGCCAGTGGAGCGAGCGGAGTAGTGGAGTAGCGTGGGCGAAGCGAGGCAGAGAGAACACCAGGCGGGCAGCAGAGTTCTGGATGAGCTGGAGCGGACGGGTGGCGGACGCAGGGAGGCCAGCCAGGAGGGAGTTGCAGTAGTCTAGGCGGGAGAGTACCAGGGCCTGGACCAGGAGCTGGGTAGCATAGTTGGTGAGGAAGGGTCGGATTCTTCGGATGTTGCTCAGGAAGAATCGGCAAGTGCGTGCCAGAGTGGAGATGTGTTGGGAATAAGAGAGGCAGGGGTCCAGGGTGACTCCAAGGTTCTTAGCTGAGGAAGAGGGAGAGAGTGTGGTAGATTCCAGAGGAACAGAGATGGAGAGATCAGAGGAGGGGGAGGAGGAGGGAAAGAAAAGGAGGTCAGATTTAGAGAGGTTGAGTTTGAGGTGATGCGAGTGCATCCAGGAGGAAATAGCAGACAGACAGGTAGAGATACGGGAGGAGATGGTGGAGTCAGAGGTGGGGAAGGAGAGGAAAATCTGAGCATCATCAGCATAGAAATGGTATGAGAAACCATAGGATGCGATGAGGGGGCCCAGGGAGCGGGTGTAGAGAGAGAACAGGAGAGGACCCAAGACTGACCCTTGGGGGACTCCAGTTAAGAGAGGGTGAGGTGTGGAGGTTGCTCCACGCCAGGTTACCTGGTAAGTGCGGTTGGAGAGGTAGGAGGAGAACCAGGCCAGAGCAGTGCCAGAGATCCCCAGGTCAGCAAGAGATGATAGTAGAATAGAGTGATCAACAGTGTCAAAGGCAGCAGAGAGGTCGAGGAGAATTAGGACAGAGGAGAGAGAGGCAGCTCGGGCACATTTAAGTGAGTTGGTGACAGACAGGAGGGCGGTTTCAGTAGAGTGAGCAGAGCGGAAGCCAGATTGGAGAGGGTCAAGCAGAGAGTGGTTGGACAGGAAAGCAGAGAGCTGGCGGTGTACAGTCCGCTCGAGGGTTTTGGAGAGGAAGGGTAGGAGGGAGACAGGACGGTAGCTCTGGAGGGAGGTGGGGTCGAGGGTAGGTTTTTTGAGGAGGGGAGTGATCGAGGCTTTTTTGAAGGCAGAGGGGAAGATACCAGAAAGTAGAGAGGTGTTGAGGAGGGAGGAGATGAAGGGGAGTAGAGCAGGAGCAGCAGCTTGAAAGAGGTGAGTGGGGAGGGGGTCCAAGGCACACGTGGTGGGTTTGTGACCCTGGAGCAGGGAGGAGAGGTCAGAGTCTGAGAGGGGCAAGAAGGTGGAGAAGGAGGGTGAGTTAGTAGGGGTTGCAGTGGGTGTAGGAGTTGGAGCGGGAGGGGGTGCGGGGGAGGGAGAGGTGTTAAAGAGTTTGCGGATATCTGAAATTTTAGAAGAGAAGAAGGAGGCAAAGTCATCAGGGGAGATAGAGGAGGGAGGAGGAGGGGGGGAGGGTTAAGGAGGGAGGGGAAGGTAGAGAATAGTTTACGTGGGTTGTTAGTGGAGGCTTGGATTACAGGTTGGAAATAAGCACATTTAGCAGAGGAGAGAGTAGAGGAGAAGGAGGAGAGGAGAGTGCGGTAAAGGTCTAGGGCAGCAGGGAGTTTGGTTCTCTTCCATTTCTTTTCAGCAGATCGCAGTGTGATTCTTGCCGAGCGGAGCGCAGAGGAGAGCCAGGGATGGGGAGGGGAGGGGCGAGCAGGACGGGAGGTGAGGGGACAGAGGGAGTCGAGGGAGGAGGTGAGTGAGGAGAAGAGGGTGGAGGTAGCAGAGTCTACGGAGAGTTGTGAAAAGGAGTCGATAGGAGGGAGGTGAGAGAGAGCAGTGGAGGCAAGGACAGAGGGGGAGAGAGAGCGGAGGTTACGGCGAGAGGTGACAGTGGGGGTAGGAGGAGCAGGGAGAGGGGGGAGAGACAGAGAAAAAGAGATGAAATAGTGATCAGAGAGGTCCAGGGGGGTGACAGAGAGGGTGGAGGGGCAGCAGGCCCTGGAGAAGGTGAGGTCCAGTTGACGGCCAGCTTTGTGGGTAGGAGGGGACGGAGAGAGACAGAAGTCGAAGGAGTGCAGGAGAGGGAGGAATCCAGCAGAGTGGCTGGGGTTGGAGAGATGGATGTTGAAGTCACCCAACAGGACAGTCGGGGTAGACAGGGAGGGGAGGGAGGAGAGTAGATAGTCGAGTTATGTATGAAAGTAGCTATATGGAAGAAAATAATGCCGGATGTTTACTCTTAGGCCTCTTAATAGAGCTGATGATGTATACTGATTTTTTTTTTTCCCCTTTTGTATGCAGCAAACACAGCAAAGGTCAAGTAAAATAAATAAGAGGAAAGCCTATGCTGAAGTCAAAATACAGATGATCCTTTTGTTAACTGCAGACAGGAACACAATGCTATAGAACAGAACAGTCTTCACTGTGGTCTGTTTTTCTTCTTTCCTTTTGGACCGTCAGATTTAGAGAGCTGATAAAACTGTTTTCCAGGTACTACCTGGAGACGCATATTAAATTATGATGAGATTTGAGTTTGACGCAATGATAACGGTTCCACACAAGCCTATGTGTAATTGAAGGTGCTTTTAAACTGTTGTAAACAAAGCCTTGGTTTGAAAATTTGCCAAGTCTGGTAAATGGTAACCTGATTGGTGATGAATGTATTCGTATTTTATGCTCTGGTGGTGTTGTGCAGTTTTTGCAGTTCTACAATGGATTTAACCCTTTCAGGACCAAGCATTTTTCAGTGGGATGCTCTCCCAGGACCAGGCTGTAGTTGGCTCTGTTCCTATAAAATTTCACTAAAAATATATTTTTTACAGTAGCATCTTGGAAATGGTGTCCTTTCTTTCAGAACACTCTGGGGAACATTATTAAGTTCTTCAGAAACCATAAAAACTTTTCGCCTTTTCTTTCTTTTTTTTTTTTTAAAGTTAAGTATTTTTTATTATGTATTCTGCTTAGAGACATGTATAAAAATGCGTTATTCTATGACCCGAGGGACCTTACAATACTTCCTGAAAGTTTTGTTGAAAAATATTCATGTTTGGGCAAATTACAAGCCATTGTTTTATCTGAGTGATTGCAATGACATAATACATGTTTATTCTCAGGGTCTTTATAAGCAATAGTGGACACTAAACCCGATTTTTTATTTTCTCAAAAGAAATATTTATACATAAAATAATAGGTATTCATTCCATTATTATCAGTAATAATAATGGAACAAAACAACCAGATACACTTAATTAATGAACTAGTATATGTTGTAAAATATATATATATATATATATTAAAACACGAGACAGAATAAATGTTCTAATATAATTATGTAAAATACATCAGATTTACAGTGTTTTCCCTTTTTTTTATTAGCTCAAAACAGGTTCTTGTGTCATGTTTTGTTTCTGCTTTTGTGTCTGAGCTGCTGTAAACTGTCTCCACCCTTCAGACACTAAATGCCCCTAGTGACGTCGCACGAAAAAAAAAAAAAAAACTATCAGGAAGTGAACGTCAGTCCCTCCCCTAGCCATTGATAAGTGTTTCAAGCCTGTACTGCAAAGTACGGTGGCCCTGTAAGTCATCAAAATGAAGTGCTTTGTTATCGTGTTCACACAATCTGATCGTGTTAACACGATCCCGGGACTAAAAGGGTTAATCAGAATGGCTTGTAAGTGATCCATACTATTTATTCAGTTTCATATGATTAATGTGTCTTGGTGTCTTTAGAAAGCCTTTTCTTTACTAGATATCTTTACAAAACAGCTAAATGTATGTGATATCAGATACTATCATACTGCAAGGAGCATACAACACAATACCTGAACTTCTATCACTTTGACAGAAACATACAATTGTATCTTTCACAGACTTGAAGTTTGAGAGTTTTTGACCAAGACATAGGTTAAGCCTGCTAAAGGATCACTTCCTACAGTCTCAAGCAGCAAATCTTACAGCTTTGTAGATATTATTAACTAAAGCAAAACGGCTGTGAATGGTGTTAATCCATAAATCACAACTAAATATTTCATGCTGAGCTGCAGCATTCATTTCTTTTTCCATATTGCCTCAGTAATAACAGAGCATGCTATATCTTTCTGTGCTACAGTTGTGCAAATCCAATCATAAAATTAAGATATTTTTGACTTGTTTTTATATTTCCGCTTAAGATTTTCCATCTTGATGGATAAATCTACATGTAAGATTTTTGATGTAGGTTTGCATATATCGCTCCTTCTATGATACTGGAAATTACTGCATCATTCTATTGAGATCATGTTGCCCTATTCTGTCAGTTATTCATTGATCCAGTGATCTCTCCTGTGGCCATATTGCCAAACAGACAATTTGTGAAATGTGGTTGTCAGGCTTTTGGTTTGTGATATACAACAGTAACATACCACAGGTTATGCAGTAAGACAGATCGAGGTCCATTACAAGGCTGTAGGCCCAAACTATTTTCTAAGTGTATATTTTGTACATGAAAACCATAAGTTTGCTCTTTTTCCAAACAATACACCAGTATAAAGATTTCTGATGGTTTATATATACTGTATCTGATGGGATTAAACACTGCTTTTTCTTTCATTATGTTTGTGTATACTGTAGTGTAGTTAGAGAAAGAGAATTGTATTGTTACACTGATGTTGCAGCTCTGGTTGTAGTAAAATAAGAGAATTGTATTGTTACACTGATGTTGCAGCTCTGGTTGTAGTAAAATAAGCAGAATTGTGAGAAGCTACTGGCTGTATATTGGTTTTGCCACATGTGGTCAGATAAGGGTTTGGACACTTAATAATGATGAGAAGTTTAAACATGTTGGCTGCACGTTATTACTGTTGGTGCTTCAAGCCAACAACTGTTTTCATGCATTGTCCTCAATAATGAGGCTGCATAAGCTTGTCACACACATGTGCAGAAAGCAGAAGGAACTACAGCCTTGACTGACCTACGAATATCAGATAGAAAAAATAAACAAATGTTTCCATGATCCTCCCTCCATACTTGGCTCAGCAGCTTGCAGCCCTGCCAGATTTTTTTGCAACGCCCCGCCAAATTATGGAAGTAACCAGCCAAAAAGTAGCCAAATTGTGTTTTTTAAACCAGCCAAAAACCTGTACTTACATTTAAGACTTAAATATATATTACAAAAGCATACATAAGTGCTACATATTTATTTAAAATAAAAAATAACACAGGTAAGCAATGTTATAAATGATTTCTTTATTTATATATGGGCTTTGCTTGTTTTTTTCTCAGTTTACAAGCACGGCTGTTTCTTATGTGATGAGATCAAATGCGATCCACGATTTTTATTTTATTTTATTCAGAGTAAAATTAAATTGTCCTTAACTGTCGGCGTATAGTCTATAAAACAATAAATAAAATAATACATTCTAATTATATTTGTACTAGATACAGTTCTTAATTTGTTACAAATTTAAAAAAAAACAAAACAACAAAAAACAACCTTACAAGAACCCTGGTTAAATACATCCGAGTGTCAATCATGTGTTAGAATCCCCATATTAACCAGTCCTGAGGAAAGAAGTAGGCGGGTTCACCATTTTCTTCAGCCGGATTTGCTGAATGGAAGTGTGGGCATTTGTGTGATTTGTCATTTTATTGGATGCTGAGCTTCAGAACAAAGGGGGAGGGCGTGGTTGAGTATGCAGGGCATTGTGGTAATGGAAGTCCTGCATTGATGACGACCTCATAATCAAAAGGAATAGGAATTTGGCTGGAAAACGTTCAATTGTTGTCCTTTGATCGAAGCAAATTATAATTCTTATATAAATATCCATTCTGTTTTGATTTGACTAAGTACACTTGTAACATTAGTAGAAAAAAAACTGACTGCACTATAACCAGCATCCAGGAATCTTTTGAATTCTGTCAGAAAACCTGCAAAGTCTCTTGATAGTTCACACATTGTTTTGTAGCAGTAGCAAATGCCTGTTAGTTCTATGGATGCAAGATAATCTGTAATGTAGGGTGTACTGCTTTTATGATCTGCAAGCCTTAAACAATTTTATCTTTCCATGTTATTTGGAATCCCCACAGTAAACACTTTCTGAAAGCCTGGGCTGTATTTCACTATCATCCACTTAACCACAGTATTAATTTACTGAATTGCTGTATTTTTCTGTGATAAGATGTCAGCATTGGGAGGGGAGGGGTTGGTGCTGCATTGCATGAACTGTGTAACAGTGTTACATGCTAAGGTGTGAGTGTTGTACTTTGGCACCTGGTAGAGCAAGATAATTAATTTGTCTTCATTTTAGTTGAAGTCATAACACCAAATCAGTATTATTTTGTTCCGTCTAATATCATTAGTTATTTAATGTTTTACTTAAGGCTTGCATACGAATATTAAAAATATAATCTGTAGCAACTGAATTATATCCTGACATCAAGTATAATGCAAATAAGGATTAACAATAGGCTTGTCTGTGAACCTCTACCGCCTTCTGCGTTTCTTGCACATTTCTGAGAAATGGTGCAAAAGTAATTTTACTTCACACCACTCACATATTTATGTGTATCATTTTAATACTGAAACACAGTTCTGTGTAAAAACACGTTAGAGTATGAAATATGGCATTAGTATTTATGTGGATAAAACATATAAAAACAATTGCAATTGTGTTTAAAAAAACAATATTCTGGAAACAGTAGACTGAACACAGAAGGCAGCAGTAGTGCACATTTTATAAGTCCAGGAAAATGTTCTAAGCTATTACGATTGCCTATACCTTTACTGTCAATCCTGAGTTCTGTTTCGGTGCTTTCTCTGCAGACATGCCACAAGGCTCTCCTGGGCCTTATAGACCACGGTCATTATTAATGCCTGCAGATATGCGGCCAGAGGTTTGGGTTGCTCAGGAGCTGCGTCGCATTGGAGATGAGTTCAACTGTTTGTATCAGAGGGTAAGTGTCCATAAGCATACTTGCATTCCTAATTTTATGCTTTACATTTATTTCATATGTTGCATTGGACTTTCAGTCTATCTATAGTGTGTCATATATAGGGTCACCCTGTAGTGGGGTTGAAGGTGGTGAGAGGGTAAACTAGCAGAGCCCTAGTTTGTTGTAATTGGCCTGTTTCCTGCATGTGAAGTGCCAAGGTCGGTTCAATTAGCAATTGTCTTATTGACTCGGAGATAACGTTACTACCTTACAAATGCACATACAGTATATTCTTTGGCCAGATAACAACAAATGTCACAAGTTTAATGTTATGTTAGGGTATTTACAAAAGGCGTTTTCTATTGGGATGTTGTAATTAATTTTAGTTATCTGTTTAAAATCAGGAGCATGACAATTTGTGCTATTTTGTCCCTTTCAACCCAAACATACCATTGGAAAGTTTGGAGGTACACGACATCAACACTTCTGTTGGCTGGCTTACATGCTGGTGGTAGCCTGAAGAATAAAAGAATGCTAGCATATAATGGAGATTTCAATTTAGATAACGGAAGAAAAAGGATATTTCATCAGTGCAGCACAATATATTTTATGTCATAAAAACTGACATGCTTTCTATGCAGCCAGAGAGCAAGAACATATACTGTACTTGTTACCCCATAAATCAATGGCGACAATGTCTTATCCATTCAAAAACACAATTTTCAATAAGTGTTAAAGTGCAGTGTGTCTCCATTTCAAGGAGTGTTACAGTAAAAAAAAAAAAATATATATATAAATTAATTTCCCCAAAAAATGGAAAAGGTAGCTTAAATAAATAGTGGGGGAAAAATCCTGAGGCATTTCTATCTCTCTTATTTTTGGTGTAATAATAATGAAGTATGTGGTTGTAGTAGGTTGTGTAGTTTTATAGATGAATAAAACAGCTCCTGAGCTAATTTCATAAATGGAGAGTGAACTGTAGCACACTACACTTTACAACTTAAAGATAAAGCCAGCTGGCCTTGTCTGTTTACAGTATGTGTTCTATTAGCAGTTAGATGAAGTTTGCCAACAATACAGTCATTTCATGGCTTGCTAAGTGATGTCTTCTTAGACACCCACTCCTTTTTATCGTTTAAGTAGATTATATGAGGCTCTTTTTCTTTAAGAAAATAAAAAGAAAACAATGTGCCATGAAATATTGTATTAACATCTGTTGAAAAGCTGTAATTTTCATTAGAGGACACATACAACATGCATCACTCGCACAGCTGTGAAGCTACAAAATCGAAACCAGAAGTAATAAACTGTAATCATTATTTTGTTGCTCTGATGACATTGTTCCAAGGCACAGTGAAAATGAGAAACGTAACTCCTCTGTTGTTTTATTTCAAGATCATTTGATAACCTGCATCTCAAATCACCACCTTTCTAATAATAGCCTTGCTTGTTTGTTGACATATTGATAGATAATAATGTGTTTAATTATTGAGTTTAAAGGGTGTAAATATTGCTGTGAGTTTAGCAGATCCCTCTTTAATGATGCATGGATTGATTATGAAATCCAAAGTACATGTAAGTAGTATTTAATTTAATCCTAGAAGTCAAGCCCTTTAAAATCCATGCCATTGAAATACTTTACGAAATACTTTCACATAGCTGTTTACCATTGACTGTTGTTATGGTGGTTCATATTAGGTCGACCTTCAATTTTAATATGGCCAGTAGATTGTACCGTAAAGTTGCCACGTTGGCGACTAAGCATTTACCGTATATACAACAGAAATTCGGTTCTGTAATAAAGGCTTTCTGCTTCACTGTCAGAATCTGTACCGCCCTGTTGATCTTGCAGAGCCAATCCTTTCGTGGAACCAGACCCCTTTTCTTGTTTCCATAGTAATGCGCACCAGCCAGTCAAGTTAGGGTAGAATAGCAGAAATTATCATTCCGAATTCATTCTGCGTTGTCTGCAGTTTGGAAGAGACGGATATTGCCAACTTAAAGACATTTGTTATTATTAATATTTGTTTATTTAGCAGACACCTTTATCCAAGGCGACTTACAGAGACTAGGATGTGTGAACTATGCATCAGCTGCAGAGTCACTTTACAGCAACGTCTCACCCGAAAGACGGAGCACAAGGAGGTAAAGTGATTTGCTCAGCGTCACACAGTGAGTCAGTGAGTGAGCCAGAATTTGAACCGGGGACCTCCTGGTTACAAGACCTTTTCTTTTAAGAAACTAAAAAAACTTTAAAAGCAAGTAGATTCCCCTCCCCCCAACAACAACAAGGGATAAAGGAGTGTTGAGGTGTCTGTGCTGCCTTACAGCACAGGTGGGGATTTAAAATAACTGCACAGCTTTTAAAACATTCTCAGTGTTGCAGGAGTGCTGTAGCGCTGCAGGCCATTGGGCTGGATTTAAAAAAAAACAGTGTTATTGTATCAAACTCGTGCTATACGAGAGCTTTAGTACCAAGTGATTTGGTGAGGTCGTTAATGAACACATTTCTCGTTAAAAAGCTTTTGTCGCAGGTCACATACATTCACTTCCTGTCTCAACGACTAAATAAGGGGAACTCGTTAATCACCAAATGCATGTTAACGAGATCAAGAAAAATGAATGGAAGCATAATGTGCTGTTATGGAAACTACTAGTGTACAGCGAGATGGCTCTCTCAGCTGCGAGCAGCAGCCAAATGGAAATGAAATAAAAAATAATGGGAATATCAATTATGTGTGTAATTTGTAAACTTAATTTAAATTTGTCTACTTTGTCATGTAGAATGTACATTTATTTAGATTCTTCACATGTAATTCTGATTTACAATTACAAGGCATGTGGGTAAAAATTGGACGGTATAGATATAAAAAAAATTATATTTATTTTTTGGATGGGGCAGGAGGTAAGCCATCTGTATTGGTTGGAATTTATTTTACGTATTTTAGTATGTTCGATTGTAGGCTATAAATAAATACATTTGAAGTGCCATTTGTGTTTGTAGTTGTTAGTTATTATACATGTATACCTTGTATGTAACACTTCATTATACATTTATTAAGCTTTTAAATTTACAGTAGAACTCCCCTACCCAATACACACTTTGTTTATAGTTAATTGTTCGTAAATCCCTCTAATCATGCATTTTCTCTAGTACTGTTTGCTCGCCTCTGTGATAAATAAACTCAACATGAATATAAGTAGCCACCGAATACTTACAGTAGTATAAGAAGATGTAATAATATGTGCATAGAGTCTGACAATATTACAAATACGTTCGGCAAAATCCATTTCAATGATCACAATCACATTAGGTATTCCATTCATGTCTGTGGCCTTATCTTTTGAAAGCATGCCCCATATTGCAGTTTTTAACTATTAGACGAAATGTTTACAAAATACTTAACTGCTATTAGGACCATGCTGCATGACTTGTTTATTATTAATAGCGTTATAATTAAACTATACCAAATCACGTTTTTATTTACAACAAAGGGAAAACATGTTTTTGCTGACTTTATAAGCATTTGGGCGACACAGTATAGGTTACCTTCATTGTAAATAAAAAATGTGATTTGGTAATGATTTCCATTACATGAGAGTAGATGTTAAAACTTCATGCTGATTTGAACTCGGCTCTCGCCAAGATAAGCACCAACTAAGACACAGCTTTACAGTAAACTAATGTTATCCATCTGCGTTTCCATCCATTTGCATTTCCTTCCATCTGATGATGTAGATATGCTTGTGCCTGGTGTTGCTGGCTGAAGTGTAATGCTGGCTCCAGGGATCATCTTATTTTGCCTCCCCAGCGCATCAGCACACACAACTGTCTGGATTGAGCTACTGTAAGTAGGGTACATCTCTGGGGGCACCTTCAATTAGCCCACGACACCTCAAGAGGGCTCGCTGGTGATTTTGGCATCCCAGCATAACCCCCCTCCGTCCCCCACTCAACTCAACCCAGCTTAGTTACCCGTACATCAGCGTTTCTTTCTTTCTATTGTGCTTGAGATCCCCAACCAGAATCTTTCCTTCTCAACCACAGCCAGTTGCTGCTCCTCTCTGCTGCTTCAGATAAGTTCTTCACTGTGCGACGCAACTCTTGGCCACTGAATCCGACGTCTCTGAGAAACCGGGTTGTAGAGTGTGCCACAAATCCTCGACAACCCACCTCCACTGGGTAAACCCGGACTCTCTATCCTCACTGTTCCGCTCCAGTGGCTAGTTGAGCATACCGCAATTTCTTCCTCTCATACGCCTCATTTACAACATCTTTCCATGGCACTGTTAACTCTACCAGGTGAACAAGGCGTGCTGATCCAGACCACATGACAATATCTGGTCGAAGGTTAGTGGTGGCAATCTCAGGTGGAAAAATAAGCTGTTGACCAACATCTGCCAGCATTTTCCAGCATCTAGCAGCTTCCAGCTGTCCTGGGCGAGGCTTGGTTTTAGCACCTTTTCTTGGTGGTTGCTCTCCTGGGTGGAGGAATGTTGTTTTGTGTGCGTAATGTTATTGGCAACTTATTGGTCATGTTGTCTTCCAATGCTAAGGCCAAACATCGCAGCACCTGGTCATTGCGCCAAGTAAACCATCCTTGGCTAAGAGCCACCTTACATCCTGTCAAAATGTGCCTTAGTGTTGCAGGTGATGAACACAAAGGACATGAGGGATCCTCTCCAACCCAGAGCTTTAGGTTCTGTGGTGATGGGAGAACATTATATGTTGACCTGATGAGGAAACTGATCCTGCTCGGTTCCATTGTCCATAGGTCTTGCCAGCCGATCTTGCGTTGTTCCACACTCTCCCGTCTCATCCATTCTCCCTGCTTGGCCTGGGAAACGGCCTCATCCTCTCCTCATGCTTTTGCACCTTGTTGCCTACTAATGTTAATGATAACGCTATTAATAATAAATAAGTCATGATTATAGCAGCAGTTTTTAAGTATTCTGTAAATATTTTGTCTACTATTTAAAACGTACAATATGGGGCTGTCATGTCTTGTTTTTAAAAAATATCGGCCCGGCCATTATATACAAACCAATGGAATACCGTGTGTGTGTGTGTGTGTGTGTGTGTATGTATGTATGTATGTATTTATGTATGTATGTGTGTGTGTGTATGTTTTAATAGAGAGAGAGAATACATGCATGTCTCCAGTCATATGTGGTTTTCACTATCACGTCGCCTTAAGTTCTAGCCAAAATTGTAGATATTTATTACTGCCATAACCTTATCTTTTCACCTACTGATTCACCCCATTGCCACTGTACTTTATGCATCCATGCATCCCTTCCTGCAATGTCATCGGGCAGTGTGTTCCGGGCTTAAGGTTACAAATTGTTAAAACAAGTGAACAAATCTCATTCATAACCACAAGTATATAAAAGTATAAAATATGTTCATTACAAATATTGAATTATCTAGGTAGTCTCTGTATCGTTGGCGTCACAGCCGTGGTCTGTTGAATTTCTGTTTCAAGGTGAGTTATAGTTATAGTTTTGTTAATTAAAACCAAGTGCAAATTAACTCCTGATAAATTATGATAATTAACATGGATTTGCTTTTAAATTCCCATGCGAACAAAAGAAATAGTCGCAAGAAGTACTGCTCGTTAAGATATTAACATTATTTCGGAGATCACATTAGCATGATTATTTAATAAAAAAAATAGTCATAATGACCGCTTGAAAATCAAATGCTACATAACCAGTTGTTGATTAACACTGGAGTTATCATTTACAAACTTTTGAAAATCCTGCCCATTGAGTTTCCCTGACTTGCTCGGTTGATCAGCTTAGCCGTCACAGGAAATAAAAAAGAAAATATTCTCAAAATATCTCTTACCCTAAATAAAATGTAAGAAACTGAAGCAACATTCAAATCTGTTTGCATTTGGATCTGGAAAATCGACATCTGGCCAACTCCATGAAAATGATAATGTAACTGAAGATGAGGAGGAGGAGCTAACAGAGTGTTAGTATTTTAGCTGCTTGTCTATGACAGGGACTGAAGAAATGTGTTCACTTCCATGGCATTTTTATATAGTTATCTTCCCTGGCATTTGATTAATATAGTTCAATTTCCTGGCATTTTATGTATATAGTTCCCTGGCATATTATGTATATACTTCCCTGGCATTGTATGCACACAGAAAATAGTTCCCTGGCATTGTATGCACACAAAAAATAGTTCCCTGGCATTTTACGTAAATAGTTCCCTGGCATTTAATTTATATAGTTACCTGGATTTTTATGGAGTTAGTTCTCTGGCACATCGATTGTATTTAGTTACCCTCCCACAATTTAAAGATAATAAAAAAACTGATTACATGAAAACAAAGCATGCAGAAGCAATGTGTGTGCAACTTATACATGTCTCCTCATATTGTCCCCTTTTGAAAATGTTGGCCACCATAAAAGTTCACTTGACCAGGTTTTGAAAGCTAGTGGCCAAATGACCACCAGAATGCAAAGTGATTTGTCCCACCCTGACTATTGTGCAGATCACCAAATTGTATAATTGTTAGCCTTTTGACTGGGAGTTTGAGGTTAGACAACATTTAGTAGGTCTATATGCAAGCTTAAAAGATGTAATTGGGATAGTCTGTTCAGGTTAGTGGGGTAATGTGAATTAATTCTGTGCGGGATCTATGGTTCCCTTTCAAGTACGAACTGTAACCATTACCATATGGGTACCTCTCAAAGACCCGAAATCTGAAAAAGATATATCAAAGCAGCTTGCAGAGGGCATAAAAGTACTGTGCTCACAGACCTCCTCACCATTTTTCCTGACTGACCTGACCTGACAGGAGAGCCTGGTTCAGATAATCTAATTTTTTTTTCTCACAATTATTGTGCTTACACAAATATTAAGCGATATTGTTTCATTGTGTTTGTATTACTAATTTTGCGTATATTGTGCACTACAGCTTGTTGCTTGTTACGTCCCAGTGCGGCCTTGTGCCCCGCATGAAACCAGCGGCTTGAGTCGCTCCTTCCCAGGGATCCAGCAACATAAGTCAGCTGACTTGTGCTCTGCCCCCAGGCTGCATAGCTCCGGCTGGAGTTAATTTATTCTCATGTAAAATGCGAGATGTTTATATAATATTAACTGTTACTGTTTAATTACTGTTTTTTGTAGAGAAAACTTTCTCTTGTATATATATTTCTGTGTTTTTTACAGATACTACGTGCACAGCTGCTGGGCTATCGAACCGGTACTAAGGTTAACGCACCGGTACTGCACCTTCTCGAAGTGCATGGAAGCTATCCTTGGTCCTTTGAAACTCAAAGGCGTCAGAGTGCTCAGTTACCTGGACAACTGGCTCATTTGTGCCCAGTCTACAGCACAGGCAGAGGCCCACACAGAACTTGACACAGGCCACCTTCAGTGATTGGGCCTTACGGTGAATCATGTGAAGAGTCAGCTCACGCCTTCTTAGACAGCCTCCTATCTAGGAGTGTGCTTGGACACCAGGTCCATGCTGTCCATTCTGTCGGAGTGCAGAGAAGTCATCTGTTTAGAGCTCTTTCAGCTCAACAGAGCATTCATGGTAGTGACGCTACAGAGACTTCTGGGCTTGATGGCAGCAGTTTCCAAGACCCTTCCATTGGGTCTCCTGCACATGCGCCCTCTGCAGGTCTGGTTCAACAGCAGGGTTTTTCAGCCCGCATTGAACCACGACCACCTGTTGACAATGTCTCGTTACTGTCTAAAGGCACTCTCTTGGTGGAAGCATCTACACCTCAGTGTAGCACTGGGCAGTGTCATCAGAAAGGAGGTCGTTACCCCAGATGCATCCAGCCTGTGCTGGGGCGCTGTTTGCAATGGCAGGGGGGGCGCAAGGTGTGTGGAAACTCCTTGGCAGGGTCTCCACATCAAGGTTCAAAGGAGACATGTGCTTGTCCGTACAGACAACACAACAGTGGTGGCTTTCATCAACCACCAGGGCAGCCTCAGGTCGCCCAGTCTCCATCGCGTGGCCTGCAAGCTTTTGCTCTGGGCACATGAGAACCTCCTCTCACAGTACATCTTACCGGTGTGACAAACTGGGCAGTGGACCGTCCCTCAAGGAGAGTTCCCAGCACCTCAGAGCGGAGGGTTCACACCAAGGTGCTGAGCCTCATTTGAGAGAGGTTCAGGAGAGCAGAGATACTCTTTGCTTCCCATGAATCAACCCGCTGTCCCCTCTGATTCTGATTCTCCATGATAAGCAGTAGATGCAGTAGATGCCTTGGCACACCAGTGACCAAGGCAACTGTTTTATGCCTTCCCACCGCTCGCCCTGCAACCGCTGTCTGAAGAAAATCAGGCAGGACCAGGCCGAGGTGCTCCTAGTAGCCCCTTATTGGCACTGGAGACTAGTTTTCAGCACTGATGCAACTGCTGAGCGGCCAGCCGTAGAAACTGCCCAAGCGCCGCTACCTGCTCAGTCAGGCACACGGGACTTTATGCCATCCCAACCCATTGAGCCTGCAGCTCTGGGTCTCGCCCCTGTACGGCTGCATTTGAGCCGTCTGTGTCTGTCCAATATTGATACCCTGCAAAATGCCAGAGCAGCGTCCACACGCTCCCAGTACGGGTACAAGTGTTTCAGATGTGGTGCTTGCCTCGTGGATTTGACCCCACTACCTGTCCCATGGCAGTTATACTGCAGTTTTTGCAGGACCTTTTTGACAAGGAGAAATCCCCCTCCACGTTAAAGGTCTATGTGGCAGCAATTTCGGCTTGCAAAAGAGGCCAGGACAAAGTTAATGCTCCGAACCAATCCTGCCTTTTTGCCGAAGACAATCTCTGCATTTCATGTCAACCAGTGGAATTAGAGGCTTGCCATTCACCTCCTTTCCAGTCTGACATGAAGCGACAGCTCCATACGCTGTGCCCAGTGCAGGACCTGGCATACTACATTGACAGGACGAAAAGTTGGAGGCAGTCCGAACAATTTTCTGTCTGCTATGGTGCTAAATCCCATGGTCAAGCCCTGACTAAGCCGAGGCTGTCGAAATGGATAGCAGACACAGTCAAGACTGCCTATGAGCTGGCCAGCTTGCCCCCTCCAGAAAAGCTCACTTCCATTCCACCTAGGGCATGGCATCTTCGTGGGCTTTATTCCATGGTGCATCTGTCAAGGATATATGCTGTGCAGCGGTGTGGGCTACTCCCCATACCTTTACTAGGTTCTACAGACTGAATGTCCTCAAAACCTTGGCTTTGGAACTAGAGTATTAACACTGGCTTCCCAGTCGACCCATACAACAGAGGCAGAGGTGAGTTTCTCCCTAAATTTTTTAGCCCTAGCTACTTGTTACTGGGGTTCCTCTCGGTTTAGCCTTGTAGCATTCCAGCTGTTCTGCAATCTTGCCCTTGTGACGGCTTTGGTACACTAACCCATACAGTAATGGTTACATTTCATACTTGAAAGGGATTGTTAGGTTATTATCATAACCCTGGTTCCCATTAATGTAACCCATTAACCTTCAAGGTCACTGCGTCCATGATTGCAGCAGGCATGAAGGAAAAATGACGCTGAGGTCTGTGAGCGCAGTACTTTTATGCCCTTAGGGACAGGCCATGACCGCGTCACAGGCTCTGCGAACAGCTGATATATCTTATTCTGGTTTCGGGTCTTAAGAGGTAAATATCCATAGGGTAATGGTTACATTTCTATTTCAGGGAACTAGGGTTATGATAATAACCAAACATTTGCTCCCATAGAGACTGTTATAAAGTAGCAGTGTCACACAGCAACAGGAGTAGATACTAGATAATGGAGCTGCTGTAATTACTGTAAAACATAGGTTTGCTTATATCTTTTTTTTTTTTTTTTTTTAAATACACCAAGCTAAATTCAGGCTTATGTAAATGGTATTCAACTACTGTATCTGATCCCTAGCCAGTTACAATTGCCACTAATTTGCATGACTGATCATCATCATCATCATCATCATCATCATCATCATCATCATCATCATCATCATCATCATCATCATATTATTATTATTATTATTATTATTATTATTATTATTATTATTGTTGTTGTTGTATAACAAAGAGGCTTTGACCATTTACCAAGTTTTTGTTTGTTCCTAATCTGGCAGAATTTCAAAAAGCTTGATGCACAACCACTTAAATTATTCATTACTAGCTGAAGTACCCGGCGTTGCCTGGGGAAATTCAGTATTTTAATATTTAATGCATGACAAACTGTGGAATGGTAGCCTTACGGTTTCCTATAAGTTACTGTCGCACAATGCGCTCAGACCCCTTGCCCTTTTTTTAACTTTTTTTATTTATTTTTTTGGTTTTTGCCATTTTAAATTATTTTAAATTTTTGTTCTTTTTATTTATTTTTTTGGTTTTGTGGGTTTCTTTAATTTGAGATATATGGCTACTGTAACAATAAGTTTACTAAATAAAGTACCCAGGGGGTCAAAATTCTGACCCGACCTCCCCCTGGATGAAAGAGGAGGCCATGCAAAGTTTGGTTGCACTGGCTCCTGCGGGGTCCGAATGCATAAAGGAACAGACAGACAGACAAACGTTCTTCTTTATATATTAAGATGTAATTGTAAAGGTACAGTTCTGTACAGTACCATTGGAAGTCTTCCTGAGGTTTGTGTATGTTTTCCAATACCAGTTTATGCAGGGTCCTTCTTCTTTCCTATTTTAATATAAAAAATGTAAAGTCTGCAAAAATAAAGTTAACATATTTTTATTATCTTGTCCTACTGAAATGGTTTGCCAGCTAAAATACAACAATAACACTTGTCTTCTTTTCAAACTCAGTATGACTTGCACATCACATTAAGCTTTGATGCAACAATATCTTTAGAACAGCTGGCTTTAGATAATGATTGTTTCAGTTATTTGATGTGGTCAGTTTAGCTGTTTTTTTCTTTTTCTTCCAAGTCAGAATTACAGTGAAAAGATGACTAAAAGTGGTTAATGCTCTCTCCATTATAGTTTCCTTTTATTATCAATTGTAAAACTGTTTAAACTGCAGTTGGCATAAGATATGCCAGTTCACCTTATTTTATGCATTTATATATATATATATATATATATATATATATATATATATATATATATATATATATATATATATAAAATAAAATCCAGAAAAGGTCATATTTTAAAGCAAGTGCAAAAGTAAACACTTTTTTGTACGGTGAAAAATATAGATTTCTGACATATTATGTTTCAGAAACAGTACTGTCAAATAAGGATTCTCTTACAAATAAGTAAATTACTTTTTTATAAATTACAAACTGCTAACTTTTTTTTCTCTTTAAAATATCGCTAAGATGTTGAGATCTTTTGACATTGGTACATTTGAAGACCTTATTAAAAGACAAGGGCCCATATGCATAAAAGATGGCAGTAATTTCTGACCATTAAAAAAAAACTACTGGGCAGTATTTAACACGCAATATATAAAACTACTTCCTGGTTATTTTAATGGCCTTAGATGTGATTTACCATCACGGATTGTTACCGAGAGATTGTATCTAACCAATTGTTGGAGGTATGTAAATAAGCTGTGTATCCTACTTAAGACGTCAATGGCATACACCGTCTGTTTACACCATCCTGTTATGGCTAAGGGACATGTCTGGAGATATATAGTTTGTCTGAAATAGAGATGTCTGGTTTTAAAAAAAAAAAATTGTACACACAGGTGCTGGACAGAAGTAAGAGGTTAGGGGCAGTGTACATTTTTTTTATTTAAAACAATGATTATGTTTTTATACAGCTTATATATGCACATGCCTTCCTGAAAAGGAACTGTAATTACCAGAAATGTAATTTGTTATAGTTCATGATATTTTACTTTTGGTTGAGAAAAAAAGGATTCTCTAATGTTAGCACATGTTTACTTTACATCGCACAAGAAAGTAGAAGGCACTGGAGCATCAGCAAGCTCCAGTTATTTGTTTATAACTTTTGTTTGAATGTCAAATGGCACAGCAAGACAGCACCACACAGTTCCTTTAAAATAGCCTACAATTCATTATTAAATAGCCAAAAAAGTATGTTTTTATTTGTTATTGTATTTCCTCAGTTTGCAAATACCTGTACAATTCACTCACATAATACATCTACACTGTTTCTTGTCACTAAATCTGAGAGACGCATTGAGTGTTTATTTTAATAACACTAATTTGTTTTATGTGTTTAAAACAGCTTTCCTGTTATGTGTTTAAAGCCTATATAGCTGACCAAAAACAGCTTTTCTTTCTTAAAAATAATGCACGTGTTTAAATTATAATCAGTATGTAGTTTAATTGTGTTTCCAAAATAAAACACCAAGACGTGTATATTATCTGTTTCTTGTAGGTGTTTTAATTTCATGTTTAATTCTTAAACATTTGGTTTTACAGCAATACAGAACACCTTGCCATGCAAAAAGCTTCCTTTAAACTAAAATAAATAAATACAGCTGATTGAAAAATCCTGCCTCTCACACAATACTATTATTATTTATTTCTTAGCAGATACCCTTATCCAGGGCGACTTACAATTGTTACAAGATATCACATTATTTTTTACATACAATTACCCATTTATACAGTTGAGTTTTTACTGGAGCAATCTAGGTAAAGTAACTTGCTCAAGGGTACAGCAGCAGTGTCCCCCACCTGGGATTGAACCCACGACCCTCCGGTCAAGAGTCCAGAGCACTAACCACTACTCCACATAGTGAAATTTGATTTCTTGCAATGTATTTTTAATTACTAAAATATAACTTCTTGAACTAATCCCGTTTGACACAAATATGTATTTTTCAGCAGCTATGGTCAAACGTTTTGCATCACCGAAAATGTTATGACCAAGAAAAAAAACCAAAAAAAAAACCTATATGAATATATTTAGATATTTTATGTATCATGTAATCAAAGAAACTACAAAATGATATTGCAAAAGTCTACCAGAAGCCATAATTGTAGTACAGTATTTCACAATAGATTTAGAAATGTCACATTTTTCAATTTTTGGAAAACTACACAGTGGTATGTAATTCAATGTTAATGTAACATTATTCAGCAGGTTTCATTCGACTTTATGATGCAAAATTTGTTCATTCTATAAGGTGATGCAACACATTTTTTGTGATCACATTTGTATTGGAACATAAAAAACAATAAAACAGTTCAGTTTAGAAGAACATTTCCCATGTTTCCCATCCCCCCCCCCCCCCCCCCCCCCCACCCCCCCCACCCCCCCCACCCCCCCCACCCCTGTGGCAATCCCCCTCCAACTCCACCCCAAAAAGGACCCTGAAATCCCATATCAGATAGTGGTAGCTGGGGACGGGCTTACCAGCAATAGTAGAAATGTGAGGGAAGAGAATGCGGAAGCTGCCAGCACAGGACTATCATCGTTTTGGCAGCAGTAAGACCAGCCAGCCAAATTCCTTTCTGCTGTAGAGATAGGTCAAGTGATGAGTCATCATTCAACAAAAGGACCATAGGGGAGCAAGGAATATTCTTTTCAAGAATAGTGGATAGTTGAACAAACCCGATCCCAGAATATAGCCACATCTGGACACTCCCAAACCATATGAAAAAAGGTGCCAACGGCTCCCTGGGAACTGTGAATAAAATTAAAATGGATCCGCTGATTAGGATTTTTGGAAGTACAGCTTAATTATTCCAAGCAGTATCCCAGCAAATATCTTTATGTCCCTATTCCAAATAGCATTAACCAATGATGCAACACTTTTGATCCTAGCTGTAAATAGTAAACACACGTACGTGCTGAGGGACTTGTACAATCTATAATTAGATGGAATCCTATGAAAAATATGTAAAGTGCAGTACTAGCTTTCTGCACACAGACAGTGATCAATATAGGAACGAAAAATAGTGTTTTTTTTTGTTTTTTTTTACCTGCAAAAACTCGCTAACATCAAATCCAAATAATGCAGTGAGTTTGTAACTTTCGTTATATGGGAACAGCCTTGTTTCTAGCAGTTCAACTCTTCAGTTGATGTTCTCGTTCTCCCCAAAGGTGAGTAATTGTTCTCCTGCTAAGTTGATACCTGCTCACATCATCAGCGTAATCCAGAGGGTCAAGTCGCAAGCTCAAATCTGGGGTCTTTCTGGGAGGATTGTCTTAGAATATATCTTGATGTTAATGAGAATATTGGTCTCCTAAGAGCTACTTTTTTTCTCTGTATTTAGTAATGACCAGTGTTCCAGGCACACCTATGATTCTGTGGTGACAAAATAATTATAGATTTCGTAGAACACACAGGCAAGAGTTTTCAGTTGATAGTATAAAAAGTGCGCTAACATTTTAAAGTACAGTGCTAAAGAAATTGCCTGAAGTGTGGTTTTAAGTGATTGCTAAAAATGTGATGCAAAATGTAAAGATCATTATTAAAATACTTGCTGGGTTTGTACAGTGCTACAGGCAGGCTCATGATCTAAGCCTTCATGAATAGGAGAGAGGTGGTTTTTGTGTCTTTGGGGAGAAAAAAAAAGACTGTGGTATACAGTACCAGCACAAGCTGCAGAGCAAGCAAAGAGAGCCAGCAGCTTTGGGCAAACTGTTTTAGCCCTACCTTTACCATTAGGCCACTGTTTCTCAACCAGGGACAGCAGTGCCTTCCTAAAACCTGGTGCACCACTGTAATGTAAACTGTATAAGTACTTTTTAAAGCGTTGTATCCCAGTGTATCCCACTAGCAAAGAACACTGTATTCTCATTTTGAAAAACTCCCTTGAAGGTTAATTTAAATCTACGAATCTACTACCTAAAAGTGGCTGAGTAGCTTTGAAGACAAGGGGAGCGCAGGGAAGATATACTGTTGGTTAACAAATCCACAGAAAACAGTGGATTCGTTAACAAAACCACAGTGAGTCAGAACAAGTCAACAGAAGCAAATACCATTTCATTAGTCAACAATTGGTTCATTATTGTCTTACACATTTCAATCGTAACCCTTGCGACTTAAGTTTAGCATTTCATATTGTTTAACAAAAGTAATACAATTATAATTCAACAATGTTAATTATATATATATATATATATATATATATATATATATATATATATATATATATATATATATATATATAATTACAAATTCACTTCCACAAAAACATCCCCCCTTGTAATACTTTTAGAAAACTGATCGCTGGCAATATATTTAGGTCTTCATCTGTCAAACAATCTAATGTTACCTTTCCGTCCTATTACCTAAATAAAACAGATTTAAGGACCTGGTATCTCACACAAGCCCCAAAGGCCAGAGCAGCACAGATACACACACTGATTAATCACTCTGGGGTAACCCCTAGACAGTAAAATTATTAGCAATGCAGGCATAAACAAAATAAACCACTCAGACGTTTAAAACAAAGCCAACAATGTATTTTAATGCTTTTCTAAAATTATGCATCCAACAACAAACCTCCCGCAAAACCCAAGACCACAAAGTGTTTATAGGCTAGTTCAATAAATAAAACAGCTTTATTGAGTGCAGTCTATCCTACTAGCCAGGACCCCGTGAACAGAGAGAACTTTAGTAAGTCAGTTTGTAAACACACACACATCTCTCTCTCTCTCTTTACCCAGAATGCCCTTTCTTAAAGGCACAGTCTGGTAACACTAAAATGTCACACTCTGTTCCAAGTTCGCATTCCTTTGTTTTTTACTTCTTTGTTTTTCTAATGCCACTCTCATGTTCTGCATCTAAAGCATAGCCGGCGCTACTATCTTCACTTGCAACACACACTTTTGTCTGTGGAAGTGGTATTACAAACAAACTCATGGCACCATTCCTACAACATGAGATACAAAACATTATAATTGTTTGAACTAAACTAAACCAAATTGACAATCATTATGGAACAAGTAACAATTAGGAGGAAATGTTTTAAGTGGCATAAACCACAGTAAGTGTTGAATCAGTATTAAACAATCCACAGTTTCTCATGCCTAATGGCTCTTGAAACGGTGAATTATTTTACTGATTCAACACTTACCGTGGCTTATCCCTTACTTATTGCCCCTCTTTAGATCATTAAAATAGACCTCACAGTGTTAAAGTGCAGTGGTGTACACTTTAGACTTAGGCATCTACTAGGTCATATGGCAGTAAAGCCTAGAATGACTCAAACTGCAATACAAATTGAGTCTTTTTTCCATCCCTGAAAACGACACCTTCATAATATAGTACATTTTTGGCTGCAAAATTAAAAGGAGCACTTTTTGCCACAGAGGTTTTCAGCTTCATGTATACGCTTGCTTAACTCAGGTTTAATGACTGTTTGGAAAGTACTCCACCCTGGAGTAAACAAACATTATACACAGCGTAAAAAAATCTGAATCATTCAGCTATGATGCCTTGGAGCAATGTCTAGCGAGAGAGTCCAGCTGTGTGACCTAAAGTGTACCATTACCGTGCAGAGCAGAGACCAACTTTAATAATGTGTTCCATCACTACTATATCAAGAAGCACTGCGTTTAAAGCAATTCAAAATTGCGTCAGAAACCACAGTGTTTGAACTTCTTTGTTTCCTTGCAGTGAAAATGTTTTTTTCTGTTAACCTGTTGTTGCCATCTTTTCCAACTATTAAACTAAAACTGAGTAGAGTGGTTAGTGAAGCTATGGGGTTGCTGGTGCCACAATATGTTCTTGCAATTAAAAGCAGATGTACAGTAACTGAAATAGTATGTTGTCCTGAATAGCTAATGGCTGTATTGCTGCACACTAAACACATTCATGTAATCCTTCCCAGAGGAAAAAAAAAGCTGCGACCGGTTGAAAACAAAAAGGAATAAAGTACCAATTGTGATAGTGTGTCCTTGTAAACTCCAAATACATATCAGTAAAAATAATATAGCATCTGTGTTGCATCTATTAAGAGACAAATTAGTTTACTTTAACATTCCGATATGTTGAAAGTGAAACGTAACTCAAAATGTCAGCTGTTCAGCCGGTGCCCCCCACATTTGTCAAGTGGTTTTGAGTGACATATTGTGCGATTTGGTATTTCAACAAAATAATGAGGAGCGTGTACATTTTTGGAGGACTGCCTATTGTCACTGTCAAGTCTGTCAAACTCGCACCTGATGTTTTAAAGCTGATCGCAAAAGGAAAGTTCAATTGTTCTCATTGAATTTGTTATAACGAAATGAAGCATTTAAAATACAAATGTACGCTACTTAAAAAAAAAAAAAAAATTTTTTTTTTTAAAAAGTTATTCTGCGTTCCTGTGTATGAGGGTTCCATACCATAGCCAGGCATGAATGAAACGCAATGAACAAAACTCAATCAAGAATTTAAAATAAAAAAGTGTGCTACTTTTTAATTTGTTTTAATGTTATTGTGCATTCCTGTGTATGAGGGTTCCAGTACCATAGAGATACTTAAATGTAATACAATGTGCCGTTGTATGCAAAACCTGATATGCAAATGTATTGTTTATCCCACAATCAGCAAGCACTTTGGAATCAATATTGCAAAAAACACTTAATTTTCTGCTTAGTGGCAAGAAATATATTGTAGCGGCTGGCTATGTGTGGGGGTTCTGGCGGTCAATGAAGAGACAGACAACAGGGTGCAGCGAAAGCAGTAAAACTGCTTTTTGTTATTTTTATCAAATCATTTTCACTCTATTTTATTCAAAGGGCCTCTCTCTCAATCTGCTTTATAGGCATGACATGAGCATTGCCAAAGCACAGTGTGTTACCATATTACAATATAGAAAATAAACGCCTCACTGAAAGAGGAGAAAAATAATACATACACATAAATAAATAATAAATAAGCTCTCTCTTTCATATTTCCTGCTGTATTCGAGTCCCTCAATTGGCAAGCAGCAATCTCCTTTTATGGACGCTGACTCCGCCCACTCATCACCTATTGGCCCATCGATATCTACTCGCATTCACACATGCAGAATTGACATGCAGGCAGGCTGCTAGAGAGAGAGATCACATCAGCGGACAACACAAAACATTATGTGTACAGTATACAGTTTGTTGTGTTCTCCCCGCTGCTACAGTATATGAAGATCATATAGGTAATCCCCCATGACAGCCCCCTTGCGGCAATATTACAATGAAGTTCCGCTCTCGCTCCGCCCTTGATACAACCCTGCCGAGGAGGCTTCCGCAGGCCAGACGACACACGCCATTTGCCGACCACTGCAATAGACTATAACTGATTCCTACTCCCAGTGCATTCATTTTCATTAAATTGGTTTAAACAGTCAAGTCATTGTGGTGTGTTTGTTAAACCACCATGGTGGTTCTTGTGGAAACGTAATAGATTTGCTTTAGACCAGCCTTTAAAAAAACAAAAACAAACAAAAAAAACAACTTTTTTTTAAATTACAAAAATCATAAGCCACCTTTTATACATTCTAAATGGGCCACTTTGTGTGATTATTTTATATAAAAGCCAGAAACTATGAAACTGGTTTTCCTGTGTTCTAGTTTTACACATGAGTGTGTTGTTGTGATTTCTCCGATTGAGTTGCTGAATTTTGCAAAAACAGCTGGGGACACAGACCTCAATGTATTGTTTCAGTCTTAGATCACTCGCAAACAGTGGCTTTTAATTTCCTTATTGTAGTCATAAAGGGGATTTATGTTCAGGTTGAATGGTTAGACTTTTGGCATACATTTAAAGTGTGAAGTATCTGAACCATGAGCAGTGTCTTTTCTTAAAGCACTGCAGAACCCTTATCAAAAGCCCCTTTCACTGGCATGCTCTATCTGAGTGGGACCTTGTGTCATGTGGGTCAGCTACATGAGTCACACTGTTTTTTGAAGAAGGAGGGTCGACCTGATTGATCTGGTTGACAGAAGCAAGCACACAATGTAGCCCAGTCAGTCTAGCTAATTATTTAATTAGCCCAAAACAAATTGCAACAGATTTTTTTCCACTTGTATACATTTCAGAAAGGTCGCCTGAGCAACTTATCAAAAGTTTAACAAAATCTAATTGGTGGAGATTTTTTCTAACATAACGACATCAGTAATAATAAGCATTAGGGGCCGTCAACATATGACGTAATGCATTTTTTTTTTACAATTTTGGACAAACACCCACCACCCTGTAATGCTTTTTTCAAATTATTTAATATTACAGCTGATACACTTTAACAGTTCAGAATATTTACTTGGATTATTGTTCATGAAAACTGAAGTTCTGAAGAACTTTCATCAGACGTTGGAAAAGAACTAAAGGCACTACAAATGAAAGATCAATCATCATCATTTCTGTCTTCATCAAGGTTTTGGATTGGGGGAGTTGGCACAACTCAACCCTCTGCATTCACCACACACAGCTGATCAGTCCAGACCATGCTTTTTGCAAATGCACCTAAAAGTGGCTAGCTTCTCCCTTCTGTTGTTGTATTTGGAAGAACACATGAAGGCAGTGATACTTTGCTGATGCAGAAGTGGGTGGCACACTTTGAGCCTGTACACATTTTGTGTGTGTAGCTACTTTCTCACAGAAGCGCTTGTATCGTAGGGTGTCAAGTTCTTCTTCTGGGTTTCCATTGTACAGACACACAAAGGCTTTCTCTCCTGCTGCAATGATGTCCTCTTTTGTTGCTCCCACTGGCTGGTTAAAAACATCAGCTTGTTGGCATGTGGTCATTCACTTTGATCTTCTTTAGGGCAACACCTTTGCCGATGTCATATAGTCAGGATGTCGTGTCACAGCCTAGAATGGCAGGCACAAACAGTTTATTGGTGCACAGTTTCATCCCAAACTTTCCTTTTCTTTGCAATCTCTTTGGGTTTAGACTGGAAAAAAATGTCATTGCAATCCATGTCTGCATAACAGAGGAGAACTAACAGGTCAGTGTCATTGCCAATAAGTAAAGTGTGAATGCTTTTAGCTAATTCCACTGCTGTTTTAACAGTCAATACGTCTGCATCCCCACTGGCATGGTCTGTCAAACATCCCTCCCTTTGTAACCTGTCACTCAGAAGGATGATGAACTGCTGTTTAGGGACCTTGTTTGCAAGAAATGCATCTTTCTTTGATGTTATAACTATATCATTTCCAAAGTTCACCACTGGTGCAACATGTACTCCTGATTCGTCTCAGATGAGTCCTTTATTGAAAGGCCATCCTGGTAGCCATTAAAACCAATTATAGCCTTATCTGTAGGTTACATATCTGTAGGTTACATAATCAACATATAGCTTACAGATGCCATTATAAGTGAGCCATTTTGGCCATGGTAGACGTAGGAGGGCACCCCCATCAAGGATATACTGGAAAGCCACACCAGGCGTTGAGTGTCCGTCATTCCCCGGCCCCTCATTAAGCCACCTCTTGTCTTCACACTCCTCATGAGGACCAGTTCGATAATAAGATCTGTGGAGAGTCCAGCCCAGAAACGATCACTTCTTACAACATGAAATCCATTTTGGAAACTTCTGTACACTGCTGGATGCTGTTCTTTGAGTTAACACATATTTAGCAGGTTCTTCATAGATTCTTTCTCAATCTCTAATCTCTCCAAGATTCTGTCTAGTGTTTTCTGTTGAGTGCAATTCATCAGCTAAGCCTTCATCAGCCATCAACTGATCACACAGTTCATCTGCTTCTGCCAAGTCCTTGTCAACAACATGTGGTTTATCTAGTTCCTCTATTGTCTCTTCTGTATGCTCAGTAGCTGCTTCTTGGGGAAAACTTTTAGGTGTGATCTCCTTTGGTCCTTTATCTGTGTTTTCCGTCAGTAGGAGGTTAAAAGTATTGGCTACCAACATTGTATTGCGAGCTGCATGATTTTATTGCCAAAATGTTCTCTTCATGTAGGTGAAACTATATGGTTGTAGTTCTGAGTTTTGCAGATACTCCTGCATCTTCTTAATGAGATCACCTATTGTTGTCTGCTCCTCGTCATTTTCTTCTAAGTACTCTGTGACATGCAGGAAAACTGCCGTTTTCTCTTGATCCTCGGGTCGACTTTGCTTTGGCATTTTTGCAGTGTTGGCAGCATCAGAACAATACATTTGTGGTAACTCTTATTGTATTACTCTTGCTCTTATTGTATTACTTGTACTGTAACACTTGTAATGTATTTGCTTACGATTGTAAGTCGCCCTGGATAAGGGCGTCTGCTAAGAAATAAATAATAATAATAATAATAATAATAATAATAATAATAATAATAATAATAATAATAATAATAATAATAATAATAATAATAATAACTGCTTTCCAGTCCTGAAGTTTACACTGCATGTTTTATGATAAACTGCATCTGCAGCATGGTGATCCTGTACATATGCAAGTCTGCCCTCAATGTGTCCCAAGTCTGGACCAATCATGACTGAGCAATAGAGTCTTGGAAGTCTTTTGTTGTAACTGGAATAACATCAAATGCTTTTCTTCTCCCTTCATACTTTGCATGCTGACCACAGAACAGACAATGTTCTTTGAAGGTAAACTGTGGCTCCTCTGATCGTAGAACATGACCATCAGATAGAGTAGGGATAGCAGCCCTTTTTTTGTCGCTAGCAGTGTTTCGTAGATTGCAGATGACTCTACGACATTCTAGGTGGACACGTTGGATTGCATGCTGGATTGAACAGACATTTAAATGACCCCCTGTTATGTTTATCCTGGTGTCTAATGAGCGAGACAGAATTCACAAGTTCAAACAACGTGTTTGTGGGTACAATTAAACTTAGACGAGAAGGCCGGGATAAAACACAACATCATCATACAATAACTGAAAGAGATTTTCAAATAATCAAACATTCTGAAGCCCTAAACTCTGACACAGCTGTTGGTCTTGTGAGTAAAGTTTGGTTTGACGTCCATTTACATTTTGGATGCAGGGGAAAAGAAGGAAACAGACAACTACTGGCAGATTCATTTGTTATAAAAACATGAAAACTGAGTTAAGTATGCCACTATGAACTTTAACGAAAGTACAAAAAAATCACAAAAATCCCTACGAACGGAACAAAGAATGTCAACACTAGAGAAGTACTTGTCAAAACTTCCAGCAAATCTGCCTGCCTTTTATCTTCACCCTAACAAAGAAGAACAAAACATGTTTAATAATCACGGTGTATGGTATAGGCTAGAGCCAATGGGAGTGATTTACCTAGCAACAATGTTTTGTTTTGTTTTTTGTTTGTGAACACATTTTTATTGGCTTTCAACAGCACAAACAAAACATGGAAAAATACAACTACAAACAGCAAAAAATGGGAGAAGAAAAAAAGAATTTGAAATTACGTTTAAAAATATTTCCACTCTATATATTCTGGTAGACTTTTAGTATGTTGTTCTGGGGACATAAACACATACAAGTGAAACAAATTGTGTTGCATTTTGTTTTGGGTTATACAACAATTTGACGTACGCAATGCCCCAGAAGCAGCAACGTTCACAAGACCACCCTTTCATCTGCTGAGGCTTTCAAGATGGCGTGCTTGTTACGGGCACTTCCATTCAAGCTTCTCTGGATAGAATTGTCGGCCCAAATGTTGATTAGAGTAAATGTTTCTTTATCCCTGTTGCAATCTGGCTCATGGTGCGTCTCAATCAACAGAAATATGGCTAAACAGAATACAGAAATGTTCCTTGTGGAACTGAAACCTTCACGCAGGCATTTGTTACTTCATCCTCTTACGAATGCCCATCATGCATTCGCGGTACATGATTTCACACAATGCAGAATTGTGACCCGGGTAGCCAGAACCCTGGCCGGTATCTGGGTAGGAGCTCCAAGTGAAGCTTAGCAGGTTATTAATGCAGTAGTCTGACTGATGAAGCTTTTTTATTTTGTGTGAAGGGTAATGTAATTTCAAGGCCAATTGCATTTCCTAAGCACCTGTTTCCCTGGGTTGAATCAATGCTTGTAGAATGTATTGTTTCTGGGATTTTGACAATGATTGCAATGTGGATAAAAACAATCAGTTTTTGTGGTGCTTTTGCTATCTATCATACCTGTCTACTGAACTCCAAAATGAAATTACTACAGTCTATGAAAATGTTTAATAGATTCTGCTCTTGGCTTCAGTTTTTTGTTTTTTATTGAATATAAATTGTTAATAGTGATAGTGTTAAGATCAGGACCTGCTGTAGATGAGGGGGTCTTGGTTCAACTCCCAAACCAGATGCACACATTGAACAACATGTACTGTATCATCTTAATTGGGCAAACAAAGGAATACAATTTAAAATGTGATATAATAAAGTGTATTTGTAAATGTGACATAAAGTGTATTTGGAGACTTTGTTGTTAAAAAGCTTGATAAATCGAACTCAGAGTGCACTTAAGTACACTTTAAAGCCTGTGAAATAGCATGTGTTATAACAACTACTTTTATCTAGATTGTTATTTAAATAAAGTTATGGTGATTTTTTTTTTATTTTATTTTTTTTTATTGGATTTTGCAATATGGTTGCAGGCTGTATATTATTAAAGATCAAGAATTAAGAATAGAAACAGTATTTTTCCTCCCAGGCAAGAAAACAAACAAAAAACAATAAAAACAGGCTAAAAATCCTACTGGCTGCTGCTGCTCCATCTATACGCCAGGGCTGTAAATTTCATCAGAACAATACAAAACTCAATTCCAGTTGAAAAGGTGATAACAATCTAAGGCTGTGGTTGCACAGAAGTTTTTGACAGGAATCACGTTCATGTAGTGTATTTCCTTGCATAATGCTCTAGAGAAACCAAAGAGGAAATGCCCAGACCTTATCACAATTCCATTATGCCAAACAAGTGAACCTGAGCCAACACTGCAAGCCAAAAACACCACCTGTTTTCAGTCTCCCCGTTCCAAGTCTGGAGAGGTAATTGTCTGTGCAGAGTGCTCTACTTAACCTTTAGAAATCCGGGACGAATGAGTACTGAGCAAACTCTGAAATGATGGCCTCAACACTCTTATTGAACTTATTAATATTAACATAGTATCCCTAGAGCCAAACAATAGAAAATAGCCCTTTCATTCCAACTCTGCTGTCAGCACTTTTGACTCTGTTCATCACCTGGCCTTCATTCCCGTCCCTTGGCCTGTCTGCACTTAAATAAATACTGTTTCTACTGCCAACTGTGTATATCTATTAACAAGATGCTGCTACTAAGTGAGCCTTATCTGTATAAATAGTGAAATACATTTTAGGACTGAGGCATCTGTTTGTTAGCAATACTGATATAGTAGCAGCAGCAACATTTGCCTCCAGCTTGACTTCAGTTGAAATCAAAGTTATATACAGGGTAAGAAGCGCATAAAGTAATGTTAACCATCCAGCAATAGAAATCCAATATCCACAGTAAAATATCCTGTACTACCATGGATACTCTGGAATGTATTAGAAAATGCATTGACAGACTGATTACATGTTGCAGACAGACACACTGAACAGTTGTAATAACATTGAGTCCTGTTTGTGCAGCTTCTTAAAAACCCTTTATTTGATTAGCTGCAGTGCACTCATACAAACACAGGCTCTCTTGACTGACTTCAGAAATGGGGTTGAAGGAAATAAGCACAAATCCCTGAAATAACAGCTTAAGGGCAATATAAGAAAAATTGTTTTGTTTGAAAGAAATATCCCACATAATTAGTATTTACTTTAAAGACATTTTTCTTAAGCCCTGCATTTGCAACACCCGAAAGCTGCTTGTGGTGTCTACCTCAGTTACCTTTAAACCAGCTGAGACTTACTTTGTTTTGCATATATTGTATGTACAGTCACAGACAAAAGTATTGGCACCCTAATTTAAGATAATTTAAGAAAGCATGTTAAATACAAGCATTTAGTGAACATGAACAAGAACATTTTGGCAATACAACAGATGATGATCAAGACAAAGGAGTTGGATTCACGTTTGAGAAAAGCACTCATAAGAAACTACAACAAAGGAAATAGCTCCAGAACAGTATCAAAGAAACAGGGAATATCAAAATCCACAATTAGAACAACAATCAAGAAGCACCACAAAACAAATTCAACTGAAACGCTTGAAAGAAGTGGACACCCAAAGAAAACTACGGGTTCAGCAGTTGGAGAATCGTCTGAGCAGCTAAAAGAAATTCAAGGTTAAAAGCCAAGGACTTAAGAAAGATTTGGAAACATCAGGACTGGAGACATTCATGTGAGTGAAGATCGAATGAATGCAGCCATGTATCAAAACGTTCTACAAAGTACAATGATACAGTCTGCTCGTAGACAGTTTATCTTCCAACCTGACAATGACCCAAAGCATACAGCTAAGTTACCTCTTTAATTTTTGAAGAAAACAAAGATACAAGTTCTCGACTGTCTTCACAATCACCAGATCTCAATCCAATAGAAATGCTTTGGACTGTAGCCAAGCATTGTATATTCAGTCTGCCTGAGCTGAAGGAAATATGCAAGACAGAATGGGCCTTGATTTCACCAACAAGGTGTAACATACTGGTTAATAATTATCATAAACGCCTGAAAGCCTTAATAAATTGCAGTTTCAAAAGCTGTTACAAATTCTAAACTACCAGCTTTCAGCTTTCAAAATTCCTGGGTTTTAAGATTTTCATGTCATGCATCTACACTAGAACACAAATATCTGCTTGAATATACTGTACTATAAATAACTCTATTGCTGCCAGTGGAATACATTTTGTTAACAAAACCCATTGAAATGTAGCTAGCAATTCTGCTTTTGCTCTTGAATGCCCCGGGAGAGTGAGTCTGACTACACACTGGCCAGAAAAAAAGCATGTGGAATGAAGATTTGCCATACTGACATTCTCTTGCATTTCCAGAAATCACCAAGTTGTTGATTGTTATGTTTTTTTTTTTTTTTTAAGTAAAGCAATTTCACTGAAGAGGTTGATTTTGCAAGTCATCATAACTGTAGTGATTATACAAAAAGCAGAATTAAATGGGCCTGACTTTCCAAACTGGAAAGTCAGCACAGACAAAAAGGATTCCTGTCAGTTGTAGCCAAGTTAACTCAGGACTACAGGTACGATCCAGCACAGCCACCTCGCTTCAAACAACCTGCTGCTTACTTTTTAAACTTTTTAAACTTGTTTTGACTCGGTACTAATAAAATAAATGATTGGATGGGACAGATAACATGACTGAACATTCTGCATATATTGCCTTTATTAAAGTATGCCAGATGCCCTTGGGTAACCTAGTTTTGGGACTGTTTCTAATCGATATGAAATGTTAACATATGGTGAATAAAACACAAATAAATGACCTGTGTTTTTCATTAACCCTTTATGCTGCTGTATACTACATACCCACATTCAATATAGAGATAAAAACACGTTTCTTTTTTAACAATGAAAACAAAAACGCTGCTAATAACACTGATAACAATAATAATCAGTAAACAGTAATTTTCAAATAAAAATCAAACAACATCATTATCGACTTGCTCTGAGCCATTTATTGAAATGTTCAATACAACAGAACCTGGGGCTGCCTTCGCAACCACTGTACATTTTTACGTTTTCATTTTCGTAGCAGACCCTGCACTTGTGTTGGAAGGATAGTCACAAATGCGTGTACACAGCTACTTTGCGCAGGCATTGTGATGGATCTCGCCCTGTGTTACATTTGGAGCCAAAATGGCCGCCAGTGTCCAAATAAATTGAGAACAAGTGAAATCAATTAGGCTGCCACAGGCAGGTATAAAAGCCAGCTGATTTTTAAAAAGGAGTTGCTGGGTTGGAGACGAGGAAAAAGGAAGGTCGGATAGAGTGGGGAGAGAAGGTTAAAATAAGTTTGTAAAAAGAACTAAATATAAAAACAAAAGAAGTGTTTTTGTTTGGAATGAGGTAAAAGGCTTAGCCTTCCTCATGATAGTTTATCATTTTGTATTAGTCTCTCAGGGAGAGCTAGGTGTTTTGTTTGTTTATTTTGGTTGCTTCCACTGACTGAATAATAAAAGTGTGCAGAACTCACTGAACTATAAATTCTGAGTACGCTTCCTATATCTGGAAATAGAGGTGTGTAGTGTCCTGCCATCTTGACAACAGGGGCACCTTACCACAATATATATATATATATATATATATATATATATATATATATATATATATATATATATATATATATATATATACACATACATAGCAGTGTTCCCTGCTATGTCTGTTGATCGCTCATTTTCGGTTAATGTAAGCCACCTCCACCCTTTACAATAAGCTACTGACCAAAAGATGCTGCTGGGGCTTTTTATATGAAGGTGGTCACGTGCGTTCAAAGTCCAGTATATCCTAGTGGAAGCGCTCGCCTTGCTCCTCCGAGTACGCTCCCATGTTCTCCTTGAATTTATCAAGATGAGCATCAAGGATATGGACTTTGAGGGACATCCTACAGCCCATTGTGCCGTAGTTCTTCACCAGTCTCAACCAGCTCCACATAGTTTTCGGCCTTGTGATTGCCCAGGAAGCCCCATACCACTGCGACAAAGCTGTTCCAAGCCAATTTCTCCTTACTAGTGAGCTTCTTGGGGAATTCATTGCACTCCAGGATCTTCTTTATCTGTGGTCCGACGAAGACACCGTCTTTGACCTTTGCCTCAGACAGCTTAGGGAAGAAGTCTTGAAGGTACTTGAAGGCTGCCGACTCCTTATCTAGAGCTCTGACAAATTGTTTCATAAGGCCCAATTTGATGTGCAGTGGTGGCATCAGCACCTTCCGGGGGTCCACCAGTGGCTCCCACTTGACGTTGTTCCTCCCCACAGAGAACTCGGTCCGCTGTGGCCAGTCCCGCCTGTGGAAGTTCCACTGCTTGAGCCTAGACGTCAAAAGCTCGGCATTGGACATTGGATAAATTGGCCGCAGACATAGCAAAATGCGTCTGCCGGATGCTTGCAGCCTCTTGATGCCATCTCAGAAAAATTCAGCTATGTATCCACTTAGGCAGCTGGAACTAAACTGAACTGGTGGGCTTAAGGCCCCTGTATTTATACTACTATTTATATTACTGGAAAGTTCTAGAAAGTTCTAGAAGTTACTCTAAGTTTACTCAGCACTGAATCTATCTGGAATGTTCTGGAAAATAGGTAAATTTCTAAATATCACTGTCCTGGTCACAAAAGCAAAGTTTGTGGGGAATAATAGCCATTTTCTATACTTTTGAGGCATAAGCAATTAGGAAATAACACTTACTACCCAGGAACAAAAAAAAAAAAAAATTGTTACACGGTGTTATTATTATTATTATTTGTTTATTTAGCAGACACCTTTATCCAAGGCGACTTACAGAGACTAGGGTGTGTGAACTATGCATCAGCTGCAGAGTCACTTAGAATTACGTCTCACCTGAAAGACGGAGCACAAGGAGGTTAAGTGACTTGCTCAGGGTCACACAATGAGTCAGTGGCTGAGGTGGGATTTGAACCGGGGACCTCCTGGTTACAAGCCCTTTTCTTTAATCACTGGACCACACAGCCTCCTAAAATAAACTGTGCGTGTGAAAATAAATTGGACCTGACGCGCCTGAGACGCGCTGAATAAATGGACTGCTAAGGGTTAAAGCTTTGTCTTGAAGTCCACAGCGCTCCCTGCTGTTTTGTTTAATGCATTTCCTGCTATTTTACCACCAGGTGGCAGGACTACTGAAGTGTAGCTGATTCAATGGTAGTCAGAAAAAACAAGATTGCAAATCTGCAACATTTTTACGTTATCGCACTGCGGCAGTATTGACAGGTAAATAGTTGGTTTTGGCTACCACTGTAACTTCATTTCTGCTTTGATTTCAGGATATTGGAGGCAGGAACGGCAGAGCAGCGCAGAACAATCACAATGAAGTCCAAAACGAGCAGAATTGCATGCGCTGGCTTGCCATCGTGGTTCGAAGACTCTTTCAGATCTACATGAGATGGCATTGAATCACATGGATTTAACTTAACTGTACTCCACACTGCAGACGGGTTAATCCACACTGCAGACAGGTTAACCCACACTGCAGACGGGTTAACCCACACTGCAGACGGGTTAACCCACACTGCAGACGGGGTTAACCCACACTGCAGACATGTTTACTTGGACCTAAACCCAGCAAATAAGTAGCAAACATACTGTATATGTATAAAACATGATTTTTTTTTTTTAAAGCAAAAATATTGTAGGCACTTTTCTCCCAGATGAACTCTGAGACATACGTTCACTGGTTACATTTTTTTTTCTTTATTTTGGAAGACCTCTAATCAGTAGGATCTTTGTGGCTACCACATTGAAGATGCATCCAGAATTGTAATTGTTTTATTGATCAATTGCGCTGAGCTTTGTATCTCAGACATTGTAACATTTCCTGCAGTTTACTGAAACTGAGCCAGCTAATATGCAATCTGCCTGACATTGGGGTAGGGCAACCTGTTTTGCACATGGTGTCTATCCCAGTTTTGTATTAAATCTTTTTCAGTCAGCCAAATATGTATATAATGTATTTGTAAATTGTAATGGTGTAATATTTATTTGATGTAGAGCTTTTTTTGTAATGTTCTTTTTCTTGGTTTTCTCCATTGCTTTAAAAAAAAAAAAAAAAAAAGCATTTTGTAAATTGCAATTTTAATTTTTCTGTAAATAGTGTAAGATGTTTATATTATTTTCCTTTGCCACTCTTGTTTTGTATTTATTTTCGTCTAAATATTTAATTTTTCTTTTGGAAGATGTATTTGTACTCTAAATATTCTGTATTACTGTTTTTTTTTAAAATCAAAAGTGGTGTCCAATCAGTCAGTACTATATCTGCCTGGTACCAACTGTGCCTAAAAATACACTCTGTCATTCTAATTCATGGAACAAGCCTTTTAAAGTAATTGTAGCTAGTTATGTTATAGGTCACAGATGTGCAGTTTTAAAAGAAACACATTTTAACATTTCAAAGCATGACATCTGGTACTACACTATGTTAAAGAAAACTCTGTTTAAAGGCCATGCTTTTTAACTGTCTTGTATTTCTTGGGTCATTTCAACTGGAGAGTGAAATTGTCCCAACCCCTTCTTTTGCTTCTTTCCTATCAATAACCAATCAGGTGCTTCCCTTTTGATTGACATGCTTTCAGCCAGTAACATGCTTTGACCCAGAAGACTGCTCACCGAGAGAGTGCAAGTGCAAACAGATAACTCAAGAATAAGGCATACAAATGGAGAACTACCTTTAACCTAAAGTAGTAACAGGTTTTAAAATTCAAATAGATGTGTGTTATAACGTGTTTAAAACTGTACATTTGAGACATGTAGCTAAAGGAAGAATGCAAAATGGCTACGATTTATGGAATTATTTTGTTAGCTGCAATAACATTTTGTCTGTATGCAATACGAAAAGGGCATCAGAACAGCCAGTGTGATTGCAATATGACGCTTACCTCGTTCACAAAGCAACCATCAAAATATGGAGGTATGTGGAACCCTTGGTTAAGTCAGCTACCTAAAAGGAAATGTTTCATGAATACGAGCAGTGAGTGCATTACCATTATACTGCTTCTAAGGGCAGCCTTCTACCAATAACCTGATTATGGAAGGTTTCAGAATAGTAGTTTGGTAAATTATTTTGTTGTTGAGCAAAGCCAAAACATACACTACCCTCACCGCTACCCCATCAAGTATTGGGTCAGATGATTAAAATGCTAAACTAATGGAGAAAGACTGGCACACTTGTTTTGTATTTTACCCTAAGAATGTGTTTTTACAACAGCGACTTGCAAAGACTTGAATGTTGTACCAAATTGAATGTTGAAACTGTCATGCGTCATGAAGCAATTATCTATTCAGGGATACCAAGATATTTAGTAAGTAAGATTTCCAAGTAGTGTTAAACAAGCAACACATGACTCAGTCTTAGACATTGTGCATTAATTTGTCTGCTGTTATACAGTACTTGATGGAGGGTAGTGTGTTATGAAAATGAAAAAAGTAGTAGTGGAAAAAATACCTGTGTTATTTTAATGAATTCACTTTAGTCTCCATTCTTTAGGCTTGAGCATTTCCCCTTAAAAAGCAATAGTAGCCTGTTTGTTGCATGGGTATACCACTAACTCACTAAACAGTAAAGTAAAGCAAAAGTTGTTCTGGTTTTGTAAAACTTCTCCATCAAGTGGCCATGTGGGGGGGTGGGGGTTAGAAGCAAGTAATTTGGGTGGAAAAGAATGTAAAAATATATACACATACAGGTTTTAAACTGTGAGATTTCCAAGGTATTACAGTAGGTAGGGGTGCTATATTGTGCTAGCAGTTTTATGTATTTGCACAACCATTGGTATTTAGCTTAGTGTTTCTCTAACTGTTCACCCCAGTAACAAGTGTTCAAGTGTAAGGAAGTCTGTTATAGTGAAATACCATCTGAGGCGGTTTCCAAATCTTAAACGAGGAAATCTTCCCCATTAATTATTGACCATTTTAATCCACCCTAAATTGCCGGTATGTAAAAGTAGGGTTTGAATAGTGGTGCTAAATTGTGAATTTAAATAACTGGATATGCCCACCTTATTTTGCTACTGCTTTAAAGTTTTGTTTTGTTTTTTTAAACATTCTGATATCAGTTTTAAAATATGTTAAAATAAATTGGCAGAAGCAGTTTGAAAAAGAAAATGAAGCAGTTTGAAAAACCTTCAAATTGCATTAATTACTATGAATTACTCAACTGTTACCAATATGCATAGCAATGGTCTGCAATATTTTCTGATTAACCACTTTAAAGGACTCAGTACATTTGTAGCAAGTCTTTTTTTACATTCTTGTGTTTTTGCACTGATCCATTTTTTTCAAATATTGCTGTTTTTAATTGTGCAATACTGCTGTACATACTGCTTTTGAATTCTGTAATTATATGTACTTGTAATAAAAGGGAGTCTTGTATGTACAGTTGATTTATTTCTGCTTAGTTGTAAATTAAATGCAGTTTATTAAGTAACCCCGTGACTGTAGCTTGAATAAATCTGCACATCTGCCAGCACTATCACTACAACTGCTAAAACCTCATTAACCGTGACAGCCCCATAAGAATTGCACTTTTTAACTATTAGGCGAAATATTTACAGATTACTTAAAAACTGCTGCTACAACCATGATTCATTTATTAATAATGTTTTAATTAAAGTATACCAAATCACGTTTTTATTTACAATGTAGGGAACATACTGTGTTGCCCAAGTGCTTATAATGAAAACATGTATTGTGTTTTCCCTTCATTGTAAATAAAAACGTTATTTGGTATCATTTGATTAAAATGCTATTAATAATAAATTAAACATGGTTATAGCACCAGTTTTTACTGTATTCTGTAAATATTTTGTCTAATAGTTAAAAAGTACAATACATTATGGGCTGTCGGGCTTGTTTTCAAAAGGTAACGGCACAGGCATGTGTGCGTGCATGTGTGTGTGTATATATATATATTAATATAGAGGGAATACATGCATGTCTGTCTCCAGTCATATGACTGAACACAGCAAACTCATTGGTTGCTGACATTGAGACTTGCGAGTGGGTATGATACACTGCCCAATGCGAGGGAATTGCATCGCAAAATATTAAACATGTTTAAACTTTGTAATCGATCGGCCAATCCTGTAAAATCGCATCGCCAAGCATAACACACTGCCCGATGCGACTGAAAAATCACGTTGCTATTGATCGCATCGGACAGTGTGTCCAGAGCGTTACTGTTCAGCACAAACATACTCCACCACATTGTAGGCAGTTTTGTAGCTGAGGACTAATTCCATCTACTCTTAAAATGCAACCTATAATAAAGACCTATTATATATATATAACTGCAATTTTACCACATTGAGGTTTTCCTGCTTTTTTTAACCATTTCTTAAGGGCATTACATCTTTATAAAAATCACAGCTGTTCACAAAATTGAGCACTTCATCCTAGAACTATATAATTTTCCACATTTATAGTCTCTGACCAAACATGTAATTTTTGATATAGTGCCAAGCTAATTTAGATTTGGTTACCATGAAAACCACGTGATACAATAACACCCTTCAGCAGTAGGCATGTAAACCCCCTTCCTTTAAATTGCACATGACAGGGGTTTAAAACCCTTTAACATTTTCAAAATCCATCCATCATTGGATATTACTATTTTGCAAGTGAAACTGCTATTAAATAAATAATAGAATAAATAATTATAAGAATTGATTTTTTGCCTTATTTCCCATTCAACTGATTTTGCGTCATGATTGATTTTCCTCAAATTATAACGTCACGATAGTGCCGCTATAGTTATGGTTTCAATTTTGTGTTCACGTTAAACTCTGGTTTTCAACCATTAATATCTTGGCAGTGGTAGGGGGTGCAGCGATGTCCTTGGGAACATGAACAATTTGTGGCATCTCTTTAAACAGACTTTCATTAGATTAATAGGGGGGTTCATTTCCCTGGTGTACAATATGAATTATGTCATTTTACAGCAGATCTGGTGAAGAAGCTAAAATATCTACAGCTATAGTACTTCGCCCCGAGGTAGCGCTCTCTGTCGACGCCATGTCCTACGGTGGTTAGAATTTGATTGGATTTGAGGACCACTAGGGGCCCAGTTATGGAGTAGAAGTAAAAAAAAGCAGTGCTCCTACAATTTTTAACAGAATCCTTAATAATCCGATGTAATCCTTTTTTTTTCCCTAAAAGCTAACTGTTGCTTTGAGTCTCTGATTTTATTTGATTTATTGCTGCTGTGGTTAAATGTAGCTTGCAATGCCACCAAAACAAGCTGATCCGACTATTCCCAGACTCTGATACAGGAGAAAGCCCTGCGGGTCCCAATTGCAATTCCTCTGTGCTTGATGATTTTTCAGGGATCGTCAAGGAAGTTATAAGGAATGAGATCGCAACCCTTTGGTCTGAAATTCAGATGGCAATAGCCCATTTCAAACCACGCTATCAGTGCACTGAAAAAGAGGTGGAGGAATGCATGAATACTTTTGAAACCCGCCATGCTGGAGTTGAAACGACCTGCAACTTGCTGTCCTCTGAAAACAACAAGCTCCACGCAAAGTTGGATGATCTGGGGAACCGGAGTCGGAGAAATAACCTGCGTTATTAGGTATGGAGAAAGGCTGACCGACTGAGTTTATGTCCAACTTCTTCCATGAGCTGCTTGGAGAGAGAGAGAGGCCTGGTTCACCACCCACATTGGATCATGCTTCGAAACCAACAGAGGGGAAGTGCATTATTTCCAGGTTAAAAAGCATATTCTGCGTTTGGCAAGGAAGGGGAAAAGCTTATTTTCTGCGGAAAAAGAGTGAATATCTTCCCCGATTTCAGTGCAGATCTGGTGAAACGCCAAGCTGCATTTAATGAAGTTAAGGCACTGCTCCGTGAAGCGAAGGTGAGATATGGCCTTGTGTACCCGGCCCGCCTCTGAGTCTCCTTCAACGGCACCGATAAGATATTTAACACTCCGCAAGCAACAATGGATTTTTATTCAAGAAAGATTCTTTAATAATATTCTGAACTACAGAAGTCAGGTTTGGTTTCTGTTGATGTCTCTGGCATTGGTGGTTTATCTTTTTTGTTGTAGAAAAACTCCAAACGTAGCTGTCTTTTTGCCATTTTAACAGGGCTCATTTCACTCCGTTTTTTGCACATATTTCGCCGACTGAAAAAGTGAAAGTCTCACACGAGAACAAATATAACGGTGAAGGGTCTTAGACACGCTTTGGTTATGTTATTAAGTTTTGAAAGTTTGAAATAAACTGCGCACTTACGTATTTTTAAATAATAAACCCTGGCAACAGTGGCGTAGCCAGGATTTTTTTGGGGGAGAGGGTGGAAACGGTAACTTTTTTAAGGTGAGTAGTCTAGTGGTGCAATTGGCAACCTGATTTCTTATTAGTGCATTGACGTTTTATTTTCGAAAAATAAAGAACATTTTTTTTAACAGAAGATCCAATAACTAAATACACTGTTGTGCAAAAAAAAAAAAAAAAAAATCAGTTTAGAACACTTCCGATTTAAAACAAAAGAAATACAAAGCAAAGGACTTGAACTTTTAACATGCGCATCAGCTATCAATTTCACATTATGATAATAAATAAAAATAACTATCTATCTATCTATCTATCTATCTATATATATATCTATATATATATATATATATATATCTATATATATATATATATCTATATATATATATATAGTGTAGCGTGCACGGGGGAAGGCAGCAGTAGGGCTGGTAGGTGACGCAATCACGCACGGAGACATAAGCCTGATATACGCTCCTTGCAAAGGAGCCGGCTCTTTTGTACAGCGGTATCGGCGCTATGCTTCAGTGCGAGAGGACCCGGGTTCGCGCCCGCCCTCCGCCTGTGTGTGGATTTCCTCGCCCTGTGTGATGCGCCTGCCTGCGGGAACCGAGAACGCTACAATATATATATATATATATATATATATATATATATATATGTATAATTTCATTTGTACTTATGGTTGTTCATTTTTGTTAACTAACATTTGGTGTTCAAAGCAAAGCAAACCATTTTATTTAAATTAACAATTCCTGTCTAATTTAATTACCGTTTGACTGACACAGGACTGCCGGTGGTTCGGGGGAGGAGGGACTTGTGCACACAGTTGCATACATTGTATAACTACAGTGCCTTTACAAAAATAAAAAATGTACGAACAGCTGATCCAACAAAAAACTTTGGTTGATTGACAGCACTAGTTTTTATGGTATCACACTGCACATTCGCTAGCCTATCAGGCTTTATTGAGCTGACAGACGCGCTGTAGCCAAAACAAATAATCAGAATGAAAACGAATAGGTAACCGAACTCAGGAATTGAAACAGTTTTGCCGTTTCTCTCTTAGCAGCGTCCAGAACTGTTTTCATTCCGATTTATTTCTTTAGTTATTCAATTAATGATAGGTTGTGCATTTACCACTCCATCTCCAAGACCTGGATGGACTTGGTTACCGTCCCTTGATGAAGCTGACTGCACAATCCGTAAAAAATGATAATTTTATTAATAGGCTGGCTGCTGGAGAGGTCATCTGGCAGTAAGATATGTCGAGAGGCGAGTGCATTCTACGTAAATACATAGGTTACTATTACATAGTAGATGTCCTCTACCCCATCTATGTGTTTAGTAGCTAGGCTACATAGCATATACAGTAATCATAGCCTATATGTTACATGCATCTGTGTTTGGGGTTGAGCGAGTGCAGCTTGCTTATGTATTCTCATTGATTGATAGTAACGCAGTAAATAAAAAGTTTGCTCCGTGAGCGAAAAGAAAAATCAGCGCCGCCCGTGCCATGTCCGCCCCGCGTCCTGTTTGAACACACAGGTAGACTATAACTGGAAGCGATATATTGCAATTTCTTACACGTTTCAGTGTGAACGATCCTAACACAGTTGCTAAGCCACTGCCTGGCAGAAACCCGGGGGGGGGGTTATTGTTGTCATTATTTTTTTATTTGTTTATTTAATTGTATTTAAGTGTATGTATGTGTATATATGTATGTATGTATGTGTAGGTGTATGTGTGAATGTATGCATGGGTATGTGTATAGGTATATATATATATATATTTTTTAAAGGCCTAGTGATTGTTAATATTACTATTACTGCTGTTGTTATTATTTAATACCTATTACTCTGGATGTGGGGTATTTGAAAAACTTCCCAGATGGGTTTTGTGTCTAGTCATCCTTAGCTATCTATTTTACAAGGATTACTTGTTTGTACATTGTTTAGTTGTGGGACTTGCACTGTAAAGTATGCAGCCTACACACTGGTTATAAAGCTAATTACGCTTTGGGTATTCTGCCACTTCTTAGAAGATGGTTGTGGGGGTGGAGGGTGGGGTTCTATGTTTGTTCTGTGTTTTTTTTCTTCTTCCTCTGTCTTTCTTTCACTTAACTGTCTTTCTGTCTTCCATTGCACTTTTTGGTATCGGTCAGAGACATGGGTTTCCAAGGTGCTTATGCTATGGATCATCCGGGTACTCCGTCTCATATTTATATCCCTGAAATCTTATGCCGGTTGCAAGTAGCACTAGTATTTGCACCAATGGATGCCCGGTTAATTTTATAAGCTGGAATGTGAAGGGGCTTAATAACCTGATATAACGCAATAAGGTGCTTTCTCACCTTCGCCAACTCAAAGTGGGCATTGCTTATCTCCAAGAGACACACCTCCGAAAATCAGACCACGTAAGTCCTGGTTGGGGCAGCTATTTCATTCCAAGTTTAATGGCAAGGCTCGAGAAGCGGCAATCCTAATTCACAAATGTATTCCCTTTATTGCCTCGCAGGTGACTGCAGACCCAAATGGTCGTTATATTGTTGTCACTGGTATACTTTTTGACTCCCCATTAATTTTAGCCAACGTATATGCCCCTAAGTGGGATGACAGCCAGTTCTTCACTCACTTTTTATCTTCTTTACCTGATATGCACACGCACCACCTATTACGTAGGGGGGATATGAATTGTGCTTTACACCCTAGACTAGACCACTCTTCCACAATTCCTACCCCTCCCTCAAAATCTGCCTTGACTATTCGTTCATTTCTTGATACCTATGGTGTCTCTGATCCGTGGCGCTTTCTTTTTCCATCAGCCCGGCAGTACTCCTTTTTTTCGCCTGTCCATCAAACATACTCCCGTATTGATTATTTTTTTTATGGATACAAAATTGCTTCACATAGTTCGCTCATGTATGTACCATAGCATAGTCATTTCAGATCATGCCGCCTTGGTTTTGGAGCTTGTTTTTCCCAAGCAAACAACACCTCGCTATTCTTGGAGATATAAACCTCTCTTGCTGTCAGATAAAAAATGTGTCTTATTTATTTTTTTCCAAATAGACTTTTTCCTAGATATCAACTCAACTCCAGGGATATCCTCATCCACGCTTTGGGAAACCCTAAAGGCATACCTGCGTGGCCAAATAATTACGTACAGTGCTACAGCCAATAAAGTCAGGCCAGCAAAGATTTGGCACACTATTTGCGTCAATCTGCAGCCGCACATAAGATCCCACAAATTAATTTACTGTTAGGTCAGCCTACAACAGACCAGCAAGAGATCAATGACCAATTTAACATTTTTTAATCTTTACAAATCTGAATCGCCTACAGATCCTTTGTTAATTTAGTCTTTTTTTGAGAACCTTTCTATTCCAACTGTTGATCCACAATCTAAAGCCCACCTACAGGAGCCATTATCTCCAGATGAAATAACTGATAGATAGATCAATGCAGAGTGGTGAATCTCCTGGCCCAGATGGGTTTCCTATAGAATTGTATAAGACATTTTGTTCTAGTTTATCTCCTTTGTTGAGCACTGTGTTTACTGAATCTTTTTCGTCTCTGTCTTTACCCCCAATGTTGCGCCGAGCCTCTATATCGCTACTGTTGAAATAGAATAAAGACCCTGTCACATGTGGCTCGTACCACCCTATATCTCTCCTTAATGCAGACTTTAAAATTCTTGCTAAGACCCTGGCACACCGTCTTGAATCCATTCTCCCCTCCATAATCTCCTCTGAGCAGACAGGGTTTGTGCAGGGTAGACACGCATAATTAAATCTTCGTCGTTTGTCACAATTTCATTTCTTGGATAAAGCTGTTATATTCCTCCCCATCAGCCTCAGTTCAGACAAACAACACACATTCCCTCTCCACTGGGGTACAAAACAGGGTTGCCCTCTCTCACCCATCCTCTTTGCAACTGCCATTGAACCTCTTTCATTGTCTCTGCGTGAAAATCGAAAGGTGCGGGGTATAATTCGAGGGGGTCAAGAGCAGAAGATATCTCTTTATGCAGATGACCTTCTTTTATATATTTCTGACCCTTTGTATTCTCTCCTCCACACCTTAGCTATATTTGAGCAATTTAGTAGATTTTCTTGATATAAACTCAATTTAAACAAGAGGGAACTCTTCCCTTTCAATGCGGCAGCCCACCGGTGCCCCCTTGATAATTTCCCCTTCAAAATTGCACTCAATAGCTTACCGACTCATACAATAAGCTTTTTAAATCTAATTTTACTCCCCTACTAGGGCGCATTAAACGTGACTTCCTTCGTTGATCCATTCTTCCTGTAAGTGGCTGTCCGCATTAACTCTGTCAAGATGAACACACTCCCTAAATTACTCTCTTTCAATGTATCTGTGTTTTTGTTACCAAAAATATCTTCAACACCCTGGATAAAACTGTTTCCTCATTTATTTGGAATAAAAATCATGCCAGAATTCACAATGACTTCCTCCAGAGAACAAAACCAACAGGGTTATGGCCTTACCTAGTTTTCATCTTTATTATTGGTCGGCTAACATTCGGAATTTACTGCACTGGTTGCAATCTCATCCCCAACTGGACAGGCCTGCATGGCTGGTCATGGAAGCTGCTTCTTGTCAGGGTACTTCACTGCCAGCTCTTTTATGCTCCTCCCTTCCCCTCTCTATCTCTTAGTTTAGTATTAATCCACTGGTGTGTCAATTCTTCCGGATTTGGGCGCAGTTTAGGTCTACCCCTGTAAACCATGTGTTCTCTCCCTCGTGGTAAATTCTGCTTTTAGTGTATGGTACAGAAGTGGTATTAAGTCACTGAGAGATTTATACATTGACAATCATTTTCCATAATTTTACCAACTCTCCCAGAAGTTTCACTTACCACAAACACACTTTTTTCCGTTATTTGCAAATACGTGACTTTGTGCTTAATAAACTGGCTCAATTTCCTCTGCAACCTCTCAAATCCACTACTGATTCCTTACTGGATATCCACCCAGACAGTAGAGAAGTTATATATAACATTTATAATATTATACTGTCTCTACATTGCCCCTCACTATCAATACTGAAAACCTTGTGGGAACAGGATATAGGAGAAAGTTTTACAGAGGATATCTGGGAATCCATTCTTGCTTGGGTACATTCCTCGTCTGCCTGTGCTTGACGCGGTCTAATTTAATTCAAGATTTTACATCGTCTCCACTTGTCAAAAGTCAAGCTGGCCAGAGTTTACCCTAAACTGGATCCAGCCTATGACAGATGCAATGTGCTGTTCGCTCTCTCTCTCTGCATGCCATGCCCAGCAGCCATTTTTACACAGACAGTCTTACTGCCGCTCGATCCCAGCCCCTCTGACACACACACACATATATATATATATATACACACACACACCGTTTCTAGAAATTTCTCAAAAACACATCTTTTGTAGCAAAAGTTTTTACTTCTGGATGCGGAAAAAAAGTTACAAGAAATAGAATAGTCTACAATTATTTATTTCAGCAATTTTTTTTGGCAAAACTCCAAAAATTCGAATTCAAAAGTATTCATACCCTGACAAGGAAAATGAAATGAATAGCTAGTTGCGGCACCTTTAGTAATAAATAACCTCTTTTAAACAATTAGGATATTTATCCATGAGCTTTTGGCATGATTCTTTAGTGATTTTTGACCATTCTTCAACGCAGAATTGTTCCAGTTCATTCAAATTCTGAGGACTTCTCTTGTGCACAGCCTTCTTCAACTCATCGCAAAGATTTTCAATTGGATTTAGATCAGGTGTTTGACTAGGCCATTCCAGAACCTTTTATTCTTCTTTAACCATTCTTAAGTAATTCTGATGTGTGCTTTAGATTGTTGCGTGAATGTCCTGTTGCGCTTTAAACCAAGTTTTGTAGCAGAGGGTTTCAGATGATTGGCCAATATCTTTTGGTATGCTATGGAATCCATTTTACCATGTATTGGAACTACATTTCCTGTGCCATTAGAGGAAAAACAGCCCCATAGAAGGATATTACCACCTCCATGCTTGACAGTAGGTATGGTGTTCTTTTCTTTGTACGCCTCACCAGACTTTCTCCAATCGTAACAACTATCAGCGTGACCAAATAGCTCAATTTTTGTTTCATCTCTCCACAAAACCTTTGACCAGAACTCATATCTATCATTCAAATGCCGTTTTGCAAACTTTAAGCAATTGTCCTTGTGATGTTTTACTAAGAGTGGCTTTTTCCTTGGCCTGCAACCATTGAGACCTTCACCATGCAAAACCTAACCTATGGTTGAAATGGAAACCCCAGTCCCACTTGCAGCCAATTCACTTTAAATATCTTTGGCAATTCAGCATTTTCTAGACTTTTCTAGAATTAGGTTCTGCATTATCATATTAAAATTTCTAGCACCTTGAAGACAATATTATCATAGCAACACATTTTTTGAGTTTTGCTAAATAAATTGCTGAAATAGATAATTGAAGACAACTATTTCTTGTAACTTTTTTCCTTCATCCACAAAAGCAAAACTTTTGCTCCAAAAGATTTTTCCTAAAATTCTTTGATTTCGAGATATTTCTAGAAATTATAAATTTCCATTGGGGTGTGTAAACTTTTGACCACAACTGTGTGTATATATATATATATATATATATATATATATATATATATATATATATATATATATATACATATATATATATATATAGAGAGAGAGAGAGAGAGAGAGAGAGAGGTTTGCAGAAGTATTCACTCCCCTCCAAAATGCATATAGAATATAAATAAGATTTACAGAAATGGCTTCAGCCTGTGTGTACTCAAAGTGGTTTAACTTGTTGTGACCGAGCGCTATCGTTGAGTGGTGTGTGTGGTGACGTCACGGACCAGGAAGTACCAGAAACAAAACAATGGATGGGCGGGTGAAGCTGAACGCTACGGCGTTCAGCGTATTTATTAAATAATATAACAAAATATTAAAACAAAACAAAAGACAGAAACAAAAGGGCACGTTGGCCAAACAAAACAAACAAACAATTCTACTAACAAATATTGTGCTGGCGATTCCAGCACAATAGCAGTTGTTTTAGTTTTTCTCTTCTCCTGTCCTCTCCTTAACATTTCAGCATGACAGTGACCTGAAGCACAAAGCCAAAGCCACACGAGTGGTTCAACAACATTAATGTTCTTGAGTGGCCCAGTCAAAGTCCTGACTTGAATCCAATTGAAAATTTATGGCAAGGCTTGAAGATTGCAGTCCATCAACGACCCCCAACAAACAAACGAACAATTGTCCTGTGAAGAATGGGCAGAGATTTCACCATCCTAATGTGCAAAGCTAGTAGAGACCTATCCTAAAAGACTCATAGCAGTAATTGCTGCAAAATGTGCTCTAGCAAGTACTGACTTAAGTGGCGGAATACTTATGCAACCAGTAAATTTCATTTTGTATATTTTCTTTGCAAGTTTTGCTGACATTTAACCTCCCCCTCATATAACAGTGTTCAGTTTAACCACTACAGCTTTGAATAAAAAAAGTTTGTTTGAAAAACTGTGCATACATTATTTGTAATTCAACAAATTGTGACATTATTGGTAGGGGGTGAATACTTCTCCAAACCACTGTATATAAGGCTGTCGGTTAAATAGCGCCTCAGATATAACAACATGTGTGTTGTTATGTGTCCCGCGGCGCCTTCCACATCCTCCCCCGTTTATAATACTCTTCGGTTATAATGCTCATATTGTGTTTCCCCTGAGACGCGCATTATAGCGAGGGAGCACTGTATGTGTATATATATTGTAAGATAGCAGGGAGAGGGTCAGATTCTTCCCCGCTAAAAACATGTACAAATGCACGTTTGTTGAACTTAATTGTGGAATTATCACCCGCACCTGGGCATGATTGTAAATTAGAACCAGGTGCAGGGTTTAAAAAAGAAAGCAGTCAGTCTGCTCAAGGCTGCTGCGGTGTGAAAAGCCTGGTTGTGAGCGTGTGCAACCGTAAAAAGGTATTGTGTAAAACTGTCTGTTGTGGTTTGTGGACGGGGAAACAGCTTAGCTGTCCTGTGTTAGTCAGGGAAGACCCTGTGTTTAGTTAGTGCTCCGAATGGGAGCTAGGTGTTTGTTTTGTTTGTTTTTGTGTAAATATTAAAATTAGCGCGTCAGCGCTTATAAAATTCCATTTCTGTGTCCTAGGTCTTGCATATTGGTCTGGTTTGGCGGGCATAAATTTGCCTGCGGGCACGGCTTTGAGGACCACTGATGTACCACTGAGGTTGCTGCTAATACGTTCTAATACCTAGTCACTGTTATGAGTAATTAGAGGTCGAGTATTCGGGTATTCTAAATTTGTATTCTTGGTATACTCGAAAATCTTATTATTCGAAATTTCTAGTTGTTACACGGGCAAATTATTTACCAGGAATCTATTTTAAAAAGAAGGAATTTATTAAACATTCATTCAGTCTAAAAGTATGTTCATAAAATCAATAACAAGCAGGGTCTGTGCCCCCAAGTTCTACTGCACAGTTCAAAGTGCCGCATCTGTTTAGTCGATGCCACTATTGTAAAGTTAACAATTCCTTAACTTCTTCCGGTCTCCAATTACTATTTCGTTCTTGATCAGCCATTGTATTTGAAAAATATGAAAGCGTGTAAATAACACCGACGGCAAAAAGACCCAACACGTCCTGTATACAGTCACGTGGGATGTTCAATCCACGCCCACTATAGAGCTTCAGTGCCGGCATAGCATTTCACACAGGAGTCAAGACACCTCAGAAACGGCATAAAATATGACGGCTCTGTGACAGTATAGGCAATTCACACAGACCAAAATGCCACATCGGTGCCGGTTCTGAGCTGTCATAACGCGTCTGTGTGAAAGGGGTATTAGTCTAGCTGTTCCCAAATGGGAGTAAGAAATTATTATACTTAATTGGATTTTGAGGAGGACAGAGTCCAGATATGGCACACAGGGATCATCAGGACTACATTGTGGAAAGGTTTTATCCTAGGCCGCAAGCCTTTATAGAATTTCAAATAAAGGAAATATCTGAATTTCCCACGGTGCGTTCTTATTGGTTTAGACTGTGTTTGGGGCTTGTGTGGAGTTGAGGTTTTTAACCCCGCCCCATCTCCCAGAACGCAGTGCAATTATGATGGTGAGACAAGCAAGTACATAATATTTGCTATAAGTTTTAGATTTTATTCTCAATCTCTGCTACGCCTAAATTAAATTGTTTCTCTTTAGACACTAGATTTGTCAGGGTGCATCCCTAGTTTGAAGCTGCAAGCAGTTTTAGTGGGAGAGTAAAAAATCTTTATTTTGTGCTAGAAGTGGTTTTAAATCATGATGATGCAGAAAATATTTCTTATTTTGTAGTTTATTTTTCATATAATACAAGCACACAGTTTGGGGGTCTTACTGCTTTGTCGAAGCACTGAAACCTCATTTTTAGAAAACGAAAGGTCCACACGGTCACATTCCTAGTGGACTTGTGTGCCCAATTGTACGCCTGTTTTTCGTTCATGTGTGGATTAGATACAGGTGTTAAAAGCCAAGGACACATTGCAAATCCGCAATCACATATAATGAAACTTTATTGTAATATCTTGTATGACGTTTTCTATATCAATATTTCATTATTTACTCTAAAATCTACAATTGAGGTCAGTTGTCATATAATGCACGTATCCAGAATTCAGATAGTAACATTGCACTGGGTGCAAATAACGGTATATCATTTTAGCAATATATCAAACGTTCCAATTGTACCTTTTCTTCTTCTGTAAGATCAGTCCCAGCTATATCCACAGGTACTGGTACTTTCTTGTTCCTGGCGATAACACTAGAAACTTGCTTAAGGCACGCCTGTACTACTCTGGGCTGTGTTGGCACCACACCAACATCGGTTTCAGCAAAAATCTCTTCCAGCTCCACAAAGGCTAATTTTCCCAACTTCTGATAGCACCTAAGATACACAGGGGTTTCTCCCAAGTTACACACTCTCACAGGGACTTTGCCATTGTCTGCTTGAGTCTTCAAAGGAAGTTCCATTGACACGCCCTACCATCTGAACCTAGCCGCTTGGGCCCTCTAGTTTGAAGGCTGCTAGGTACTTCCGTGGCCTCTATACACTGAGGACATGTCCCACTTGGTAACACTGTCAGCAAATGGGTCTTTCACGGGCGTCATATCGATTGAGTTCTCTATTTTCTAAGTACTGTGGCCTTCGATCATGAGGGTGCTCATGCCAGGGTCGGACTGCAGGAGTAGCCTCTCGATGCTGATCTTGCAGGTGCCTGTTCAGACTTGTTCCAGACTCCCTTCTTAACTCTTCAACCAAGTCTCAAGACAGGTTGGCAAGCTGCCACCTAATCTCTTGAGTCAGTTCGTCATGGAGATCTTTCCGCATCTGCTCATAATCAGTTGCAAGTGGCTGTTGTGGTTGTCTGACACCAGGACATCATGGCAGCTTTTCCACCTCAAGCCTGCAAACGTAGGGTAGCTTCCCGTTTTATGTCACTAAATGTGGTACCGTCTTCTAGAAGGACTTCAAAGCTCTCTATGAAGAATTGAATCTCTCAGACCATCAACAAACTGGCCATGCAACAGCACATCTATATCGCCTATCCCTCGGGGATCCTTCTTCTTGAGTCTTCTAAACAATTCTTGTAACCGAACGGCATTAAGTCGAAAATGCACATTTAAGTATAGTTTAGTATAGTTTAGTAATTGAAAAAGACATATCTTGTGCAATTTATTTTACTTTTTTCTTTTAGTTTCTTCCAATGATCTCAAAACTCCGCCTGGTCAAAATGTGTCAGTGGTGACAGCCCGAAGTGGTCACCAGAGCCGGCATCAGAGGGGTGGAAGGGACGCAACTGCACACGGGCTCAGCCCTGAGTCAAAATTATTTTTTCTTTAATGACTAAAAGTAAAATATATATAGGCGCCATCTAATCTACTGGGATGACAGAAATAAACCGTAGCATGGTAGTATTGGCGGACTGTCAATCAAAACAGAAATTCGCAAATCAGAGCTAACAGATTGTCTAACTGGAGGCGTGACGCAGAGTGAGAGCTCTGGCAATAGGTCAATGTTAAAGTCATGTGATTGCTCTGCTGGCAGATGTGATACTAACAACGGATGGTAAATAATTCAGTATTTTAAAAAAATGACATGCTTTTGGGATATTTTTTGTTAAGTATGTTCATAAAATGCTGTTTTCACTTATGAGTTGTATTGAATACATTTGTACTATGGGCTAAGTTTGGAGATGCAGATGTTTTTTTTTTGGACATTTATAGAAATGTTTTTCAACTAACTTCTGTATTTGATAACATTAAAAAATCCAATTGATACCTATGATTAATACGTTTTTGTGACTGATTTGAAGCTATTAATATGTTTCAATATTAACTAAATCGAGTGATTAATCAAAATGATTCATCTTGTTACGTAATTGACTTATTAAAATGTTTGGATATACTTGTTTGATTATTGTCTTGTTCACAGTCATTTTAAAATAAATGTTGTGCTGCAGCTGCTGCTTGTTTTTTTCTTTTTCTTTTTCTTTTTTTGGGGGGGAGGGGAGTGGGGAGTAGGGGGGGGCATACAGAAAGGTGAAAAAAGTTACAGCTTATCATGGCATTCAAGATTGCTGGCAGGCAGAAAAAGCAGCTGAATTGTATGTGCTAAAACACATTTTTGGGGCATTTTGATTTCGAATATGTTTAAGTTAGTGAAAAACTAAATGTAATAATCAATTTTGGATTTTGTTTGTTGAAACATAACATTTCGTTTCACCATCCTAATAGCTGGGGGAAATACACAAGCAGTAAATGGAACATACATAAACAAATGCTGTCTAATTAATAGTAGCTCACCAACCGGAGGAATTCTCTCTCAGAAATGATTAACAGCGAAACAGCCCAAATTTCAATAATACCAAAAGTTCACATTTCAGCCACGGCGATGAATAAATGAATAATAACGTCTTTAATCACACAGACAAAAATCAATGAAACGCTCACACATACGCATGTCTCAATATAGCAGAAAATTAGCAGTATGCAGAATTCGGCATGACACCGGCAACAATTTATGGACGGTCAATAGTGTCAAACGTAATGCAGCATGCAAATAGCTTTTGGTACCTAAACACCAATCAATGGAATAAAATAGTTAAATAATACTTTAATGTTTGGTGTTTCCTTGCCTACGAGACTGACAATGATTGGCATGTACAGGGTTTTTTGTACCTTAATCTAAAATAAACATACTGCATTTGTATTGCATTAGTATTAACAATAAAAAGTATGTCTCTACGAGCTTTCCGTACGAGAAAAAAAAAATCCCACGATATCGCAATATAGAATTTTTTTTATTCGATATCGAACAATATCAATATCATATCAAAATATCGATATTGATGCCCATCACTACTTTTAATCTTCTGTCGCAATTGTTTCTCTTTTTTGACACTTTGCGTCATTGACAATTTGTTTTTGCAAACTGTGATGGTGGCTGATTTATATTCATTCATTCTTATCAATTTGTTGCAATGTTGCCAACCTTTATGAGGTTTATTTATGGTTATTAAAATAAAACAGCTACAATGTTAATGGATCTGTAGTCAGTAGCTATCCAACAGCAGTGGTTATAGTAGGCTGTGTGGTCCAGTGGTTAAAGAAAAGGGCTTGTAACCAGGAGGTCCCCAGTTCAAATCCCACCTCAGCCACTGACTCATTGTGTGACCCTGAGCAAGTCTCTTAACCTCCTTGTGCTCCGTCTTTCGGGTGAGAACGTAATTGTAAGTGACTCTGTAGCTGATGCATAGTTCACACACCTGAGTCTCTGTAAGTCGCCTTGGATAAAGGCGTCTGCTAAATAAACAAATAATAACATAGTAAAATCGTTCTTAGCTTAATTCATTGCTTTGCAGCGATGCTGAATTTAAAAAAAAATACTCTGTCGAAACTGACAGGTTTCATTTGTTGTTATTATTATTTATTTCTTAGCAGACACCCTTATCCAGGGCGACTTACAATTGTTACAAGATATCACATTATTTTTACATACAATTACCCATTTATACAGTTGGGTTTTTACTGGAGCAATCTAGGTAAAGTACCTTGCTCAAGGGTACAGCAGCAGTGTCCTCCACCTGGGATTGAACCCACGACCCTCCGGTCAAGAGTCCAGAGCTCTAACCAGCCTTAACCACAACTCCACCCTGCTGTTGTATTGTTGTTGTTGTCTGTAGCAGAAGAACTACTAGAAAGTGTATTTTGAGAAGTGAAAGCATATGGTACAGCTGACTAGATGCACTTCTGTTTTACTGGAACTAACTTTGACAAGTAACCCTCTTTCTATCCAATGAACAGTCAGAAAGTTTTTTTTTTAAAATAAACTTCTCATTCATAAGTCCTTCAGTTTGAGTGCTTTGCTACATAATGCAGTTATATGACTAATTTTATATTAAAACGATGACTGCACTCATTCAATCCTGGCACGCACTTGAGTGTATTAAAATGGTGCCGCAGGAAATGAATTACGGTATGTGAAGGGTCAAGACAGAGGAGTGTGATTAACGTGTGTTAAAAAAATGATTCTCCAATAAAGGTAACTGCGATCAATTGACAGCCTTAGTTTAAATGTGGCTTACAAAATAAGCAATACATAAATATGAAAGGACAGAAATACCAAGGAGTGTTTATTTTTTAATTTATAGTTATAGATGTTTTGCTGAATGTGGTAATGGTTTGTGCAGAAAATCATATTACAATGTTTAATATGTTTACTCTTTGAGTAACTATATGAAAACATATTTAAATGTATCCGGTTCCTTGTTTGCAAGCTTTGTATAACGCAGCACGCACAACATTTTTTTTTTTTGTTTATTTGATCGTACATTAACTTTGAAAATAATAAGAAGAAATATATACAAACATAACTAAAACAATTTAAACCTTTAATTAAACTCAAAAGTTAATTTGGCACATAATGTCTCTTAACTATAAACTAGTAGGCTGTATGTTTCAGTTTTGATGTAGCTGCTACCGGTGTGAAAAACCCAGAACGGTGCATTTTTCTTTAGGTTAAGATAAATAATGATTATTATTTATTCATTTTATTGTCACTTTGAACAAACAGATGCTTGAGTTTGTCTCCTGGCATAATAATTATCTATCATATATTGACAGGTTCAACTCCTTCATGCGAGAGTCTTTGGTTGCAGTCTTCAAGCCCCTGAATTTTTGTTCTGGGGGAGATATAATTCCATAGCAGGGCTTAAGCTATGGAAGTCTATATCCCCTGGCTTTCTAGTGTAAAAATTAAAAAATCATCTTTATTTTCAAGCACAATCAAGAGAAGAAAATCTTTGAACAAAAATGATTTAAGCAAAATAAACCATTCTCACATGCTTTTTTCCCACCACCAAATGGTGTAGCATGGATCCCTTTCCACATGGTACTACATTGAACAACGTACTATGCACCCCTTTCACAATGTTATTTTCTCATACATTTCTAGCAGAAAAAACTAAACTTTCTACATCAGTTGGCTGACATTTTGGATCAATACTACACTTGGCAGGAGAACTGCCAAGTGTAGCGAGGCTAATTTATTTTTATTTTTTGCTAAGAAGCTCCGGTAACCTCATTTTTACTTTTCAATCTTTTTCAAGTTACGGTTTTTGTAATAGTAAATCCACAAAACTGGACAGGTGTTTCAACATAAAATATAGAATATTTACTAAATAAGCATTTATTAAGTACAAACACAAGTAGCAGCATATTGGCAGAACCAGTTCCAGTGGCATATCTGCACAATGCTGTACAGTACCTATAATTCCAACATGCAGCTTATTAAAGGGAAGTGCTAAACAAACACAAACAATAAAATGTACAACATGCTATAATATGGCTTCTTTATTGATAGATACAGTGCCTATTGAAAGACTACACCCCCTTGAACTTTTTTCACATTTTGTTGTGTCAGTGCCTCAGAGTTTCATGCATTTAAATTAGGATTTTTTTCCACTTATCTACACAACATACTCTACACTGTTAAGGTGAAAACAGCTTTTAGTGAGAAAAATATTATATATTAAAAATACAAAACTGAAAGATCATAATTGGATAAGTCTCCACTGCCCTGAGTTAATACTTGGTGGAAGCACCTTTGGCAGCAATTACAGCTGTGAGTCTGTTGGGATAGGTCTCTATCAACTTTGCACACCTAGATTTGGCAATATTTGACCATTCTTCTTTACAAAACTGTTCAAGTTCTGTCAAGTTCCTTGGGGAGCGTTGATGGACAGCAGCCTTCAAATCATGCCACAAATTTTCGATTGGATTTAGGTCGGGGCTCTGACTGGGCCACTGAAGGACATTTACCTTTTTGTTCCTTAGCCACTCCAGTGTAGCTTTGGCTGTGTGCTTTGGGTTGTTGTCATGCTGAATGGTGAACTTCCGTCAGCTTTCTTGCAGAGGGCAGCAGGTTTTCCTCAAGGACTTCTCTGTACTTTTCTCCATTCATTTTCCCTTCTATCCTGACAAGTGCCCCAGTCCCTGCCGATGAGAAACATCCCCATAACATGATGCTGCCACCACCATGCTTCACAGTAGGGATGGTGTTCTTTGGGTGATGCGCTGTGTTGGTTTTTTTTGCATACTTCAAACGGGATTCAAGGTGGGCTTTCTTGAGTAATGGCTTCCTTCTTGCCACCCTACCATACAGGCCAGATTTGTGGAGTGCTTGGAATGTCCCATCATCAGTGTGTGTTCAGTCCTCTAGTAGTTTCCACTGAGATGCCACATTCGATGCAGAAATTCACAATAAATGGACATGTGCAATTTATTTTTAATAAGAGATCAATAAGTGTAATTAAATTACATTTGGGACTATATTACACTGCGGATGTATACACAATACAAGTTTCACAGTCTATATCAAAATTACTACACAACATTTTCAGGAAGTTGGGTACTGTTTAAGCGAGGCATTTCAGAATGACATGCTTGCCTTTTTTCTGTCCCATGAGATTCTGGCTCGCTCTAAAGCGGCACAATGCATTTTTGTCCCAGATGGCTTTCCATAGAGATCACTATGCATGCACATAATCTGGTTTGTTTACTTTTTGCTGTCTGTGTTGATTCTGTTTTTTTTATATGTATTAATCTCACATCTCACACTGAGCTCTTTTTCATTTGTCATTTTTTGAAACTGTCACGCAAATTCTGGTTAGGCGGTAAATAAGTGCAAGGTGTTTTTGTCATTTGTAGCGAATACGAACATCTGATTTTTGTATCCGAATACATGTCAAAAAATATTCATTTGAATATTCTGATATTTGTCCCGGCACTAATTATATATATATATATATTCTTTGCATCAGTTAGGGTTGATGGTAAAACAACAAAAGTAGGGAAATGCGGTTTTTTACCCTAACTCTGTATTCCCTCCCACCCCCTTACAAGCAGTGGAAGGGGCAAGGCAGTACAAGCAACCACAGACAGCCATCATCAGTTAAGACGAACAACATACAACTCTGCAGATAACACAAGAGACATCCATCATCATAGTCCACTAGGCATATGACCTCTAAGTGCTCCCTAGAGACCTACTGGGAGGCTGCCAAGGTTGGGGAAGGCTCACTGCATAAGAATGGATATTTACAGAACACGTGTGTGATATCTGCCAACATAGTCCTAAAACACTAGAGAATACAGAACATACTGGTATTACAGCACCATGGGAGGCCATCCCTCCCATTAAACTGTATTCTGTTGCTCATCCAGTATAACACTGAAAAACGTTCAAACTGACGACACAGCACATTCCACTTGCCCATGTAAACACAGTTTCATAACAGTGTACCTCAATCACTTCCATTTTTGCAGGTGAAAATATTATTGTGTCATACATCTGTCGCATGGGTGTCCTGTTCTTAAAGTGCTCCCATTCCCCCTACCCATGTTACTATGAATGCTAATGCTGGCCCATCACCCCTTCCCCCCTTGCAAAAGACTGTATTATGCCATTCACCATCTGCAATTCCATACCACAGAAAGTTATGCTAGGACATAGATTCATATTACAGCACTATTGGTAGTCCTTCTGTCATGCACCTGTGTCTCACGATTGACCATACATATACACTTCCCCTCATGTTGCCCTGCATGCAGTTCCCCATCCCCCACCCAACGAACTGACACACATCAAACATGTGGATGCCACACTAGACATTGATCATGGCAGTGGAATTCATAGAGGTACAGTGTGATGTTGGTGCCACTATTATGCAATTGTCTCCTACTAGACCTACATAAGCAGTGCCCAGATATACACCCCCACCCCCCAACACACTGGCATGCAGTAGGCCTCATACACCTAGTGGACCATGATGATGGATGTCTCTTGTGTTATCTGCAGAGTTGTATGTTGTTCGTCTTAACTGATGATATGGTTGCTTGTGTTGCCTTGCCCCTTCCACTGCTTGTAAAGGGGTGGGAGGGAATGCAGAGTTAGGGTGAAAAACCCTAACATCGCGTTTCCCTACTTTTGTCATTTTTGTAAACTTGATTAAATATCTTACAGGTGTCTATATGTTAAACACTGACACAGGTTTATATCTAATACACATGATTAGTTTTTTTTCACCTATTCACACAAAGTGTTTAGTCCCACCCAGTGTCGGTGCTGCAATTTATTGGGCCCTGGTGCAAGACTAGACCAATCCAGCAAAATCTGAATTGGTCAAAATCTTATTTTAAGATGGTTGTGAACAAGACAGTAATCAATCAAGTAACAGTATATCCAAACATTTTAATAACTCAATTGTCTAACAAGATGAATCAATTTGATTAATAACTCAATGTATTTAATATTAAAACATATTATTATTATTATTATTATTATTATTATTATTATTATTAATTTATTTTCTAATAGCTTCAAATTAGTCACAATTTATTAATCATATCTTAGGCATCAATTGGATTTTTAAATAAATGTTATCAAGTACAAAAGTTAGTACGAAAACATTTATATATATATATATATATATATATATATATATATATATATATATATATATATATATACACAGTATATATAAAGGTAGGTGATGCAAAAGTTGTGGCCATAGCTGTACTATCTCTCTCAAAATATAATAGTTGATAGTTTTCAAGCTAGGACTATAGCGTAGCTAAAGTCTAAATAATAACCGACTACAGGGTTTCTTTCCTTAGAGAAAACCTTGTTTTATTTTATTTTTTTGCAATTGTCACAACCTGTGTTGAGCACCTGTATAAAGTATCAAACAAACTAAAAAAATATTTGAGTGAAACTGAGCTCTTAGTTTGTGCAGAAAAAAAACATGTGTAGTTCTTTCTCTCTTGTATTGTTATCTAACAAGGACGTTTAATTTGAATGTAAACCTTACAATATTTAATATATAAAATGTAATATACTGTTAGCATGTTGGATGTTTGCACTCATGAACACAAACTAATAAATTATCTTACTATGAAACTATAATTAATATAAGTTTTCGATCCACTGATCTTTGGGATGCTAGACAAACTTGCTAACCACTACAGTATAGTGACGTAATCCCCTCACACACAGAACTGACAGGCAGGCAGGGAGAATGAGCCGGTGTAGTGAGATACAGATCAAGCAGTAACACACAAGCACAACCACACACATTCAACCAAAAACTAAATAACGGGTTCCTAGATTCTCCCACCCCCTTTCCCTCCCCAAGTCAATCACTATAGTTCATTGTCCATGATCTCCTTCTGCATGGCCGCCCCACCGCTACACTATAATGCTTTTATTATTAGCCAAAGACCCGGAGGCGGTTAATGACTGTTCATTTTTGGTTTTCTCTGGAAAAACAAATAAACCAGTTCCGTATTCCAGTAGAGGGAGAGCAGAGGAACAAAATGAGGTGTCTCTTGCCTTTCTAACTTGAACAGAGACTGAGATATCAGCAAATAAAATGTAAGGGAGGTACTTCACACTGCTGCCCCGGGAAGTGCTGTCTGTCTCGGACAAACCTCTCCCGAGGACTCAGCGGTGGCTGTCCACATTCTTTTTTCGCCAGAGTACTTTTTTTCGAACAAAAGAACCTCATGAAAGAAGATCCCCCTCACGACAAAAGAAATTACATTCTAAATTCCTTTTCACCACAGTATTTCTATTTTTGCCAGAACAGCTGCTTTTTTTGTGAGAACAATTCCTTTTTTATCAGACGAGTGGCGAAAAAAGATTTAAAAAGATAAAATAAACACATTTCCCACTCACAAAATGAAACGGAAATCGTTTCAGTCAATCTTATAGTCCAATTATAAACAGACATGTCATGGTTTACTAAAGATAATGGTTTTCAGGCTTTTTGTTTTTAAACTGAAAACAAATTGTCCACCTCACGAACAAAGATTTTTACTGATGAAAGAAGATTAAACCCTCGTGAAAAAAGGCTATTTTATTGTGATGCCAATTCCTTTTTCGAGATCAAATGTCTAACTACAAGAGATGTACTGAGCACGCCCAGAACCAAAAATTCAAATCCCTAGAACTCAGGAACAGATTCATATTTTTTCACCAAAACAGAAAAACACTATTCTGGGCTAGTCCCCTTGTACCCTGAAATTGTCAAACACAAATTTCAAACTATTTTGGAGCTGGAGACCAGAATAAAACAACAAAAAACACTGATTTTTTTCACTATCTGGTCCTCGGAATCAGCATATGCAAGCAGAATGAAATGACCCACATCAAGCGATCTAACCAAAGGATCTACACATGCACATTTTCGTGCAAATCCATTGAACGGGGTCAAAGTTATTAAAGTACAGAAATTGGGACTTAAATTAAACTGCCTACTCAACCATAACTATATATATATATATAGTGTGAGGAAGCAGGTGGAGTGAGACAGCAGGGAGGGGGTTAAAACCTCCCTGAAGAGTAAAATGGGAAAAAATGCACCTTTCTGGTAATTGTTTTATTGTTTAATTATCCCCTGCACCTGGGTAGTAATTGTAAATTAGGACCAGGTGCAGGGTATAAAAGTAAAGCAGTTAGTTTGCTCAGGGCTGCTGAGGAGAAGGAGGCAGACGAGGTGCTCTGCTTCTCAGCAGTCAGAGAGTGAGAGAGAGAGAGAGAGAGAGAGAGAGAGAGAGAGAGAGAGAGAGAGAGAGAGAGAGAGAGAGAGAGAGAGAGTTAAACAGTAAGTGCGGTACTAAACTGTTGTTTTGTGAGGACAGGGAAACGGCTTAGCCGTCCTGCGTTAGTTAGGTTCCTGCGTGTGTAGTTAGTGCTCGATAAGAGCTAGGTGTTTGTTTTGTGTTTTTGTGTGTTTTATTAAAAGTGCGCGTAAGCGCTGAACCGCCTATTTCGGTGTCTGGGTCAGTTCTTAAAGGGGCAACGAACCCGAGAAGGTGAAGTCTTTTACAATATATATATATATATATATATATATATATATATATATATATATATATATATATGTTATATATATACACACACACACACACACACACACACACACACACACACACACAGAGTCGATTCTCATAAATACAAATTTTAAGGGACCAGAAAAAAAAGGTCATGAGTAATTCGTATGCATACCATCAGTTTTTATTGAAGTTACAGTAACACTGAAATCAAATTTAACTTACAGAACAATGAAAAGTATTATACATTTAAAAGTATTGAGAATACTGTTGGAAGTGAACTTTTAAAAAGTATACATTGCAAATGAACTGCACTTGACACCTGCATGTCCCATTCTGATCAAATTTTTAAACCACAAAAGCAAGGCTCTCAACATCAGGGTATTGAGCAAATCAGAAACATTGACGACTGTATTACTGTGTCCCGTCTTTTTAGAATGGTTGACAAAGTGTTTGTGGGAATGTTGAAATCTGGAGCAACATCTTTCTTTTTCTTGTAATGTGATGGTGCTTCATAGGATCTGTAGTCCCCAAACAGTAATAAAATACAGTACAGAGGTGCTAATGTGGATGAAAGTTAATACATTTGAATGAGAATTGAGTGTATATACAGACGTGCTCAAATTTGTTGGTACCCTTACAGCTCATTAAAATAATGCTTCATTCCTCCTGAAAAGTGATGAAATTAAAAGCTATTTTATCATGTATACTTGCAGGCCTTTGGTATGTCATAGAATAAAGCAAAGAAGCTGTGAAAAGAGATGAATTATTGCTTATTCTACAAAGATATTCTAAAATGGCCTGGACACATTTGTTGGTACCCCTTAGAAAAGATAATAAATAATTGGATTATAGTGATATTTCAAACTAATTAGTTTCTTTAATTAGTATCACACATGTCTCCAATCTTGTAATCAGTAATTCAGCCTATTTAAATGGAGAAAAGTAGTCACTGTGCTGTTTGGTATCATTGTGTGCACCACACTGAACATGGACCAGAGAAAGCAAAGGAGAGAGTTGTCTGAGGAGATCAGAAAGAAAATAATAGACAAGCATGGTAAAGGTAAAGGCTACAAGACCATCTCCAAGCAGCTTGATGTTCCTGTGACAACAGTTGCAAATATTATTAAGAAGTTTAAGGTCCATGGAACTGTAGGCAACCTCCCTGGGTGCGGCCGCAAGAGGAAAATCGACCCCAGATTGAACAGAAGGATAGTGCGAATGGTAGAAAAAGAACCAAGGATAACTGCCAAAGAGATACAAGCCGAACTCCAAGGTGAAGGTACGTCAGTTTCTGATCGCACCATCCGTCGCTTTTTGAGCGAAAGTGGGCTCCATGGAAGAAGACCCAGGAGGACTCCACTTTTGACAGAAAAACATAAAAAAGCTAGACTGGAATTTGCTAAAATGCATATTGACAAGCCACAATCCTTCTGGGAGAATGTCCTTTGGACAGATGAGTCAAAACTGGAGCTTTTTGTCAAGTCACATCAGCTCTATGTTCACAGACAAAAAAATGAAGCTTTCAAAGAAAAGAACACCATACCTACAGTGAAACATGGAGGAGGCTCGGTTATGTCTTGGGGCTGCTTTGCTGCGCCTGGCACAGGGTGCCTTGAATCTGTGCAGGGCACAATGAAATCTCAAGACTATCAAGGCATTCTGGAGCGAAACGTACTGCCCAGTGTCAGAAAGCTCTGTCTCAGTCGCAGGTCATGGGTCCTCCAACAGGATAATGACCCAAACACACAGCTAAAAGCACCCAAGAATGGATAAGAACAAAACATTGGACTATTCTGAAGTGGCCTTCTATGAGTCCTGATCTGAATCCTATCGAACACCTATGGAAAGAGCTGAAACTTGCAGTCTGGAGAAGGCACCCATCAAACCTGAGACAGCTGGAGGAGTTTGCTCAGGAAGAGTCGGCCAAACTACCTGTTAACAGGTGCAGAACTCTCATTGAGAGCTACAGGAAACGTTTGATTGCAGTGATTGCCTCTAAAGGTTGTGCAACAAAATATTAGGTTAGCGGTCCCATCATTTTTGTCCATGCCATTTTCATTTGTTTTATTATTTACAATATTATGTTGAATAAAAAATCAAAAGCAAAGTCTGATTTCTATTAAATATGGAATAAACAATGGTGGATGCCAATTACTTTTGTCAGTTTGTTCAGAGAAAATTGTGCATTCTTCGTTTTTTGTGGAGGGGTACCAACAAATTTGAGCACGTCTGTATATATATATATATATATATATATATATATATATATATATATATATATATATATATATACACACAGTATATATATATACTTAACCTTATCATATATCCTTATACTAAAAATGTGAAAGACTGACATGGATTTTGGCATTTTTACATAGACAATAATGTTTAACATATCAGTAATCTTAAATGATATACACATTTTAGTATTACTTTATTTGGGAAGTGTCTAAACCAAAATTTGCAGCTGGGTTAATTTAAATTATGTCAAATGATTTAGTAATTTGAGCTTGGGTTTCCCACAAACGGGGAAAGCAACCAGTTGTTTACTCTTGTTTCTCTTTTGTGAAGTTGGTTGAATTAACATAACATTGTAAAGGCTGGGGCTGTGGTTTAGATGTGTTTTGCCAAATTACTATTTTTAGTCTGCATACAGTAGAACCCCAATTGTATGAACATGTTTGTATCCCTGTCACAAGGATGGTTTTGTGGTGATGTCAGACCAGGAAGAGACAAACAATAATACTGCGAGTGACGCGCTGATGTGCATGTTTATTTTCAAAATAAAATGTTTAAACACAAAATGAAACAAAACACTTTTCATAAACAAAACGACACATTGGCCAAAACAAACAGACAAGCACAACCAGTGAATCAAACCCCCAAACAGTAGCAACTGTTTATCTTTCTTTGAATTTCTTTCACACGTCTTTCTCTCATGTTCTCTCCTCTGAACACCCAGCCTCAAGGGACCTTTTTATATAGCTGTACTTGGGCTTGACTGCTAATCATTCAGTCGGGCCCAGCACAGTCTGCACATGAACTACAATTAACCCTTCTCTGCTGACCTAAAACCACAGTGCCCAAATACATACATGTTAAATACTAATAATGCCACACCCTGTGCACCGATACATTCATACATCTAAATAATAACACACCACATAAAACATAAAATATGCACAGGGACGAGGTGTAACCCTCCACAATCTCAAATTTCCACCCATATCCGCACCAATGACCACATCGGACTCCACAGGGTTCAGTATTGGACTGTGGCAAAGTGGTTAATAGTGTGCAGGTGCAGGTGATTAAAGACCAGACAGACAATTGTAATCCAGGTCAAAGGTTTGTTTTATTTGTTTTTGTCCAGTGCCTGATGGCGAAACAAACAGTAATCAATAATGAAGGTAAGTAATACAGCAGCGTGTATTACTTAATTTATAATCCCTGGGTCTGCCCCGCAAATAATAATCCTGTTTTTATTATACACCCACACAAAACACATACACAAGTCAGTTAGTGCGTGAATTAGTGCTAGTGGTGTGAAATACAGTTTATAGTGATACGAGTGCAGTGCCGTTCCGGGTTTGTGCTGGCCTCTGGCGAAAGCTGTCTAGTGCTATATAACAAAAACACAGACAGTTACTAAACAAACAAAACACTCACGAATATTGTCCCATACGCTTTCTCTGCGTCTCACACGGCCCTTCCAGTCTCTCAATAAAAACCAAGCGAAGGAACTGATTACGAGTCTCCGTCCCCTTTTTATGCTGTCACGCATGACCCCTTGGTAAACGAATGCAGCTGTCTTTACAATCAGCGGCTGCTACATTGTTTACCTTCCGAGTCAATAGGTTCTTGCAACAGAGTCTTGCCTTCTTCCAGACTGACCGACTCCCTGACCCGGGAAAGAACTGTCAGTCCAGCCCGTCAAAAGAACTCAGTCCTCGCTGCTTAGCACCCTCACAGGTTGGGAGGGAGATTTACCACCAAGATTCATTATATTTCTGTCACATATCCCACAGTGGAACCGAAGGAACACTCGGCTGAATCTATCTTTCCCATTACTCCCCCCTCCCGGCAAAAATAATCCGCATTTTGATGGTCTTTCCCCGCACGGTGTACCATGTGGTACATGAAGGGTTGCAATGCCAGATACCACCGAGTTATCCGGACATTGCTATCCTTCATTGTGCTTAACCACTTGAGTGGGGCATGGTCAGTGACACGATCAAATGAATGTCCCAGCAGGTAATATCGTAAGGAGTGAGTAGCCCATTTAATGGCCAGACACTCCTTTTCGACTACGGAGTAGTTGCGCTCCCGAGGTAGCATCTTTTTGCTGAGATACAGTATCGGGTGTTCTACTCCGTCTACCTTTACAAAAGCAAATGTAAAAAAACATTAATTAAAATATTAATTAATATTTAACTTTTACTCATTATATACTGTGGGAAGAGGGATATGATTTTTGTTTCTATCCTAGTATATGCTGATTGTGATTTAGAAGGAGAAGGACATTTTTACCTTACTTTGGAGACTTATTTCTCTTATTGTATGACAGGTATTGACTTTTTTTCTACATTTCACCTAAGAGTGTTGGGAACTACAACTTAAAAGTGAAATGGTGATTTTGGCTGATTTACTTTTGCTGCGCCAGTACCCAGAAAACACATAAACTGTCCTTGCTGTATAGAGAGTCTCTGACAGTTCTCCTGCTTCGCTGACAACTTGGTGTGAAGAACTACCGTTCCTCTCATCTTAATATCACAGTATTCATCAATAGCTATTGAAATCCCATCAGTTTCTTATATCATGCAACGTTTGCTCAATTTTTTTTTTTTTATCAATATCTTCTGTGCTTTTAGCTACTGTATTCCTGCCAAGTGGCACATCCATTATCTTTTGCACAACTGCATCTTTACATCTCTCACCTCTGCACAGTCTCGACAATTGTAGCTGCAGCTTCCTTAATTAGTGAACCATCAGTAAATCTCTTATTTTTGCAATTAGTTCACTTACTCTTAGAGAAGCTTTGGCTACTAGTGCAGGAAATAAAGCAATGTTGATTACATAGTTTGTTCTTTTAGGAACTGTTACTTTTCGTAACTCAGAACTAAGGGGAACTAAGAAGCGTAAATTGGGTCTCATTTGTGAAAGGGCACTAAATTTGGAGTTAGTGCACATGTAAAGTAGTGAGCCTAACGTGTACGATAAATCTAAATGTATTGCCCCATTTACTAACAGAGAATGCATTCATTTACGTGTACAGTATTTGGCTAATTTACATACCATAGCGTGCATGCTACATGTATTGTGAGCGATAACTTAACGTGCATGATAATGTCAGAAACTTACCCGTGACCACGCGATATCAAAAGCCCCAGCAGTCCTGGCGTATCCTTTGGACGGTAGCTTATTGTGAAGATGGAGGTGGCTTACACTGACCGAAAATGAGCGATCAACAGACACAGCACTCAGCAGAGGACAGGCAGAGGCAACGTAAAGTGAAACGGCACTGCTTACCTTTTAATTTTAACATGTATTCCATGTCTGATGTAAAACAAACAAAAAAATAAACCAAAAAAAAAACCTTTTTCCTTTCTCCTTTAATGCATACGGCCCGCCCATTAGTTTCTAAAATTGCATTGTGCTGTATCGTTTTCGAATTCTTAAAAAAAACCTGCCTCTTTATTATAATACACGTATTCAACATGTGCAGTCTGCATTGCATGAGTGACATTCCCATTAAGCCAATCACAGCTCACAGAGGTAGTAAAATAGCCAATCAAATAGCACACAGGATCCATTTCCTCACGCACATAATTTTGATTAGGATAGCAAAGCGAAGGCTTGTTTAAACTATTTATTTTACTTTGTGTCAAATTTAAAGCCAGTAGCAAAAAAGTAGTTGGAGATGTCAAGGAAGCGAAAGGTGGAGGCGGAACACAGAAGATTCCAAAATCGTTAGCCAGATGATTCAGTAAAAAAATAATCATTTGGACGACAAGGCAACACGTCTGATTTGCAGTGCACCGTTTGCCGTTATGAACGATTATACCATACAACATCACTATGATACGCAGCACAAAGAAAAGTATTTTGAATTTACTGGAAATTTAAGAAGCTATGGCATCTCAATGAAAGGAATGGACTTTTTTAAACTTCAAAAAGCCATGGAAAGTGCAGAATTACCTTGGAAGAAACTAACTGTGGGATTACAACAGAGGGTGCACCATATACGACTGAGCAAAAGAGTGGATTGGCTAGTAGCAGTAGCAAAAGAGTAGATTGGCTAATGCACGAAAAAATTAAAGAAAGAAATGCAGAAGTACCCGTTTTGTTACACTGGATTCTGCATCAACCGCATTATGTGGAAAAGTTGCAGAATTCGAACATGTAATGAGCATTGTTATCAAGTGTGCAAGAAAAGAAGTCAAGTGTCCAGACAGAAGTCATAAAAAGGTACATTTCAAAGTGGTACTGTTTACTATTTCACATTTTCACAGCTTGTCAGTATCTTTTTTTCAGTGCTGCATTATGTTATTATTATTATTATTATTATTATTATTATTATTATTATTATTATTATTTATTTCTTAGCAGACGCCCTTATCCAGGGCGACTTACAGTCGTAAACAAAAATACATTTCAAGAATCACAGTACAAGTAATAATACAATTAAGAACAAGATAAATACAATGACTTTGGTATTTCAGATTTCAAATGAGAAGTAAAATACTCTATTTCCACCATTATATTACATTTGTGATATTGATTAACTGTTCATTTGTTAAAGTCTGTAAAATAAACTTGTGTCATTTGTGTAATTTCTGAGTCTCTGACCTTTCTTTTAAGAGTAGCCCTTAGTGAGTCCCTGCTACACTTGGATTGGATCATGTTTACATCACATATGAAAAAGAAGTGCCTGTAGACTGCAGTGTGCTACCTTTGATTATCTTTATTAACAAGGATGATTTCCTGATCCTGTTTTTCCTTTCCTCAAATTGATTTGCATTTCTGTTGCAGCCACACTGACTCTTAATTGCTTAGAAACAGAACTTCCCCAGATGAAAAAGCAAGCCATGGTTTAGGCCAGGGGTCCCCAAACTATGGCCCGCGGGCCAAATCCGGCCCGTGCAACTTTCATGACTGGCCCGCTAATGTTGTGGAAATGTTCTATAACAAATTACTCCAACTTAAAGCTATGCGATTTAAGCACTCTCACACTACCAAGAACACACACAAACAGGCAGGAACAGAGACAGAACGTTCACTCCTCTAACCTCTATTCCCATTGGCTCATCGGGCAAACTCGTAGCACGCTCCATTCAAGTTGTTAGGGAAGCCAACCAATGAAAACACGCCCACATACAGGCAGTTATCGCGGTGACACAACACAACTGGCCGCTGATCTGTTGTGCTTTGTTTGTACACTACTTGTTAAACTGCAACTCGGTTAAATAAAAATAAAACAAGAAGTGCTTGGGACGATATTTCTGTCTAAGAGTCCTGTATCGCAAGTCTAACCCCACAACAACATGTCTTCCCCAGAAGAGCAACATAAAAGGCTTACACAAGTATACTTACAGGGTAGGTGAATACAATTATATAAATGAGAATAACAACCAGTGTCGAATATGTAATTTTTATTTTGTAAATTTTAAATAGTTTCCTTTTATTTAGTAAATTAAAATAATTCAGAATATACATATATTGCTTTGGGAAACTGTTTTTTTCTTTTAATCTATAGTTTTCTTCATGTTCTAAGTTTTCACCAGCACCAGGTGGAGATACACATAGTCTTTTGTTCCAGCTAGTATCTCTATGTTGATTCTGGGATCTCATCATATTCCACCTGAGATTGCCACCACTAACCTTCGACCAGATATTGTCTTGTGGTCTGGATCAGCACGCCTTGTTCACCTGGTAGAGTTAACAGTGCCATGGGAGGACGCTGTAGATGAGGCGTATGAGAGGAAGAAACTGCGGTATGCTCAACTAGCCACTGAAGCGGAACAGCGAGGATGGAGAGTTCGGGTTTACCCAGTGGAAGTGGGTTGTCGAGGATTTGTGGCACACTCTACAACCCGGTTTCTCAGAGACGTCGGATTCAGTGGCCAAGAGTTGCGTCGCACAGTGAAGAACTTATCTGAAGCAGCAGAGAGGAGCAGCAACTGGCTGTGGTTGAGACGGAAAGATTCTGGCTGGGGACAGGTAAGTAAGCTGGGCTGAGTTGAGTGGGGGACGGAGGGGGGTGATGCTGGGACGCCAGAATCACCGTCGAGCCCTCTTGAGGTGTCGTGGGCTAGTCGACGAAACACTGAGGATGGAAGGTGCCCACTTGAAAACCCCAGAGATGTACCCTACTTAGCTCAATCCAGACGGTTGTCATGCTGATGCGCTGGGGAGGCCGCACTTTGGTTGATCCCCGGAGCCAGCATCGCAGCCGTTGTGTGTGCTGATGCGCCAGGGAGGCAAAATAAGCTGATCCCTGGAGCCAGCATTACACTTCAGCCATTAACACCAGACAGAAGGATATCTACATCATCATATGGAAGGAAACGTAAATGGATGGAGACGCATATGGATCACATTAGTTTACTGTAAAGCTACGTCTTAGTTGGTGCTTATCTTGGCGAGAGCCGAGTTCAAATCAGCATGAAGTTTTAACATCTACTCTCGTGTAATGGAAATCAGAAAAAGTTAATACTATAATATTAGTGATAGTTTTTAATACAGCAAGTATAGTAAACAAAGTAGTATTCACTACTGTAAATAAATCAGTAAACTATAGTACATATAATTAAAGATGCTATAGTTAAACTATAGTAAATTATGTATTATTTGCTGTAGTTTTCAGTATAGCAATACAGTAATACTTTTTTCCTGGGCCGGCCCGGAAAGGTGAGTAGAAATTTGTATATGGCCCTTTGATAAAAAAAAAGTTTGGGGACCCCTGGTTTAGGCTATCCAGTATCTTTCAAAAAATGAAACAATACACTCTGCTGCTTACAATGGGTGGGTGGGTGGAGGTGGGGAGATGGGAGGGGGGGGGGTTTGGACAGATTTTTCTTTCTGTTAAGATATGCTGCAACACCGTTAATATCAGGAGGATTAAAGATCAATGAGCAAAATCCATTCCTGCTTTCACCAATCACCAACTCTTTTTAACAAACTAAGTAATGGAAGGTATCATGCCACAGAACCCTGGAGGTGACCCAGCCTTGAATGTCTGCCTAGGCACTGTGATGGAGTATACATGCATTCCTAAAACTATAGGCCAGTAGGACCTTGGAAAGTGGTTGATGGCGGCTGTCTGGAGCCAAAATGGTCACCAGTTTCCAAACAATTGCTTACAGCTGTACCTTGTTAAGCTGACAGGTTGCCAACAGCCAGGTACTTCAGTCACGAGTGTGGCCATCAGGGAAGAGAACTAGTCTTCCCCCGTTAGGTTCCTGCGATGTCATCGGGCAGTGTGTTCAAGGCTTAAGGTTACAAATTATTAAAACAAGTTAACAAATCTCATTTATAACCACAAGTATAGAAAAGTAAAAAATATTTTCATAACTACAAATATTGAATTATCTAGTTAGTCTCTGTATCGTCAGTGTCACAGCTGCGTTCTGTCAAGGTGAGTTATAGAGCCTTTTGCTAATTAAAATCCTCCTTTTCCAAGTGCAAATTAACTCCTGATAAATTATGACAATTAACAAGGATTTGCTTTTAAATTCCCACGCAAACAAAAGAAATAGTCGCAAGAAGCACTGCTCGTTAAGATATTAACATTATTTCGTAAATAAACATCATTTCGTAAATCACGTTAGCATGATTATTTAATAATGAGATAGGCAAAATGACCTCTTGAAAATGCCAAAATCTGCTACATGTTACATAATGATTTGTTGATTAACATTGGAGTTATCATTTATGGACTTTTGAAAATCCTGCCCAATGTGTTTATATTATTCACTTCAGAACCTCCGTGGTTTAAGACCATTTATTTCTGCTGCTATCAAACAGAAACTCATAATGTTTGTAAAGATCTTGGTATTCTTCGTTCCAAGCCCCGTCAGCTTTTTGACAGTTGTTTAGCCTCCTGTGAGGTATTTATTACCAACTATTAAAAACCAACTAGGGACCTGTGTATGATGCATTTTTGATGATGTCGGACAGGGTCCGACATCGGACTGGAAAGGAAAAATTTTAATGTCGGACGTGGTCCAACATAGGACCGCAAAGGATTAAAAAACGGCCTTGATTCTTTGGGCCCAATAATACACAATATAGTATGTGTCTTTATCTAGGAGGCTGTTGGTCCAGTGGTTAAAGAAAAGCGCTTGTAACCAGGAGGTCCCCGGTTCAAATCCCACCTCAGCCACTGACTCATTGTGTGACCCTGAGCAAGTCACTTAACTTCCTTCTGCTCCGTTTTTCAGGTGAGATGTAATTGTATGTGACTCTGCAGCTGATGCATAGTTCACACACCCTAATCTCGGTAAGTCACCTTGGATAAAGGTGTCTGCTAAATAAACAAATAATAATAATATCTACTGGATACATGCCAGTCCAATTAAAAAGTGCAGCAGTCATTCCACTTTTAAAAAAGCCTTTGCTTTGATGACCTAGCCAACTTTCGCCCTATATCCAATCTCCCATTTGTTTCCAAGGATATGAAACGGATAATTGCCTGCCAAATCCATCGTCATCCTTATAACAATAACCTCTTCAAAATCTTTCAATCTGGCTTCAGAAAGGGTCACAATACTGAAACTACTCTTCTGATAGTCACAAATGATCTCAGCATTGATCGAGGTGCCTTGTCCATACTCATTCTATTAGATCTCTCAGCAATACCATCAATCATGGAATACTCCTGGAGAGCTTTGAAAAGCAAATGGGGCTTTCTGGCATGGTATTGGCCTGGTTTAAGCCTACTTCACTCAACGTACCCAGTTTGTCACCCTGGGTGACTTCCGATCTGACTCCACCATTGTTGATCGGGGGCCTCTGTTCTGGGTCCAATGTTTTTCACATGCTGCCTCTAGGATCCATTTTTAGAAGGTTTGAGATTGACATTCACCTCTCCGCAGATGATACTCAGATTTACCTGTCATTACCTACAGACCCAAAGCTTTGATGTTCCAGGATAAATGACTGCCTGTGTGAAATCCAATCATGGATGTCAAGTAACGTTCTGAAGCTCAACTTGGACAAGACTGAAATCCTGCTCCTCGGTACTCAACAGAGGTTGCAGTCAGTTTCTCCTCATGCAATCTCCATAGAAAACACAGCCATTTCTCCCTCTCCAAATATCAAAAATCTGGCCGTCATCTTTGACAGAGACCTCAGTTTTAACAAGCACATTAATAATACTGTAAAAATTTGGAATAGGGACATATCTTCTGCAAATGAAGACATTTGCTGGGATACTGTTTGGAATAATTTAAGCTGTGCTTCCAAAAATCCCAGCTGATCCATTTTAATTTTATTCATAGAATATATCTAACCCCTCGGGGACAATTTCAAATGAAACTCACCCCTACCCCTATGTGTACGTTGTGTTCCCACGGCGCGGTGGGAACCTTTTTTAATATGGTTTGGGAGTGTCCGGATGTGGCTATATTCTGGGATCGGGTTTGTTCAATTTTATCCACTATTCTCGAAAAGAATATTCCTTGCTCCCCTATGATCCTTTTGTTGAATGATGACTCATCACTTGACCTAGCTCTACAGCAGAAAATAATTTGGCTGGCTGGTCTTACTGCTGCCAAAACGATGTTAGCCCTGCGCTGGCAGCTTCCGCATTCTCTTCCCTCACATTTCTTGACATTATTTATATGGAACTCTCCATCACTCAGGTCCATGGGGCCAGGAAGGGGACTGTACAGGCCTGGGGAGTGGCAGCAGATACCATTAAATTGCTGATAAGCCCGTCCCCAGCTACCACTATCTGAAATGGGATTTCAGGGTCCTTTTTGGGGTTATACAATAAAAAGTATTGTACTTTTTATACAATACTTTTGTATAAAAAGCGCTATATAAATAAATAAATAAATAAATAAATATTTCACAAGATAATTATGCGATCTCGTGAAAACGGAAACAAAACGCAATTTATCAGGCTTCAGAACATCACTCAGACTAATATGTCATTGTAGACATCACTTGTAATCCTAACTTGCTGCATACTAGTTCATATTGTATTTTAGTATCATTATTTGCACTTACTGTAAACTATACTGTATTTAAATATGAAGCTTGCATTGTAACCCTGTACTCCCTATAACACCTATAAGTCACCTTGGATGAAGGTGTCTGCCAAATAAATAAATAAATACTGTGAAAGAATCGCCCTCACCGCGGTTCGTTGCCCCTTTAAAAACACTGACCCAACAAACGCAAATGGATTTTTGAAAGCGCGGTTGCGCAATTTTTAATAAAACACAAAAACAAAAATAAACAAAACAAACACCTAGCTCTCTTTGAGCACTAACTAAAACAAAACAGGAACCTAAACTAAACAGGACAGCTAAGCTGTTTACCTGTACAAAAACAAAACAAAACAGCACACACAAAACAAAGGCTTCACTCTACCTTTTTCTTTTAATTACGGCTGTACCCACACACCAGCACAGTCGGGCTTCTACCCTCTTCAGCAGCTGCCCAGAGCAGACTGACTGCTCTCCTTTTAAGCCCTGCACCTGGCTCCAATTTTCAATAGTAGCCAGGTGCAGGTAATGATTAATCAATAAAACAATTAAACAGAAACAATTAAACAATTAAACAAAACAAAAGTGTGCCTTCCGCACATGTTTTTTCAGCAGAGAGGTTTTAACCCCCTCCCTGCCATCTCACACATCCCCCCCCCATGTCTTTTCAAGACACCGGCCATACAACGGCCACCTCCCTCCACCCTTAAAAGACCACCCACCCTCAAGTCCACAAATGTCAATTTTCGCCCTCTTCCACGGGCGGGCTTGAGGGTGGGTTGGTCCCTCCGGCGTTTCCAGGGAGGGACCCAGGACCGGCGAGGAGGGACCCAGACGGCTTGTCCAGGGCGACCATAGCGCGGACCGGTGACCGGGAGCCAGGACTGACAGGCAGAGGCGTGCGCCTGTGGACCTGCGCAGCGACCTCTGGAATTCCAGGTGGAGCGCAGCACGATGCAAGGGGAGCGGAGCAATCAGCAGGGGGAACGCTAGTGACCTCTGCCCCTTGCGTAGCGACGTCTGCCTCTTGTGCAGCGACGTCGGGGATTCCAGGGGGAGTGGAGTAAGGGACCAGGTAAGCGACTGTGCCTGGCAGTGCTGCGACCTGGGAGCAAGGTCCAGCGCAGGGAGGTCTGGGCATTCCGGCCAGGTGTCCACGATGACGGGACTGGGGACCTCCCTCGGCAACGCCGGACTCAATTGCATGGATGATGGTTCTGGGAGAGGCGGCTCCTCCCCTCTGGGCTCTGGTAACAGCAGCTCCACCCCCTCTGGCTCTTGGGACGGCAGCTCCACCCCCTCTGGCTCTCGGGACGGCAGCTCCACCCCCTCTGGCTCTCGGGACGGCAGCTCCACCCCCACTGGCTCTCGGGATGGCAGCTCCACCCCCACTGGCTCTCGGGACGGCAGCTCCCACTTTTGTAGCAGCAGCTCCAGTTCCGTTGGCTCCCGCTCTTGTATTATCAACGGGGCCACACCCAGCTCCTGTCTCTGCCTCTCCATCTTCCTTATCTGCTCCTTCTGAGCAGCAGTGTTCTTATTAAACATCTCTATTAAATCTTTAAAATCCATTTTTGGGGCGCCCACACTCGCTGCCACCATATGTAATAGAATCGAACCTCTTCGCGGTTCGTTGCCCCTTTAAAAACACTGACCCAACAAACGCAAATGGATTTTTGAAAGCGCGGTTGCGCAATTTTTAATAAAACACAAAAACAAAAATAAACAAAACAAACACCTAGCTCTCTTTGAGCACTAACTAAAACAAAACAGGAACCTAAACTAAACAGGACAGCTAAGCTGTTTACCTGTACAAAAACAAAACAAAACAGCACACACAAAACAAAGGCTTCACTCTACCTTTTTCTTTTAATTACGGCTGTACCCACACACCAGCACAGTCGGGCTTCTACCCTCTTCAGCAGCTGCCCAGAGCAGACTGACTGCTCTCCTTTTAAGCCCTGCACCTGGCTCCAATTTTCAATAGTAGCCAGGTGCAGGTAATGATTAATCAATAAAACAATTAAACAGAAACAATTAAACAATTAAACAAAACAAAAGTGTGCCTTCCGCACATGTTTTTTCAGCAGAGAGGTTTTAACCCCCTCCCTGCCATCTCACACATCCCCCCCCCATGTCTTTTCAAGACACCGGCCATACAACGGCCACCTCCCTCCACCCTTAAAAGACCACCCACCCTCAAGTCCACAAATGTCAATTTTCGCCCTCTTCCACGGGCGGGCTTGAGGGTGGGTTGGTCCCTCCGGCGTTTCCAGGGAGGGACCCAGGACCGGCGAGGAGGGACCCAGACGGCTTGTCCAGGGCGACCATAGCGCGGACCGGTGACCGGGAGCCAGGACTGACAGGCAGAGGCGTGCGCCTGTGGACCTGCGCAGCGACCTCTGGAATTCCAGGTGGAGCGCAGCACGATGCAAGGGGAGCGGAGCAATCAGCAGGGGGAACGCTAGTGACCTCTGCCCCTTGCGTAGCGACGTCTGCCTCTTGTGCAGCGACGTCGGGGATTCCAGGGGGAGTGGAGTAAGGGACCAGGTAAGCGACTGTGCCTGGCAGTGCTGCGACCTGGGAGCAAGGTCCAGCGCAGGGAGGTCTGGGCATTCCGGCCAGGTGTCCACGATGACGGGACTGGGGACCTCCCTCGGCAACGCCGGACTCAATTGCATGGATGATGGTTCTGGGAGAGGCGGCTCCTCCCCTCTGGGCTCTGGTAACAGCAGCTCCACCCCCTCTGGCTCTTGGGACGGCAGCTCCACCCCCTCTGGCTCTCGGGACGGCAGCTCCACCCCCTCTGGCTCTCGGGACGGCAGCTCCACCCCCACTGGCTCTCGGGATGGCAGCTCCACCCCCACTGGCTCTCGGGACGGCAGCTCCCACTTTTGTAGCAGCAGCTCCAGTTCCGTTGGCTCCCGCTCTTGTATTATCAACGGGGCCACACCCAGCTCCTGTCTCTGCCTCTCCATCTTCCTTATCTGCTCCTTCTGAGCAGCAGTGTTCTTATTAAACATCTCTATTAAATCTTTAAAATCCATTTTTGGGGCGCCCACACTCGCTGCCACCATATGTAATAGAATCGAACCTCTTCGCGGTTCGTTGCCCCTTTAAAAACACTGACCCAACAAACGCAAATGGATTTTTGAAAGCGCGGTTGCGCAATTTTTAATAAAACACAAAAACAAAAATAAACAAAACAAACACCTAGCTCTCTTTGAGCACTAACTAAAACAAAACAGGAACCTAAACTAAACAGGACAGCTAAGCTGTTTACCTGTACAAAAACAAAACAGCACACACAAAACAAAGGCTTCACTCTACCTTTTTCTTTTAATTACGGCTGTACCCACACACCAGCACAGCGGGCTTCTACCCTCTTCAGCAGCTGCCCAGAGCAGACTGACTGCTCTCCTTTTAAGCCCTGCACCTGGCTCCAATTTTCAATAGTAGCCAGGTGCAGGTAATGATTAATCAATAAAACAATTAAACAGAAACAATTAAACAATTAAACAAAACAAAAGTGTGCCTTCCGCACATGTTTTTTCAGCAGAGAGGTTTTAACCCCCTCCCTGCCATCTCACAATACATAAATAAATAATGCAGTATCTCACAAGCACAAATAAAAATTCACAAATCAGGAGACACTGTCACACGTGGCTGATGTAGTAAACCAAAATGTGATTCTATTTTAGATTAGGCCTGAACCATAAGGAAATGTTGGAATGTTTAGTGCATTTCAATGGAATTGTTATGCAGTAGAACCCTTATGTGAAAGCACCAATCTGATGTACTAAACGTGGCACTGTATTTATTAATGCAAGAAATTAAACAATCACATGAAATTAAATTACAAGAAATTAAACAATTACATTATCCCTTATTAACCAAACCAAATTACTCAACACACACAAATAATGATCTACAATTATGCTAATGAGGGTCTCAGTGAGTGCATCGGCCTATTTAGTGGCCACACTTGCAGAGTTAGGAGTACAGAGAGCAGTAGTCGCTGGATGACATTTGTGGAGCACAAAAATACAAAGCAAACAAACTAGTCAGGGAGCATGTTCCATGAAATAAAGTCCTGTGGGAATTTTGTGATGAAAGCAAACCACTAGTCTAGATGTCTTAAGGGGACCCCAAAGAACAATAAAAAAACTTGTTGGCAGTCTGGGAATCTGCTCTGGTCATGGTGATGACTCAGTGCAGGAAACACTTGATTTGTATATTTTCGTCTAGTATTTTATACCAACTTAACCTGATAAATGCATCTGTTTGCTCTATATGTGTTTTAGATTCCATCCAATGTCAACTCTGCTCTGCTCAACAGGAATATATACAATCTACATCTGTGGTGGGAGCACACGTATCATCCAACATAAACAGCATGAGCAGTACAGAAATCAACCTGAACAGTATAGTCTAGATCCTTGATCCCCATACACTAGATGCTTGTGTGGTGTTGGGTTTTCTCTTGCTAAAACTAACCTTCTGTTTGCATGAACATTCTGCTGCAACAGCATTTATCTTCTACCATTATGGATACAGCAGCTCAAGTTCAAGTGCCAGCTGCAAAAATGGCAAGGTATGACACCAACTACTCGCTCTGCATCATCTGCCAAACAGAGACAGGTGAGGCACTCGTGGAGAAACCAGGTGCCCATGAGAAAGTACTGAACTTCATCAGAGAGCGTGCTCACTATGGAGATAAAGACTATCTTGAGATAAACAGATGCCTTGGTGATGTTACTTGCCAGGATCTTGAATTAAGATCAGCCACATGGCACAGAAAGTGCTATCAAGACACAGTCCATGCAGGAATGTGCAGTAGAACCAAAGAACGATATGAAAAGCGAAAGGATTCCAAAGGTACTAGACAAGAATCATCTTCCAGTCACTCATCCGGTAGTGGCACCTTCACTCGCTCTCAGTCAGCCCCTTACAACAAGGATCTGTGTGTGCTTGGCCTGTGAAAATGGAGCATCATACAAGAATCCCTTACACATGACTGCTACAGAAAATGCTGGTCGTTCTCTCAAAGAAGCCATCGAGAAAAGTGGAAACGAGAAGCTCCATGTCAAGCTCTACACATTCATCAACCCAGAAGATGCACATCCAATTGACATCAAATACCACAAGTGGTGCTGGACAAATGTTTGTCGCAAAGCAATGAACCCATTGTCATCTAAGCCAAGTGCAGCTGATGAATTGGCAGCAAAGGTTGAATTCCTCAGTCTGGTTGAGGGCACGTTGCTTGATGGAAATGTAGTTAGCATGTCTGTACTCCAGGAGGCGTACATAGGCATCCTATCTGCCAACAATGTGGTGAACTGCGAGTGCAGTCGCAAAAAACTGAAACAGCTCATACAAACTGAAATACCTGATGTAGAATTCCACAAACCAACACGTGTGAATGAAGCAGAATGTGTCACCCTCAAGAGCAATTCAGCTGGTGGAGGACAGCAATGTGGACAGTGATATGGACATGAAGGTTTTGTACAATGTAGCTTCTGTGCTGAGAAAAGCAATCAGTAAAGTAAAAAAAAAATTACATTTGGTGGTTCACTTACAAATGTTACAGACGACCATTTACCAAAAGAGCTGTACAGCTTCTATCGGTGGGTCCTTCAGGGACTCATCCCTCATCCCTCAATTCAGCTATTAGGTCTAGGATGACCTGCAGAGTGAGACGATAATGCTTTAGCACCACATCCTCTGCATCCCAAACAAAGTGGGATTGGATATGTGGGGTCTTCTTCATCTTGTCCTTCTCCTCCGAACGTGTTCCTGCCTCTCCTCAACAGGAGCCAAGTGTTGCTGCATCAGCAAGTGTACCACAGCAGCCACCCTGAAGCCAACGACAGGTCTATGCAGGTATGTGCTTTTATAAAGCCCCTTAGTTACTTACTTCTACAATGGTTTGCACCTTGTCAGAAGAGGTGTAATGTTTTTGGAGGATCAGCAATTGCCTAAGTGCAAGGCAAAATCCTTACATCACATTATAATGTTTGTGAGGGCTTAGTATCCAGATCCTGCAAAATGTCATGGTCTTTTCTTCATTTGAATGCATTTCAATATAATTGTAATGGATTAATGATGGCAAAGTGCAAATTTGATAGCGGGTGCAGAATGCCAGGTGAACAACATTCTTTACATACGGCACATTTTTAGCGGCCTGGAAAAACAGACTTTACGGCTGCTAAACACGATTTACGGCAGCATTATGGGAGTTTTAGCATTGAGACAATAAAAAAAAATCTTTATGACATAATTTACATCTTTTAATTAACATCATGTAATCAAATAAACTACTAAATAATATCGCAAAAGTCTACCGAAAGCCATAATAGTAGTAGTACAGTATTTTATGTTAGATTTCAAAATGTCACATTCTTCGTTACCTTTAAGGAAAACTACAAAGTGGTATGTAATTCAGTATGTTAACGTAATTCAGCAGGTTTCATTCGACTTTATGAAGCAAAATTAGTTCATTCTATAGGTGATGCAAAACTTCTGGCCATAGCTGTAAATAGTAAACACGTGTACGTGTTGGGGGGTGTAATAAAATCTAATTTACTTTAAAATGACTTGAGCTGCCTCTATCAGTAGATAGAATGCTATGAAAAATATGTAAAACTAAGTAGCGTGGCCCTACTAGTTTTCTGCACAACATGGCATAGATGAATATAGCTGCAAAACTCACCAACATCAATCCTAATCATGCACTGATTTAATACGCATTAATACAGGGATAGTCTTGTTCCTACCAGTTTGACTCCTCAGTACATCTTAGTTCTCCAAAAAGTAAATAATTGTGCTCCAGTTAAATCGATACCTGCTACAAATCACATCATCAGAGTAATCCAGAGCAAGTCGCAGCTCAAATCTGCAGGGTCTTCACTCTTCTGGGAAGATCATGTTCCAATATATCTCCCTCCTCTTGATGTACAGTCCACACAAGCACACCAAGCCTGGCATTTTTTTAGAGCAACGAATAGGCTACAAACGTGATTTATGTTTTCCAACCAGTAAGTAGCCTATCCTGTTCAGATAAGTTAACAATGCTATTTAATGTATGCGTTACAAATAACAAAATACTTAAATTACGTAATTATTGGATAATTAAACATAGACTTTTTTATTATTACTACTGGCTTAAATACATGTTCCTAAACACTGAAATTATGCTAAGAAATGATACCGTTGAGACACATCTCACTCTCTGCCTGGTCTGAGGCATGTGTTAATTATGATGCCGGTAAGGGTCAATTAACGGTACAATACAAGATTTATGAATCAGACAAATAATATGCTAATGAGAAAATTGGTCTCTAAGGGCACGTTATTCTAATTCCCCGATGAGTGATGTTTTTTGACGGTAAATGCCGTTTATGCATCACCCAATTAAATAGTGTCATGTAAAACACTACTGCTGGCATTATAAACGGACGATAAGTTTTATGAATATGCGCCTGAGTGCTGCTAAATACTGTGCTCACTCAATTTCCTTATTCTTTTTATGTTTTCATAAATCGACAGATAACAGGACAGAAACTAATTATAAGAACAAGGACTTGCTTAATTTACACCCAAAGTAAATTTGTATACTGGTCTGGCAATGGTCATGCTTATTCTAAAACACCAATATCTTTAACATCTTAAGTATTTCCTTGTTCAACCAGTCAGAGTCATTTAGTTCCTCATCCCCCACTGTTTCCTGGAAACTCTTGTGTCACCTCATTTGAATCTATAATATTCCTTAACTTGCACAACAAAGCAGGGCAATTTAGTTGCTTACATGTATAGTTTCCTTGTGCAAAATATACCAGCAAACATTTATATTTTTTGCTTTAATGAGTGTCTGTGATTTGTCTCCTTCTGAAATGCAAACATGGACATGGATGTTTTTGTGAACAAGCACCCCTGGTGTGTAGTTTGAGAGTGTTAACTTTAATAGAATGGTGCCATGGTAGTGGTTGTAAAGTGGAAGTGTAAGGGTGGATAAGGCTTTCAGCCATTTGCCTGAAACTTTTTTTAAAAGCTCTTGGGAATTACAGCACACAGAATTACAGAACATCTGGTGTTCTACCAAGGACTATGTAATTAACTATATTGAAACAGATGTTAGTATATTGTCTGGCAAAGAGCTCAAAATAGTGCTGGCAGAGGTCACAATTACAGCCGCTCAACCAAATTATAACAAGTCTCAGACATGTCAGTGCTCAGTCTATGACCTATAATTTGAAATAGTGCTGAAACAATAAGTAACAGAAATGCATTCGTTCAGGTACATTAAAACGTTCCTCTCATGAAACATAATAAGAAATACAACAAGAGTCTGCCGACTTTCAGCTTATAAAACCATTACAGGCACTGAGAGGCCTCGCAAAGCCTGTCAAATGTCTCACAGGGGATTATTCTCAGTGATTGAGTGTTTTACTTCCAGAGGGGAGGGACATATTGAATCAGAGTGCTGTCATATCGTTAATTACTCACAACTTATGCATTTTTTGTTTTACTGCATCAGGGTTCAAACTCTGGAACCTGTAGACAATTAGATAGTTCATGACAACAAGTCTGCCAACAGGAAGTGTTTCCTGACTGTTCGATAATTTAGGTTGAACTTTTAGAAGCAGGAACAAACAAGTGATTCAGCTTGAAGATAATAAATGTTAATGGCAACTACAGGGCACACCGAGTGTAGATAGCAGTCTTCAAAGTGGATACCATACAAGATAAAGTCAAGGATGTTGTACTAGCTAGTGAGACTCTTGCATCCTCCAGTTATAGCTATTATATGACATAAGAGTCCCTTCTTCTATGACTTTGACTTAAACTGAATCAGTCTTTGGGCTGCTGTTACTATGCTGTCAATTGACTTTTTATAAATGATTTCTAGCCAGACTGCATTGTATTGTTTTATCGTGGGATAACAGGATTTGGAATCCCTTTCAAAGTGAATGGCAGATCAATTTAAATATAAAAAAAGAACCCTGGAAGTTGGCCACAGTGGAAATCCAGTGTATGTTTTTGTTGATTTGAGAAAGATGTATTTAAGTAGATACACTTATAACCTGTTTTTGCCTCTGTCAAATTCGCATTTCTAGGCTTGCCACATGCATGGTATCAGGGAACATAAAGACATCTTAACAGAAAGACCCAGATAGGTTGAGAAATCAGGTTTTTGTATTCAGGGCTTTATTTATTAACTGACATGCCTTAAATGTGTTTGTCTCCAGCATAATGTCACACTTTGTCTGAAATGAGTGCATGAATATGCTGTTCCTGTTTGAAACATATTGCATAACTGGATAGTCCAAAAGCTTGCAGTACAATAAAAAACTGCTTGCCCTGGTAAAGTAATTATGACTAGAATAGACTGGTAAGGAGGGGCACATAATGAGCTGTTCTACTTCTTAGCACTCTGTTAGATGGGCTCCTTAACCAAACCCTATGCATTTACTTTTAATAGGAATATTCCAACAAACGCTGTAGAGGGTAAATACTCTAAACATGTGTAAATGTTGTGACATGGCAGAGGCCCTGCACACTGGGTAATGTGTGTTTTGTGGCTGGCAATATCAGAATTAATATCAGGCAATCACTTGCAATATCTGTTGAGGCTAAGGTTTAATGAGTACGTTTAGTAGCGGTTACAGTGCTGCATTTTCTGTAATTTTTTACGGCATTTCTTTTAACAGTGTATGTTATTTCCTATTACAATTATTATAATTATTAAGTCATACCCCAAAATACTACATATTCTCGTATAAGAATATTCTATAGGAATCTTGCAGAAGGTTTATAAGCCACACAAACTGACCTGATTTAAATGTTTGGTCCGGATATCAGATCGGCCCTTTAACTCAGTCCATTGTTTTTTTTTCTTTCTTTAATTTCCAAATTATGTCTCTTCCTGATTGCCAGTGTTTTTTTCTTTGACTTGCAAATACCATTTTATAGTTATTAATAATCTCTTCAACTAAAAGCAATTCAGCTGTAGCTGTATGTATGTTTTAATGGGGGTGCTTGAAAGCTTGACCAAGACAAAACAGCCAGGTCAGGGCACTAAAACAATGTGAAACTTTGTGAAAACTATACCACATGACTACTCCAGTCTATATACAGGTTTTAAAAAATATACAATTGTATGGGTTTTTTTGGTCTGGTTTTCACCCACTCTGTTTTAATATACATGTAGTTTAAAGGATACATAAGGACCTTTTCATTTTATTGTGTTACATGTTCACATGTGTTTTTATGTAAGGTGTGTGTATTGTTTTAATTGAATTTTTTTACATTTTGACCACATTTTTTAACTTTTAAATTGCATTCCCTGCCTCAAGATGGCTTCCCATGTACCTGCAGACCTCTCAGAACTACATTTCCCACCATCCTCCTGTTCACTGGTAAATCCATCTCAGTTACATGAGGTATAGTGGTATAGTGTCTGACAGGGGATTATACTGCCTGAAGCCAAAGACTGAGAGCTATACTATCCTCTACAGGACTCTACATTAACACATCGGCACAATAGTTTTCCACAAAACCCCCAAATATCCAGTTCATATATGTTTTGCTAAACCTTGAAAAACAGCTTAATATGCATTCAGTTTCCAGACAGCAGTGTAAAACTCTTGCAGCAGGCGGTTTAGGTCATAAGGCTCGTATTTCATGGCTTCTGAGTCTGCTTTTTGAGATTGGAGATAATGCTGCAAGATAGTAAGCTGTAGAAAAATAACCTTCTGCCATATATTTTATTTGTAATGTGAAAGGTCACCATGTTGGCCAAAGTCAGAGAGGTTGCTATGAATATAGGCGGCTGTTAAGAACCTCATGGCCTATAATATACAGTAAACTATAATCTGCCATGTGAAGGTGTTTTAATGAATCACAAGACTGATTTTAAAACCAAGATTTAATATGTTTAAAACATATTATTAGAGCTGTTGTCTCATCCTTGAATGACATATAATTACAGTAAGACCCATCTCATTGGGAAATACCAGGTTTACAAACAGGTTTGACACAACATAATAACTTGCCAAACCAGTTTATAATTGATGATATTTCCCCCCTGTGCTGAATCTTAATCAGTGCCTAGCAATTTAACAGCAGACAAACTGATACTATATTCATTTTTGAAGATTTCAGTTGAAATTATGTTTATTTAAAATGTTATACTGTAAATCTAACTTAAGTTGTATCCCCAACACTTCATACTTTATTTCCCTGCATGAATAATGCACACATTTGGGTAAACATTCACATTTTTTTAAAGGATTTGTTAAATAACAATTAAAGAAATATCATCAAAGTGCTTCTTGTTCATTTTTGTATCTTGTACTATACACAGTATAAAGAAACGGTTGTTTTAATTATAGGTACATTGAAATGAAAGTGCCCTTATCAAAGTTTACCACAGTGTTTTCCCATGGTTATACTATGCATTTACCATAGTTTACCCAGGTTTGCCATGTTAATAGATAAGATTTACCATACCTCACTATTCTTTAAAATATTTACCCTTGCTTTCACTATACTTTATTATTTATTATTACACTTTGCTATACTTTTACTATAAGAAACTTTTATAAGGGTGTCATTAGCAGTTTAACTAGAAATTATAGACTGCAAGGCTGGTAATGATTAGAAAACAAATTTAGCTGGATTTTTTACTTCTGCATTGATAAAAATACAGTTATAGGACGGTTGCCTTACACAGGGTTTTGTTCTTTATTATAGAGTTATAGGATGGTAAATGGCTGTGTATGGGTTATCGCAACACTCGCAGATCTTAAACGCACAGTGCAGAGATTGGAGGAGCGGAGTAGAATGGGAGATACGAGGAAGGGAAAAGGCAAGGCGAGCAGCAGAGTTTTAGATGAGCTGGAGCGGACAGGTAGCAGAGACAGGAAGGCCTAGAGTAGAGGCATCTACACCAGAGTATAGAGAGCCCAAAAGGTGTCTGAGATCTCTGTGTAGATCACAGATCTAGATCACAGATCTACACAGAGCACCACCTATCTCTCTCCTTCTCAGTAACCAATTGTTGCTTTTAATGTCTCTGCAATTGGTTCCTTGATGTGACAAGGAGTGCACTGTCAATTTTTCTGCACTAATTGTAATGAAAAATTAATATTTAAAAATCAAATACACATTAACATCTTTCATGTATCTGATACCTACAAAGTCATCGTAATACCTATTAGGTAAGATATACTGTAATTATTACAGGTTTTTGTGCTCCAGGTGTTAAACCAGTTACAGCGACTAGAATTATGAACAAGGGTAAAAAGGTAGACAGAGATAGATAAATAGCTTTAGGTCAAAGTATGTGTGCAAGGATGTGCTATCAGTTTTTATGTCACTACTGACACTGCATGAACCCAAATAAATGTTCAGCATAAAGCCTAGAGTCTGTTTACAGTCAAGGTACTTTCCTGTTCCATTAGTCATCATCTGACTTTATTCCTTAACCCTTTGAGGGTATTTTTTAACTTACCCAGTCATACTGCAACACAAGGAAGAAAGAATGGTTACTGTATCTAATCCAACCAAAACTCACTGAAAGCATTTTACAACATTTGAGTTATGTATAGATGTTGAGGTTATTGTCTAAACAAATATGTTGAAAAACATTGTATGCTTCAGTGTTTGAAGTAACACACAACAGCTTAGGAGAAGTATAGGTCAGTGGGCATCCTCTGATCTCACAACTAAGCCAATATTGCATGGCCAAGAATATGAACAGAAATAATTTCTCAGATCAGCCAAGTCACAGGTATGTGAACTAAGCTTGAGATTAGTGCAAGGAATATAAATAATTAATTTTGTGGTAGCTGTGGACACAGAAATAAGTGCAATCTAATTAGCATCACTTCACGTGGAATGTTTAGAAATAGAATGATTGTTGTTGGTAAATCTCCCTCCCGACCTGTGAGGGTGTACTAACTCATCGACCCGAAAGGGAAACGATGTGGCAGCCGCTGATTGGAGGAGCTGCTGCACTCGTTTACCGAGGGGTCCTGTGTGACGGCATAAAAGGGGGCGGAGAGACGTGATCTGGTCCTTCGTTTATGGTTAAGGAAACGACCCGGAAGGACCATTGTTGTGATATCGTATGTGAGTGTTTTGTTTGTCTTGTCTCTAATTGTTGCTTGTTATTATTAGTAGATGGCTAACACGTCACGGAGCTGTTGCCCGAGGCCAGCACGTACCCAGACATCACTCCACCTGTGTCACGATAATTATTGTATTAGCACCATGAGCACTGCAGCATGCACCCAGGACTGGTGACCATGTTTGTATCTTGTGTTTGTAACTGGACTGTGTTTATTATTTGGGACTGCAAACCCTTTGTTTTGAACAGTGCAATATTGTTTTGGTCAGCAGACCTGGATTATAAATTAAATCTATTTTCTGATTGGATTATCACTGCCTGTCTCTTCATTGCGCACTGCATCACTTCACTCCTACACCTGTACCCTGCGAACCACTTTGCCACACACCCTTTTATATTATACATATTATGAATGCAAAATGAGCAGATATAATATCGATAAAGATATATTTTTTCATCCTGCTGTTGGGTGTTGCCTTATATTTAGTTATTTGTTCATAACTATGTACAAAACAAGCTACTGTACATAAGAAAAGAAAATGGTATGTGATTCCAATTAGTTGTTTTACACAAGCTTTCATTAAATAAGCATTGCTTGGAAATTCATTAGTGAGCAAAAATACAGCATTGCAAAAGGTGAAAAGAGGGTTCACTTGTGAAATCCAGAGTGTAAGCAAATATTATGAGCAAGTGCCTATAATTAAATGGTTGTCTTTTTTTCAGTGATTGTCATACTGATATAGTTTTGTTTTCAGGCTATGTACCTTCATTCCTCTAACACGCCCAGTCTAGTTATTTTAAGCTGAGGTATAAATACTCCCTTGGTAGCAATTTGGATAACGTCAAATACTGCATGGCACTGTACATTATCCCAAAGAAAACACTAAAAAGGCCCTATTTTGGATTCAGTGGTATAAAACTAGAAAGGATCAATAATAATACTATAGTATGTACTGTAGTACCTTGTATACAGTACATACTACAGTATACAGTACTACAGTTTTTGATGTAACACTTGAAACACTTTTAAAATTTAGAAATAAAGCCACTGCATGTTTCAGACATAAAATGTAAAAATCACTATTCTCTTCTTTGTACTTCTTTTTTCTTCTTTTTTCTTATTACTCTGGAGGTCAGTGCTCAGTGTTGCATCCTTCATGCTGTCACTTTTAAAAACTACTTTGTAACATTTTTAAAGCCCCAACATGAATTTAAATAGTACAAGAAGTTGATATACAGTTTATATGAACATAAATCATCCTCAGCTTGCATACAGTACAAAAAATCTTATTTTTTATGTAAATGTAGCAGTGCTGTCTGCGCAATGTCCCAGTAAAATAACTATGACTATACTGTAAGTACAGAAGTATTTGATTTTAATTTGGCTGATACAAGTCACTTTATTGATAGTAAGCAGGGTATACTTTCTCACACAAACACAAAAAAGGGAGTCACATTGTCTTTTACTGCAGGTGAAACCATTTGCTGTAATATGGGAGTTTAGCCTCAGGTAAAATGTCACAAGTTCAACCCTAAAACACAGATATACAGTATTTGCCTTGCAAGTACATGTCTATGATTATGTAATACAGTCACATCTGTGTTTAAACACATTAGGGATATATTGTTTGGGTATAATGTCTACTGTCAGCGTTACACAGTACAATTAAACAAAGAAAGCTCTGTTTCATTCTGTATCTGATTGTTAACAGGAACATGAACACTGAAATGAATCGTATTGATCTATCTATCTGTTTGGTTACAGTACATTATAAAACCAAGAGAACTACTGCAATTGAAAGCTCTCCAAAAGCATTCTTGCCAAGTAGACAATTTATAAAAATTGGATGTTTGACCAAAAAAATTGTGTGAAGATTATGAAAACAAACCAAACCTGGAGGCAAAAGCCAAATCCCCAAGATTCTTAGCGATTGTGTGCCCTGAACCAGAGCTTCAGTGAATGTGGGCCGATGGGACCAAAAGGTTAGGAATTTAGAATTGACCCAACAACCCTTGGTTTAAGGAAAATAGTGTTTTGATTTATTATTATTATTATTACTATTATTTATTTCTTAGCAGACACCCTTATCCAGAGCGACTTATAATTGTTACAAGATATCACATTATTTTTACATACAATTACATTATTTTTTACATATTATTTATTAAGGTATTCACTTCTACAACCTTTTTCTTATTTAAAGGAATCCAACTACAGAACACAATTTTGCAATTTACAAACAAAAGTAATTTGCTAAATCCCATCACAAATCAACTCATATGGCGCACTTTATTGACCTCAATGGTTGGTTGCAACTGTACCCTGACTGCACAAAGTAACCTCCTTTTATATCTGCCCATTTTGTCACATGACCTAATTGGGTAGTTCAAAGGTAATTTTAAAAATAAAATATTTTAAGCATATATTACATTTCTTAGAATGACATTTTACATCTTTGCACTTTAATTATTAGTTTATTTAGCAGACGCCTTTATCCAAGGTGACTTATAGAGACTAGGGTGTGTGAACTATGCACCAGCTGCAGAGTCACTTACAATTACATCTCACCCGAAAGACAGAGCATAAGGAGGTTAAGTGACTTGCTCAGGGTCACACAATGAATCAGTGGCTGAGGTGAGATTTAAACCGGGGACCTCCTGGTTACAAGCCTGTTTCTTTAACCACTGGACCACACAGCCTCCTTAAAATAAACACAAAATAATGCATTTTAAACAATGCATATAATAATAGTTTTAGCATAACCAAATAATAATAATAATAATAATAATAATAATAATAATAACATCCAAAAGTTATTCCTGCTAAATCTGCAAGAAATATCACTTACAATTATCTAGAAAATTGGTGTATTTACATATATTTAAAAAGTATTTTCCCCTTTGTTTTGTAAGTATGGAGGGTCATGGGACCTCACTCCAACCCAAAGTCACAGTCAGAATTCTTACTAATACTCCAAACAAAACAGCTAATTAAATCAGATGAGTAATATATTTCCTTAATATTAACCTTACATAAATGTCCTTTATACACAACAATCTAAATATTAAAGGTAAACAAAAGGAAATAATAGTGTTTTATATGTGTTTAAACTCGTCAAAGATAAAGACAAATTGGTACTGGTACCAACAGATAATTAATAAACAGTATAAAGGTATTCATCTATTTAAATACAATGTTTTCTTTACACACTGTGTAAAACAGAAATTAACAATTTAATCCTCAGGTTTAGACATCCTGTCACACTCAGGCACAGGAAATTGCTGTACAGTGGTGGAGGGGAGGTGAAAAATATTTTAAACAGTGTGAGCTTTTAGGTAAGTTTGAAAAGGATTGTGTGGGAGAAAGAGGAAGAAAATAATAGGGGTGTGGTTACACAATACTGGTACTTTCTGATAATTTTTGAATGTAGGCAATGTTTCATATGATTCGGACATATGTAACTAAAACAAATTTAACTGAAAAACCCTTCTCAAGTGATATATGCTATATATCAAAAAATGTTTATCTACCAGATTATAGCCTAATCAGACTGGTAACTGGAACTGTTAGCACAGATTGCAGGGCAGTGTTTACATTTTGGTGGACAAAGAGCAATAAATTTGAGAGCTACAGCATGTCTGGGCGTATCCCTACCAGAGAGCAATTGAACCACTTGCCTAGCAGTCCTGCTTACTGGCTGTGGATTTCAGATTTGGCAGCCTGCAGCAGTCTGAGCAGTTCTGCAATTAGTGCTGACATTTGAGCACGAGATGCAAGAGCTGATGTTAAAGGCTGCAGTGATATCTCGTGACAGAGACAATGGAAAAGCAAATGTGAAGGGAACATTGTTTTCATTCGAGATTGCTCAAATAAATCAAATTCTCACTAATCGTTTGTTGCTGTGCAGATCCCAGTTAGAGATTTAAAACATTCTAAATGTTGCATGGTTACTGAATTTAGTTTGTACAGTAATTGCCAGTGAAAATGGTTAGAATAAATATAAATATAGTTTGTTTATCATGACTTGGGTTAACACAGAAAGGTGATAGAACAAGACTGTGAAATTGTTATTTCAACTGAATCAGGTAGGCTGTTCAGAACCTGAAGGATTTACAAAACAAAGCAACAATGTATTCAAGTTTTTAGGCCAGGACACAAAGGTTTAAAAATCAATGCACCAGTATGGTTGTATTACTTTCTTTATTTTCATTGTTTAATTGACATTAGTTGTCAAAAACAGCAACAATGGATTATTACCCGGATACCGACTTGAAACAAATTGTTGTGAGGAATAGAGAAATTTGAGTAAACTAACTGGGAGTTTCTGCATTTAAGACACATAATTGAACAGGAAAAACTAAACAAGTTGTACAACTCTGGTCCTCGGAGGGCCTTTATTAATTAAGGACCTGGTTGGAACTGGGTCTGGTTTAAATTAAAATTATGGTAGCGCTATAGACAACTCTAAAGTGTAGCTATGGCACTGCCATAAATGTTGCTTTGATTCAGACCCTAGAGTGACAATCGAGTACCAATCCTCTAATAGTGGATAGATAACTCCTAAATAATGCACAATCAACACATGTGGATCAATTTCATAATAGCAAGGCCGGAGATACACAAGCAATTTTTATTGGCAATTCTAGTCGACATAAAAAAATTGACAACTGAACTGCTGTTTGCTAAATGTGCCACATACAGACTGGGATATTGGCAATTATTTTAAACAATTTTAAGATGGCGCCTGTTTGCAGTAAACATGTTTCAGCTGCTGCTATTGTAATTGGAATAATTTAGAAAAAACGTTGCGTAGAAAAATTTGAGTGTGGATCAGAGAGTGGCTGTGCTGCAGAAACAGCACAGGAGCACATCATGTTTTGCTGTAGAAAATGCGTTTTGAGGATCCTGTAGGATTGGAGATTTTTTTATGAACGTCCCAGTCGACATTTGAAGATGTGTTGACTCGAGTGAGTTCAATCATTGCAAGACAAAATACAAATATGAGGGAATTGATTTCTCCTCAGTGCCAACAACCTTTATGGAAAGTTTGTCCATTACTACTGGTGGGGATTTCCCAAAAATATTAGCTACTTACTTATATTCGTCTTCTTTTTTTATTGCAGTTTTATATTCCGCACATCTAACATCCCATAAATATTTTATTTCTTGAAAAAAATTGATCAAGTGCAAAGTTTCCTCATGTGTCCACTTCATTGCCATACTTACTATTTTGCTAAATTTAGAGTGAAACCACAAAAAAGAAGGAAGACAAAAGCGCAAACATTTTTTAAATGACCAGCAACCCAAGTGAAGAAGATGACCAAGTCCCTCAAGCAAGGCAACATTTGCAGCCTGGAGAGGGAGAGTGAATACGAAATTTAAAAAGTGATCTGTAAAACCCTGTAATCTTTCCTCTGTAAGTTCAACTTCTATTACGGAGAGCTATGTTATTATTATTTATTTCTTAGCAGACACCCTTATCCAGGGTGACTTACAACTGTAAGCAAATACATTTCAAGTATTACAGTACAAGTAATAATACAATTAAGAGCAAGATAAATACAATGACTTTGGTTCAAGCAAGTACAAGAGTGACAAAATACAATTCAATAATACAGCAGATAACAAATATGTAAAACACAAGAAGCCAGGATTACATTTCTACCCTTCTGATGAGTGTACTGTAGTGTTCCCCCAGAGACATCCAAACATCGGAATCACATTTTGAGGATTCCAAATGTTTGCTCAATTACAGTACGAGCACATTTAAAGGTACAGTTATACCTCTGTTAGGCAGGGGTTGTGGGGTTGACCAGCGGTGTCACTAGCCACCGCTTCAGTGGATACCCATTGTCCCCTATCACCCAGCCTCTCAGACTGTCATCCTGCTGAAACGCAGCTGCCACCTGTGAATTAGCGAGCATAAACAAGTCATGAGCGGAGCAACGATAGTTTGCATACACATTTGTGATGTAGTTGTTTGCATCACAGATCACACACTACTTGCACGTTGACAGAATAGGTCCCCTTATGATTTACGTAGAGGTGCCTATTCTGTGTCGGTGTGCGTAACTTAGTGCTACAGGCAAACAGTGTGCTCTCTGCATGACTCCTTCCAGGTCAGCCTGAAGCAGTTGGCAGATTTCAATGATTGTTTGTCTGTTGAGGTGAAAATGCTGCATACATTGTGTGTCAGACAGGCTAAGAAAAGACAGATGACTTCAAAATATTTGGGGACGTCTCCTCCTCCTCTCTTTGTCTGGCCACGTATTATTATTATTATTATTATTATTATTATTATTATTATTATTATTATTATTATTATTATTATTATTATTATTATTTATTAGCAGACACCCTTATCCAGGGCAACTTACAATTGTTACAAAATCACAGTACTAAGAATCACATTCCAAAGTATCACATGAATCCACTGCACACTCCATATTTCTTTTATTTCTCTCTTTTCTCTCTCTCTTCTTTGCCTGCTTCCCTGGTAGTTTCACCTGTATTTATAATCAACCATGTAATTTGCGCACAGTTTAGACCTGGTTTTCACATGTCAACTGAAATGCAAACGCAAATACTATTGATGGTTTGCAAAATCGCTACATTCGTATGTAGTTCAGTGTAAAGTTCAGCCCATATCAAGCGCAGACGCTGACTTGTCGGATGGGCACTAAAACATGGTTGTTAAATCACATATGTGGGCAAATCTGTTTGCCCACATGTGTGCCTGATTCTGGTCCACTAATTCTTCGCAAAAGTGTTTTGCGATTGCCTTAGGGGTTTGTGAACATTGCTAAATAGGGTCCCATATCTTTGAGAATAGGATTACGAAAGAAAAATCTCAATACTAAGTATTGTACTGTGATTTTGGTTGCAGTAATTAGAAATCGATATAGATCCAATTGAAAATGCATTACAAAATATCACTGGACCTTAGTATTACAAACTGCCATGTACTAGGATGGAAATGTAATTTTTTGTCAGTAAGAAGTAGCTTTTTGCTCCTTGCCTGGATGATAGGGATCAAATTTGGTTGAGTGGGACTGATCAAATACTAAAAACTAAAGTAAGATCTCACAATGACCAGTTTACTTCAGCTAAAATGTGAAAGTTTTGTTTTTTTAAATGTTGGTTTAACCACATCCTTCTAAACTGCATGAGTCCCTCCCAGGTCTGTCAGCTGACATGAAGTACAGTAATACTTTCTGAATAGAGTTCTTTGTTTAAGGCAGCCACAGTACAATGTAGACACAAAGCATCTGTAATAGGGCCTGCTGGTACATTTAACTATGGGTCCCATTGTAAGATATCGTCTGCATCTGTGCATCACAGAACAATCAAATATGCTGCTCGAAACCTGTTCTTAACATAAGTGGGTGAAGCACCTTTTAAGTCATTTTACAGAAAGTATACAATAAACAAGAAAGGATTTATGACTTTCTATTTTTTTTTTTTTTTGAAAAATGACATATTGCAGTACATTTTGGAATATATTTTCATTATAGTAAAAGTATGAGAGTGTTTAATTGCTAAGATCTTATCAGGTGCTCATTTTTAAAGTGACAAATGTGCTTTTGGAAAACACTACAGACAACCTTTTCACAGTCTTGTTCTATCACTTTTCTGTGTTAACCCAAGTCATGATAAACAAACTATATTTATGTTTATTCTAACCATTTTCACTGGCAATTACTGTACAAACTAAATTCAGTAACCATGCAACATTTAGAATGTTTTAAATCTCTAACTGGGATCTGCACAGCAACAATTTTATGCCCATAGATAAAATGCCTTTCTACTTGCTTTGAAATCAGGCCCAATATGTGAACAGTTACAGTAACTATATTTATGTTAAATATTTATTAGGCAATATGGATAGTTTTGCCCTATTTATGCGTTTTATTAAAACGTTTTTATTGTTACATTTCTTACAATTACATTCATGTGCCCCCCCCCCCCCCCCACCCCAGTATGCATTTTACAGGTCACATTTTATTTACATAAAAGTTATTTTTTACAGTAAGACTTTTATTGGAAGTAAAGGAAACAGAAGTTAAAGTGTTTTTGGCATTGAAATGCAGAACTCAAATTTGCTCATACTGTTTATTACACAGCAATAGTTGCCTAGCAGTCCTACTACTAGTATTATTTGTATTACTTCATAGCAAATTCCTTCACTTTAGTATGTGGCCAGCCATAAGAGAACCGTGGATCCAAAACCACCACCAGGGCCAATTCATTGATTGTATTTCTGACACTTGAACCTTGGCCTACATTACAACCAACTAATAATGGCAGGTTCAAATTCACAAAACATTCCTAGTGCTGCTGTCTTATACATTCATTGTCATATCTAAAACAACTTCCTAGTGCTGTTCTCTTATACATTCATTGTCATTTGTGGTCTGTAATGATATTGACAAAAGTGTCTGATTGACCAAACAATAGCCCACAGTTCACGATCTTATGTAGACCATCATCTTTCTGTAAGAACATGGCTTCCATTGGCTATTACCACTTATTTATGTCACTGCTGAATTGGGTCAGCACACATCCGGTAGCTGTGTTGGAAGTAGTGCTGCAATGATTATTCGCGAATTTTGCCATCATCAATGAATATTCTTCCTCGATTCATCGACACCCCCACAGACAGAGTGTGCTTAAGCCTTGTTCACACAGCTGTGGTGCGGGTGATTCTTTAACAAACAGTGAGCAAGCAGAAGCCAGCAGTGAATTGAGTCCCTCCCCCAACACACACACACACAGACATTTTTTTTAAGCAAGCATAAATGTGGAGAAGCTGATTACTGCAGTGTATAGATATTCCCTGAACTAAAATAACTAGAAAAAAATATATAAAGATAGTGAAAGCAGAGACAGTAGGATTAGGCAAATGTTTCCCGTAAATTACAGTATGATATAGAGACTATCAACACGGGCTACATTCCCCACGTCTTTTTCTTTTTTTGTTTTATTTCTCCTATTTTATACACTAGGATCAAAATCCCTTCCTCCTCCATCAGGTTATTTTTTCTCCCACAGTCCCTCTCCCTTCAAACATGCATAAGAATATCGCTTGTCGTATGTGCCGCATGCATTCAGTTTATAAACAAAGTAAGTCTGCCTCACACTCCATCAGCAGTGACGACAATTTGCCTGCGCCACATCCAATCGGAATAGGCCCGCCACACAGAAGTGGCGAAAATACTGAAATGGTGGACATGAGGTCTTCGCCCTTGAACGCAATGGACAAGGGCAGTTTCGTCCAAAAGCACTGAAGCAAAGAAAGTCAAAGGCATAGGATTTTTTCCTTCCTCCAGATGGAAACACTGGCATTGTGACTTGCTCTTTAAGCAAACAGCCAATGATTTATCATAACAGCACGATCGTTCTGCTTGAATACCTAAAAAGAAAGCACCCATTCACATTAATGAATGAAATAGAAGCCAAAATGCAAGTAATACTTTCTTATCAAAATAAAACATTTATGATTTATGATCATCTGGTCATTTATTATTATTATTAAAAAATAAATAAAAAAATCAGACTTAAAATCTGCATCATTAAATATAAGAAAGTAAATGATCAGATGAAAGAAAGGCCCATTTTAAGCCATGCATGTAATTAATACATTAACTTGGGTCGGTTCAGCTAATATTGTGTCAGTTAAAGGCTTAATATAACACAAATCGGAAAATATAAAATACATTTCTTACTTTTCAGGCTCCGCACTTGTGTTATATGCCTCGTTACTTTGAATGGTTTATAACTATGCTGATGCGTCCGTCTCAAAACGGTTGGTAACTGAAGTCGCAAGCGATTAATATTTTTGCAACAAAGCCCCTTCGTTGAATAATAATTATAGAAATGTAAGGATAATATTTTGTGTATTTCTTTCTGTTTCATTCTAGTTATTCTTTCTTTTAACTCTACCACTGAACGCTAAACACTAAATACTATTATAAATATTATTTAGTGTTTAGCGTTCACTTTGAGTTAAAAGAAATAACTAGAATGAAATAGAAAGAAATACACAAAATATTATCCTTAATTACCATTCAACAGAGGCGTTTTTTTTTATCAAATACAAAGTGTAAAATATTAAGTAAAAAGATATACTATATTTTTAAAATCGTTTTGATATTTTATAAACTGTAAATTCTTCCTTTGTTTATATTGCAGCTCTTCTACAAAATCAAAACAGAGGAGACTTGATGCCTTCATTTCCTGCAAGCCGCCTTGCAGTGCTGGCCGTGCCAAAGCACTGAATAACAACATTGCGAACAACATATATAGTGGATGGTGAAGGATTCAGAAAAGTTCTAGAGCTTTTGGAGTTTCAAAATAGGTTCCTATAAGTTATTTATTTATTTTATTTACTACATTTAATTGAAGTCAAAGTATGGTGACAATGATTTTTCATGGCAATATCTCAAATTCAATTTATTAATTAATAGACACAGGAAAGAAAACCTAATATTACTAAAACACAAAAAGTAAAACGTCTGGTTTCACGGCTGGCTTACTTAATGTAGCATTTGGAGATCTTGCAGCTGGTTCCATGACCCCAATTAGCACTAATCTTGGACTACCTTACCTAAAGTAACATTAGGTAGTTCAAGACCAGTGCTATTTGGGGTCTGTGAAACTAGGCAGTAGTGATAAGATTTGTGCTGAGAATAGGGCTAATCAGAATGTGTCAAACCAGCCATTTATGTTTTAAATTGTTGTAACAAGTGCTGGAATTTAAGAAAAGTAACAACAATCTTGCAAGGAACCCAATTAAGGTGATTTCAGGTATAAAAAAAACTCATGCTTTTTCCATGAAGCCTAAAATAGTGATTGTTTTTCCTTTTGAATTAATTACATATAAAAATACACATCCTGTAATCCTGATTATATCAGTGTCAGGGTAGCGTCACGACCCAGGCTGGTTACCGGCAGGAGAGACCCAGAGACAGAAAGCTGAAGTTTTACTCGCAAAGCACACTTTAACAAAACAAGCAGGAACAAAATAAAACGTTCAAACAAAAGAACAAAACACTTGTAGGCTGGGCATTAGTAATTGTAATTTGTAAAGCTATAACGCAGTTTAAGGGGCCTCTGCACTTCACAGTTAATGTACTGGATTACACAAGGTTTTATCATCAACAGTATTATGATGTGCACATGCCCTTATAAAGTGTACCCTCTTAAAAACATAGTAAAGTGTAGCTAAGTATAGTGAAGGCAAGATAAAGTATATATATATAGGTATTATTCATACAAATGCATTGTATAACCATGTGGAAAAACATGTAAAAACTGCAAAAGTAACAAGCAAATTTACACTGGTAAACTTTTACTTTTTGTGTTAAATAATCGAGTATGGTACCGTAACACAATGTTCCTATCCACCTCTATACAGTGAAAAGTCCACATCTTCAGCCATAAACAACTGTGACATACTACTTTCGAATATTCTTTTAAGTCTCATGTTAGTGTCACCCGATAGACCTTATCATTGACAGCTCATGCCTTATCAGATTGACAGGTGATGTCACTATATAAAAAGTGCAGTATTTGAAAAAACATCTGGAGAAGGTAAACATGCTCCAGCAGCTCAAGAATATTATTAAAACATAACAATTTGTTTTCTGACGTCTTAAGGAGCAAATAATAATAATAATAATAATAATAATAATAATAATAATATTGTTTCCTTCTGTTTTTACCATGAGATTGGTTGTAGGTGGCTGTACATGATAGGATGCTCTCACATGCTGTACCCAATCAAATTCCAATACACAGGTCAGTGGACGTACGTTCAACCTCGGACCATTGAGTAAGGCATATTGAAGGACCTTTGTTTTATATTAAATTTCCCTGGAATTAATCTGAGTTTGTAAAAATAAAAATTAATTTTTCAGTTTTCAGGATAAATATCAGGTTAATATTAGGGGGTTGGATGGAAAAGCATCTCACTACTGTAGTACAGATAGAGGATGAAACCTGTACTGTACTACAGTATGGTAAACAGACAACCTCGTATTGCACAACTAATTTCTAATTTACTTAAATGTATTTAATGAATGTAAAACCTGGAATTGAAAGGGCCTTGTGTATCCAGTAACCCCCCCTTTTATTCACATGCCGTTCATTTGAGCTAATTTCACTGTCCGTTCAACTTAAATGGCTATTAGTTGTATACTACACAATAGTGTTACTCTTTGTCTTTCATAGCTGAAATTTACAAGGGGCAGTGTGGAGTAGTGGTTAGGGCTCTGGACTCTTGACCAACGAGTAATGGGTTCAATCCCAGTGGGGGACACTACTGCTGTACCATTGAGCAAGGTACTTTACCTAGATTGCTCCAGTAAAAACCAACTGTATAAATGGGTAATTGTATGTAAAATTAATGTGATATCTTGTAACAATTGTAAGGCGCCATGGATAAGGGTCTGCTCAGAAATAAAATTATAATACAAAGATGTGAAAATCACCAAAAAAGAAAAGGTCATGGATGTAAAGGGGTTCACAGTATATGGGGTAATTGGTCAGTTGACTATTATTATTATTATTATTATTTATTTCTTAGCAGACGCCCTTATCCAGGGCGACTTACAATCGTAAGCAAATACATTTCAAGTGTTACAATACAAGTAATACAATAAGAACAAGAAATACAATAACTTTTGTTCAAGCAAAGTACAAGTGTGACAAACCAAAATTCAATAATACAGCAGATAATAGTGATAGTTACATCAGGATATGATTAAATAGTGATAGTTACATCAGGATGTGATTAAATACAAAGTACTACAGGTTAAACACTTGGCAGATTACAGTATTCTGAAGTACAGGATTAAATGCAGTAAAATAGGTGGCAGATAAGAGCAAAATAAAGCACATTTACATGAAGGGTGATAGTGTCCCAGGATACAAACAGAGGAGTTCTACAGGTGCAGTTTGAAGAGGTGAGTCTTAAGGAGGCACCGGAATGTGGTCAGGGACTGGGCAGTCCTGACATCTGTAGGAAGGTCATTCCACCACTGCGGAGCAAGGGTGGAGAAGGAGTGGGCTCTGGAGGCAGGGGAGCGTAGCGGAGGTAGAGCTAGTCTTCTAGTGCAGGCGGAGCGGAGAGGTCGAGTGGGGGTGTAGGGAGAGATGAGGGTCTGGAGGTAGCTGGGTGCAGTCTGGTCAAGACATCTGTAGGCTAGTACAAGAGTCTTGAACTGGATGCGAGCGGTGATCGGGAGCCAGTGGAGCGAGCGGAGTAGTGGAGTAGCGTGGGCGAAGCGAGGCAGAGAGAACACCAGGCGGGCAGCAGAGTTCTGGATGAGCTGGAGCGGACGGGTGGCGGACGCAGGGAGGCCAGCCAGGAGGGAGTTGCAGTAGTCTAGGCGGGAGAGTACCAGGGCCTGGACCAGGAGCTGGGTAGCATAGTTGGTGAGGAAGGGTCGGATTCTTCGGATGTTGCTCAGGAAGAATCGGCAAGTGCGTGCCACAGTGGAGATGTGCTGGGAATAAGAGAGGCAGGGGTCCAGGGTGACTCCAAGGTTCTTAGCTGAGGAAGAGGGAGAGAGTGTGGTAGATTCCAGAGGAACAGAGATAGAGAGATCAGAGGAGGGGGAGGAGGAGGGAAAGAAAAGGAGGTCAGATTTAGAGAGGTTGAGTTTGAGGTGATGCGAGTGCATCCAGGAGGAAATAGCAGACAGACAGGTAGAGATACGGGAGGAGATGGTGGAGTCAGAGGTGGGGAAGGAGAGGAAAATCTGAGCATCATCAGCATAGAAATGGTATGAGAAGCCATAGGATGCGATGAGGGGGCCCAGGGAGCGGGTGTAGAGAGAGAACCGGAGAGGACCCAAGACTGACCCTTGGGGGACTCCAGTTAAGAGAGGGTGAGGTGTGGAGGTTGCTCCACGCCAGGTTACCTGGTAAGTGCGGTTGGAGAGGTAGGAGGAGAACCAGGCCAGAGCAGTGCCAGAGATCCCCAGGTCAGCAAGAGATGATAGTAGAATAGAGTGATCAGTGTCAAAGGTAGCAGAGAGGTCGAGGAGAATTAGGACAGAGGAGAGAGAGGCAGCTCGAGCACACTTAAGTGAGTTGGTGACAGACAGGAGGGCGGTTTCAGTGGAGTGAGCAGAGCGGAAGCCAGATTGGAGAGGGTCAAGCAGAGAGTGGTTGGACAGGAAAGCAGAGAGCTGGCGGTGTACAGTCCGCTTGAGGGTTTTGGAGAGGAAGGGTAGGAGGGAGACAGGACGGTAGCTCTGGAGGGAGGTGGGGTCGAGGGTAGGTTTTTTGAGGAGGGGAGTGATAGAGGCTTTTTTGAAGGCAGAGGGAAAGATACCAGAAAATAGAGAGGTGTTGAGGAGGGAGGAGATGAAGGGGAGTAGAGCAGGAGCAGCAGCTTGAAAGAGGTGAGTGGGGAGGGGGTCCAAGGCACACGTGGTGGGTTTGTGACCCTGGAGCAGGGAGGAGAGGTCAGAGTCTGAGAGGGGCAAAAAGGTGGAGAAGGAGGTCGAGTGAGTAGGGGGATGTAGTGGGTGTAGGGGTTGGAGCAGGAGGGGGTGCGGGGGAAGGAGAGGTGTTAAAGAGTTTGCGGATATCTGAGATTTTAGAAGAGAAGAAGGAGGCAAAGTCATCAGGGGAGATAGAGGAGGGAGGAGGAGGGGGGGGTTTAGGAGGGAGGAGAAGGTAGAGAATAGTTTACGTGGGTTGTTAGTGGAGGCTTGGATTACAGATTGGAAATAAGCACATTTAGCAGAGGAGAGAGTAGAGGAGAAGGAGGAGAGGAGAGTGCGGTAAAGGTCTAGGGCAGCAGGGAGTTTGGTTCTCTTCCATTTCTTTTCAGCAGATCGCAGTGTGATTCTTGCCGAGCGGAGAGCAGAGGAGAGCCAGGGATGGGGAGGGGAGGGGCGAGCAGGTCGGGAGGTGAGGGGACAGAGGTAGTCGAGGGAGGAGGTGAGTGAGGAGAAGAGGGTAGCAGAGTCTACGGAGAGTTGTGAAAAGGAGTCGATAGGAGGGAGGTGAGAGAGAGCAGTGGAGGCAAGGACAGAGGGGGAGAGAGAGCGGAGGTTATGGCGAGAGGTGATAGTGGGGGTAGGAGGAAAAGGGAGAGGGGGGAAGAGACAGAGAAAAAGAGATGAAATAGTGATCAGAGAGGTCCAGGGGGGTGACAGAGAGGGTGGAGGGGCAGCAGGCCCTGGAGAAGGTGAGGTTCAGTTGACGGCCAGCTTTGTGGGTAGGAGGGGACGGAGAGAGACAGAAGTCGAAGGAGTGAAGGAGAGGGAGGAACCCAGCAGAGTGGCTGGGGTTGGAGAGATGGATGTTGAAGTCACCCAACAGGACAGTCGGGGTAGACAGAGAGGGGAGGGAGGAGAGTAGATAGTCGAGTTCATCCAGAAAGTGAGCGAGAGGCCCAGGGGGGCGGTACAGAACAATGAGCAGGAGTTGACAGGGAGAGGTTAGTTGGACTGCATGAAATTCAAAGGTATTGACAGAGAGTGAGGTGAGATCGGAGGGGACAGAAAAGAGTAAGGAGGGAGAGAGGAGAAGACCCGTCCCACCTCCCCGTCCAGTGAGACGTGGGGTATGGGACAGGACGTAGAGAGAGGACAGGGCAGCAGGAGTAACAGTGTTATCAGGGGACAGCCAGGTTTCAGTGAGAGCAAGGAAATCGAGCGAGAGGTGGGAGGCAAAGGCAGATATGAAATCAGCTTTGTTAGCAGAAGAATGACAGTTCCAGAGTGCACCAGAAAGTGTGCGGGAGGTGGGGAGAGGCAGAGAAATTAGGTTAGAGGGGTTGGAGGAACAGCAGCGGAGGGAGGGTAGAGGACGAGGACGGGAGGACAGAACAGGGATGTGAGAGACAGTCATAGCAGGACAAGCAAGACAAAAGGCACAGTAGGAGCAGTAGGGTGGAGGGTACAGACCTGACTAGTAGATAGCTTCTTCTAGAGGCCCGTTAGGTTCGGATCTAGCCGAACAGCGTCTCAGCGCAGGCCTCCCCTTGCTGGACTCCCACAGCTAGACTCCCGGCTCTTTTGTTGAGGCTCTTCTGTTTGCTGGTGCTTCGTGCTGGCGCCGAAATAAGCTGCTTGATTAAATGTTACACCTGCTTGGCAAAAGAACCAGCTAAACTGTGTGGAAACCAATCAAATAGCAAAATCAACTGCTAATCAATTTAGCCACTCACCTGGTACTACTCATACACTAACTCAGCCAATTCAAACACCACCTTACAATGTCACCAAATGTAGTTAGTTAAAATTACTAGAAGCAGGAACTTATCTATCTGCCTCTGTCCCTGGTTACCTGTAGACTGAACTAATTACTAGATGCCCACCCTTAAATAACTCCCTTCACTTAGCAAGGGAACTAGCTGCTAACTGCTCTGGAGACAGTAGTTTCACACACTTTAATGGGATCACACAACTACAGGAGCTGTGTGGAGACCAATTCAAATGCAAACTGCTCTATTCAAGTTAAACCACCCTCCCTGATACAATTTACAAATTACAAATTTATTACTCAAATAAACACACTGCCTGGGATAAAATCACACACTCCTCCTCAAATAGAAACACCAGATAATGATACTTAAATAGTTAATTCAAAAATTACTAGGAGCAGGATCAATTACCTATCTTGCTTCAGACGCTGGTTACCTGTAGACTCCCACAGCTAGACTCCTGGCTCTTTTGTTGAGGCTCTTCTGTGTGCTGGCGCCGAAATAAGCTGCTTGATTAAATGTTACACCTGCTTGGCAAAAGAACCAACTAAACTGTGTGGAAACCAATCAAATAGCAAAATCAACTGCTAATCAATTTAGCCACTCATCTGGTACTACTCACACACTAACTCAGCCAATTCAAACACCACCTTACAATGTCACCAAATGTAGTTAGTTAAAATTACTAGAAGCAGGAACTTATCTATCTGCCTCTGTCCCTGGTTACCTGTAGACTGGTAACCGGACTAAGGACCATTGTTCTGGCTCTAGAATCAGACACTGCTACTGTAATTTACATACATTTTGTATAATTAACTGGAACAAAACAGTTTGTGTCATTATCTAAAAAAGGCACTTGGTGTTTTTTTTTTTGTAAATAAGTATGTTAAAAAAAAAAAAAAAATGGTGACGTTGGTGTTTTGTAACTGAACTGTATCCTGTTAAGACTGCCCATGCAGCATTTCACAGGCTGCACAAAATGTCAGTTTATCAGCCGAGATGATTTTTGGTTGCAGTTGATTTGGAAATTAATTATATCCTGTGATTACTTAGTAAAGCCCAGCCACGCAGCATTTGACAGGCTGCACAAAACGTGACAATAAGCAGGTTTGTGAGATGATATTAAGAGAGGTAATTTCTCAAAAAAACTATGGTGCATGGCGAGTGGTTTTTCAAAAACCGTGATAATAAACGGGGCATGATATTAAGCGAGGTGATATAAAACGGGTTCATCTGTATATACACAGCCAGTTTCAAACACGATTGTCATTACCGATGGTGCCTGCTGAAGTGCACTGGCAAAAGATTGGACCCTCACGGCAAAGAATCTTTTTTTGCAAGGCCAGTTTTTCTTTTCGTGATCAAGCATCTAAAGTCGGCTTCACACCAGACCTGATGTGACAAGCGGAAATGTGCAGCAATGCAACAAAATTAATATTACCTACTGTATACTTTTCATAAATATCTTTCACACCACAGGCGACATGGGGTGACACGAAATAGGATTGAATCCTATTTTTTGCACGACAACTAGGGAATTGAGCAATTGGAGAACAGCTTCAATGCACGGTGTCCTCCAGGGTGAAGCAGTATCCAAAATGACAATAAAATACCCAGGGCTTTATGACAAAGATCATTGCAATTATAAAGATACAGAGATGAAAGATAATATATAGGAGTCAATTTCTAAGGAACTGGATAAGCCTGGTATGTATGATTTACTGCTATATATGTTGAAATACCATCAACAGTAATTGTTAATAGTGTTATAGACCTGGCAGTTTTCAAATCGGTCGCATCGCGTCTGTGTCGTTTCAGGTGTGTATGGTCTTGTCGCTGCAAAAGTATCTTGTCGTCTGATAAAAAATCGCATTGTGTCTAATGTGTAGTGGCCTTAACTTGAAGAGTCGTACTGCGCATGCTCAGAACCCGAAATGTGCCAAATCCATTTAATGGGGTCAAACTTATTAAAGTACAAAAATTGGGGTTTAACATTAACGTGCCCACTATAATATATATCTATATATATATATATATACAGTGCCGAGAAAAAGTTTGTGAACCCCAATGATAATTATGGAAATTCCATAGTTTTACCATGATACCTTTTTGAATCTTTTCTTAAATATCCAATAGGGTTTATATTAGATAATTCCATGTCTTTTGAAACAAAACGATGTATGAATTAAACAAACAATGTGTAATTAAGATTCAGGGTATGTGAAAAAGTAAATGAATCCCTGGTTTTATCAGCTCAATTAAGGGGATAATTAGAATCAGGTGTTTAAATAATTAGGTAGATCTTCAGGTGTGAGTTTGGGAGGCCCCACGCTATATAAAGATCAGAAACTTTGTGAGTTTGGTCTTCACCACCATTTCTTTTGATCGTGTTTCCTGTGTGGAAACACGATCAAAAGAAATCTCTGAGGACCTCAGAAAAACAGTTATTGATGCTCATCAATCTAGAAAGGGTTACAAAACCATTTCTAAGGATTTGGGGCTCCACCAATCCACTGTCAGACAGATAGTCTACAAATGGAGAAAGTTCAAGACCACAGTCACTCTACCCAGGAGCGGTTGTCCTACCAAAATCATCAAGGAAGTCACAAAGAACCCCAGAGTAACATCCAAGGATCTGCAGGCCACTCTCGCTTTGGCTAATGTGAGTGTTCATGACTCAACTATCAGAAAAAGACTGAACAAGAATGGTGTTCATGGAAGGATAGCCAGGAGGAAACCACTGCTCTCTAAAAAGAACATTGCTGCCTGTCTGAAGTTCGCCAAAGAGCACATAGATGATCCACAAGACTTCTGGAACAATGTTCTCTGGACAGACGAGTCAAAGGTAGAACTTTTTGGCCTCAATGAGAAACGTTATGTTTGGTGAAAACCAAACACTGCGTTCGAACAGAAGAACCTCATCCCAACCGTCAAGCATGGTGGTGGGAGTGTGATGGTTTGGGGCTGCTTTGCTGCCTCAGGACCTGGACGGCTTGCCATCATTGACACAACCATGAATTCTGCATTGTATCAGAAGATTCTAGAGGAGAATGTCAGGCCATCCGTCCGTGAGCTGAAGCTGAACCGAAAGTGGGTCATGCAGCAAGAGAATGATCCTAAACGTACAAGCAGATCTACAAAAGAATGGCTGCAGAAGAAAAAATTCCGCATTTTAGAATGGCCTAGTCAAAGTCTAGACCTTAACCCCATCGAAATGTTGTGGCAGGACCTGAAGCGAGCTGTCCATGCAAGGAAGCCCTCAAATGTCACCGAGTTGAAGCAGTTCTGTAAGGAGGAATGGGCAAATATTCCTCAAAACCGATGTGAGAGACTGACCAACAGTTACAGGAAACGCTAAGTTGAAGTCATTGCTGCTCAAGGGGGTGCCACCAGTTACTGAAACTAAAGGTTCACATACATTTTCACACATGGATATTGAATGTTGAATCATTTGTGGATAAATAAATGTTGAAAAAGTATCCTCCAGTGGATAACAACAGCAAAGGGAACAAAAGACAGCAACTCCCATTAAAGTCAAGTCCATATCCACACAGAGTTCTCAATAAAAGCAATTGTGTTTATTTCATCTTTAAAACAATAGTGTTTATTTCATCTTTAAAGCAATTAGGCCAATCCTGTCAAGCATCAAGCAAATAGGCACAATTGGAAAGGTGCTGGGGCCCAAGATTCACACAATTCTTGCTTCTAACTTGGCGGCTTTTTTTGATCACTTCGCTCCACTTTATCGCTCCACTTGAAATGCTCTTTGTATGACTTGAAGTGACTGAGACACACACTCACACACTGAGACACACTCACACACACACACATTGAGACACACACACACACTGAGGCACACACACACACTGAGACACACACTCACACACTGAGACACACACACACACACACACACACTGAGGCACACACATAAACTGACATACACACACACTGAGACACACATACACGGAGACACACACACAGTGACACATACACACACACTGAGAAACACACGCACACTGAGACACACACACACTGAGACACAAACACTCTGAGACACACAGACACACTGAAACACACACACACTGAGACATACACACACACACCGAGACACACATACACTGAGAAACACACACAATACAACACACACAGTCTCAGTGTGTGTGAGTGTGTCTCAGTGTGTAAGTGTGTGTCTCAGTCACTTCAAGTCATACAAAGAGCATTTCAAGTGGTTTGAACTTGCAACATAACGTTCTTGAAGAGCACACGATCTTAGCCTGCTGCGCCACTGCGCATTTCAAGTGGAAGCAAGAATTGTGTGAATCTTGGGCCCCAGCACCTTTCCAATTGTGCCTATTTGCTTGATGCTTGACAAGATTGGCCTAATTGCTTCTCCTAACTTGGACTTTTGTGGTTGATATCACCCCTTTAAATGGCTGTTGGTTTTTCTAACTTGTTTTTTTACATTGACAATGTTTTTGTTATAGATATCACTTCTTTTTTTTACTTCATCAAATAATGAATAAAGCGAGGGAAAACTATTCGAGAATGTGTATGGTAAAAAGACAGACAGACATTACAAGATAGTAATAAGTAGAGTAATATCAGAGAAATGAGAAAAGATTTGAAAGTAAAATAATGGTAGAAGGGACTTTTGGACATTATTGAAAGTGTAAACATTGTATTCTTATAGTTGCATGAGTGGTGAAAACAACATGTCTATTTTGGTAGGTATTGATACTGTATATTTATATTTACGTAGGTACAAAACTTCAATGTTATAAATGTTTCAAAAGGTACATATGCATGTCCGTGCTAAAGTGTAGCATACTAACACATTTTAATGCTGGAAAAAAAACATTATTCTCCTTGATATAGTGGTGTTATGAACTTAGACTAAGGCATTTGTAAAGTATTAGATCTCTTCATAAAAGGACATATACATTTCGTTTGCATTTCTTGACCATGGTTTGACTTCAATAAGTGCATCATTTGCATGCACCCATTTTCCAGTAGCACCCACAGCAAGAACAAACACATAGTGTCCTGAAGTAACATCCTGTCCTTGGTGTATGATAATGTAATCTAATTGGTAATTCCTGTTGTCCACAGTAATTGTGCTCTTCTGCACAGCAGTAAACTTAGCATTGTGTCACTTTGTAACGGTCCCGTCTGGTTTGGTTTCCCAAAGCATAAGTTGGACCGCAATCAGTCTCCCTGCTGATTGAATAAGTTCACGTTTCATGATTGGAGAAGTTTTGCATTGCCTACATTTGCTACCAGGAATCCTTGCCCATTTGTCATTTCTATAAATGAGTTCTTCCAAACACATGGAATCTGTACCAGCAGGTACATGTAGAGGATAAATATGCAACATCTCCCGGTTTGATGAGCAGTAGTTACATGTAGTACATAGAATGTCATGACTTATTGTGACTGAAACCATGCGAGATACTTCAGGACAAATTTCAGACAATTTGGTGAGAAACTCTGCAACATGTTGCTGCTCACCTCTATTGAAAGGTTCTCCTAAGTGACAAATATCCACAGTAGTTAGAGACGCAGTGTATGGCAAGTGATCCTATTTGTGAACAAAGCTCCTGATAGCCTCTTGTTGACTGTGTTTTAATGAATCCTTCAGAGGTTGCAAGTGAAGAAGGGACTGCAATGTTGCATTTGCATAGCATGAGGTGAAATTGGGATGGATGTGTAAGTGCAATGTTCTCTTAGAAGACTGAGGCTTTTGCTGTTCCTGAACATTAATGATGGCTCGGTGAATGAAATGTGCATGATCTTTTACCTTGTGTCCCTTGTGCGTGTTAGTCTCCTTCAAGCTTTTCAACTTCGGACAATAAAGCCCTCTAAGCCGATGGTAGTCTTCAACTGCAGTTTGACATGCGTAGATGCAGGTGGGGTCAAAGTTGATAAGGTGGATACCGCTTAAGGAAGTAACTGTGGAAAGTGCAACAAAACTTTGTCCATAGGAGAAAATGGAGTTACCACGATCCATCATAACTGTTTTTAGAGTCATCCCCTGACATTTGTGAATGGTGATTGCATGAGCACCAGTGACTGGGAACTGCTCTCGAACAATGTAGAATTTATACATGATTTCAAACTTTGAGCATAAATGTTGAAAGGTGTGGGTGACTCCATTGTTAAATTTGATGGTTATGGTTTTGAGCATACTTGTGTTTTCCAGATAGTAGGAAATTGATGAGACCAGTGGCAATGTCAATGTTCTTGCGAATTTGCTTAATACAAATGGCAGCAGTGTGGAGTAGTGGTTAGGGCTCTGGACTCTTGACCTGAGGGTTGTGGGTTCAATCCCCAGTGGGGGACACTGCTGTTGTACCCTTGAGCAAGGTACTTTACCTAGATTGCTCCAGTAATAACCCAACTGTATAAATGGGTAATTGTATGTAAAAATAATGTGATATCTGTAAAATGTGAAATAATGTATAATGTGATATGTTGTAACAATTGTAAGTCGCCCTGGATAAGGGCGTCTGCTAAGAAATAAATAATAATAATAATAATAAAATGCAAATGTGTTACATTTACTACCAAACTAAATACAAATGCAAATATGTGACAAATGCTAAATGGACTTCAAATACTTTACCATACAACAAATGTTAATTTATTAACATGAATTTGGCAGAGGCCTTTATCCAAGGTGACATACAAGGAAAGCAGTTTATATAATAACAACATAAACACAGTAATCACATAGTTCATAATAATTAACAGGTATGTACCAATATAGGAAGCAAGTTACATAAAACAGTGTTTCCCAATCTTGGTCCTGAGGACCCCATGTTTGCTGATTTGTGTTCCAACTGAGCTTTAAATTACAAATTGAACCCTCAATTGAATGAATAAAATGTCTAATCAGAGAATTTGAATTATTTGTAGAAATGGCTGGCTGCACAGGCCTCAATTAACACTAATCTAGGAATACCTAATGTTAACTCAGGTAAGGTAGTCTAAGATTAGTGCTGATCAGGGTTTGTGAAAGCAGCCAAAAGAGTTGGATATTTCAAGTTATTTCTGACATTGCATTAAGTCACTAATTGTTAGTTCAATTGGGGGATCAATTTAATAATTGAGAACTCAGTTGGAACACAAACAGCAGACACATTGGGCCCACAGGACCAGGTTTGTGAATAATTACACAATTATTATTTTTAATTGTTTTCTTTGTTATGTTTAATAAACATGAAGTTCTCAAAAGTGTCCTTTAGTTTGCATCTTTCAGGTTAATCAACTTTACCAGCAATACTGAAAAGTCTATCTACTTTATTCTGAGCATTATTATTAAAAAGTGTTTAAAATTGAAATATTTTTTAAGCTTTCCCATGATTTGAAATTCAAATGCAAATTCTTATATTTCAGAATATACAAATACCAAGTCAAATGCAAATAGTTCAGCAGATTGCATTTAAATTATTATTATTTATTTTTTTAGCAGACACCCTTATCCAGGACAACTTACAATTGTCACAATTATATCACATTATGTTTACATACAATTACCAATTGATCCAGTTGTTTATACTGAATCTAGGTAAAATACCTAGATGCAAACACTGTTGCAGCAGCAAAGGTCATTCAAAATGATCTAGACAGCATTCAGAACTGGGCAGACACATGGCAAATGACATTTAATAGAGAAAAGTGTAAAGTATTGCATGCAGGCAATAAAAATGTGCATTATAAATATCATATGGGAGATACTGAAATTGAAGAAGGGAACTATGAAAAAGACCTAGGAGTTTATGTTGACTCAGAAATGTCTTCACCTAGACAATGTGGGGAAGCTATAAAAAAGGCCAACAAGATGCTTGGATATATTGTGAGAAGTGTTGAATTTAAATCAAGGGAAGTAATGTTAAAACTTTACAATGCATTAGTAAGACCTCACCTAGAATATTGTGTTCAGTTCTGGTCACCTCGTTACAAAAAGGACATTGCTGCTCTAGAAAGAGTGCAAAGAAGAGCAACCAGAATTATCCCGGGTTTAAAAGGCATGTCGTATGCAGACAGGCTAAAAGAATTTAATCTAATCAGTCTTGAACAAAGAAGACTATGCGGCGATCTGATTCAAACATTCAAAATCCTAAAAGGTATAGACAATGTCGACCCAGGGGACTTCTTTGACCTGAAAAAAGAAACAAGGACCAGGGGTCACAAATGGAGATTAGATAAAGGGGCATTCAGAACAGAAAATAGGACGCACTTTTTTACACAGAGAATTGTGAGGGTCTGGAACCAACTCCCCAGTAATGTTGTTGAAGCTGACACCATGGGATCCTTCAAGAAGCTGCTTGATGAGATTCTGGGATCAATAAGCTACTAACAACCAAACGAACAAGATGGGCTGAATGGCCTCCTTTCGTTTGTAAACTTTCTAATGTTCTTATGTTCTAACAGCAGTGTCCCTCACCCGGGATTGAACCCACAACCCTCCAGTCAAGAGTCCAGGTATAATGAGGTATAAAGACTGTTGTTTAGGAATAGAGCACTTTTTTTACAATACACACATTCTATTTACATATGAACGTTTCACACGTCTGTGGTTTTACAGACGAGGCTGAAGTTGTCTTCTTATTCGCCAGCTTCTCATTCACTCAGCTTCTTATTCGCTGACTTTTAGTGCATAAATGTATTTGTCTACGCTGAAGAAGTAGCCTTGAATTTAACTGGTTAAATAATTTTGGGCGACCGATTTCTCTGCCGGTACCTGACAAGGGGCAACCCCTCTGCAAGCCCCACGTGTAGTTACCCTGGCCCAACGTGGTTTACTGGGGAAGAACAGCGGGTAAATATGCCACATATGCCAATTGCTCAGCTTCTTATTCGCTCTTATGTATCTACGTTGAATAAGTAGCCTTGCATTTAACAGGTTAAATCACGTCGGGCCGCCGATTTCTCTGCAGATACCTGGCGAGGGTCACCCCCACTGCAAACTACACCTGTATTTAGCCCGGCCCAACGTGGTTTACTGGGGCAGAACAGCGGGCAAACATGCTACATATGCCAATTGCTCAGCTTCTTATTCGCTCTTTATGTATCTACTCTGAATAAGTTGCCTTGCATTTAACAGGTTGAATCACGTTGGGGCGCCAATTTCTCTGCAGGTACCCAGCGAGGGGCACCCCCTCTGCAAGCGACACCTTTATTTAGCCCAGCCCAACGTGGTTTACTGGGGCAGAACAGAGGGCAAACATGCTGCATATGCCAATTGCACAGCTTCTTCGCTGGAAAAAGCCTTGCATTTAAAGGGTTAAATCACTTTGTGCCGACGATTTCAGTACTTATTCAATGTAGATACATAAAGAGCGAATAGGAAGCTGGCATATATGGCATGTTTGCCTGCTGTTCTGCCCCAGTAAACCACATTGGGCCAGCCTAAATACAGGTGTAGCTTGCAGGGTTGCCCCTTGTCAGGTACGGGCAGAGAAATCGGTGGCCCAAAGTGATTTAACTCTTTAAATGCAAGGCTTTTTCCAGCGAAGAAGCTGTGCAATTGGCATATGTGGCATGTTTGCCCTCTGTTCTGCCCCAGTAAACCACGTTGAGCCGGGCTAAATACAAGTGGGGCTCGTAGGAGGGTTGCCCCTCTTCAGGTACCTGCAGGGAAATCGGCGGCCCAAAGTGATTTAACCCTTTAAATGCAAGGTTACTTCTTCAACGTACGTAGACAAATACATCTGTGCACTTAAAAGCTTGCAAATAAGAAGCTGGCGAATAAGCCATCTTCAGCCTCGTGTTTTACAGTGCAAATGTATGAAAAGAAGACAGACGTAGCCATAATACAGTCAAATTTAATGTCACTTCTGTTAATGTCACACTCTGCTTATTCTCATCAAATTGAAATGTCCCGGCCCGAATATAATGCATGCTGTGACTTTGATGTTTTGTTTTTAAAATGTATTAATGATCAATGCATTGCTGAGTTTGTTGCGCTCACGTATCAGGTGGTGTCTGGAATGATCCAAATGCAATTAAAACAGCGGGTGGAGGCATGAAATAAATATATTTTTAACTTCTCTTATGCAATTATTTCAATAGCGATTAATACCCTTTGCGGTCCATTCAATAAATTAAAAGTAAATCAGCTCATTTTTGCTGTTTAATCTACTATTTGTTAATAATACAAGTAAAACTTAAAAGAAAAGTTTGAAGTATCTGTATTACCAGGCAGTCTCCCATCCAAGTACCAACCAAACACGCATATTATTATTACTATTTTTTTAAGCAGACACACTTATCCAGGCCAACTTACAATTGTGACATACAATTACCCATTTATACCATTGGGTTTTTTTTACTGGACCAATCTAGATAAAGCAGCAGTGTGTCCCCCCACATGTGATTGAACTCACAAACGTCCAGTGAAGAACAAAGTGCTCTAACCGCTACTCCACAGATGCTGCAAGCGACGGATCACTAGGGTCTCATTGTATAAGGCCACGGAAAATTCACAATTGCACGATTTCACGTATTTGATTGCCAACCGTGAAAAATGTAAATATTGTTGATTTCTGGCTGAAGTATGAAATCAGATTCTGAAACATGGCAAAAATTGCACACTGTTATTTGTCAATTCCACCAAACAGTTTCTGCATACGGACAGGTTTTTACACCACAAACACTCACCACGAGTGTTGAAATTGCAACAAGATGCACGATTATTAATATTATTATTGTTGTTTATTTCAGCCCAGCAGCAGTGTCCATCACCTGGGATTGAACCGACGACCCTCCGGTCAAGAGTCCAGAGTCCAGAGCCCTAACCACTACTCCACACTGCTACCCATGCTGGCCTTCAACAAATAACTAGTATTCTGCTCATAGGCTAGATAATTTTGTATGTGCGTGTGCGTGTGCATTTGTGTGTGTGTGTGTGTTGGTAGCTACTGTTGACTCAGTAGCTACCATTAAATGTGTCAACCTCGGTGACTTTCTTTGATGCGCTATTAATTTTGGACAACTTGCAATTATATAGATATATAAATAATATAGATATATAAATAATATAGATATATAAATGTCAATTGCTGTGGATTTAGCCAAGGAAGCTACATGCCACTCTTGTGTGCAATTCCATTCTATGGTATCTACCAAACAAACAGGAAACTAGAAATTTTCAAACATTTTCAAACAGGAAATTGAAAATTTCGAGACTCCAGCAGTACCTTCAGATTTTCAGCGAAAGCTGGTCAAGCTTGGATGTAAGCTTAAAAAATGAATGCATATCAACAACTGTGCAGTGGCGCAGCGGGCTAAGGTCGTGTGCTCTTCAAGAACGTCATATTGCGAGTTCAAACCACGGTATTTTTTTTTTCCTGCGATATGTGATGTTTTAAAACATAAATAATTTGTTTAATATAAATGGTGTGGATATCAAACTGCTTGCACACCCTGGTATGTTTTGACGTTGACCAACATGTGGAATCACGATTGGTAGATGTCCAGTTATTTAGCTTTTCTGTTTGAATAGTCAATACACACCCTTAAAAAGTAGATGGAAGAACAACAACAATTTTACCTTAGTTTGATGACATATATCTCATTGTGTATAAGAGGTATGTTCGTTTTTTTTTCACATTTGAGGTAAGAAAGTTTCAGACTTTTGATACTGGTACAGATGGTAATTCTAAGTGATTTAGTTTTGCCGCTGCAATATGGTAAAAACAGCTAAACTCTTTGAGCTGTATAGAGACTCTCGGTAGTTTCAAACAAGTTTTTCTAACTTGTACGAGGAACTACCGTTCCTCTCAATTGAACAAAAGAACAATCTGCCTTAAGACAACTTAATTTAAACAGAGACACTGTTATATATATATATATATATATATATATATATATATATATATATATATATATATATATATATAAGTAAGATGTAAAATACTAATAATGTAATTATGTTGTACTGTTGTACTACATACTTTAATTGATGATCATTGAGTACCTATTTGAGTAAACTTACTAAGACCCTGTGTTTAATTATCAATGATTAATCATTGTTGTCAGGTGCGGTGTGTATAATATTCCCGAGATGCTCTGATGAAGACATGGTTTTTTTGAAATGCGGGCGCTGTCGTCTTTTTTCCTTGCTACGGTTTCACCGCTGGAAAGTATTTATTTGACACATTGTCCTACTTTGAAGGAAAATGAAAAACAATTTTTTAGCGCTGATATATATATATATATATATATATATATATATATATATATATATATATATATATATATATATAATACATGGATGAAGGCTATATTTGAAAACAAAAGCTAATACCACAGTAGTGACGTCAAAATGGCATATTCGTCTAGAAGATTATACTTAACCTTTGACCCATATTTGACTCCTGTGCACCCAGGGACCACCATGTTATCTTGAAGAATTAGTAAACAAAGATAGCACTATATGACTGTGTTGATAATTATAAGCTGCCACGAGTACAGAAATAAACTGGGGAAAAATTAACTTATGTTATGCCAACTGTATGCCATTTTCAGAGGGTACTTGACTGTGTAAATGTTATGAATTGCATGTAGAGCTATAGCCAATAGTTTTGCATCCCTATAGAATTAGCAAATTTTGCTTCATAAAACATTACTGTGACGTCACCCTTTGATCTTTTGATTGATTAATTCTACCAATCTTCTAACTAAAAGTGGCTGAGTGGCTTTGAAGAGACAGGGAGGGCAGATATATTGTTGATTAACTAATCCACAGTTAGTGCTACAAATCCATAATCATTTCAACAATTAGTATTACATATTTCAAACGTAACACTCAGAAAAGAGAAAAGGGTTGCGATTTCAGTTAAGCATTTCATTGTGTTTGCTAAAAGTAAGGTAATGCAATTACATATTAACAGTGTAATATTTTTTTCTTCATAATTACAAACTGTGACAAAGCTTCTTTATATAGTTTAACTTTGAACAGAGTTCTAGGTTCCTAACATGTCTGGTGGATAAAGCACAACAACAAATCAGTGTGGAGTAGTGGTTAGGGTTTTGGACTCTTGACCGGAGGGTCGTGGGTTCAATCCCAGGTGGGGGACACTGCTGCTGTGCCCTTGAGCAAGGTACTTTACCTAGATTACTCCAGTAAAAACACTATAAATGGGTAATTGTATGTAAAAAATAATGTGATATCTTGTAACAATTGTAAGTCACCCTGGATAATGGCGTCTGCTAAGAAATAAATAAATAATAATAATAATAATAACAAAGGATGGTGCAAAAGGGGGTTTGGGTTGTTTACTGGGCAGTGAGGGCAAACACAGAACGTCGTATTCGACAATGGCGCACAGGCAGGCAGGATTTATTTGTAATCCAGTTATTTCAATGGTAGTGTCTAGGGCAGGCTGAACCAAGAAGGGAACCATGGGGACGTTCCAACAATGGTAAGGCCACTGGCACATATACGCAAACTGGAGTGTAAACACGGGGTACAAACAGCAACAAAACAATGCCAAAATAAAGCACAGCTAGAAAATAAAAGTTGTCTGCAACAAATGGCTGAGTGCTACCTCCACTAAAAGGAGGCTTCCGCAGACAGAGTATATGTGCTACACACCCTCAATATACTGATTGGGGATCGTGGGTTGATCCCATAAACTAGCCCTATTGCTACAGCAATTATCAGTCCCGGCGGCACCCACAGTGTCTGTGCTTACTTGTTTTTGTTGGCACGCTCTCCTGATCGCCATTATTTCTTTTTATTGCTTTTCAGCCGGTTGCTTCCTTCTCTCTCAAGCAGGCTATCTGCCATTCGGCTGGACCCGGAAGAACTCGGTTGTGTAGCACAGTCTCTTTTTGACAGCCAATCAGGGACTCCGGGTCAACCAAACCCCCCAACCGAGCCTCCCTGTCAATTGGGTTCTGTCTCCCACTGAGCATCCGAGCCATTGGCGACTCGTGGCTTGAAAAACTGGTGGGGCACAGCCCCCCCCAAAAAAACAAACAAACAAACAAACAAAACGAAACTGTGCTCACACCCGATGCCCGATTTTAACAATTTTTATGTAAACATTAAGCTAGCTTTCTAACATTACCACAGATCTTTCATCACAAACAGTTCTACGCCAGATTGTCACAATCAAGAGAGCTGCAAACAACACTTTACAGGCAAAGGTCTCTTATCGACAGACAGCTGCACCTGCACTAACCTGAGCGTTTGAAATGGAAGTATCGTCACACTCTCGTGCTGTTAATAATATTCTGAACTACAGAAGTCAGGTTTGGTTTCTGTTGATGTCTCTGGCATTGGTGGTTTATCTTTTTTGTTGTAGAAAAACTCCAAACGTAGCTGTCTTTTTGCCATTTTAACAGGGCTCATTTCACTCAGTTTTTAGCACATATTTCGCTGACTAAAAAAGTGAAAGTCTCACACGGGAACAAATATAATGGTGAAGGGTCTTAGACACTCTTTGGTTATGTTATTAAGTTTTGAAAGTTTGAAATAAACTGCACACTTACGTATTTTTAAATAATAAACCCTGGCAACAGTGGCATAGCCAGGATTTTTTGAGGGGAGAGGGTGGAAATGGTAACTTTTTTAAGGTGAGTAGTCTAGTGGTGCAATTGGCAACCTGATTTCTTATTAGTGCATTGACGTTTTATTTTCGAAAAATAAAGAACTTTTTTTTAACAGAAGATCCAATAACCAAATACACTGTTGTGCAAAAAAAAAAAAGAAAAAAAATCAGTTCTGATTAAAAACAAAAGAAATACAAAGCAAAGGACTTGAACTTTTAACATGCGCATCAGCTATCAATTTCACATTATGATAATAAATAAAAATAACTATCTATCTATCTATCTATATATCTATATATCTATCTATCTATCTATCTATATATATATATATATATATATATATATATATATAGATAGATAGAATTTCATTTGTACTTATGGTTGTTCATTTTTGTTAACTAACATTTGGTGTTCAAAGCAAAGCAAACCATTTTATTTAAATTAACAATTCCTGTCTAATTTAATTACCGTTTGACTGACACAGGACTGCCGGTGGTACCTAATCTTCTGGAGGTTTGGGGGAGGAGGGACTTGTGCACACAGTTGCATACATTTAATAACTACAGTGCCTTTACCAGCCGCGACATGAAATTGTTGCCCTGATCCGTCAGAATTTCACGGGGGATACCTACCAGGGAGTAAACCTTGATGAGCTTGATGGCAACAGATGTGGCTAATGCAAAGCGGAGTGGAATGGCCTCAGGATTACGTGTGGAGTAATCCACAATGACCAACAGGTGCGTGTATCCCGACACGCTTCTCTCCAGTGGCCAAACCATATCCACCCCAATGCGCTCAAACTTAGTTTCCACCAATGGCAACAGCACTAGTGGTGCTTGTGGCATGGCTGTAGGGCTGGTCAGTTGATATCCGGGGCACTGCGAACAATATTGCTGCACCCTGTCATCTATCCCTGACCAATAGAACCAGGCCACATGTCTCACTTTAGTTTTATCTCTACCCAGGTTACCAGCCAGGGAAATAGCACAAGCCAGGCTTAACAAGTCATCTCTGAAGGGCCTGGAGACGAGCAGCTGGCGACGCACTTCCAGATCTGGGGTAATTTATCAATCCTGTACAGCAGGTCTTGGACTTGTTCAGAATGGGGGTACGTGGTGGCGTGTCTGGGATTGACCACACGACCATTCATGATGGCTGCTTGGTCAAAGAGTCATCCCACCGTATTGACACTGCAACCTGTCCCTTTAAACGACCGTGTCCTGGTGAGATCAACTCTTCCTGCATCAGAGACTGACAAGACCCTGAGTCAAGAAGAGCCTGGGATTGTGTGCCTTCCACTGTCACAGGAAGCACAAAGCCCTGAAGCTGGAGTGGTTGTGCTTGTTGGACGTGCCGATCTGATTGGGCGAAATCACAATCCATGGTGGGGCAGTCCCGGGCTAGATGTCCCACCTCATGGCACGACCAACAGGTCAATGGTTTGGTTTCATATCCTGTAGCTTGAGCAACGGCTTTAAATGATGGCGCTAACAATGGACCTCTGCGGGGCCCTAGTCTGGTGCAGCAGAGACCTGTGCGGACACCCACTTCACTACAGCTCCCGGGCCAGGAACTCCCTTGGCCACGACCCCCCGAGTGTCCCCTTGCCCCTCCTGGGGCTGGTCTAGTAACTGAAATGTTTGTCCAGGGCTTTGGAACCGGCCGTAGAGCCTTTGGTTCAGATGCCTGGTATTCCTCAGCCAGCTAGACGGCAGCAGACAAGGTGGTAGGACCCCGACTGGACCCAGAGGGTGGCAGCCGGAGACATGCACTCCAGGAAGCACTCCAACACCACCTGCTCCAAAATCTCCCCTGCAGAGTGATGCTCTGGTTGAAGTCAGCTCATGGCTAGGTCCCGTAATCGGTGGCCAATGGTATGGGGTCTCTTGCAATGGAGGATCAAGTATTATTATTATTATTATTTATTTCTTAGCAGATGCCCTTATCCAGGGCGACTTACAATTGTTACAACATATCACATTATACATTATTTCACATTTTACAGATATCACATTATTATTTTTACGTACAATTACCATTTATACAGTTGGGTTATTACTGGAGCAATCTAGGTAAAGTACCTTGCTCAAGGGTACAACAGCAGTGTCCCCCACTGGGGATTGAACCCACAACCCTCCGGTCAAGAGTCCAGAGCCCTAACCACTACTCCACACTGCTGGCCTATTGGTCTTGGGGCCAGTTGCCGCTGGTAGCCATGAACTCAAACAATTGCAGGTATGTTTTCAGGTCATCATCAGTCATTTTAGAAGGGCACTGTCGTCTCCAGTTAGGAGCTTCACTGCTGGGAGCTGCACCCGGTTGTCATACTGCTTCCAGCAGCGCAGCCTGGCTCTGCTGGAGCATGTGCACCATTAAGGTGAACAGCAGAGCCAGTGAATCCCCCCACTGCCACCACAAAGGGGGAGTGGGTTGTTCTCTGAGCAGTGAGGACAGACACAGAATGTTGTATTTGACAGCGGCGCACAGGCGCGCAAGATTTATTTGTAATACATTTATTTCAGTGGTAGTTCCTGTGGCCGCCATAACGCTACCAACAATGGTAGTGCCTAGGGCAGGGTGATCCACGAAAAGAACCACGGGACCGTACCAACATTGGTAAGACCACGGGCACATATACACAAACTGGAGTGTAAAGACAGGGTGGGTACATGCAGCAACAAAACAAATGCCAAAATACGCCCCTCCAGCCAATTGGGAACTCAACCAAACCCCAGACCGAGCATCCCTGTGAATCAGGTCCCTGGCAATGCATCTCTCACAGAGCGTCCAAGTTAATCCTGCAGTGACAGGGATGTGTCGAGAAGCCAATGACAGGCCAGCCATGACTTTAAAGGGTGGGTAAATTGCCTTCTCACGCTAAAAAGACGTACAGTTAACCAAACACTCAGGTTTTTTTTACATGGAAATGGAAACATGTCAGAAAGCTGTACTTTATGCTTACGAGAATTCAGCAGTGAAAATCCTGTTTGTGACGTAACCTCACACAACTTTCTGCTATAACTGAAGGCCGTAATAAGCAATTATTTACAAACAACTGTTATCTTCTGGAAGTAGCCCAGGCAAGCTTCTTTGACCAAATAGGAAAAAAATAAGAATACAGTATGAGGGGTTTAGAGACCTCTTCATTCAGTGTTTTTTATTTTTTATATGACCGTGGCAGGGTAGAAGCCCTGCTGCTTAAATAGTGTGTGTGGGAATGTAAGGTTGGCAGGGAGGGGGTTGAATTTGGCCCTGCCAGCAATTACAGGTGTGGCCATTTCCCAATTAGGTAATTGATGCTAACTGGGGAGTGGTAATTTTGTGCCGTTTTGCAAACTCGACAGTGAAGGTGAATGCCCAGCCTGTTTTGTTTTGTTTGAACCTTTTATTTTGGCCCTTGTGCCATGTTTATTTTGTGTTCGTGTTTGTTTGTTTAATAAAGTGCACAGCAGTGCTTTAAGACTGAAGTTTTCTATCTCTGAGTCAATTTCCTGCTGGTAACATCTTGGGCTGTGACGCTACATGTGGAGTCAGAAGTGAGAAGATTCCCTTGTGACCCAGAGCAGGACTGCAGTTAAATTAAAACAAAACAAAAAATGGACAAATTAGCGGAGGAGTGGGAGCAGGAGCAGAAGCGGTGGAAAGCTGAAGGGACTTCGATTTGCAGGACCTGCCTGGTCTGGGCACCAGAAAGAGGTGTGCCCACATAAAGACCCCTGCTTTGTGGTGGCATACGCCAGAAAGCCAGAGCCCCTCTGCCTCCCAAGCCATCTGGGATGTTGGATTAGACACCCTCCTCACCTACCTCGAGGACCAAGGTTGGTGCCTCGCCTGCGGGGAGTCTGGGCACTCACTGGTATGCTGCACCCTCCAATATCAGGAGGAACTATCTGCCTGAAGGTGGAAAGACCTGCTTGAAAGAGGAAGAAGAGGAGGGCCGGTCGTTCCTGGAGGCAAACAGAGGGAGAAGCCCCGCTGTCCCCAGAGCAAAGGGAGAGCGGCTGTTGTTGTCCCGAGTGCAGGAAGGGGAGGAGCTGTTGCCATCTCCAGTGCAAAAGGGGGAGGAGCTGCTGCTGTTTCCAGAGCCTGAAGGGCTGTTGGAGTGCTGCGGCCAGCGTTGCCACTGCCAGCATGGCCACTGCCAGAGTGCCCTGTGCTGCTACCAGCATCACCACTGCTGGAGTGCCCAGCACCACTGCCAGCATGGCCACTGCCAATGTCGCCACCACTGAAAGGCCCAGTGCCACTGCCAGCGTTGGGACAGCCCTCTATAGAAAAGCCCAGTGCAGGGAAAAATCACTCTGGCTTAGGGGGTAGAAAAGGGGTTAAATGGGTATCTCCTCACAGAAGCCCAGGGGTCACCAAGGGGGTTAAACAGGCACTCCCTTACAGAAGCCAGAGGTCACAAGAGGGGTTAAATGGGCACCCCTGACCAGGACCACCATGGCCAAAGAAGGAGGCGAGGGGACCACCTCCACCACAATACCGACTAACCTGCCTGCCAACCCACCCACAAGAATCTGGAGGGAGAAAACCGGACAAGGGGGAAGGGGGTTGGTGTTTTAAGCGGGAAGGTGTGCGTTGCACAAAGCAGGGAGCAGAAGCACTGCTGCTGTAAATAGTGTGTGTGTGTGAATGTAAGGTTGGCAGGGAGGGGGTTAAATCTCGCCCTGCCAGCAATTACAGGTTTGGACTTTCCCCAATTAGGTAAGTGATGCTAATTGGGGAGTGGCCACATGTATAAAAGAACGCAAAATCCTTTGTTTGTTGGAGGAGAGTGTTTGTGCTGTGATTTTGTACTGTTTTGCAAACTTTTTAGTGAAGGTGAATGCCCAGCCTGTATTGTTTTGTTTTGTTTGAACCTTTTATTTTGGCCTTCGTGCCATGTTTATTTTGTGTTCCTGTTTGTTTAATAAACTGTGCAACAGCTCTTTAAAACTGCCGATAACAACTTGGGCCATGATGCTACCCTGGCACAATGACACCATTTATTCAATGTTTAAAATTACTGCCATTTGACTCATAAACATAGTGCTTTATAGTTTAATTGTTTTAAACAAGGTTTTAAAATAAAATACTGAAGCTACTACAAATAAAAAAAAATACTGTATGTAGCTCTTTGCAATCAATCAATCAATAAATAAATAAATAAATAAATAAATAAATAAATAACAAAGCCCTTTGCAAAGCACAGAATCTTTTTTTCATACTTTACACTTTTGTATCTTCGTGTTTGGTCATTGGATAGCTGATTGCTTTAAGCTTAGACTTTTCTATCCCTTAACAATAAGATACAATTCATTGTACACTAGCCTTAAGTAGCACCTATCATGGGTACCAACCAAAAGTAATTTTTTTACCCCAAAATGTAGCTGTATTATTGCTGCAGGCTACCGACAGCACCAGGCTTGAGTGACCACCTACAGAATTGAAGTAATGGAGCAAGATTTGGTACAAAAACATTAAAAAAAAAAGTTGGTTCCTTGATGATGATGATGATGATGATGATGATGATGATGATGATGATGAAAATGTGCTGTACTAAACATGTTCAATGTGCAAAAATCTGATTTCACCTGAATGTGTTGGTTGCAGGATAGCATCAGAAAGGAGACTCAGAGTCAGGAAAGCTGCCGTGAAAGCGGTGGTACAAAATAAACAAGGCACAGGGGACAAACTAAAAGGTTCAAACAAACATAAGTCACAACAGGAAAAAAACAAACTTCACAAAACAAAGGGTCTGGCTCCCTTTATATACCATGTGGCTGGAGCTTGATTGACCATCAGTTATTCAGTGAAGACTCATACTGCACATGAATTCTGGCAGGGATGGAATTAACTTCAAAACAATACAATACAACTTTATTTAAACCCAATCCTGTACACACACACACTATTTACACGGCAGGCTTCTGCGTGGCCACACACCTCACCCCTTGTGCACAGCATACATGCCCACCACCTCCTCCCTTGAATAACCCCCCTCTTTAAAACCCAGTCATTGACCCACTAGTCTCATATTATCAATTTGGAAGGCAGGTTGTTCCCGATTCTGGCACCTCTACCATGAGAGCGAGAACTGGCACCAGGGGACCCGGATGACTATTATTATCATTATCATTAATAATAATAATAATAATAATAATAATAATAATAATAATAATAATAATAATAATACAACTATTTTATATTATGTGTCGAAATCACAAAGCCTTGCTCATCTACTAAAATTATGCAAAACTGCACATGCCACTATGATTAATTATAATTTCCAATTTAGCACGAAGACCAAATGTTAAAAATGTCCATTTAATCACATTTCTTGTCTGTGCAAGAGCTTTGTTGAAACGTCTTTGGGACCAGTTCCAGGGATTAACATTGAGGTCATTAAATACTGCTTACAGGGGTAGCCATTGTCACTTGACAATAAACTTTCAATCCCCTTGTTTTCAAACATGGCACAGACAAAACTGTTATCAAATATTCAAGGATTGTGTGTATATTCAAACCATTGAGCAACTACATTTGGAACATTTAGCTCTGAATCACAGATAACTTGTACATTGCTGAAGAAAAACCTTTTCGATTCTGAAACGTTTTAGCTCTATCACCACCAGCTGAAATTATTGGTCACATGGGTGTAGTCTATAGCACGTACCACAGCAGGAAAACCTGCTCTATCAAAAATAAAATGGCAGTATACGATGCCAACTACTTGATTACAAAGGGTTAAGGCATACTTTCATACAATGAGCAATTTTAGTCCTGGCAGAAATGTGAGGTTTTTGAATAAAAAGCAGTGTTAGCAACAATTGGAAAATGGGCTCTGTAGGCACAACAGTAAAGGGATTTACACTTTCCTTTGATATCTTACATAATCTTTTTTTAAACAAGTCTGTGAGGCTGTGTGGTCTTGTGGTTAAAGAAAAGGGCTTGTAACCATGTTTCCTCAATAATATTTACTTCCAAATAGAGGCAGCTTTGAAGCTTGGATGTACCATATTTTAAAGGTAATGTTCAATAGAAGACAAACATTTCCATATGATGTTCAACTTTTTAATTGAAAACAATGCATCTTGATTTATTTCTTATTGTTTTACCTCAGATAGTCTTCTAAATGATTCTGCAGAAGATACAGTAGATACAGAGACAAGTTACTTCTATTAAAGATATTTTAAAAGTATTTTATTTCTACAAAATGTTGTAATCACCAATATTTCATCAGTTTAATTAGTCCAGGAGTCAACCAGGCACTTTTGGGTTTTTGAAATACAAAATTACATCATTATGTGTATGTGACGGGGTAACCCTGCCCCTGGGTGTATTGGGTATAGTGTGGGTTATGTAGCACAGGTGAGTTAAAGTGTATGTTGGTATGTGGGCACGGGGTAAGTCACAATCACTTCATGTGAAGACTGTGCCAGAGCCAGATAGAATGATTAGCAACGGAGTCCCGGCACAGCTGTATATAAAGAGGCACGAATCACTCACTCGGGGTTAGTGTGTTCTGAGGCGGAACGGGAGAGACAGTCGAGAGAAATACGCGGGCTGGTTGTGCACCAGCCCGATGCTTGTTTTGGGGTTTATATTCACTGTTTTGTTTCTTTTGGCCATCGTGCCATTTATTTTGGTGTCTCAGTGTTTTGTTTTGTTTATTATTAAATCAGCGCTTCACTCACCAATCTGTGTCCTGTCTACTTCCAGGCCTGTGACGTCGCCACGCAAGCTATCTGTGACAGTGTTTAAACTTTAGGTTTTAATGGTCCATATTATTGATTAAGAACTCAGAGACGTTAGCTCTGGTCTTTGTGACAATGGTGATCTAATTCAGTTAGGAACTAAGGGCCCTATATGGAAATAGCTGACATGTTTAACATCAGCAGAAGGAACCACATCTTAAACTCTAAGGTAGCATTTAAGGTTTTAAATATAACAGTGAGAAAATAACGAGTCAAGTATATTTTGACATGATTATTTCAGAAGGTAATGAGGAACTTAAATTCTTTATCACAGTCATCTGTATTAATGATGGTTAGATGGACTCATATTATGAGTAATCAATACTTACTTTGAACTTTCACACTCCTACACTGAATATATTGGTTACAAACCCATATATACATCAGTAAGTAAATACAGTATTTGTGGCATGTATCTAACAAGAGTGTAGGCCATGTGTTTCCTGTGGTCTTTGCATATTTTTTATGTATAGACTTCAGCTTTATCACAGGTACACATTTATTACTGGATTTGATTTTCTTATTAAAGTGTTTTGTGATTAAATTGTAGTGTTACTGCGAAACTGTATATCTGCATTTTTGCATGTTTTGCCAACTTTTACCCTCCCATCATACTATTTATGCTTTGGTATGGATTAATTAGTCATTGTTTATATTTTTACTGTATATTGTTTATTTTCCAGACTTATACATTTGATTATGCATTTGTTTTCGGTAAGAACACTGTAGACTCCTTGTGTAGCAACAATAACCACTATCAATGATAGTTTACAATTTGCTCTCTTGAAAATAATGATTCAATGCTTCTACGGTTCTTTCCTCTAGCACTGTACTTTACATTTGGCAAAGCAACTTGGATATAACATTGGTTCAATGAAAAAAAAAAGAATTTGAGTTGAGATTGATGACACCAAAAAAGACCTTGTTAAAACTCAACAAAAAGATGATAGGTAAAGTGTTGCTGTGAAAAACAGTAAGCCATACAGTGTGTCTATACAACAGTTGAAAACAATAGTAAATAAATCAATGGCCAGATTAGCTAATAAAAAGGATGCGCTATGTACAATCTGACAGAAGCATGCAGCAAAGAAAACACAAAACAGAAGAAGGTAAGATAATAAAAATGTGCTGATTAAGCTTCATGGCTGTGTATCATAATGCCACTTGATTGCAATTGATTGTTCTTGCCTGAGTTTATGGCTCCTGTCACCCAGCTGGAGATCCATATTCTGCTCCTAGAAAAGGCCTGCATTAGTTTTCCCAATGAACTGAGCAGACGAGTTTCTTGTTTTTCATTGTTAGCTGTAGCTGTGTCTCTCTCTCTTTCTGTCTCTCACACACATACACACACACACACACACACACACACAACCTGACTCAGCTGTATCTTATCTCATTAGTTAAAACATACTTCAATAATGAACTTTAACTTTCATCTCCATAAGACAAAAACAGAACTAATACTGTGCAGTAAGAATGCCTGGCCAGATTAAATAACTGGGACCCTGTGAGCATGACATGTTGGTTTACTGCTGTAGAAAGCACACTAGCTCTGCCTTATACTATAAAAGTTTAGTGTATATTTTGCATAGAAATCTAGCAGTCCGTGTTTTTACTATGCATTTACTTGACTTTACCTTGCTTAAGGTTTTGGGTCTGGGAGTAACTTACCCTCTAGTGTTAACATTGAGAGAGTGAAATGTATTTTCAGGGGGTAAAATACAACATTATCTTGAAGTCATGAGTGATCTTGATAAATACAGTACTGTACAGTCTTTAATGGTAATGGTGTAGCATTAAAAAAGACCATTCCATTTTAACTGCAATGTTACTTTGAACTACCGTACAAACACACGTGTGTTCTACAAGGTTCTTTACTGGCTCAGCAAATTTTTTTCGAGGTATCAAACTGACTGCAAATTAATGACATTACTTATATTTTAACATTACATTCTTAAACTTAGTGAACATGTTCAAACTTCAGTATAAAGCCATACAGATAAATAAAATAAGGAAATGCATTAATAAGTTATAAAACAGTTTGTTTAATATTATAGGCACTGTTTTTTTAGCGGTTGCCTCTGATGATTGTTCCAGTTGGATTTGTAGCTGGATTGGGGTGTTTTTCGCTTCAACCTGTGTAGCTTTGAATTTTTCTTATTCTTACTGTGATTGGCTGCAAAGACAACAGGGCTAGCCAGAGATTGGATAATGTTGTTGGGTTGGTTTTTCTTCTGTACAGTTTCCTAGTAACTGAAGACATTGTATTCTGGGAGATGTAGTTATTAGTGGAAGTTTTAGGGTAGGCAAACAAGCTTAATATGCTATGCATATTTTTATGCATTAAATTTAAATTTAGTGTGCATTTTGGATTGAAGTGTAGAAATGGCAGGTTTGGACCTCTGGTGGTACCATAGAACTCTACTGCAATAGATTTCCAGAATGAATTGGTTCATACCAAATATATGAAACTGATTGTGCCATTGGCTTTTAACATTATTATTGATGGCATTGCTGAACAAGATTCCAAGCATTTGTGTTCTTAGACAGCAATATGCTGTTCGGATCTACTTGGACTCATCACTAAACAGAGCAATAAAAATGTACACAGAATTCATCATGTTGTGTCTTATTGTTTAATTATTATAGTATATCTAAAGTGAGTCACTATATTAATGTAAAACAATGTAAAAAAAAATGCAAAAAATACATTTATAGTAATTCCCAGGAAATCATGTTGATTACAGTGTCATTTTTACATATAACTTTCCACAAAGTAGACACAGGTAATGCTTTAGCTGCAGTTGGTCTATATATAACTTAGTACACTGTACTGGTATCCAGAAACTTAATCAGTAATCAATAAGAATATGATTTATTTAATGTATCAATAATCTATGTTTCCCGAATATGGTCATGTAAGCCATGGGTTTTCACTGATGGGTTATATCTACAGAAAAAAAAATTAAAAAATCAGGACTGTGCCATTTTCTGAACAATTTATTTTTTCCCATTGGGTGTTGGATGATGAATAATTAAAACTTCTCCACAACTGAATTTGGTGTAGTGAAATAGTTCATTTAATTGATTGTAATGAAAAGTTGCAATCCTGTTTTTATTCACTCAATACAAAACATACCGCTTTATTTAATCAATGTTTTTTTTTCTGAATAAAAGATAGTCATAGATGGTTGTATACTTTATTTTATTCTAATATATATATATATATATATATATATATATATATATATATATATATATATATATATATATATATATATACAGTGCCTTGCGAAAGTATTCGGCCCCCTTGAACTTTGCGACCTTTTGCCACATTTCAGGCTTCAAACATCAAGATATGAAACTGTAATTTTTTGTGAAGAATCAACAACAAGTGGGACACAATCATGAAGTGGAACGAAATTTATTGGATATTTCAAACTTTTTTAACAAATAAAAAACTGAAAAATTGGGCGTGCAAAATTATTCAGCCCCTTTACTTTCAGTGCAGCAAACTCTCTCCAGAAGTTCAGTGAGGATCTCTGAATGATCCAATGTTGACCTAAATGACTAATGATGATAAATAGAATCCACCTGTGTGTAATCAAGTCTCCGTATAAATGCACCTGCACTGTGATAGTCTCAGAGGTCCGTTTAAAGCGCAGAGAGCATCATGAAGAACAAGGAACACACCAGGCAGGTCCGAGATACTGTTGTGGAGAAGTTTAAAGCCGGATTTGGATACAAAAAGATTTCCCAAGCTTTAAACATCCCAAGGAGCACTGTGCAAGCGATAATATTGAAATGGAAGGAGTATCAGACCACTGCAAATCTACCAAGACCTGGCCGTCCCTCTAAACTTTCAGCTCATACAAGGAGAAGACTGATCAGAGATGCAGCCAAGAGGCCCATGATCACCCTGGATGAACTGCAGAGATCTACAGCTGAGGTGGGAGACTCTGTCCATAGGACAACAATCAGTCGTATACTGCACAAATCTGGCCTTTATGGAAGAGTGGCAAGAAGAAAGCCATTTCTTAAAGATATCCATAAAAAGTGTCGTTTACAGTTTGCCACAAGCCACCTGGGAGACACACCAAACATGTGGAAGAAGGTGCTCTGGTCAGATGAAACCAAAATCGAACTTTTTGGCAACAATGCAAAACGTTATGTTTGGCGTAAAAGCAACACAGCTCATCACCCTGAACACACCATCCCCACTGTCAAACATGGTGGTGGCAGCATCATGGTTTGGGCCTGCTTTTCTTCAGCAGGGACAGGGAAGATGGTTAAAATTGATGGGAAGATGGATGGAGCCAAATACAGGACCATTCTGGAAGAAAACCTGATGGAGTCTGCAAAAGACCTGAGACTGGGATGGAGATTTGTCTTCCAACAAGACAATGATCCAAAACATAAAGCAAAATCTACAATGGAATGGTTCACAAATAAACATATCCAGGTGTTAGAATGGCCAAGTCAAAGTCCAGACCTGAATCCAATCGAGAATCTGTGGAAAGAACTGAAAACTGCTGTTCACAAATGCTCTCCATCCAACCTCACTGAGCTCGAGCTGTTTTGCAAGGAGGAATGGGCAAAAATTTCAGTCTCTCGATGTGCAAAACTGATAGAGACATACCCCAAGTGACTTACAGCTGTAATCGCAGCAAAAGGTGGCGCTACAAAGTATTAACTTAAGGGGGCTGAATAATTTTGAAATATCCAATAAATTTCGTTCCACTTCATGACTGTGTCCCACTTGTTGTTGATTCTTCACAAAAAATTACAGTTTCATATCTTTATGTTTGAAGCCTGAAATGTGGCAAAAGGTCGCAAAGTTCAAGGGGGCCGAATACTTTCGCAAGGCACTGTATATATATATACTGTTTTATATATGATAAATACTTTTAGCAAACTTATCTTCATTTTTACATCTCAAATTTAAAGGAGTTAGCATTAGCAACATTATCACTGGTTCCCTTTGTGCTGAAAATATTTGTGTTCATTGATTATTTTCTTTTCTTCTTGGCAACATGCTGCTTTTTCCACTCCATATCTTTGAAAGATTAAACATTTCTTCCTGGATTTAAAAGCATTAGTTACCACTCCTTTAAGGAGGCTGCACTTCCCTTATTCACTAACCCATTGTTCAAGGCCTTATTTGAATCACCCTGGTTCCCAGGTATCTATATTTTGGGATTGCATTATCTGGAAAACTACCGGTTAACCACTGTGTGAACTAAATGTATTTACATGTGATAAGCAATCTGAAAAGGGAAATCATCTGGATTAAGATAATGTGTCCTACTTACAGTATGTGCATTATTTGCATCTTAAACTGATGACACATGATAACATACAGTATGCAAGAATCCATTCTGTGCATCATCACAAAAATGTGGTTGGGCTTCTTCAAGATCATGACTGGTGTATGACTACATATTAGTGCAATGCCAGTTCCACAGAGTTGTAGAGGCTACTAAATGAGTAGTTAATAAGGTCAATGGGTTTAACACAAATACTTTCTTAGCAGATGTGAGTTTCAGTACTGTAAAATGCTGCAAAGGGTCTGCCAAGCTAAAACTGACAATTCAAAGTTTAACTGTACATTTTCAGATCCTTTTATGATAAATGCAGCAATAGTGTGTTTTCTTGGTTTCAAAAACACTTTATTACAATATATGAACCTGTACCAATGCAATACAGGTGATATATAGGTAAAACAGTAAAGATGGTTGTAACTTAATAAGTACATTTGTTGTGATCATTGCATTAAAAGTTATCTGTAGATGATTCTGTTTTCTAAAATTCATCAAATAGTTAAAACACACCTCATTCTATCAACACAAAACACAGCAGGCATAAGCAGCAGGGCCTAATGGTAGTTTTGGACATTTGACATACTAAACTCAAAAATGAGCCCAGTGCTGCGTAACAACATCCCACTTTTTTAACAGAAAAATGATGATAGGATTGATTGATAGGATGGAAGTATAAGAGGGGCTTTTTGCTATGCCTAAATAGTGCTTACTTACTGCTTTGAGGGATTTGATACTTTTACATATTACCTTATTTATCAAATCTGTTTGCAAAGGCAGACACAAAACTGACTGTGTCTACCCAGCAATGTGCTTGCTATGAAGCATGTGAATTAGTAACCATGTTTATGCATATGCAGTCCTAGGTTCCACAGCGCCGAAGTGTGCCCAACCAATTAACGGACACTGGGAGGAGGATATGATGATAAAATGTATCAGTCACTGACAATCCCTTTAAAAAGCTGACCTAATATCCCACAAATGGTTCCTTGCGAATTGATAGAGTAGAGTACTGAAGTGATCAATGCTTTATTCATTTGCACTGTGGGAGGACAGATATTTCTGTTACTACAGGGACAGAAGGATCAATGTGGTAGACATCCCAAAGTTTTCTGTTATTTTGTTACTTTGTTTTTGAATGAATTGTGTGTTATTACATAACTATCACCACCCTAGTTATTCGACCTGTAAATCTGGTTCCAGGTGTTTGGCTTGAAATGTTACACAAATCTGTCAGTAAAATAGGGAGAAACCAGAAAACAGAATCCTGGCACCAGCAGGTAAGAAATTTCCCTAAACAAACTAACAAACAAATGTCAGATTGAAAGTGATTTACCTGAAAGGCATCCAAACCACAGCGGTATGTTATATAGTACTTGCATTCTCTAAAAATAAATGCTGACACAGTATCATGTGTACGGTATTCAACAAGTATCCCATTTGAATGACACGTCGTAGAAAATAACTGGAGGTGAAATAAAGATGTTACTCTCAGGTAGTCCACTTCCATTTCATTTCCCAGGTCATTTCACCTCAGAAGTGGTTTCAGGGTCAAAGCATGCGTCATTTGGGGAAGCAGCTGGTTGGTTATGAACAAAAAAGAAGAAATTAAAGGGTAGGCTATTTCACTCTCTAGGTTGAATGGCCTTTTTCAAATACAATGCTACATATAGCAAGATTACAATATTTGTCTACCAGGCGGTGCAATGTGCCTAATACAGGAGTGGGCACTTTGCCCTAAATTACTTAATTGGACCAATTATTACCAATTATTGGTCTAATTAAGTAATTTAGAGCACAGTTGGAACAAAAGCCAAGAGGGACACCGGCCCTCCTGGAGCGGAAATGCCCACCCCTGGCCTAATACAGATCCCATATAATTTAATCAAAGGTAAAAAAAAAAAAAAAAAAAACCTTAAAGGGGAAGTTATTTATGCTCCAATATTCTGGTTGTTTACATATCACTGTCAAATCATATCATACAAGTCATACGTATATACCATTACACTATGCAATACTAATAACAGACTTTTTACCACATAATATACTTATACCAGTTAATTTAAATTATAGTAGTTAAACAAAATCCAGACAATGCATTTGTCTATTTAAAAAGGGGGGGAGGGGCTTGAAATGATTTAATAAATAGTTTTAAAAACTGTGTGTGCTTGTACCGCTCAGGAACTGCCAGATCAATGTAGCTGCTACTGCATTGTTATTAGACTGATGTCTGATATTACACTACATTGTAGGGTTATAGAAGTTATAGGGAGGTAATAAGGCTCATCTAATGGTTATGCATACATGTTTTAACCAAGGTATCAGGAGTTGGCAGAAACAAATGTAATAAAATGTATAACTTCTGGATATGACGATTAACATTACAAATGCATAAGGCTTGCTGTGTCGCAAAGCTGTCTCTACATAACTAATGTCAGAAAAATAGTGACATGACCACATCTGTGGCCTCAGGGAGAAAAACAGAGCCATTGAGGACATTAAAAAGAACATTTGCCATTTGCTTTGTGGCATGTAAAGATCCTGTGGTTAAATCACTAACAATAAATACTGGTAGAACCAATTTTTTCATGGTCTTTGTGAACATTTATTTTGAGATACCAGACTAATTTACGGAATTATGTTATTATCTATAACCACTTAAAGATAAATAAAAGGTCAGAAGTTATCATATATACAAAACGATTGGTTACTTATCGTAAACCTGGTTCCCTTTCAATTCAAAGACGACCACTAAAACATTACTCATGGGACATGCCTCCTATGGGCAGGTACAGTGCCTTGCGAAAGTATTCGGCCCCCTTGAACTTTGCGACCTTTTGCCACATTTCAGGCTTCAAACATAAAGATATGAAACTGTAATTTTTTGTGAAGAATCAACAACAAGTGGGACACAATCATGAAGTGGAACGAAATTTATTGGATATTTCAAACTTTTTTAACAAATAAAAAACTGAAAAATTGGGCGTGCAAAATTATTCAGCCCCCTTAAGTTAATACTTTGTAGCGCCACCTTTTGCTGCGATTACAGCTGTAAGTCGCTTGGGGTATGTCTCTATCAGTTTTGCACATCGAGAGACTGAAATTTTTGCCCATTCCTCCTTGCAAAACAGCTCGAGCTCAGTGAGGTTGGATGGAGAGCATTTGTGAACAGCAGTTTTCAGTTCTTTCCACAGATTCTTGATTGGATTCAGGTCTGGACTTTGACTTGGCCATTCTAACACCTGGATATGTTTATTTGTGAACCATTCCATTGTAGATTTTGCTTTATGTTTTGGATCATTGTCTTGTTGGAAGACAAATCTCCGTCTCAGTCTCAGGTCTTTTGCAGACTCCATCAGGTTTTCTTCCAGAATGGTCCTGTATTTGGCTCCATCCATCTTCCCATCAATTTTAACCATCTTCCCTGTCCCTGCTGAAGAAAAGCAGGCCCAAACCATGATGCTGCCACCACCATGTTTGACAGTGGGGATGGTGTGTTCAGGGTGATGAGCTGTGTTGCTTTTACGCCAAACATAACGTTTTGCATTGTTGCCAAAAAGTTCGATTTTGGTTTCATCTGACCAGAGCACCTTCTTCTACATGTTTGGTGTGTCTCCCAGGTGGCTTGTGGCAAACTGTAAACGACACTTTTTATGGATATCTTTAAGAAATGGCTTTCTTCTTGCCACTCTTCCATAAAGGCCAGATTTGTGCAGTATACGACTGATTGTTGTCCTATGGACAGAGTCTCCCACCTCAGCTGTAGATCTCTGCAGTTCATCCAGAGTGATCATGGGCCTCTTGGCTGCATCTCTGATCAGTCTTCTCCTTGTATGAGCTGAAAGTTTAGAGGGACGGCCAGGTCTTGGTAGATTTGCAGTGGTCTGATACTCCTTCCATTTCAATATTATCGCTTGCACAGTGCTCCTTGGGATGTTTAAAGCTTGGGAAATCTTTTTTGTATCCAAATCCGGCTTTAAACTTCTCCACAACAGCATCTCGGACCTGCCTGGTGTGTTCCTTGTTCTTCATGATGCTCTCTGCGCTTTAAACGGACCTCTGAGACTATCACAGTGCAGGTGCATTTATACGGAGACTTGATTACACACAGGTGGATTCTATTTATCATCATTAGTCATTTAGGTCAACATTGGATCATTCAGAGATCCTCACTGAACTTCTGGAGAGAGTTTGCTGCACTGAAAGTAAAGGGGCTGAATAATTTTGCACGCCCAATTTTTCAGTTTTTTATTTGTTAAAAAAGTTTGAAATATCCAATAAATTTCGTTCCACTTCATGATTGTGTCCCACTTGTTGTTGATTCTTCACAAAAAATTACAGTTTCATATCTTTATGTTTGAAGCCTGAAATGTAGCAAAAGGTCGCAAAGTTCAAGTGGGCCGAATACTTTCGCAAGGCACTGTATTCACTGAGCTCTTTATATCAGAGCTGCCAATAGGCCTCTTCCTGGGGTGATGTCCTTGATCCTGCCTACCAAGGGATTAAACAGTCAGCCCACGGAAGCCATGTTCTCTTTTTGCATCGAACCCGTGAGGGCAACCGATGCGACCTCGCTGGTTGGTGATCGTCTTCTCTTTCATGGAACCAGGGTTACGGTAAGTAACCTAACGTTCCCTTTCAATTCGAAGACAACCACCAAAACATTACTTTTGAGAAAGTATACCAGAGCCGTTGCGAGGGAGGAGGAACGGTAGCATATGAGGGATGCATCAGAACCATTAACCCAAGGTTACCGGTGCGAGCGTGCACCCTCAAGGACCCTTGTGTCTAATGAAGGAAGGAAGGATCTATCACGTTAAGGCGATAGAACCTGGAGAAAGTATGCAGGGTAGCCCAGCTAGCCAGAGTACAGATATCGGACAGCAAGGCCCCTCTGAAGAGCCAACCCTCTGGTAGAATGCGTGGCAACCCTCCCAGGTGGGGGCAAGCCGGCACTATCATACGCAGTAGAGACTCTGTCCACAATTCAGTGTGACAGTCGCTGCTTCGAGAGGGTCCATATCCCGTAACAGACAAAGAGCTGGTCAGAATGACGCAGAGCTCTTGTCCTATCCACACCTCAACGCCTTTATCTTCCTCCGAAGAAATTGGAGGTGGATGAAAAGACTCCAGTTCCACAGACTAGTTCATGTGGAAGGATGTGATCAACAAAGGGAGGAAAGCAGGGTTTGTATGCAGTGACACCCTGCTGCCATCATCCCGAATACACATACAGGAGCTGTGCACCGACAGCGCCTGTAGCTCACTGATCATAGACAGATACTTCAACTCTATGGAGTGTATGGGCTCAAACGGGGCCTTCGTGAGAGCCTCCAGTACAATATCAAGGCTCTATTTGGGGAGAATGACCCTCCTGGGAGGGTGTAATCACTGAGCACCCTTAAGAAACCGGGTTGCCAAGAAATGCGCAACCGGAGATACAGAGTCTACTGGGGCATGGCATACTGAAATGGCTGCTAAATACACCTTCAATGTACCTTCAATGTGACCTACCAGCATCAAGCAGTTCTTGTAGAAACTGCAAGATAACTGGCATAGGGCAAGAGACTGGGTCATGACCCTTAGTCAGACACCAGTTCTGAAAATATCTCCACTTGTAGGCGTATAACGACCTAGTGGAGCCTGCCCTAGTGTTCTGCAATGTGCCTGCGACCGTGTCAGATAGCCCTAGGGCTGACCAGCGGTCCCTTTCAGGGGCCAGACCCATAATTGGAACATGCACTGTTCCGGGTGCCAGAGAGTGTCTCTCGCCTGCCTGAGAAGATCCAGGCAAAGTGGGATCTGGCCAGGGCTGCCTTGTAAAAGCTGGCATAGGGTCAAAAACCAGATTCTCCTGGGCTACCTGGGGGCCACTAGGAGAACTGTCGCCTTCTATAACCGGACCTTCTGGGAGCAACAATATCGGCGGGAACGCGTAAAGGAGCGTCCTTGGCCACTCGTGGGCTAGGGCGTTGACGCCTAATGGACCGCCTAAATGATGGAGGGAGTACCACAGGGGGCAATGTGTCATCTCCTCTGAGGTGAAGAGATCAACCTGAGTCTTCCCGAATTGTTCCCAAACCTGAGGGTGGAGCCTCCACTCTGACGGATGCGCACCCTCCCTCGAAAGGAGGTTCGATGCCCAGTTCACCATTCCTGGAAGATGTGTCGCCATTAGGGACAGCAGGTTCCTTTGAGCCCAAATCAAAAGCGAGAAGGCAATGCGATGCAACCCCAGAAACCGGAGGCCACCCTGGTGGTAGACATACGCCACTACTGCTGTGTTGTCCGTCCAGACCAACACATGTGTTCCTTACAGCACTGGGAGGAAGTGGTGGAGGGCAAGCAAAACAGCCTGCAACTCCAGTTTATGTGCAGGGACGTCCAACGGCCCGACTATGTGCTGCAGACTCCTCAGCCTTCCCAGACTGCCCCCCAACCCAAGTTGGAGGTGTCCGTCATCACCACCTGATGGTTCAACACTACTTCCATCTTCGCGCAGGTGAGAGGTCATCCTCTACCAGCGCAGGGCATCTGAACATGAGCAAGACACTGTCAGCCGACAGTGTCTGTCGCGCTTTGGATGTAAACAGAATGCACTGAGCCACGCTTGCAGCGGGCGCATGCAGCGTAAGCCCAGCTCAATGACTGATAGAGCTGCGGCCATCAGACCCAATAGTTTCTGACACAACACCAAGGTAACCTCCGATCCCTGTCGAAACAGGGAAAGGCAATCTCGAATAGCTGCTACTCTGTCATCTGACAGGTATGCACGCATCGTACTGGAGTCCAGCCGGAGCCCCAAGTATGTTGTACACTGCACCGGAGTAAGCCGACTCTTTGCATCATTGATGGTGAGGCCCAGCCTCACCAGATGCGCTGTCACAATCGCCGTGTGGGCCAGTGCTCCTTCTTGCGACTGGGAACAAATTAACTAGTCATCGAGGTAGTTCCATACTCCCCTGCAACCGCAAGGGGGCCAGGATAGCATCCATGCACTTTGAAAACATATGAGGAGCTATTGAGAGGCCGAACGGCACCACAGAAAACTCGTCAACGCTTCCCTGAAAGGCGAAGTGGAGGTACTTCCTGTGCTCGGGGTGTATGGGAACGTGGAAGTACGCATCCCGTAAGTCCACTTTAGTAAACCAGTCGTCCGGCCGGACGGACTGGAGAATGTGATGATGAGTCAGCATTTGGAAACTCCTCTCCTTCAGGAGTCTCAGGTCTAGGATGGGGCGAAAGCCGCCATTCTTCTTGGGTACCAGAAAGTTTCTCAAGTAGAACCACTCTCCGTAGGAGGTGGGGTCTACAAGACGAATGGCTCGCTTGCACAGCAAGGCCTGCACGTGTCACCTGAGGTCACCCAGCGGAGCCGTGGGCACCGGGACCGTCCTGGTAATAGTACGTGCCTGGGGAGATTGCCATTAACTCGACCTGCTCCACACCGGAGCACAGGGAGGGAGTAGTGTGGCAACTTGCCAAGATGCTTCTCGTTCCCGGTGGGAGTGCTGCAAGATCTCCTCCACCGCCAGCCCAAAAGCATGCCCTGGGGATATCGGCGCGTCTAAAAACGCAGCCTTATCCGTGTCAGGGACCCTCGCTTGCAACAGCCACAGCTGTCTGTGAGCTACTACTAGGCTTGCTAAGCTCCCGTCTAGGGCTTGCCCTTGAAGGCTGGAGATCTGGAGCAGCATGTCTGACAGGAGGCACAATTCGGTAGCCACCGGCTCTGGGAGCAGGGCTTCCCTCAGTATGCCGTATATATAGGAGGTCAGTATACCCGCCGTATTTGCAAGGCGGGTCACGTGCGCCTCCGCTGCACACGCCTGTTTGAGGTGTGTCTCCATAACCCTGCACTGCGGGTTCGGGCACACAGGGTCCTTAGGTAATCCCCCCACCGGTGGAACCTTAACCAAGGCCGCAATGGTGGAATCCACTGTGCCTTCCAAGGAAGCAAGCTGTGAGGCTTGCTTCAACATGTTTGGCGCCGAGGCCGGACGATCCCAAGAGGAGAGCACCTCCTCCATAAAGTCCGGGAAAGCTGAGAAAGGCTGCGGGCAGGGAGCTACGGCCTGCGTCCGGAACACGGACCGGTGTGGCTCAGCTGCTGTCATCCAGGGGACCTGCAAAAAGGTTGCAGCATGTCCCATCAGTGCCACATGGAGCTCGAAAGTGGGGGCACACTAGCTTCCGAGGCAACCTCGGAACTAGGCTCCACCTCGATATAGAGAGCAGGCTCCTCTCCTTCCTCAATCTCAGTGGGGAAGGAGTCCTCAACCCAAGAGGGCGCTATATCTATATGGTCTCTGCCATCAGTGTTGGTGCTTCCCGCTCACCCTGAGCTCCCCTGGGGGAGACAGGGGCTGGTACTGGGGGTGGCGACGGCGGAGCCGGGGCGGCATCTGGAGCCGCAAACGTCTGCTGCCTCAATAAGGACCTGGGCCATCTGTGCCTTTAGGTCCATTATGTCCCTTATCTGCTTCGAGCGCTTAACCCGTCTCACCAGTGGAGATGGGAAGAGGCTACAAGGGATTGACAACCGAGCCTGCATGCAGGGGATATCATTGTGAGGGACTCTGGGACAGTTGGAGGAGTGGGGGGGACTGGGGCCCCAAAGGCCACTGATGGTTCAACTACAGGGGACAGAACGTCCGTCCCCGTGGCCCTAGCTACCCTATTGCGAAGCACCCGGGGCTGAAAAGCCACACAGATGTTGCAAAATGCCTTGTCCCCAAGGGCCAAAGTGGCGTGCTGGACACCCAGGCACCACGCACATAGAGTATGCCCATCCTCCTGGGGCACATTTGCCCTACAGGAGGTGCAAGCATGGAACCAGGACATGCTCACCGTCACTCCTTTAATACCGCCTGGTATAAAAGCTTCAGGCGCCGCGCAATGTGCCTGCATGAAGTGCAAGGCACGGGGAGCGCTTAAGCACCGGGGTAATGAAGCACCAAGGGCACTGCATGCACCAAGCTATGTGTGCTAAGTACTGTGTGAACCAAGAGCACCGGGTGGCGTGTGCACTGAGCACTCTGCACCTAGCCTTATTGACGCTTAGTGCAACGAACACCATGCGCGCCGAGTGCACCAAGCACCGTTAGCACTGAGCGTTTGCACCGAGTACCGTGCACACACCTTGTCAGCGCGCAGCATAAACCAGGGAGACACACAGGCTAAAGCTGCGGTGGGCGAATTGAAAAACAACAGGGGGAGAAAGAATTATTATTATTAACTTTTTTTGGAAGGCCTGACACACCGGGGTGGGTGGGCCAAAGCAGCCGGCAAGGTCTACTCTACAGCGGGGCAGGTGGAACGGAAAATTCACGGCCAACTGGTTGTTGTTATTGTTGTTGTTTTTTTTTTGTTTGTTTTTTTAAACTACACTGCAGCTAAATCCACAGCACAATGCAGGCAGCTGGGTTGTACGATTGGGTCACGCAAAAACAACAATAGCATTTTTTATTTGTTTATATTTCGCACTACTGCATGCACGGCAGTTGGCAGAATCACTCAACAGCGGGGTTACAGCAAGGCCTAGCCCCGGTGGAGGAACTGGGTTCTACCCAAGAGTGTAGGCTAGAAAAGACAAACACACACTCCTTTAAATCAATACTGCACAGGCATTCGCTCACATACGACAGACAGTAAGAAAAGGCAGCCTGCAACACAAGCGAGGCAGGCTGCTGAAGAAAGGAGAAAAATAGGCTTTATTTTAGAGCTGCTGATTCCATGAAAGCAGCAAGCCAGCTTTCAGCACAAATGCAGGGGAACTGCTATATTCTTATACTGTGTGTACGATATGAAGTTCTGATAAAATGCTGTGATTTATTTTTTTGTACAGTGAACCTTTTGTGCTAGAACATTTCAAAGCAGTGTCTCTCAATCTGTGGTCCGTGGTCCGCCAGCTCCCTTCAGAAAAGAAGTGGCAGCATAGTTTACAGATCCCATTGCAAACCCAAAATTTGAGACCTTAAAAACTCAGCTACATAAGCAGGAAGCAAATGCATATAGGGAGAATATCTCCAAGTTAAAAAAAGGTATAAACTCTGTCATATATAGTTTTGGAGTGTCTAAAATGTATTCTTCACTAGGGAGTTTTTGTGTATTGCGTTCACGTTCACTCAACACAGCAGCTTGTAAAGTAATGGATAACACATGACAGGGCATGTGTTGTGTTGCATTACTATATGGCTGTAGTTAGCTTATAAAATGGATAGAATTAAAAAAATAATTTGTATTTTATTTTCTTAAAAAAAAAAACAATTTTATTACATAACCTACTTTGGAGAAAAAACAGTCCCTCAAACAAGGTTATATTTGTTGTAAACATTAAACTGGAGGTTTTCAACATTTCCATTTATTGTAATTAATTCAAATGAATGAAGCCTCCATGCTGGTCTCAATCGCTCCATAAACAGAGCTGACATAACCCGCAATGTTTGCCTTGTTAGTGACAAAACATTTAAAAATGTCAATCGTATTTTTGTTGATAATGAAAAGATACAGAAAAGGAGGAAGAGACAAAGTTCACTATCCACGCATTACAAAAATACATTATTACCATTTTTAAATGCTTTTACTAACATCATTGTGGTTTATTGAGTAGCCTATTCTTGACCAGCCAAATTATACACTTAATCATAGAATTTTCTTGTCATGGAAAATAAATATTTTATGAAAAGTAAACTAGAACCTTTCTTTAAAACTCCAATTTTAAAATAACTTTGCTCACAGAAACAGGCCCACCATTGCATTACAACAAAGAAAGGTAAGTCTATGGTTATTCTTAATATTATAGTGATTTTTTTAGTGCTTATTTTTCAGTAAGCTATACTGTTTATTTTGTGGTCCGCTGAGATAAAAAAAAAATCAGGTGGTCCACGAACAAAAAGGTTTGAGAACCACTGTTTTAAAGATAACAAAAAGAAAGAGAAAATAGGGAACTGTGTGGTTTGGTCTGTTTTATGTAAAAAGAGAGCTTGTGAACTCTAGAATTAAAGGTCAGATTGGAGAAATCGGAAGTTGGGCCACACTTGTTACTAATGTTAATAGGTACACTGTATGGTATCAATATCAGTATCATGACAAACTTAATCCCCATGACCTAAAAGTTAAGTGTGACAGGTTTCTTCATATATTCCCAGATCCTGACACTCAATAAAGTGCTAAATAATGTGTAGTTTATAGGAGTGTTATTAATTAGGGTTTGTAATTAAGGTAGGTGCACATGTATATAAGCTGGTGATTTTTTGTGTTCAGGGTTGGGTGTACAGAGAGGAGGTACATGACAAAGAGAGAAGGTGAGGAAATTTAAAAAGAAAAACAATTGCTACTTATGCTGCTGAAATATCTCAGCACGATACTTGTTTTGGGTCACTGTTTTGTGTGTCTGTTTTGTTTTGGCCAACGAGCAGTTTTCTTTTGCAAAGTATTGTTTTGTGTTTAAACCATTTATTTTGAAATAAATATGTGCAGTAGCGCTTCACTCACAGTATTATTATTTGTCTCTTCCTGGTCTGACGTCACCACAAAGCCATCCTGTTCACAGTTATATACAATGGCCACAATACCACAATATATAGGAGCAATACCAGTTTTGCTAGACAGACTGGCCATTGAGTTTTTGGGGAATTCCAAAAGAAAGAAAGACAACAATTTATGAAAAAAAATCCACATTTATTGATGAAATACATAATATTTGAACACACACACACCAGAGATAGCATAAATACACATCAGAGATAGCACAAATGCACATCTAGGCTATTATGCTTTGTTAAAAAGCAAATACTGCTAAACTGAACAGCTGATTTTTCTTTTTGTCCCTTCTCTTTATTCCACACCTCTTTACTTTCTCTGTCTTTATAGTCACTGGTGAATACTAAACTGATCTGCCCCCTACATGTTTGACCCATACAGACATAAAGTCTGGTGTACATCTTGTTGCCATGGCTTTCAGATAAGATCTTTCCACTTCAAGTGGACACGTGCCCAAACAAGTCATAAGCATGCTACTCAGGACTATTTATATTAAACAGTCCATGATTTATATTGCAGGGCTGAAGATAGTTGGTAGCCTAGCAATTTCAGATTTGATTAAAAGTATAGAATGACTTACTTACAACACCCTGTTTGTATAGGTATGGGACTAGCTGCACATTCAATTTGAATGACTGCTATTGTGCGGCAGACTTTCAGTGTTAAATTGAGAAAGCTGTTCCAAGTACAATACTTACCTTGAGAATGTATTTCATACAACTGGGTGTTCAAATGACCATTCACTTGTATTTAAATTTTCCAAAACTTGTTATTAGTGTATTAGAGCACATAAGTAAAGATCAGTACTTATTTTTTTTATTTTTTTTATATAACTTGGAATTGCCCATTTTTTTTCTTGTTTTCTCCCCAATTTGGAAAGCCAAATTATTTTTTTATTTCAACCTGGCCCACCGCTGCCACCCCCACGCTGACTCAGGATAGACGAAGGACACATGCATCCTCCAAAATGTGTCCCGTCAGCCGTCCTTTTCTTTTCACTCTGCAGGCCCCAGCCACCTCAGAGCTACAGTGTCGATGGACCACGCAACTCTGGGCAGCTTACAGGCAGGCTCGCAGGCGCCCGGCCAGTCTACAGGGGTTGCCGGTACGCGGTGAGCTGAGGACACCCTGGCTGACCTAAGCCCTCTCCACCCAATTGTGCGCCGCCCTCTGGGAATTCCTTTCCACGGTCGGCAGTGGAATAGTCTGGACGCGTACCGGCGATCTCCAGGCTATACGGCGCATCCTGCACTTCACTCGGAGTGCCTTTGCCGGATGCACCACTCGGGAGCCCCCATGATCAGTACTTATATTCAAATGAAAATACCTTTTATTCCTATTGACATTTTGCATATGTTTCCAAAGCTTTCATTTAATGGATGTTGGATCTGCCACTATTAGCCTTTTCACTGCTTCTCTGTACTGTGAATAGTCTGTTTGTTTGTAAACAAATGTCTTTCACTGCTCTTTTGCTCCAGGGCCATGCATTGCACTACAATATTTATTCTTAGTATAGGGATTACTGTATAATGAAAAGGTGACCAACATCTAAAAGAAGAAAAAGTTATGTATTTTATTTAAAAATAAGTTATTTACAACAACAACTAAAACAAAAAATATAGCTATTGTAAGGGAAAAAGGTCTGAAATGATGTTGAAAGATAACATTTTGACCTTTGGGGCTACACATTTACAACACATCAGATTGTGACTTGCATCATAGTCTAGAAAAGGCCTATCCTCCTGAAGAAAGATGATACCAGATACAAACATCAAAGGAGTTTTACAAAGTTTTAGTAAGGATCTACAGGTCACAGTAAGGATCTATAAGTCACATCAGGATAAAAAGTAATATCCACAGCAAATGCAATACAGTAACATGCCACACAACAGATTGTTTAATTTTAAATTATTAAAAATACTGTAGCATGCCTTGTATGTGGATCTGCTTTTCTGTGATTTGAACAACATACTGTTCTTGTTGATTCAGAACTGTTTCTTATTGTTTTCCGTTCAACAGATGGCTTAACCAACAGAATACTTGTGGTTAAGGGTGGTATACAAAAGTTTTTCCACTCACGCATATCTTAACAACCTCTTCAAAGACTTTTACAAAACATTAGAAGTCTCATCATTTATACACAACATTCTCTTGATCATTTCTGCTTGTTGACATCTATGGGTGTTGCTTTTGTACATACATTTATGTGTTTTTGACTTTGTAAAAGGTGTGTAATATAAAATAACTCATGTAATAAATTTGAGACATTATTATAGTACTGATAATTTAAGACTGCACAATATTTCCATCAGGATTTTAATACAGACTTGTGGCTCACACTTGATGGATTATTCCATTGAATTGTATGTGTACATTTCAATAGTGTACAGATGATACGTATACAGTATTTAATAAACAACTCAGTTCCAGAAATAGATATGCAGAGGTAAAATCTCAATATTAAACCCCACTGAGCCTATAGAAATTAATATTTTAACACATTTTAATAGAACATGTCACCAATTATTTCAGCTTCAGGGGTGTACCCTAATGCAAGTTTCCCATAGTAAAAGTATAGTGAAAGCATGGTGAACATAGGCACGCATAGGTAAGTACCGTAAAGCCTAGAGAGGCATGGTAAAGCATATTAAAAACATGGCAAACCATGGTAAACTATGATACATGCATACAACTACAGAAAAGCATGGGAAAACTCAAAATTACTGTGCAGATTTGCTGTGGTAAACCTTTATAAGGTTATGGCCACTATGGGCAGTAAAAATTGCCCTGATTTGATGTGAACAGTCTGAAAGGTTTAATAATTCTGCTGGGATATGGACCCTTCTTCACTGTCTACTGCCTCTAATTGCTTCAGGGGAGTTGGGTGTGTGTATCTGTTCAAAGGTCTGTTTTCCAGAATGCACATACTTTTTAGACTTCCTTCTGAAACATCTATAAATTGTAGAGTCTTAAATATAGAAGCACCACCCAATTGTTTTCCTACTATCAGCCCGTTATAGTATCTGTGGTATCTACTGACTTGACAACTGTGCCTGAAACTGTTGCAGGTGTTTTTAATTTTGTAACAAATCCCTGTAAATTTGCAAGTGCAATATATTTAGGGCTTCTGTTGTTTGTTTTTTTTACTAATTTCATTTTGTGGTGCTTATTTTTAGCTATTTTCGAGTTTGGTGTAATTTTTTTTTTTTTTCGGTGCTTTCGCTTTTTATATAGTATGAAATTGTTTTCGATGAAGGTCTTCACACATCTTTTCATCGCGTCAAAGCATCAGCGCCTGCCGTATTTGTCAAATTGTTTTCATACCAAAGATTTCAATCAATCTAAAGCTCTGTCACTGAACTCAACATTTCCCTTAAAGTACATAATTATACTTTTGTGTCTTTCAGCACTAAGTACTGTAATATAAATACCATCTCATGAAAACTAAATTATAAAGTTATGTGTCTTTTGAAGAAAAACATTAAATACAAATGGAAATATGCTCTGGAAATTTAGTGTACATACATTCGGTTAGCCTGCGGTTTCGAGTGTGTAAAGCAGTGTGGCACAGTGGTTAACAGTGTGCAGGGCAGGAGTGCTGCGGTGATCAATAACAGACAGACAACGATAATCCAGGTGCAATGGTGGTTTATTTGTACAACCCAGAGTCTGATAACAAAATAATAATAATGACAACAGGCAATACAGCGGCGTGTATTGCTCTTTTTTAATCCACGGGCTGGTCCTGAAATAATAGTCCCGATTTTAAACACCCACACGTAACACAAAACACAAACACAAGTCCACAGTGAGTGTTGTAGTGCTTGTGGTGTAAATACAGTTATTCGTGAACAATGTAGTACAGTGCAGTGAAGTCCAGGTAAGTGCTGGCCTTTGGAGACAGCTCCGGATCATGTTTAGCCATCTAATAACAACAAACAAATATAATTAGACACGACAAAAACAAACAAAACACTCACGATAACAATACAGGTTTTCCTTCCAGTTCAGCATTAACCATTCAAAGGAACAGTCACTTCGCTGCATCCCCTTTTGTACCGTCAATCATGACCCCTTGGTTAACGAGTGCAACCACTCCTCCAATCCACGGCTGCCACATCGTTTCCCTTCCAGGTCGATGCTTTAGTGTACCGTAGCTCCGCCCCCTTTCGAGATGGCCCACTTCCATCTAACCCCGGGGATGAATTGTCTGGCCATCTAGTCCAGGGTACTCTGTTCCCTTTACACAGCGCCCTCACAGGTCAGGAGGGAGATTCATCACCAAGAATCATTCTGTCTCTGTCACAAGCAGTCTTTCTTTACTGTACGTTTTCACTGTTGAAAGTTAAGTGCCTTCTCATTTGACACATAGACATACACGCACAACAATTACTTGAGTTTATAATTAATTATAAGATTGTTTGAACACTTGCTTTCTAACTGCAATTTTTTTGTAGTAGGTTTTTTTATGGGAAAGGGGTGAAGTCGACATGAATTGAGTAACCATTTCCATTGTTTTTCGGTGTTTATTGGCCATACACTGATTTTATTTTTTTGTATCGGGGGCGTTTTATCGGGTCTTACCGGTTAAAACTGAAAATCAGAAGCCCTAAATATATTCTACCACTGAGTGGTTTTATAGAATACGATGAAGAACTGACTAATTTGCAACATTTGTTGATGATGCAAAAAATCTAGTAATGTATAGCTTGTATTTTCCTTTACTTAAACTTTCAATCAATGTTTATTTTTGATTGAATTTAAAGAATTAAAACATGTTATAATAGCAGACTTGGAAAGTCTCACTTATTTCAGGAACTTTTTATTCTTATTTCTCTGCAGTTACATAAGACAAGACAGGGAATCACAATAATGTATTTAAATTAAGTTTTCAGTTCATATGTAAATTGTGCTTCCGGTAACATTGTTATCTTAGTGCAATTATTAGAAATAATTAATAATTAGTTACTTCAGGTTAATGATTCTGTGAGCTCACAAGTAAAATACTTCACAGTTACAGTAGTTTAATGGCATCATATCAAACACATTTTCTTAAAACAGTTCAAACATTTTCAAAACCCCCACGCCCACTCCAGCTTTTTCTGAGCAGAACATTGAAAAAAAGAATTGTTTCCTTTCCTCTCAAACCACAATAGGTTATTTCTTGACTCTCTGTACTATATTTAACAAAAGTAAGAGCATGCTGTGTATTAACAATCATTTATGTGGCAGTATGTAAGCCCACATCCTCAGTACTTAAATCAACGTTTGTAAACACCGCTAAAGGACAAGTTGAAATACATAACAGCGTACCTGCGGCGGGGAGCCACGCCCCTGTGGGTATTTTGTGTTTTATGTTGTGTCTGGTGTGTTAATGTTGGTGTGTATGTATTGGTGCATGGGATATAATGAGGCTATGTAGCACTAGTGATTTATAATATATAGTTCTATTTAGGCATAAGGATTGCACAATCACTTCACGTGCAGATAAAGTTTGTAATAGTATGTGAGCACAGGGAGGGCACACGTTAATTCATGTGCTGGGATTCAAGCGAAAGATTAATTAGTAATTGAATCCCAGCACAGCTGTATATATAGAGTCAGTTTTCACGTACAGGGAGGAGAGAACGAGAGTCGGGAGGTGAAGTAAATAGTGATAATAAACATAAGAATTGCTATTTTGTGCTGGAAGCACCAGCACGGTACTTGTTTGTCTCACTGTGTTTGTTAGTGTCCGCCTGTTCATTTGGCCAACGTGCCCTTTTTTGTATTTTGTTTAAACTGTTTATTTTGTTAAAAAAAAACACTGAGTGCCGTAGCATCTCGGTTTCGCCCACAGTTGCTGTGTGTTTTGGTTTCATTTCCTGGCCTGACGTCACCCCTACAGCCAGCCTGTTCACAGTACCTTATTTGTTAGTTACACATTTTGGCAATATTCTGCTATTTGAAATAAAATTAATATATTAACTTGAAGTAAAATACCTTTTATTCTGTTGTTCTCTGCTACTGTATACCATGCAAATATTAAACTTGATAATTAAGATGCCTCAAGAAATACAATAACATATACATCGCCCTCCATGGATATACATCATTTTACGTGTTTTCTAGAGTGCAAAACACCCCTTCACTGGTTTAATTCCTGTCAATAACCAATCAGTTGCCTCCCCAATTGACATCTAACTAAAATTTGAAAATGACCTTGAAAACAGAACCCAACTACAGTACAAACTAAACAGACCACAAGACTAACATAACTAAAAAAAACTTCTATACATCATACGCTGTACATGTAATATCAGCATTTTGTTTCTATGCATCTTTTTAGTGGGAAATTGAGACTGTGACGATATAAGGATTGCTGGCATATTTGCACAGTGCAGATGTTAGGATTACATTGTTCATTAAAAGGTGAGGCTGTTGATACAGAATACAGTACATGATTCTGGTTTACTTAAAGTGCATTGTGACAGGGTGGCACAAGGGATGAGGCCCAGAGACAGACTGCAGTTCAAACAAAATACTTTTATTAAATAGAAAACACAAAATAAACAGGCACGAGGGCCAAACAAAAGGTTTTTAAAACACAAACAATAAACACAAAATAAAACTTACAGAAAATAAATTTTCCAGGCTGAACTTTGCCTTCACTGGATTACAAAATTAACAAAAAACAGCACATCTGAGGCCTTCTTTTATGTCAGGTGGCTGGGTGCTAATTGATTACAAATTACTCCCACCTGACACAATAAACCTGGGCAGGGAGGAGAATTTAACCCTATCCCTGCCAATATTTACAGGGGCAGAGCCCTGCTCTGCCACATGCATTTACAGTTTTGTACTAGTTTCCTATTACATTACATATATATGGCCTATATTTTCCCCAGTGGGCAAAGCACAATACAATACTAAATGATAATACTAAATGTATCACATGAGCAATATGCCAACTGTGGAAAATTGGGCCCCTAATTGTGTATATTTTCACAATAACCACAGGTATGAACAAATATTTGCAACAAAATTAATCAGATAAAATTTTGATTAAAATAAATATAAGTATGTTTCTGACAATAAATCACTGTCATCACTGATATAGCTTATCTGAAACAAAAAAATGCCAAGTTATCAAAAGTGCCCAGCCATTTAAAGTGGAGATATCAAAAACATTCCTGCAAATTAGTAGAAACTTAGCATTTTTTATACATGTTAGAAGAAACAACTGGGGCAACCTTGGCAATCTTGGCCCTTGGCCCCCATCGGTTTTACAGTTGTTCCTGTTTGCTTTGTGCTGGGCAAGGTTGCCCCAGTGGTTTCTTGAAACTTGGCTTGTGTTTTTGATATCTCCATGTGAGGCGCGTGAGTAATAATGGAATGTCCAGACAGTAATTTATGTGCAAGCAAAATAAAATTTGTTTTATTAATATTATTTGTTACACGATAAAATAAAACAAAACAAAAAAAGAATGGCGTGAGGGAGGGGGTGCTGGAATAATGATAAAAAGAAGGGTTCGGAAACTCCTTAGTCCTCTTCACAATATCCCCGGACATAAAAAGGGATAAAACAGAAAAGAAAACGTTAATGTGTATTCTGCCCCGTGATAGCAAAAAATGAAACCAAAACAAGCCAATGCTTCCTCTCTCCCTCCAGCCTATTTCCCCCGCCTATGCTTTTTTAGGACCAACCCCGAACACAGTAGTACGTTCCCTTTAGTATGCAATGCCCCGGGATAATGTATACCAGAGCCGTCGCGAGGGAGAAGGAATGGCAGCATATGAGGGACGCACAAGCACTGCCTAACCCAGAGGTTATCGATGTGAACTTACACCCTCAAGGACCCTTGTGCCTATAGAAGGCAACACAGGGTCTACCACATTAAGACAGTAGAACCTGGGGAAAGTATGCGGCGTAGCCCAGCTAGCCGCAGTACAAATATCAGACATCGCGGCCCCTCTGAAGAGGGCCCAAGATGTAGCCAACCCTTTAGTGGAGTGTGCGGCTATCCTACCAGGCAGGGGCAAGTCAGCACCATCATATGCAGTCGAGACTGTATCCACAATCCAATGTGACAGACGCTGCTTAGAGAGGGGCTGTCCTAAGGTCCGTGTCCCGTGACAGACGAAGCTGGTCAGATTGACGCAGAGCTCTTGTCCTATGCACATAGCATCTCAATGCCTGCACTGGGCAGAGGAAATTCAATCTTTCATTCTCTGTTGAAGCAAACGGAGGCGAATGGAAGGACTCCAGTTCCACAGACTGATTAATGTGGAAACCTGTGATCACCTTGGGGAGGAAAGCAGGGTTGGTGTGCAGAGACACCCTGCTGCCATCCTCCCAAATACGCACGCAGGAGCTGTGCACAGACAGCGCCTGCAGCTCACTGACCCGCTTAGCGGAGGTGATAGCCAAGAGGATGGCTGTCTTCATAGACAGGTACTTCAGCTCTATAGAGTGTATGGGCTCAAACGGGGCCTTCGTGAGAGCCTCCAGTACAATATCAAGGCTCCATTCGGGGAGAAATGGGGCTCTGTAACAGGGCAAGGAGCCTTGTACATGATTGTTTATTTATTTTTAGAACAGGGTCTCCCCCTCTGCCCCTGTGTCTTATTTGTGTTATTCTGTATTTGTGTTTTATGATTTATGTATTTATTATATAGGACGAGCGAGGTGTTGTCCTTCAGGGTTTTGTATTTGTTTTGTGGTATTATTATTATTATTGTCGTTATTGTTATGGTTTATTTATTTATAAATATAACGGCGGAGCCGTGTTTTGTTATTATTTTGTATTGTTTAGCAATGTGGATGGGAAGCCCCATCCACATTAAAAACTTCGTGCAGAAGGTGACCATCTCCCGAGTTAATGAATTGTTTAATTGTTGCTAATCGGGAGACGGTCACCTGTATATAAGCCTGCAGTTCTCCGTGCTCTAGGAGTGGGTGTTCAGAGGAGAGAACAGAGAGAACAGTAGCAGTTTAAAAAAATCAAACTAAAATACAGGATCAGTGAAACTGATTGCCCAGCCTGACCTATATTGTTTAGTTTTTGTGTTCGTGATTTGTTTTTGTTGAACCTTTTGTTTTTGTTTAAATATTTTATTTTGTATTTATATTTAAATAAATGGCGCACGGCACGTCTTTTTGCCCTGCAGTACTTGCCTCTTTGTTTTTGTTCCTGCTGCTGGCCTGACGTCACCACTCGGTATCCTGTCACAGGCTCCTTTAAGAAATCGGCTAGCCAAGAAATGCTCACCTGGAGACACTGAATCTACGGGGGTATGGCAAGCAGAGATAGCCACTAAATACAAGATATGGGGTCATGGCTTCTAGCCAGACACCAAGCCTGGAAGGACCTCCACTTATAGGTGTACAAGGACCTAGTGGAGTCTGCCTTAGTGCTCTGCAACGTACCCACAAGGCTAGCCAGCGGTCCCTTTCAGGGGCCAGACCCATTGTCTGAACCTGCCTGGTTCGGGGTGCCAAAGAGAGCCTTTCGTCTGACTGAGGCGATTCATGTGCAGTGGAAACTCCCAGGGTTGAAAACCAGATTCTCCTGGGCCACTTGGGGGTCACTAGGAGAACTGACGCGTCCTCAAAACGGACCTTTTCGAGAAAGGCCGGGAGCAGTGCTATAGGCGGGAAAGCGTACAAAAACACTTTGGGCCACTCATGGGCTGCTCTCAGCTCTCACACATTTATGTGCAGCGATGTCCAGCGATCCGACCAGGGTCCGCAAACTCCTCTGCCTGCCCAGACCGCCCCCCTCAACCAATAGCTCATTAGAATAAATAATTGTAGCCATCTATTCTTGTAACTTTTTTCCTCATCCACAGAACAAAACTTTTGCTACAAAAGATTTTTCCTAAAATTCTTTATTTTTGTTTTTCCATTGGGGTTTGTAAACTTTTGACTACAACTGTATATCTATCTATCTATCTATCTATCTATCTATCTATCTATATATATATATATATACAGACGTGCTCAAATTTGTTGGTACCCTTACAGCTCATTGAAATAATGCTTCATTCCTCCTGAAAAGTGATGAAATTAAAAGCTATTTTATCATGTATACTTGCATGCCTTTGGTATGTCATAGAATAAAGCAAAGAAGCTGTGAAAAGAGATGAATTATTGCTTATTCTACAAAGATATTCTAAAATGGCCTGGACACATTTGTTTGTACCCCTTAGAAAAGATAATAAAGAATTGGATTATAGTGATATTTCAAACTAATTTGTTTCTTTAATTAGTATCACACATGTCTCCAATCTTGTAATCAGTCATTCAGCCTATTTAAATGGAGAAAAGTAGTCACTGTGCTGTTTGGTATCATTGTGTGCACCACACTGAACATGGACCAGAGAAAGCAAAGGAGAGAGTTGTCTGAGGAGCTCAGAAAGAAAATAATAGACAAGCATGGTAAAGGTAAAGGCTACAAGACCATCTCCAAGCAGCTTGATGTTCCTGTGACAACAGTTGCAAATATTATTAAGAAGTTTAAGGTCCATGGAACTGTAGGCAACCTCCCTGGGCGCGGCTGCAAGAGGAAAATCGACCCCAGATTGAACAGAAGGATAGTGCGAATGGTAGAAAAAGAACCAAGGATAACTGCCAAAGAGATACAAGCTGAACTCCAAGGTGAAGGTGCGTCAGTTTCTGATCGCACCATCCGTCGCTTTTTGAGCGAAAGTGGGCTCCATGGAAGAAGACCCAGGAGGACTCCACTTTTGACAGAAAAACATAAAAAAGCCAGACTGGAATTTGCTAAAATGCATATTGACAAGCCACAATCCTTCTGGGAGAATGTCCTTTGGACAGATAAGTCAAAACTGGAGCTTTTTGGCAAGTCACATCAGCTCTATGTTCACAGACCAAAAAAAGAAGCTTTCAAAGAAAAGAACACCATACCTACAGTGAAACATGGAGGAGGCTCGGTTATGTTTTGGGGCTGCTTTGCTGCGCCTGGCACAGGGTGCCTTGAATCTGTGCAGGGCACAATGAAATCTCAAGACTATCAAGGCATTCTGGAGCGAAACGTACTGCCCAGTGTCAGAAAGCTCTGTCTCAGTCGCAGGTCATGGGTCCTCCAACAGGATAATGACCCAAAACACACAGCTAAAAGCACCCAAGAATGGATAAGAACAAAACATTGGACTATTCTGAAGTGGCCTTCTATGAGTCCTGATCTGAATCCTATCGAACATCTATGGAAAGAGCTGAAACTTGCAGTCTGGAGAAGGCACCCATCAAACCTGAGACAGCTGGAGCAGTTTGCTCAGGAAGAGTGGGCCAAACTACCTGTTTACAGGTGCAGAAGTCTCATTGAGAGCTACAGAAAACGTTTGATTGTAGTGATTGCCTCTAAAGGTTGTGCAACAAAATATTAGGTTAGCGGTCCCATCATTTTTGTCCATGCCATTTTAATTTGTTTTATTATTTACAATATTATGTTGAATAAAAAATCAAAAGCAAAGTCTGATTTCTATTAAATATGGAATAAACAATGGTGGATGCCAGTTACTTTTGTCAGTTTCAAGTTATTTCAGAGAAAATTGTGCATTCTTTGTTTTTTGTGGAGGGGTACCAACAAATTTGAACACGTCTGTATATTATATTGATCATGTTACGCTTGTCTTCCAATGATTAAAGCTTCCAGCTTCTCTTCTGTTGTCAAAGAAACCTTGTACACAGTCAGTGGCCACAGCAACCTCGGCAGCAGACCAAACTGAAAGCACTATTTGCGGAATTAATATAATCCACAAAATGATCAAGTTGAGTCTTTCATCCATATTAATATGACATCATCAATGTATCTAAGCCATAGAGAGATAAATGTTCAATGAAAGTGTCATTCATATTAACTACACTTTTTTCACATTACAAATCTGTTTGTTGCACATAAATAAAATACTTTTTTTTTTTTAAAGTTTGCAATATTAACCCTGTGTTGGAATCAAACCCAAGACATGCTTCCAATGCAGTTTGCAGTGCAGACACCCTAGCTTTCACACCACAAAGTTTGTACTTCCATTTCACAACATTTGCAAGTAGTATAGCAAAAAAGTTTCAGTTTTTAACAAGTAACAAGAGGAACATACTGAACAGACAACAAGTCCTGCAACAAAGCAATTGTTCGGGCATTACAATATATTTTTTTATTTGAAAGCAAAAATATATGAACGCATGACGACCTAGACAATGTGGAGAAACTATAAAAAACGCCAGCAAGATGCTTGGATATATTGTGAGAGGTGTTGAATTTAAATCAAGGGAAGTAATGTTAAAACTTTACAATGCATTAGTAAGATCTCACCTAGAATATTGTGTTCAGTTCTGGTCACCTCGTTACAAAAAGGATATTGCTGCTCTAGAAAGTGTGCAAAGAAGAGCAACCAGAATTATCCCGGGTTTAAAAGGCATGTCGTATGCAGACAGGCTAAAAGAATTGAATCTATTCAGTCTTGAACAAAGAAGACTACGCGGTGATCTGATTCAAGCATTCAAAATCCTAAAAGGTATAGACAATGTCGACCCAGGGGACTTTTTTCACCTGAAAAAAGAAACAAGGACGAGGGGTCACAAATGGAGATTAGATAAAGGGGCATTCAGAACAGAAAATAGGAGGCACTCTTTTACACAGAGAATTGTGAGGGTCTGGAACCAACTCCCCAGTAATGTTGTTGAAGCTGACACCCTAGGATCATTCAAGAAGCTGCTCGATGAGATTCTGAGATCAATAAGCTACTAACAACCAAACGAGCAAGATGGGCTGAATGGCCTCCTCTCGTTTGTAAACTTTCTTATGTTCTTATGTTCTTATGACCTTTATGTACAAAAATCTTTACTAATATACAATTGAACAAGAACTGTTGAGTATTTATTTTCGTTTCATATATAGTATTAAATGGCAGTGTTTATATGATAGTGAAAAAGAAATACAAAAATATCAAGATAAATAAAGAAATAAATGTCTATGTATTCATTTATTTCAATATGTATTAATGTATTTATTTACTTATGTTTTACTTTTAACCAGCTAATTCTCAGAAATGAATTTCCTTTTTGTCTGGTGGGGACCACAAATAGCGTTCCTCTCATCAAATTGTAGGGACCACAATGAGCGTTCACTGACAGGAAACCAAATTTTTTTCAGAGCTCAAGATCAGAATCTCAGAATGATGATGATGATGATGATGACTTGAAAAATCTCAAAAGTATAACAAAGTCCAGAGACTTCTCAGCTGTCTGACTTCATCTTTCAAATTACTGCTTGTCTCAACTAATCATGTAGCACTGACAGTAACACAACATGCTTGCAATCTGGAGGTTATAGGTTTAAATCTCATGTATACCAGACCTTTTTTTTATATTTATATAAAGAAAGATATTTTTGCAGACAAATGTTTAATTTTAAAACAGAAATAAATAATTACTATTACTACTATTTATTTATTTAGCAGACGCCTTTATCCAAGGCGACTTACAGAGACTAGGGTGTGTGAACTATGCATCAGCTGCATTGTCACTTACAACTATGTCTCACCCGAAAGACGGAGCACAAGGAGGTTAAGTGACTTGCTCAGGGTCACACAGTGAGTCAGTGGCTGAGGTGAGATTTGAACCGGGGACCTCCTGGTTACAAGCCTTTTTCTTTAACCACTGGATCACACAGCTTCCTAATTTAATGTAAATTATATAGACTTCACAATAAGTGCTTTCCCTATCATATTTCTATGTTGACAAAACAAGTTAATTTGTCATTAAAAGATGTCCTGTAATATACATATGCATGGATTAAAACTCCCTGGGGTCTTCAAAAATTTGTATTTTTTATTTTTTTTTTGCCTGTGCTGCGTGTGACTAGTCCATCTTAAAATATCAATAAATCGTTTAATATAATTGATAGACACCAAAATAAATGCATTCCCTAGCATATTTCCATGTTAACAAAACAAGCTAATTGTCATTAAACTTGGATGTCCTGTAATATACATATTCGTGACAAATGTGCCTGGGGTCTGCAAAAATATGACTTATTTCTCTTACTGTATGACAGGTATTGACTTTTTTGTTCTACATTTCACCTAAGAGTGTTGGGAACTACAACTTAAATGTGAAATGGTGCTTTTGGCTGATTTACTTTTGCTGCGCCAATACCCTGAAACAGAGAGTCTGGCAGTTCTCGCGCTTCGCTGATATCTTGACGCAAGGAACTACCATTCCTCTCAATAAACCTGCAGTCATCTCTCCTCCCTGCTGAAAGTTATGAGCGATTTCAACAGGAATAAAAAGGTAATTTTGCAGCTACATTTGGTGACTACTGCATTGGGAGTTGAGAAAAAGTCCCCAAATGTATATCATCCAATTGTACCCTATTAGTGCAATAATGAGAACCTAAGAACATAAGAAAAGTTTACAAACGAGAGGAGGCCATTCAGCCCATCTTGCTCGTTTGGTTGTTAGTAGCTTATTGATCCCAGAATCTCATTAAGCAGCTTCTTGAAGGATCCCAGGGTGTCAGCTTCAACAACATTACAGAGGAGTTGGTTCCAGACACTCTCTGTGTAAAAAAGTACCTCCTATTTTCTGTTCTGAATGTCCCTTTATCTAATCTCCATTTGTGACCCCTTGTTTGAGTCCTTGATTCTTTTTTCAGGTTGAAAAAGTCCCTTGCATCAATACCTTTTAGAATACTGAATGCTTGAATCAGATCACCACGTAGTCTTCTTTGTTCAAGACTGAATAGATTCAATTCTTTAAGCCTGTCTGCATATGACATGCCTTTTAAACCCAGAATAATTCTGGTCGCTCTTCTTTGCACTCTTTTTACAGCAGCAATATCCTTTTTGTAGCAAGGTGACCAGAACTGTACACAATATTCTAGATGAGGTCTTACTAATGCATTGTACAGTTTTAACATTACTTCCCTTGATTTAAATTCCACACTTTTCACTATATATCCGAGCATCTTGTTGGCTTTTTTTATAGCTTCCCCACATTGTCTAGATGGAGGTTGGGACAGGACCATGGCTGATGCAGTTTTTTTTGGATAACTATCTTCTACTGTATGTACCCTTATAAAAGTTTACCACAGTAAATTTGTACAGCAATTCTGCAGTTTTTCCACGGTTTGTTATGTATTTAATATGCTTTACTATACCTCTCTGGGCTTTACAATGCTTACATATGCTCTACCATGCACTCACTGTGATTTATTACACATTGCTATGTTTTTACAATGGTAAACTTTTATAAGGGTGGTCTATACTGAACTAGACTTTGCAAAATAAATAAACATATTGCATTATTAGGAAGAAAGAGTGGTGGAAATAATCATCAGCCATAGGGAATAATTTATTTAATGTAAAAAAACATCCTTACATTTTGGACGTATGTATTAAAGGTTTCTGACTCTCTGCTCCTCTTGAAAAGCAGGCCTGGCTTGTCTGGAGTGGAGTGGCTGCTAATGAGATAAGACAAAATAATGCTAGTGTTTATTATTGTTTACTCGTTGATTTACTGTTTAATTAAGTTTGGCTTTTTTTATTAGTGTACCATGTATTTATTTATTTATTGCTTTTAACAGTTAACATTTTATCACAGATAGAAAATGTTTTAAAGGTGCAATACCTCATATAGTTTTAGTATTTTCTGGCTCCACCATTTCCAACAGTTAAAACATTATTGTTATAACTGATAGTACACTATAATAAACAAACCTACTGTCTATACATAATTATACTTTTTTTCTTTGTCTGTTGTGAAATTACTTTTTTTACATTTTGATATTGAGGCTTTTCTTGTTTTGTTATTTTTTTAATGAGACATACAGAAGATATTTCAATTCTCATTTAGTATTTTCAAAATTTAGAACAAGTATATGATTTTAGGTTATAAGCTTATGTTGAAGCATAATTTTCCCACAATAATAATAAAAAAGTTATTTTACAGTATGTGAAATGTATAACCATGAAGGAAATATGTACATGTATCAATGAAACTAGGATCAGAAATAAGAAAATAGAGGTGATATTGAATACCAAATGGTATTCATAGGAATGCTGCTACAATGCACCGGGGCCAGTATAGTACAACGGCAATACCAATTGATGGTATTAGTATCCAAACGCACATTTTGACATATCAATGGTATCACAACATTATGAACCAATACACACAAGCCATAGTATTACAGTATTAAGAGCAATGTGTATTTCCAATGCTGGTAGTGGTCTGCTACAATGGTGCTAAGGTTCTTCAGTATAATACAATTGTATCAAAATATTATTTTTTAAACCATTATGTAAGGCATGAATAACTTAAAATGTTTTTCAATCATAATAACACACTTTTTTATTGCTGGTTTGGAAATCATCAGCAAAATGCTTATTTGTTCTTATGTTGTTGTTGCATTTTCCCCCAAAATGAAATAAAATAAACCCATTTTCCAAACTTCACATATCATTATATATACACTTAGCATACAGTGTTTAGCATAAAGTGTTTAAGAATATCTTGCTGTATAGCGATTTGCTCAGCCTTTTGTTTAGAGATGCTACTGGCACCAAATGCTCTTGCATTTGAAAAGGCAGTTGGAAATCATTGGATTACAGTGTTCAATCATAAATAGTGTAGACTGCCACTTAATCTAAATAAAGGTAAAGATCCCCCAGGTGAATTAACTAAACAAATGACTCAGTTCAATTAAAAAGATTTATAGATTGTATCGCTAGATAAATCCTGGATGACTGAGTATTGTGTACTTGTATCAGGAATAAACACATCAGCAATTATTGTGCCATCCGCATTTGTCTGATGAATGGTCGTGCAGTATTCTCTATATATCTGTCATACCTAACAAAGTTTACATACAAAAACTTTGCTTGATTGTTCATTGCTAAATTGCAGTACTAATGAAATGCAGTTTAAAATTCACATTAAATTGATATAAAGTTAATAGTAATTATGTTGGGTTTCATAACTTTCAGTGTCATGGCCTTTACATGGTTCAGTTCACAAGCTAATTTTTAACCCTTTAATTCACCTATGTGCAGTACATCCTTACCATTCCTGACTGATTTACAGGAGGATAAAAAAGTAATGTTTATGGAGGTTATTTTCAAAGGAGATCTGCTGGAGGATAGTTCTATATGCCATTATTTCAACCATTTTTTCGGCACCTCTGTTTTTCCCTCCAATTGAGTATTTTCTAAAGCTGCAGAAAACACGGTGGGAATCTCTCCGCTAGTCTGGTTCATTAGTTATTCTGACACTTTCTTTTTGGCGGAATATATAATGATCTAACAATCTGCGTTTATTTTCCAAAGACCAAAGTGGCTGATAATTTAAACTTCCACCAGTTAGCTTTCCGCCTTCTTCATAATGGTCAATACAGCTATCTGCCAGTATAAAGAGTGACAGCACTTCAGATCAAAGCAGTGGAGCTGGAAATGTTTTTCTAGTGGGGGTGCTGAAAGCCATTGAACAAAACTGTAACCCCTGTATATGATGGAAGCCATACACTCGGTTGCTATTATGTTAACCACCCAGCTGCCCATTTATTTTGTCAATTTCCATGTCAAAAATGGTCTTTTTCTTTTTTTTTTGCTGATTTTTCATTCTTAGCCCTCAAATAAGCAATTTGGACAATTTTCAAAAAAAAAAAATAATTGCCATATTTTTAAAAAATATACGCTTTTCTATTGTTATTATGAAAAACTTAAATATATTATTTCAATGGAACTTAAATAATACAATAACAATTTGTTTACAATTGTAGCATTATAACAACAGTGCAACAAAAAGTCATACCACTTTTTAGAATTTTCTTTTGTGTGATAGATTTCAAAGCAGATTTTCAATCACATCATACAGGGTGATTGATGTGGTAAACTTACTTTCTATCTTACACAGTTTCGGGTACAGGTGTGTATCACTGTTATATACACTATTATCTGTGAAGCGTACTTCATCAGCAGAATAAATCGGTTCCTTACAACTCCTTGTAACATCAACAAAGACATAAATACCCTCATCTCATTCGCTAAAGTAAGCATCTATTCTTTACTCTACAAATGTGGCTGTCCATTTTTTACTGCTCATCTATGGATGGGCCGGTCTGTCAAGCACATTTCTTAGGGACTGTTGCCGTCTGTCAGCGAAAAACAAAACTACAGACTACAGTACCACATGATGTGTTAAACTTTGCAGACACACATATAACTCCCTGCATGCTATTCTCATGGGAGTGACACATTATACATATACACAACCATACACATAGTTGTAGTCAAAAGTTTACAGACCCCAATGGGAATTTATAATTTCTAGAAATTTCTCGAAAACAAAGAATTTTAGGAAAACTCAGAAAATGTGAATTCAAACGTATTCATACCCTTTGATGCTATAATAGTATTGTCTACAAGGTGCTACAAATGTCAATATAATAATGCTGAACCTAATTCTAGAAAAGTCTAGAAAATGCTGGATTGTAGGAACATTTTTAGAGAGTATAAAAGGGTTAGGCATAGGATGATTGCTGTCATTACCAATAAGTCAATATGGGATAAAGTAAAGAGCTAACTGAAGACCTTAGGCAGAAAATTATTTATTGTCATAAAGCTAGAGAAGGATACAAGAAGATTTCCAAGCATTTGAGTATCCCAATTTCAACTACTGTTTCTATTGTCAAGAAGTACTCATGGCACTGTCACAACGCTTCCTCGGTCTGGAAGAAAGAAGGTTCTTTCACCAAGAACAAGTAGAATTGTGAGTAAAACATCACAAGGACAGTCGCTTAAAGTTTCCAAAACGAAATTTGAATGATGGATATGAGTTCTGATCAAAGGTTTTGTGGAGTGATGAAACAAAAATCGAGCTATTTGGTAACGCTGATAGTCGTTACGTTTGGAGAAAGTCTGGTGAGGCGTACAAAGAAAAGAACACCATACCTACTGTTAAGCATGGAGGCAGTAATATCCTTCTATGGAGCTGTGTGTTTCCTCTAATGGCACAGGAAATTTAGTTCCAATACATGGTAAAACGGATTCCACAGCATACCAAAGGATATTGGCCAATCATCTGAAACCCTCTGCTACAAAACTTGGTTTAAAGTGCAACTGGACGTTCCAACACAACAACGATCCAAAGCACACATCAAAGTCCTCGGAATTTGAATGAACTGGAACAATTTTGCGTTGAAGAATGGTCAAATATCACTAAAGAATTATGCCAAAAGCTCATTGACAAATATCCTAATCGTTTAAAAGAGGTTATTATTGCTAAAGGTGCCTCAACTAGCTATTAATTTATTTTTACTTGTCAGGATGTGAATACTTTTGAATTAGCATTTTTGAGTTTTGCAAAACAATTACTGAAAAAATGTAGGCCTATTTCTTGTAACTTTTTTTCCTCAGCCACAAAAGCAAAACTTTTGCTACAAAAACATTTTTCCTATAATTATTTGTTTTCGAGAAATTTCTAGAAATTATAAACTTCCACTGGGGTATGTAAACTTTTGACTACAACTGTATATAAATAATTTATTGTTGGTGTGAGGGGAGATTGTAAAGCTGTGATGTATTAAAAGCAGCGGCTCAGTCTACAACCGCGGTCTTTAAAATGATATAAATATATTATTTTTGTTAACCTGTTTGTTTTAGCCAGCGTACTGCTATTGTTTTGTTCCAGTGTTGTGCTTGTTTTTTTGTTATTTGTGTTATAAATTAAACCTGCAACTTTCTGTGGCTGAGTCTCCTTCCTGGTAGAAACAGCTTGCCAGTGACGTCATCCCGTGCACAGATGCTCTATCATTCACAGAGTTGGAGTGAAATGTATATATGCATGTACAGTCTTCCTACATATTTTATATTTTTTTATTTAGTGGATAAAACATTGATTATTTTCTTGATGCATCTAAATAATAACCATTAATCGAACAAAATGTCATTTTTATAGGAATGAGTGAAAGCAGCTGCTTTACGATTGCACTTTTCATTTTAAATATTGCACTTAACGATAAATACTTTATGACAATTTACATTTACTACAAACAATCTATTAAGATTACACTGCTGCATTGTCCTGCAATTGTACAGATTTTCTTAACAGTGTAATAATAATAATAATAATAATAATAATAATAATAATAATAATAATAATAATAATAATAATATGTGTTTGTTTTATGTTGTCCTTGAAGTTAAAAAAGCAGTTCTGATAAGACTATGAATGACACAATCAGCTTAAGCTCCTTGAGCAAGAATTTGCACTTTTTGCCTTTACAGCTGGTCTTGTTTCCATTTGCAGGGATTAAAATAAGACTCCGATTGCATAGCAGTTTCACCATTTCTGGTTTTACTATGAGCTTGATAGCCACAGTGTCTAGGTAACAAGCTGTCACAGAGACCGAAGGAATTCGAGCTGTAAATCTCCCTCCCGACCAGAAAGGGCGCTGTGTAAGGTTGGTGGTATGCTTCCTCCTAGATGGGCAGCCTTGATGGTAGGCGGAAACCAGAAGATGACCATATTAAGGGGACCGCCTAGCTGCACGTACACGGAAGGACTACATTGCAGTCAGCTACGGAACAGACATCGATTGGAGAAACCATGGCACCGGGTTGATTGCAGGGAGGAGTTTGGGGGTACAAAGGGGAAGCAGCTACGTCAGTACGGCCCCTTACGCTGAGACGTGATTCACAGCCAGAGCGTGTGCGTGTTTAGTTTGTTATTGTTTGTGTTTGTCTTGTTGTAGAAGAGGACTGCGGAGATCGGGAGCTGCCACCACTGATCTAGCACTTACCCCAGATCACTACCCCACTGCACAGCACAGCACGAGCACCACTTTTACAGCATGAGCACCACTTTTACATTTACAAGAAATTAATCATGGATGAATACAGCTTAAAGGAAAATGAGAAAGGCAAGTCATCAATTTGGAAAACATTCTGATTACTTGCCAATGAAAATGGACACACTGTGGCTGGATACGTTGCCTGTGTCTCATGCAAGAAAGTCTGTGCTTTCAGTAGCCATAAAACAGGTACATTAAACATAAATCACAATGGTTATGGTTAACCGCTCAACTAGCCCGTTGCTCGGGGGGTTGGTGTGTGTCTTCTGTATCCCCATCTGCTTTCACACCTCTGCGAAGACCCTGGACTCGAAATTGCGGGCCTGATCACTGTGGAGCTCCTCAGGCATCCCAAAGTGGCTGAACATGCCCCCCGGAGGGCACTGGCAATGGTGGGCATGCTCTGATCTGGTAGAACGTATGCCTCGGGCCATTTGGTAAAATAGTCCTTTGCCACCAGCACAAACCAGTTCCTTTGCTCGGATCTCTGGAAGGACCCAAGGACATCCACAGCCATGTGCTCCATTGGGGCCCCACCTAGTAGCTCTGTAGAGGTGCTCGTGATTGTCCTGGTGGTCTTTTTTGGGCTGTGCAGCTGTCGCACCACCGGCAATGGGTCTACGTCGCACCTAAGTGACCCCAGTAAAACTGGTCCCACAGTCAGTGCAATGTCTTTGCCACTCCAAAACGGACAATTCCTGCAACATGATTCTCCTACACACACACACACACAATGCACCGTGCAACTCCTGCATGCACACACAACAAGGCTTTTGCAATTACACTACTATGTAACCACATACGCAATTAAAGCATAATTAAAGAGGCACTTAATGTAACATGTTACTAAATATTTAAAACATTTTGATTAGATTTTATATTAACATTCTGTGGATATCTGTTGAACCATTTTGAAAAAATTGCAATAACAATATTTGATATTATGTATAGGCCATGGCAATCACGTACTGACGGATATTAGAGAAGTACTTAACCATGGCAACTCTAACAGGCACATGATGCAGCCAAATATGACATCGACTCTAATGCCCCTTCCAAGCTCAAATCAGTCTTTGGTTTGACCTGTTTTACAGTCAACTAACAAGCAGTAAACAGCTTTAAGCCTTAAATCACATGACATGCCACACAGTTCAGCTCCTTTTCACCATCTTGCTTCCTGATGTGTCTACTTTATTTCCAAATTGTTCCTAAAAAAAGTGGCGACAGCCAGTAAATAACAAATACATTTTAACAAATGAAATCAGTTAAATTTAAAACAAAAAAGACATATAGTACAGCATGCCATAATACAGTGCAGTCCGTTTATAAGAATCACATCTGTCCCTGGTGTTTTGATTCTTATAAGCAGATGATTTTTAAAAGCGGACCGATATGATTACTGTGGTGCAGAATCAAACAGCATGAGAATGATACAAGCTTGTTCCCTGGCTGCAGTGTAATGGGTTGACCACTAGATGTCACGAGTTCCCGCATGTATGCACGCCCACGAAAAATCCACAGCTGCTTTCCTTAACGAATTACGGATAATAGTCAGTTGGTTAACAGCTTGTTAAAGTTAATGCCACCTCGATAGAAATGGCTTAACTGATAGCTTTGTGATAGGGGTATAGAGGCATAAGGAAGCAGAATTAACAAAAATAAACCAAAACTCGAGGAAGAGATCTAGGGCTGTATTTTCCCCTGTGGGCAAACTGCCCACTCCATTGGAAATTAATTAGATGGGCAGTTTGCCCACAGTTTGCACAAAGGGAAAATCAGGCCCTTAGTGTTTGTTCCACATGAAGTACTGTATAGTTAGAGCTTCATCTGAGAGCTTGGTTTATTTTGTTTGTTTTATTAGCGGTTGTTTCGCTACCGCAGTGTAAGAAAAATAAAACCAACACCAGTTTGAAACTGTAAATCAAGACTCCAGCCTGATAATTTACACTGTCCTCGGCCACTCTGTCACGTTACAATTAGCAAAAGCGTGCCATCAGCAGTTTAAATACATTATATACAGATGTCAATGGTGCTCAATCACTGAGGACAATACATAAAAACAAGTCGTCGTGGGTAAGCAGCTTGTTATATGACCACGATTATTTTTACTCAAGGCTGCACAATCCTATTTTACTACAGTATACTTGAGAAGCGATCGTCTCGTGAGGGTGCCTAGTTTAACTGCCGTGCGGTGTTACATGTGATGCCCTTTGAATTAAAATGACATTACAGTACAGTATTTTACTGTCAGGACTACCACTGCATTTAAACATCTATGGCTTATTTATTTTCTGTTGCGATGCAAATCTCACAGTTTTTCATTAAACGGAGATGCAAAGCGCTGCAATCCCCTCCCAATCCTCCTCCTCACCGCGCCGCGCCGTCAACATGCGTATCACACAATAACACTGCTGTACTCGGTATGGATTCAATGAACATGTATTCACTTTATTGAAACACATTTTCACAAACAGAAAACACAAAAAACATACCTGCACAATGCAGTGGCACACTCATGTTTGATTACAAACAATGCAGTGTTTCCTGCATCATTGCACTATCCATGCTGCGTACGTGCCTAATCACGCGAGATGTGATCAAATTCAAAAACAGCTTTTATTGGCTGTACACGTCATTGCACTTGATCAAGTACCGTATTACATGTAGTCAGTTTGCCCCGAAATGATTTTTATAAGCGGATTGCTTGATTCTTACAAGCTGATTATTTTAGCATGGTTAGTATAGGAATGATTTGGTCCTAGTGGTTTTGATCACTATATGTGGTTGATTCTTATATCCGTGATTCTTATAAACAGAGTGCACTGTATTTGAATAATTTTAACCAACACAAATAATGCACAGGAATAGACCTAGGGCAAGATTTACAAATCATTTGCACCAGTATTAAGTTTGCTCTAGTTGTTTCTAAAAGGAAAAACAAATGTTGCACAACTTTGATGTTAGAAATGGTCAAATGGCTACATTCTACAGTATATAATAGTGCTCTTTTATGTGCAAGCTGAGACTGCCTGGCACATACTGACAGGGGTGCTGGCTTTAGTTCCATTTGTGCACCCTGTGTATATATGAAGGAATGTTGCAGACAACAAACACATGGTTCCCTCGCATCATTAAGAGTCATTAAATGTGAAAGTATTTTTTTAAGGCCATTAAAAGTCAGTAAAATTCATTTAGTTGTCATTAAAAGTCATTAATTCGAGACAAAATCAGCTCGGTTGAATTGTAATGTCTATTGAATTGCACTCGTAATGCTCTCCATTTCTGCGGCAACTGTGAGTTTGTTGTCGTTGCTGGCGCTGGTTACACATCTGTGAGCAGCTGCAGGGTGGTTGCCATGCCATGCAATGGCGCGGTTGCTGCACAGTAGTGTAACACCACCTGCTGACATAGCTGCCTCTCTCCCTAGTAAATCATCACAACAAAGTTAGCATATCGTGGGTCCTAGATCGAAGCTGCTCAGCTGACATTATGAGTATCACTGTGGGGGGAATTGAATCAAAACGGGCCTATTGTTAGCTTTAAGGCTTCAAAGCCTTGTCGCAATGGGCAAATGCATATTCAATGAGCAGTGGCTCACCATTGAGTAGTTTGCCTTGTGGATAGAGAGCGTACAAGATAAATATTCTTTCTGATGCTGCCTTTGCAAGAAAACCTGCAGCCTCGGGAATATGGGGAAAACTGAGTTGAGAACTCATGCGGCCAGCCAGACTCACAAAAAGGCTGTAGAAAACGTAAATTTCAAAGTGAGTAGCTGAAATCTTATTTTACTATACTAGATCTAGACTAAGATCCAGATACTAGCTAATTTTGGGGGGATCTAGATCTATATGAAGTAGAGATGTGCGGTTTTGGAAATTTTACTTTGGTTCGGTTGCAGTTTGGTTTTACTTTTAAAAACTCAGTTTTCAGTTTTTCTTTTTAAGCCTAACTGGATTTTTTAGACACTAATATGCTAAAGTTACTGTTTTTCTCAAGTGAATTAAAAAAAGGGTTGAATGCCTCTAACGATCACATCAGAAACGCTGATCAGCTGTTTATTCAGTCTGATCATTTGTCTGAAAAGTAAAACAGCTGATTAGAGTAGCTACCTGAGATAGGAGATGGTGAGATAGGTTTGTCTATTAACCTATATTTAAATAATGAATCACTTTACGCAATACTTTACCACAAGTCTCCTAAATATATGTTATCAGTATGTTAGAAACTCTTGTTACTACTATTTTCCAATGACAATAATGTAGGAATCACAATTTTATTTCTCCATTACTCCCTACGGATATTATTCACACGTACGCACTGAGAAACGTGTTGCGTGTCCACAGGACACGCTCAACAAGGAACAACAAAAAAAAAAAGAGACACTTTTATTGCTCCAGACCGGTTTAGTTTTCTTTTTAATTGAACCGAACATTTTGTTAACCGCACATCTCTAATATTAAATCTAGATTATGTTGAAAAATTGTCAAACACTTCTAAAACAATCCAGCTTGATCAGACTCAGACTGAAGGCTTATAGTTGTATTAGATTGTGTACACTGTGCAGTAGCCCACGTAAGGGTTTATGTACTAGAACTTTAAGCCACCGGTTATGCTTTGTGTTGTTTGAAAATGATATATTTTATTTCAGAAGTGTACTGCACAGCTCAACCTGAAACATCTAATATCAATTTCTATGGATGGTCCAAAAATTCCTTGAGCACATGCAGGACGAACAGATAGAACAGTTTGGGGGGAAGCAGCTCCTAATGACAGGCAGTTGTGGGCTTCACACCTTGCACAACGCATTCAAAGGTAACAGTTCAATTGCAGAGTTGGATATTTATTTGATGTGAATATACCATACATTTTTAATGATTATGAGTATTGTGAGTATGTAATTTTGAAGGAATGCATGTGTAAAGTTTATTGATAAAAGTTTCTAAAATGGTTTATTATATATAAGATGAGTTTTACTAGAGAGAAAGCATCATAGATCAGCAATATTAGATATATATTATAATTATTGCTTCTGTTTTTTGGGTGTTATTAATTGTATTTTTCGGTGCTTATTTTTAGCTGTTTTCGAGTTTCATGTAAATCGTTTTTTTTTTTTTTCGGGGCTTTCGTTTTTGATATACTGTATGAAATTAGTGTTTACGGTTACTTTCCAAAATAATTGAGTGTTTTTTTTGTGTGTGTGTGTGTCAAAATATGTATAGTAACTCGACAGTACTTGCACACTTAAGTTGTACCTTCTTTCCTTTGCTGTCTTCCACAACGAAATCCCTATGGTCACAGGCACATTCTTCTGGGGTTTTTGTGTGTTGGCATTTTTGTACATTTCGCCACAATTCTGTTTTAAATCATCCATGTCTTAACTGTAATACAACTTTAAATCCAGCTAACAAGCCTCCATCATAATTTTAATCTCATTTTAAATCTCGCAAGTGGAGTCTCACAATAGAAATGTAGGAATATGCTGTCACTCAGTAGTTGGGGCGGGTTTAAAGTATTCAGAACTAATCATTGATAGGTACAAGTCAGGAACACGGGACATTGCCCAGCAGCAGTGGGAAATGTATTTATTATTATTTTTGTAGTAGGTTTAATTTTTTTTAAATGTGAAAAGGGTAAAGTCAATGTGAATAGATTAACCATTTCCAGAGTTTTTACGGTGTTTTGCTGTATTTATTGGCTATCTGTAGATTTATTTTTTTTGTATTGGGGGTGTTTTATCGGGTTTTATCGGTTAAAACTGAAAATCAGAAGCCCTAATTATAATATAGTATTTTATGCTTTCAGCTTGCTTCACAAAATGGGAGTTGGAGAAAGTGTTATCAAGCATTTTATAAACTCTTCAAGGATGCCCCTGCTAGACACGAAGACTACATGTCAGTTAATCAAATCGAAGAGGACTGTGACTTCCCAATAAAGTTCTGTGGGCATAGATGGCTTGAAAATCAGCCCATGGTGGTGAGGGCTGTCACACGGCTGGCTGACTCGTGACGTCAGAACCAGAAGATAAATAACACAGACAGGACAGATGAGGTGAAATGATGAAGACGCTTGCTTGCGCCGGTTTATTATAAATAAAAAGGTTTGAACAAAACACAGGACACGGCACTTTAGCCAAAATAAACAGACAAACAAAACAAACAGACACTAACAAACAGGGACGAACAAACACGGTGAGTACAAACACCACTTCTTCTTCTTCTTCTTCTTATTCTTTTTGTTATCGTTTACCTCCTTCTCCACACCCGTTCTCCACTCACCGAACACACAACCCCGAGTGAGTAAAATTTGCATCTATATATACTGTTGTGCCGGGATTCAATTACTAATTACTTATTCACTTGAATCCCAGCACGTGAATTAATTATGTGCAACCTCGTGCTCACATATTATATACTTTAAATGCACGTGAAGTGATGTGCAATCCTGTGCCTAAATACAATTATACATTTTAAATCACACGTGAAACACAGACCCGTTTATATCCCGTGTACCAATGCCTATACACCAACATTAACACAGCACACGCAACATACAACACAGAAATGCACACAGGGGCGGGGCACATTGCCACAGGGCCTAGATGTGTGGGAGAAGGTCATGAAGATACATCAGAGCAGTGACCGAGAAAAAAGTGCCACACCCCCACAACCTATCCTTTGATGTTCTGGCGAAAGCAAGCAAAGACCAACTTATAAAAGCAAAAATGCAGTTTCTCCTGGCAGTGACGGTGATGAACCTCTACTGCCCTACATGGCTGCAGACTTGCAAGACTTACTGATGGTATGATTCTACACAATGTCATGATATTATTCATAGTTTGTTGTTAAATTTAAACAAAAATTCAATAAGTAAGTTTCCATGATCAGGATTGGTGTTAAACAATTATAGCATTTCTATGATAGCTATTATTCAATAATGTCACAATTATTATGGGTTTCAAAATAACATTAAATGAAATAGAAAAGTCTCCGAAAGTAGTAGGAGTCAATAACTGTACATGACAGTGTAAAATAGGATGTCTGTTTCCCAGTTTTAATTAATTTTCGTACATACTAAGATTAGTCAAAATACAAATTATCAATTATAGATTATTTTAATTTCAGAGTTTGCTTTGTCGCTTCATCAAGAAGGACCACCTTGATTCACATGGAACACCAGAGAAGCTAGCAAAGATCGATGTGACGAACAAGGAGGTGTATGTACATGGATGGTGCATGTAAGTGGATGTTGGTTTTGCTGCTGAAGCAACTCTGACGGTATGAAAAGTTTACTTTAATATACATGAAGACACCAGCACTTGATATGACACTACTCCTTCTCTCATTATGACTAGTGCACATGTTGTGTGTTGCATTTCTTGATACTTATATTACAAATATGATACATGCAGCATAGGTGTGTGAGTACCAAAATATAATCATATATATTAATAATTATGTGTTTAGGCATGTGGTGCTTTACTTGCAAATGTTTCCTTAGCTTAGAGAAGACTTTAATCTGGTCAACAGCTTATTTAAACATATTCTACCCTCTCTTTGCAGGTACTGTCCCGGGAGGAGAAAATCAGCCCCAGAAAACTGCTGGAATTTCAAATGGAGTGCCTGAAAGGATTGACCGCTATGAGTAAAAAGACCCTAGACAAGAATCCTCTGAAGTACTCTCTTTTTCAAAACATCTCATGCTTAGACCCAAGAAAGATGTCAAAGAAGCCTGAGATTTATGTGAGTCAAATGAAGAAACTCACAACCTCATCAATGCTAAAAACCCGGCTTGGTTGCTGGGGAACTTGTTTGTCAGGAGATGCAGCAGTTTGTGCATACAGAGGCAAGGGCAGAATATTTTAGAGATTTCAGCCCCAGTAAGACCAGGCTTGATACATTCCTAATGGAGCACATGACCAAGTACGAGCATCTGCTAGAAGTCTATAAGAATCTACTGCTCCTTTCTCATGGCCAGGCTGCAGTAGAGGTTTCTCTGTGAACAAAGAGGTGGTGCAAGACAGCCAGCACACAGACACACTCATTGCCCAGAGGATTGTGTATGACGAAGTGAGCAGTTGTGGTGGTGTCCTCCAGGTACCAGTCACTCAAGAGCTCCTCAAGTCAGCAAACAGTTCGAGGAGCAGGTAATGCGATTATCTAGAAAAACAGAAGAGGAAGCAGAAAACTGATGAAGAAAAAAGAAAAAGGAAGAGAATTGAGGACATAGAAAGCCTTAAAAAGCAAAAACTTTCAAGAACGTCATTGAAAACCTTAAGGAAAGTGTAGACAGGATATCAGAGGAAGCTGAGAAATCAATAAATGAAAACATGGCCCAGAAACTAGCTCAAGCAAATGCCCTCAGGTCCAAGAGAGAAGAGAAGACGGCAGAACTGCAAACTGTTCAAGTGGAGCTGGAGGAGAGAGAAAATGATCTGAAGAAATGCCACTAAAATTCCACTAACAATGCTCAAGTACTAGCATTTGACATTATTTATGGTGCCAAAGATAACAGTTAAACTGGTTCTGTTGCAATGTTAAAGTTCAATTTTTATATACTGTTAAATCATGTGATGCTATGCATGAAGCTTGGCACAATATCCTACAAAACTTATTCTATTGAAACTTGTATGTGCTCCTACATGGATCTTGACTTGAACACTTCAATAGACAATATAAGACATCACTTATTTTGTTGACGTTTTAAAATTTCAAGTACTATTTAATATTGCTAGTAGATGTCATGATGCTACAGGAGACTTTTTTTTTTTTTTTTAAATTTAGTCGTCGCCAATTATTTTTACCCCGGTTTTCACCCCAATTTAGCATGCCCAATTATTATCTGTATCCCCGGCTCACCGCTCGCAACCCCCCCGCCGACTCAGGAAACGGAGGCTGAAACACGCGTCCTCCGAAACGTGCTCCTTCCAAGCCGTCATTTTTCGCACTGCAGATCCACAGCAATGCTACCAGACCTATAGTGCCGGAGGACAACACAGATCTGGCGGCTCCGCTGCAGAGCCACAGGCGCCCTATCGGCCACAGGGGTCGCTGATGCGCGGTGAGCCGTGGATTCCCCTGCCGACCTAAGCCCTCCCTACCCGGGCAGCGCTCAGCCAATTGTGCGCCGCCCCCTAGGAACTCTCGGTCACGGTCAGCTGTGACATAGCCTGGATTCGAACCAGCGATCTCCAGGCTATAGGGCACATCCTGCGAGGAGCGCCTTTACTGGATGCGCCACTCGGGAGCCCACTGCTACAGGAGACTTGACAAGTTGTGCCAATGCATAAAACTGGTAACAATAAGACAGCACTGTTTGTTGGGTTGTTGTACAGTGTGATGTTACATCCATCAGTCAAGTGAAAGAATCTCAGGAATAACAATGACATTCAGTTATGAACTTGTTGTCTTTAGTTTGTTTTTATTATTATACTTGAAATAAAAACTTTGAAATCCAATGAATAATCATCTTGGACTTGTGCATATGTAGACTTCGGCAATGCACCTATTATAATGATATAACACTTTGATCCAGGTCATTAAAAAGTCAGTAATTATGACTGTGAAAAGTCATTAAAAGTCATTATTTTTCCACATCCTTAACGTGCAGGAACCTTGCACACATGAGAGCTCTAACTTAACTGTGTTTAAAAAAATGTAAAAAAAAAAGCTAACACTGAATGAAAACCGTTGTACATTTTCCAGATGATTCTATTGACAGTTGTTTTCTTTAATTATTTAATTAGAGCCTTACTGTGGCAAAGTGGTAATTAGTAACAGGTGTATATCAGGTGTGGTGGGGATGCAGTAATCCCAAGAACAAACAGACAACAAAGTAAGGGTGAAATGGTTGATTTAATGATTATTAATCCAATGGTCTGATGACCAGTCAGCAAATAATAATGAACTGGCAATGAACAACAATGTCTATTGCACAGTAGTCAAAAGGGTTGCAGTCCCATAAACAATAAGCACAGTACTAACACGCACAATTAGACACACACACACGATCACAAGTCCAAAGTGAGTGCTCTCAGCGCTTGTGGTGAAGTACAGTATAATACGTGCTATACTTGTGAACAAGTGCTGATAACAATGTTAATTGTTACTGTAGTGCAGTGTTTATCCGGTTTTGTGCTGGCCCTTGGTGACAGCTCCGGATTCATGTTTAGCCGTCTAGTGCTATAAAACAAAAACACAGACAGTTACTAAACAGACACGAACAAATAAAACTCACAAATATTTTCCCGTACGCTTTCTTTGCGTCTCACATGGTCCTTCCAGTCTCTCAATAAAAACCAAGCGAAGGAAAAGATTTACAATTCTCCAGCCCCTTTATGTCATGATGCATGACCCCTTGGTAAACGATTGCAGCTGACTCTATTGCCTGCAGCTGCTACCTCGTTTACCTTCCGGGTCAATACGTTCCTGCAACAGAGTCTTGCCTTCTTCCAGGCTGACTGACTTTCCGACCCAGGAAATGAACTCTCAGGCCAACCCATCCAAAGCCTTTCACTTTAGCTACTTAGCGCCCTCACAGGTTGGGAGGGAGATTGTGACGGAAATATAATGAGTTCTGGTTGTAAATCGCCCTCTCGACCTGTGAGGGCACTAAGTAGCAAAAGGGAAAGGCTTTGGACAGGTTGGCCTGACAGTTTATTCCCTGGGTCGGGAGGTCAGTCAGCCTGGAAAAAGACGAGACTCTGGTGCGGGAACATATTGACCTGGAAGATAAACGAGGTAGCAGCTGCAGGCAATAGAGTCAGCTGTAATCGTTTTCCAAGGGGTCATGCATAATTGCATAAAAGGGGCCGGAGAATTGTAAATCTTTTCCTTTGCTTGGTTTTTATTGAGAGACTGGAAGGACCATGAGAGACACAGAGACTTGTGTGTTAAAAGAAATATTCGTGAGTGTTTTGTTTTGGCTTACTATTTGGTCACCAGACCTGGATTATAAATAAAACAACTATTTTTCATAACGGATTACAAATCTCTTGTCTGTTTATTCCTGCACTGCATCACCTCTGCACCTCTACATAATCAGCAACCACTTTGCCACAGAGATTTACAACCAGAACTCATTATATTTCTGTCACACTAATCTATAAAGAACACACAATACAGCACTTTTAAAGCAGTAAGAGGCAGCCCCTACAACAAATATGAAGATATAGTTCTACAGTTTGCTTGTCTAACACAGTCAGTATTTGGAATATTTGACTCTGACGGCCATATTTATAAGCATTAAGACAAATTGTGGCAAGGCAAATTCATACAAAAAGATTTCTCAGATAAAAATCATTATGAAGATTCTTCTTATCTGTCCATTCTTAAAAAGAAAATGTGGTGATATACTTGAAACTGCATGCCCACTGTTTACAAGCATTTTTCTGAATGATGTACATGTAAAAGTCTGGAGAGACCTATCTTGGCAAGACTATTATATCACAGATTAACTAAATGTCCAAGTTAAGGAGCTGGGATGCCAGCTCGGCCCTCTACAGTAATGTTGGATCTAGTCTCTTGCAGTTTGTATATTGGAATCTGAAAGTTAGGCTGCGGATAAAAACCCAGTGTTAAAGCACCTGCTTCTTATGTCTTTTGAGTAGGAGGCTGTAGACAGTCAAAAGACACATGTCATTTGGGTATATAAATACTATATACTGTACATTTGATACAACCATCTGAATGTCTTTGTATCAGATCATTTGAGCAATATGGCTTATATCAGATAGATTGTATCAGATGGAAATCATCACATTAAATGTGTCTATATGGTTTAATTATTCTTATTTAACTATATGTTATATAGTACAATAGTTCCTTGCTAAACCGGACAGGTCGGGAGACAGACAGGTTGTCCGAAATAATGAGTTGTCCAATTTAAAAAAAATCTATACCACTACAGTGTACAGTAGCCTACTGAATACTTAGAGCACTTTCTTTTTATTTAGCCTATATGCTACCGGTTACACAAAATAAGTCATGCTACTGCATTGTACACATTACAATGTGAAAATAATACATATTATTTTAAATTAAACAAAATTATTTTAGTGCATTTTCTTTTTTACTGTAGCCTACTTAGTACACAATTAACACAAAATAGACCATGGTGCCGCTCATGATCATGTTATGATACTATACAGTACCGTACATATACTGCACACACTTTACAAAAATAAATAATTTTTAAATGTAAATTGAAAACTTTATAGTGTATGCATGGCTGTAAATAAAACACATAGCCTACCTGCTACTATTGTTTTCTCATGGTATGAGTCAGACTTCCTTTGCAAAAGCAATTAAAATTACCTAGTGTCACACTTAATGGGATATTATTGGGGCGCATACGTTGTGTTGGCATATCCGAATGTACAGCATAACGATGTCTGTATTAGCGAGGGCTACTCTATCAGGTACTGTGTATGATACAGGCTGATTTTCCCCCACCTAAGGTCAAAGCGCACAGCAAGCTACCCATGGAGTGGATATCAGCTTGTAAGGTACAGCACCCTATACAATATTCTATATGTATCAGCTTATATCATATAGTTTGTATCAAACACAATTACATCACGTTAATATGAACTATACTGTTTAATTACTTGTATTTAACTATAAAGTGCTCTCTCTATTTTGCTAGACTTACACATTAAAATATTGAAAACAGTTTATTAGTGAGGTGTCTTTTTACATTAAAACATGGCCTAAACATGAATTATTGAATAGTGCAATATTCAGCACTCCAGATAAGCTGTGCAAAGTGTTTTACGAATTGAAAAATAATTAATCACGTATGTGTCAGGTCTGTGCTGGCTATCTGACACATGCATGATCCTGCAGGAGGAGCTCAGAAGCCCCGTAGGATCCGCCTGTCAACCATGGCAATGACACAGAGAGGTTGGGTGAGGGTGAGTTGTCTCTCTCTCTCTCTCTCTCTCTCTCTGAGTGGTCGGGAGGAGGGCCTTGGGGGGTTGCTCGACCTATAAAAATAATGCTTTGCCATCCCATCGCACTTGCCCTTCTAGGAAATACGACCATAGGAGCTGGTTACGAAAACCTGGGGTACACAACCTAAACACAGATCGACAGTGTCTGGAACGGGAAAAGGGCAGGCAAGCCGCGCTACAGAAGGCAGCCACTGTATTTGATTTAACCCTTTGTGGTCCATTGTCGGACTTGGTCCGACATTGCAATTATTCCTATCCGGTCCATTGTCGGATCCTGTCCAACATCATCAAAAAAACGCAAAAAACGGGTTTCTAGTCGTTTTTTCTCCGGAAAAAGCCGAGAAAACCATTCAATGGCCGAGTGGGAGCGACAGGAGCTGATACAAGCTGATAAAAAACAAACAAAAAAAAAGGGTGTATCTCATGAATAGTCATACCTGCCCCTGGCATCCCATATGGGCGGTCATAAGGAAACAAGCTGGTTGTTACTGTATCAGCGCACAGAGACTATCACGGACATTTGCAGAGCTTTTTTTGAGATGTTATAGTAATAAAATAATGACTCGGATTGCATTATTGAGGAGTTTGGTGATAAAACGAGTGATCAGGAGATGATCGATCGGTATGTACGACTATTATTATTATTATTATTATTTATTTCTTACATAGGTGAAAGCTACAGCGAACTAAAGGGTGGGGCGGCGCTGGAGATGCATAGTGAGTGCTTTGCTGATATGCAGGGCCTTTTAACCCTTTGCAGTCCATTTATTAAGTGCGTGTCAGGCACGTTAGGTCCCATTTATTTTCACACGTGCAGTTAATTTTAGACGCGCTGTTTAAAAGTATTTTTTTCCACAGTCAAACGGGTTTAAAAGGCCCTGCATAACAACAAAGCACTCACTAGGCATCTCCAGAGTGACTGCAACCCTTTACCACTGTTGGCATTGGGTTTAACTGTGCAACCATGCCACCCTATGGTGAAAATAAATCAGTGCACCCAAGCGGTGTTTCAAACTCCAACCTTAGTGAACTTCCCACACCCTCCCACAGTATTATATTTCAATTTAATGTGTAACGAATATGCATAGCAATTTTGCAACACAGTTCACCAAGATTCTTGCACTTCGTTGGTTCCCAACATCTAAATGGTCAATTGTGAATATACTGCAAGCGGTAACTAGAGAAATGATGGGACAGCTTGTAGCCTGCCTGGAAATTGTCAGAAACACGTGATGAATAAGTCAGGGTTTTCAATATATATTTCTTTAAAAGCATACAGTGCCGTTCAGTGACGACTCCAGGAGGGGAGACGAAGGGGTGGCAGACAGATGAGTTCGGTGGGCGGAGGTTTAAGATTAATTAAGAAGCTCTAGGAAAGGACTGTAGGAGTATTTTTGCTGCAGAATGGTTTTCATTAATTTTTGTTTTTAGTAAACTGAAAATGACCAAGGTGACCTGTAATATAATATTATATACTCTCTGCCAATACATTATGTTCAAGAGATACACAGCACACACACAATATCATGAAAGAAACAGGTAGAAAAAAAAGAACACTAGCCTGGATGTTGACTTGACAAAAAAAATATTTCTAATACATAGCTCTATTACTTACTGTAATGTGTACAATAAAATCTAATATTAGTGCAATAAGGTAAACTTTTAAAATAGTTCACCTTACAGATAACAGGCAACCAAAACTTCTCAAAATGTACAGCAGGCTCAATTGGAACATTATCCATCCATGCCTTTCTTTTAAACTTACAATCATGGGCCATTCCACATGTTCAAGAATGGACAAACTATAGGTCTTTTATAACTGCATGTTCTACAAGGTTCTTTATCTGCTCGGCTGCACATTTTTTTCATTGAGGCATGACACCTACTTTGCAAATAATTACGCTACTTGGGGCCTGTATTTTCACATGAAATTCTCTGTAAATATAACAGCATGGAATACAAGCTCACAACACTGGAAAATAAAATAAGGGAATGCATTAATAAAAAAAAAATCCATAACTTATAAAACAGTTTTGTTTGCTATTATAGGCAACTTAAATAATTTTTGTACTAGCAGGCGATACTACTTACAATGACTCTGAGAAGCTTTGAAATGTTCTTACTCTAATTGGCTGTAAAGGTAACAGGGCTAACCAGCGATTGGATAATGTTTTGTTGGATGGATTTTTCTTGTGTATGGTTACCTAGTAAATGAAGACATTGTATCCTGGGAGATGTAGTTTTTAGTGGAAATTTTAGGGGAGGTGTCGCCACTGGTGGGGATCAATCCACCCACTTGCAATTTGTGACTGGTGAATAAGCGACTGGATTTTAGATTTTGGATTCTGGATTTCTAAAAGCTGTCTTAGTCCTCCTCAACCTAACCTACAAATTTACCTATCAGTCAACCACATTTTTGGAAAGTAAATCTATATAATAAATACAATTGAGTCTTGATGGGCCAATCAGTTTTCTTTTTTGTTCCTAAATTGTTCTTAATTTCTTATTTCTACCCAGAGTGGTTAAGAAAGCGGATGAGGGGCTTAACCTCTTAATCAAAATAATGCTTCAGACCAATGTTATTCATCCTCTTTTAATATACAGCTTGAGTCACATCGAAAAAAGGCCTCTATTTGCATTTGAGAGGTTTCCAGCACTGTACGCATCACTCACCAAGGTTTGGTAAATAAGTGGTAGTCATGACTTCACACAACGCCATTTCCAGTCAAACTGTACCATGCTGCTTCCTGTTTCAGGTATCAGAAATTCTGAAACAAAAACACAGAACAAATGACTGACCACCATGCTTTGTGCTTAAGGATATACAGGAACAAATAAAAAAAATGGATAGAAGGTATTAAAGGATATCTATGGTACTGCACCACTTTGTTGGTCAAAATCCTGAAATGTATGTTTGGTTTTCTCCTCCACATTAAGGTGTCTGTGAAGCTGATAGATGGATAGCATAACACTGTTATACACAAGCCATGGGAATGTGAGCTTATCCATATTGCCCATCAGTCTATCTAATGATTGGCTCTTTTTTTGCCCCAATTGTCCTGAATTGTGTGATGTTTGGTGATGTGAACTTGGTCAGAAAGCCACTAAACTAATTTCACTAAACTAATGACCTAAGGTTGATTTAATTTCAGGCCTCCTGAGGTGAAAGGGTAGCTCATTAGGATACCACTTATTTTTGAAAAAAGATAATCAAAATATGAGCTACCGTGAAGAATTAGATCAGCTACATCTACAAATGCTAACTGTCACGTTTGCTTACATTCTCATATAGCAGTAAGGTGCACAGATGCAAATCTACCTACACCCCATCACAAAACAGGGCAACTCCTGCTTTGCCTGCGGCAGGTAGAGATTATGAACATCACAGGTCTGTGTACTGGTTTAAAAAGATATTTCCCCCATTGTCTGATATTTACCATAAAAAAACTATTTGAAACCATAACTTTAATGTACTGTTTATAGTATGTTAAACAGAAATGAAAGGAAACAAGCAGCTACAGTATTTTAATTATTAAAAAAAAAAATAGGTCGGACTTCATGAATAAATAAAATGATTACGTGCATGTTTATCTCTTTATCTAAGTATGATGAAAAAAAAATCTTACCCTGAAATTCAAATGAGTTATTAGCAAAATATGTTTAAAAATAGCACCTTAGATGGCAAACAAAACAGATCAAACAGGAAGTGAGCTGTGAATATCTAAATACATGTTCTTGTAATTCTTTCGAAAAACAGAAATACAGCAAATAAAAAGTTTTCTTTTTTTTTGGATGATTGACAGTTTTGTTGAGAAAATTGATGTGAAAATGACACTCATGAAAGCACTGTGAATGAGCAGTTTTTGAACTATACTCTCAAGCTAAGCAAAATTAGTACTTTCTGTAAAGAATATTCATCTTGTTCAATTTTTATATTTGTAATTTATTAAATTATGTATTAACTTTTTTGACCCTGGCAATATGACAGCTATAATAAATACACCTGAAACTTATTTAATTTACTGGCTTAATTTGATCTTTTATCACACACACACACACTCACACACACACACACACACACACACACACACACACACACATATATGATAAGATATAATAAGATCAAAAAAAATGTTCTGAATATTCCCTAAGTCCACTTACAAATACAAATACCCAAGATTCAACATAACCCTAAAACTTGTGCCCACACATTTGAATGATATTTTCCACGTTGACTGAGTCTGTATGGGAACTGATACAGAAATTTGGTTGTGTCTCGCTTAGGGAAAAAGTTAACAAAGGCAATCCATTCTAGACTGCAACTAATAGAAATTCTACAATAACACAGCAAAGTGTATGCCTTAACTAAGACGACATAACCATGCAAAAGAAATAGCACATCATTTGCATTGCAAAATGTAACTACTGCAGAAATGTGCAAGCCAGATAGGGGTGTTACACATTACATTATGTCAAAATGTATACACCAAATTGAAGATTTTAAATTATTATTTAAAATTGTATATTGTTGTCAACAATTGTTCTCATATTGTAATTATAATGACCACAGCATGTTGGTAATTTCCATATGTGTTTATTTATCGCCACCAGAAAGAAAAATAATGGTGTATCTGTGCTAAACTGAAAAAAAAAACAAGAACATTTTTTGGTCTGGTTGGTTTTCATAGGCATTAGGTTGCTGAAAAGGTTAAATAATTTTCCTATCGAAACTGAGTGTGGGTTGTGAAAGAACATTTTAATGAAGAAAATTTCCCCTCGGCTGCTATTTTATTATCACCAAAGCCATCAAGTTTCAGAATGACTTATTTATATTTATTTATATTAAAAAAACAACGATTAGATAAGTAGAGCACAACATTAACCGTATCCTTATTTCAACACTAAGCCAGCTGATTTTCAAAGGGGGTGACCAGGTTTACCTTTTTGAAGTACATCATTATGAACAGCACTATAGTAGTATGTATATTTTTAATTTGATATGGTACAATATTTCAATAACTTCCAAAAACATAACATTTGTTTAAAATAACACCTACATTTTTATATTTTAATACTAGTGTTATTTATAATTAAGTTTGTAATAGCAGCAATGTTTTTTTTTTATTAAATGCATCACTAAAAACAGGAAAACTGTGTGCTTGACAAAAAACACAAAAACCTAAATGGTCAAAACACACAAATAATTTCTATGTTTTACAGCATTCATCTTCTGTTTAACCAACCCTTTGATGAGCACTAAGCAATGTGGTTACAAGTCTCATGCTTTGTAGATCAACTTTTCTGTTCCTAAACTGGCTTTTCACATTCAGTCAAAACACCAGTACTTAAACAGAAGGTTTATGCACGACACTCATTGTGCAAAACAAGAATTACACACTAGTCTATATCTACATCTACTGTCAACTGTTACAACAATAAAGCTACCTGCTAAATCAGTCTATTCATACTATAAAACAGCAGCAACTTTGTACAAATACTCTATGAGACCATTTATATCTCATTTCAACATGATGCCGAATGACCTCTATTGTTCCTATAAAACAGTTCTGATAAGAGGATAACCTGCATCACAAGAGTTACATATAAATAATTCTTCAGTAAACAAAATATACATGAAAGAACAGACAGTTTAAACCGTTATTTTAATTTGTCACCTAAATAACGGTGAGCCACAATGACTCCTACATAGTTTGAACCTCAGCTATCAAAATTGAAATCAACAAAATCTAATAAGGATACCACGCATTTTTTTCTCAGGTTCCTTATAATTCTAGTTTCTAATAATACAATAACCTGCTACTCAAAATGTTTTAAGCCTACTGCTTTGAGATACAATCAATATATTATAATATCAATATGTCCTCATAAAACTGCACCTTTCATTTTGAAACCACCATTTTATCGACATGCATTTCATTTTAAAAATAACCAATTACATTTGACATTCTTGCATTTTCACATAATGGGTATTACTGTAAGTCCACTTGTACATGACAACAGTAAATACAAGATAGATTGTTCCTGTATTTTCTGTAGTCTTTTAATTTTATTGTTGACAGGTACACATTTAAAATGGTATTGCTTTAACCCAGTAAAGCAATGAACAACCTATCTAAGATAATTTAAGTCGAGGTATTTAAGACAATGATTTTGCTCTAAAAACTGTTTTTAAAAGCATGACTATAAGGAAAAAATAAGAAAGGTATCTTGAGACCTTAATATCTGTTTTCCACTCATTGAAATGTTAATTAGTCTTCAGTGACACATTATGAAACTAACAAATACAGGCACCCTAGACCAAATAAAGTTTAACTCATTCCTCAAAATTCTCGGGTCCCATAAAGTCACATATTTACACACGTGTTGATCTTAAACGAGAGTCTGTATGAGTCCTCAGGCAGTACCTTTCTGTATATATTGTTGTACAATTCTGTTTGGTAAAATTTTCCACCTCTGATTTTTATCTTAAACATTCTTTCACAATTTAAATAGTCTTTATGCCCAGACAAAATATTGATTTAATTAGGTCAACAAAATTATTTTAAGTTTCACCCTGTGATACAATATGAAACTAACAAATACAGTTATCATACGTGATGCAGGAGTTTCACACACATATACTGACCTTGGAATTTCTTAATTAGAAGAAAGTTGCTTTAAACATTTTGGTTTACAGTGTATTCAGATTTAAAATAGTTAATTAAGCCACAGCTAATTGTAGCATCTCACTATATATATATATATATATATATATATATATATATATATATATATATATATATATATGTATTAAGCCATGTTATTTTGAAATACCATTTGTGGCATTGTAAAACATTGTAAAGCTATACATAAGGCTTATTTTAAAATGTAATTAAAACGAGGCCATACTAACATAATAGAAATAAGAAATATATAATAAGACTGTACAATAAGACTGTGTTCCATATGTAGGAGTACTAAAAAGCCACATTGATGAATACTGATGTATTTATTAAAATAAAACACGTGGTCAAAATTTAAGTAATCACTTGGACATACTAAAATGTTATTGGCTACTAATTAAAGATGGTTACTAAGGGTAAAATAAAAAAAAGTTTTTTTATATATAATAAACATTAGCAGACAGCTGTTTATCTTTAAAAATATTCACGCTCTGTATATCAACATTTTTTGCTCATCACAAAACTGTCTGCGTCTATTTTGCAAGAATTTGTAACCACAAGTGGGTGTCCAAAAACAGAAGCTCCCAAACCATCTCTTATTTTTTTAACATGTCTGTCATACCCATACAGAAATTAAACCACATTAGAGAAGGTGCTGTTTGTTATTATTATTATCCCCACATCTCTCTTTTATTGTTCACACACGTTTCAGGGAACTGTCTCTTGTTTTGTATTTAACTGCAGTTTCAGATCTTTTGATACAAGTCTAATTGAAAAGCAGTGTTCTTAAATTAACCACACATTTTGTGTTTTTCAAGATGTTAAAATCTTAGCCATCCACAGGCAATGCAACATTAATAGTTTTAAAAAAGATAATATATTATATAGTTACTTTAAAAAAACAAACTAAACTGTTCAAAGGAAAGTGTTGTTAAGGGTTATATATAATAAGGGCTAATTGGAATGCAGCTAACACTCAATAGTGAACAGATCATGAACAAAAAACAAATAAACATTGCAAATAAAGCCCTGTACATTAATGCCTGGACTTTCTTTTCTTTCAAGCATTTGTCTTTATTGTATGACCTACAAGGAAAGTAACTGTGAATTGAAAAAAAAGAAAAAGAAAAAAGAAAACAGGCCTCTTGTTTACCAGGGTCTTCTACTTGCAGCATAGTGCTAGCAAAAACAATGAATCTACTTGTATGCATTTTGTATACTTTCAAAACTACTATTTAGCATGCACACATAGTATAATGAAGAAATATATTTATATAACTACATCATGTGATTTTCAATAACAATTAGAATTGGTAAACTTGTGGTTTATACGTTAAAATAATATAAAGTCTGTAAGTATGAACTGTTGAAATATTTGATATTTGTTCGGGTATCTCTTCATCAGAAGACAGCTGAAAACAAAACTGAGAAGAGCCTGTGGTTTTCACAGAAAAACATTTACATATATATATGTATATTTCTTTACACCAGGCCTTTGCAATATTTTGGAGAGGAATTGCTTTTCTGCCTGACATTTAAACATCCTATGAGGTTCGTTTGTATCAGCTGTGTTTACCGTTCAAATCAAGCCCACACGTATCCCGGTTAGTGGCATAGTGCATCAGTGCTTCAAATCTGTACTATTGTGGGCACTTTCAACATTTGTAGCTAAACAAACTGAAACTTTTAGTAGTTAGTATGAGCGGCTTAGTCATAAAAGATGAATTGTATATTGTGGATACCTACCACGACCCACAAATAATTTTCTAACTATAATCTTAGTGATCCGTTCCTGTGAAAATGTGTATTGTATTGCAATGCTGACCATATAAGAGAGAATATACTTTACAAAATGTACTTTATTATACAATTCATAATATATCCTGGCAGCTGATATCCTATGTTATTTATTCCTTATAGTGTTTTAAATATATCATGTTCATTCCAAATATATAATGCTACTATTCTAGAATATTGTACACCCCCTTAATTGAGTGTCAAACTACATGAACCTGTAACTTGCTTTCAAATAGGCAAAAATCTCCAGGTAAGTGCCACCTTTATTAAATATCTAAAAAAAAAAAAAAAAAAACACTTAAAAACTGCTGCATTATACTCAGACAGCAGAAAAGAGAAAAACAGCTGTTTTTTTTTTCTCATCCAAAACCCCTTTTTATTTTCTACCAGCTTATAATGGACTCCAAGCCTACTGATACACAATTTAAATACAAGACAGGAACCTTTGAAAGTGGCTTGTTTAAAAAATAACAAACACCAAGAAATACAAAAAACAAAAGTAGGTGGATATGAAAAATCCTGAAAACTGAAGACCACAACCTGTGCACTTGAGGATATTAAGCTACAGAAAGCTCCAATGAAACACATTATGGCTGTAAAAAAAGTGCAAGTGCAAGCATGATATTTAACCACCTGCTCAGGGACTTGCACCTAACTTGTTTCTTGCACAACTGACAAATAATGGCAAAATGAAACAATTTAGTGAGACTTGATATACTAAGAATTTGCACACATTATTTCCAAAATGGAAAAACAGTTTATTGTTTTTAAGAATGGTAAGGGTTTTTATATTCAATTCTAAAGCATATATTATATGGAATCAACCTTATAAGTTATACATAGACCAGTTGAAGTTTCTTCTCCCATGCTTTCGCTATGCTTTACAATGATACTGTATACCATACTGTATGTGCCTTTTGCAAAACATGGTATGCATCTAAAAATGTCAATTATTTTTATTCCATATTGAAAACTAAACAAATCAGAGAATGTCAAAAGAAGTCTTGACTTAAACAATGTCTGATTACAGAAAACGTATTAAATATTCAAAACACCCTTACACTTCAACATGACATTCAGACTCAGCAACTGGAAATAATTAAATGCTGATCACAATGTCATCCTTTATTTATTTGACGAAAATTAACCATGTGCGTTTCTGTAAACTATTAGGGTTAGTTTGCTCGTCCTTATATTTAAAGTGATCAGGGTCCTCACACAACAGAAACTGAGCTGTACACATACTGAATATTGACTTTTAAGATTAACTATACCCTGCACAGTAAATCATGTGGCAGTTGAATAAGTATAGGCAGTCTCCCTTTTTTAATATCTTTATAACAAAAAAAACAAAGACAGGACATTTGCAAATTGATGGGGGTCGGTGCTGTGAGGGAACAATACCAGAACAATAACTATTTTAACCAAATGAAGGCTTTTTGTTTTCCACAGTTCAGTAAGACCTGTTCATGTGTTTCTAACAGGCAGTAAGGCTTAAAACCCACCGTGTTACTTTCCCTAGCTTCCTGCTTTGTTCTACGTATTCCTGCAATATCTTTTTCAACACAATCACCATTGAGTTTTGAGTAGTTATTTTCGTGTTACATCAGTTAAGCATTTGGATCTTCCTGTCAAAATGTCTTCTGAATTCAAAAAAATCAGCAGCTTTAATTCAACCTGTTAAATCAGAAACATTTCACTGGCTCCTGACTCCTCTCACAAAGTTCAGCATTTTGATTGATTCATCCGTCTGTCATCTCTGCCACGATCGTACTGTACCTGCTAACTCCGGCACAGGTTCAGAGGGGCGGGAAGAGGTTTAGGAATATGAATGACAAGCCCCATATAATCACAACATCCACTTTACAGACACCTGCCCGATTAGAGACAAGATGCAAAATGTCCAAGGGACATACCTCCAACCACATGAATATTAATGCTAATAAGACATTGTCACACATGCCACTCTAACCTAGGCAGTGATGTCTGCTGTCCGTCTAAATGCTGTTGTTTTGCTTAGTGTGTAGAGTTCACACTTACCGTTTTATTACTGATTCTTATTCCACATTAACCCACAAAATAATTGATTTATTTTTGGCATTATATGATGCTTGTCACGCATATTCATAAACCTGTTTCTGCCCCTTCTCAACCTTTGCCATACCGAGCAGGTAGGATCCTGGCAAAGATGACGGACAGATGAACCAATGAAAATGCTGAACTTTGTCAGAGGAGCCAGGAACCAATTAAGGGGTAGTTGTACTAAGATAGGTCAGTCGCAGTACAAACATACTGCAATTTGCATTTTAGTTACGACAATTTGCAAAGTGCACATTTTGTCGTATGTACTAAGAAAAAATATGTTAATGAAGAGAGCCGCAATATACTAATTTAAATATTATTTGTGTCATCTTAGCGAGATCTCTAGTGAGAGTTGTGCGACATTTTTTCAAATAAAATAGCGGCAGTTGAGTTGTGGTTTGCTGCAGCAGAGAGTGCCCGAAGGATAACGTCTATACATGCAAGGGTACAAGAATCAAAACAACATTGTTTTTGTTAAATGTAGATGTCATCTGCACAACGCATTCTGTTCTGTCTTCATTTTACCTATTTTAATACTGTTATATATGTAAAACATGAAAGGCAGTTTAATCCCATCAGATTCTAAAGTGGGGCCCCAACCTTCACCCCCAAAAATCTTTTCATAATCATACAGTAGCCCTTTGCTAAACCGGACATGTTTATCCGACATAAGGAGGTGTCGGGTTTAAAAACAATACAATAAAATCACACACATATATTTACAGTTCTCGATGTATTTCAAATATAAATCATTGCTCTGAAATAACACTAATGTGTTTTGGGTATGCTACACATTACATTATGTAAAAATATAAATCTGTACAGTAGGCCTATACAGTATACAGTACAGTAGTAAAATCAAATGCATACCTAGCGCACTTGTTTTTTACTTTAGCCTACTGGTAACACAAAATAAATCATGCTGCTGCATTGTACACATTGGTGTACAATACAGATAAAATATTATTTTAAATTGAAACTAAATGATTTTTTTTTTTTTTTTTTTTTTTTTATTATTATTTTTAACTTGGGCTGGGACCAAATCAAAACTTTGACAACCCGCTAATCGCACTTAACAAAACTGTATTTAATAGCGTTTTCTTTTTATGAGTAGAAGAAATAAGATGACTATTAAATACAGTTTTGTTAAGTGCGATCAGTGGGTTGTCAAAGTTTTGATTTGGTCCCAGCCTTGGTCTACTTAATAGCCTTGACAATTAACACACAATAGATCATGGTCCTATACAGATGGCACATGTGTGCAGTCTATTGCGCCCAACATGGTGGGAAAACCAGAAATGTCGTAGAAATTTGTTTTCAAGGCATGTTAGTACACCCTGACTTTAGTGAAAATTAGGTTCTTGGGTGTTCGTCTCAAATACACTGAGCACAACTGGCAACACACGACAAAAAGCGGACTGGGAAATGCCAGCAACAATTGCGACTGTTTCAAAAGTTCTTAACAAATTGATGCAATTGTAAATGTCGCAATTGCCCACAGCTTTAGTACATCTCATTACAATATTTTTGATCCCTCATTTTCACGATCTCCATCCTGTTTTTGTGAATTTCAGCAGGAACTCCCAGAATTACATATTCATTTAAGGCGAAAACGCAAATAAGAACTGCGGCTGCAAAGCATTCGTTAAAATGATGCTAACAGCGTTGCGTTTGTTTTGTACATTTCACGCTACACTTCCTCGTTTGCAACGATTGTGACAGACGCAACACTTCAGTACATCTACCCCCTAAATGTTTCTGATTGCAGGTTGAATTCAACTAGGGAAAGTTTTGAATTCAGAAGATAATTTTAACAAGAACACTTGATGTAACATGAAAATAAACGGATTTATGACCAGGGCTATGTTAATAAAAATATCAAAACAATTCAGATTATGTTGAAAAAAGTAATGTGTTGTGTTTTAAACCTTACAGTTGTTCAGTAACTCTTTATTGATGTCTGTTTTTCATTTATCTAAGTTTAATACAACCAATACTTCTAAAGCAATGATGGTACTGCACATATAGTAATCCTACAGGATTGTATAATCCATAATATACACTAGCAGCTGGTATCCGATATTAACTATTCCTTACAGCACTCAAAATGTATCATGTTAATGTTTTCAATATGAGACTTTCTCAATGTCTTCAAAATTGTATCATTGCATATGATCACAAATAGACTCATATGGGTTCAAACTAATGCAATTTTATCCCAGAACACGGGGTACTTTTGGAGGGTGATATAAATGTTCTTGATGTTTAACCAATATTAAATATGTTAACCATGTTCTGATGATGCTGTTGGATTATCTTTCAGTGTCCCCAATGCGCCACATTATTTTAAAAATCAAGATAAGATGTAAATGTCACAACGTTTAGCAAGTTGCATTTCAACTGGTCCGCGCAATAACCTGCAAACCACAAACCCTAAACAAGAAACAAGTTGATAACCTTTGTTCATATTTTTGGACTGCTGCTGAATTGTAAGCTGCTTTTTCAGAAGCTTAGAAATAAACCAAAGATTAAAACAAATTAGTAAAATGACTTGCAATATCTCTGTACTCAAATATTAAAACATGAAAATGAACTAATGGGTTGAGGTTAAAAAAAAAAAAAAAAAAAAAAATCCCAGAAAAAAATAAGTTACAAATTTCAGGATCCTGAAATTCCCCTCAACCACCCCCCCCCAAAAAAGGTAAACTGGACTAGCTAGTTTTGCAATGGTATTTAGATTTATTTTTAAATATGGTACTTTCTTACTTGCATCAGAAATACAGTGAAACAACTTCAGTCATACCGACCTACAGTATAATAATAACTCTTAATTGCTGTTTGTAATCAATTAAGATTAAGTTCCAAAATCTTTCATTACAATCTTTCATTACAATCACATATTGTTCTACAATATTAACACAAAAAAACCTTACAAATAAACAATGATTTCATCCCTGCATTAAGCCTTTAGAATATATTCACACAACCAAAGGGGACCTGGGATATTTTAGATATCCAGATCTGAATACAAGAATGCTAAATAATTAAGAATAACTTATCTTTTATAGCTTAGGTCTTAACAAAAAGCATTCCAAAGGTTCTGCTTGCTAGTTTCTGTGCAGTTAGTTATCAGCTACCAACTACAACCAGTTTTAGATTTAACAAATGCAACAGGAATTTCAAACATATAGGCTGATTACTACAAATTACATAGCCAATCTTCATTCTAGAAAAAAAAAAGTGTCATACAGTTTCTGACAAAACTATAAAATAAGAAGCTTACTGTCCCAACATAAAAGATTTTAAAAGATTCACCTGAATCCATGCAAAATAAGAAGTGATATCTTTAAGTAGAATTATGCTTTTCATATTTACCTATACATTTCACAGGTTTGGATCCACTTAATATCAAGATGCTGGATTTTATCACAATCACACGCTGCTAAAACATGAACCCAGTAAGGATTTTCTTGTGCCTCTCTCCGCAGTCTGATAACCATTCTTTTATTCCCGTGACTAATACTGAAATAAGTGAAAAAGGATCTGTATTTTATAAACCACAGCCAGTGGAACTGTGGTCCACCAGTGATTCATTCAATGATGGCAGATTACACCATCCTACGGAATTTCTGATCTATGAATGCTGCCATCAGGGCTTCATTTTGTTATTTGCAATATTTAAAATCATAGCCACTACAATGGGCTATGATGGGCAGCAGTGTGGAGTAGTGGTTAGGGCTCTGGACTCTTGACCGGAGAGTCGTGGGTTCAATCCCAGGTGGGGGACATTGCTGCTGTACCCTTGAGCAAGGTACTTTGCCTAGATTGCTCCAGTAAAAACCTAACTGTATAAATGGGTAATGTATGTCAAAATAATGTGTAAAAAATAATGTAATTGTATGTAAAAATAATGTGATATCTTGTAACAATTGTAAGTTGCCCTGGATAAGGGCATCTGCTAATAAATAAATAATAATAATAATAATAAGCAGAACATTAACCGATATAGAATAATGTTTTAAATAACATTATACACAGCTGTAACAATTACTATAGTCACACAAGTATTGTTTTGAGATTCAGCTTTTATTAGGGAGCTCCCCTAAATCCCTTGTTTAGAAAGACACAGGGTATTAATGCTTGTGACAGAGTAGTTGTTTGCCGTGCGGGTGTGTGCATTCGCTGCTGAATGACAGGCAGGAGATCGAGAAGGAGGTTGAAGTTGATACGCCCTGCAGGAGAACAGGATTTATTTACATATCAACATACTGAACAGCTCACTTAACACGACCAGCAATGGTAGCGCACGGAGTACATACAACACAGTGTACGAAAACTTTGGTGGGATCTACAATCTCTGAACTAATCGTCTCTGTTCAATAATAAACAAACTCTGGCTACTCACTCAGTTGTCTGCGTTTTGAAATTGCTTACTCACTCTTCGGTATCCAACCGTGGTTCTGGTTCTGTCTCACTCACTCACTCACTCACTCACAAACACACACACTGTGCTGAAGAACTTGATCATGGCGGATATGTGTCGGGCAGATAAACAACGGATGACTGTAATTATTTTCAAATTAATATAATAATTCCAAATTCTGCAAATGACAGTAGACTGCTGAAAATGTATACTGACTAACTTTTTATTTGCACAGTATAATTCATAAATATGTATTCAGTATGAAAGCATTTTAAAGGAAATGTATGTGAATGTTTTTATATAAGACCAAGGGCATGCAAACGCAAACACCGCACCGGCTTTCCAAAAAATCGAGCCCAAACGACCTTTGTGCTAGCGCCACTATTTTGAAAATCAGGCCCTAAGGATGTAAATCTATATTGAATAGATTACACATTTATACACTACCCACTGAAAAATTACATATGTTTTCAACACAAAATTAGACCTTACTTTGTATTTTTTATGTAATTGTATTCCAAATTGTACATTATTTTTCATATTTAATATTAAAGGCACACTATGTATCAAGATAATATAAAGGATGCCGCTTACTGAAAGCATGTAACATGTAAGATCATAAAATAGCACCATTTTATTTAAATGTTTAGCAACATACTATACCATTTAGATTTTTTTTAAAATGTATTTACAGTTTAAACTTTTGCAGCCTTATACTGTACATGGGCAATCTGATATTGGATCCACACAATTAACAAATTAACTTGATTAAAAGTAAATATATAGAACTTAGGCTACAATATGATAACCTAGTTTATATCTACCACAATTTAATACAGTCTTTCTAGGTAAATCTATGTATTGTAAACTGGTTCGCATAAATAGGGAATGTAGAACTAGTTTGGATCGAGATTTGTTCAAACTAGACAACAGATGGAAGGCATAATTGTATAAACTGTTGTTACCGGTACTGTAAAGGTATAAATAAATAAAAATAAAAAAATATATTGTAATACAGCTATGGACAAAAGTTTAGCATCAACCTATAGAATGAACTAATTTTGCTACATAAAGTTGAATGAAACCTGCTCAATCCTACGTTAACATATTGAATTACATACCGCTTTGTAGTTTTCCATATACTTAACGAAGAACTGTCAAAAATTGTAAAAAATTGACATTTCGAAATCTAACATGAAATACTGTACTACTAGTATTGCTTCCAGTAGACTTTTGCGATATCATTTTGTTGTTTCATTGATTACATGATGTTAAATAAAATATCTACTTTTTTGTTTTAATAATGACTCAATCCTAAAATTCTAGGTGATGCAAAACTTTTGTCCATAGCTGTACATATCAACATTCTACTTTGTTGTTTAATCTCAAACTGAGAATATAAAGTCTTGTTTCTGTGTTACAGCTGTTTTTTTTCTGTGTAGATCAAACAAATTCAGCAACAGATATAAATAACAAGCCTGCTTTATTCCTATACCAATAACTCCACCTACAGGCATGTACTTGAAACCACTGCTAGTCAATATTGAGCTAAAAAAGAAAGAAATGACAGTCAGATAAGCAAGTAAGCAATTCTTGTTTTCAGGCCTGAAAAACATATTTTATGCTGTAGGATTTTCTACCTTCAATGAAACAAGTACTGGTAAAATACATTTAAGACAAACGCTATCATCAAACAATATAGTATGTCTAAATGTAAAAGACTTTCTTGAAAGTATATTTCATCAGAATAAATATATGCTTAAAGAAAAAGTAGCGAGGTTCCAAAAAAATGTAGCCTTATACATCTCCACGTGTTGCTACAACTGTTTAAATAAAGTACCTGTAATTTTTATTTTCATTGTTAACATCTTGACAACTTTTAAACTTATAACATTAAAGTCTGTATCAAAGCTCTTTTCTAAAGGGCCGCTCTAGTGCACTGGGGTTTGAGATCTGTCCTCAAAAACAGCGATTCTGTTCCGTACCACATCATGGTAGGGAGGGTGAACACAGTGTTATCGTGTTCATCCCCTATGGGAAGGACTGTGTGTGCTGCAGTAGTTTTGAAATCGATATAAAATTCTCTCAGTAATCATCAATTGAAAAACATATACATATATTAATATAACTTTTTGTCCACTACACGTCTGTCTTAAAATATTTAAGAATGTTCGAGTGGTCTTTACAGTTTACAGGGCTCTAAAGCCACTACATATCGCAAGAGACAATGAAAGTCTTATTAATCGTAATAATACTTTCTGAAAATATTATATAAAGCTCACAAAATATAATTCTTATGATTGTACAATTCACCTAGATTACATTTAGCAGTTAGCCGCGGCGCCATGTCTGTTTCCAGGTTACTTAATAAAAAAATAAAAAAACACACCAATTTCATTATACTACACACACACACAAATAGCATTAAAATAAACTTCATAGATTTTAATCTTTCTGAATCTCAGGTTTCACATTATTCAAAAACCTCTTTGAATTATTACCATATCAGGTGTGGTTTTGTAAGATATTTGGGTTGGATTAAGTGACGTGCTTCAGGTTTTTACAGGCGTCCAGTCGAAGTTCCCTCCCTCTGAGACAATGACAACAAGGGCTGCTGCTGTGAGTGTTAGAAGGCGCCAAACAATGATAGCGGGAAGCAGCATTCCTTTTTGTGCAAAATTTGACAGGCTCCATCCTAGGGCTTGCCCTTGAAGGCCGGAGATCTGGAGCAGTGTGCCTAAAAGGAGGCATAACTCGGAAGCCATCGGCTCAGGGAGCTGGGCTTCCTGTAATATTCCATCCATATATCCATATACCTGTGCCTCCGCTGCATAAGCCTGCTTCAGGTGCGTCTCCGTGACCCTGCACTGAGGGTTCATTCACACAGGGTCCTTAGGTAAGCCCCCCACCGGTGGAGCCTTGACCAAGGCCGCAATGGTGGCATCTACTGGGGGAAAACCCGCCAGGCCCAGCTTCTCTGCCCCTTCCAGGGAAGCAAGCGGGGTTGGACGAGCAGAGGTTGGACGATCCCAGGAGGAACGCACCTCCTCCATGAAATCAGGGAACGCTGGGAAGGGATGAAGGCGGGGAGCCAAAGCCTGCATCCGGAACACGGACCGGAGTGGCTCAGTCGCTGTCGTCCAAGGGACCTGCAAAAAGGTTGCAGCGCATCCCATCAGTGCCGACATGGAGCTCGAATGCGGGGGCACACTAGCTTCCGAGGCAACCTCGAAACTAGGCTCTGCCCCAGCAGACAGCGCAGGCTCCTCTCCTTCCTCCATCTCGGTGGGGAAACAGCCCTCACCACAGGAGGCCACTATCGAAATTGTGTCCTCCTCTGCCATCAGTGTAGGTGATTACCGCTCACCCTGAGATCCCCTGGGGGAGACAGGAGCTGGTACTAGGGCAGGCAATGTCGGAGTCGGCCTTAAGTCCTTATGTCCCTTGCCTGCCTCGAGCACTTAGGGAGGCTGTGTGGTCCAGTGGTTAAAGAAAAGGGCTTATAACCAGGAGGTCCCCGGTTCAAATCCCACCTCAGCCACTGACTCATTGTGTGACTCTGAGCAAGTCACTTAACCTCCTTGTGCTCCGTCTTTCGGGTGAGACGTAATTGTAAGTGACTCTGCAGCTAATGCATAGTTCACACACCCTAGTCTCTGTAAGTCGCCTTGGATAAAGGCGTCTGCTAAATAAAAAAAAAAATAAAAAAATCTGCTTTGCTCGCGGAGATGGGGAGCGGCTACGAGGGGTTGACAACTGAGCCTGTGCTCAGGGAATATCTTGTGAGGGGCTCTGGGACAATTGGAGGAGCGGGGGGACCGGGGACGCTGACAGCTCGGCCACAGGGGACGGAGCCCCTTGGCCCTAGACAGCCTATTGCGGAGCATCTGGGGCTGAAAAGCCACGCAGATATCGCAAAAGGTCTCATCCCCGAGGGCCAAGCACCGCACACACAGAACCCATCCTTCTGGGGCATGTTCGCCCTGCAGGACGTGCAATCATGGAACCACGACATGGGAATTTAAGCTTCAGACACCGCATAACGCGCCTGCATGGAGTGCAAGCCACGGCAGCGCTTAAGCACCACCGAGGTACCTAAACACAGAGGACACTGTGTGCACCAGGCTATGCGTGCACCGAGGCACTAAGTACCGCGTACACCAATCAAACACCATGCGCCAAATGCACCAGGCGCCATGCGCACCGTGTGCACCGAGCACTGCGGGCGCTATGCGCACCGAGTACTGTGGATGTTATGCACACCAAGTTTACCGAGTGCACAGATTACCGAGCACACCGTATGCCGCATGCAACTGGTGTACTGAGCACTGAGGGCGCTATGGACATGGGTACTAGACACCGCACATACTAAGCACCATGTACACCAAGTATCATATCCACTAAGTGCACTGAGTACCATGCACACCGAGCACCGTGCACACCGAGTGCACCGGGCACACCAAGGTCTACTCGACAGGAGGAGGAATTACACAGCTGACTGGCTGTTGTTGTTTTTTTTGTTTTTTTTTTAACTGCACGCAGCCAAAATTCACAACACAAACACAGGCAAAGCAAGGTTGTGCGACAGGGTCAACACACACTCCTTAATCAGTACTGCACAGGCAGTCGCTCACACCCAACAGACAGTGTATACAGACAGCCTGCAGCGCAAGCGATGCAGGCTGTGAGGAAAGGAGCAGAAAGAAGCTAAGAGTTAGAGCTGCTGATTCCACAAAAGTGGCAAGCCAGCTTTCAGCATGAATGCAGGGGAACTGCAGTCAACTCGGTAAAGCTCTTTCAAAAACACACTCGGTTTAGTAATACAGCAGTGTACCTTACCGTAGGTGAGAGGCAAATGAGAAAATGGTCTCCACAGGTTGACTGTTTAGTGCCTCGGTAGGCGGGACCAAGGACGTCACCCGACAGGGGCCTATTGGCAACTCTGATATAAAATGCTCAGTGAATACCTACCTATGGCAGGCATATCCCATTAGTATGTTGGTGGTCGTCTTTGAATTGAAAGGGAACGTTGTTATTATGACTTTTTGACTCCTAAGAAATACTACTAAAATATTGCATCATGGGTATAATTGTAATTTTGTAATAGACAAATAAATGCCCTTTAAAACGTGCTATAATACGTTATGTTTCTGTGTATTATAAACAAAACCCAAAATGGACAAGACAAAATGGATGCACCATGTCATACAAGTGGCTGCCCCTGAGACAGGGGGAAGGTGCATTAAAAGACAAAATGGATGCGTCCTGCTCAAATGTAGCACGTGGCGGACAATAACGTCAGAGAGCACCGCCCCCTTTCCCACAGAGGAAGTATGTGGTAGGCTCACCGTGTGTGATCAGAGAACGACTACCTCGATTGTAACAAATGTATAAATATCAAACATTGTGAAGTTTTGTCAGTCCTTTCGAATTGACTCCATGGATATCCGTGCTTTCTAATACAAACATATGCACAGAGCTCTACTGAGGCCTTGTCCAAAGTCAGTTTAAATCTTGTGCTTATATGATTGTATACCTTTCTTGTATATGAAGTGTTTTTGAATCAAAAACCATTTTTCAGCTTAATTTTTTCACTACAAAACTTAAATCCAAGATGGCCACCGGATAGGAATTGTAGTTGAATTTGGTGCATTAAAAAAAAAAGTAAACTTTTAAAAACGTTTTTATTTTTAATTTTAATTTCAGCTATGTTTAAGTTAAGTAAAAACTACTAATAATAACCTATTTGGGATTTTGTTTGTTGAAATCTAAAAAAAAAACGTTTGCCCACCCTAATCCTAGATCGTTATTGCTGTGCTACCTGTCTGACAATGTGGGCAATAATCCTTACACTATCAGTGCACTAGAGTGGACATTTTGAAAAGCACTTTTAAAAAGACTTTAAAGTTATAAGTGTTAAAAGTTGTCAGCTCTATTTAGCAAATATGTGCACAGCGTTAGCGAACTGCTGCGATAGCGCACAAAAACGTGATTTAGAAGTCAGGTCTCATGCGTGGGTTAACTCACATCAAATAGCGAATCATGTGCCCAGCCAATCAAAGTACAGTGGGGGGAGTAAGGTTACAACTAGGGGTGGGCACCAATATCGATATTTGTGATAAAGAGGGATGACTGAAAGTAAGATCCTATCTTACAGAATATGATTATGTCTGAAATTATGAAGAAATAGATTGCTTTTTGGACATTGTTACAGAGACAGAATGATTCTTGATGATAAATCTCTCTCCCGACCTGTGAGGGCGCTGTGTAAAGGGAACAGAGTGCCCTGGCCAGACAATTCATTCCCAGGGTTAGAAGGAAGTCGGTCACTAGAACCGCCATGGCAGTCACTTTGATGGTTTGAGGTTTTCAAATTTAAATTACTCTGCGTGTCTGAAGTTATGCGATTGTCCGTTTATGACTTTTCCTAAATACATGTATTAAATACCCTGATGTTCTTTCTTAACCCTCAGGCAGCTGAAAATCCTTTTGGAAAAAAAAAAAAAACGACATTTCCCACATGCCTCTAGGTCACAACCTACAAATGAGGAACAGCTGTGTACCCTTGTATTAAATGTTCTATGGGGTGTTAGTGCCTCCTAGTGGTAAGGAAGAATAAAAGTACAGTGTAAGAAAAAATGGAAGTGTTGAAAGCCTTGTTGCAAGCAACCGCTGAGCAACAAGAAACCAATCGCATCCAGAGAGAGCAGACAGCCATTCAGCAAGAGAACAATCGCTTGCTATTGGCACAGTTGAGCCAGAGTCAGCAAGAACGGCAGGAGCTGATAAACCGGGTTACCGCGGTCGAGAATGCAAGACCAGTCATGAGTGCAATGAGGCCCAGTCATCTCCGCCAAAAGATGACCGCCACTGCGATGTGGAGTCGTATCTATTGGCGTACGAGCGGGTGGCAACGCAAGAAAACTGGCCCAAGCTCAATGGTTCAGCGAAGAAAAGAAAATCCCGTAGGGAACAACGGGCTGACAAACAGAGGGGTGATATCAAATATACAGAGAGGTGTGTGAATGTAATTGAGAGCTGATCCAGTAAAGCGGTAGGTACAAAGTTCATAGAACAGGAAATTGTTGATGAAACTGGTGAGCAACAGCATAGTTTTAATGAAACTGGTGAGCTGTGGGAGCAATGGGCTAATGGTAATACAGGGTTTAGCAGAGAGCAAGCAAACGATCCCACTCTGTGTAACATAAGAAAATCAGAAACATAAGAAAATGGCCGTCCCGTGGAAGGGAGAAATAAAGGAACTAGAAAGTGTCACATTGTGAAGGGTGATTTATTGTATTGGGTTACTTGTCTGAATGGTACAGAAACTGAGCAGTTATTGGTGCCTCCCTCTTACAGGTGCACAGTTATGCGACTCACCCACAGTCACTTGTTTGGAGCACATTTAGGGGTAAATAAAACCACACAAAGGTTTTAAAAAAGGTTTTATTGGCTAAGCATTTATAAGGGTGTAGAGCACCACTGCCTTTCTTGTCTGCACTGTCAGAAAACCAGTCCCCATACTCATTTTTTATAACTCTATTATTTCCCCTGCCCATTATCGAAGTCCTGTTTGAACAAATTGCTATGGATCTGGTAGGGCCGATAGCACGGTCTGCCAGGGGCCATGAATATGTGGTTGTGATATTAGATTATCCCACCCGCTACCCAGAAGCGATCCCCCTTCAGAACACAGTTTCTAGAAGTATCGCTAAAGAGCTGGTTCAGGTTTTCACACGAGTGGGAATACCGAAGGAGATCCTGACCGATCAAGGTACCCCCTTTGTGTACCGGCTGCTGAAAGATCTGTGTGATCTACTAAGAATTAAACCAATAAGAACGTTTGTGTACCATCCTCAAATGGACAGGCTTGTGGATTCAACCGGACTTTAAAGCACATACTCTGGAAGGTCATAAACTAAGATGGGAAAAACTGTGACCAGTTTCTTCCATATTTAATGTTCACCATACGTGAAGTACTGCAGGCGTCCACAGTGTTTTCCCTCTTTGAACTATTGTATGGAAGGCAACCACAGGGAATTTTAGACATCACCAAAGAAACAGATATATATATATATATATATATATATATATATATATATATAGATAGATAGATAGATAGATAGATAGATAGATAGATAGATTGATACACCAATGACAATGATAGTAACTTCTCAACCAATTTTCAGAATGTGTATATATGTTAATCCTTCCAGTAACTGTAGTGTTATTCTGGGGTATGTAAAGCAGCATCATATGTCACAAAAGGAGTTCACAGTTGCTCTAGTTTTGGCTCCTTGTTCAGATGAATAGTCAGATCTGCACTCCAGCTGGTTTGTGGAAGGACGGTGCGTTGGTGGGGATGCTGTCTGGGACTCAGAGCTGAGACTGGGAGGTAAATCCCCACCTACACACCAGCTTCAGTTAAAAAGTTCTGCAAACAAAAATTGCAAGTTTAAAAAAAAAAACTTGCAACTGTAAAGGAAGAAAGGGGTATGGGATCCCCTCAATGATCAGATATGCCCAATGGGTTTCTTTTACCTAAAACCACACTTCTTAAATGTCAGGCTTCTAATATTATGCAGTAGAGGATATCATCTCTTCTAGGGAAAGAAGATCAATCCTAAATAATATGCTGTATTTGTTAATGCAGTATCTCCTGAAGCACACTCCCTGTGTTGATGATACAGGTTCAAATAGGTCTATATATTGAATGACCTGTTGGATACACATCAGGGGTCTAGTTTAATGATCTAAATAGTGGCAGATCAAATCCATTGCCCTTTAAGAAAATATTAATACAGCTGGTGTTAGGGATTTTTACATGAGTTCTGTTTCTCAAAATGTCAATCCCAGATTGGTCTTTAAAGCTTTGAAACTGAATTTGCTTATGAAAGTGAAATATGTAAGAGCAAATGTAGCTATGTACAGTATATTTGTATTTAAAGCCACATGAGCTAATTAGTCATCTCTTACCATAAATTATACTTAGTGTTTCACATTTTCGGTTTTTATTTTTGAAAATATTTATCTGGAATTTTTTGGAGTTTATTTTACATATATTAAAATTGGGATAAAATCGGTAAAAATAATTGTTTTTAATTGAAACGTCGGTAAAAATTGGGGGGAAAAATCTCAGTATACAACACACTTTACATGTGGAATATGATGCCAGTTTAATGTCCCTGCTCCCTGGCATGTATGATGAAGCAAAATTTGTGCAAGTAAAAGCCACATTTTCCCAAGTTAGCTGGTACTTTGCGAACATTTGGGCAATCACTGTGCTGACGGAAATAGTATCTACAGAAGGTACGAACATGACATCAGCACAAAACATGCCAGGTTTATTCGCCTTGAAATCATACAAAGAAAAGAAAATTGACAGAACTGTACAGTCCACACCATCGGGAGACGCATCAAAAATCACACTGGCCATTTCCAGTAAGGTGTTCTACTAAGTTCCATAAGCGTTGCAACTAAAGCATCACTAGCTGATGGACAATACTGTCGCACAAAGTCACCAATACATACCTCTGCAACAAACAGTGGCTGTCCAGCACAGCACAGCACTCTGACAAACTCATTAACAGTCATAATGCGCTCTCTTTTATTAAAACACTTGTAAAAGCCGCATACATTGATTGCTTGTCTCTCACTTCACTTTCTTGTTTTAGTTCTTATTTTTTCAGTATGTTCTTTTATTGTCAGCATGAACATGTACCTCAATGCAGCAGTATTTGCAGCGCTATGCATCCTCTGCCTCATCTGACCCACTTCTGCTATTTTTGCTTTTTGTATACTTCGAAACATTTGTTTTCTTTTGAGTATTCATAAACTGATTTATGTTTTCTCCCCATTCCTCATCCACTAAAAATATATTTTCTTGTAAGTATTTCAATGTAGTTTTTGATCAAGCTGCTGGTCTTCGCTGGGGAAAGATATTATTTTACAACTTGTAGTATAATAGGGATAACCATGAGCCAAGTGAACCTGATAATTTGGGAGCCATATCGACTATATAAATACAATATAAAGGTCATATTACAGTAGGATCAGACATGGTTGTAAGACCATGGAGGTAATTTAAAAATTACTGTACAGATAGTAAAATGCTTTTTGCATGTGATGTTTAAAGTGTCCAGATTTGTACAGAAAAATAAGATGAATAGAATTCCAACAATTGGAGTAACAGCGGCAATACTCAAGATTTCTCATTAGTTAATTCTGATCTGTAGTCATAGTAGTTTTTCACCACTTTCTTTATTCTGACTTGACTGGAAACACTTTCATAACTCTAGATATATGAATGTACTGTACTGTTTTGACATGAAAGCTGTTATTTTATGCTCAGATGACGCGGCTTAAGAAGCAGCTGCAGTAATTACACATCCTGAACCAATATTTAACATGACTACTCCACTACAATAAGAAAGTTAGGGGCATATTCATAAAGCATCTCTTCGACGTGTGTAAAATGAAGCTATGCTTAAATCCTGTGGTTATTTTTAGTCGCTTATTCATAAAGCATGTTTATCTCTGCAAGTGTATTCTACATACACGCGGCTAACCAAAATCTAATATCATTTGTTTTACAAGGCGAGGGCTTGTTTAAGTCTTGTTTAAAGCTCTTTCAGTCAAATGTATGTAGATCTAAAACAAATACTGTAAAATATTGTAAATTACTACTAATTTAAACAATCACTTTTACTATTACAAAAAAAATGTCATGACTTTCATTATTTATTTATTTCTTGCAATTTAATAATATATGAATCTTTCTTCAGCAACAATGAGGTGTAAACGCACCCACTCAAAACCCTTTGAAGTCCCTGGCATCAACTCTTTCTTCATAACTGCATTCTTTACAGTATCCTGCTTATTACCTGCTACAGTACAATATTCAAAAATATGATTTTATAATTTGTTCAGTCTTTCGTGAGTTGCAGGGTGTGCAGTTTCTGTATACCTGAGAGGTGCAGGAGATCAGGGAGAGATGTGACACAAACATGAAATTGTGCAGCAAAATGTATCTATAGCGCTGTATTTGAGACACATGTTCTTTACAGTATTCTGTTATTACCTACTTCAAAACAGTATTGGAAAAATATGCTTTTTGTGGAACAGCATAGCCTTTTTAAATTCCCACATTCCTTTTTAAAGTTCCATTAAATAGTTACATGCTTTTACATGTCATTGGCTCATCCACCAGTTTACAGCTGCAATTGATAACACTTGACTGCAAGCCTACCCACTTGTATCTGGAAGAACATTGCTTAACAGTGACTATATCAGATTTAGACAAGTTCGGCTAAAAGGGTGTTTCAATAGTTTTTGGAATACTGGTTGAAGTTGTGTTGAAAGCCCTTTTAGCCAGACGCGCTTAACTCTGATTTGCACACAAGTAACTCTCAGCCACGTCTAAAGTTAAGTGCCTGGGTAAACACTCTTTAGGAATACAGCCATTATTGTTTTCAGGACAGGAAAGAAAACATTACAATTTGGTAAATCAGGAACTAATACCATAAATAAATGTGCATATCTAAATTGCAGAACAATGCCATTAAAAAAAAAAAAACAGTAATAACGATCATAATAAAATAATAATATCTTTGTAAATTACACACCAAGCACGTTGCTTTAAAGCATCAACGTCTAGCATATTTTGACCGCGTCAAGTTGTTTTCACAGCAAAAGGCGTCAATCAATCTGAAGCGCTGTCACTGAACACAACATTTCTTTAAAGTAGATAATTATATTTGTATATATTTCAGTATTACGTACTGTAACAGCAGTACTTTTGCAGAAAAAAATAAAAATAAAAATAGGTATATGTTATAAATATATAGTATACGTTATACACTTTCTTAGTTGTTTAGTTCTTTGCTGCACTGTACAGCTATGGCCAGACATTTTGCATCACCTAGAATTTTAGGATTGAGACAATTAAAAAATATATATATATATGAACATAACGTAGACCTTTTATTTATCATGTAATCAAAGAAACTACTAAATCATATCTCAAAAGTCTACCAGAAGCTATAACAGTAGTACAGTATTTTAGTATGAGATTTTGAAATGTCACATTTTAAAATGTGTCAGTTTTTTGTTAAGTATATGGACCACTACAAAGCGGTATGTAATTCAATATGTTAATGTAACATTATTCAGCAGGTTTTATTTGACTATAAAGCATCATTTGTTAATTCTATAGGGTTACAAAACTTTTGGCCACAGCTGTCAGAGTCAGCTGAACTTAGGTTTATGTCTGACTTGAAGAAACTGTCACTGGCTAATCGGATCCATTTAGCTGAAGATTTGAGACTTTTTCCACTTAAATGTGACAATGCAACAAAAACACAGTGCAACACATATGAATGTACTATTAATTATTTTTATTATTTAATTTAATTTCGGAAAAATCACTAAGTGAGAAACTTTATTGTCACTATATTTTTTCAACTTAAATAATAAACAACTTTGCAAAATCTTTGAATTTTAGAAAAATGCTATGAGCAGTAATTGGAATATATAAATGCAACATGTCATGCTTCAAGGTGGGACATTTAAAGTATTGCAGCGATTCCAATATTTTATGACTTAGCTTGGTTTACCAACTACCACTGACAGTGGTGGCGTATGTATGGCTACATACAGCACTTTATCTGTTTTCTGGTCTTTTTCTCTGTCTTTCTTTCTAAAACTAGTTTCTTGGACATTGTAGGTGCCTACAAAGGCACAGCGGTTTCACAACTGGATTTTCAACCCCCCGAGAAAACAGCACGTTCCCAGATGTTTGACCTTGTCTACTTGGTGTGGAAATAGCTCCAGCCAGAAAGTCAGACAGCTAGCGAGGTCATCGAAATGGTTGTCATGGATCGATTCCTAAGAGGGCTACCTAAGGGCTTACGCTGGTGGGTTGGACAAGGGGACCCCTCTAACGCCAACCAACTGATCACCCTAGTGGAACGGTATCATGCTACCGGAGAATTGCTACATACCCCAGCTCAGGAGCGAAATCGGTACCTGAAGAACTGGCCTGTGGGGAAAACCGATAAGACTGTTCTTGGGTCAGAGGCAGCTGAAAAGCAGCAAGAAGCTGCAAAGGGATGGGAATTCTAGAGAAATAGAGAGGAAGTTCTGGCAATATGGGACAGATCATCTTAGCCAGGAAAATAAGGGGTGCTTTGGAAAAAACATTATATGTTTTAAATGTCACAAAGAGGGCCATATAGCCGCTAACTGTACCGGGGAATCTGAACCCGAGCAAATGCAATGTGATATGGGATACCAAAATAAACCAAATGCCTTGGAACCTTACACAGTGGTTTCGGTTTGCTTTGTGTCACAGGTCAATTATTAATACTTGTGTAAAATATAAGTAGAAGGAACTAAGGAAGGTGCTATGTTAGATTCGGGTAGCATGGTGACTTTGGTTTCTGCTCATTTAGTGAAACCAACCAAATTGGAACCGTCTCAAGAAGTCTACCTGCATACATGGAGACACACACGCAAATATGGCACATTGGCCACGGCCGCTGAAAATGCCGTAGTCGATATTGGACCAACTCATACAGAGCTAGCTACCATATTTCCTTTAACTGACTCTGATTTGTTTAAGGAATAATCCGTAGTTGTTATGATCAGGGACGAAACAGCATCAGACACACCAACCCCAACAGGTACAGAGAGTGTAGAGGGTGCTACTGACATGTTAGATTTTCAAATAAATCAGGATAATTTTAGTAAGGCCCAATTTAGCCTCAGTTTGGGGACGGGTGAAGAAAATAAACGCGACCTCGGTAAATCCACATATACCCTTAACATACCCATACTTTGAAATAAAGAATGATTTGTATCTGATAGATAAAAGGGGGCTGGATGTGTTCGAAAAATTGTTAGTGCCTCAATCATTTAAAAGAACAGTCTTAGATTTGGCCCATTGCCACGTGTTAGGAGGACATTTGGGGGTCGATAAAACCAGGGAGCGGCTGTGTGAAAGGGTAAAGGTGGGTACGCTAGAACTATCATCTTGTGGGTCTGCACCAAGATGGAACATACCTTAAAGGGGAACCCCAGTCCTTATACCTCACTTTGTGACAAACTATTTTTTGATATCACTGAAAATAGCTACAATATATTTTACAGTCTAATTTTATTTCTAAAATCCATTATTTTGCAAAACAAAACCACTTTTAGCCGCTTCGCCGCCTTTCCCTCACCTCAGACCTGTGACATCACAAAGGGAACTCCTGCCGCTGATCGTCATTCACTTTTTATCTGTCAAAACCATTCAGTCTGTCATAATTATTATTAATATTATTAATAATATTATTATTATTTTGGTTAATTTTATTTCCTTATTCATCCTCAAACCCGTCCTCCCAAAGCCACTACTGTCAAATGAAATCACGAACATAAATACTGCTGCTGCTATTTTATTATTATATTCTTTATGTAAAATGAAAAAAAAATACTAAAATTGTGTTGCTGCTGTTTAATTTAATCAGCGTCTATGCCAGTAATCATTAAGCACTGTTGGAAAACATGGATCGAGAATTGATTAGCAGTTTGCTACGCATGTGGACTGGCAGAGCTATACTGGTGTTCTTTTCTGAAAAGAGACTAATATTGCAGATAGCAGACTGTTTGGTTCAAATTGCATTTACTGCTAACAATTGATAAGAGACCTTGCGTCTACAAGCTTCTTGTCCAACATTGACTGCAAGCTAACAAGATAACAATGCTGTGGACCAGAAGGGGCCAGGCTCTAAGACTTTTGGGAATACAAAGCATAAAGGAGCTAAAAGGCTCCCAGGGACTGCCGTTGGACCCAAAGGTTCACAGGGAGAATAAGAGATAATGCCACTGGACTCAAAGGGTCTCAGGCAAAACGGAGAGATAGGAACAAGGAAGATGACAAAAACCAGATGTATGGACCTTTTTGGGGCACCACCAGGGGTCTGAAGAATGCACTGAGTTCAGAGGTTGTCACACTAGATTACACACACAGACACACACACACACACACACACACACACACAAAATTAAATATATGGTAACAGAATAATGTGTTGTACCTTTTCTATTGGTTAAGTGTCAGAGAAAGAGGAGGAGAGAGACACCTATGCAGAAGGGTATTTAATGTCATGTAAAAGATGTAACAACTGGTAATCGGTTCTATACTTGGACTGGTTTCCCCGCATGTATGAAATAAACTTAACACTGATTAAGAAATGGCGTCTGTGCAGTTTCTTAAGAAACATCGATACTCACGTTTTAAGTTACATCAAGCACATTGTTAAACTACTAGTAATCCCTGCATTCACTTTAATACTATTTACTCTTCTCTTTTATTGGACTCATGTACTGGTAGTAAGCTGTGTCCAACACCCCCGATTCAGACACATGGCTGAGAAATCTCCATGCTGTGTTATACAACTACTTGGAGGTTGTTCTTCAGATTTTCCTTTTACTTTCTCCAGTTCCTGGCAACACACACTTTCCCTGGCAGACTCCGGACCAGATATTTGAAAGGTTTGTGCACCACATAGAGGGTTATACGCGTCGCAAATGGCTGTTATGCAGGAATGCGCAAAATGTGCCATATTCAAAACTTCTTTTTGTGTGCCACAATCCGTTTTGTGCTGTGCACAAATATAATGTATGCATAGCGCAATTTGGCGGGAGTGGCCGACAATTTGCGAGATCCTGCCATGTTCGAAAGTGTGTGCCAAGCACAAAACCAGTTTTGCGAGGCACAAAATAACACTTTTAAAAAGCAAGCCTTAACTCCACGCACATCACTCCAGCACTCACTCACTCTTCACTGAAGTGAAATGCACTGCAATGCATGTATGTATTTTCTTATAACAGACGCCCTTATCCAGGGCGACTTACAGTTATTACAAAAAAACACATTACAAAAATCAGATCAGTAAGATCAGACACAGAGCAATAGCGGCTTGATAAGTGGGATCACGGCTAATACTGAAATAGGAAAAAAAATGGATGGTACTGTAACAGAAAACAAGAAAGTCAAAAAATGTAAATGAATTAGAATAGGTAACATACACATATTTGTGTGACACCTGTCAAAATTATGGAGACAGAAGTAGAGAAATCATAAACTCAATTCCCAGCAAACAGCACAGCATAGATACATCTTTTTGAATTCTGTAGAATCTGTGATGGCCCTTTAAATATTTAGCTCATTAGACATGCTAATGCTTGTGATAATGATAAACATTAGACACAAATGTATGCATGTGCGCAAATTTCATATGCTTAAGCACAAAATTATTTGAATTGCTCCGAAGGCCAAATTTGAATGAAAATGGCTAAGTTATGCTATAAGCGTGACAGGCTTGCACTGCGCAGAATGTTTCCATTACATGCATGCCTTTAGCTAAGTGCCCTATCCTCAGCAACACTGGCAAAGGGCCGCAGTGCCCAAGAGCTCAATCCCTAAAATATCCCTGTAGTTGCATTCTTTGCAGGCTCCCTTTCCTTTTCATGCCACTCACCCGGTAATTCCACACTCAGGTATAAAGACACAGTTTTTTTTTTTTTTTTTTAAGTACTGTATTGTTATTTATTTCTCATTGATATCAGAAGCATACTTTGACACCCACGATCTGCATTCCATGCTATTGACTATGCCATACAGGTGTGGTAGGAGCAGGGGGCGTGGTGAGTGGGGGGGCAGTTAGAAGGGGCTTTCAGCAGGAGTATGAGTAAGGGATACACATGTGCAGGCTGCATCCACAGGCAGCGTTCTTGGCCGGCTCCATGCTGAGATTCCCGTCTTCGGGGCTTCTGAACAGAGTAGTGTTTTCAGCATTGTGGGTTTGTTTTACAGTCCACACTTCTGTAAATATGTTTATGTATAGTGTAAGGAGCACGGGTCAGAGCTACTCAGAACACCGGCTGACAGATGTGTTTCTGTAAAATAGAGTTGAGTTTAATGCTACAGAGATATTTTGTCCGTCTCCTTCATGTTGACATTTATCCAGTTAGCAAGTCGCTACAATATATTTTTATTTAAGTTATATGTTGAATAGCCTACACTATCCTGTGGTCTATTGTTTCATTTCTCCATTTAGTAGTTTATTTATATATTTGTGCAGGTGGGCATGCAACTCCGGGGGTGCTAGTGCTACTGATGTGTGTTGATCTTTGATTCTGCATTCCATGTGCAGGTTACATTTGAGTGTAGAATTGTCTGAAGAATATGTACTGTACACCTATGATAGCTGCTTGGCAGGGTATTGTTAACAGTCCATTGTCATGTAGTATTCCAATTCTGCGCATTCACACATAGCTCTTATGCATTTCTGCTATATTGGTAATGAATGCGCAGGTGGTTTTGCGAGGCACAAACACATTTGCGAATTGAGCAAAAAACTGCTATTTTCCAACTTCGCACAACTGTTTTGTGCCATGTTGGAAAATATCAATTTTTGTGCAAAAGCACAAATTTTTGCCAGGCACATATTTTGCGAGGGGATTGCACATCGCTTCGAATATCTGGGTCTCCATGTTCTGGCAATTACTACAGGAACACCTGTTCAACAATAATTTTTCAAAATGAAGTGAGGATAGAACAAGTTGTTTTGTACTGGTATATTCTATAGGGAAACAAACTGTACGAGTATATTGAACAGATAAAAGTGTGAACACCTACTATCTTCAGTTCTAACGGTCTCCACTTCATATAGCTTCCCCACATTGTCTTCACCTAGATGCCTTCACTAATTTGTTATAACTCAGAATTTATATACTTACATAACTAAACATGCCTGATATCTTACTAGTCTGTATTTCCTAGACGAGGACTAATGTCTTCGTCGGTCAGGTCGGTGTCACTGCCACTATCCATGGAGCCTCGACCATCACTCAGACATGATTCAAACTGATATGGCTCAATGGCACTTCCTTCATAGATAAATGTTTCACTTAACAGATCCTCCCTTAAGCCACTATTGTATGAGGAAACTGCATTGGACTCAGAATCTGAGCTACAACTAGCTGCTTCCAAAAGCTATTTCCGAAAGCAGAGTGCAGAGGATAGCCAAGGCTGGGGAAGGGGAGGAGTTATATAAGGTACAGGCTATGATACAGGTGGTGGCTGAAGACGTCGCTGACATAAAGACTAGCGTAGAAACTGTACAAAATAAAAATGTATGACTTGTGTTCAAGAGTGGTAATGACAGAGGGCTGCATAGCAAGTATTGAAGACAAAATGGAGGCCATAGAAAATACGGTCACAATGACAGAGAAACAGCAGAAAAAGCTATGGGACAAGTTGCAGGACTTAGAAAATCGCAGTCGCCATCAAAATATAAGGATTATTGGTGTACCTGAGAGAGCAGAGGAGGGAAATAAGAACTCATCGGCCTTCATAGTGAAAATGTAAAGACATTTTCAACATGCAGGGGGAACCTGATATGGAAATAGAGAGAGCACATCGCTCACTAGCATCAAGACCACAAGCAGGACAAAGACCACAACCTCTGACTGCAAGATTTGAGGTTTCCTGATAAAGGAATGTGGATAATAATATGGATGTCCAGAGAGAAGGGAAACTTGCAGTAGCGAGGACACAAAATTATGATCTTTCAGGGTCTATCGTGGGAGCTTGCAGAAAAAAGGAGAAAGTTTGATGAAGCACGGAGGCTTTGCAGAGAAAGGACATATGCTACACTGTACCCAGCAATATTAAAAGATAACAACAGAAAAAGAGATGCAGAGGAAGCCAAAGAATATGTAAAGAACGGGGCAACTAAGGGACAGGCTGGAGATGGCACTGCAACTGCACGTCACAGAAACACATGAGTGCTCCCTTTGGAGAATTCAAAAAGAGAAACATCACAAAAAAATAACATTAAGAGAACATTACGATAACATAAAGGCCATGACATACAGTATTTTTATGTTATTGCCACATCTGCCCATGACAGAAATACCGTATGTCATGGCTTTTCATGACTTCTCTGTCTGGAGAACACACTCACACATGCACACCTTTTTATAACCCAGTCACATCATTTACGTCAAGTCCTAAGTGGCACAAAGTTACAGTGCCTTGCATAAGTATTCACCCCCCTTGGACTTTTCCACATTTTGTAGTGTTACAACCTGGAATTAAAATGGATTTAGAAGTCACATAATTAGTTGAATGGAGTCCACCTGTGTGCAATTAAAGTGTCACATGATCTCAGATTAAATACACCTGTTTCTGGAAGGCCCCAGAGTTTGTTAGAGAGTATATCTAAACAAACAGCATCATGAAGACCAAGGAGCTATCAAAACAAGTCCGGGATAAAGTTCTGGAGAAGCACCAATCAGGGTTGAGTTATAAAAAAAATATCCCAAACTTTGAACATCCCCTGGAGCACCGTTAAATCCATTATTAAAAAATGGAAAGAATATGGCACAACCGCGACTCTGCCTAGAGAAGGCCGTCCACCAAAACTCAGTGACCAGGTAAGGCGGGCATTAGTCAAAGAAGCAACCAAGAGCCCAATGGTAATTCTGAAGGAGCTGGAGAGATCCACAGCTGAGATGGGAGAACCTGTCCATGGGACAACTATAACCCGGACGCTCCACAAAGCTGGGCTTTATGGAAGAGTGGTGAGAAGAAAGCCATTGCTAAAAAAAACCCATATCAAATCCCGTTTGGATTTTTCCAAAAGTCATGTGGGAGACACAGTAAACATGTGGAAAAAGGTTCTCTGGTCTGATGAGACCAAAATTGAACTTTTTGGCCATAGCGCAAAACGCTATGTGTGGCGCAAAGCCAACACTGCTCATCACCCTGAGAACACCATCCCCACGGTGAAGCATGGTGGTAGCAGCATCATGTTATGGGGATGCTTTTCATCGGCAGGGGCTAGGAAACTGGTCAGGATTGAGGGCAAGATGGATGGAGCCAAGTACAGGGAAATTCTAGAGGAAAACCTGTTTCAGTCTGCAAGAGACCTGGGACTGGGGCGGAGGTTCACCTTCCAGCAGGACAATGACCCTAAACACACAGCCAAAGCTACACTGGAGTGGTTTAAAAACAAGAACCTGAAAGTCTTAGAATGGCCCAGTCAAAGCCCAGACCTCAATCCGATTGAGAATCTGTGGCAAGACTTGAAAATTGCTGTTCACCAACGGTCCCCATCCAACTTGACAGAGCTTGAGCAATTTTGCCAAGAAGAATGGGCAAAAATTGCAGGATCCAGATGTGCAAAGCTGGTAGAGACTTACCCAAAAAGACTCACAGCTGTAATTGCTGCCAAAGGTGCTTCTACCAAGTATTGACTCAGGGGGGTGAATACTTATGCAACCAACAAATGTCTTTTTTTTTGTTTAATTAACTTTTGTGTCACAATAAAAAATATTTTGCCCCTTCAAAGTGTTAAGTATGTTGTGTAAATCAAAAGGTAAAAATCCCAATTAAATCAATTTTAATTCCAGGTTGTAACACTACAAAATGTGGAAAAGTCCAAGGGGGATGACTACTTATGCAAGGCACTGTAAGCATGTGCAAGTAATGCAGAGATTAGATGCTCATTTTAGTACATATCATTATGCACAGGCGCTTCTGGTCTGCATATGTAATCAGGAGTATCTCAGAGGTCAATGAGATGCTAATGATCTATCTGCATATTCTCTGCAGCATCTTGCTGCGGAGGCGCAAAGTTGCCCTTACGAATTTGCGCACGCACAACTTGATATTTGCGCATGCACAACTCTTAGTACATAGGCCTCTAAGTCTATTAATAGTAATAGTAAAGAATACTCCATAAATTATATCAATCCGAATCAAAATCAGGAACTATAGATAATAACTTCTTTTCCCAGATTGAATTACCAAAACTCAGATACAGAACAGAGATTTTTTTTAATAGAAAATAACAGAATGGGGGATTACAGAGGCAATCAATGTCAACAGGGACAGTGCCAGGGGAAGACAGTCTGCCTAGTGAATTTTACAAGCGGTTCCGAGACATTCTTACTCCAGTCCTGTTACATTACCCACTAGCATAAATAGTGCAATAATAACTTATACTAGAACTCGGAAGAGACATAACGGAATGCGGAAGCTACAGGACGATTTCTCTACTGAGTGTAGATTATAACATTTTAACATTTATCGCTAGGCTTTGTCACAGGGAGAAATGCCTCACAATCTGCGAAGGTTAGCACATCTGATATGGGAAGTAAGGGACCTAGATGTCCCAGTAGCAGTAATGTCCTTGGATGCAGAAAAGATGTTTGACTGGGTTGAATGGGGTTATCTCCACTTTGATAAAGGGGCTTTATGGAACCACGGCTAGCCCTCACTAAATTACAAGGTCCAGTTAATAAAGGGGGTTTATTATCATTTTGCCGTCTCTTTTACTGAAATAGCTTCTTTGAGTATTGTTCAAAGAGTCCACTGGAATGCATCAATACTCTCCTATATGGAAAAGCCCTAAAATTAAGATTGTAGATAAAAGTGTGAATTGAGGAAGATGGCAAAAAAGGGGTATACATTATATTAAAGACTTACCGATTCGAGTCAAAATAGCATGGGAGCGGTACCTGGGTATTACACGGAGTAAGGACGACTGGGAAAATCTCCTTGCTAATATGAATAAACCCATAGGTTGTACTGGACTCCATCATAAATGTATCGAGACTATCAGCTCTGTGATTGGGATAAAGGTTAACACTGACCCGGCACTGTGTCTTTTACACAAAGATAATTTTGAAGGAAGGGTGGAGGGAAACACATTTAATTGGATTGTGCAGTTGCAACAGTTAAAAGAGTTATTCTGCGTCACTGGAAAGATCAAACCCCAATCCCATATGAGGAATGGTACAATACCTTAGCTGAGACAGCATCCTATGAAAGACTAATATACAAAGTACAAAACAGAATGCAGATGTCTGAAGAGGTGTGGAATCCCTTTTTAGTCGGGGTGCACAGGGTACAGAAATCATAAACAGAACCTAGAAGCAGTATAGATTAAATTACTAGGTAGTTATTTTCTTGTACTACTCCAACCAGTTCCTTTTCAAGACAGCACTCACTACTGGTAAACTTAAGATATATATATGGGGGCTCCCGAGTGGTGCATCTGGTAAAGCTCACCGCGCACCAGCGACCCCTGTGGACTGGCCGCGTGCCTGCGGGCCTGCCTGTAAGTTGCCCAGAGTTGCGTGGTCCATCGATGCTGTAGTTCTGAGGTGGCTGCATGGTGGCCTGCAGAATGAAAAGAAGCGGACGGCTGACGGCGCACGTTTCGGAGGATGCGTGTGTCCATCTTCGTATCTCCCGAGTAAGCGCGGGGGTGGCAGCGGTGGGCTGGGTTGAAATCAAAATAATTGGTTGTTTCAAATTGGGAAGAAGCAGTGGGAGCACAATCACTCCACGTGCAGATTAAAGTGGGTTAGTATGGAAGCAGTGGGAGCACAATCACTCCATGTGCAGATTAAAGTGGGTTAGTATGGAAGCAGTGGGAGCACAATCACTCCACGTGCAGATCAAAGGGGGTTAGTATGGAAGCAGTGGGAGCACAATCACTCCACGTGCAGATTAAAGGGGGTTAGTATGGAAGCAGTGGGAGCACAATTAGTTTGCGAGCAGATGTACTGAGTTTCCAACTGAATGATTGATTGGCAATCGAGTCTCGGTACAGCTGCATAAAAGAGGCAGTGTTTCACTCACTCAGGGTTGAGTGTTCGGTGAGGAGAGAACGAGAGTTGGGAGGTAGAATAAATATTAATAATAAACATAACACTGGAAGCACCAGCAATGTACTTGTTTCTCTGTCTCACTGTATTTGTTAGTGTCTGTCTGCTGTCTGTTCGTTTGGCCAACGTGCCCTTTTCTTTTGTGTTTTGTTTAAACTGCTTATTTTGTTAATAAAACACACGCAGTTGCTGTTTTGGTTTCATTTCCTGGCCTTACCCCTACAGCCAGCCTGTTCACAGCCCCCTAATAATAATAATAATAATAATAATAATAATAATACTAATAATAATAATAACTGTAGTGATCTCTGTAACTGGTAATAAAGCATTTAAAAGTCTGACTAAATGACACAATTGAAGAAATGGCCAAATAAGTGGCTTAATCAATATTACCCCTACAATTTTTTTATGTATAATGTGCAGTTCATTTGATTAAAACAGTGACACCATTTACATCAATAAAATAGATATAGCTCAAAAACATACAATAGAGTGGGCCCTATTTCAATAACTTAAACATATGAATGGTAAATAAGAAATAAAAAAGATCCATTTATAATGTTCAGCTTTACTGTTCAGCCTTACTTATGGGTGGTTATTGAACAACTGATATTCAAATGAGAAAAGCTCTGCATGGTGCAAAAACTGCATTGAAAACCAGTATGACAGACACACTTAGTATTACCGTATTTAGATAACAGATTACAGTCACTGAAATAAAATAAAATAAATAAATAACAAAAACCACAAAAATTATACCTTTCTGAAAGGGCACTGAAACTGCTATCTAAGAATATAATGAGCAAACACGCTAAATGAAACCATGTGTATTAGCTATGAACAAAGCAGAGGTAACTCCACAAATAAGGTTTCTTATGAACCTGAAAAAAACATGTTTTTCACACTGAGATACAGTAATGACATTTCCGTAATTTACTTCACTGTAATATTTTCTTATGACTTATGTTTCTGCTAGATATCCACGTATATTGTAAAAAGCAAATCATGATCTATAATTAAATCTTTCATGCTAAAAAAGAAACAAGCAATAAACTGTCTCAGCACATAAATAGCCATAGGAAGAAAGAAACGGCATTCATCAACCTCAATACTGCAAAGTCTGAAATTGCATTAAACATGTCTGGACATGCTGTGAGCTATTGTAATTAGAAGCTATATGTGGAAACACAACAGTACGTATTTTGCATTTTACAACCACATCCTCAATATTTGACTATTGTAGAAAAGTGTTAAAACAAATTACCTGATTTTTTTCCAGAAACTTCTCTCCTCCTTCCCCTACTATCACCCCCCTCTACTTCTCGGACCACTTCTTCTTCTCCTTTTCACTTCTTCTACCCCCTCTCCCGTCTACCCCTTCTCTCTTTTCGCCGCAATCTCCACTCCCTTTCCCTTTACACATTATCTTTTTAAAACAACTTTCATTTACATGTACTTAGGTTTATGGTATGTAAATTGCAACCATATGATTGTGCAGTCTGTTCCTAATATTGATAACTGTCTCATACTATTATAACAATTGCTGGCCATAAATAAGCAGAACGCTAGCTCATCCAAAATAAGCAAAAAAAGAAATACTCCTGAGATAATTATAGGGTTGCGATTCAGATACAAATTATTTTCACTACAGTTACGGTTTGTTCTCTTTCCCAAGATATTTGATGTTAAATGTCTTCTTACAAAATCAATTTTGCATGACACAGGAATTAAAGTATCTATTCAAAAATCATAATATTAATAGCAGTTCAGTACCCCATCTCCTTAAACTACAAATGCGTGTTTTTGTGAACAAAAACAAAGCATCCCTAGTAGCATAATCTAAGAGGCATGTCATATCAGATCGAATTATTTGTAAACATGAAGTAAAATGGAAATATGAAAAAATCATATCAAGAGGTTAAAAACAATATGGCAGTGAAACAGTTAATATTCACAAGATACAACCTTTCCTGGAACATAATCATAGAATACCACTGTGTGCTAACTATAACAACCCTATGTCAAAGCATGTGGTCTGTATCATTGATATGGCCAAAATGGAAAATCAAATAATACATCTATGTACCAAACATTAAGACAACAACTGTCTCATAACTGTCTCTCTGCAGCTGTAACTTCAAAAGTCACACAACCTCAAAATGGCAGCCTGTGGCAAAGTAGTTTGTAGAGCACAGGAGTAGAGGTGATGCAGTGCTCAGAAACAACAGTCCAATGGTAAATAACAAAGCTTTATTTATGTTTTTTAAATAATAACACTGACAATATACAATGATTTGTAAAGTCAGTAAAACCACAGGGTTCAGTCCCAAAATGATAATAATAATAAACACACACTTTAAAACACCTACACAATCACCAGTTCAACAGTGAGTGCTCCGGATGCAAGTGGTGTGAATACGAAACAAGTGCTTAACAGTGGTGCAGTGCAGTCTGAGTTTGATGCTGGCTTAACAGCGAAAGCTCTCGGATATTTAGCCATCTAGAGTACAGTGACAAACAAGAACAGTTAAATGGACAGATAATACAACACTAAACACTCATGGTTTCTCATAACTCCTCCAGGTCATTTCATAACCATAACAGAGGACCAGATTGCTTGGCCACATCCCGATATACCTTCAGTCCTGCCCCTTTGGTAGCGAGTGAAATCACGTATCCTCCAATCCATGACTGACACCTCGCCTACTACATTAGGGTGATGACTTCTGATATTGTGGCTCCGCCCCCTTCCTGGATGGCTGACTTCCAAATGACCCTGGAATGAACTGTCAAACCATCCAGTAGGGGGCACACTGTTCCTGTTATACCGTGCCCTCACAGGTTGGGAGGGAGATTGTTGACTCGGATTCATTCGCTCTCTGTCACAAAGCCATTCATTCGCTCTCTGTCACACAGCCATATTAGTTTAGAAGTACATTTCATGGTCAGCAACACATTTGCCATGAATAGTTTATACAAATCTGAAAATATGAAGTCATATGAAGTAATGGTTTCTGAGATACAATGCTCTGACACTGTGGTGGCTGTAGCTCTACAAAAAAACTGCCAGAAAAGGGTTCATTTTCTTTTACAAGCTCACCTTGGGAACCATAGAATACACATGTGTACCATGTATGAAGGCAACATCTCAATAGTGGCTATCCTAGGTCACAGGTGAAAGTGAAGGGTGCCATTAGATTTTGCCCACTGTTTCCACAACACCAAAAATTTGAAGTTGCCAGCCTATATGGTATATGAGATACTTACTACCAGTAGTAGGTATGGCGGCGGTGAAGAGTTAAAAAACTCAGTCCATATCTTTAGCAGAAAACATTATAGGTCTAGACAGCAGAAACTATTTTGCAACTACTACTGTATTTTGAGAGGTAGATACTAATTTAGCATTTCATGAAAATGAGATTTATGTTTACACAACCAGGAACTCACCAAAGAAACATGCTTTCAAAATTGTAAAATAAAACGTTAAGTTACATATCATAACCCTGGATAAAATGCTTGCTGCATGCATAAAGGATCAGTGCCAATTTTCTATTCAAGTTAGCTGTGTTGGAGTGAGGGTAATGGATACTATTTCTATTTCAGGGAACCTAACGTCATATAGCAGAGGAACTGAGCATGCATTTAAGTGGGTTCTTTCACTGAGCTGCTCTGAGTGGCTCAGTTACTGTACATGGCACACCCACTGTATTGGCAAGCAAACAATCTGTGTCACAGCAACCTCAGCTTACCTCTTTACCAGTTTTGGATCTTCTTAATGATAAGGACTGAATATGTATTTACTTTTTACTGCTTTCATTTACCGTCATCAATGACACATGTTTAATTAGCAGGGCTGATGCAGGGCTTGAGTAACTGGGGTATATCAACAGAACCCCTTCATTTCCATTGTTCTTTATAATTAGACACACAAATAAGTTGTTGATACAAAGAAGTTAGGAACACCTATATCTACTAAATTAATAGGTGCAAGAAAAAAAAAAAAAAAAAACTGCGGTCATCAGCACAGGCAAACTAGATTTTGTATACTTACCCCACATAATAATAATAATAATAATAATAATAATAATAATAATAATAATAATAATACAGTAGTTGTATTATTAATAGTTTGTCATTTATCTTAACCTTGGCATTTGTGCTTATACTCTTGTGGCTGGTATATAAACTTTCCCTTTTTCACACAATTCCTGCAATCTGGCTTACACATTAGGTTAATATGTAATTAGCTTGAGGCAGTATAATGCCGCGTTTCCACTGACTGGCGCTACAGGCTTTGGTTGCCTACTGCTAGGTGGCAAAATCAAAAGTTTTTTTACAAACCACCTCAGAATTTCTTGCCATGCGTTAAAGGTCACTGGGGGATTGTTGGATCATATTGTGTTTTATTTTAAAGAAATCGGCGGTAAAAAAATAATGTAACCATGGACTCATTACACATAACAAGGAATCTGGTTAAACCAAACCAAACCAAACCAACTGTCAGGCTTTGTCGTTGTGTTTATCATAAAGCCAGTTTGACTACATCAAGTATGAAATACAAAACTTGCCCAGATAGCCATGCTCAGCCACTTGGACAAGCACTGGAAACATCCTGTTTTGTTGCCATGGGCAGTCGTAGCTGGGAGCACCAGACAGTGGAAACAGTCATACCTGCCAACTTTTAAAAATACAAAATCAGGATTTTTTTTGAAGGGGGGATTACCAATTGACTTTTTATAAGCATATTAGTGGTATGCTACAGCATCTGACGAAAAACAAGCATTATGCTGTATAAGAATTCTTAGACAGCCAGTGATTATTTATGATATATTCATAACTTTTTTTACTGTTTCCCCTGTAGAGCGTGGTGTGTGGCAGTCTAAGTTTGCTGTGAGCCTCAGTCTATAGTAGGTTGTTTTTACTTAAGAGGTTTTTACAGTATAAGTCGTGGGCATCCATACAACGCTATGCCATGCTTGGGAGGGGCGATGCAGTGCGTAAGCAAGACATCAATATATATATATATATATATATATATATATATATATATATATATATATATATACAGTGCTCCCTCGCTTTAACGTGGGTCTCATGGGACACACAATATGAGCGTTGTAAATAAGGGACGGGATGGGGGGCACCGCCGGACACATAACAACATAATGCACATACAGTGAAGCAACAATGTAACTTCCCATGAATCGAGTATCTTGTTAAATAGATCGTCTTTTGAAACGCCCTTCTAAATATTATTGGCTGAAGTAGTTTTGAGTGAGGCTGGATTTTCATTGATTAAAATATTAGTGTGTGCTCCCATTGGCTAGAAAGGTTGCAGTGTTTTCGGCACAGTGCAAGATTGACAGTTGGAAGTTTGTCTGTTTGTTGGGAAGTTTGTCTGGTTGATTGGAAATTTGCAGGTCCGTACAGCCTTTCGTATTAATGAATTGACAAATTAATTAATGAATTATTAGATGAATTAACAAATACGTTTATGAATTACTGTATGAATTGACAAATTTATGGACGAATTGCTGGACAAATTGACCAATTCACGAATTGGCAAACGAATTGACAAACAAATTGACAAACTAACGGCTGGATAGTTTTGGCACAAATGGCGCTCCATAGGTCAGGTGAGGGGAAGAGGGAGTGGGCTCACCCCAGGTCCGGCTGCCGGAGCGCGGCTGAAGCGTATGGCAAGCCATCTGGGCCATAAACGTATTGACACAATGCATAAGAAAGTGACCAATGAGAACAGGTATTTATCAACACGTAAAGAAGACTGTGATTAGATTACGAGTCCTAAAAACAATGGTAAATGCCAAAAGGGCCATAATGTTAAAACCCAATGCGTAATGAAATTTATGCTACACATAGCATAAAGAGCTAATGGGGGGATAGTATCTTTTAGGGGGCGTAATGAGTCACACAACAGCCAATCAAGGCTTTTTTTACTTTGTAGGTAGATAAGGTCATGAACTCGTCTCATGCATAAAATAAGCCTAATATACAAATTAATTCATGATATTGCAACCTAAATAATGTTTATTTTTTAATAGCTCATTAGCGTAAATTCCAAATTTAATATTTTAATGTTCAAATGGCAGTGCTGAACAATTGTAACTTTTGTAAATTGACTTAATTATCTATTCCATATTTTTAAATAATCCTGATTCGAAAGATTACTCTGCTTGGCAACGTATAGTGTTAACTTATACAATAAGATGTCGTACAAGAAAGAATAGTTACCTGAAACAGTTGTAATAAAAAATTTGAAGTTCTAGCACCCGTGAGGGGCATTGATTCTTTTTGATCGGGGTGGGATCAGGCAGGCAGCACACCAGAAGAGAAATTAGACCACAATATTATGTCGGGCAGTGAACATCGTTTTATTAAATACAGGTAGTAACTATACTTTACAAATAGGAATCATGAAATCAAGAACATTTATACTGCTCAGCTTCTCCAAAATCAATCAATTTACACGCATGGGAGCTGCGAACAGGAAAGCATTAACTAACAGAAAATAATGTGCCAAAATAAACGTGCTTAAGTGATCAAAAAAACAAATCATTCAATAAAAAGTGAATATAATACAAGAATGTAGTCAGACGTGCCTATTTAAAGTGACGTGAGCAACCCCGCTACATTAATAATTACATTTCATACAAGAATATATTCAATGCTATTAAAAATAAATAAAACACCATGCAAGACACCGTAATGTAAACATTTTCATTGTATCATAAAAAATACATTAAAAAAAATCTTAACCTGTCTTGTTTTAATGAGAATTATAAATACGAACGGTTAAGATGTATCTACATACACGCATCCGCACATTATATATTTTCTGCTTATAAAGTCAATCTTCTTACTCTCTGAGCAGGTCAGTGTTTTGAGCATTTATTATGCAGCCCACTAAGGGCAGTCAGGATTGGCTGTGGCTGAAATTCCACAATGCATTGTGGGCAGGGTTACAAAGTACCACTTGATTTAAAAACTATACACTGATTGGCTATGTGCCAACGCGTTGAATCAAAGCGTTTTGGCCTTCTTGGCATAACATGTATACGTTAGTAAGAAATCCACTACGCGTTGCGTTTTAAAGTACGCGTTGTGAAACAGTCATGTAATAAGAATGCTATACTTTCATTGGCACTTTCACAACGCGTTGCCAAACTTTCTTAAGCGTTGTGTCAATACATTTGTGGCCCCAATGGCTTGCCATAGAAGCGAAGCGTCTTGACTCGCGGAGAAAGCCGCAGTTCCTCTCGCAGCAAAAAAGTAAATGCATTAGGTAAGATAACCATGTAATAGGCCTAATATTTATTTAGTTAAAACGAATGCTGAATAATATGTCTGTGTTATAAAAAGCCAGCGCAGCTTTTCTTTAGTATTGCATGAATATTGCATGAATCACTAGTATAGGGTAGGAGAGTTATATTCGAGGTGCGTTATAATCGAGAGCCTTATAGCGAAGGAGCACTGTATAGAAACTATTAAAAATAAGAACGATCCAATTAATCTTTTATTCAACAACCATTTCTCAGTTATTGTATTTAAAGACAATAAATCTGAAAGAAAATCTGAATACTGTGGCATAATTAAGAAAGATAATCATAATAAATCTAAAACAGTAAAAACAAACCAGTTTAAAGTAAATAATAAATGCAAAATAGAGAATTAAACATGAATAGGACAGATAATTAAAATCAGAAAGATAGGAGACCAGAAAATGTAAAGTGTGTAAATACATGGACTAAAGTAAAAATATAATTAAACATAAGAACAACACGTATCCACAAAAAAACTAATACATACTGTAAAAATAGCAATGTTGTTTATGGAATATCCTGTGAAAAATGTGATGAAATAAAATATGTTGGAGAGACTGGAACAACTTTATATAAAATAATTCAGAACCACCTTTCATTAATTATAAAAAAAATAAAAAATAACAATGAACCAATAGTACAGCACTTCACCAGTCAAGGACATGACATAAATGATGTAAAGTTTGTAGTATTAGAACAGCTAAAATTAGACAATGCAACATAAAGAAGAATAAAATAAAGTAAATGGATAAATAGACTGAACATGATTATACCAGCGGGACTCAACAGAAAATAATGAACTAATTAACTCCAATAAATATATAACATTTAAATAAATAAATAAATAAATAAATAAACAAAATTCATTCAAAAGTTGTGCATGCTGATGCGCTGGGGAGGCCAAATCAAGGCTGATCCTCAGAGCCAGAATTGCATGATAATATAAATATAAGTTTATATAAAATAATGTTAATTAAAATTAATACAGATTTAAAGAGAGAAGTAAAAATGATGCCACAATATATAGAACACCATTACATCATTTAAGAATAAATCATGGATATGGAATATAAACAGTAACAAGTAGTTGTCATGCCATCAAAAACCTGTAAATACCTCCAATGTTTTGATTCAAACACATGCTCCCTTGAGAAAGATATGTACAACATATCGAAAAATTGGGCATATTCATCAACATTTCCGAGTTTTGTAAACCTTTAAAATGTATGTTGACACATTAATTACAATGACTGTGTAATTCCCAGAGACTATCTTGTTGCTTTTAATCCCAAAATATTAAACTCATCAGTGTCCGTGTCGCATACAACGCAAGCAGACTCAGAATCGTTCATTTTTACATTTAAATATTCTTTGTGTGCTGCACACAATCTGAGTGTGTCACTGTTAGGCACGGCTCCACAATTCAGGATTTTTTTCATTTAAAAAAATTATTAATATTTCATTGACCAGCCATTGTATCGGTATGCTGTCTGCACTAAAGGCTTCCACTAATTCAAATGTGTTGACATTACATGTAGCTCCACTTTCTGTGCTCTTTTTAAACAATCCTGTGATTTGTGACCTGCTTGTTCGGTAATTGTTTAGCCTGAACTGCAAGTTTGGTTTTCTTGTTTTTGTGTACTGCGCTGTCAAGATGCTTGTCAATAGTACCTTTTCTTAAATGATCCAAAGACACATTACAAGTTGAGCAAAACAGAATCCCACCATCTGCATGCAACGTCCCCTTTTCATAGCTCTGAACACGATCTGTTGAAATGAATTTAGCCTTGTTTGATTTGTCAGCTGTCTGCATTTTTAATGTTAATCATACACTGCAAGCTAATAAACCAACAATATCTAAACAACCATTTTAAGCTTCCCGCCTCTGTCTCGAATGTTATTGTACAGTATGAGGAATTCACCAATCATGAAGCCGGTATTTGTTTGACCCCATTGCCTTAGTAACCAAATGCAAGGCATTGACACCGGACTGTGTACAGCTACTACAGCGCTGCTGAAGTGAACAGGGGAGGTGGAGAGTAATGTAAAATACTGAAAGGAAAATAAAATGCATGTTTTTCACGGTAGGCAGTCAAATACACGATTTCTGTGATTCATGATATAGTGAATTTTCGGGGGCCCTACTTATCAGGCTAGTATGATCTGTGCTCAGTCTGTATCTAGTTATTACCTCCTCCTCATACAGCCCTAGTAACGTCTGCCTGGTCCGAAATACTCTCTCCCTGACTCTTCTTCTCTCTCTCTCCTGTGCAGCTCTTCTGCTGGTTCTGTGACACTGCCTGTTTTCAATAAGCGGTACTTTTAACACACACTGAGACACCTAGTAAAGTTAGCGCCCTTAAGTGAATATGGTTTGCATATCAGATGCCTCCCTTGTGGTATTTTGTGACGTGATTTGCATACATTTCCAAAGATTAACATTATTCATTATATTTAAATGACTCGGACACGGTACTTTTTCCACATGCTATTTTCCACAAGCTAGGTTGCCTGCCACTGATTAGTGAATACAGCAGGTGTACGAAGCATGAAGTAAAGGGGATTACTGCATGCAAAACACGTTACCACTGTTTAGTGAATGAGGCCCAAAATGTTTTGAAAAAATTGATTCTATGAAGTAACCACTTAATAAATATAAATATTGTGATATGTAATGTTTTCATACAGGAAGGGCCTGGTTTGCAGACTGGACATTGGAGAATAGCATAGAGATAGAAATGGAAGATGGAAAGTGGAAATCAAAGAGAGAAGATGCAGTTTCTTAGGCAGAAAAGGGACTAGATTTGCAGTAGTAATCAGCAATAAAATAGAATCTCAGAATTTGATATTGAATTGCTACTGTATAATAACTGTACTTGTGTAGAAATGAAATTGCAAAGACAATAACATACTCTGCATTCACTTTCAATATGGCAACCCCGGGCCACGACGCCAGAGGGGGGCCCACACACATACAGAAATAAATTGGCAAATATGAGTAATTGTACTGTTTCCGTGTCAGCTGTCCTACTCAAGCAGCCTTTAGGGCTAGAAACATTTAGTTTTCACTAAACTCTGTGCAGTACAGTGAAAATTTTCAGATCTCCCCTTTTTTCTTTTCTCTTTTCTTGCTTGCATCCTTTTCCCTTAGTCCCACTTCTTGTCACTCCCCATCCGTCCTCCCCCAGATCTTCATAATTTCTAAAGTTATTGGCTGATCTCGACATACAATTATACAAATGTGCCAATTAAAGACATTCTATAATTGACAGATTTACTTTCCAACAATCAAGACCTTTGTTTGACAAGCGTTTTGTCGAGAGCCTCACTATCAACGTCTGCTATTATCATAACGCCTAAACACCTTTTATAATTGTACAATTTTAAACCATCAAAAATGAAACCTGCCGAACCTCCAAATAAAAAGACACACAAATCTGGATCTCAAAATCGGAAAGGAAAAGACCACAAAAAAGAAAATAAAAAAACCTGCAATAAGCACTATATGTACATTTAAAAATTATTATTTCTGTAAAGTGTGTGTTCTATTTTCTGTTAATTGTGTACCAAGTAGGCTACAGTAAAAGAAAAATGTGCTAAAATCATTTAGATTTAATTATTATTTATTATTTATTTTCTAGCAGACATCCTTATCCAGGGCAACTTAAAGGTGTTGCAAAATATCACATTACAGATAATAGCAGTTATAGATACAATAAAATCAGTAGTAAGTGAGAAATTTCAAATGAGAGAAAATACATATTACGTTTGAGAGTGACTACAACTAATAGCAGTTCAACTTAAGTATTTAGTTATAAGAGTAAATTCCATTAAGAGCAAGTAGTAAGTACAATAAATGGATAAGAACGATTTCAATACGGTTACCTGTAAGAGTTAAATCAAGTACAAGATACAGCAAGTATAAGCAGTAGTAGAATACAGTAAAGTGTGGAGCAGTTAAGTGCAAGTACAAGATGATGCAAGTACTGATACAGTTAAAAATAATTTTTTACTATTTTCACATTGTACAGTAATGTGCAAAACGCAGCAGCATGATATATTTTGTGTTACCGGTAGGCTAAAGTAAAAAGAAAAAGTGTGCTACAGGTATTCATTTCATTTTACTACTGTATTTATTAGTGGAGGTCCACTGCCTGGGGCCCACAAAAACCTGTCGCCGGCCCTGGTTGATCAACTTGAACTACATGCTGTCGTAACAGCATCTTGTTATAAATGTTCATGAACAATGTAATTAATTAGGCTGAGTGGTTATGGCCTTCATTACCTTAACAAATCAGAGGGTGATCTTCATCATCCTGACATTGATACCAACAATAACTTGTGCTAAGAAATGCCCATATCAAATTTCAACACAGGTGGAGTTGCGGTTCCCAGGATAATACAAAAATAGGACGTTCAGGGACATGCAGGTATGTGCTTGCAGCTCCACTGCTGTATACTCCCTTTGGTAAGCAAGGATGGGTTACATTTATAATAATAATAATAATAACAATGCTGTACCATATCTTTCGGTACTATATCTTCATTCAACAACAGAAAACAACCCCTTCCCACTACCAGTAATCCTCCTCATTGTCATGAATGATGACACAGATAAGCGCACACATCACGCACACAGGCTCCAACTAGCCGCACATGAACACCTAAATGCCCAGACCAACTGTGCTGATCAAAATGTGATTCTCTCATTTCATAAAAGGTAATGGCATGCTTTTTCAGATAATGTTATAATTTATGTATTCTGAATCTCTTAGTTTATGAATTAACTGGTTAGGATTACAATTATTGACCTCCCACAATGACTATTGAACATTTTATTTGTTATTTTGTATGTTGTAAAATGTTTCATTGCAAACCACAATTGCATAAAGATTTGAACTAAGTCATTTTTTAAACACTACTTAGAATGCTTTAAAAATAACGTCAGAGCATTATGGGCCCTATTCATAAAGTTTAATGGCAGTAGTTAGTAATGGCAAATGTTAGTAAATTATTCTACTGTAGCCTTAAATGTAAAGAAAATCTGGATTTATAAAGTGGCAACACTTGACTGTGGTTAACTCCTAACGATTGTTATCTTTCTAATGAATTTGGTCAGTTTTGATAAATGCTTCATGTGAATATAATCTTCTCCTGTGGCAGTGGGATTTATACAACCAGACATCTGTAGTTATTTGCATTGCAAAGTCTGTTTACATGACAAAACAGGTGTTGTTTTCATATAAATCCCTATATCATATCCCGATGTGTTACGAATTCAGAATTCATTTTCAGAAACCAAAATTGTTGTGTGCAAGTAAATGTACCTATAGACTATCGTCGCAATGGGCCTAATTATAATCAAAATGTACCAAATCTCAATGAGCAGATGCCATTCCATGGAAGCCATGGAACTTCATTTGGAAAATTACATTTTAAATACTACATTAAATGAATATTACAGTCCAATTTAAATGTTTTCTTGCACATAGAAAGTTCTGAGTTCATATTTGTTGTTAACCTCAGGTATACAGTAATCATCACCATTTAGTTTCAGCAGTAGGAAAGCTTTCTTATAAGACATCAGCTCTGATAATGCAAAGAAGAAAATATATTTTGGTATAAGAGTTGGTATAAATCTAAACCCCACAGCAACTAAAATAAATCACTGAAATGACAGCTTACAACATTTTTAAATTTTAGCCACATTTATCCAGGAGCAATCCACAGATAACATACAGTAAACAAAAAAAATCCAACTTCTTAAAGAAAAAGTATCACCTTTCAAACATTTTTTTTTACCTCCATGTTTTCTCCATCCATCAGTCCATAATCATATCAATACTGGGATTTTCATATTTGTTCACGTCTGTATCTACTGAAAAAAACACTAGGTTGAGAATACTAAGATTTACTGTAAAACACGTTTCTTCTAACATTTACAGTAAACTAGTCTGCCAAAGCTATTGTAAATAAATTAAGAACTAACTGAAAAAACTGGCAATAACATGCACAGTATAATTATTTCTAATATCTAAAGACTGCTGTAAAATTATATTGCAAATTATACCAGCCTACTATCTCTTTTCTAACAGATTAGCAGACTTCCTCTCAAATCTAAAAACACATGTTGAAAGTTTTTTTTTTTTTCTTTTTGACAAGAGGGTAGCAATGATGAGCCCAAACTGATAGCAGATTTTTTTTCTGCCTAGTAACAGGACATGTGTAGACTGTGCTGACTCATTTTAATCAAAGTGGCCCACACACGCAAACCTTTACTGACTGCACCGAGAAGATGTAGCAGCTTTAGGACGGGCTAAACCACGCTTAATTTCCACAGAAAAATACTACTAAAATGTTTTGCAGTGTAAAGTAGCCCTTCTAAAACTGTCAACATTTACTGTAACTGGGTTAACCATACTTTTACACTTGCTCTGGCATTTTTATGAAAGTGATTCTGTATTAATACGACTCCTTTCATCATCTTTCTAAGGCCTTGTCTTATAATTAATGACTCAATGGCTTAAAATGTTATTGTATAACATTTTAAGAATTACATTTATGGTATACAATGAAGCAGACCACAAAGGCACTTGCCAAACCAGTAACTCTGTTCAACTGAGAGTGAAATGTAGTTTTACTGAGACTCCCAACATTAGGAGCGATCAATTAATATGCCTGCCTAGAGTAAATGGCCAAATCTTGACTTATAAGTTGTAATATCGACTTTATATTGATTTCTCAAATGTTGCTACTGGGATATAGGCATAGGTTCATAGATTACTGCTGAAAAAAAAAAAAATCCATATACATATTTGAAATGTATTCTTTAAAGATGAACACCCTTAAAAAGGAAGTGATTCCTGAAGACATATAGAAACTTTTTAAAGCTTGTAATTAAATCACAGCTGTTTAAACATTCATAGATGCCTTGCTACTGCAAAAAAAGCTATGTAATAACTTAAAATCTTATATATAGCTTGAACAAAAAAGGTTGAATTTATATTCCAAATAAAAGGGCAAAAAAGTAATTTTAGAAAACTTAATGATTAATAATATGTAGTTGTTTATCAGCTAGTTATAAATGTTTGTCTCCATAAAATATTATATATTAATTTAAGCACTATTTAACAAAACAAAACGATTCTAAGAGCTTTATATTAGGGTACAGTACATACATTTATTTTTCTGCCTCTATACACTGCATCTGCTGACCAAACATTTTACACTATTTCTTAGATTACGTGTCAGGAATGTGTCACAAGTGTCCCCCTGATACAGTGCCAGTAAGACCTAGACAATGTGGACATCCCTTCCAGATACTATCGATGTTGCAGCCAATTACAAAATATTTCAAAGCGCTGCGGAATTTCAGCCATCTAGAATCAGAAGTCATTTGAACGCAATTGTCTGTATCTGCACAAACTAAACTCAAATATTGTACCATCAAAATTCTCAAAAAGCTATTTCTACAAAAAAAGGAAAAATAATTCAGACATTAGATGAGAGATAATAGATGTTTAAATAATGCTTACCAGAAAACAGACTTTCCTTCTCTTCACTTCTGAATTCAAACCTACATAAAAAAGGGGGAGGGGGGCGGGGGGGGGAGAGACAATGTGTATACACATCACCTAGTTTCACTTCATGGTGGCTAAAACAACTAGCTGTTCCCCACACACAGAAAAATCTTAACTGACGTGTTCTGTGATGTAGTAACAGATGTCCAAATGAGTAAGAACAACAGTTGATGCTCACTGGAACAAAATTACTCATGTATGCTGACTCACAAACCACTACTTCCTTTTGCTAAATTATTTTCTTATGATCCCACTATCTCAAAGGGCTGCTTTAAGCTGGAAAGGAGTCTTGACTAATATCATGGGTAGAGAGGGCAGTCAACAGTCTTCCAGGAGACCCTCCACATTGCCTTTTCTGCCTTTTCAGAAGATTTCAATGGATTTACCTAGAAAGGGAAAGCCACTGCATGAATGTCAGTAGTTTACAAGCAAAGGAAGATGTATTCAGCTTACTGATGTGTTCTGTGATGTAGTTACAATGTTGACCGGGCTGTTAAAGGAACCTCACAATAGAACTGCTGAGCTGCACCCATTCCGCTTATACGTTTTGCATCATTAAATGTATGTATACATTTAAGTCAATAAGCTATTTAAGACACCATTGTAATTAAAAGTACGTAGCATTTAATATGTATATCTTTTTCTCTCTGTAAAATTCAAAATGTGTTTTTTGTCATGCTATCCCACTGACAAAAATAATTAATATTCGGGAAAACTCTGCACGTTTATGATATGGTTCCTTAACATATATTTTTGATAATGGAATATATATCTGTAGGTTTCTTCAGGTCAGAGCTCCAGGAACAACCATGTTAGTTTAGAAGCAATTAGAAGTTGGGAAACTGCTAAAAAAAATCTCTGGGGAAAAAAATCCTATAAATAATATCCTTCCTGAATATTAACCCCAAGGTTAAGGCTCTTGGGAGGAATAGTTGGGGGGTGTGGAGCTTAAGAGATAAAACAAATTGAAATCTTAGAATGCAAAAAAAAAACCTACTTTAGTGAAAGATGCTTATACAGCTGCTGCTCAATTTTTTCGTGCACTGTGTGTCTATTTAAGGGTTGAAGGCTGGTTGAAAGCATGTAGGTCATTGCAGTTAAATTCCTATGCTGTATTTATCTTTAATTGTTTGAAGTACAGTAACTGAGGACACAGTAAAGTGCTATGCATGTGTCACAATTTAATCTATTGTCTTTTAACTGTAATAATATATGTTATTTACAAGCTTGTACATAAATAATAATAATAATAATAATAATAATAATAATAATAATAATAATAATAATAATAATAATAATAAATGGAAAACATAATATTAAATACACTAGTGAATTCACCTAAATATCTACAATATTTGTAAAAAGGAAAGAAAATGTCCTAAGTTTTTTTATGTTCTTTGGAAAACCTGGTTGCTAAATAGTATTTTCATTTCCTATGCTAATGATTCATTCAACAGCATTTAGATCCATCACTGTTTAGAGCAATTGAGAGGAACAGTAGTTCCTCGCGGCAAGTTATCAGCAAGAACTGCAAGAGACTCTCTATAGAGCAAGGATAGTTTACGTGTTTTCAGGGTATTGGCGTGACAAAAGTAAATCAGCCAAAAGCACCATTTCACTTTTAATTTGTAGTTCCCAACACTCTTAGGTGAAATGTAGAAAAAAAGTCAATACCTGTCATACAGTAAGAGAAATAAGTCGCCAAAGTAAGATAAAAAATCTTCTTTTTCTCCCAATTTTTTTTTTTTTTTTTTTGAAGATTTTTGCAGACCCCAGGCACTTTTATCCACACTTACATATATTACAGGACATCCAAGTTTAATGACAATTAACTTGTTTTGTCAACATGGAAATATACTAGGGAACACGTCTATATCATTTATATTAAATGATTTATTTCTGTTTTAAAATTGAAATATATATTTTTATATAATATAAATATAAAAAAAGGTCAAGCATGCGTGGGATTTGATGAAACTATAACATGCAGTTTGCAAGCGTGTTGTGTTATACTGTCAGTGCTACACGATTAGTTTAGAAAACAAGCAGTATTTTGAAAGTTGAAGTCAGCCAGCTGAGAATTCTGGGGACTTTGGCGGTGTTTACATGCAAGTTTTAATCGCGCTACTATAGTGGATTCATGACGTGTCACGCGCAAATGATGCATGATTGTGCTCATTCCAAAAGTGCACGGCAAAAAAGTGTGTGACTTAAGTGTCATTACGCTTTGGTAAAGCATGGTAAAGTGCTCGCTAAGTGGCCTAGCAACAAACTCGACAGTCGTGCAAAATACTTAATGATAGACTTTCGTGAAATAACACGATACCTCCTCCACTTCCACTATGTAAAAGAACGCTGTTCTCTGAGATACGGTCTTTCTGTCGTCCTCTGTAGCGTAAGTAAGATTTTCCTTATCCCAGTCTTACTAATACAAATCAGTTAATATCCATCCATCCATCCATTATTATCAATCCGCTTCTCCTGATGAGGGTCGCGGCTAAATTATATATAAATTGTATATAGAGATGTTGATTTATACCATTATTTATTCATTTCAGTGTATTATGAACGATGCATGAGAACTACTAGATCGTTATGACCAGCATTATTATCATAATAATAATACTACGAATAAGGTAGCTTTTTTCCCGCAGGATGTTTCAAGCTTCCAACCCTTCTGACAGCACGCAACACCAGGTCCGCTGGACGGATGAGAAAACTCGTTCCCTCCTCCAAATTATTGTGGACCTGGGGGTTATGGATGAACTGGATCGACCTCACCAAAGAAATGCCACCATTTTCACCAGTATTACTGGTGCTCTGGCTGAACTTGGTATAAATAGAACGCTCCTGCAGATACAAGATAAATTCAAGAAACTGAAATATCTGTACCTGCAGGAGAGAAAACGCCTGCAGTCCTCCGGTCAAAGCTCGAGGTCCCAATTTCGGTTCTGGGAGGAAATGCACTGGTTAATGGGTGACCGGCCAGTGGCAGTGGCATCAGACCATTTGCTGGAATCCTCATCCTCCCAGACGTCCTGTGAAATACCAGCCCCAACAATACAATATGGTAATTGCGCCAGTCATCATTTACTTTTCTAAACTCAAATATGCTACCGCGGTAAAGATAGCTTGACGTTTGATATTCGTTTGATATTCGACTCAAGCTAACCCGACATGAATGAAAATGGCTGTATCTCGCCAACCACAGAAGCTAGAGTGCTCAAACCAACTTTAATTTAAATTAGACCAACTGTGAATTGTCCAATTGTGAATTGTTTCACAGTCTCTGTTTTACATGTGAATCCTAAGAATAATTTCTGGAAAATAATAACATACCGCACATACGCACACTTAGCCTCAGCCACGGGTAAAAGGGCTTTATCTCCCCAACCACAGTAGCTAGAGCGTCCAAACCAACTTTAATGTGAAGAAGACCAATTGTGAATTGTTTCACAAGCCCTCCTTTACATGTGAATCAAACAACTAAATTGTGAAAAACAATAACATACCGCATATATGCACACAGCCTAACTGACACGTAAAATGGCTTTATCTCCTCAACTACAACAGCTACAGCGCCCAAACCAACTTTAATTTAATTGTTTCACAGTCTATTTTACCTGTGAAGCCTAAGAATAATTGTGAATACAATAACATATCGCATATACACACCATCGTCCCAGCGTCAATTAAAAGTGCTTGATATCCCGAACCACAGCAGCTAGCATTTTCAAAACAACTTTAATTTAAAGAAGACCAGTTGTGAATTGTTTCACAGCTTCTGTTTTACATGTGAATCCTAATAATAATTTGTGAAAAAACAAATGGTTAGGGATATCAAGCCATTTTACGCATGTCAGGCTGTGTGTGCGCATATGCGATATGTTTTGTTTTTCACATATTATTCTTAAGATTCACATGTAAAACAAAAGCTGTGAAGCAATTCAAAACAGTATTTCTTTAAAATAAAGATGGTTTGAACACTGTAGCTGCTGTAGCTGCTGGTCCAGGAGCATTGTCTGATGCGCCTGGAATACAGAAGGATGTACCGTCTGATTGCATGCACCGCTGCCAGGCAGGATCGGCAATACAGTCACCTCTTGGAAAGGCTGGACCACGCTGATCAACAGCACCAAGAGGTGGTTGCGTTGCACGCCGAATTTCTGCGCACAATAACAAGAGAACTGCAAGTGCCTACCCCAGCTTCCGTTGAGGTGAGCACCCGTTCTGCTGTGCGCAGTCCTGCCGAATCAGCAGTCCGAGAAGTTTGTACAGAGCAATGCGGCACAGGTGTACAGACATGTATTGGTAACGGCTCCATGTCCACCAGTACACGTTCCACCAGTTGGTCAAAGGTAGGTCGGATGACCCAAAATATTTCAATCCAGTGTTCGTCAGAGAAAGACTCGTGAAGCACAACCTTCTCCCACCAAACAGAGGGACAATGATGCGCCCGCATTCGTCTTTCCTGCCAACGCACAAATAAAGGTCTGTACATAGGGACGAAGTGGATGAGGGTGTCTGCTGGAAAGAAACCTCTAAATAAAAAAGCAATAGATGCATGATTCCTTTCCTGCAAACCCATTGCATGGGCCTGAAGGAGTTCTTCCCATACAAGACTTAATCTAGTCAGTGTTTGTCTGCGTCCATCCATTTTTGTCGCAACTACGTTGTAAGTAGACCTATGATTTTATATACCCTTATAACTAATTAGCAAATACACACAAATTATGTATCTATTATATTAACAGCATTTGTGTAAGTTTCCACATTTTCTGCATAATTAATTTTAATATTTCAACAAAGTACCTGTGTTTGAAACCAACACATCATGAGTTGTTTTTAATATATTTGTTCCACATTAACGCATATTTGTGATTATTGAACGCATAATCATTTTGTTTAGCACATTAACAGTTACGCAGTTGGCTAAGACTAATATATATGGGTGTGTGAAAGGACATCAGTAGCCTAAGAAGCATAAGAAAAGCAGTAATGGGAATTGGTGAGTGCTGTCGGTTTTTGTACACATGCTACTTCTACCATTTCTAGAACAACTAATTCTAAACAATAATAGTAATAACTATTATTTTCTTCTTGGCAGAATGAACCATTTTAACTGCAAGCCCTTTGCATTCTAGACAGATGGGAGTAACCTTCTCTTCATCTCTGCCTAGCGCGTAAAGCCTCATGTAACCCCTATGCATTATTTGAATGATATCCTTTATCGCGCAGCATCTCTTTTCAGCGCGTTTGGTGATATTTAAATAAACCCTCCCATTATTTTATTATTTAAGGTTGTTTGCATTTGGACGACTAAATTCTCTCTCTAAAATAAACTCTCATGTAAACGTGGAAGCAGAACTGTCATGACCAAAAAAGCGCAAGAGATCTGTTGTCACACTTTTCAGTTTTTGATTGTAAACTGCCCCTTTGTTATTTTTTTACATTTCTGATTTTTTCGAGTCATCGCATCATTCTGAAATTCTGATCTTGATCTCTGAAAAAGGTTGGTTTCCTGTCAGTGTAACACTTATCGTGGTCCCTATTGGTGCAAGGAAGTATGTTTTCCTCTCGACATTGGTTGATGAGAGTACCGCTATTTGTGGTCCCCACTGGACAAAAAGGAACGTTAATTCTGAGAATTAGCTATGCAGAAGGATAGAGTATATATTTGGTAAAAGTAAAACCTAAATAAATAAATACATTAATAAATATTGAAATAAATGAATACATAAATCAATACATAGACATTTATTTCTTTATCTTGATATTTATTTATTTATTTATTTTTCACTATCAGATATAAACACTGACATTTAATACTGTATGAAACAAAAATAAATACTCAACAGTTCAATTGTATATTAGTGAAGATTTTTGTACATAAAGATTGTCATGCTTTCATTTATTTTTACTTTCAAATTAAAAAATATATTTTAACGACCCAGACAATTGCTTTGTTGCAGGATTTGTTGTCTGTTCAGTTTGTCTCATCTGTCTTTTATGTTGCATGTATTGTAAGGGGAACGGGTCACGCCATTACTTAGCATGGGAAGGGGGAGTGAGTGAATGAGTGAGGAGAATGTGTGTTGCTGTTTTCGGAGGTTGTAGAGCATGGATGTGACTGGTTGATGAGCCGGACAACGGTGGGAAACAGGAGGTTATATAAGGGGGTGCATGAGCCTGGGGACTGGAGACAGTCCAGCACTGAACTGGAATGAGAAACTGTGGGTGTGACTGAGCGAGCGTGTGAGACCGGAGAGAATATGTAGTGAAAGTGCCAAGACTAAAACGTAGGGTTATTATTTTGGTGCAGTGAATTCTTGCCCATGACAGGAATTCTCTATAGTTTCAAATAAAACAAACATTTTGAGAATTCAACACCGTATCCCTGAGTACTACTTCCTAAACATGAAAACATTACAAAAAACTAAATGAATGGATCAAACTTATTATGACAGTTTGCAAAATTAGATGAAAGCTTTTAATACAAATCGGGATAATACATAATCATTATTTACAAAATCTTGTTTGTCTCGTTACTTGTTAAAAACTGTAATTTTACTGCTATACTACTTGCAAATGTTGTAAAATGGAAGGGCAAACTTTGTGGCATGAAAGTTAGGGCGTCTGCATTGCAAGCTGCATTAGAAGCATGTCTTGGGATTGATTCCCACACAGAGTTTATATTGCAAACTTGTACTTTATTTATGTGTAACAAACACATTTTTAACGTGAAAAAATTTTAGTTGATATGAATGACACTTTCATTGAACATTCATACTTTTGCACACATAACTTTAACATACATAAAGTCGGATAAAGTGGTCAAGAGTTGTGACACATAGTGAAGAACTTCTCTGAAGCAGCAGAGTGGAGCAGCAACTGGCTCTGGATGAGACGAAAATATTCTGGTTGGGGACCTCAAGCACAGTAGAAAAAAAAACGTTGATGTAAAGGAAGGCAAGTAAGCTGGACTTAGCTGAGTAGGGTATGGAGGGGGGTGATGCTGGGACGCCAGAATCACTGTTGAGCCTTAAGGTGTTGTGGGCTGGTCGACAAAACACCAAGGATGGAAGGTGCCCACTTGAAGCCCCCAGAGAAGTACCCCACTCAGCTCAGTCCAGATGGTTGTCATGCTGATGTGCTAGGGAGGCCACACTGTGGTTGATCCCTGGAGTCAGCATTGCAGCCATTGGGTGTGCTGATACGCCAGGGAGACAATAGAGGCTGATCCCTGGAGCCAGCATTACACTTCAGCCATCAACACCAGGCAGAAGGATATATACATCATCAGATGGAAGGAAACGCAGATGGATCACATTAGTTCACAGTAGAAGAAGCTATGTCTTAGTTGCCGCTTATCTTGGCGAGAGCCGAGTCCAATATCAGCATGAAGTTTTAACACCTACTCTCATGTAATGGAAATCATGATGATCTGGATACATCCAGTGACTGCTGTGAATAGTGCAGCTTGCGACAAGGGAAAGACCTTGTGACAGCTTGTAGAGACAGCTGACAGGAGGAAATAGACCCCATTGGGGCTGGCAGGGGTTAGCCACCAGCTCTGTATTTTCAAATAGAACAGGATGCTGGAGACACCCGCCCAAGGCTTCTAAGAAATTAAAGAGAAAAATACCCCTACAGTCTGCGAGAGCGGGGGCGGAAGATGACTCAAGGTGTGACAACACAGTTAATGACTTAGGAAAGGAAACGAATATGAGAACGGAGAGCTCTTTGCAAAGGACTAGCTCAAGATCTGCAATTAGCAGACATGGAGCTCCAGGTTTGTGTATGTGGCTGGAGCAAAGGGTTTGAAGATTCATCAAGGGAGAATTAAATGCTTGAGGGAGAAAGAATAGGGCCTCACATTGATCAGTACTTTTTACGAAGTCAGTCAAGTCAGTCAAATGAAGTCCAGCGTCAGGAAGCAAACCACAGTTTGCAGGATATCAGCAGCCCTGTCATAGATGAGAGGAGGACTTGCATAAACACAACTAGTGATGAACCTAATTATCCTTATGAACCCGGTCAGATGAACCAGCGTAAGAGAGAAAAGTACCTCAACGGGCACAAGCCTGGAGTTAAATGGCCAAGAGCTTGTGAGAAAACAGTGTGGGACACAGTAAACACTGATCTCTGTTTTGTACCAAGAGGTTGTACCAAGAGCATGGTGCTGAGCAGGTGGGGTTTTCATACCCAAAGGAAAAGATTCTACGAGTATCGGTCAGTTTCGCCCTATTTCCCTGTTGAACGAGGAAGGCAAGATTTTCCTTTTCAACAAGATTTTGTTTTTCAACTTCAGAATTCACCACTACATTGCAATGTCTAGAAATTGGAATAATGGCAGGATGCACTATTTCTCCACTGGCTTTTACCATGGCAATGGAAGTAATTATTAGGGCGGTTTCTGGAATGCAATTGCCACCAATTAGAGCATACATGGATGACAACCATGACTACGACAGTAGCCTGTACTAATCGGTTATTGGGTAAACTAATCAATAACATTGAATGGGCACAAATGCAATTCAAGCCCACTAAATCAAGGAGCATCTCTATAATTAAAGGTAAAGTAGTGGATAACAGGTTCTACATTAATGGTGAGGCAATACCAAGTGTCTGAGAAGCCTGTGAAAAGTCTTGGGAGATGGTATGATGGGGACCTAAAGGACACAGTTTGAGTGGCAAAAGTGAGACAACAAGCAGTGCAAGGGTTGAAGAGCATAGACAACAGCTCTTTACCGGGCAAACTTAAACTCTGGTGCTTTTAGCTTGGTCTACTGCCAAGACTTCTGTGGCCACTCACTGTGTATGAGATTTCCTTGACTGCAGTAGAGAAGCTAGAAGCGTTAATCAGTTCATACATCAGGAAACGGTTAGGAATTCCATGCTGCCTCAGCAGAGTGGGACTGTATGGTAAAGGGATACTGCAGCTGCCAGTCTCAGGTCTAACCGTTCAGTCTAAGAGTTTAAGTGTGCCAAGGTTCAATTGGAAATGACATTGGTGGAGTCACACGATGAATGTGTGAGGGAGGCAGCACCTGTGTTGAAAACTGGAAGAAAGTGGGTGGCAAAGGAAGCTGTGGATGATGCAAATGCTGCCCTTCGTATCAGTGATATCATGGGGCAAGTACAGCATTGAAGGAGGCCTTGGTCTCAGTTCAGCTCCTCCTACATGGCACAAAGCAGCCCCAGCTCAATGGCAGAAGCTGGTAGTCAATCAGGTGCAAAAGTAGGAGAGGATGAGGTGCGTAAAGGCAGTTTCCCAGGCCAAGCAGGGAGAATGGACGAGATGGGACAGTGTGGAACAATGCAAGATCGGCTGGCGAGATCTATGGGCAATGGAACAGAGCAGGATCAGTTTCCTCATCAGGTCAACATATGATGTTCTCCCATCACCACAGAACCTTAATCTATGGGTAGGAGATGATCTGTGATTTCCTTTGTGTTCATCACCAGCTACATTAAGACACATTTTGACAGGATGTAAGGTGGGTCTTAGCCAAGGACGGTTTACTTGGCATCATGACCAGGTGCTGCAATGTTTAGCCTTAACATTGGAAGACAAGCAAAGCATGACCAACAGGATGCCACCAATGCCAGCAATATATGACACACAAAGAACAACATTCCTCTGTCCAGGGGAACAACCTCCAAGAAAAGGTATTAAAACCAAAACTCATCTAGGACAACTGGAAGCTGCTAGAGACTGGAAAATGCTGGCAGATGTTGGATCAGTACACAACAAAAAAAAAGGAAACGGAAATGCAAAAAAAAAAACCTGATACAGATAATACATTAACCCTTTGCGGTCCTATGTCAGACCAGGTCTGGCATTACAATTTTCCCTTTCCGGTCATCAAAAAGATGTAAAAAACAGGTAAGACTCGCTAACCAAGGGGGCGTGACCGGAGGTAGAAAAGGGGACGTGGCTAGGTGATCTGTTCCTTTGTTTATGGTTAAGAGAACGCAAAAGGGAGCGAAATATTACCTTGAGTGTCTAGTGTTTGTTTGTCTTGTCTGTCTGTCGGTTCTAATTGTACTGTTTGTTATTATTAGATGGCTAACATGATCCGGAGCTGTCGCTACAGGCCAGCACTAAACGCGGACAACACTGCACCATTGTTCACAAATAAATTGTATTTTCACTATGAGCACAATAACAATCACTCTGGACTTGTGAATATGTGTCTGTGTGTGTTATACTGTGTTTAATTAATTACGAACTGCATCTTATTATTTCGGGTCTGCAACCCGTTGTTTTGGAACGTGCAATAAACATTGCTGTGTACTCCCTGGGATTCTTCTTTGTGGTCAACAGACCAGGATTATAAAATAAAACCTGTTAACTTTGTTGTCTGTCTTCTGTTTCACAATCACATCACCACTACACCTGCGCACTGCAAACCACTTTGCCACACGTGGTGTCAGAACACGGTATGGATCACTGTACATTGTCGGCGCTGTTGGAGGCACTGGATAGCAGACAGGAGGCCGAGGAGAGAAGGAGGAGAGCTACACGGCTCTAATTGAGAGGGTCGGTATCGCGATGTTGCCCAATGCACCAACGGGACCTGTGACGACGGCCCCAGAGACGTGAGCACAGAAAATGACAGCAGAGGATGACCCAGAAGTATACCTGGTCGCTTTTGAGCGGTTGGCCAGGCCATGACGGACTCTGAAGCCGCTCAGTACAACCTGGTGAAGCAAGCCATTCTCCGCCACCTGAATATCATGGTGGAAAACCACCGGGTACAGTTCAGGGAGTACCAGCGGTCGCCCAACGATTATGTGACCACGTGGTACACTGGCTCAGCCCCGCTCAGAAGACGGGGCCACAGATGGGTGAAGCAATTGTAACCGAGCAGTTCTGCCACGTGGTCAGCGCCGAAACTCAGGCTTGGATACGGTTCCACAATCCCGACACCCTGGAAGAGGCAGTGAAACTGGAGGAAGATTTCAAGGACTCCCTGATCTCTGCCAAGATTGGCCTACTCACTGCCGCTCCCGTACCACGGATCAGCCGAGCACCACGCCAACCCCAATGGGCAACCTTACCTCCCCTTCATGGAGGCCAAGGTTGGCCCCCAGCTGGGGTAGATTTGCTACCCCTGACATGTTGCCATACCAGCAACGGGACAGATACTTAATCTCTGCCCCTCCTACTTGATTTAGATGCCAGCAACCGGGACACAGTGCCAGGTTATGCCCATCTGCGATGGAGTGTGACGTGACGGCCTGTAATTGGACATCAGAAGTGGGTAAGCGAAGGGGAAATGGTCAGGAGGGGCCATGTATTGTTGATGTGGTTTTAGGGAACGGTGTTGTCGTGGCAGCCACAAGGTCAGGTGGCTATCTCCTGTATCCATGGAGATACGGCGGCATACCCCACACTAAAAGTATACTTATCGGTGGGACTGATAAAACGTCACCTATTAGTGGGGGTGGCGGAAAGGCTACCACACCCAGTAATTCTGGGCTGAGCCTGGCCAAACTATAAAGAATTGGTAAAATTAATGGCAGTCTTGGCCACACATGTAAACGTGGCAAAAAAAGAGAAAAGGGAAATAATTGGTGATATTTTTCCCTTACAAGCTGAAATGCTTTCCCCTATTTTTCATCCTACAAAAACTGGATCACAAAATGGGAGGGAGCATCAATTAGACAAGGCTGGGGTCCGGTGGGAGAATGCTCTTATGGTAACAAACGCCAATCAATGGGAGACGGTATGCAGTGTGACCGAGAGGGCAAGGTTATTGGGCCATCCAGGGCAGAGGCTACTCCAGCTCCTCTCAATATACCAGACATGTGGGCCTCCAGCACGGACCTAGTTTGGGGCCAAAGCAATGCCAAAGCAATGACCCCACACTGGTGCACACTTGGGAACTGGTCCTGTCTATTGAAGGTACGGATGTTGAAGGTGCTGGGGCGCTAGTTGTAACAACCCGTTTTGTCAGCTCGAGGTCATGAGGCTGGCACATGATATCCCTTTTGCGGGGCACCTCGGAGCTGACAAAAACAAGGGAACATATATTGGATCGATTTTATTGGATAGGGCTTCATAATGAAGTGTCGAAATATGTAGCCACATGCCCAGACTGCCAGAGAGTAGCGCCGGGTCAAGTGCGCCCTGCCCCTTTGGTCCCCCTGCCCATTATTTCCACTCCCTTTGAACGGATTGCAATGGACATAGTGGGCCCTTGCTACCTTCTGATTCTGGGTATATGCATATATTAGTGGTGGTAGGTTATGCAATGCGATACCTGGAAGCAGTTCCATTAAAGGTCCACTAGTGCAGCTGCAATATCCAAGGAACTAGTGCAGATTATGTCGAGAGTAGGGATCCCCAAAGAGATACTGACTGATCATGGAACTAACTTCCTGTCTAATACGTTACAGCAATTTTACATCCCATCAGGACATCTGTTTATCATCCACAGACAGATGGTTTGGTGGAGCGATTTAATCAGACCTTAAAGCAGATTCTGAGACGATTTGTGAGCTAAGAGCAAAAACATTGGGCAACACTTCTCCACTACCTCCTATTTGCAGTGAGAGAGGCGCCGCAGAGTTTGACAGAGTTCTCCCCCTTCAAGCTCTTGTATGGCCGACAGCCTTGTGGCATCCTCAATCTGTTGAGAGAGGGGTGGGAAGAGCACAAAGGCTTGTCCAAAAATGTAGTGCAGCATGTGCTCCTACTCTGAGATCGCCTGGATTTGGTCGGTCGTTTGGCCTAAAATTGGATAAGCACTGGCAACAGCAACAGTACAACCAAAATGCACGCATTCAAACTTTTCGGCCAGGAGACAAAGTACTGTTGCTTCTTCCCACGTCGGAATCAAAACAGTGTGCTAAATGGCAGGGGCCATATGAGGTGATTCGGGCTATAGGAAAGGTAAATTATGAAATTAAGCAGCATGATCGCCATAAAGAACGTGAACTTTATCATATCAATTTACTGAAGCCCTGGCAGGCAAGGGAGGCTTTATTTATAGCCCCAGGCACAGTAGAGGATGACTCAGGACCCTGTATTGAGGCTCCTAGCACCAGAGACATTCCAATGGGGGAACAGTTACTTCTAGATCTGCAAAGACAGCTTTGTAAGTTAATTGAGGAGTTCAGTTATGTTTTTTCTGACTTACCCGGTAGAACTAACCTTGCTGAATATGCTATTATCACTCCTCCAGGTGTCACGGTGCAAGAGAGACCATACCGGATCCCAGAAAGTTGACGAGGAGGTGTTAGCAAAGAGGTACGGGCGATGCTCAAACTTGGGGTGATTGAACCTTCCAGGAGTGAGTGGTGCAGTCCGATTGTGATAATCGCCAAAAAGGACGGCACCAACCACTTCTGCGTTGATTTCCATAAAAGGAAAATGCTATTGCCAAGTTCAATGCCTACCCCATACCTTGGGTCAACGAGCTTCTTGACAGAATGGGAATGGCTAGGTGCATCTTCACTTTGGACTTGACGAAGGGATACTGGCAGATTCCCTTAAAGCGCAGCTCTAGAAAGAAAAGTGCACTTTCAACTCCTGATGGTCTGTTCCATTTCATAACCATGCTGTCTGGGTTACATGGTGCACCCGCTGCCTTTCCGAGACTGATGGACCAGGTCTTCTACCCACATCGTGAGTGTGCAGCACTGTATATTGATGATGTGGTTATTTACAGCTCCACCTGGCGAGAGCATTTGGCTAGGATTACAGCCGTCCTTCAATCTCTAAGGGTAGCCCGGCTGACAGCCAACTTGAGAAAATGTATGTTTGCCAAAACAGAAACTCACTATTTGGGATTTATGATGGGAAATCTGTTGCAACCAAAGTCCAGGCTTTGATGGATGTGGCAATCCCCAAAACCAAGGCTCAAGTGAGGTCTCTACTGGGGTTGGCCAGTTATTACCAAAGATTCATCCCTGAGTATGACACAGTGGTCAATCCCTTAGTTGACCTCACCAAAAAGACCGTTCCAAATTTTATTAAGTGGTCAGGAGAATGTCAGGGGCATTTGATACTATCAAGCAGAGACTTTGCCAGGCCCCCACTCTCATCACACTAGATTTCACCAAGAGATTCATCCTCCACACCAATGCTTCGATGTTGGTCTGTGTGCAGTTTTGTCCCAAACGATAGACGGAGTAGAACACCCCATGTACCTCGGTAAAAAGATGCTCCCCCGGGAGCGCAACTACTCCATAGTTGAAAAGGAGTGCTTGGCCATTAAAAGGGCTACTCACTCTTTACGACACTACCTGCTGGGACATTCATTCGATCGCGTCACAGACCATGCCCCACTCAAATGGTTAAGCACAATGAAGGATAGCAATGCCCAGATAACTTGGTGGTATCTGGCATTGCAGCCCTTCAGGTATCATATGATTCACCATGCAGGTAAAGAGCACCAAAATGCAGATTATTCTTCCCGGGAGGGCGGAGTAATGGGAAACGTAGATTCCGAGTGTTCCTTCGGCTCCACTCTGAGCCGTGGGATATGTGACAGACAGAATGATTCTTGGTTATAAATCTCCCTCCCAACCTGTGAGGACGCAGTGTAGGGAACAGAGTGCCCTGGATTGGATGGCCTGAAAATTCATTCCCAGGGTTAGGTGGAAGTCAGCCATCTAGAAAGGGGGCACAGCTGACAATAACAGTCACTTTGGACTTGTGAACATGTGTCTTTGTGTGTGTGTGTTAAACTGCGTTTCATTAATTACAAACTGTGTCTTATTATTTCGGGACTGCAACCCATTGTTTTGGAACAGTGCAATACACATTGCTGTGTATTGCCTGGGATTATTCTTTGTGGTCACCAGACCAGGATTATAAAATAAAACCTGTTTGGATCGTTAACTTTGTTGGCTGTCTTCTGTTTCACAATCACATCATCACCACCCTGTGCACTGCAAACCATTTTGCCACACTCACTCATTTGGAAATTATGAACTTGGCATTAGGAAAAAAAGACTACATTTGGTTTACTAAAACTAAAACATGGACTACAAAATGAAGCAACTACATTTTACTATTTAACAATCCAAATGGAATACCTCTTAATCAAGACAGCCATATTGTGGAGTTCAATAAATTCAGGAGCTTCAGCTAAGACAGCTCTTGTGAAGAGCATGGGGTTCTTCAGATGTTACTGTAAATAACACATGGTTTGTAAACAACATTTTCTGACATCTAAAAAACAAGGACAGTCACTTGGACAGACAACTCTTGTTAGGACGGAGTTTGAAGGAGAATTACCATCAACATAAACAAGTAACTGAATAGTCCTTTTAGACAATCAATTCATTCCAGGCAACTGGAAATGATCTAGGCCAAAACATGACGCGCATACTATTGTTTTAAAACTTTAATGTGTCTGTTTCCATATTGCGTTTAATTTTTTTTTCTTTGTCCAATGATAACGTAGTGATTCAGTGCTGGTTTAAGTGACTGTCACAGTAGATGATTACCGTACAGGAGACAAACAGACGACATACAAATGAAAACATAGCTAACTGTAACAGAAGATCAATTCCATCTGTTTACAGATACTTAAAATGATATGAGTATTATACCTATGCGTATTATGAGTAACTGTTAAATGTCGTCATATTGTAATCCACACCCACGCACTTAAATGACTGTATTGCGGTAAAGCAACAGCAAACTTACAAGAATAGCAATTGCCAAATATGTCAAGCATGTGACTTTTTAGAAGCAAGTCAAAATAGTAATTGATATTTCACGAAAATAGTGACTGAAGTTTCACATCAATATTTCAAAGTAATATTTGAGTAGAAGTTACCCTTATTGTTTCAGTAACTGTTTCATTTGAAGGTTACAGTACATACTAGTCTCTTTTTTTGCTGACAATGTACCCGATGGCATGACTGTAAAAAATACAGTTTAAACAAATCTAAGCACCTTTTTATATTTTTAAATATTTAGATTTAAAGGGCATTGGTAGCTCTTGAGATTGAGCCCATTCTTAATTTCCAATAATAAATATGCCTCACTGTATTTTACCATATTTTAAATGCTCCATTAATTAAATCTTTCCTATCAAAACCAATGCTGGACTGCAGTGTATTAATCCAACTTTTTACACAATAGAACCCGAAGACGAGGGCTTTACCAGACGACAAAGCCCTCTTATATGAGTTCTACTGCTATTAGAAAATAGCTGTGTTCAAAAAAATATAATTTAAAGTTGTTTTTTCAGGATGCTATGCAGCACTGGTTTTTGTTGTCAATGAATACAAACATTTCCCTCAATATTCCATGAGTAATGTGGTTTGCTCAGAATTCCATATGTGGTCTAGTAACCTTCAGGCATCAATATCCCAGCTGAAATGGTTAATTCAGGAGGCCTTTACAATATTAAAATGGACGTTTGTGTGCTGTATCTGTAAAGCTTTAAATTACCAGCAATGTGTGGGTACTTCTAATAGCATAAATAGTACCTTAATACTAAAAAAATATATATATATTTACATGGAGCTGTTCTTCAGTTCAGGTACCTTGTTAACACGCTTTGTGAACTGTTTCTTTTTATCTACATGTAAAAGTAAAACAGTACCAGAAATGTTAGTTTAATTAGGATTTGAGCGCAGTTTCACGTATTTGTGTAAGTTTTGTAGTAGTCTAACTGGATCTGGCTCATTGTAACAACACACATAAAAAAACATATGTGAGGAGTGATCAGGATAGTAAATTTCATAGAACCAGAATCAGAAGGTAGGCAAGAGGTAACTTGGTAACAGGTGCTGATACTATAGGGCTGCAATGCAACAAAGTAAAGAAAAACTAGCCCTGCAAGGATAATTAATCCACCTATAATATTGTTATGACCACAAGATGAAATTGAATTGCTGATAATGAAGGAGACCACTAGTAAGAAAAAGTCCTATAGCAGAAAGAATAAACAAGAGAAAACTAAAAGAGAAAATATTGGGAAACAAAAGAAAAAAAAACATGGACGAGGTAAAGCAAAAAGAGGGAGTATATTAATCTGCATCTTTGAGTAGTGTGAAGGGCAAAGTTAAATAGTAACAACTAATCGCTGTAATAATAGCGACTAAACAGTGGATCTGCTCAAACTGTATAACAAAAATAATCGACCAAAAAGAGTCTTTTAAGCACAGCCTGTTTTAGCAGCTTGTGTAATGTCCCCAAAGATGCAAACACAAATAACCAAAAAGAAACAAGAAAAAAAGAGCTCTCTGTGTATGCAGAAAAAAACAAAGAAATTGCAAAAATGCACCCATATAATCCAAGGAAACGCAAGGAAAGCAAGAAAAAACAAATTGATCTCACCCAGTCCAGCTTCTGGCCTTTTGAAAGTTTTCTAGTCACTGTGATTGAAGTTCCTCACAAGGTGAATAGCCTGTAGGTATATAGAGAAATGGAGAAGACAAAAAAAGTAATGTGGTTGTATTAAACACAATAAGCGCACACGAAAAAAGAACTTGGTACCACAAACCTTTATTAATGCCAAAATCCTGCTAATAGTACAAATATATAAAAGTTTTGCTTTTGTGGATGAGGACTAAAGTTACAAGAAATAGATGTCTAATTCAAAAGTATTCATACCCTGACAAGGAAAATTAAATTAATACCTAGCTACCTTTAGCAATAATAACCTCTTTTAAATGATTAGTATATTTGTCAATGAGCTTTTGGCATGATTCCTTAGTGATTTTCCGACCATTCTTCAACATAAAATTTTTCCAGTTCATTCAAATTCCGAGGACTTCTCTTGTGCATAGTCTTCTTCAACTCATACCAAAGATTCTCAATCGGATTTAGCTCTGGACTTTGACTAGGCCATTCCAGAATCTTGATTTTATTCTTCTTTAACCATTCTGAAGTAGATTTTGATGTGTGCTTTGGATTGTTGTTGTGTTGGAACGTCCAGTTGCACTTTAAACCTCTGCGGTCCTATGTCGGACCTGATCCGACATTGCAATTTCCCTTTCCGGTCCAATGTCGGACCCTGTCCGACATCATCAAAAAGTCATACAAAACAGGTCTCTAGTCCTATTTTTTCCGGAAAAACCAGAGAAAACCATTCAAAGTCCAAGTGAGACCGATAAGACCCGAGAGAAGCCGAAAAAAAGGGGCGTATCTCATGAATACAGATAGCCCCGGCACCACATAGATAACACGGACATAAACAAACAAGATAGCTGCTTCTGCATCCAGCGCTCAAAGAATATAACAGACATTTGCAGAGCTTTTTTTTTAGATGTTATAGTAATAAAATAATGACTTAGATCGCATTATTGAGGAGTTTGGTGATAAAATGAGTGATCAGGAGATGATTTATCAGTATGCACTACTATGAAGAGGTATGTGAAAAATACAGTGAACAAGGGGTGGGGCAGGGCTGGAGATGCAGTATTGAGTGTCCTGTTGATCTATAACAAAAACATTGCCAATGTAAAAAAACAAGTTAGAAAAACGCAACAGCCATTTAAAGGGGTGATATCAAACACAAAAGTCCAAGTTAGGAGAAGCAGTTAGGCCAATCTTGTCAAGCATTAAGCAAACAGGCACAATTGGAAAGGTGCTGGGGCCCAAGATTCACACAATTCTTGCTTCTAACTTGGCGCCACTTTATCACTCCACTTGAAATGCTCTTTGTATGACTTGAAGTGACTGAGACACACTCACACACTGAGACTGTGTGTGTTTCTCAGTGTATGTGTGTCTCAGTGTGTGTATGTGTGTTTCAGTGTGTGTGTATGTCAGTTTATGTGTGTGTGCCTCAGTGTGTGTGTATGTGTCTCAGTGTGTCTGTGTGTCACAGTGTGTGTATGTGTCTCAGTGTGTCAGTGTGTGTGCCTCAGTGTGTGTGTGTCTCAGTGTGTCTGTGTGTCAGTGTATCTGTGTGTGTGTCTCAGTGTGTGTGTGTGCCTCAGTGTGTGTGTGTCAGTCATACAAAGAGCATTTCAAGTTGAGCGATAAAGTGGAGCGAAGCGATCAAAAAAAGGCGCCAAGTTAGAAGCAACAATTGTGTGAATCTTGGGCCCCAGCACCTTTCCAATTGTGCCTATTTGCTTGATGCTTGACAGGATTGGCCTAATTGCTTCTCCTAACTTGGACTTTTGTGTTTGATATCACCCCTTTAAATGGCTGTTGCGTTTTTCTAACTTGTTTTTTTTACATTGAGAATGTTTTTGTTATAGATATCACTTCTTTTTTTACTTCATCAAATAATGAATAAAGCGAGGGAAAGCTATTCGAGAATGTGTATGGTAAAAAGACAGACAGACATTACAAGATAGTAATAAGTAGAGTAATATCAGAGAAATGAGAAAAGATTTGAAAGTATTGAAAGTGTAAACATTGTATTCTTATAGTTGCATGAGTGATGAAAACAATATGTCTACTTTGGTAGATATTGATATATTGATATTTACGCAGGTACAAAACTACAATGTTATGAATGGTTCAAAACGTACTTATGCATGTCTGTGCTAAAGGATAGTATACTAACACATTTTAATGCTGGAAAAAAACATTATTCTCCTTGATATAGTGGTGTTATGAACTTAGGCTAAGGCATTTGTAAAGCATTAGATCTCTTCATAAAAGGCCATATACATTTTGTTTGCATTTCTTGACCATGGTTTGACTTCAATAAGTGCATCATTTGCATGCACCCATTTTCCAGTAGCACCCAGAACAGACACATAGTGTCCTGAAGTAACACCCTGTCCTTGGTGTATGATAATGGAATCTAATTGGTCATTCCTGTTGTCCACAGTAATTGTGCTCTTCTGCACAGCAGTAAACTTAGCATTGTGTCACTTTGTAACGGTCCCGTCTGGTTTGGTTTCCCAAAGCATAAGTTGGACTGCAATCAGTCTCTCTGCTGATTGAATAAGTTCACGTTTCACATATGGAGAAGTTTTGCATTGCCTACATTTGCTACCAGGAATCATTGCCCATTTGTTATTTCTATAAATGAGTTCTTCCAAACACATGGAATCTGTACCAGCAGGTACATGTAGAGGATAAACATGCAACACCTCTCGGTTTGATGAGCAGTAGTTACATGTAGTACATAGAATGTCATGACTTATTGTGACTAAATCCATGCGAGATACTTCAGGACAAATTTCAGACAATTTGGTGAGAAACTGCAACATGTTGCTGCTCACCTCTATTGAAAGGTTCTCCTAAGAAGTGACAAATATCCACAGTAGTTAGAGACACAGTGGATGGCAAGTGATCCTATTTGTGAACAAAGCTCCTGATAGCCTCTTGTTGACTGTGTTTTAATGAATCCTTCAGAGGTTGCAAGTGAAGAAGGCACTGCAATGTTGCATTTGCATAGCATGAGGTGAAATTGGGGTTGCTCAAGCCTCTGAATGGATGTGTAAGTGCAATGTTCTCTTAGAAGATTGAGGCTTTTGCTGTTCCTGAACATTAACGATGGCTCGGTGAATGAAATGCGCATGATCTTTTACCTTGTGTCCCTTGTGCGTGTTAGTCTCCTTCAAGCTTATCAACTTAGGACAATAAATCCCTCTGAGCCGATGGTACTCTTCAACTGCAGTTTGACATGCGTAGATGCAGGTGGGGTCAAAGTTGATAAGGTGGATACCGCTTAAGGAAGTAACTGTGGAAAGTGCAACAAAACTTTGTCCATAGGAGAAAATGGAGTTACCACGATCCATCATAACTGTTTTTAGAGTCATCCCCTGACATTTGTGAATGGTGATTGCATGAGCACCAATGACTGGGAACTGCTCTCGAACAATGTAGACTCTATCCATGATTTCAAACTTTGAGCATAAACGTTGAATGGTATGGGTGACTCCATTGTTAAATTTGATGGTTGTGGTTTTGAGCATATGTGTGTTTTCCAGATAGTAGGAAACAGCTTGAAGCTTCCCTATTGCCCCATTGATGAGACCAGTGGCAATGTCATGTTCTTGAGAATTTGCTTAATACAAATGCAAATGTGATACATTTACTACCAAACTAAATACAAATGCAAATATGTGACAAATGCTAAATGGACTTCAAATACTTTACCATACAACAAATGTTAATTTATTAACATGAATTTGGCAGAGGCCTTTATCCAAGGTGGCATACAAAGAAAACAGTTTATATAATAACAACATAAACACAGTAATCACGTAGTTCATAATAATTAACAGGTAAGTACCAATATAGGAAGCAAGTTACATAAAACAGTATTTCCCAATCTTGGTCCTGAGGACCCAGTGTTTGCTGATTTGTGTTCCAACTGAGCTTTAAATTATGAATTGAACCCTCAATTGAATGAATAAAATGTCTAATCAGAGAATTTGAATTATTTGTAGAAATGGCTGGCTGCACAGGCCTCAATTAACACTAATCTAGGAATACCTAATGTTAACTCAGGTAAGGTAGTCTAAGATTAGTGCTGATCAGGGTTTGTGAAAGCAGCCAAAAGAGTTGAATATTTCAAGTTATTTCTAACATTGCATTAAGTCACTAATTGTTAGTTCAATTGGGGGATCAAATTAATAATTGAGAACTCAGTTGGAACACAAACAGCAGACACAGTGGGCCCACAGGACCAGGTTTGTGAAAAACTGACATAAATGATGAGATATATGTATATATTTATATATGTGTGCATTGCACAATTATTCTTTTGCCTTGTTTTGATTGTTATGTTTAATAAACATGAAGTTCTCAAAAGTGTCCTTTAGTTTGCATTTTTCAGGTTAATCAACTTTACCAGCAATTCTGAAAAGTCTCTCTACTTTATTATGAACATTATTATTGAAAAGTATTTAAAATTGAATGTTTTTAAGCTTTTCCATGATTTGAAATTTAAATGCAAATTCTTATATTTCAGAATATACAAGACTTCCATTACATGAGAGTAGATGTTAAAACTTCATGCTGATTTGAACTCGGCTCTCGCCAAGATAAGCACCAACTAAGACATAGCTTCACAGTAAACTAATGTGATCCATATGTGTCTGGCTCCAGGGATCAGCTTATTGCCTCCCTAGCGCATCAGCACATACAACGGCTGCGATGCTGGCTCCGGGGATCAACCACAGTGCGGTCTCCCCAGCGCATCAGCATGACAACCGTCTGGATTGAGCTAAGTAGGGTACATCTCTGGGGTCTTCAAGTGGGCACCTTCCATCCTTGGTGTTTCGTCGACTAGCCCACAACACCTCAAGAGGGCTCGACGGTGATTCTGACGTCCCAGCATCACCCCCCTCCGTCCCCCACTCAACTCAGCCCAGCTTACTTACCTGTACATCAGCTTTCCTTTCTATTGTGCTTGAGATCCCCAGCCAGAATCTTTCCGTCTCAACCACAGCCAGTTGCTACTCCTCTCTGCTGCTTCAGATAAGTTCTTCACTGTGCGACACAACTCTTGGCCAAAACCGGGTTGTAGAGTGTGCCACAAATCCTCGACAACCCACTTCCACTGGGTAAACCCGGACTCTACATCCTCGCTGTTCCGCTTCAGTGGCTAGTTGAGCATAACGCAGTTTCTTCTTCTCATACGCCTCATCTACAGCATCCTCCCATGGCACTGTTAACTCTACCAGGTGAACAAGGCGTGCTGATCCAGACCACAAGACAATATCTGGTCGAAGGTTAGTGGTGGCAATCTCAGGTGCAAAAATAAGCCGCTGACCAACATATGCCAGCATTTTCCAGTCTCTAGCAGCTTCCAGTTGTCCTGGGCGAGGATTGGTTTTAACACCTTTTCTTGGTGGTTGCTCTCCTGGGCGGAGGAATGTTGTCTTTTGTGTGTAATGTTTTGATGGAACAGGTGGCAACTTATTGGTCATGTTACGTTTGTCTTCCAATGCTAAGGCCAAACATCGCAGCACCTGGTCATGGCGCCAAGTAAACCGTCCTTGGCCAAGAGCCACCTTACATCCTGTCAAAATGTGCCTTAATGTTGCAGGTGATGAACATAAAGGTCATGAGGGATCCTCTCCGTTCCCAGAGGTTTAGGTTATGTGGTGATGGGAGAACATCATATGTTGACCTGATGAGGAAACTGATCCTGCTCTGTTCCATTGACCATAGGTCTTGCCAGCCAATCTTGCGTTGTTCCACACTCTCCCATCTCATCCATTCTCCCTGCTTGGCCTGGGAAATGGCCTTTATACACCTCATCCTCTCCTCCTGCTTTTGCACCTCGTTGACTACCAGCTTTAAAACGTTGAGTTGAGGCTGCCTTGTGCCATGTAGGAGGAGCTGAACTGAGACCAAGTCCCCCTCTTCCATGCTGAACTTGCCCCATGATATCACCAATTCGAAGGGCAGCCTTTGCATCCTTGTGACAGAGAGCGTGAGGATCTGAGCTGCAAATCTCCCTCCCGACCCAAGAGGGCGCTAAGCAGAGGTACTTGCACGCCTGTTCAGAGACGGGCCGGCTTGGAGAGAGGGGCGGAAAAGGAAGTCGGCCATCTTGGTGCAGGGCGGAATGACCATATTAGGGGACAAGATTACTGTGATCAGCTGTGCTGCATTAGACAACTGGCAGGTGTGCTGAGTCGCGCTGATCATGGGGTGGACTCTCCTAGTATATAAGGGCTGTCATTCTGTAAGTGTGGGGCTTTTGGAGGTAATACTAAACCTGGGTTGCTGATCTGTGTGTTTGTTTTGTTTGTTTGTGTTCTACGTGTTTTTGATTTGTTTATCGTCAGGACCGGGGTCAGACGCCAAGGAGCTGCCGCACTACTGCCAGCACTTTTCACCTTGGACATCACACGCCCCACACAACTGAACTGGACACTTCAGCACCTGAGCACCTGCACTTTTCACCACCCCAAAAGTGCACCCAAAGAGCTGAGAGGGACTTGCTCTATTGGGATTTATGATTTGTACTTTTGTTGCTTTGGACTGTGTTTCCCTTTTTAATAAAGTACACCCTACAAAGTGACTCTGTGACGTGTGTTCCACATCCACACCCACTGCACCTTCACAATCCTCCACAGCTTTCTTTGCCGCCCACTTTCTTCCAGTTTTCAACACAGGTGCTGCCTCCCTTACGCATTTGTCGCGTGACTCTACTAATGTCATTTCCAGTCGGACCTTGGCGCACTTACAACTCCTCAGTTAGAGAGGAGACTGGTAGCTGCAGTATTCCTTTACCATAAAGTTCCACTCTGCTGAAGCAGAGTGGAACTCCCAACCATTTCCTGATGTGTGAACTGATTAAAGCTTCCAGCTTCTCTACTGTTGTCAAAGAAACCTCGTACAGTCAGTGGCCACAGCAACCTCAGCAGCAGACCAAACTGAAAGCACCAGAGTTTTAGTTTGCCTGGTAGAGCGCAGCTGTCTATGTTCTTCAACCCTTCCACTGCTTGTTGTCTAACTTCTCCCACACAAACTGTGTCCTTTAGATCCCCGTCGTACCATCTCCCAAGACTATTCATTGGCTTCTCAGACACTGTTGGTATTGCCTCACCATTAATGAAGAACGTTTTATCTACTACTTTACCTTTAATTATAGAGATGCTCCTTGATTTTGTGGGCTTGAATTGCATTCGTGCCCATTCAATGTTATTGGTTAATTTGCCCAATAACCGATTAGTGCAGGCTACTGTTGTAGTCATGGTTGTCATGTCATCCATGTATGCTCGAATTGGTGGTAGTCGCATTCCAGAAGCCAAGTGCTCTCCTCCCACTACCCATTTTGATGCCCTAATGATTACTTCCATTGCCATGGTAAAAGCCAGTGGGGAAATGGTGCATCCTGCCATTATTCCAACTTCTAGGCATTGCCATGTAGTGCTGAATTCTGAAGTTGAAAAACTAAATTGCAAATCTCCAAAGTTGGCTTTCACTAAATTTGTTATTGTCATCGGTACACTGAAAAAATCAAATGCTGCCCAAAGAAGTTCATGTGGCACTGAACCATATGCATTAGCCAAATCCAGTAATGTCACATGGAGCTCCTTCCTCTCCTTTTTAGCTGATTGAATTTGTTGCCAGATCACATTGATGTGTTCTAAGCATCCTGGGAAAACTGGAATGCCCGCTTTTTGTATTGAAGTGTCAATGAAGCAGTTCTTTAACCCTTTGCAGTCCATTTATTAAGTGCGCGTCAGGTGCGTCAGGTCCAATTTATTTTCACACGCGCAGTTAATTTTAGACGTGCTATTTAAAAGTATTTTTTTCCACAGTCAAACAGGTTAAAAAGGCCATGCATATCAACAAAGCACTCACTAGGCATCTCCAGCCACCCCCCACCCTTTCGTTCGTTATCGCGTTCACATATGCTAAGAAATAAATAATAATACTAATAGTACATAACGATCAATCATCTCCTGATCACTCGTTTTATCACCAAACTCCTCAATAATGTGATCCAAGTCATTATTTTATTACTATAACATTTCAAAAAAGCTCTGCAAATGTCCGTGTTCTCTGTGCGCTGATTCAGTAACAAGCAGCTTGTTTCCTTATGGCCGCCCCTATCTGATGCCAGGGGTAAGTATGACTAATCATGAGATACACCCTTTATTTATTTATTTTTTTCGGCTTGTCTCGTCTCCTGTCGTTCCCACTCGGCCATTGAATGGTTTTCTCTGCTTTTTCTGGAGAAAAAAACGACTAGAAACCCGTTTTTTGCGTTTTTTTGATGATGTCGGACAGGGTCCGACATTGGACCGGAAAGGGTTAATAGGTAAGTTGACAATCTCTGAGCAATAATGCTGAAGAAAATCTTGCCTTCTACGCTTAATAGGGAAATACGGCGAAACTGACTGATGCTTGTAGAATCTTTTTCTTTAGGCATAAAGACTCCACCTGCTCGGCGCCATGCTCTTGGTACAACCTGTTTTTCCCATGCCACTTTCATCAATTTCCACAGGATTCGTAGAACTCCTGAAGCACTCTTGTACACTCTGTATGGAACTCCATTAGGCCCTGGAGAAGATGAAGCCCTTGCTTTTTTCACAGCTTGCTCTACTTCTTTCCACTTAGGTGCACAGTCCTCCATTTGGTATTCTGGTGGATTGATAGGTGGGATGTCTGAAGGAATTGACATAGGCTCCTGCCTTTTTGAATCTGTATGTGTTTCCTCCAAATATCTCTCCAGCTCAAAGTTAGATGCTTTTAGTGTGCCATTCTTCTCACTGGTGAATAACTTCTTTACAAATTTGAATGGTCTTTATAAAAGTTAGTTCTCGCACGCTCCTTCTTTTTGTAGCGTTTCCGTAGGTGCTCAGCTCTGCGCAATGTTGCAAGCTTATCTTTTATGACCCTTTGTAAGAGAATACCAAATCAAATGCAAATAGGTCAGCAGACTGCATTTAAATTATTATTTATTTTTTAGCAGACACCCTTATCCAGGGTAACTTATAATTGTCACAATTATATCACATTATGTTTACATACAATTACCAATTTATCCAGTTGTTTATACTTAATCTAGGTAAAATACCTTGCTCAAGGGTACAACAGCAGTCTACCTCACCTGGGATTGAACCTTCTGGTCAAGAGTCTAGAGCCCTAACCACTACTTCACACTGCTGGCCCCAAAGTAATGTGTTGATTTAAACCAAAGTAATGGTTTTGGAGACATTTTGTAGGGAAAAAAAAAAACTACAGATAATTCAAGAAAACAGAAAAATTGTTTAAGCACATATAGTACAGTGGCTAAGATAGGAGTGTGTAATGAGCAAAACCAGGTGACTAACCTTCATACATTTGGGTAAAATGTTGTGTTTGTGAAATAATAGAACAAAAAGTATAAAAGCTACACTATAAAACACTTATTTGTCACACTTTTAAAACACGTCACTGGGTTTATGATTTTAAATGTGTTTAGGATTTAAACACCGTGTGGTGTTTATTTTATAAACTCTTGGACGTGTTTATGATTTGTAACACTTTTTAAACATTCATACGCATTTATAACAGGACTGGTGTTTAACATCTAAACATTAAACTTAGCAAAAATGGCACAGATTAAACACATAGGGTCAATTGCAACGAACTGAAAGCAGCGTACTAACTGGGGATAATCCCGTGGTTAGTACACAGCTCTGTACTAAACTATTACGCAAGTTAAATACCAATTGCAACGAACTTGGCGGCTGAAGTTAGTCCCCAGCTACGTACTAAAAAAGGTCTCAATTGCAACAAACGCAAAAATAACTGCTGCTGCCCTCTAGAGCAGGGGTAGGCAACCCTGGTCCTGGAGTGCCACAGACACTTCTGATTTTTGTTTTACCCAAGCCCCTTAATAAATTAATTGATTTAATGATTGGCTTAATTGGTTAGAATTACCATGTGTTCCAGGTATTTAGCAGTTGACAATTAAGAGATACCTATAAAACCTGCAGGACTGTGGCACTCCAGGACCAGGGTTGCCTACCCCTGCTCCAGAGGATACTAAGTATGACTAACTTAGTATAACTCTTGCTATGGACTAAGAATTTTTGTATCATACTAAGTGGAATAGAGGAAGACATGTGAAAGTCCCAGAATGTACTGCCAGTTTATTTTTGCTGAAATAATAATTTATGCATATAATATACACATATATATGTTGTCACTATACTATATTTGAAGCATCTGCTGCCTGTATGGATATTGTAATAGTAAAATAAAATTACATTACGACTACAACACTGTTAACTACTAATAATGAAGGAAGGTGTCGGCAGCATTACAGTCATGCATGTAGAGCCTGTAGTACGCGATAGTAGGTTTCACATTTGAGAGACGTATTTTTTTTTTTTTGGGGGGGGGGGGGAGCAAGTCTTTTCATTCCCTTTAATTTGAGGGGACTCGACATGGTTCTTAGGGGCGAGCTGGGATATTGAGGAGTAGGGACACAGTGGGTAGAATGTGAGTTAAGTGGTATTTTACGTAGTAGGACCTGGGGGCACATTGAAAAATAAAATAAACAGTGCTCTTCTCAGGGTGTTTTTAGAAATGATACTATGATATTTCTTCGGAATACCACCCCTTCCCTGTTTTGTACTTGTTGTGGTCCAAGAACGGTGTCGAAACAGCCTGTGTATGTTGACCACGGTTATCCTTTACTCCCTTTAAAACAGCCTGGGTCGCACCGCACGAGCTGCAACTGTCTGTATCATGTATAAAGATAAGGAGGCTGTGTGGTCCAGTGGTTAAAGAAAAGGGCTTGTAGCCAGGAGGTCCCCGGTTCAAATCCCACCTCAGCCACTGACATTGTGCAACCCTGAGCAAGTCACTTAACCTCCTTGTGCTCTGTCTTTTGGGTGAGACATAGTTGTAAGTGACTCTGCAGCTGATGCATAGTTCACACACCCTAGTCTCTGTAAGTTGCCTTGGATAAAGGCATGTGCTAAATAAAATAAAACAAAAACAAATAATAATGTTGTAATCAAAAACAGAATTCAAAATTAAACCAGCTTTGCTAGTTTATTTCATGGCATTGCATTTGGTTGAATATTTTACAGGCAGTCCATGTGCCCTGATATGGAGTATTTTGCCATGCATATATATCTTAAATAAAAAAATAAATTATTACGTGCACACATATAAATATATTGTAATGGAAGCGTGTAGTGGGTTCTCAGCGGAGAAATGAAGACAATACAAGGTAGTTCCTTTGGCGCTGAAAAGTGCCGTTTACTATTCAAGCTCTTATGAATGGATCTCTTTCTCTTTTATTTTCAATGGATCTCTCGCTCTGCCTGCAGCGAGTCGGTTGCGCTTATATAGACCCCCCTCTCGCTCTCATTGGGCCCATTCCTGGTACCTCATTTGCATACCCATTCCACCATTCACACAGTGTCGTCATCACGTAGGGGGGAATGACACACAGACACGGGACAATAGACAGAGACACATACAGCGAACAGCAGGAAAATTACAGTGTACAACAATAATCATATTCCCCCCGTAAGTCTAACATTGAGCACACAATGTCCCACTCCTTGGTCGCGTTTGACCCAACGCTACAATATGTTAGAGACAAATTAATATTTATGTATAAATGTTGGCCTCTTGTAACATTGTAAAAATGATTATTAGCTCATAATATCGTAAAATACATACATTACTGTTACAAATATTTCAAATGTTCTGATTCAGAGCCATCCCGCCTTGTGCCGTGTCTGGCTCCCTGTAAAAGGATGAAGCGGTTCTGATAATGAATGAATGAAAGAATGATTCAGAGCCCTCTTCAGTTCCTGTTTGGTAACAACAACAATGCTTGATCCTTAGTACCGTACTAAATCTGGGGATCAGCTAGTCTCCAACTTTGTTCTGCTTGTTTTTTCGATGCAATTGGTACTAACTTAGTACGCAGCTGGGGATGATCCCGAGAGAGTACCGTACTAGCTAGTACGCAACTTAGTACGCAGCTCCATACTAACTCTGCAAGTTAGTTGCAATTGACCCATAACGTTTAACAATTATTTAGAGTTCCAAATGACTAAACACCAGGGTTACACCTAATGAGATATAAACACTGCTGTTTAGGAATAGAGCACTTCTATTTTTTTTTTTTTTTTACTATACACAAACGTTTCACACGTCTGTGGTTTTACAGACGAGGCTGAAGTTGGCTTCTTATTCGCCAGCTTCTTATTCACAGGCTTTTAGTGCATAAATGTATTTGTCTACGTTGAAGAAGTAGTCTTGAATTTAACTGGTTAAATCACATTGGGCCGCTGATTTCTCTGCAGGTACCCAGCGAGGGGCTCCCCCTCTGCAAGCTACACCTGTATTTAGCCCGGCCCAACATGGTTTACTGGGGCAGAACAGCGGGCAAATATGCCACATATGCCAATCGCTCAGCTTCTTATTCGCTCTTTATGTATATGTTGAATAAGTAGCCTTGCATTTAACGGGTTAAATCACTAAAGCTATCGCGTATTAAGCAAACAGTAAAAAAATAACACAACAGTACATGCCTCAAGACGCTCCACTGACCTCATATATCGAACACTTGCACACAACACTGAATAATTTAAATTTAGTAATTTACAGTATCAAATATTATTATATGTATTATGCCTATTATTATCATAATATATGTTGTGTTTGTTGCACCCTTAAACGAAACACGCACAAGACCGTTTTCTTCTTTAGCCTATGACTTGCCACAGTTTGAGTTAAATGTTTAATAAAGCAATATGTATTATTTCTTTAATACGTACAAACAATAAACTCTTTTCTACTCACAGAGAGCTTTGCGTGGAGCAGCGTCTTTTCAGTGATGGTAAAGCTTTTTAGATATGTTTTCTTTTATTTCTTATCTTTGTAGTAAGCTACTGTACATTTTTTAAAATTCCATGGACATACTCGTACGTCATCTGTAAGGTCACCTATTTCTGTTCAAATTATTCATTTCTTAAAGGCACAGTGCTCCATTACATTGAACTTTGATCAAACTCAAGGCTAGCAAATGTAAACAAACTAGAATACTAATAAAGAACGTATGAATGTTTTAACCACTTTAAAGATATTAACTTTTAGTTTTTAACATTTGGTTACTCTCGTAAGGTACTTCAACATGTTGGCCTACACAGAAACATTACATGAAGCCCAAATTCTCGGCATGTAAGAACAAGCCCACCGTTCCAGTACAAGGGAGCACACACTTTATTTTGGCTATACTGTGTCAGCATGCCAAGCGGTCCCCTCAAAACGTATAAATCCGTGTAGATAACAAAATGACATAATACCTATAATAGTAGCCTAACTGTCATCTCAGAAGCATCAAGATGAAGTTTTTAAATGTGCTTTGGGTTTTCGACAGAAGAAATAATATATATATATATATATATATATATATATATATATATATATATATATATTTATCAGCATTTTCATTTTATAATACTCACACTGAGTTTCTTTGTTAACCGATTTTTTTTTTTTTTAAATCTTTGTTCTTGTGCAGTTACTATACAGCCTTGTGCACAACAGGGCTCTGGGCAGCACCGTGCCAGTCGGGTATGAGGATGCTGGGATTGCATGGTGCTGACACAAATCATATATATATATATACACGCCTTATGAGTTCAGCATCGTGTAGAACCAGAATTCCCTTGACAATAATCGACATTCACACAACGTGTCAGAAATATAAAACAAGATTTTATTTAAGAATAAAAAGGGTGCATCTAATATTACAGAAAGGAAAGGCTATTGGTTAGAGATATGCGTGAATAGTATCTTTATTAATAACGTTTGTTAATATACTTTTGGGGGGGGGGGGGGGGGGGAATTTGCCATGACAGCTGCCATGGACAAAGAATCGGTAAGTTATAGCAAGAGTTTATTTCAACTTTTGCTGAAAAACAAAAAACCTGGATATTTAGCCGTCGCGACATCACGACTAAGCATTGTGTTTACAAATAAGTAAATTGTGACATATTCTTGCCGTACATTAACAGACTTATAAAGATAGATACATTACTTTTATTATACAATGTAATTTACAAAGTATATGTGCACCTGAAACATTTTACAGATTACAGAGAACTGAGCTGGCCTTAAAGCCTTATTTTGATGTAAACATGTACTGTAGATACTTGATGCAGGTGTGGCTTTTGGTGCAATCAGTACTTAACAGGGTGTAGGGATTGCTCAGCTAGGCTAGTCATAACAAAGGAGGTTGTAAAATCTGATAAGTAACTCTGTATTAGTTAATATTGTTTAATTATGTACCTTGCAAACGTTGGAATTAAATTAAAGGGATCATTAAACAGTGTTAAATTTTTAATAGGCATTGTAAACTGGCAAATGTTTACAGAACGATACGAAAAGGAAGTCGGCACTAAATCTGAAAAAAACGTGTGAACATTGCGAGACTCTTACAAGGACTTTGCCCTGGCATATGTTGTAGGTGGCAAGTGTTGTGTTTTGAGAGCATATTTCAGTGACATGGAACACAGTGAGTTCTATTGAGTGCTCCGAAAGACACAGGCTCTCATAAAGAGGATACACTCAAAGATCCTTTGCTAAAGAAAGAATTAAAATATGTGAGAGAAAAAAATAAATGTACATTTCTTAGTATATTGTAATTAAACATTTTTTCCTATTTCAATTGAATTGTTTTATTTGCTTATTTGTTTACAGCATGTTTAAAACTGCTATAGATTTGTTCTCAATAGACAGACTTCCCAATCCCTATCAACAAACTCATGAATAGTGTTAAATAATCATATAGCGTCCTGTGACAAAAGTCCTCAAAGAAATTAATTGGAAAATCTGCGTGTGGAGTACCCCTGGTATGCTGCATTGATAGAGGATACCATTCTTCAGAGGATCATTCTAACATACATTTTTGCATTTTTTGCACCAACTTATAGCTGGGGTCTACAACTTCAATCCTCATGGGCCAGAGAGTTCTGTCTTCAAGTTTTTGCTCTTAATGGCTTAATTGAACTAGTTTCCTTATTGGAGTGATGTAACATTTTTTCTAAGCCTTAAGCGGTTGTAAATCCTAAAGATCTGTAAGGTTTGCAGGTCTGAGTTCCTTGGAGATCAGTGTTGTACACACGTATTCATCTATCTAGCTGTCTGTTGTGGTACAGTCCAGGGGTTGGCTGCAGAACTACAGCTTTCCTCCCCCTACTCTGCCACATACGTTTAAACACAGGGCAGGGCCTGTATATTTATTTATACACAAAGACAAACCAAACAAAAGCCTAACTCCTTCCAGGAGTGTTACCAAACAGGAACTGAAGTGGGAGCTCATGAGTTGGTTTCAGCTTATTACATAAGTAAAACTATAAATAAATTAGAAATATCATCTAGAGTGTTATTTTTTCCTCAAAGAACATTGAATTGTATTAATAATTGTATTTATTTATAGAGAAACCTAACAACATCCTAATGATTTTGTTTTGTTACATAAGCAAATTAAGTACAGAAATGAATTGACGCACAAAAGTAAATTGGCAGAATTGCATACAAACATATTGCTCCATATCATGAAAGCAGATGTAGATAAAGGCAGGAGACTGCTTTAGAAGAGGAACAGCTTGTTAAAACCAATTGAACACCACTGAATGAATGACTACATCATTATATTTAATGAGCTTCTGCACATTAATAGTCCTATGATTTAACTTCTAAGAGGACACAATAAACAACAATCACAAGATGCATTGGTCGTCGTACAATCAATGAATAAGGTTTGAACGGCACCCTATTAAGTTTTACACTCACTTTAATATCCATCCACAATATAGTATTTAACTACCATTCGTTACTATTATAAATAGGAATTTAAGGTGTAATTACAAGCATCGTGGCATAATTAAGAATATATGGAAGTCGTATTTTTTTATTTTTTTTTTATTTTAATAATATAGGCCTAGGTTATAATTTTGAATAAGGAAATAAATAATGAAACTACTTTGGCAAATATTTAATTTAATATTTGGAATAGTTCAATTCCATAAATGTTGGCAATACATTTTGAGATTCTTCACATTTGTTTCAGGAGTTAGTACAATACCAGAACTTTAGTCAAAGACAATGCTGGACTAAGTAAGTACAGTGTTTTAGTATCCTCTAGGGCAGGGTTTCCCAATCCTGGTCCTGGGTGACCCCTGTGTCTGCTGGTTTTCATTCCAACTGAGTTCTCAGTTACTTAATTGAACCCTTAATTAAACTATTCATTAGCTTAATTAGACCTTTCTAATTGTTTTCAGCTTTTAAACAGTTGGAGATTTCAAGTTAATTATACAATTTGATAAGTAACTTGAAATCTGCAACTTTTTAGGAGCTGAGAACAATTGAAAAGATATAATTAAGCATATTATTAGTTCAATTAAGAGTTTGATTAAGTAATTGAGAACTCAGTTGTACTGAAAATCAGCAGACAGGGGTCCCCCAGGACCAGGATTGGGAAACCCTGATCTAGGGGGCAACCATAGTAATTTTGGGTTCCTTGCATATGAAAACATTTTTAGTATGCAGCTGGTGACTATCTGGAGCTGCTTAGTTTGTTGCAATTGGTATTAAGTTGCGTACTACTTTAGTATCGTCCTCCGTACAAACCACGGGATCATCCCTAGTTAGTACGCTCATTTTAGTTCACTGCAATTGACCCTGTAAGTCCTAAACTATAAACTGGACAGCTAGGCCGTTTACCAGTACCAAAACACATACATACTTTTCAAGTATTACCATACCTCTTCCCCAGGCCTTAGCCTTAACACAGACCTCAAATATAGTTTGACCTGCTTATTTATATCTGCCTGGTTAATCCCAAGCAGCTGTCCCTCATTAAACGGCATTATGGGGGATGTAGTCCTGCAGCAAACCCCTGGTCTACATCTTTCCTCCCCCTACTCTGCCACACTGTACACCTCCTACGTGTAAAGATGTTTATTCACATTCCTCTATTATGAATTTTCACTTATATATATATATATATATATATATATATATATATATATATATATATATATATATATACTAGTGTGGCAGGGCTGAGGCCTGCCCCTGTAAATGTGATATGTTTTTTTTTATAGTTGTAAAGAAAATATGTTGTTGTCTGGTTTAACAATAAAATTAAAAAAAAATGTTTAACTTGTGTAAAATAAAGTCTGTGGTAAATATGGCCGGCCTGGGAGGTTAGACTACCCCCCCCCGCCTCAGTCTAATTGAATCTAAGGTGCTGCAGGTGGCCAGATATTGATTGACTAATTAGTTATCAATTAGCCCTGGCCACATGTCTTTAAAAAAATGTGGTATGTAAATTATGCCAAAGAAAATTGGCGTACCACAAAAACATTTGAAATTAAAACATTAAGAAATTACTGTGGATGTAGCTACTGATGGTAGTAAAAAGTAAACATCCATAACAACATTTGCTATAGAGTGAGCTGAACAGGGTGTGATCACGTTATCCCCTATGAGAAGGACAGTGCGTGTGAATCGTAAATGCAGCATTTTGAAATCGATGTAAGATTATCCCAGTAATCATCAAATGCAAAATAAATATATATTTTTAACAACTTTTTGTTCACTACACATCTGTCTGTTTGATAAATATTTAAGTATGTTAAGTAGTTTTATGTTTACAGAGCTCTAAAGTCACTACATATCTCATAATATTATATCAATCTCACAAAATATACAGTACAGTAAGTTTTAGGCAGGTGTGAAAAAATGCTGTAAAGTAAGAATGCTTTCAAAAATAGACATGTTAATAGTTTATATTTATCAATTAACAAAATGCAAAGTGAGTGAACAGAAGAAAAATCTACATCAAATCAATATTTGGTGTGACCACCCTTTGCCTTCAAAACAGCATCAATTCTTCTAGGTACACTTGCACACAGTTTTTGAAGGAACTCGGCAGGTAGGTTGGCCCAAACATCTTGGAGAACTAACCAAAGTTATTCTGTGTATTTAGGCAGCCTCAGTTGCTTCTCTCTCTTCATGTAATCCCAGACAGACTCGATGATGTTGAGATCAGGGCTCTGTGGGGGCCATACCATCACTTCCAGGACTCCTTGTTCTTCTTTACGCTGAAGATAGTTCTTAATGACTTTTGCTGTATGTTTGGGGTCGTTGTCATGCTGCAGAATAAATTTGGGGCCAATCAGATGCCTCCCTGATGGTATTGCATGATGGATAAGTATCTGCCTGTACTTCTCAGCATTGAGGAGACCATTAATTCTGACCAAATCCCCAACTCCATTTGCAGAAATGCAGCCCCAAACTTGCAAGGAACCTCCACCATGCTTCACTGTTGCCTGCACACACTCATTCGTGTACCGCTCTCCAGCCCTTCGGGGAACAAACTGCCTTCTGCTACAGCCAAATATTTCAAATTTTGACTCATCAGTCCAGAGCACCTGCTGCCATTTTTCTGTACCCCAGTTCCTGTGTTTTCGTGCATAGTTGAGTCGCTTGGCCTTGTTTCCACGTCGGAGGTATGGCTTTTTGGCCGCAAGTCTTCCATGAAGGCCACTTCTGACCAGACTTCTCCGGACAGTAGATGGGTGTACCAGGGTCCCACTGTTTTCTGCCAATTCTGAGCTGATGGCACTGCTGGACATCTTCCGATTGCGAAGGGAAGTAAGCATGATGTGTCTTTCATCTGCTGCAGTAAGTTTCCTTGGCCGACCACTGCGTCTACGGTCCTCAACGTTACCCGTTTCTTTGTGCTTCTTCAAAAGAGCTTGGACAGCACATCTGGAAACCCCTGTCTGCCTTGAAATTTCTGCCTGGCAGAGACCTTGCTGATGCAGTATAACTACCTTGTGTCTTGTTGCTGTGCTCAGTCTTGCCATGGTGTATGACTTTTGACAGTAAACTGTCTTCAGCAACCTCACCTTGTTAGCTGAGTTTGGCTGTTCCTCACCCAGTTTTATTCCTCCTACACAGCTGTTTCTGTTTCAGCTAATGATTCTGTTTCAACCTACATATTGAATTGATGATCACTAGCACCTGTTTGGTATAATTGTGTAATCATACACCTGACTATATGCCTACAAAATCCCTGACTTTGTGCAAGTGTACCTAGAAGAATTGATGCTGTTTTGAAGGCAAAGGGTGGTCACACCAAATATGGATTTGATTTAGATTTTTCTTCTGTTCACTCACTTTGCATTTAGTTAATTGATAAATATAATCTATTAACATGTCTATTTTTGAAAGCATTCTTACCTTACAGCATTTTTTCACACCTGCCTAAAACTTTTGCACAGTACTGTAATTCTTTGGATTGTACAATTGACCAAGAATACACTTGGCACGCGTAAAACAATATAAGTGAGGCGGAAGGCCTTTTCACTTGAAACTGTTCTGTATGATTTTGGACTGAATGACTGTTTGTTTAATGCAATGTTTGTTTGTATATTGGAACTACTGCACTAAAGTAAAGGACCTCCAAGTCACACTTCAATCAGGTAGACCAGGCATCTCTTTTTAACAATTTAATGTAAAGCTTGTGTGAATACCTGAATTTGAATATGTTACATTATTTAGTAATACGTGACCATATACAATTAACTGCACAAGAAGGCAAACGTTATATTCATTACTTCTTATACTTGATTGTGTGTTAGATTGGCATTTAAAAATAGGACTTGTGGCAATGTTTGGGAGGTTTATGTACACTAGTATGTAGAGGAGAGTGGTGTTGGATTAGAGTACTCGAAAGTACTCAGAGAAATTGTAATGCTCAAGTACTGAGCAATATATTTCTTGAAAATCCCACCCCTACTATCAAAAACCGCAAACTTTTTAATCTCTAAGACAGACCTTTTAATATCAGTTACAGTGCTCTTTACAATTCCAAAATCGTATCCCAGAAGTGAAAGTATTTAGGTTACTTAAAAAACAAAAAAACCTTTAAGAAACAATGTATTCTAAAAACATTATAGTATACGAAAAAGTGTTGAATATGTATATACAGTCAACACTTGGATATACGACACTCAGATACACTCAGATACAGTCGCGTTTTACCATCCTTGTATTAAGAAACAAATCAATAAGACCCTAATGTCACAGTTCGATAAGACCCTAATGTCACAGTTCACTTGCAAATTTGTTGCATATATATATATATATATATATATATATATATATATATATATATTGTGACAAAGCACAACTCACTCGGGTTCGTGCCCCTTTAAAAATACGACCCAGAACAATGAAATGGAGTTTTAAGCGCTAGTGCGCTATTTTTAATAAACACAAAAGTAAACAAAACACACAAAATACAAAAGCAAAATAAACACCTAGCTCCTCTTGGAGCACTAACTCAACTTCCAGGAACACCCTTCCTAACACGGGACAGCTAAGCTGTTTTCCCGTCCTTACAAAAACACACTGGTGTCACACCGCACTTACTTCTTCTCTGGCTACTCGGAGACAGAGCACCTCTCCTGCCTCCTTCTACTCAGCAGCCTAGAACAGACTGGCTGCTCTCTTTAAATACCCTGCACCTGGCTCTGATTTACAATGATCACCAGGTGCAGGGGATAATTAAATAATAAAACAAAACAATTAAATCAACCAATGTGCATTTGCACATGTTTTCTGCAGGGAGGATTTAACCCCCTCCCTGCTGTCTCACACATCCCCCCCCCATGTCTTTTCAAGACACCGGCCATACCACGGCCACCTCCCTCCACCCTTAAAAGACCACCCAGCCTCAAGTCCAGCAATGTCCATTGCCGCCCTCTTCCACGGGCGGGCTTGAGGATGGGTCGGTCCTTCCGGCGCTGCCAGGAAGGGACCGCAAACCGGCGACACGGGACCCCACCGGGCTAACAGGGCCGACCGAAGTGTAGGCCGGGGCACTGGAGGATGCCGCAGTGGACTCAGGTCTTCCCCTGGGAACTGGCGCAGTGATGTCCGATCACCCAGGGGGAGCGAAGCAGCTAACAGAGGGAGCAACAGCGACGTCTGGCAGCAGCCCAGCGACGTCTGGGTGCTCGGGGAGAGCGGAGCAGGTAACCAGGGGCAGAGCTGTGGCCAGTGCTGCAGACTCTTGGGCTCCAGGTCCAGCACAGGGAGGTCCAGGAAGACCGGCAGGGTGTCCAGGAGCAAGGGGTGAGGGACTGGACGCAGTGGCGCCGAACTGGACTGTAGGGGTGGTGGTCGGGGCTGTGGTGGAGGTATGCTTTTCACCTCCTCCCCTCTGGGCTCCTCCCCTCTGGGCTCCGGAAGCGGCGGCTCCTCCCCTCTGGGCTCCGGAAGCGGCGGCTCCTCCCCTCTGGGCTCTGGAAGCGACGGCTCCTCCCCTCTGGGCTCTGGAAGCGGCGGCTCCTCCCCTCTGGGCTCTGAAAGCGGCGGCTCCTCCCCTCTGGGCTCCGGAAGCGCAGGCTCCTCCCCTCTGGGCTCCGGAAGCGCAGGCTCCTCCCCTCTGGGCTCTGGAAGCGACGGCTCCTCCCCTCTGGGCTCTGGAGCTGGAGTCAGCGGGGTACCTCTTGCTTGCTCCCACTTTTGGAGTAGCAGGTCTAGCTCTGTCGGCTCCGGATCCGGTAGCCCCCACTCCTGTCTCCACTTCTTTGTCTGCTCTTTCTGAGCAGCGGTGTTACGATTGATCATTGCGATCAATTCTTTAAAATCCATTTTCTGGGTCGTAGGGGTGCCCACACACTCTGCCCGCATTCTCCACCATATGTGACAAAGCACAACTCACTCGGGTTCGTGCCCCTTTAAAAATACGACCCAGAACAATGAAATGGAGTTTTAAGCGCTAGTGCGCTATTTTTAATAAACACAAAAGTAAACAAAACACACAAAATACAAAAGCAAAATAAACACCTAGATCCTCTTGGAGCACTAACTCAACTTCCAGGAACACCCTTCCTAACACGGGACAGCTAAGCTGTTTTCCCGTCCTTACAAAAACACACTGGTGTCACACCGCACTTACTTCTTCTCTGGCTACTCGGAGACAGAGCACCTCTCCTGCCTCCTTCTACTCAGCAGCCTAGAACAGACTGGCTGCTCTCTTTAAATACCCTGCACCTGGCTCTGATTTACAATGATCACCAGGTGCAGGGGATAATTAAATAATAAAACAAAACAATTAAATCAACCAATGTGCATTTGCACATGTTTTCTGCAGGGAGGATTTAACCCCCTCCCTGCTGTCTCACAATATATATATATATATATATATATATATATATATATATATATATATATATGCAACAAATTAATGCACTAGTTGCTTTTGTGCATTTTTATTTGCAAGTGAACTGTGACATTAGGGTCTTATCGAGCATTATATTCTGCAATTTTGAATACTGACTTTGGATACTGTTAATTCTGGAAACTGTTTTTTTTTTATCTTTTGCTAAATTGCATTGCCTTTTATGTATTACGCAGTTTTGTGCATGGGTAATATTTTGATTTCTTTTTGCTGTTGGGTTGTTAACGGGGAATTTTACATACTGCTACTTACTGGATTTAAAAGTATGTACTGTATTACAGTCATCTTTATTGGCAAGTGATATTTTCAGAATCATATCGTTCTGGATTAAAATACTACTTCTGTTGAAAATATAGTACTGTGCCAACAAAACCAACTACAGTACATCTAAATGGAAGCCTACTTATTTTAAAACACAGTCCTTTCAGCTATGTATTTTTAACAAAAACACTGCTCACAGAGCTAAAATAAAAATTTAAACAGAAACATGTCACAAACACAAAATACAAAAAAACCCAGGCCAGGCTGGGCAATCGCCTTTTCTGATCCTATACTGTTTTGCTTTTACTTTTGTTTCTTTTTCTCCTCTCTTGCTCTCTCAGACACGTTCCTCTTCCGAACCCCCACACAGAGCGTACAGAGCTGCAGGCATTTATACAGGTGACCCTCTCCTGATTAGCAACAATTACTCAATAAATGAACTCGGGAGATGTTCACCTTCTGCACAAGGTTTTTATCTGGATGGGGATTTCCCATCTGCGCTGCCAAACAATAACAAAACTCGGCTTTTCGCCGTCATTTAAAATACACAAATCATAATACAAATACAAAATAATACATTTTATAACAGGACCTCGCCATGCCCCTTCTATTTGTGTGCAGGGCTCTTTCCTGCCATCCTGATACAGGTCGGATATGTGAGTGCTGACTGTAGTTGTATCTCCACTGACAACTTTAATTACAACCATTGTTTGATTGAAGAGGACATTTAAATATAAACATTTCAATATATACTTCGGTGTGTACGTGTTTTTTCGGTGTTACAATGCTATTTGCTTATTTAGGGTTTCTTAGAAAATACTAATCAAGGCTGTCATTATAGATCAGAATGTAATATACAGTGTGTGTGTATGTAGATATGGTATAAACGTTTAAATGCTGACACTGCATAGCATTTAAACATTAATAAAAAATGTACCAAAATGCACATCCCTACTAATTTTGACTGTCAATCTATATAATGTATACAATATTTTGTGTTTGGGGAGAGTCAGGGTGCTTTATATTCCTATAGCAAAGCAATCAATAAGGAATACAATATTACCGTTTCATTATTTGCATTAGTGCTTTATCGCAGGTCTTTTGTTAAGTATATTCCGTCTACAGCACTGGAATTAAAAATGATACTGTTTTGGTGTTTATTTGCTTCACAGCCATGTTGTTTGTGGTCAATAAAGCAATATGAGTATTTCTTGTATTTCTTTTAATCGTAAGACCATTTTTTGTACAGGAGTTCAAAATAACATTACAGTTAGAATTTAAGTAGTTAACGCATACCCCATAAGGCAGTGGTTCTCAATTTTTTTTGTTCGTGGACCACCAGAATTTTTCAGCTTACTGAAAAATAAGCACATAAAAGAATCACAATAATATTAAGAATAACCGTAGACTTACCTTTCTTTGTTTTAATGTGATGTGTTATCTCTTACTTTACAAGCTGCTGTGTTGAGTGAACGTGAGCGCAATACACAAAAAAACTCCCTAGTGAAGAATACATTTTAGACACTCCAAAACTATATATGATGCAGGGTTTAGACTTTTTTTTAACTTGGAGATATTCTCCATGTATGCATTTTTATCCTGCTTCTGTAAATGAGTTTTTAAAGTCTCAAATTTGGGGTTTGAGTAGGATCTATAAACTATGCTGCCGCTTCCTTTCTGTAATTATGTGACCTTTCCACAGACCACCTGAAGGGAGCCTGAGGACCACAGATTGAGAACCACTGACATAAGGAATCATTAAATTATGTACAGTATCCACAACTTACACCAGCCAGGGTTATTGCAGGCAGCCGTTTATATCGGGCAGATAGCGTTTGCCATTAGCACTGATTTCAATAACAAAGGCATCGTTTATACTGTGTTAAGCACACCATATATTTCGGGCAAACTCAGCCGTTTGGATCTCATTATAGAGTTAAATAACAAAAGGTAGCACTTTACTGTAGAAAAAGCGTGACAGATCACTCAATCAGCTGTTTACACCTCGTTACTGACCGATTACCCCTGTACTGTACCTTGGCTATTTAATCCATGTACGCAGCATCGGATTTACAGTTTGAAAAAACAGCACTGACTGCAACAGCAAGCAAATATGGCTGGAAAGAGAAAAGGATATACAGTCATTTTAGTCCTGCTTTGCTGTACATGGATGGCAGTGAAAAATGTGACCACTAGTGATTGGCAAATCGAACAGCCCACGTTGTTTTAGAGGAGTTCACCACTGCCTGTGGTTTACTGTGCAAACACAACCACCTGGATGGCAGAGGGATTTTTTTTCTAAACACTGCAGCGCGCTATGGAGCAGCATGGGAATTTTTAGAAAACGCTGACAAAGTTTGCCGTCCATATTTGCAAAAAAAGACTGTCCAGATACATATCACAGAGTTCTTCATTGGAAACAATGTGCAGTAATGTGCCTCCCTGTTCTGTACATTTCTGCACCGGCATTACTTTTTTGCACTTACTTTTTATTACATTCACACAACCCCATCACACATAGCAACAGCAGGATATTATGACATGTGCTTGTTCATTTGACTAGATTTGCAATTTCCTTTTAAAGATTGTGGAGATTAAGTGGAATTTGGCAAATCAACAAGTCATACCCCTGAAAAACCCTCTACTTTGAATAAAAAGATTCTCATTCTCAGCCTGTTTTTTTTTTCTGTGACCCATACATCTTTAAAATGATTAGTGAACATCGCTTTCGACTCAGGGCATTTAACGACACAAGACGGGCCTTCCCAGACGGTAAAGCCCTCGTCAGGTTCTATTGCTTAATTAAATAACTGGTGGTGGAAAACAACTGCAGACTTTAATCTAACTGCAATAACTTCCCAGACAGCACACGACGTTGGGCCAATGCTGGCATAAGGTTGGCTTGGTTGGCTAATCGTCATGGTCGGCGAAAGGTGTTTGACTAACGCTGAGCCAACCAAACTATCTTAGCTGCATGTCTTCAATTGAGATGGTACATTTGGTTTTTCAACCTTCACAATAGAATGTATGTGTACAGATGTATAAAGAAAACACATATCGTTGATACAATAAAATAAAATCATAAAGCATATATAACGAGGCTATTTAAAAATGCTGTTTGTGTTGGATAAACCATAGACCAACCTTAAACCGACATTCAAACACCTCATGAGCCCTCTCCCTCACGAGACTCTAAAGATTAACGTCTTTCTCAGAGACTATCAAGACTGGCGGTTGAGGTAAATGGTTTTACTCCCGAAAAATATTTATAAAGGTTAACATTTTCAAAAACATATTTAAGTTGCAAGTTTTAATAATGTAGGTCTTTTCTCGTGTAGGATACACATTCTAGTATTTGCGGTAACTTTTTAAACTCTGTAAGTTATTTTCCTCACAATATTTGTAAACGATTTTAGTTTCATGAAAATTTATTAAATTATGGTTTTAATAATCTGTATCCTTTTCTACATACAGGAACCACCCACTTCTGTTGCAGTAAGTTGTTATTCACTATATGAAGTAGGCTACAATAAGAATAAAAAAGCATAAATGCTGCTATCATGTAGCAGTGTTATTTGTTTATTCTAATATAAAAATAATGTACACATTCCAATATACCACCTTTTTGTATATATCCATTGCAGTGTTTGGTGATAACAATGTTACAAGATCAATAACGATGAGACCGTAATCTGGTTACTATCTGGTCACCATATTTAACAATAATATAAATAACAGCACAGCACACCTTTATACATATTTACACCCCATCACAATGCCATAATAGAAAAAAACTTTTCATGCTATTTTAAAAATCACTACAGTTTAAAGACAATTATATAAATAGACTGGAGTGAAAAAAAGAGCCTGGTTTGCGTTGTGTACTTAAAGCATGTTATATTTGTACTTAATATAAATTTCAAAACTACTATATTGTAGTGTAGGAGGCTGTGTGGTCCAGTGGTTAAAGAAAAGGGCTTGTAACCAGAAGGTCCCCGGTTCAAATCCCACCTCAGCCACTGACTCATTGTGTGACCCTGAGCAAGTCACTTAACCTCCTTCTCACTCCTTCAGGTGAGACATAGCTGTAAATGACTCTGCAGCTGATGCATAGTTCACACACCCTAGTCTCTGTAAGTTGCCTTGGATAAAGGCGTCTGCTAAATAAACAAATAATTAATAATAATAATAGATGCATAGGATATTTACATAATGAAACCAGTAAAATACACAACTTATATCATTGTAATAAAAATATCTGTTTATTAACAGTTCTCACTTCAAAACATAAACTTAAGGTGTACACCAAGATGTACTAGTATTACACTGATATACAATGGAATTAAAAACATCTTGCATGTATATTAAGGTACCTGAAGATAATTTCAGTTTTGTTTTTTTTAGATTTTGATCATGTTTTTAATAATTGAATTCTGAAAGACCGAGACGTGGCAGTTGTTCCAAGCATTTGGGTGCAGGGGGATATCTGCAAGTGGACTCCTTATAAAAGTGGAAACCTGACAAATAAGGCAGTGCAGAATAAGCATGTTCCTGGCAAGGACATGAAATTAGGATTTTGTACAGATCAGGTAAAGGACTTCTTATCCACCCCAATGATCAAAAAAGAATATTCTTTAGTACAAGTTACAACTAACTGAATCTTGAAATGTTGCATCTTATATTTTTAGAGTCCTACAGTAAAGCTCTGAGAACAAATCTATGCGGTACCTTTTGAAAGGAACAGTGAAAGAGTGAAGGAATTACAGTACCAATATGTACAAAATACGACCAGTAACATGATATGAAATGTACAAATTCTCAATTACTGAGTCCTGTTCTGAGCAGGGACCTTAGTTCTGTGAAATGTAAACACACCTGAAACTGTTTTGAGAAATGTGCAAATAGTTTCTGGAATTTTGCTTTAGCCATTGAGAAAAACTGTAATCGAGCAATGATCTTATTTAGACAACATGTTTTTTACTTTTTTGCAGCTGTAGAAAGGCATATCATTAAAACAGATTACTAACTCAAATAATAAACAACCTTCAGATGCATAACAGAAGAGATGTAGCTGAAATGCCTGAAAAGGTGACACTACCAATAGCGGACATTCCATCTTTGGTTGCCTTGGAGGAAATTTGTAGCACAATAGATTTTATTTTTTTAAGAAACATGACTGTTTAAAGGATGGTCTAGTTTATTTACCATAAATTTCAGAGGGTTGGGTTTATAAAGTTTTTCTGTAGTGCAAAGTTTGGAAAAGGTTCTAAACTCAAAGATACATTTTTTAAAACATTTAAGTGGAGTGTACATACAAATACCTATAAAAACATATGTTTTGTCTATTTATTTTTTGTTATTAGAAAAACCTATACATTTTATGTTCTTTCTAATAATTCATATGCATATTTCTAATTTCTGCAGGATCGGTGAGGAAAAATCCAGTAGCAGCTAATGCAACTGATGCTGCAATTGAAGATAACATCAAATCTTGGCTAAAATATGCTGCTGATAGAGATGGAGGGAGAAAACAAAGGCAGAGGCAGTAAGGTAAAGACTTAAAACTCAAATGTCTTGTCTTTCACTCTTGTAATGTTGTTATAATACTGTGGCGCTGTTTGAGTCCAGTCCATGTTTTGAGTGAAGTAACGTAGCTGATTGTTACGTCACTCCAGTCCGGGTTTTGGGTATAGCGGGAAGTTGCAGTTGCAAGCTGGAAGCGAAAAGTTGTTTGTTTATGTTTAACAATTAAATGAATATAGGTTATGAATACTTATCATACTGCCTTTGGATTGCTCTTCTCAACACACAAGAACACAATAACTCTGACTATTGGTATTTCAATATGTAGTAGTTTGTCCATTAAAAAAACAGAAGTATGCGCGGCTCCATAAACCTACACGGCTATATACTAAAAAATGTGGTTTTATATACTTACATTAAAACCAAACTAATCATCTAAAACGTATAACTCTTGTCCGTATAACTGTATATACGATAACATCTGTGGCAGTTGCATAAGTCAAAGGTCAGTTTCGATATTCTGAAGTTATCCATCCAGTCCTTCTCAGTAAAAACTTTTTGTGCGATATTCTCCCACCATTCTGATGAACGCTCAAAAACTAGGGAATTATCAGAACAACTTTCTTATATACTTTTTTTTTTTTTTTAAATGTGAACAATAACAATGAGAAATGACTGTATTCCAGGAATACTTTTACTTTATATATATTTTTTTTATTTGCAGGTTGAAATCGCCAGATCTACTATGACGTGGAGCTCCTGCTCCTTTGTATTATTTTGTATATATAAATGTATACTATTATTATTATTGCTGCATTTTGTGGGTATTATTATGGTAGGCTATTGGGTGTAAATACGGTTGCTTAGCAGTGTAAATGTGTATTTTTATATGGTGATGGGTGTGATTGTTATTTGTGTTGTTTAGCGTATGTTCATGTTGTTATTGTTTGTTTGGTCATAGGGTTGTTTTCTGTTTTGTTTAACAGAGTGTCATTCATTTTGTTTAACGAATAAACGTGAGTGCAACAGCTCATTACACCCCACAATTAGTTCTCCTGTGTGTTTACTTCCTGTATATATATATATATATATATATATATATATATATATATATATATATATATATATATATATATAGTACTGTGCAAAAGTTTTAGGCAGGTGTGAAAAAATGCTGTAAAGTAAGAATGCTTTCAAAAATAGACATGTTAATAGTTTATATTTATCAATTAACAAAATGCAAAGTGAGTGAACAGAAGAAAAATCTACATCAAATCAATATTTGGTGTGACCACCCTTTGCCTTCAAAACAGCATCAATTCTTCTAGGTACACTTGCACACAGTTTTTGAAGGAACTCGGCAGGTAGGTTGGCCCAAACATCTTGGAAAACTAACCACAGTTCTTCTGTGGATTTAGGCAGCCTCAGTTGCTTCTCTCTCTTCATGTAATCCCAGACAGACTCGATGATGTTGAGATCAGGGCTCTGTGGGGTCCATACCATCACTTCCAGGACTCCTTGTTCTTTACGCTGAAGATAGTTCTTAATGACTTTTGCTGTATGTTTGGGGTCGTTGCCATGCTGCAGAATAAATTCGGGGCCAATCAGATGCCTCCCTGATGGTATTGCATGATGGATAAGTATCTGCCTGTACTTCTCAGCATTGAGGAGACCATTAATTCTGACCAAATCCCCAACTCCATTTGCAGAAATGCAGCCCCAAACTTGCAAGGAACCTCCACCATGCTTCACTGTTGCCTGCAGACACTCATTCGTGTCCCGCTCTCCAGCCCTTCGGCGAACAAACTGCCTTCTGCTACAGCCAAATATTTCAAATTTTGACTCATTAGTCCAGAGCACCTGCTGCCATTTTTCTGCACCCTAGTTCCTGTGTTTTCATGCATAGTTGAGTCGCTTGGCCTTGTTTCCACGTCGGGGGTATGGCTTTTTGGCCGCAAGTCTTCCATGAAGGCCACTTCTGACCAGACTTCTCCGGACAGTAGATGGGTGTACCAGGGTCCCACTGTTTTCTGCCAATTTTGAGCTGATGGCACTGCTGGACATCTTCCGATTGCGAAGGGAAGTAAGCATGATGTGTCTTTCATCTGCTGCAGTAAGTTTCCTTGGCCGACCACTGCGTCTACGGTCCTCAACGTTGCCCGTTTCTTTGTGCTTCTTCAAAAGAGCTTGGACAGCACATCTGGAAACCCCTGTCTGCCCTGAAATTTCTGCCTGGCAGAGACCTTGCTGATGCAGTATAACTACCTTGTGTCTTGTTGCTGTGCTCAGTCTTGCCATGGTCTATGACTTTTGACAGTAAACTGTCTTCAGCAACCTCACCTTGTTAGCTGAGTTTGGCTGTTCCTCACCCAGTTTTATTCCTCCTACACAGCTGTTTCTGTTTCAGTTAATGATTGTGTTTCAACCTACATATTGAATTGATGATCATTAGCACCTGTTTGGTATAATTGTTTAATCATACACCTGACTATATGCCTACAAAATCCCTGACTTTGTGCAAGTGTACCTAGAAGAATTGATGCTGTTTTGAAGGCAAAGGGTGGTCACACCAAATATGGATTTGATTTAGATTTTTCTTCTGTTCACTCACTTTGCATTTAGTTAATTGATAAATATAATCTATTAACATGTCTATTTTTGAAAGCATTCTTACTTTACAGCATTTTTTCACACCTGCCTAAAACTTTTGCACAGTACTGTATATATATATATATATATATATATATATATATATATATATATATATATATATATATAAAATACCTGCAAATCATTATGTATTTTTTTCTTTTGTTACAGTGTTTGTACAGACAGTATTAGTTACATTTTTGTAACGAGTGTCTTGTGTATTTGTGTGGACTGTATATGGACTTGCAGTATATGTCACATTATTGTGGGAGTTCTGAATAGGGCATTATAGACATGACAGGATCAACAGTAAAAATGTAATATGAGAAAGTATTAAATTATTTATTTCTACTAAAAATCAGTTACAGTGCCATGGTACTACATCAAGACAACTGTGAAATATTTATTCCACACATTGTGTAGCCATTTTGGTATACTGTGATCTGCTAATGGATCTGAAGGGAAGGATAATTCTAATGGTTTCAGTATAGGCTTGAAAAAAGTAGAAACATATTATGTACGCCCCAGGAATATAAATGTACTAATTGGTACACTGTAAAAAAATCATGTCATGTTGATTACTTAACCAAATTTGGTAGCATAATAAAAATAATAATAATAATATGAAGAAGAAGAAGAAGAAGAAGAAGAAGAAGAAGAAGAAGAAGAAGAATCATCTTTGGAGTCTCTGTACATTTATTGTGCTGTAATAATATAAAAAAAATATATATTACTGACAATTTGGGTTGTGACCAGCAAGTTATAAATAAATATTAATATACTGCTTACCAGATAGTGAAGATGGAATATTGCTGTGGTAGAAGAAAGAAAAGGATAAGTTTTCTTATGACCAGTCCCATCACCTGGCTCTCCTTCTGAAAGGCAAAAAAACGAATTATTAACAACCAACCTGAAAATATCCAGTATTGTTTCAGTAGAACAGTGGTGCAAAAAGATTTTACATATCCAAAAAAAAAAAAAATTAAAAAATACAGAGCTGTTGGTCAACAAGGCAATTGGTATTTTTCAAATAGACTTGAGATGCAACACTAAAATCAAGAGCTTAGGGCAATTTAACACAGATGGTGCACTTTAAACTTTAAAGTAACTTTCTTTGCAATTATTTCCCCAGTTTAAAGGGCTAACTCCCTGTAGCAGAACATATTAACAGTTGGTCTTAGGAGGGTTGACAGCTATGTTAAACATAATTCCTGCTTTTTGACCCAAAGTCCTTAATAATAATAATAATAATAATAATAATAATAATAATAATAATAATAATAATAATAATCTAAATTGATTTCCAGCGCATAAACAAGGCATGTGTATTTTCGTCCCAGTGAATCAAGGTCACATACAAGGTTTATAAGAAACGTTTTTGGTCAAGGTCACAAAATAACAGGCTACTTCTCTGTTTTCTAATGAGAGTAGAACCAATGATCCAATATGGATATACCTATGTACAGTTACAAACTTGCAGCCTATTGTGTGTGAAGTATATCTGTAAAACCAAAATACAGTATGTTTTATCAGTCAAAAACAGAAGTAGAACCAATCATCTGACTTGGATATATATTTACAAATACAGTTATAAACCTTTCGTTACACGGAAGTAGGTAATTCCTGAAATTTTTGCATTTCACAGTGCAGATGCTATGATGAAGTTATTGGTGAAAGGCAGTAGCTGATACAAATACACAAGTCTAGTTCTTATAATTTCATGTTGAATATACAGATGACACTGACCAAGACAGATGAGCTAGTGGTGGTGGGGACCAACCAAGACGTAGCTATGTTGTTATATATGAATCGTTCAGATGAAGAACCATATATGTGTAGTTTTGAGCTGTGCAGCCTGTTTTATTGTGATTAAAACACACACACACTGTACATTCATGGACTACTTCACATTTATGGACTACTAGAACCGCCGCAGTTATACTCATACCTACAACTGCCGGTACATTTTAAAAACCATCAATATTAAAATGAAAGACAAACTATTGGATACAACGCAAAAGTTTTATTCAAGCACATCATATCAAACATCTGCACAGCCGAAATGCCGTATTTAAATGAACAATTAAACATAAACTGGTTTATTTTCTTATCGCATATAAAGCTCTACTTGAAAAAATGAAAAACTATAATAAAATAAACATTTAAAAAGAAACTAGTGTGTAAGGTATATGCACATACAAAACTGTAAAAACAAAAGTAGTTTTTAATCTAAAACGAAAGTAACATATGATTTCTCTTGCATGTTTTTCACTCGCAGCACAGAATCCAGGTTGAGCTGCTGCAGCCTGCAGCTTTGCAGTTTTCTGATCGAAATGTTTCTGCTGAAGCGCTGTGGCTAGCTTCAAGATGAAATCTCTTCTACCTTGTACAAAACAAAGGATTTGATGGCTGCCAGATCCAGTAGAGATAACAACAGGCTTGTATATATACAGTGCCTTGCAAAAGTATTCAGACCCCTGACCAGTTCTCTCATATTACTGAATTACAAAGGGTACATTGAAATTTCGTTCTGTTTGATATTTTATTTTAAAACACTGAAACTCAAAATCAATTATTGTAAGGTGACATTGGTTTTATATTGGGAAATATTTTTAAGAAAAATAAAAAACTGAAATATCTTGCTTGCATAAGTATTCAACCCCCACACATTAATATTTGGTAGAGCCACCTTTCGCTGCAATAACAGCTTTAAGTCTTTTGGGGTAAGTATGTACCAGCTTTGCACACAGTGTCGGAGTGATTTTGGCCCCTTCTTCTTGGCAGATTTGCTCCAGGTTGTTCAGGTTGGTTGGACGACGCTTGTGGACCGCAATTTTCAAATAGTGCCACAGATTCTCAATGGGATTGAGATCAGGACTTTGACTGGGCCACTGTAGGGCATTCACCTTTTTGTTCTTGAGCCACTCCAATGTTGCTTTGGCCTTGTGCTTGGGATCATTGTCCTGCTTGAAAGGTGAATTTCCTTCCAAGCTTCAGTTTTTTAGCGGACTGAAGCAGGTTCTCTTGCAGTATTTCCCTGTATTTTGCTCCATCCATTCTTCCTTCAATTTTAACAAGATGCCCAGTCCCTGCTGATGAGAAGCATCCCCACAGCATGATGCTGCCACCACCATACTTTACTGTAGGGATGGTGTGTCTGGAGGCATGGGCAGTGTTAGGTTTGCGCCACACATAGCGCTTTGAGTTTTGGCCAAAAAGCTCTATCTTGGTCTCATCTGACTACAAAACCTTTTCCCACATCGCAGCTGGGTCACTCTCATGCTTTCTGGCAAACTCCAGACGTGCTTTCAGATGGTACTTTTTGAGTAACGGCTTCTTTCTTGCCACCCTCCCAGTGTTATGCAGAGCTCTTGATATGGTTGACTGGTGCACCATTACTCCACTCCCAGCCACTGAACTCTGTAGCTCCTTCAAAGTGATTGTTGGCCTCTCTGTGGCTTCTCTCACAAGTCTCCTTCTTGTTTGAGCGCTGAGTTTTGAGGGACGGCCTTTTCTTGGCAGTGCCTGGGTGGTGTGATGCAGCTTCCACTTCCTGATTATTGATCCAACTGTGCTCACTGGGATATCCAAACACTTAGATATTATTTTGTACCCTTTCTCTAATCTATGCATTTGTATTACTTTATCTGTAGTTTGTATTACTTTATCTGTAGTTTGTATCTATGCATTTGTATTACTTTAACTTCTGTAGAATGCTCTTTGGTCTTCATTTTCCTTCAGATTCACAGCCTGACCAATGATCCTTCAACAGTAGGGTTTTTATCCAGAAAATATGACAGCAACTTTAATGGTTCACAGGTGGAGGCCAATGGTAAGGTAATTGTGTCCTCGTTGTATCCTTCTTTCATCGGTGTAAACTGGGAGCTTCCACAGCACAGGGGTTGAATATTTATGCAAGCAAGATATTTCAGTTTTTTATTTTTCTTAAAAATATTTCCCAACATAAAACCAATGTCACCTTACAATAATTGATTTTGAGTTTCAGTGTTTTAAAATAAAATATCAAACAACAAAATTTCAATGTACCATTTGTAATTCAGTAATATGAGAGAACTGGTCAGGGGTCTGAATACTTTTGCAAGGCACTGTATATTGAATATTGTAGATTATATTAAAAATAAAAACATGTATTGTAAAAGGCGGTTCTAGTGTTAATGAAATGTAACTTAGATGTTCTACAAACACACACACACACACACACACACACACAAATATAAATTTTAAGTAGTAAAACTTACAGAAATTATGTTTTATATAAGTGTGTGTGTGTGTGTGTGTGTGTGTGTGTGTGTGTGTATGTTGGAAAGGTACCCAGACAAACAAGTAGCTAACGCATGGTGTAATTCATAATATGTGTGACAACAAGTGAATTAATTTATCTTGTTAAATGTTTTTATCTTCATGACAACACATGAAGCTCTCCTCACGATATTCAGAGTCATTCTTTTCCTACTTGAAAAGTAAGGCAAAGAGGTTGTGAGGAAAATTGTCATGACTTGTGCATGTAAACGGCGCCAATGTTAAAATTAGTGGGTAAGTTACCCCCAGACCCAAACTGACTTCATAACATCACACAAACTGGCAGTTAATCAAAATGATGACCAGATTTAAAAATGTTACTGATGAAAACAGAGCTGTGTTAACTGGAAATCAGGAAAATGGTGCCACAAGAAAAAAGACATTGAGTGATATACATTTAGTAAAACTTTTAGTAAAAGCATAACTGGAAGAAAATGGAGAACAGGAAAATTAATCAAATACCAGTACAGCAACTCGACAACATATGGTATACTGCGAAGCAAAGACAGGTGGACTAGTGGTTAGGGCATTGGACTCTTGACCGGAGGGTTGTGGGTTCAATCCCAGGTAGGGGACGCTGCTGTACCCTTGAGCAAGGTACTTTACCTAGATTGCTCCAGTAAAAACCAAACTGTATAAATGGGTAATTGTATGTAAAAATAATGTATAGAAAATAATGTAATGGTATGTAAAAATAATGTGATATCTTGCAACAATTGTAAGTCGCCCTGCTAAGAAATAAATAATAATAATATTTAAAGTGACAAATATGAAAGTTCAATTTACTACGGGATCTCAAGTTACCTTGTTTAGCCAGGCCTTTGTAAAAAAGTGGTTAGAACCTTGAGTTTGGAGGGAAATAATGGCTAGTTTTAAATGCTGCTAATGGACTGGAGATCCCCTCTGTTGGATACCTCATCCTGGATGTCAAGGTAGGCAGGATTACAATTAAAGACGTGGGGGTAGTCATTGTCAGTGATGTCTGTGATAATTCCGGAGGGGCAGGCAATGGTGGAAGGACCTGAGACAAGGGAGGACTGGCAGGTGGGCCGCACACTTGTGTATATACAACATCAGAGATGTACCATCAGAATAGAAAATCTTCACCCAGGTGGAGAAAGGGACAGTCCTTGAGCTGCTCCTGTGGTCCTGGTGAAAAAAGGATGGTTCCTGGCACTTCTGTGTGGTCTACAGGAAGCTGAATTCTGTCACTCACAAGGATGCCTACCCCCTGCCGCGCATAGAAGAGTCTCTCAGTTGTTTAAAACATGCCCGATGGTATTCCACTTTGGACCTGGCCAGTGGTTACTGGCAGGTTGATATGGATCCTAAAGATTGCGAAAAGACAGCTTTCGCAACCCCACGGGGCTTATATGAATTTAAGCGCATGCTGTTCAGTTTATGTAATGCCCCAGCCACCTTCCAGCGCCCAATGCAGCAATGTCTGGGATACTTGTGACAGTGATCGAATTATTCTTGGTGTTAGCTCTCCCTCCCGACCTGCGAGGCAGCTGCTAAAGGGAACAGAATACCCTGGACTAAATGGCACGACAGTTTATTCCCAGGGTTAGGTGGAAGTCAGCCATCTAGAAAGGGGGCAAAGCTACGGTATACAAACTCAATGACCCAGACGGGAAATGGCGTGGCATCCGCGGATTGGAGGAGCGGGTGCGCTCGTTGACCAAGGGGTCATGGGTGCACGCTCTGCCAAAAACACAAACAAAATAACAAATCTTTGGGAGGTAAATGGAGAGTGGAGAGTACTGAGGATCATGCAAAATCGGAGGTACACAAGGCATCGGTGTGAGCTGAGGCAGTTACTCCAAAGTGGAAACATCCTACGGAAACATGCAATGGCTGTGCCTAACTTAAAGAGAGAGGCATTTATCGAAGCACTGAAATGTATGTACTGGTTGGGCAAGGAAGAAATTCCCCATACGACTAATTTTGAATCATTACTGTCACTTGCAAATAAAATTAGAATGTACGTATCTCAGTCAACTGAACCAAGGGAAAAATTCACATTACACAAGCGAGAGAATTATGCAAGAACTTATTGAAGTCCTGTCACATGTTATCGAAAACAAACAAAAGCTTGTAAATCAATCAGGCGAAATGTTCAATGTATTATGTGATGAAACCACCGACATAGCAGTATTGAAAGACTTAAACGTGTACGTTCGTGACCTGGATAAAGACTGTGACGTGCAGACCTCGTTTTAAGAAACGTTTTGGAAAAGCAGAGACAATAACACAGACACTTATTAAGATACTCATGGACTGTGGACTGTACCGCAAACTTTGTGGATTTGGTAGTGATGGAGCCAGTGTAATGACAGGCAGGAAAGCAGGACCCTTGGGAGGCGACGGCAGCAGCAGCGGACCCTCGGGAGGTGAAGGCAGCAGCAGCGGACCCTCGGGAGGCGACGGCAGCAGCAGCGGACCCTCGGGAGGCGACGCCAGCAGCAGCGGACCCTCGGGAGGCGACGGCAGCAGCAGCAGCGGACCCTTGGGAGGCGACGGCAGCAGCAGCAGCGGACCCTCGGGAGGTGAACTCGGGAGGGGAGCCCCTGGCCATGGAGGTGGCAGCTCCTGCTGCTCTGCTCCTAGTGCTGGAGACGGCAGCGATGGCTCCTCTCCCTCTGGCGCTGGAGAAGGCAGCGATGGCTCCTCTCCCTCTGGCGCTGGAGAAGGCAGCGATGACTCCTCTCCCTCTGGCGCTGGAGACGGCAGCGATGGCCCCTCTCCCACTGGCACTGGAAACAGCAGAGGGGCCCCTCCCATATCTGCAGCCAGGTAGTTGAGCACCATGGCTGCGATGTCTGGGAGGGATGCTGGGTGGTGTGTCTGTTCCCAGGCCTCCCAGCGCTCCCCATCTCTCGCCCACAGGAGGTTGATCACAGCAGGGAGGGCCACCATTATATCCCTCTCAGGCTCCGCCAGCCAGTCCCAGATCCCCTCAGAGGAGACAGGATTCTTCCGCCTCGGAGGATGTGGGTCCTCTCTCACCCTTGCTGGATGCTCAGGCTCCTTCCTCTCCTGCCATGGAGGGGGTTGGTCTGGTGCCACGTGCACCAACCGCGAAGCACCACTCCACACCCTTCAGGCAGATGAGGCAGACGTCCAGCGTGGTAAGGTAAGGCTGCTGTTGCTGCGCCTCCTGCTGCTGTTGTTGTTGCTGCTGTTGTTGTTGCTGCTGCTGCTGCTTTCTCCTCCGGATACTTTTCCCCTTTTTTATTTATTTATTTATATTTTTCCCCCCCCCCAAAAAAACCCCACACAAAAAATACTTTTTGAAAAAAACAACAAAAAAAAAACCGTCCTTATCCTTTTCTGGTCCGACTGTTGGAGGCGTTGTTTATCCCACTCTGACACCATATGTGGTAGTCTTGCTCGCAGTGGTGACGTCACGGACCAGGAAGTAGAAACCAAAACAATGGATGGGCGGTTGAAGCTGAGTGCAGTGGCACTCAGCGTATTTATTAATAAACAAAACAAAAATAAAATATTTAAACAAACAACAAAACAAAAAGGTGCGTTGGCCAAACAAATAAACAGCAACAAGTATATTAAATATAGCAATTGTTTTTGCTCGCTCTCCCGTGTTCTCCCGTACTCTCCTCTGTACACTCCACCCGAGTGCAGAGAGCTGCATGTTTATATACTCTGGCCGAGGGATTAACGAGTTGTTAATTATTTTATTACTCCTCGGCCAGAGTCTGCACGCGTTTGGTAAGGATGCATGACTGTCAGCTAGTTAAATAAGCAGTAGTTGATCAGCCATGCATCCTCACAGGGTTTTTAAATATAATAATAAAAGACGCGGCGCTTTTATCCGCGCCGCAAACAAAAATACAAATAATAATACATAGGGGAGGGACACTCCGCCACACAGGCCTACAGTCATTTTTATGGATACACTGTTAATGTTATTTGTTGTTTTTCATAGATCTACAAACCGTACCATGACAAGCTTAGTTTGTCACTGAAGGAAAGGTTTCCTGAGTTTTTTTTTGCATGGTGTTTTTATTTTGTCTGAAAGCTACTACATTTATGATTTTCAGAGGTTGGTGGAACATTATGCTCCAGGGAACATGGTGAATACAGCTGCTTGCTTCCAAGAATGGTCCATTCTGAAACCACGCATGTCAAAGCCATCCTATTGTTTGTACTCTCCACACATGATGATGAAAACCTTGGTGAAAAGTGAACACCTCAGAGATGTATTTCCCAACCTTTCCAAATTAGCTGCTGCAGGACTGGTAATCCCTGTGTCAACTGCTGGTATGTTCTTTAATGAGCCTACAAGGTGATTAATTAAGATCACATTTGATAATCACAGTAAAGTTGAAATTGTATAAACTGCAAAGCATCTGTTACACTGTGCTTAAGTTACTGTTTAAAATATTTGTGCACAATACTGATACCGTTTATAAATTCCTTTTTAGACTGTGAAAGGGTTTTTTCTGCCCTGAAAAGTATTAAGACACCCTTGAGGAACAGACTAGCAACAAAAACCCTGAACTGTCTTCTGAGAATCTCATTGAAGGCCCAAGTCTTCAGGAGTTAGATTTTGATGAAGCTGCAAATGTGCGGCTTACACTTAGACCTAGAAGAACTGATATCAGAGAATAATATGACTAATTTCCTGTGAGGCTACATGTGAAAGTTACCAAATTAAATGATACTAGAACTAAGTTGTTTTATGATCATTTGTTTCTGTTTTAAACAAATTGTCCTTAGAAATTAGCATGTATTAAAAAAAAAAAACACATTTGAAAACTCAAAAGTAAAAATTATAAGAGTGAAAGGGGAACTAATGAAATAGAAATTGAAACAGTAACTTCTAAATAAAAAAAAAAAGTTGGAATATTAATCTGAGATACAAAAGCATTAATAAATGTACTTTAATTTTTTTTTATTGACATTTGTTTGCTTAATAATTATTTAAGGCAATATATGGTACGTGCGCGTAAACACAAATTTTGTTCTGTTGATAGTGTTAATGGTTGCCATGGTCTGCCACCCGGTTGCTATGGTCTGCCACCCGGCTGCAGAAAATTCCTGGGGAGAACCCTGAATACTCTTCATAGTGGTACTGGGCTTGCACCTTTCTTCATTATGTTTGGAAGACATGCACATATTAGGAGCTATTCCAGCAGAGCAACCTGACACTCTAGACCATGGGTGCACAATTCCGGTCCTGAAGGGCCGGTGTCCCTCCTGGCTTTTGTTCCAACCTTGCCCTAAATTACTTAATTGGACCAATTATTACCAATTATTGGTCTAATTAAGTAATTTAGAACACAGTTGGAACAAAAGCCAGGAGGGATTTTTTGACTCTCAAAAAACAAGTGCAATTCCGCGTATTATAAGCGGACTTGAAACACCTCGCCCCGCACCCACTGTATCTCCACAAAGCGCGTCTACATCCGGAAAACTCCGAAGGCGGGACCACAGCACCTGTCAATCAAAGGCTCATTCAGCAGTTCCTGAGCATTCTGGCTCCAACTATAACCTTTCAGGTTACCTCCCCTCACTGCAGGCATCCAGCAGGACCCTTCAGTGACCTCCCTGACCACTATGGGCATCCAGCAGGCCCCCATAGTGGTCCCTGCATTTGGATCCAGGGGCTGTTCTTACAGTTAGGAGCGGCTGCTCCCGTGATCCATCCCGGGGTTTTGACATCCGCCACTGCTGTCCAACAAGTAGCTGTAACCTTTCAGGTTACTCCTCCTACCGGCGTTTTTTGCCGGCACCCCTCAATTCCCCCAGCGCTCTAGTTTTTCAATAACCTCCCTCTACAGTGTCTGATTTTTCCCTAAAAAAATGCCGTACCCGTGTCCCTTGGCCTACGCAACCAGATTTTAGCAGGTGCAGATATCAACCTTGTTTCACTACTCACTAACACACTAGATTCCGTCAGTAACAGGGCAAGGTGGTCCAGTGCGCCGACCTCTCAGTTAAACTTATAACCTCCGACCCCCCGCTTATTCAAAAGACTTCCATTTCTGAGTTCATTTTAGCTCTCAGGGACATCAATTGCGAGTTCTATCCCGACCGCCTGGCACGAGTTGGATGATTGTATGCCGATCATTTTAGACTTCTCCGTTAGATTCAGAGGTTCCCATTTATTTGAATACCACAAAGCCTTCTCTGCCAAAGCCGCTGCCCATGGAACCAGAAGATCTACTGGGGTGCACTGGACCAAGAGATATTCTGTTTTTTCACAGGTCTTCGGCATCTAGCATGCTCGTTATGCTGTTCCACCACTCAGCCCACCATTTCCTGCTCCCTTACCGACCCACCACCCTGTCCCCTCATGTCCCTTCCTTGCAATCCTCCTCATCTTTTCATCCTCTCCAGATCAAAAGTCGGTCAGGGCCGCAATACTACATACTCTGGAGGCCGCCAGATTTGTAATGACTTCAATGAAGGAACCTGTCCTATTCTGCCTGTTACTTCCTTAATTTCCACTCACCATAACTCCACCATACCCAGCATCAATAGTTTAATCCCTCACGAAGATTTCTCCCTGCAAAAATCGATCATGTCATATCCTTAATTAAAATTGCTGGAAAAAACGCATGGCTGGCTAAAGCCGATTTATATCAAATGCATTTAAAATCATGCCCATTGATCCTGCACTCTGGCACCTCTTCGGAGTACAGTGGCATTCCAAATTTTACTTTTCTGTTCGCCTGACGTTCTGCTGCAGAAGCAGCCCCAAGATATTCGATACCCTGTCAGAAGCGCTGTGCTGGATCCTCCTTAATAACTACCGCATTCCTTTTCTGCTGCATCTCCAGGATGATTTTCTTCTCACTGATTTTCCCCATGCTCCTCCTGCCCAGAACCTAACGATCCTCAAATCATTATTTTCACATGTCGGCATCCCCCTAGCATCAGAAAAGACCTTGGGTCCTCTCATTAAAATGAATTTAATTAAAATAAAATAAATCGTATTGTATCTATTTTTTCCACTTTTCTGTCCGGTCCCCCTCCTACCAAACGTAATCTTCTTTCCCTCCTAGGCAATGAGGATAATTCCTCAAGGAAGAGCTTTCATCTCCTATCTTCTTGATTCCTTCATGGTTTTCTGCTCCATGGCCCGAAGAATTCGGCACCATTCCTATACCCGATCACTCCTCGTCATTGTACAAAATGTACCCAGTTGCTGTAGCCGCATTCCTTCCTGGGCCCAAAATTCGATTCTCCACTCAGATAATTCAGCTACAGTAGTTCATCCTCCCACCATATAATTCAGAAGGATTCCTGGTTATCTGTTACCCATCAGTTCATTCTCAGAGCTCAACACATTCTCGGCCACCTGAATGTAAAAGCCGATTCTCTTTATAATGCAGAGATTCAGAGCATTGGCTCCCGAAGCCGACCTCCTGCCAACTCGGATTCCTCCCTTTTCAGACCTGACATTCATGTGAGCCACCCGCTGCATTCCCTAATTCTGCAGGCTCAAGAAACAACTCTTATCAGCATTGCTCCCCACTCACTGCAAATGTACTGGTCATCCTGGAATTGCTTTAAAAATGTTCACATTGCATTCAACATTCCTTTCATTTTCAATGAATCATCCTATATTATGTCCCTTAAGAATAGAGCTATAAGAGTTTCCTCCATCAAAATTTCAATTTCCAGCATCCAGTTTTTCCACAAACCCATTTTAGGTGCCCCCAGCTCTACACTCAGCAACTCATAAATTTCACTAATTCTGAAAGGGCTTCAACGATCAGAATCTCCTTCTCCCCCTGCTTGCCTACCTATCACCATCAACGTACTCTCCCAGTGCATCTCATTCATTTGCTCCGGCTACTCCACCCAGTTTTTAGATAAAACCTAAGAAGCCCCTTTTTCTCCTAGCCTTTTTGGGTTCCTTAGGTGCTCAGAGTCTACATCGCACTCAAATAAATTCAACCCCCAGATCACCCCTGTATCTCTGACCTAGCAATCACCTCATCTGATACCCTTCCTGCTCAAAAGAAGTAAAACTGACCAGGAAGATTAGGGAACCCTTTCCTATTTGTTTTTAAATTAAACTCCCATGTTAGCCCATATGACCCATTTCTCTCTTATCCATCTCCGTCTTTCTCAGGGCACATCACCCTCAGACCTGCTGTTTAACGAAAACTGAACAATCATCACCTGACATTGGTTCTTTCACCTTCGCCAGATTCTTTCCAGGTCCAGATTCGCAGCTGAGCAGTTCTCTGGTCATTCCTTCAGAATCGTAGCAGCTTCTCGCCACGGAGTGCCAGACTCCTTTATCAAATAGTTAGGTTGTTGATCCTCCAGTGCTTACCAAGTTTACATTAGAACAAATATTACAAATCCTAAAAATGCTTTTACAAAAATGTGGTCTTAAGCGTTTAGTAGCCTGCCCGGAGGAAGGGCAATCGAATCAGACATGGATTCCCAGAGGTTCTTTTGGTTTATTTTTCCTCTCCTGCGCACTGATGATCAAAGGTTAGCTAAATCTTCAAGTGGGCTATATTCAATACTAATCGCGGCATTGAGACCTGCTTGTTCTTTTTGGGGGTCTCCGCCTCATCCAGTTGGCCAGGCAGCAAGCCCGCAAACCAAGTTAGGTTTGATGCTAAATTCATGTGTATATACAGCATACTTCTCTGTAAAATTGCATACTCCACATTCTCAAACATAAAATATTTGTACTAAAATATTTTGTGATTGGTGTTTGTCCCGAACTACTGAACTATAATTATATAATTTTGTGCCTCTTGATTATGTCTTTAGTTAACAGTGCAGAGATTTTTGCACAATATCTTTTGGCTTGGAAACATTTTGCAATGAATGTGCCAGTCACTTTAATGCTTAACATCATTCTGTCACCTGATTAATAAGAAAAGTGGGCATTATTTTTCATCTTTTTACTTATACTGAGACCACTGACATGCAACTTTATATATAAGCTGCATTAAGCCTAATTAGATGTATTATTATTATTATTATTATTATTATTATTATTATTATTATTATTATTATTATGACAATACACTGATAATTGGGATACTAGATTTGACTCAGCTGCTTTATGGATATTATTTGGGCCACTTTGTTGATATTTTCAGTTACAAAGGTAACTGTCTATTTTTCTTTAATGTTTGCTGCAGGTAGGCTATACTGAAACAAAATGTTCTGAACTCAAAACAATCCAAAATGAATTTCAGTGTCTAAAAAAAAAAAAAAAACGTACACAAGGGCTCATGTGAATACTGAAGTACCAAGCTTTTTTTAATGTAAAATCTGTGTAGATAGGTGTCAGTGCATATCTTTTCTTCTCAACATTCAGTGTTGGTATTAGAAAAAAAATGTCAAAGCATACACCACAGTTCTGCCAGATAGACTGAAGTCGTTAGTGGGTGTATCAAAATGAAGCAAACATACAAATTACTCATTTTATTTAACTACTGTTCCTGGCTTTCTATTGTTGCTAAGGCTTACATAATATTATTCTAACCACAAAAAACATGTTTTCTTTCTATTTGATCTCTGTCATGTTATAATGCTCAATTACAGAAAGTAAAACTTTTCTTTTGAATATAACACCAGATTTTAATCTAATTACATTTTCTGTTAGTTTCCAGTTCAGTGTAAAGTCATGACTAATGTATATAACGTAAATGTGTCCAAGCATTTTCAACTGATTTATAGATTAAAATTACTGAATTATTATTATTATTATTTTTAAATCAATTTACTTTTATTTCTTAATCACAGCAGGACTTTAACAGTTTCCTTCATTTTGTTATTTATTGTTTTAAGCAACCTGTCTTCCTATACACAGGGTGATAAGAAAGTAAGTTTCCCATATCAACGCACCATATCTCACAAACGGTAGGGCATAGGAAGGTGAAATTGCATACAGTGTTCAGGGTACCATGGGGATGCAAATGCCACAGTTATTAATTTGCCACTATGACCTACCTCTGATAATCACAGATGTTCAATATGTGCTTCTCCATGATCCAGAATGAATTGCATTTGTGTGACAACGTACATTACGGCAGCATTATGCATCTCATCAGGTATGCTGGCCACCTCCCGGACAACGGAATCCTCGAGGTCAGGAATTGTGCGAGGGTTCCCTCGGTACACACATGACTTCAGGTACCCCCATAACTAGAAATCTGCTGGTGTAAGGTCCAGTGAACGAGGTGGCCATTCGCAAGGAAAGTGACGTGAAATTATTGTGTCCTGAAAGTGCTCCTGCAAGACGTGTTTCACCTGGTTACCAATTTGCGGAGGGGCCCCATCCTGCATGAAGACTGCAGTGTTTATCACATTTCGTTGCTGCAGCATAGGAATGTCATGGGGTGTCAGCATGGTGTGGTATCGGGCAGCAGTGTGCAGGTTTGAGGTCCCCTTGCTGATGGCTCTTCAAAAAACAACGGTCCAGCAACAAAGTTAGCTGTAAAGCCACACCACACTCACTTTAACATCATGTAGGGGTCTTGCAAGTGTTGCATGTAGATTAGTCTCCGACCAGAGACAGTTGCGCATGTTCACAGGGTATTAACAGGCCACTGGTCATCCAATTCCAGTCGTACCAAGAACTGCAACGCAAAATTGATATGTCTGATGAAATCCATCTCCTCCACTGCTTGAACATGATGCAGCTTGTATGGAAACATCCGCAGAGTTGAATGAAGAGCCTTACGAATAGTTGAATGGGCAAATCCAGGCTGCGGGCGACAGCACGTGCGCTTGTGTTGGGTTATCCTGCTATCGCATGGCTGATCTCCGCGACAACTTCGGTTGGTGTCGGTGGTCTGCCGCTATGGGGCTTATCACAAATGCAACCTATTTCCTGAAATGTTTTGTTTAACTTGTGAACAGCAACTCTTGAACACATCCCGTTGTGGATGTTATGCACTCTATGGTATTCCCTGAGAGCTGCCTCAGCACGGCTTCCTTTGCTGTAAAAAATACTTCACCATTTCACCTCTCTGCACACTTGCACACTTCATGTTGCTTGACCAAGCTGCCTTACGAGTGACAGGACTATTTATACCCACAGTACTGTAGTATGGAAATAAGCAACAGTAACCACAGTGTCGCCCCCTAGTGACAAAAATTAACAACTGTGGCATTTGCATCCCCATGGCTCCCTTAACAACCGTATGCAATTCCACCTTCCTATGCCCTACCGTTTGTGATATACGGTGTGTTGATGTGGTAAAATATTTATTTATGTATCTGCTTTGCTTGTTTTTTTCTCACAACTTACAGTACCAGAACCGCTGTTTTTTTTTTATCTGATGAGATCAAATGCGCTAGGTCCAGAGAAAAAAAAGATATTCAGGCTTTAGTGTAACATTACATTGTCCAATTGTACTAATACAGTTCTTAAATTGGTGACACATAAAAAATTATAATTTTATTACATGCAGAGCTCCAGAAAAAAGACAGGGAGGGTGGGGGAACAGCATAATATACTATACAGGGCATTGTGGTGATTGAAATTCTGCACAGGTGATGACCTCATAATCGAAAGGAATAGAAAAAAAACATGCATGATAAAAATAGCCATAAAATAACCAAACCACCAAAGACAACATTTACCCGCTAGATGCTTTCAAAACAAGCCAAATTTGGCTAGAAAAACGGCAATCTGGCAGCACTGATCAAGGGGGAGTAGCCTAAAAGTCACATGCGAGACATATGCATTACCTATTAAATGTTAGCTCAAGTTCAATGTACACATAAAACATGAAATCGTAGAATTTGTTTTAGAAAACTCAATTTTTTAATTGGCATTCCGGTACATAAAGATGTAGGCCTACACCACTGTATGTAAGGTTGGTGGTACCGCCAGCATATTTGACTTCAGCCTTGCATAAACAACATACCGCAATGTTTGATGCTATACAGCCATCCTTTTTAGATTTTTTTATTAGGAAATGATTCCACACATGTGACTTTGCAGTGCAGAATTTAAGCAGCTCAAAATCTCCATATTTTTGCCATATTTTCTTTTGTGTTAGCGCTGCTCGCATTACGGGTTCTTGTGGGAAGTGATTATCTCATGAGATAATATCACAATGTACCGGTATATCGGTATTATCATGCACCCCTACTGTCAACGTCTTCTGTATCTCCATGATTACAATTGAATTTCAGACATCTAAATCCATTGCTGCTATTAACTGAATTTACGTTTTTTTATTTTTTTTATTTTGTAACTACATACTGTTTATATGTGCTTTGTTTTATGGTTATCCCTCTTTACCCAGCAATGTAACCATTAGAATAGCTTCACTGTAATATGAACTTCATAGGTAATGCACGGAATGCACATTTACAAAATCTATAAAAGTATATTACAATGACAGTAAGATGATATCAAAATTCTAGAAAAATAACTTTCCATTCAGGATGCCAAAAAGCATTGTAAACATAGCTTATGATGGATTTCATGCACAAATGGCAAATACTGATACGTCTAAAAACGTATTTGGTAAAGGGTCTATAACGCCCTGCCTAATAGTGAGACACCTTGAAAATCTGACCCACGTTCTTCTTTTTTTTATTTTTTTATTTAAGAAAAACACAACAGTTATTCAATAATACAGCTATGAAAATAAAGAGTACATTCTAAATGCACTAAACTGAAATGTATGAAACACACAGATATGAGCTTTTGCAGGCTACAAACCACAACATACATTGTACATAACAGCAGATGTATAGAAAAAAAACAACCCAAAAATAAATGAGGTCTTAACCAAACCAACAGAGGGAAAACAGCTCTTGTGAGTCTTAGATGTTTCAAAACTACAAACAGAAAGCTGAGTCTGGAGATTCAGGTTGGCTTTGTAACTAGGAAATAAAAGACACCACAAAGCTTTGTATTTAGTTTGTAGCTCTTGAATTCATTGCAACAGCATTTATAGGTTATTAAAAAAAAGAATGCAACATAAAAATACTTTTTTTATATAATGCTATCAAATATTTAACCAGGCAATAACAAATATTACAGTTTGAGTCAACAATGATCAAGTCATTCTTCATTCACAGCTTCAAACACTCAACTATAAACTCAATAGTTGATGCCTCCATTAGTGTTAAGACTATTTTTATTATTTTTTTTAGAAATTTTGAGTGGCCAATTATTATTTTTATTTATTTTCCCCCAATTTGGAATGTCCAATTTTATGTTTTTTTTTTTGTTCTCCTCACCGCAGCAAGTCCACACAGCACAAACGTCCCAGAGAACAGAGCTCAGCCCTGCTTTTTATCCACACTGAATGTGCTCAGTGTCTGGCCAGTAGGGTTCACTGTTGCGCGATGAGGAGAAGGAATACCTGCCGGTTTCCCATCCCCCATCCTGGGAGCGTCAAAGCCAGTGTTCGGCCTCTTTGCACAACCCGGACACAACCTGATGCCGTCCAAGCTGTGTGACTCATCCTGCGCTCCCAGCGACAGTGCTTCAGCTGGATGAGCCACTCGAGGACCCCTAGTGTTAAGACTATTTAACATTAATAATGAATTGGTTATTATTGATTTTATTATTGTACCTAACCATAATCTGTAACAGCTTTTGCATGCATCAAATTACTTTTATTCTTGTTGTGGTCCCATTTGTTACAGTTGGTATTTTTTTATGAACCATACATAACCTGTCCTTGACAAAAACAAAATTTGCTGTGCTTCTTAGCAGTGCTTAAAAAAATGATTAGTGTGTTAATACAATTCAAAATTTTTTCTTCATATTCTGCACATTATTGCAAGTGGTCCCATAAAGCTCAAAAAGATAACTTGAACTAGGCCCATTTTTTTTTCCGAACTACAAGTGAAAAAAATGAATTAAGTTAATCAATATCTAATGAGTGAGCTATATTGTGGTAACCCATCAGGGTAATAAGTTATTCAATTTAAAGTTACCGGTACATTTACATATGAATTGGTAATCCACACTGACATACTATGAATAAGTAATGCAAGCATCTGTGCATCTTAACCCTGCATCAGCAGAGAATTGTCACTATTTTGGTATGTCTTCAGCATTATGCCCATAATATGTGTGTTATTCTCACTGTTAACATGTACCTAAGGGAATATGCATGTACCTCAAACTTAGGCAAACTAAAAGTTAGAAGTGGGTAATCAATATCATCCTTAATTATGTAAGCCTCAGAGGTCCATTGGGATTTGATTAGTAGAAATTGAGGAACTATGCATCTGCCTACATACACTGCTATTTATCCACATTGCTCTTTTCCCAATAAGGAAGGACAATCATTTTTAGACTATAATTTGCACCCTTTTACAATTGTTAGAAGCAATGTTGCGTGCTATACAAAGGATGTGCATTATACATGAGGCAGGCAGTATACTTGACTGCACTTTACATGTGTATTTCAAGTCACAATCTACATGACTACTAAGCAATTTTTATTGCATCCATCAGCAAAAGCTGATGTTATAGTAAAGCCTTTATTAATGTGGGAAAGAATACAAGTCCTTATAACAAGCACACAGTCCATACTTAATTGACACACTGATAATATATTTATATAAACACAGCTTAAAATGCGATTGATACTACTAAGTATTATTTCTTACTTTACCCCTCCATGCATTTTACAAGAGGTGAGCCTTACATATACACACAATGCATAACAGAGTTAAAAATGTAATTCCGTACATCAGGGATGTCCAAACTGGGGGCCGCTGCTGTTAGGTGCTTGGGGTTATTTCGAATGCAACAACTTGTGCCCGCTCTAACAGTATGCAACATATACAACAAAAGGGGGTGATTTCAAGGAGAATAAAATAGGCAATTATAACATCTTTTTTTTATTAAAATAAATACATAAATGCAGGAGAAGTTCTTGAGATAGAAGGTAGAAGTTCTTGATATATTTTCTTCCCCCTACATAAATAAACCATACCACTCTCTCTTACCTTTACAGGCAAGTTTATGCTGCATTTGAAGTCAGATAGTGTACAACTGAGTACAGTAATTATGAAAGCGGTAGTACTTCTATTGGACTCTCACTAAAGGAATCAAAATAAAAATGTCGTGTGGGGGTGACACATTTCCCTAAAATCTAAAATCAAAAACAGAACCATGTTTCCAGTTCTTCTAATCTATCACATAGACAAAGGTGTCTGTCAAATAAGTAATAATAATAATAATAATAATAATAATAATAATAATAATAATAATAATAATAATAATAATAATAATTCAAATGTTTGCATTTTCTTCTAAATTGTTCTCAATTACAGAAAGATGTCCTACTTAAAAAAGACCTAAACAAAAGAGGCTTGATTATCAAGCTTGTGAGATTTGCAAGACGACATAACACTGGTGGGAGTGACTAATGTATATGCAACAGCAAAGAAAATCCAAACATACAGAAGTGGGCAGAATCATATCAATTGAAAACTTGCCACTGTCAACAAAGCAAAGTTAATACATGTATTTTTTCAAACACATTTTAATGCCAATTGTGATTACGTCCGAGTTAGTTTTCAACTAACTTACACAGTAGTTGTGAAATGCACTGTGAATGGACAGTAAAGTTCTTCACACACTGGACCCGATGCGACAAGCGAATGTGTCGTACGAAACACCGCACCACGACAAAAAAAATAAAACATGTATTTTTGATACAAGACGTTCACACTGCCTGTGATGCAACGGGCGACTCTGAAGCGACACAGAATCGATGTGAAAAAAAAATAGAATTGGTGCGATTTTGTCGCGCGGCAGCTAGGGAACTGACCAATAAGGAACAGCTTCTCTTGCGTGCCTTCAGTAAACAATGAAGTATCAAAATACCCGGAGCTGTACAATAAAGGACACAACAATTATAGACACGACAATGAGGTCGAACATCTGGGAGTCCATTTCCAGGGAACTGGATATAGCTGGTGTGTATGATTTGTTTACCTTTACTAAAATAAGTATTCTTGAGAAGCTATTATGTATTCTACGTTTTTATTAGCGGTACAACAGGACTAACATACGTGTGATTTTTTTTCCAGCTGATGCAATCAGAGGAGAGTCGCCTATCACATTGTATCAAACAGAGTAAAAACTGAAATATATTTGTTTTTTATTAGTGTTTAATCGTAATGCTTTTGTTATTTATCATCTCTGGATGCTTTACATTACATTGATCTGCATGTGATGTTTGCCATGACATCGCCACCGGTGTGAAAGGTATTGTCACAGTGAAAATACAATTTTAAACAGGACAAGCCTTTTGCGACTTCTGCTTATGACTGATTCAATTGAAACAGCAATTGATTTTCAGGTTCCTTAACAAGCCAATTAGTCACATTTCAATAATTTGGACTTCCACCAACTGGAAAACAGCGAGGACGCACACATGTCATCGCAACAATGGGAAAAAAGACAGGAAAAGAAACTAGATTTGAGCACATCAAACTGTTCTTTTTGGCAAAGGGTCCCAAGCTACTGCTAAATTTAAAATGTGGAAGGATATAACCGATAAAATAAATGCAACCTTTTCCATAAAAAGGAAAATTAATGAAGTCCAAAAAAAAATCTGGGACCTAAAGTGCAGAACAGCAGTTGTGATGCAGAGTTCACTCCCTAGTCAGTCTCTGTGTAAGTCGCTTTGGATAAAAGTGTCTGCTAAATTACTTAATAATAATAATAATAATAATAATAATAATAATAATAATAATAATAATACTGTATGCCTATAGAAAAAAAAACACAAAACAATCCTTAATTTATTTCAATATAACAATGTATTTTCTGATGCAATATTAATATTCATATTATTTACAATATCTGATTACAATATCCGATTAATGTTAAACATCAATATGCATTTGTTACATATGTAAATAGAATGTTAATTATGTATTTCATATATTCTAAAATTAGCCAGCCTCCACTTAGAAGCCCCCTGTTCGAATTTTCTGAACAAGGCACTGGGATACATGAGTCATGGCATGAGCCAGGGTACTTGGCAACTACATCAGTGATAATATATTGAGCATCACATAAAACATGCAGAGTTAAGGAATGATGGTGTTTTCTGTTTTGGAAAGCAATTTAATTCTGTGAATTTGGGTATATTGCAACATGTACAATCTATTACATCTATATGGAAGGCCATCTGGGTCAAAAACATGTTATTTAGTACACGTACTGATTTGGACCAATCAAAATACATAAAAATCTATGTTGTTCTAAATAAATGTAAATTAACTATGTATTTCCTACATAGGGGCTGGTCATTTTACAGTCATGCAGTGTAATTACCAGAGTAGTCAATCACCTTCGGGATAACATCTATTTAATTTGAAATGAAGTAAACCACCCACTCGATATGTCGCGGGTGTCAGTGTCCAGAACAAATCTGCTATATATCAAGGGCCGCGATATAGTGAGAGACCCATAGAAAAACAAGCTAACAAATACTGTACAATCACTCCCTCATTTTATTGGGAGCAACCTGCTTTTTCTCATTTTTCATATAAAAAATAGCACACTGTTTTAATTAGTACTGCTGAGAGTAATTGCTTCTCATCATCTTAAGTCTCCAATTCATTTAATTGGAAAATACGGTTTGCCGCCTAGCTTGTGACGCAAAGGTGTTTTGCAACCAGTTTTTCACTTTTCCCCCTTTGAAAATCAGGCCCTAAATGTAAAACTTTTTGTGACTCACAATGCTTGCAACACTACCCATCTCAGAGGACTAACCTTAATTTAGTTTCCTTAAAAACATGTTGCTGCATGTCTATGTAAAGAAAAGTCTCTCTCAAAAAATATACTTTTATATATACAGACGGCAAATTGGAGATTTTTGGGGTTATAAGTAAGTCAAATTTTGTGTATAAAATTGTATCTAAAAATACATTTACCACACACAGAATATAGCAAATATATGCAGTGTGAATGTTATAAAAAACAAGGGATGTTTGGTAAAACCCTTTACTTTTTCACACACTCCTCCATTTTCTTGTTAACTTTGGAAACATCCATTTCACCAGTGGACTGTAGAACTATCAAAGGAAACCACAAGTGACCAGAATGTTTCTGAATCACTGCCCTTATGGTACACCATTGCATTCCGCTGACACTGCCAACCACCTGTAGCTTTCACAGAACTGCTGATCTGCAATCTCTTTGTCTCCCTGCTTCCACACTTCACTCTACATGATTAAACTGACCAGATGGCTGCTGTCACTTTTACAATATACTTACAGCAAAGATAAGCATAAACAATGACTAGGCAAGCAAGTCTTTCCTTGCCTTAATTAATGGTCTCTAAGTTTATTTTAGTGAAACCCTACATTTAAAACAGATAATAGTTATTTTAAATGGTCTAAGCTCACTGTTGTTGTTATTTACTAAATTATATAGTTGAAACCCATTTATCAAACTGCTCTGGGGATGTGAGAAAGAGTCAAATAAATGTGACTGGAAAAAGGTTTATGATCAAAAAAGTTGATACTGGTGAAGAATTGTAGGGGACACTTTCAGTTCAGACACAAGGAAGTAAGTATATAAATTGCAAGCCTTTATGCATCCATTTTACTCTCTTAGCACTAAATAACTTTGAAGTCTACCCAAGGTTTACTGCTGCATAGTTTGAGAGACTGGGTGAGTGATACTATTAAGTTGCCATCCTATTAAGAATTGCATTATAGTTCAAAACTAAAATGTATGCCTCAAGTTAGAAGATTAGTGGCTTTTTTCACAAATCCAGATTAGTGCTAAACTACCTAATGTCAATTTAGGTAACATAGTCCAACACTAGTGCTAATCGTGGTCTGTGAAACCAGCTGCTAAAGTTAAGGTTTAGGAAAAATAAAAATAAAAACTTAATAAACAGTTGACTTGAGTTATTTATCTTTTAAAAATCCTTGCATTTATTATACTCATGCTAAATTGTACTTCTAAATTGATTCTAATTTAAATCTCAAAAACTCACTAAGACTGCAAAAATAATTCATACCAAAAACAGGATTCATATTTAGTGGGGACTTTTTTTGGTTTGTTTTAGCTTAGACAGTCCACCTCAACATGATACTGTGTAACACTAACCCATATTAGCACTTCTATGAGGTATGATGTTATTTCTTTGGAATAGTATGACTGTGGATTAAAAACCCCAGTCACCAGTCACTAAGCATGTGCTATACTATTTGAACTCTTGGGTCAACAGTTAACCATGAATACCCCTATCCAATTCCTTTCTTTATACTGTTGCTTATAGGACCAGATTTAATAATTTAATGCATTGTTGGTTCTGAGACCATTAGCCACAGAAAGCATAGCATGGGCCCAGTACTTTTTGTTAAAAGTTAATTAAATTCAAACAATCAAATGTAAAACAAATTGTATTGCACACTGCACATACACTGAATTAAAATTGTACCACATCGGTACCAATGTCCTACCGTTGCTTTACCATACTTTCACTATACTGTAATACACTTTGCTATGCTTGGGAAACTATAAGGGTAATTGCACATACCTGTACAAATTTTTTCTTAGTATATTCTGTCAGTGAGGCAGATCTGCCTGCAAGACTATTTTGCCTCAGGGGCAGAACTGAAACTGACAGTAGAGCTCTGGGTTTAAACTGTACCATATCACAGGTTTTTTACATACAGTTATTGTATGCTTTTGAATAAAATATTTTCAACTGCACACTATATGACTTAAATTATTAAAATAACATAAAAAAAACAGAGAATGAAGGCTTTCATTATTCAAAAGTCTAATAATAAATCTGTAATTGTAAGCAGTCAATCAATCCTTTTTTTAACCAGACAAGTCAACTGAGAACAAAATAACATTTTGTGGCTTCATCCAGACTAGCGTTCTATTGGTTTCACATTGCACCTTTCCAAACGCACTTGGCTCTCTTGCTGCTTACCAGAACGGAAGTTCTCTCTAGAAAAAAACTTTTTTCATTGTGCCCAACTTGGACGATAGTTTACATGCTGTGGCTGTGCTGTTGTCTGTGATCTTTTGGTTTATTTGGTGCTTACAATATCAAATCATTACTGAATGGAACATGCTGGAAAAACATCAAGTATTTGTCAGAAAAAACACTGTTGTTTTGGAGGAACTGCATGAGTTCTGCTGCCGGGGCTGCATACTATTCCAAAGACATAATATCATACCTAATAGCAGTGTAAATATGGGTTAGGGTTAGTGTTACACAGTATCATGTTGAGGTGGACTGTCTAAGCTAAAACAAACCAAAACGTCCCCACTAAATATGAATCCTGTCTTTGGTATGAATTATATTTGCAGTTTTAGTGAGTTTTTGAAATTTAAATTCGAATCAATGGGCAGGGGTTTCCACAGGGGTTGGACGGGCACCACTCATAAAAGTCCGGTTCACCAAGCGGAGCTAACGTTGGGGCTCAGCTGGCATCAGACAGCAGGGCGTGCGAGTAGATAAGAGCAGCACTGCCCGTCTAGTGTTGGTTGATGCCAGCTGAGCCCCAATATTAGCTCCACTGACGCTGACAGTGGCGCATGCACTCCGGAAGTGACAGCCCAGGACATGGGACGATGGGTGCACAAACGCTAGGTGCGCGGACACTGGCCATGGCTTGCTTATCTTCCGCCGCGTTCCCCTCAGCAGCATATAGATGGCTGTTGCCCTTTTTCTAGGACGGTAGTTCCTCCCTCTCTGGCTTTCGGGCAAGCAGTTCCTCCCTCCTGGGCTCCTCCTTCTCTGGTACGGCAGCTACTCCTACTTTGGCCCCCTGAGATGGCAGCTCTCCTTCTTTGGCTCTCGCAGCAGCACCTCCGGAGTCACATGCAGTTTGTTTTTGGCCCCCCCAGATCACTTCCAGGGCGCTGGACCCCAGCTCCTTGTCCATTCCCCTCAGCAGCGCCCCTGGAGGCTGCTGAGGGTTCCACGCGGCTTGCCTGGCAATGTGTTTCCCAAAGAGCGTCCAAGCTAATCCTGCAGTGACAGGTATGCGTCAAGAAGGCCCTGTCAAACATGCCTTATTAAGCACAGTGTCTTTCTATCAGAGACAATCATGATTATGAAAAAGATGTGCATATTGTACATTCAACCAACTGCATTTTGGCTGTTAATACATTTATTTTTAATTTAATTTGTTTATATTTTTCTTATGGTTTTTCTTTGCCTTGTGACAGTTTTACTATTATGCTTAAAGAATGTGCAAGCTGCAACAGTAAATCTCAAACACAGCTATTAGTGTAATTTAACTGAGTAGCCCCAGGTTGTGCCAGTTAGTAAATCAGCCCCACAGTATTTTTTTTGTGATATGCTGTTGTGTACATGTGACATTATGGTGCTCTTGTCTGGTGTGTATGTGTTATTTCATTGTGCGTGTGTGTGTGTGTGTTTTGACATGCCCTTGATGCACATCCTGGTGCGATTATGTGGTTCTCAGAGGTTTCACATATCACTCCAAGCAAACTGAACCATACTTCAATCCGCATCAAAGGGTCAGACAAACTAGGTGTGAAAGTACTCTTAATGTATGATTCAACTATTAAAATGATACAAAAAGATACCGTTTTTCCATAATGCATATAATAACAGCAATTGGGCAGTTTTCAAAGATGATATTACCTGGGAGCAGGAATTCCGCCTCAGATGAATTTACAAAAACTGGAATGTAGGGATTATTACATAAAAAGCAAATACTACAAGTGGACTTGTGATGACACTTCATGTTAAGTCTTTGTCAGGTCTTGTGTTTTATTTTCCTGTTATAATAAAAAGGAATAGCAAATCCATATACTGTAGGTTGACCAGGTAGAATTTAAACAACACTGTAAGAGTCACTCCATTGCCTGACCCTTTACGTCAATTATGTGCACCAATTTGTTTGTTGTTTAACCCTCAAAACAAGCTTTCAGATAATACTAGATTCGATAAGTTAAAGTCAGCAAAACAGGCATTTCTTGCACACATTAAAACCATTGTTCTATGTTCTATTTACAATGTGTTTCACTTACAAAGAACATTCTCCTCAGTTTGTTTTAAATTAGACAATAACATGGCTCTCCTTTTTGTTGTCTGTGCCTGTGGAACTTATAAACAATGATTTCAACAAACAAACTTTTGGTTCAGGAAATCAAGTTTTCTACAGTATCGCTTGCAAATACCACCACCTAGTGGTTTCAACTAATTTAAAACCTGCACTAACCTGAAAACAGTAAACTTTCAATATACATTGGTATAATTGATACTGCGGCATAAGGTAGTTGAATTCTAAATGAGAGGCAAATCTCAATGGGTTCTCATGCAGTTAAACAATGAAGAATTTCACTTAATTGACTGAATAAACTGAACCATGAAGTAACTTGAAACCTCAATCTTCTGATTCAAATTCTGATCACTGCTTTTTTTAAATCACACTTCAAAAGGCAGAGATGAAAAGATTACCCCACACTGTGGAATGGTGACATGCCAAATAAGAGAAACTAAAGTACACCTTAGACACAGTATCTTGATCAGCTTACACACTCTTCCCCCCTTTGCTCTTGTTTAGCTCTAATATTAAATAATTATTTGACGATTGTCCTTTTATTGTTGAAATTAGTTTTATAGTTAAATGTTATTCACTTAAAAAGTAGCAGGGTTCCGAAGGATATAGTGTTAGATGTCCCCACGTGTGGCTACGACTGTTTAAATAACGTACTTGTATTTTTTCTTTTCATTGTTAACATCTTGACAAATTCTGACAAAGTGTTTCAAAGCTCTTTTCAAAATGTCCGCACTGGGGTTTGAGATCTCTCCTCTAAATCACTGTAAGTGAAAGAAAACATAACAAGTGCTCTGGATTTTCTGTTCTGTACCACGTCATGGATGGTTATTGCTGTGTTACCTGTTTGACAATGTGGGAAATAATCCTTACACTATCAGTGCATTAGAGCGGACATTTTGAAAATAGCTTTGAAACAGACTTTAAAGTTATAAGTGTAAAAACTTGTCAGGATGTTAACAATGAAAAGAACAATTACAGGTACATTATTTAAACAGTTGTAGCAACATGTGGGGATGTATAACGCTATATTTTTCGGATCCGTGCTACTTACTCTTTAATATAATGTTGAAAAAAATGAAGGCTAAACTAAAAACCCTTTAAAAGGGGAGGACAACAGGCAGGTTATTTGTAGACGCTAGCTGTGATTACCCGCAAGGAGGGGGAGGGGTAGAATTGGTTCAGTCGATTATTTAAGGTTGCATAGGGAAAGTTCCACTGTACTAGAATACAAACAATACACAAACAAAATTGATTACAAAAACCATTGTGTATTTCATATATTAATTTCAGATATATAATGGAATGCAGTATGCTTTTAGTCCACTTGGTGGCACGTTAACTATAGTTTAAGCGATATATGCGATCATCCATGCCTTGCTACATTCTGCTAATGGCTCTGTTATGGTAAAAGTTCAAATCTGGTAAATCTTAAGTTTTACCAGTAACTGTCAACATCTATCAAGTAAGGTGGTAAATGTCCAGAACTATGAAGAAAAATATTGCTTTTTGGAAATTTACCGAAAGCTCATTGGTAAAGGCACTTGGTTACAAGTAAATGTCCGCAGTAAAGCGTTATCGTGTTTATTTCGGACATTTACCACTTTGTCCAAATCCAGGAAGATCTTTGACACTTTAAGCTGTATACGATGGAGAATCTTAAATTGTATCAATCCATGCCTAGCGTGGATGGAGGATGAGTGTACCCAAGATAGAATAGAATAGACTTCCACTCATCATCCTCAAGCTCCAAACCCAAATCCCGCTCCCACATGGCACTTAAGATGGATAATGAAAGGACATGCAGAGAGAGAATAGTCTTGTAGGACCATAAGGGTATTTAAAGGGTTAAACTTTGCTGTAATGATCTAGCACCAGCATACATTTGAGGAGTTTGTAACAGTGTAGCTTGGAAAGAAATTGGCCACTGGTCACCATAGTAACATCTGATAAGTTTTGGGGGAGAGACAGACCCCCCCTGAATTCCTGAAGCCTGGAATAGGCCTTTGAATCACTAAGAGATAGCAAACATGGCTGCACCTGGTTCTCAAGGTTGGTTGTTTCAAAAATGAATAATTCTAATTAAGAAGGAAGCTTGTCTTTGTTCCAGTGAATTATACAGTCAGTCAGAGAAAGGAAAGAGCAGACATAACATCTTGAACTGCAACGCTACTTTCAACATCAAGCAACGAATAAGTCAGAGAAAAGGGAGCGTGCTATCAACATCTAACAAGCAAAGTCAGAAGAGCAGAGAGCTCCCAAGGATATTCAACTGCAACACCCCAGACTGGTTAAAATAGTGAAAAACTTAAATAATACAAAAAGGACATAAGAGAACCTGACCAACTAGATCGCCATCGAAGAAAGAGGAAAGGTCAACAAAGGTCTAACCCTCAAAGGCCCTCTGATGCAAGTGGAACCACAGAGGACATAAAGAGAGTGGGAATGTAATACATATAAGCAGAGAGAGAGTTATAAAGTAACATGGTGTGGCCATAAGTCGCTATACTGTTTAAACCAGGGCAAGTGTAAATGCAGATTGAATATAAAGGGTGTCTAATTAAGCAATATATATATCTAATATATATATATATAATTAAACAATTACTAATGTTTGATTGCAATTTCATAATATCTTGTTAATTACAATTTACTGAGCTTGTATTTTGATAATTTTCCTGACTCTCTCTCTCCCCCTATATATTCAAACAGTTATCCTTTTTACATGTTTTATTCATGCTGTTATTGATTTAGAACGTTGCTATTATTATAGAAAGACATATTAAATGTTGATGAATGCTCGCTTTTACTTATAATTAACATGTCACATTTAAGTTGAAATTAATTAATTGAATATTATTATTATTATTATTATTATTATTATTATTATTATTATTATTATTATTATTATTATTTATTTCTTAGCAGACGCCCTTATCCAGGGCGACTTACAGTCGTAAACAATAAATACATTTCAAGAATTATATTATGCATTGCTAAACTTAATGTACTGATTATTTTGATACTAATTAACTTTCTTACTTTTGTACTGTATTACTGAACTCACTTTGATAAAATGTATAGACTATATAACCCTGTTGTGTTGTTCCATGGTTGGAAGTAATTAATAATTAAGAGTGCTAATTAATTAAAACCATTACACATATCAGCTAGTTACTCTTGATTGGGTATTGTAAATGTATTTACTTGTTAATTCTTCCTACAGTCTTATACATTTTAGATATTCCCTCAGATTTGGGCTTCAACTTGAGTAATGTCTATGCAAGACTTGGGAGGCAAGAGGGGAAATTGAGCTATTCTCTTACGTACAAAGTCCCGTACCTGCAGGTAACGGTAAAAGTGTGTGTGAGGCAGATTGCATTTCTGTGAGATCTGTTCAAATTATGCAAAATTAGTATTAATATAGATGGTATGAAGAGATCTAAGATCATGCTCCTGCCAAATGTGGAAGCCCCGGTCACCCAGAGAAGCATTTACAGAGGATTACAGGGGCAATGGTAATAATCCAAAATGCCTTTGGAATTGTGCCCATATCCTGAGGGCATGGACCACCAAGTAGAGCCTTGCTACCCGACCCGAGCCTGACAGGACCAGACAATAAGTCGGGTGTAGTTTGTATGTTATAGTCTGGGCTCGGTTCGGGTCGGCTACGACCTGCCAACCTTTTTACCATTGCTTGTATTAGGTTGTGCTCTGCAGCAGTACCACAATGCCACCTTGTGGCAAAAATAAATCAGTGCGCCAAGTGGTGTTTCAAATAAAACCTTCTGTCTCCCGTGTGTGTCAGTGAATTGCCCACCACCCTTCCACAGTGACAAAGCCGGACTGTTCTGAAACATGTTATATTGGTTGCAATCCAACTCATTTCGCAAGCTGGCTGACCAATAATAGAACTGGAAATTAGGCAAGGAGAGACCATCCAACTGTTTTGGCCTTTGGAGGTAAGCCTTACGAATACATGCAGGTTTCTTATTCCAAATAAAGGATGTAATAAGTTGATCCAGTGTATTAAGTGCTTTAGGAATAAAAACTGGGATACACTGAAAAAGGTATAAGAATTTGGGAAGGTGTGACAGGGTGGCTGGGTGGTGACGTCAGGACAAGCAGGAAGGGAAATACTGACACCAATACTGCAGTTTCCAAACAAAAAGACGCAGTGGTGTCGTTTTATTTAAATAATACAAAAATAAAAAAAAGTTTAAACAAAAACACACTGTGCTTGCAGAGCAAAATAAAAGGTTTAAATAAAACAAATCATGAACACAAAATAATAAACCATACAGGTCAGGCTGGGCAGTCGCTGCCACTGTTCCTGCATATTTTAATTTAAGTTTTGTTTTCTCTCTCCTCGTTCTCTCCCCTCCCATTCCTCATTCACCCACCCCAAGGGTAGAGAGATGCAGGCTTTTATGCAGGTGACCATCTCCCTATTTAGCAACAAATTAATCACTTAATTAATTCGGGAGATGGCCACCTTCTGCACAAGGTTTTTAATTTATTCCAGAACACGTTTTAAAATAAAAACAATAATAAACACACACTGCTTTGCCGTCAATAAATACAACTAAATCATAAAACACAAAGCAAATACAAAATAACACTGCACAGGGGTGGAGGGGGAGACCCCGTTCTAAAAATAAACAAACAAATACGTACAGGGTTCCTCGCCCTGTTACAGAAGGATATTCATTTTGCCTGAGTTGATACAACCGATAAGTGAGAGAGGCAGTGTGGACCAACAGATAAAGTCGTGTTTGGTGTGCTCCATCAATGGGGTAAAGTTAGATTCAATTAAATAAGCAAATCAACAACATATAGCGAAACCTGTTTCTGTCCTCCCTGGGTTATCCCCTGAATATCTTGATTGGTGCGCAGAGATGGCAAGAGGTTCAATTGCCATTGCAAATAAAAGGGGACAGATGGGGCAAACCTGTCTTGTACCAGAGTGGAGTGGGAAATATTTAGAAAATGTATTATTGGTACAAACAAGGCAACAGTATAGCAGAACAGTATAACAATTTGACCCAGGAAATAAAATTTGAGCCGAAACAAATCTCTAATATTAAAAATATAGTTCCACTCAACTCGGTCAAAGGCCTTTTCGGTGTCCAATGATACAAGAACCTCAGGAACAGAGGAGGTCCCCCAGATGCGGGGGGACTGCTGTTATTGCTAATTATTATTAGTTTTCTTTTAACAATTTTTTTTTTTTTGTTTTCCACAAAATAAAATAATACATGAACAAATGGATACAAATGAATAGTCGGAGCTCTAAAACATACAAAGTAATACAGTAACAGTAATACAACATTAATTAATAATCTAAAATAATAATAATCATATATTATATGGATGCATATAGCCAGTCAGAAACATCTCACGGATAACAATCTGCTTGAATCTCTGCAGTCTGGCATCCGGCCACATCACAGTACTGAAGCTGCTCTGCTCAGGATTGTAAATCATCTCGTGCTTAATGTTGATGTTGCTGCTCCCTCTGTGCTTGTCCTCCTTGACCTAACAGTTGCTTTTGACACCACAGATCATAGTATTCTTCTTGACCGCCTTCAGAGGTATGCTGGGATCTCTGGAACCTGTCTCTCCTGGATGTCATCTTTCCTATCTGGACGAATGCAGACTGTTTTCTATGCTGGATGCAGTGGTGTCGCAAACCCAGTCACTTGTGGTGTCCCTCAAGGGTCTGTTCTTGGGCCTCTTCAACATCAACATGCTTCTCTTGGGTCACCTCATCCGCCAACATAGCCTCATGTTGCACTCCTACGCTGATGACACCCAGTTCTACTTAAAACTTAACCCTGGATGTCCCTCTGCCATGGTCCGGCTCTCGGCTTGCATTCAAGACATCAAGGCTTGGATGTCTGCCAATTTTCTTCAGTTCAACATTAGCAAATCCGAACTCCTTCTAGTAGGATCTAAAACTCAACTTAAGAATCTCAATATAGCTGCCATGAACCTCGGAAACTGTGTGCTTTTGCCTTCCCCCACTGTATGAAGCCTTGGTTTACTTCTGGACAGCAACCTCTCCTTCCCAACTCTCAAGACCCACTTGTTCTCTCTTGCTTTCCATGCTCTTTAAGCCTGATATCTGTTATTGTTGTGTCTTTTTCACTGTATCTTATTCTCATGATTCTATATGACATATGGGTACTGTTGTGTCTCTGCTACTTCTGATCTTTCACTGCATCTTCTTATGATTCTATATGACATACGCATCCACAATGTTTTAGAATTTTCACATCCTAGCCTTGTATTTAATGTAGTATGCATCGTTTTTTTACTGTATTTAATGTATTATGCATTGTTTTTTACTGTATCTTGTAAAGCGCTTTGTGATGGTGGTCCACTATAAAAGGCGCTATATAAAATAAAGATTGATTGATTGATAAAGGCTGTGTTAACAAAACATAATATTGGTTATTTAAAAGACTAGGCTGCTGGCACTACTAAGATAAATTTTTTTTTTAAACTTGACATGGTCCAGGAAGTTAAATAGCTCCAGACAAACCTTTTGCATTACGAAACTAACAAAACACCTCCCCTGTGGATGCAGTTTCACTGGGATTGGAAACAACTAACAGCTGGTATTCCTGAGTTCAATGTGTGAGTTGAGACACGGCAGTCTCACATTACAATTTAGACTACTCTCCCTCCACTTTTTATAAAATCAACTAAAGAAAAAACCTAAGCATGTGGAGTTGGTGCTAACACATTTTATATTTGATTTTATTCAATATATGTTTCTAAAAGGGAGTGTCCTGAAATGGACCAGTGTAAACAGCAAACCCAAAGAGGGTCTCTCATTTGCATAAACAACGGGCTTTCAAACTTGTGGTCACATTGGGATGATTCCATCATTCAGTCTGTCTAGTTTTCAGGCAGAACAGCTAAGCTAGTCAAATCCATATTTAATATAGCAGACTACTATTCACCATGAGTAGAAAGTTTACATTGCCCCTGTGGTATTTAATCAAACTGCACAATATCTGGCACTGTTCAAGTGAACATTTATTCCAAAAATCACTAATCTATAATAAAATAAAACAAATGTTGCTAACTTTTCACTGGAACTATTTTCTTGTGCGTACCGATATGTACTGTTATTGATGTGTTAATTTATAAGTAAATAAATCTAATAATTTTATAATCGTTTTATAATAGCATTACGGCACTCCAGGGGATGGGTTGACATGATATAACCGCACACTTAAAGGTCGTCGTCTGGAGCCCTATAAATAGAATAGTAATTAAACATATAATTAGAATTATTAACAAAGTAATCCATAAGTTTGTTTATTTTATTTTTTAATAATAAATTACTCTGCTGTTAACTTGCTGAGCACACCGCTACAGTTTTAGCAGTGTGAAACTAGCAACACTACGCAATGCTTTGTGATGGTGGTCCACTATGAAAGGTGCTATATAAAAAATAAAGATTGATTGATTGAAGACCACAGATTATGACTACTTCCGGTGTTCACAGCAGACTTTGGCAAAGTATCAAAACAAAAGTTCCGTATTCTACACAAAAAATAGGTTCTTTTTAAAGACTGTTATCATATTTTATGCATGTGTCCTGTAAGTTTGCATTTTAACTCACTTTACCAATTTCACATTTATATTATTGTAGGAACTACACGCTTTTTTAAAATATATTGTAGTTTTCACTCATACATAGAGCCCTGTGAAATGTTTTATTTTTTACAAATTTTCATTTTATTTTTCACAAATTTAGTTTTATTTAGTTTCATTTTTCACAAATGTTTTTATTACAGATACACATTAATACATAGTATATCAATAATAGTATAGTATACTTCATGTTTTAACTACATACATATTTTTTATTAAACATTATCCTTTTTTTAAACATTTTGACATAAACAGACATATTGTGGGGCTGTCATAATAATTGAACATACAGCAATCTACAAATTAAAAAAAAAAAAAGGTAGGATTTGTATTTCAATCCCACTGCACAGAAGCAATATACAACAAGCTTGGGGTTTCTCAGTATTTAAACACTAAGCAAAGCTGATTCATTCAAATCCATTCCAATACAAAACAGCATTTGCTCCAGTGCAAAGTTTGCACTACTTGAAATAAAACAAAGAATTAGCATACTAATATAAAATACAGATGAACCCATTTTATATCACCCTGCTTAATATCATGCCCTGTTTATTAGCACGATTTTTGAAAAACCACTTGCAATGCACCATAAGTTCTTTCAGAAATGACCTCTCTTAATATCATCTCACAAACCCGCTTATTGTCGCGTTTTGTGCAGCCTGCCTAATGCTGCGTGTGCAGTCTTAATGGAATACAGTTCAGTTACAAAACACCATCGTTAACCCGGGTCCCAGTGACCCACCTCATTTGGGACGATGGTTCAATCCAGAGAAGCTTGGATGGAAGCGCCAGTAACAAGCTGCTTCCGGGGCATTGATACGCGCATTGTTTACTTGCGTCTGTCACCCGGATCAACCCTGCTTTATCAAAAGCAGTGTGAAATCGCATACCCAACCCGCATGACACCAGGTCCTGCCCAGGTAGGTTCTGACCTGCGTAGATCATGCCAGTGTGAAAGGGGCTATAGTAAGTCATACAAATGCACACAAAACAGATCTCATCATTCGACAATTCATGCCTTTTTTTAGATAATTCCTGTAGTAAACTATATGCATTTGTTTAACTGTAAAGAACAACTAAATGTACATTATTAAAACACTGCTCTTTAATTCACCATTTTCTTTCTTTTTTTCTCGCACTCGTAATGTACTGTCAAACATGAAACTCAGTTTATATCATGACCCGCTTTATATGACAAATAATGCATGCATGGCAATCATGATATAAAGCGGGTTCATCTGTACAAGCAAACAAGCCATATGTTTCCCAAAAGGAATAAACAGCTAATGATGCTTAACGATGGTATCTTTCGACTCCCATTCCAGCCAAGAGTTGCAAAATCTGCACATCATTATTTTCTCAACATCAGCTGCATACATCCTCAGGCTCAAATTCTTTGCAGCTGTGTTTAATTGTTATGTGCATGTGGCAAAGTGGTTAACAGTGTGCAGGTGCAAGTGATCAGTGAACAGACAGACAATTATTATCCAGGTGCAAAGTTGTTTAATGGGTTTGTATGCCCAGTGACTCACGGCGAAACAAACAGTAAAAAATAACGATGGTAAGTAATACAGCAGTGTGTATTGTAATCCCCGGGTTTGTCCCGAAATAACAGTCCCGTTTATTGTACACCCACACGAAATACAAAACACATACACAAGTCTGTTAGTGCGCGAATTAGTGCTCATGGTGACAATACAGTTATCTGTGATACAAGTGCAGTGCTGTTCCGGGTTTGTGCTGGCCTCTGGCGACAGCTCCGGAACATGTTAGCTGCCTAATAATAACAAGTAACAATTAGACAAAACAAACCAAACACAATACGGATACACAAAACACAGTTTTTTTCGTTAACCAAAACAAACGATTACGTGGCTTCGACCCCTACTTATACAGTCACTCATGACCCCTTGGGTAAACGATTGCAGCCGCTCCTCCAATCCGTGGGCTGCCACATCATTTCCCTTCCGGGTCGATGAGTTAATGTACCGAAGCTCCGCCCCTTTTCTAAATGACCGACTTGCTTTTAACCCTAGGAACAAAATGTCATGGCCAAGCAGTCGAGGGTACTCTGTTCCCGTTACTTAGCGCCCTCACAGGTCGGGAGGGAGATTTACCACCAAGAATCATTGTCTTTCTGTCACAGCACGGTTTAGGCATTTTAGAAGCAAAAGTCTCTTCTCTTCCATCACAATCTGAATTCCCGAACGACTCACCAAATTATACATCTGTGTCTGTGCAAGTGCTAGTCAGAGCTTCCTTTTCCCATCCGGAAGCTCGATTGACAACTACGATTGCATGTATTTATTTAAAATATTTTTTATATAAACGTCCCAAAAATGTAATCCTATGTTTGCTTTATAATGATTTTTCATTTTATTTTGTTTTTTAGTTGCATTTTGTTTTATTGTGTTCTATATGTTACATTTAGTTTTATTTTGTGCTATTTCGTATTTGCGAAAAACATGGGGCTCTACTCATACACTATAAGGACACATATGCAGCTATGTCTCTACACTGTATTTCACCCCCCTTTCATTGATGCATAATTTTTAGTTTTCTCAGGAATGAGGTTTGACTGTGTCCATTAACCGAAAATTAGAGGGAAACTGCTGATTTAGCCAACCGCCTCTCATAAAGTGTTTTTGCTCTTACAATGCAGTAAATGTGATATAAAAACATTATTTTTTATTCCTCCTGTGTCTTCTACATTGCATTTCACCCCCCCCCCCCCCCCCCTTCCATTGAGGCGCAAACTTTGTCATCCATATTAAACTGCTGCATATGTGTCCTTATGGTGTAAGAGTGAAACAATACAATTCACATTTCAATAGCACCTTTCATGCCAAGGATCCCAAAGCGCTTTACACTATATATATACAGCTCTGGAAAAAATTAAGAGACCACTGCAAAATTATCAGTTTCTCTGGTTTTACTATTTATAGGTATGTGTTTGGGTAAAATGAACATTTTTGTTTTATTTTATAAACTACTGACAACATTTCTCCCAAATTCCAAATAAAAATATTGTCATTTAGAGCATTTATTTGCAGAAAATGACAACTGGTCAAAATAACAAAAAAGATGCAGTGTTGTCAGACCTCGAATAATGCAAAGAAAATAAGTTCATATTCATTTTTAAACAACACAATACTAATGTTTTAACTTAGGAAGAGTTCAGAAATCAATATTTGGTGGAATAACCCTGATTTTCAAGCACAGCTTTCATGCGTCTTGGCATGCTCTCCACCAGTCTTTCACATTGATGTTGGGTGACTTTATGCCACTCCTGGTGCAAAAATTCAAGCAGCTCGGCTTTGTTTGATGGCTTGTGACCATCCATCTTCCTCTTGATCACATTCCAGAGGTTTTCAATGGGGTTCAGGTCTGGAGATTGGGCTGGCCATGACAGGGTCTTGATCTGGTGGTCCTCCATCCACACCTTGATTGACCTGGCTGTGTGGCATGGAGCATTGTCCTGCTGGAAAAAACAATCCTCAGATTTGGGGAACATTGTCAGAGCAGAAGGAAGCAAGTTTTCTTCCAGGACAACCTTGTACTTGGCTTGATTCATGCGTCCTTCACAAAGACAAATCTGCCCGATTCCAGCCTTGCTGAAGCACCCCCAGATCATCACCGATCCTCCACCACATTTCACAGTGGGTGCGAGACACTGTGGCTTGTAGGCCTCTCCAGGTCTCCGTCTAACCATTAGACAACCAGGTGTTGGGAAAAGCTGAAAATTGGACTCATCTGGGGGTGCTTCCCCAACTCTGAGGACTGGTTTTTCCAGCAGGACAATGCTCCATGCCACAGAGCCAGGTCAATCAAGGTGTGGATGGAGGACCACCAGATCAAGACCCTGTCATGGCCAGCCCAATCTCCAGACCTGAACCCCATTGAAAACCTCTGGAATGTGATCAAGAGGAAGATGGATGGTCACAAGCCATCAGACAAAGCCGAGCTGCTTGAATTTTTACCTATAAATAGTAAAACCAGAGAAACTGATAATTTTGCAGTGGTCTCTTAATTTTTTCCAGAGCTGTATATATATATATATATATATATATATATACACACACAAAAAATGATGGCTGAAAACTAGGAGAAGTCAGAACGGCCAGTAAATGGTGCACACATATTTTTTTCTTCGTTTATGGTTTGACAATTTTTTTTAACAAGACGAAACAAACACTAAAAACCACAAAGAGAAAGTTTTTCGGTCTAAAAGAACGAATAACAAAAAGGCACAGCCATAGAATCCACAAAACGCAACCATACAAAGGGGGGCAACTCAGTACAGTGTTCATTTCTTCAGTCTGCTCCGATTCAAGACGTACCCGTGTCCATGTTTTCCAGTTCTCCACAGCAGGAGTTTGAGCCTGCCAACACACTTCACACAACACAAATGTATTACTGGCAGGATTAAAAAAATAAAATGATAATAATCTGCAGTGGGGCTGTTTGTGTCAGACAGACACGCATCCTGCAAACATGAGAGTCACGACAAACCCTGTGTGCCTAAAGGACCACATGTCCCCGAGAGCCTGATAATCACTTTCAAAAACTAAAAACTGATAATGTGTTATGTAATTCCCCTTCAAACAGAAAACAATCATTTCAAAGAATGTCCAATTATGTTCCTTCACTGCAGTAATATCCACAGCAGTCCAGAACTGAAGGTCAGTGTGCATCCTCCAATCCCATGACCAAATCAATAGCCTCTTTACACACTGAAGGTCTACCAAAAATGACACATGGCCTTTAAGCTTTAACTTAAATGATTCTGTTTTCAGGATTAAACTAAAGTTTAAAATGAATGAAACTTCTTAAATTTCGTTAAACATTTAAGTCTACAATGCATAAAGATGGAAATTCTGCAGTTAGCAGTAATTTAAAAAAAAAAAAACTGTAATGTAAAATTGTAACCACAGTGTCACAGGGGAATTCAGACTGCTACTCTTTCACTTTCAGTGTCCTTTTTTCACCTCTGTTGTAAGATCTGCTATTTTGACAATTTTAGTATTTGTAATTTACTTTTAATAATCATTTAATTGACTAACTATTTATTGCTGTTAACTGAATTAGTTCAATACATGTAATGGTTGCTAGAAATGGGTGAAACTGCTATGCAACAGGATTCTTACTTTCATGCCTGTGTGAGTGGGCATCACAGTTTGTTTGTGTGTGTCTGTCTGGGTCTGTCTCTCTCTCTTTCCCACCTTCCCTCTCTCTTTGTCTTTCTCTCTATTTTATCTTAGAGCTCATCTGAGGAATGTGCAGCAATTTGGGCATTGTAGAATGTATCTATTGTGGGCTGGGGTGGGGTCTGTGTGGGGGAGGGGTGTAGAGGTTTTATGAAGTGTTGCAATGTTAGAACCAGGGCAGTTGGAATACAGGAGATAGGCTGACACGCACCGACTGTCCAGAGCTAATAGCTGAGTATTTTACTTCACCTGTTACTCTGTATCAGGGCTAATTCACAAACTTTTGTAGTAGTGAATTTCTCTGTATAATTTTACCTGTATGTTAATAATAAAACCTGATCACTGTGATTTGAAATTGTTAGTTGTGTCTAGTAATTTTCACTCTCATGTCTCTATAGATATCAAAGAAAATATTAAGCCGTATTTTCTTACACTGTTAATCACTAAATGTTAACTACTACTGTAGTCTGTAGGCCTGTCATCTCTGCTTTGTCAATACAAACACAAACACAGCAATAGCAGCAGGTAGTGGGGTACATTTTAAGATCTGCACAATGTCAGATATAACTATTGTCATCCTTCAACTTGTAAACCCACTCGAGAGGATCTCTTTTAAATGCGTGTGTATACTGTAATATTTAGTATTGATACCTGGCAAGAGGATGTTGGGTTAATGGGTCACAGAATTTCAATTTTTTTCTGTTTAGATCATTAAAATATCTGAACTGAGTTCTAACCAATGGTTTAAATTGTATTACAGTACCTCTTTTTCCTTACGTATGATTATCCTTATTAAGATTGTTACCTCTTAGAATCTTCTGATTCTTTGAGAAATGCAGAGACGTCTCAGATAGTAATGTACAAATTAGATAAAATTAATTGATAAAGGGAGAAATATTTTTCACATTAATTACTATCAGTCTCTTACTGGAATGCACAGAAATTCAGTAGAAAACCAAAAGTATGGAAAACTGAGGTAGAGCTTTATGAAAGTGAGGTGTGAAAAAGTACTAAACCAATGTGAGAAACTAGACAAAATGAGTGATATGAATATCACACTATCCCTGACACCAAGCTGTAAAGCACTACATTTGTAACATGTTTGTTTCTCATTTTGGGTTTCTGAAATTGGAAAAACACTCAGTATGTGACATCGATTTCTTTCATGAATTGAAGTCAATCAGAGTAACCCCTGAAAATAGACTTCCTCAGAGAATTCCCTGAGCGTAAGAGCCAGGAAGAAAAACAGTGTAAAAGTGAATAGGAAATTGTAGGGAAGAATATTACAACCTGTAATTATACTGAATGTGATTCACCTGTATTGTGTTTGTTTTTATTCTCATTCTTTTGCATGCCTTAATCCTAACTATTGCCTCTATTTATACAAGTTTACATTGTTTGTTGTTTAAATAGCATTTTTGATTAATTCTATCATATGGTTATAGGGCATCAAACATCCTATGTGGGTAATATCAGCACAAGTATTAATGAATTGTTGTATTTTCTATTCAAAAGAGGGAAAATGTTGAGGAAGAGAATACTGTTAAGTGGCTGAGGTAGATGGTGGATTCAACATGGACAATGGTAAGGCTGATGTCTATAAAAATGTAAATAAATAAATAAAAATAAATGTTATTCATTTAGTTTCTTTGTGATGCCTAGTTGAATACAGCAGGCCAAAAGTGTACTCTGATTGGCTGAAAGGTCCTCAGCAGGTTTGAATAAGTTGCAACATTTTGAGCACCATGTGTAGTCTGCTTCCACATTAGCAGCCTCTGTCCTGTGATTTAGTGATCACCCTGTATATCCTAGCTCAAAGTAACAAAGAGCTCAGCTGTGTAACACTTTCACAGAGCTCCAGTATGACAGGGTGGAGGCTGAGCAGGAACTGGCGACCATGGCAATAACAAGGCTCTTCTACATAAGTAGTTTTAGAGCTTTTAACCTCCTCTCACTAATAGTTTTAGAATGGGTAACGGCAATGCATCACAAAACACTGCCCTTTAGATTCTTCCCCCTTTAACCTTGACGATTGGCTGCAGGCAATCTATGAGATCCTGGTCAAGGGGCCAATGTAACAGAGTGAGGTCCGAATCCTTAATGGCAGTGAAACACGTAACACTGCCTGTTATGCATCACACAGTATTGCCAGTTATAACTGATCAGTACTGCCCATCACTTTGTCATGTAATTAACACATTTCCAATTTCCTTAAAAGGAGTTGACATAGTTAACTCTAACCAATACTTTAAGCACAGGACATGAAACCAGTACAAGAGGACCAAGGGATTGAGGCAAAACCAGCTTTAAAAATGTTGAAATATGGTGTGGTACTGTCTGCGATCAAACTGAAGTCAATGTGATATGGGCAGCAGTGTGGTGTAGTGGTTAGGGCTTTGGACTCTTGACCGGAGGGTTATGGGTTCAATCCCAGGTGGAGGACACTGCTGCTGTACTCTTGAGCAAGGTACTTTACCTAGATTGCTCCAGTAAAAACCCAACTGTATAAATGGGTAATTGTATATAAAAATAATGTGATATCTTGTAACAACTGTAAGTCGCCCTGGATAAGGGCGTCTACTAAGAAATTAATAATAATAATAATAATAATAATAATAATAATAATAATAATAATAATAATAATATGCAGTTTTGTTAACCTGCCCTATATCTTCTGCACGCTAGATGGTGCTATCTGACTAGAAACTGGTTTGTTACAGATTACTACTGAAACACAGTGTTTCACCAGCAGGTGTCACATGCTGAAGCTTGTGAATACCAAAAGCACAAAGCTTACATTGAGTTAAAGTAATTTGTATACTGCACTATAAGATTGCGGTAACAGTTTGAATATGCCAAAGCCTACAGTATATCAAGAAGTTAAGCAATGCTTTCGCTGAAGTTGTTAAAATGTGTATGCACACCAACAGTAAGCAGAGAAAATAAATAAATATCCCGCTTCTCATCTGATGTTTCATTTTTTGTATGTATTTATGCAACCTACAGTAGTTGTAAGTACAGGTTCATCATTTATTTTCCCTTACCGTGCAGCTGTGTGCACGTTTAAGACCGAGAAGTAATGAATGGGATTCTTGTCAACAATGCTTTTCCCAAGGGTGAAAGTCAATGATGTACAGTAAGAATTCAAATTTAGGACAGCCCGTGAGTCCAGTAATTAATTATATGTTATGTATTATTCTTGTTTATCTAGTTTAACTATTGTATGAAATTGTTTTGCTGTGTTACAAAACTAGCATTGCCCTCCCACCATTACAAAAGTGTGAAATGTATTGTTCCTAGAATTATTTTTGTAGCACACACAATCAGAATCAAAATTGTTTCAAGAAATATGGAAAACATCTGCATGTATGTTGCAAATATTTTTAATACAATAGCATAGGTGCTGGAACTTCCTGAACCTTACTGGTCACGTGACACACATCACCAAAAAAAACCCAAAAAACAATGTTGCTCATACCATAGGATACCAACCACGATACTCATAAAATTCAAACGAAATATTAAATCTAGTATTTCAAAGCATATGTCCTTGTTCGATAAACTGAATACAGTGGCCAATTTACAACTATGATATTAATTTACATCTATGGTTAAAATTCTTAAAAGTCAGATGTCAAAAAATGACCACATTGCCAGATTACTGGTAATATTTATACAAAGTTGTGTCAATAAAGATCTGCTTTTAACAACTGATATGGAATGCAAATGCCAAACACTACTATACTATGCAATACTATACTATGAACACATTCGAAAACCACTGAATAATATAGGTTTACCACAATAAGAAAATAATACCCTGCATACAAATAAAGCATCTTCTTACCGTGTGACAGATTAAGACTTTGTTATTTGCTATAAACAAATATTTTTCCAGCATTTACGGTGTTGGTTCTGTCTTTGTGTGTGCTTATCAAAGCCACTGCGTTTAAAGTTGTCTGGTGCATATTCTGCCTTAGATGTTTTCAGCCATTACAAAGCAGAAAATTAACATTCAGCTGTACTAGATGTACCATTGGCACAATGAAGTACAGTTTCAGTAATGTATTCACATCAGGTAACTGCTGAATATGGTGACAAGTGTGGTCAGCTTGGTAAAGTGCTTTATGTTTTCCCCACATTAAGCATTGTATGTCCTGTGTTCATTGTACGGTATTCATTTTTCCATTCTTTAATCATCCTAGTTCTCTGTATATTCTGCCTTAAAAAAAAGGCTCCAATCAAAATCAAACGGGCTGTAATAATTACAGGAGATGTGTCTCGATGATACGAGTGAGCAGAGCAGGTCCGGGCAAAGCTGTACGGGTCTGTAGCTGGAGAATATATCCAGAGGCTAAAAAATAAACGTGAAGTCTCCTGAAATTACTGTCATATTTTTCTTTCTTTTTTTTGTGATTGTAAACTGGCATCACTAGTGCAGTACTCTTTCAAATAAACTTGTTATGATTTGAATGTGCGGTTCTTAACGGTATTATTGTCACTGCTTGCGCCCCGACACTGAACCACTTGGTAGGTTTTACACAAGCGGTTCAGTAAACATATACCCTTCGTTGATCAAATGAGTTGGTTCAACCCAAATAATGTCCAAATATTACACACCGCTCATCCTCTTTTTCAGGGTCCAAGCTTCACTAAAGTACAGAAAAAGTGCGCCTGCTTTAATGCAGTCAGAAAAAAACAGGATTACAAAGCTGCAACATTTTTACGTTACCACACTGCTACAGTAAAGCGACAGGTAAATAGCTGGTTTTGGTTACCACTGTACTAGAAACTGGATGAGCATGGATGGGCCAAGGGGCCTCCTCTCATTCTTAATTTTCTTGTTTTTATAATGCAGAATTTGCTGGTGGTCTTAAATTGTATTTGTTTCTTTGCATTGTTTTTTTAATTTATTCTAATATTAAGAATACAGTGACCTCCATTCAACAAATACCGTAGTTTTCGTAGTATAATGCCCATCCACTTACATATTATTGAGGCTCATGAGGGGTGCGCAAAATGCATCGAAGCATGTTGTCTATGATTTGTTTGTTAAATTTGGTACATTTACTGTGAACGTGCAACAAACACGGGAGCGCACATGTCACACACATAGTTCCGTGCACGTGTGTATGCTGCAGAGCACAGCCAGGATGAAAGCTGATGGTGCCACTAAAACTTTAATATTGAAACATACAGGCTTCCTGAAAAGCGTGTGGGAGCTGCTGGTAATGTGATACAGTATTTATTCAATGAGACTGTGAAATAATTTTTGCAATGAATGACATGGAATAAACAAATGTATTTTTGTGCAATGTTTTATTTGTGCTAATAATACCATATTTACAATTGAAGATGTGGTTTACAGTATTTAGGATTGATGTAAGACATGCTAAAATATATACAAAAATTAGTATACAGTGGTAAATACTGTAAGCTATAAATAAAATATCTTAATGAAACAAAACTGTGTATAAAATATTATACGTTATAAAAAACGTACTTACAGTGCAATTGTCAATTTAGCAGTGAAACTGGCCATTTCTAGAATTATTCAGAAAAAAATAATAATAACAATAACTCACTGAAGGTAAGCACATTGCTAAGCTCATTGAAGAGGTTTAAAAGCAGATGATTCTGTTTCCTTGGTGATAAAATACATTTCTTTGGAACCCTTTCTTATGCAGTGGATTGTGGGATACTAGAAAACTATTGGCAGTTCTTTATAATTTGTGGTACGTTTAGTTACAAATTGTTATTTCTCCCAAAATAAATCTGGATGCAAACGCCGAACTTGGACCCTAGTCATCTCCAGTCTTTCGTACTGTTACATTGACTTTTATACTTTTATTCTACAAACTAGAATAATGACGGCACGGTACTGTACATTAAATATAGGGTATTGCATTCACTTTTTATTACAATACAACATGGTTTAACATGCTTGGATTTTAATTTTAATTTTATTTTTTAAATCCTGATGCAATCTTAAAGTTTGCAAATGTTAGAAACTACATAGTGTTATTCATAACGAGTAGTGTGACGAATATTTTAACATGAAAAGTTAACAAAAAATACATCAGCTATATTTCACATTTAAGTCAAAATGTATTTCATTTCTTTAAAGTCTGATTATATCTGTACAAACTAAGATACAGCTCTTTTCAGAGATTTATTACTTTTAAATAGGGATTTCCTAACAACTTTTTAAAAATATATTAAAATATACTTTTTTAAAAATTGAGGTGCTATTGGGCAACTTGGGGATTTTAGCCTTTTCAAGGCTAGTCCTTCAGTTTGTGCGTGTGCTTGACCATGAAAAAAATGACTAGTGTATAATTTATTTAAATCTTTTTTTGTGCTTTTTTGGGATCTTCTCGTCTCGCACGAACAGCCATTTTGTGTGTGTCTGCTTGTGGCAGGGCGGAAGCCCTCCCCATGTAGTTTGTGTGTTGTGTGTAAATAAAGGATGATTATTTTGAATTTAAGTTTGGCAGGGATTGGGTAAATCTATCAACTGGATAAGTGATTCTCCAGCCTTACCCCATCAAATCTATCAAGTGGATAAGTGATTCTCCAGGCTTACCCCATCAAATCTATCAAGTGGATAAGTGATTCTCCAGCCTTACCCCATCAAATCTATCAAGTGGATATGTGATTCTCCAGGCTTACCCCATCAAATCTATCAAGTGGCCCAGCTCTTCATTGACAGTTGTGGCACGTGTTTACAGTACAGGATTAAGGAAGATTGGACAGGGCCTCTAAAGTTGGTTATTTACCAAAAAAACATGCATGTTGCAGATGGTATGCAGTTGAAATTTACAGTAGGCCCTAAAATGGTAAGATATATAAAGACACATTTAAAGTACTGGAAATGCTGTATCAAGGACCAGCATTTGTAAACCATAATGAATCTATATTAATCAAGTCATTAGGAGGAGGACACCACAATAAAGTACACCTGCAAACTAAACACATCATTGGACATTATTAATTGTGTGCCTCTTAAAGTTATTATAAATATTGTAATTTTAATAATTGTATGCTCTGAATGAAAGCTAAAAAAAAAAAAAAAAAAAAACTTACGTTAGTATACCATGAAATTCAAATTAAAAAGTTGAGGAGAATTGTAACTCCCAATTTGTATGTGCTATTTTGCAACTATTTTGTATGGGTGTAGGTTTTGGGGCAACCACTTCCTGATAATTAAATGGCTGACTTTACTGGAAACTACAGCTAAAAGTGGCATAGCCACTGCAAATATGTTACATTTTTGGTCTATCCAGGCAAAATCAGGACGGGTGGCAGATGCACATGGTAAAAAAACCTGCACTGATGCCTCAATAACATTTCATGCTTGAGTGCATCTCTGCATCAGCTAGTCTGAGTTACTCAGGAAACAACTATGCAGTTCAAAAACAGTTGGACTGATGTTACAGTTCTCTTTTCTGAAGAAATCTCACGAGTCAAAAACTTCGGTTTTCCTCTGCAAGCTCAGTATGTTCTACTGCAATATGTTTCTGTGTTTGCCCACTAGAATCTCCAAGTCCATATTTGCAATCTTACATGGGTACTTTTAAAATACAATCTTTATTGTCAAACTACCTGGCCTGAAAAGGTAAAATGTGTATTAAACAAGTTCAGTTTCTCTTTTCAGTAAAAAAAAAAATGGAAATGACCATCCTGTGAGTCTGGTTCACTGAATCACTGAATAAATCATAAACCTACCATGCTTTTTTATCTGGGTAAATACCATAGTAATGAAAGTATTCTAATGGAGGATTCACATTACGTCTAATAAAAAAGAGGCAGTAAATTACTATCATTTGACCCATCTTTTAAATATTGGTATTAAATAAGACAACAGGTGCAGATACTGGAGCACTATCAACAGTGCAGAGCACTACTGACTATTTTTGGATATGTGACCCAGTATTATCCTATTTTACCGCTTTTAACAATTAAGGACATGTGTATTCAGCAGCCCACATACTGTAGGATGACTCACCACCTGGTACAGGATTGAGGTAATATATATTTTTTTCAAACTAAAGACTGTAGTTGATTATTGATCCAAAGGTCTAGAAAGGCCCTTTCAAATACTGTATAATAAGCGAACAACAAGTTGCCCCAGTTCCCTCCACTGCAGAAGCCAAATAACATTTCTAGGAGCCAGATTATTAATTTGTGTGATTCTCCCTCTCTTCTACTTTTAATAAACCTCACATAAAATGTGTCTAGCAAACAATAGTTTCATGTTGAACTCCTACTACCTATGGAAGTGGAATTTAGAAAAGAGTGGTCAAACCAAGAAAAAAAAAGCAATTTATCGTGGTGAAACACAGAAATACATTGAGAATCAATACACACAATGGTGACTACGATCTCCTGCAGTTCACGTTATGTTTCAAGATTATGTTTTAGACACATATTGTTGAAGCTGGACGGAGTGTGGAAAGCCACAATAGCCTCAACCAAAAATAACACAGCCCAAACATTTTGCAGAACGAGCTTAGTTGAAGAGAAAGCAAATGCAAATCAGCCAAAACAGGAAATAAGAACCAGGGGTAAACTAGAGCAGAATGGTCTCATTAATGATAGAGAAAGACAAAAATCCTGACCTAATCAACTTCTGACATTCAGTTTGTCCTGAATCGTGAAAAATGATGTGGTTGTTTTGTGGTGTGAATGTATGTAAGTTTGAGGCCACTAATCTTCAGTAATTTCAGTTGTAATCAAACTCAGGCGTACAGAGGTGAAGGACTGAGGAGTTCCTCAGCATGCTATGCCACACAGATGTACTTTATGCAACACACTTGTGCAGCAATTGTTATTACACAAAAAACAGGCATTCCACAGCAGCTGCTGCAGGTTTATTGACCAGTTGGGAGAAAGTATGAATTTTATATTTTTATCAATATAAAAACTGTTAATTTTTTAAAACAACTTGGTATTTGTTTGTTACTTGCTTTGTAAATAAAAGTTTATAATTATGTTCGTTTTTCTTTTTTTTCTAATTAAGGATGTATACATATAAAGTCTAAATACTTCTCTAAGGTACCATAGGGTGACATGTTTGAGTTCAAGCTGCATTGACATGTCAGTTATTTATGCAGTCCAATGTTCTCAATGTTTTCAAAATGCATTTTCCAAGGCACTGTCTGCAGTCTGGCTACATCTGGCAAGCACATTTCTTTATCTGGTGAGCAACTAAATAATAACTCAAAAGATAAGACTCTTGCTGTTTCCCCTAAGTCATGTAACACTTAACAGGTGCCAGATATAGAAAACGCATGTCACATCCCCAATTAAGCATATGACAAAATGAAACTACGTGACAATGCAGTCTGGCCATCCACATCAAACTGCTCTTCTGTGAAATATCAAAAGGCAAACAGGAAGCCTTCTAAGTTGTAAGTCGATCTATCTCGCTCCCCACACCACATACTTCCGCTCACATAAAATCTATCTAAACCAGCTGGAACTTTCTTTCTGATACTTTTTATATTTCTAGGTAACTGGCACCGATAATGTAATGATGCTATACATTATATAGTATGAACTTTTCGATCCAGTTGTATTTGCATCGTTTCTGAAATCAGAACGCATATTACATGTGGAATTCTATTATGATTGAACGCAAATGTATAATGTATCAACTCGTTAAAAATCTCATTTTTTAAACTTTAATAACTTAACATGACAGTTTTTTTTCTCCAAAATACCCTGTACGGCAGCTACAAAGTAGACCAGTGTTCAGAGTTCAACTGTATACAACTTTTCCGTTTTTATCCACAACAATATTATTAAAATAGTCATTTTAAACTTTAATAACGTAATGTGAAAAAAAAAAAAAACTTTTCTAAAATACCCTGTACGACAGCTACAAAGTAGACCACAGTGCTAAAAGTTCAACTGTAGACAACTTTTCCTTGTTTACCCACACATATATTTAACTACTAAAAATGTTGCACTGTACTTACCGAGTAACTTGTCATCTTCTGTTGCGGGTTAATTTATTTAGTGTGTACTGATGTTAGCAGAGTGTTCGGTTGTTTTTACTCATGTTTTGCATTAGCGCGAAAAGAAATGTTTTGCTTATTGTTAAAGTAAGCAAGTGAAGTTATTGAGAAGCATATTATTAATTCAGTAGTTGGCGTGTATGCTGGTTTCCGAATGTCAGCAGTATGTCATTCAGCATTCAGCGGTTTCACCCTGGCTTTCCCCGCAGTTCTGTGCTGACGATCACACCCATCCCTTGCACTGACTGAAACGAACGCTCACTGTCAGTGGCAATGTTTTTGTTTAATGAATTAACTCTGTGAATGGGACCTTTCCACTCATGCTCATTAAAAGTTGCACTCTCAGTAAAGTTGTGTTTACTTTATTGCAGTTTGTTTATTTAAAAGATAATCGCTCCCTCTTTATAGAAAAACGAAAATATTAATAAAAAATCTGTCTCAGCAGCATAGATGTACACCATATATTACCTGCTTGTTTTTCCCCCCTTAGACGCTTTGCTCACTAAATATCGAGGTATCCCTACCTAGAGAGGTTATCACACCCACTTTGCAATGAGACAAAAAAGATTTTAATGAGGAAACTGCTCCACAAGCAGCAGCACCCCAAAGTGTAACCAATAAAAACACATAGGAATCCCTTTGCTCTTACTTGTTGATAAATGGGGTTCAAAATGTGGTGTCTCAGTTAGTTACCCGATTATGTCAATATGCAAAATAAATACATAAATAAAATAGTGTATTTTATAGTGTAAATAGTGTAAACATTGTGGAGTAGTGGTTAGGGCTCTGGACTCTTGACCAGAAGGTCATGGGTTCAATCCCAGGTGGGGGACACTGCTGCTGTACCCTTGAGCAAGGTACTTTACCTAGATTGCTCCAGTAAAAACCCAACTATATAAATGGGTAATTATATGAGAAAATAATGTAATGGTATATAAAAATAATGTGATATCATGTAACAATTATAAGTTGCCCTGGATAAGGGCGTCTGCTAAGAAATAAATAAATATGAATTAATAAAAATACTGTTTTAAGTAGGTGTTTAGTTAAATGGGGTTCTTACAGGCACTTTTTTTTGTTGTAAATACTAGACAGCAGTTGACAAACTTAATTATTTTAATTTATTTTTTATTTTAATGTATTATTTATTTTATTTATTTATTATGGCATTGTGGTTGTGTTTTTTATATTTTCCGATTTAAAAAGTCAAAAATATGGGAGAGGGAGGTCAAAAGTTTGTTACTGATAGACAAGAGGTTTAGTTTTTCTCTTTTCTCATAGTAGATGTGAATGGTTTGTACCAAAAGTATTTCGGCCAGCTTCTTATTCGCATTGCAGCTTCTTTTTCGTATCCCACAAATGTAAAATCAATGGAATAAGTAACTGGTGTATTTCAAGGGTAAAATCGCTTTGGGCCACTTATTTGATTCTCACAGATAGGGAACCCCTCTACATCCCCCATATGTATTTATCCCGGCTCAAAACGGATTCTGGTACAAAAACTGCATGCAAACATGGCACAGATTGTAAGTTGACCAATAACGCAAATTGAATAAGTAACTGGGGTATTTCAGGGATAAAATTGCTTTGGGCCACTTACTTCAAAGCTGATTCTCTACGTCCCCCATATGTATTTATCCTGGCCCAAAACGGATTTACTGGGCTGAAGTTAGTTACTTATTCCCGATTCGAGGCTGAAGTTAGTTAATTATTCCTGATTTGAGGCTGAAGTTAGTTTCAGTACTTATTCACACAGTTACTTATTAAATATTAGCTCACATTCTAAGGGGGGAATCACATAGATAGTCTGGATGAGCCACCTCAAGTAGGGTATAATTTTAAAGCCTGAGCATTTCTCTTCAACGTAAAGTAGATTGCAGAGTGGCACAAGTAGGCATTCATCGGCTATTCCATGAAATATACCCCTCCCCCGCCCCTTAAATAGTTGCCACTTTATTTTCTACTATATCACATTCTACGGGTTAAATCACATTGATAGCCTGATTGTGCCACCTGAAGTAGGGCATTATTTTAAAGCTTCAGCATTTATCTTCAAATTAAAGTGGATTTCAGAGTGGCACAAATAGACATGCACAGGCTGTGCCATGAAATACCCCCCCTTAGTAATAGTTGCCACTTTATTGAATATTAGTTCACATTCTAAGGGTTACATCACATAAATAGTCTGGTTGTGCCACCTGAAGTAGGGTATCATTTTAAAGCTTGGGCATTTCTCTGAAACCTAAAGTAGATTGCAGAGTGGCACAAGTAGGCATTTTATATCAAGCACCAATTTTATCAAGCAGTTCCCTGATACATGCAAAGCACCAGATTTCTATTTCAGGGAACGCTCCCTTTCAAGTACAAAGTACAAAGAGTAACTCTTATAACCCGAATTACCTGAGCACTTATATCAAAGCTGCTCCTTTAAGAGCCCCGTGTGCATCAGACGCACAGGGATCAGTGTCATTTTTTCTTTCAGCCTGCCTGAGAAAGGGGTGAGCTGAAAGGGGTAGTTTTGACTTTTCAGTCAAAACTAAGGAGATAAGTTTATATTTCACTTTTTCTCTCTCATTTCAATTCTGAAATAATTTCATTTTAATATTAAGCATATAATTCTATCTTAGCCTAGGTTCTGATTAAGTCCCACCACGGCCTTGGTGCTGTGTGAACCAGGCGGCTCTCCCCGCCCCTTCCCTGGGATTCAGTCCTTTTCACACTCTCACTTGCTGCTCGGCTCTATGAGAGCTGATATTATTTATTGCTAGCGCCTTTACAAACACACACACACATATATACTGTATATATATATATATATATATATATATATATATATATATATATATATATATATAATTTATATACCATATATCATTTTTTAATTCTTTTCTGTTTTTCTTTCAGAAATCCAGCATGCATGTAGACTGTCTACATTTACTAGGTTTGCCTGTACACAGATGGTGTCCTGCAGTAGCTGTATGTTTTTTCCAGCCAGCTTTTTCGTGCCACAGAGACACTGCCAGTGTTAAAGGCTTTTTAGCTACACTGTGCTGTTGATTTGGCAGGAGCCTTTTTTGACCGGAATTTATTCAGAGTGTCTTTTGCCGTTGCTGTGTCTGCTTTTGCATTGCTGCCAACAAAAGCTACTAGATTTTTCGAGTTAGCAGGCGATCTGCAGCCCTGGTCTGTTCAACAGTGCATGCTTGCAGTTGCCAGTGGCTCTTTCAGGTCTTCACCTGCACGGCACTTCTCGTGATACTAGCCGGACAGTCGGTACCACAGCCGGTATCAGTGACCTGGTTTGGAACCAGAGTCGGTACCAACCACCTTCTCGGCACGAGGTCAGTACCAGTGACTAGGTTTCGGTATCGGGGCTGGTACCAGTGACCTGTTCGGTACCGAGGTCGATATCAGGGCACTCCTACGGTACCAGAGTCGATACCAGTGACTCTGCTTGGTACCAGAGCTGGTATAAGTCACCTTGTTCGGTACTGAGGTCGGTACTAATCATCTGGTTGATACCAGAATCAGTACCAGTGACCCGGTTGGGTACCAGAACCAGGATCAATGGCTCGGTTCGGCACCAAGACCAGTACCAGTGCTCCATTCTTGTGTGCAACAGTTCTCAGCACTCCAGTCAGCGTTGTGCTCATATATGGCACAGCTGAACTGAGATCCTCTGCTTCGTCCTCTGGCTTGAAATGTTCTTCCTCTCCTTCACCCAGGAAGAGGGACAGAAGCTGCCGTAGCAGGCATTCTGATGGTACTGACCTGGTTGTGGGGCAAATGGAGAAGCTTTTCAAAGCTATGAACCAGTCCCTTTTGATGGAGTTACTGCGAGGTCCCCCCATTGTCTCAGTCTCTTCAGTTCATGTACCACTGGCTGACTCAGAGCCAGCGCAGGAGGACACTGTCCCTTGCTGCATCTAGGGACCTGGACACCCAAGACTACATTTTCCCGTCTGAGGATGCGGAATCTGATGTTTTTCACTGATGAAGGCTTGATTGCCGCAACGTGTTTGTTATGTTATAATCCCTTCCCTGTCAAAGAAGCTCACTGCCATGATCAGATGAGCTACCACGGCTTTGCAGGTGCCTTGGCCCATGGAAGATGAGCCCAAACAATCTATCTTATGATAGGGTTTCCGCTGCTACACGCCAGAGCCCCCCCACCCTCCCCAGTTCTCCTGGATTTTTTGCATGAGACTGTCTCAAGGTCAAGGACAGTTTATATAAGGTGCATAACGCAGATAAACTAGGCCTTGGCCAGTTTCAGCCTGTTGAGGCTTCCATTGCCTATCTGGTGCAGATGCACAATCTAGTCTTGCTGCAAAGGGATGTTTCATGTCCCAATAAACAATGCCGTGTCGCGGAAGTGATGCTGAAGAAGGCCTATATAGCCTCAGCTTTTTGCATGTGCCTCTTATAGCCCGAATTATCTGAACACTTATATCAAAGCTGCTCTTTAAGAGTCCCATATGCATCAGACGTCATCTTCACCCCCAGGAGATAAATACGAGTGACGCACAAGGCCTAGCGTCATTTTCTCTTCAAGCCTGCTGCGTTGGAGTGAATGCAGTGACCTTGAAGATTAATGGGTTACATTTGTATTTCAGGGAGCCAGGGTTATGATAAAGTATGAAATGTAACCATTACCTAATGGGATACAATACTCAAGCCGACGCAAGTGAAGGACTTACAGCACCGGCAGATGTGCTAAAAAGGAAGATAAACTGCCTTTAGCATTCTAGCTGAGGACCAGTAAGGGTCCATGGCATGTTGTCCACAGTACAGTGAGGGAGAACCCTCATGCAGTGTATATGCTGCAAGGTTACACTGAGTTACCTCATCACCAGAAGTCCAAAAAAGGTATATGGCTAACTACCCCTTAAAGTGGAAAATAATAAAAATGTGTTAAAAAGCAGAATGAGTGGCTGCTGTAACAGGGCGAGGTCTCTGCCAGCTATCTGATGCATGCATGATCCTGTAGAGGGAGGTCAGGAGCCCCGTAAGATCTGCCTTTCAATCATGACAGTGACATGGAGAGGTTGGGTGAGGGTGTGTTGTCTCTCCCTCTCTCTGAGTGGTTGGGAGGCAGGCCTTGGGGAATCGCTTGACCTATGAGCCAGAAAAAGGAGCAAGCAAGTGTGGCTGAGGAAGACAGCCGGTGCCAAATCATTTTATAAATTTATACGTACCCGAGCGGGACGTTTAGAAGTAGTTGGGGAAATCTGGGCAACCCCGAGAGTTATAGCCAGGAAATAGCAACGCACAAATAAGACCGGAGCCGCATTGAATAGAGGTGGCTACGGAATGCTGCCAGGAGCAGCAATTTTGTTTGTAGTTTTATTACTGTGTTTTATTTTCTCTTTTGCTTTTGCCTTTTGTTATTGAATATTATTTTCAGCACTTGCATGTGCACTTGAACTGTTTACCTGTGTTGGTAACCCTGTGGTCCTGATTACCGTTGTCGATATTCAGGCCACAGACAACAGAGCCCTCTGTGGGCAAAAATAAATCAATGCACCTGTGATGGGGTACACCTCGTCCCTGTATTATTATTTGTATATTTCGTATTATTATTATTATTATTATATTTGTATTTGACGGTGGGAAAGCCGTGTTTTTATTGTTCGTTTTGTTTATTAATTTAAAAACCTGTGTGAATGTGGCTGGAGCCTCAATAAGGTAATTGTTTTATTGATAATTAATTAAGGCTCCAGCCACAGCTTAAAAGAACTAGCTCCAGGCTAATAGGGGGAGATTTTCCTTTGAGTTAGAGACGGGAGGACGGTTTGGAATGAGATCATACATCCGAAGCAACTGCTACCACTGTACCACTCGGTATTTGTTTGTTTATGTATTTTTGGCCATCGAGCCCTTTTGTTTGGTATAAAGTGTTTTGTTTATTGTTTGATTTATTATTAAAACCCGAGCGCAAACGCATCTCGTTTCCCCTACCTACCTTTGCCTTTGTTTTGTATTGCTTCTTCCTGGTCCGTGACGTCAGTACTGCAACCGCTCTGCCACAGCACCCCAGTTTTGTTTCAAAAGAGACTTCTGTCTCCTGTGTCGGTGAATTCCCCACACCCCTTTCACACTGCTCTTAACACTCTGGGACCAGTTTGTGGGACCATACTGCAGCGTTGCAAATATCTGCAACAGATGCACCCTGGGATAATGCCCACAAGGTTGCAAGGCCTCTTGTGGAGTGATCAGTGACTTTTTCTGGTGGGGGCACACACACAAGGCAGTGAACACACACACACACAAGGCAGTGTTATGGGTGAATGAGATGTAATGACACTCACCATTTATTAAATAATAACACACTTGACAAACAAAATAAAAGGGCACGATGGCCAAAATAAAGAAACACAGAATACAAATAGTAACAAGTAGTATGCTGGTTGCAAAATAATTGTAATCGTTCCGCCTGTACACACTCTTCCCCGCTGCCTGCAAAGTGGTAAATTCTTTATAGTGCAAGCTGAGGGATTAACTAGCTATCAATTATCTTATTAACCCCTCGGCCATAGTTTGCACAAGTTTAATAAATCTGCATGACTGTCAGCTAATTCAATAATCACTAGCTGATCAGTCACGCATTCCCACGAGAGAACTACAACAATTACTAAAACGCAAAACAATAACAGTAATGGCGGATGACTTTTCGTCCCCCCTGCACCAGTCATAATTACAATACAATAAACACACAGTAATAATAATAATAATAATAATAATAATAATAATAATAATAATAATAATAATAATAGCACATATATATATATATATATATATATATATATATATATATATATATATATATATATATATATATATATATATCTAGGGACAAGGTCCTTTCTAGGGGGTCTTAACCTCTGAGTACTCTTCAAAAGTGTGCTCCTGGGAAGACTGTCCATTGTCAATTTAGAGTCAATTTAAATATGGCAAGCCGAAATAGCTGCCAGGTAGACCTTAAGTGTGGAGGGAGTGGAAAAGCGTAGAGCAGAGCCTTGGGTCATCTGTGGGCCAGTGCATCTATTCCGAGAGGGTGACCACTCTCCATTAGAGAATACCAGTGGGGACAATGGCTGGACGACTGGGTCGCAAAGAGATGTATCTCCGCACACCTGAAATTCTCCCAGATGAGGTTCACAACATCCAGGTGAGGTGCAATGCCAAACTGTGGGGGCCACCTCTCGAGAGAAGGTTCACTACCCAGTTCCTCACCCCTGGCAGCTGAACTGCTCTTACTGGAAGTAGGTGTTCATGAGCCCATAGCAAAAGCTTCAGGGCAACACGATTGAGACCGGGATACCGGAGACTGCCATGGTGTTTGAAATAAGCCATCACTGTGGTGTTGTCCGCGTCTCCCTTGTATCTCCCTGGAATATTGCTACAGGGCCAGATGAACTGCCTCTAATATTTAGTGGAGACCCTCCCATGGGAGTTTCCATACGCCTGCACCCCCTGGCTATTCCAGACAGTGCCAAATCCTACGCTGGTCCAAGACAGGGTGAAGGACCCTGTGGTCGAACCAGACTTGGAGACGGCGTATGTGTAGGAGCCCTAAAGGGAGAACCAGAGATGCTGCTGCCATCAGGCCCAGAATATCTGGAAGGTCATTACCATCATTGCTGCATTGGGCTGAAAAGCTCCAAACAGTGATTATGTTTATGGAATCAAAGCTTACACCGAGAGAGACAACCCTCTGAAAGGGCATCAGCCGGTTTATAGAATGGTTCACCGTAAATTCTGTGCTGGTGACTTAGCACATATCAGCGTAATTGAGCACTTTGATGCCTTTGAGTCTCAGAGGAGCCAGTATAGCGTCCATGCACTTTTGAGAGTTACAGAAAGACCGAATGGCAGTAACGCGAAAGTTGTTGCATTGTCAGCATCTTGAACCTTCGTACTCTCAAGTACAGGTTGAGATGTCTGAGGTTGAGGATTGGTCTGAGAACGCCATCCCGTTATGGCACCATGAGTACCTGGAGTAAAACCCTTCTCCTTCATTGAGAGAATGAACAAGTTCAATGGCCTGTTTTTGCAACAGGGCCGATACCTCCTGAGACTTCTTGCCGCCACCAAGGTGGCCATGCTCCTACCCAATGCCTGCCCATTGTACTTAGACAACTGGATCAGATGTCTTTACCTGGTTAAATAAAGGTTTGAATTGAATTGAATTGAGGTGGTTATTGACTAAGCTCAACTCATCCAACCAGTGGGGGCCTGTGTTCAGTGGACAGAGCCTGCAACAGCTTGGACTGGGGTGCCACCAGTATGCTACCGTAGTTACCCAAGAGCATGCAAAATGCTAAGGCCACATAGGTATTCTTCAGCATCACTTCTGTAATGCAGCATTGTTTGTTGGGACATAAGCTGGCCCTTTGCAGCACGGTCAGATTGAGCATCTGTACCAGAGAGGGAATGGAAGCCTCAACAGGAGGCCCAGTTTATCTTTGTTGTGCACCCTATATAGGCTGTCCAAAGACCTTGAAACAGCAGGGAGTGTTGGCGGACGTACCAAAAAATTGAGGGGTGGGGGGCAACGCTGGCTTGTAGCAGCTGGCACCCTTTCAAATATAGAGCATTTAAGCTCACCTTCCGTAGCCCAAGGCAGCTGCAGGGCCGTGATAGCACGTCTGATAAGGGAGATGAGCTCCTCCGACAGGGAGGGGCTTACCATCGGAGCCAGTATATCTGATTCTGTGTCCCCCGACAGGAAGATTCATTCTTGGGTGTCCATGTAAACAGGGACAACGGGGGGTGAGGGGACAACTGCTGCTAGTTTATAGCTTCAAAAAGCTTCTCCATTTGCCCCTCAACCTCGTCAGTATTCAGAATGCCTGCTACAGCGGCTTCTGTTCTTGTTCCTTGGCGGAGGAGTGGGGGAGCTCTCTGAGCCAGAGGAGGATTTAGAGTGCGGACTATAAGTCCTGCTCCTACCCCGAGAGGATCGCTTCCTAGCTCCTGGTGTAGCACGGAGAGGGGACTCTGTTGACCGCACTGCAGGGGACGAATGGGGCGAGTCATGCTGTGCCGGTGTCAGGGATGCAGAGCGGTCCCTGGATCAGTGGGCCAGTCTGCTTTCCAGTGTCCTCTTAGCAAAATGAGCAAAAGACAGACGGTCTTTAACTGCTCCCTCTGCATGCTCCCTTCCCAATTAACACAAAGATGAAACTCAGGCATGGTGCAAAGTTGAAAAAACAGTTCAGTCGTGCAATGTATGCTTACAAGAACAGACAGTAAGCTGACTGGTGCTGAAAACTGTTGTGTATAGAGAGTACACATAAATGGAGCACTGGTAACTGTCTTGGTAACAATAAAGGTGACTGGTACCTACTTTGGTACCGACCAGGTCACTGGTACTGGCTCTGGTATCGACTGGTACCGAGGAACCAACTCTGGTACTGACCAGGTCACTGATACAGGCTCTGGTACTGACCCGGTGACTGATACCAGCTCTGGTACCAACTGGTACCGGCTCTGGTACCAACCAGGTCACTGGTACAGGCTCTGGTACCGTCTGGTACCAACCAGGGTACAGGCTCTGGTATCAACTGGTACTGAAAATGGGTCACTGGTACCAACCATGGTACTGAAAACAGGACCACGGTACTGAAAACGGGTTACCGGTACCGAAGACGGGTCACTGGTACCGGCCCAGGCCTGGTACCAGGAGCGAGTCACTGGTACTGGCTCTGGTACCGACTGGTACCGGCCGAGCAAGTCACTGGAACCAGCTCTGGTAGCAGGACAAGTGGCGTGCAGGTGAAGACCTGAAAAAGCCACTGACAGCTGCACGCATGCACTGTTAAACAGACATGCGTGCTAACTAGAAAAAAAATCTCATAGCCTTTGTTGTCAGTGAAGCAAAAAGCAGACACAGCAATGGCAAAGAGACGAAAAAGCTCCTGCCAATTCAACAGCGCAGTGTAGCTACAAAGCCATTAACACTGGCAGTGTCTCTGTAACGCAAAAAGCTGACTGGAAAAAAATAGACAGCTAGTGCAGTATACTGTCTGTGTACAGAAGCAGACTCTAGTACAGGGAGCCTACATGCATGCTGGGTTTCTGAAAGAAAAACGGAAAGCAATTAAAACTTGCTAAAAATTACATATGATATTAAATTATTGTAGTTGCCATGACATCCGAACCTCCACTGTTTGTTTTCAAACACACTTTCTCTTGACAAAGGTATGTAAACATACCGAAACGCTGGGAAGTTGGCTCTTTTGAGCAATAACTTTAAATATCACCATATTTCCACTTTGGATTTATCAATATAATAAACATATCTGTTTAAGCTTCTCCTTTACATAGATATACACTAGGATAACAATATTATAAGAAAGGCTACATACAGACAGTGTTACTAATGCCAAACCTCCGTGTGGCGGATTGTCCCGCCCCTATAGATATATATTTATTATTATTTGTATTTTTGTTTGAGGCGCAGATCAAAGCGCCGCGTATTTGTTGTTTTTATAATTTAAAAACCCTGTGAGGATGCGTGGCTGATCAGCTACTGATTATTTAACTAGCTGACAGTCACGCATCCTTACTAAACTCGTGCAGACTGTGGCCGAGGGGTAATAAGATAATTAACAGCTAGTTAACCCCTCGGCCAGAGTATAAGAACCTGCAGCTGTCCTTGCTGCGGGGAGAGCATACAGCGGAGAGTATGGGGAGCGGAGAGAGCGAGGAGAGAGAAATTACATTTAAAAAAACAACTGCTAAGTATTGTGCTGGTGCTAAAACCAGCACGCTTATTTGTTTGATTATTTGTTTGGCCAACATGTCCTTTTGTTTTGTGCAAGTGGTTTTGTTTTGTTTAAACTGTTTCTTTATTATTTTAATAAATACGCTGAGCGCAGTTGCGTTCAGCTTCACCCGCTCATCCATTGTTTTGTTTCTGGTACTTCCTGGTCCGTGACGTCACCACACACGCCACTCAACAACAGCACTCGGTCACACTCCGATATACTGTATAGTATGATAGGGGATATGTAGAATGTAGCAAAGACAGCCTCACTTCCACAATCAGCATTATAGAATTATAATAAATGGGCTTGTAACCCATTTCTGGATGTTATAAACCTGCCACTAACATGCCAAGTATGGTGAAAGCTGAAATCGTAGCACATAAAACTATCAAACAGGCAGAAATCTTTGTTCTATGGCACCTAAAACTATTGTGAGGAAACATCATCCTAGATTAGTTCACATCAACATCACCATCACATATTATGTCTAAATAAATAACTTCCAACTCTCAATTCTTAACCTAAGTATTCGAAGCCTATCAACTGAAATTACATCTTGTATTAGTTGACATAGTTCCTGTTTTCTGTTTTGTAGTTTGTTTAGTTAAGGTGAGCCCTCAAAATCAAAGCACCAGTTTTAAGTTGACAGTTGTTCAGGATCCACCACACTACCAACTAAATTAACCTCTACCCTGACTTCAAGACACCACCCTTTGGACTGAGAGGTTAATTCAGGGCTTCAATTTCCTGTTCCTCCTATTAAAGATTCAAATGGAGATTCCAAGATAGATATTTTGCTGAGGCCCAACAAAATACATTTTTCAACACACTGGCCAATTTCGAACCCAGTACTATAGTGATGAAAGACAACTGTATTGGTCCACCCCCTATCTCATCCAAAGCTAAAGTGCTTCACAAAAAAACACTTCAACTTTATACAGCAGTTATGGATTACCCAAACTGTCATTTTTCCTTCAAGCCTGCTGTAATCATAGATGCAGCGACCTTGAAGATCAATGGTTATATTTCTATTTCAGGGAACCAGGATTATGATAATAACCTAATGCTCCCTTTCAAGTATGAAATGTAACCATTGCCATATCGGTGAGTGTACCAAAGCCGTCGCAAGGGCAAGATTGCTGAACAACTGGAATGCTACAAGGCTAAGCCAAAAGGCTGCCCTGTGCTTTACCATATGGAACCCTGGTAACAAGTAGCTAGGGTGAAAGATTTGATGGAGAAACTCACCTCTATGTCTGTGTTGTATAGGTCGACTGAGAAGCCACCCTTAACACTCTAGTTCCAAAACCAGGGTTTTGAGGATCCACGACATTAAGTCTGTAGAACCTAGTAAAGGTATGGGGAGTAGCCCACACTGCTGCATTGCAAATGTCCTTGACAGATGCACCCTGGAATAAAACCCACAAAGTTGCCATGCCTCTGATGGAATGGGCAGTGAGCTTTTCTGGAGGGGGCAAGTTGTCCAGCTCAAAGGCAGTCCTGACCGTATCTGCTATCCACTCGGACAGCCGCTGCTTAGACAGGGCTTGATAATGGGTCTTAGCCCCATAGCAGACAAAAAATTGTTTGGACTGCCTCCAACTTTTTGTCCTGTCAACATAGTACGCCAGGGCCCGCACAGGGCAGAGTGTATGGAGCTGCCACTCTCTGTCAGACTGGAAAGGAGGTGGATGGAAAGCCTCCAATTCCACAGACTGGTTGACATTGCATGCTGAGATCGTCTTCAGCAAAAAGGCAGGATTGGTACAGAGCATAACTTTGGTCCTGGTCTCTATAAATATTAAGCAGGCTTTCGTTTGAAGAATGCCTGCATCTCACTCACCTACTTTGCAGAGGTGATAGAAAGCAAGAAAGCCACTTAAAAATGCTGCGATAAAAATGTCAGCTCAGCTGAATGCATGGGTTGAAATGGAGCATTCATAAGTGCATTAATTACCACGTTTAGCCTCTAGCAAGAACAATGTCCATTTCAAAGATTGTTCCGCCAGGAAGTGTGCTCCTGGGGAGACCGAGTCAATTTTGCCATGGCAAATCGAAATGGCTGCCACATAGACCTTTAATGTGGAGGGGGATTTCCCCATGTCAAAAAGGTCCTGCAAAAATTGCAGTATAACTGCCATGGGACAGGTTGTGGTGTCGAACCGAGGCAGACACCACATCTGACAAACATCCCACTTGTACCCATACTGGTAACGTGTGGACAGCTCAAATGCAGCCCGCAGTCTTAGTGGTCAACTGGGTGCATTTACTAGATTGTCTGATTATCTCCATTTTAATTATAGTACCAGTTATATTATGCAGATCAGAATCATTTAAATAAACTGGAGATATAACTACAGAAATTATCACAATACGATTACATGTATGCGTAATCATCAATTTGCAACACATTTGGAGGCAGTAGTTCCTTTTATTTACACAATTACACAAACTCCCATTACATCTTGTGATATTCTCTATACAATACCCACACATGTAATCATTTTGTATAACACACTTCTGTTGCCAACCCATTGTTACAAATAACATTAGCATTAATTTCCTTACATTCATTTTAGACATCTAATGCTACAGCAAATCATTAAAATTTCACATTGTCTACACAAATGTCCACAGTAGGTGACAGTTTTATCCCTTTGTCAGGCATTGATTCTTCAGCAGAACATCGGTCTTCAGTGATCCCATTGTCTGAGAGTGAAAAGTTCTGCATGGTCAGCTGACTGTTCCTGCTGCCTGTAAAGTTCTATGATTGTCTCTGCCCAGGCCCTGTTGCTTGAATCACCATCAGAATCAGCAACGACTTCATTTCTCAGAACCATCCTGGAAGAAAATCAATTTCACTTGGACTTCAATGGTCCTTTTCCTTTATAACCAGCAGAATGTCTGCTTAATTATGTCTTTTTTTTCATAGACCAGCCCATATTGTGAACATAGTATAAAATATCACTTCCAAAATGGATCTGTAGAAGAAGAGAAAGCCCAGGCCTTTGTCTGTACTCTGACAGTAACTCTAAAGATTGTTATCTATATGTGTGTGGTTAGCAGCATTCCTTTTTCTGGAATGGAAAAAAAAGTCAGACAGCTCTCATTCGGTGGCTTGTTTCCCCTTTAAAGGTTTATGAAATGCACAAAACCTCTACTGTGAGTGCTGCTCTCTTTTATCAATCTCATATAGGATGCATTTGTTTCTCTGTTGGCAAAACATCACCACACTAAATTAGCTAAAGCAGTGCACCTAGCACCTTGATGCAGAAGATAGCCAGTATGACTGGCGCTAGTGAAAGCCGGAAGGAAGCTAGTGACAAGCCTCTTGGACGCAAAAACTAAACTCCAGATTGGGACCTGGAATGTAAGGACAATGCTCGATACAACAAGAACAGCCCAAGTCCTGAAAGAAATGAACCCATACAAATTACGCATTCTGGGAATCAGTAAATGCAGATGGACAAGTTTTGGGAAGGGCATCACCTCGACTGGGGAGACAATCCTGTATTCTGGCAGAGACAACAACCATCACACCACTGGAGTTGCCTTGATTCTTAAGAAAGGGATTGAAAAGTCAGTGCTAGAATGGAAACCAATCAAAGCCAGGCTACTTAGAGCCAGATTTAATGGTAAGCACAGCAAAATTACATTCATCCAATGGTATTCACCAACCAATGATGCAGAACTAAAGGAGAAGGAGATTTTCTATGACACACGACGTCCTTATTATCATGGGTGACCTGAATGCAAAGGTGGTGTCAAACAACACTGGAAGAGAAAGAACCATGAATGAAGATGGAAAAAAAGCTGTGTGACTTTTGTGGTATAAACAGCATAGTGATAGGTGGAGCCATCTTTGAGCACAAAAACATCCACAAACTGACATGGATTTCACCTAATGCCAGAGACCAAAATCAAGTTGACCACATCAAGATCAACAGTAAGTGGCGGAGATCATTGCTGGATGTCCTTGTCAAATGAGGAGCGGTAGTGACCACTATCTACTCCAGGCAATGATCAAGCTAAAACTTAGGAAGACAGACTCATGCAAACAGACAAGACCAAAGCACTTTAATTTACATTTTTTGAGGGACATAACACAAGCTACTGCATTCACAGCAAAAGTAAAGAACAGGTTTCAAAGACTAGAAAAAAAGTCACCTCTGAACAAATACACAAAAAGTGGAATAACATCAAGGAAGCCTACAATCAAATCAGCAAAGAAATGCTGGGCATTAAAACAAGACATCACAAAGACTGGATCAGCGCTGCTACATGGGAAAACATACAAGAAAGAAAACATCTTAAAAACAAAATGAATCAAACCAAGTCTGAGAGACTAAAAGAAAAACTTCAAATACAGTACAGTGAAGTGAACAAGATGGTCAAGAAGTGACTACAGGAAACATATGGAAGACCTAGCAAACACAGAAGAGACAGCTGCCGCCAGACACGAGATGAGCACGGTGTATAAAATTACAAAGCAGATTTGTGGAGGTACCCGCTGCAGGATAAACACCTCTTTCATGGATAAAGATGGAAAGCTATTAACCTCTGAACAGGAACAAGAACGAAGATGGACAGAGCACTTTAAGGAAGTTCTAAACAGATCCTGAACATCCAGCAGACATCTAACCAGCAGAAAGAGACCTTGAAACATTTCCACCAACAAGAGAAGAAATCAGAGCTACAGGAAACTTAGCAGATTGCAGGAACTGGAGAGGAATCACCCTGCTCTCAATACCTGGCAAAATCTTCACCAAGATCATCATGACGTGGATGAGCACAACCGTTGATGGGCTTCTCTGAGAAGAACAGGCAGGCTTCATAAGAGGGAGAGGAACAACAGAACACATATTTACAATATGTAACATTCTAGAACAGATGAGTGGCAGAGAACAATCTTCATCAACTTTGTGGTGTTCGAGAAAGCTTTCGATAGCGTGAACAGGGAGAGCCTTTGGAAGATTCTAAGGCACTACAGAAACACAGAAAAGCTAGTGAAGCTCATCAAGATCTTCTAAAAGAACGTCACCTGCAGTGTTGGAAACTCAACTACCAATTTTACAGTGCAGTCCGGTGTCCGGCAGGGCCGTGTCATGACAGCTTTCCTCTTCACCGTGGCCATTGACTGGGTCATGAAAAACACAACCTATTATAAACAGACAAGCATCAGATAGACCCTCCTCACCTCATTAAAGGATTTGGACTGTGCCGATGACCTTGCCTTGACATCTCACACCCATGACCAAACACAGAGGAAGGCGAACAGCCTAGAATTGCACGCCAAATCGATCGGCCTGACCATGAATGTAAAAAAAGATCAAACTCATGACTAACAGCACTACACCACAGCAACCCATCACAATCAATAACCAACAGATCAAATATGTCAATCAGTTCACTTACCTCGACAGTACCATCACTCTTAAAGGAGGAACTGAAGAAGACATCAAGGCACAACTGGGGAAAGCTAGGATGGCATTTGCAAAATTACAACCTCTGTGGAAGTCTTCTGTATATTCCGGAAGACCAAACTAAAAATATACAGCAGTAATGTCCTTTCTGTACTACTCTATGGATCAGAATGCTGGCGTGTGACACAGCGGGATACAAACAGATTGGCCAGCTTCCAAAACACATGCCTACAAAAGATCTTTCAAGTATTTTAGCCCAACACCATCTCCAACCACAGACTACACCAGTTGTCACAACAGGAAAACACCCACACAATCCTAAAAAGAAGAAGGTGGAAATGGTTTGGACACATCTCCAGAATGGCCAGCAACTTACCAGCAAAAACAACGCTGACATGGACCCCGGCGGGGAAGAGAAAAAGAGGCAGGCCCAGAACAACATGGAGATGGACCATGGAAGAAAAACTGAAGGCTGCTGGGCTCACATGGGGTACGGCAGCAAAGAAAGCCCAGGACAGAGAAATCTGGAAAAGTCTTGTGCGAGCCTTATGTGCCTGTGACACGGTGAATGGTGTGGTGCAGTAGAAAGTGAATGTCCAGACTGAATTCTCCCAAAAACAAAAAGGTTTTAATAATTAACAAACAAAAAGATCATAAAATAAATCCACTTGGAAAAATAAGTAATACTAATACTAATACTAATAATAATAATAATAATAATAATAATAATAATAATAATAAGCCCCAGTACCAGCGATGGTAATGGGGCTAAACTCAGCAACATCCAGCTAAAACAAAAGCAACAAAAACACACTCCAATAACCACAGTCCTCCGTGCACGAAAATGTGCTCTTCTTTTCCAGGGTTTGTGGTGCGTGCGCTGTGCTGTGACGTGCTGTGCGATGAGGGGAGTGCTCTGGGGTAAGTGGTGCTGGCTCGCTGGCTACAGCCTCCCGTCCTCCTGCTCCTCTGTTGACACACAAACACAAAACACGTAATCACACAAAAACAAACATCGGCTCCGGCCAATCGCTTTTTAACTCAGCGCAAGGGGAGGTTTTGACGTAGCTGCTTCCCCTTTGTACCCAGCAAACTCCTCCCTGCAGTCAACGCGTCGCCTGGTTTCTCCAATAGAGGGCTGCCCCGCAGCTGACTGCACTGGAATCGTCCGGAGTACTTGCAGCTACGCACCTAGGAATTTTAGTTCTCCAGCAGGCTTGTTCATCAGTGTTACCATAGTTAAGGAACTAATGTAACCATAGTTAAGGAACTAATCTAACCCCATAGCTCTCTTGTGGGAAGTCTCCCAAAGTATATCGAAATAAAAGTACTGCCTACTCTTGCTGCAGTTACTAACAGCATGTAATTTAACAGATCAACTACAATACTGTATGTCTCAGTGTCAGGATCTATTATATATATTATAGAGTAATAAAAATAATACTCTATTATAGAGTAATACAAAGAAAATGCATGTGTGTGTCAAGAGTGAGAGAAACGAGTTTAGGAGCTGCAAGGTTGTGGTGTGTGTGCAGCTCTGCTATTTGTTACCTTGCACTGTGTTATATATGATACATTTTTTCTTTATCAGCAGCCATAATGGCTCCCTGTGCATCATCCTATCAGTCTATCAGTTCACTTTAATTTCTATGCATTGTTTTCACCACCTCTCGGGATTTTTCTCAGCACAAAAGTGCACTGCATAGGCACTCAACAGTTTGTCTTCTTTCTCATTCATTTTCTTTTACAAATTGTAATTGGATGTCAGCATTAAGTGCTGCATCAGAGAGATTACTTTGTATTCCCTCTGTAAGATCTTGTAACCAGTTATTTTGTTGCTTAATCTTGCATGCATTCTTTTGACATAAAGTAAACTTTTTATCTGCACTTTGACTTGCCTGCAAGCCCAGCAGTGTGGTAGCTACTTTATAAACATCTTATTTTATTTTCCATGTTTCTCAGTATACTTTGCTATAATTTCTCCCATTTTCCTTAATGGCAAAGAATAACTACAGCAAAATATACTGCTCCTATTTTACTTGGTTCTCTAGATGCAATTCACTGCTAGTCAATTCTAAAAATCTTTTTCCCTATTCACTCCCTATGCTGGGATTGAAAAATGACTGTCGTGTCAATACAGGTACTGACGACTTCTTATTAAAATTGAATAGCCGTGATTCTAGACTTTTTACCTCTCAGATCCCTTTGTAGTCGCTAATTTGTACTTTAAAGCTTACTAGCCAAATTCATGCAACAAAAATAAAATAAACCACATTTTATTTCACTTATAAGCATTACAGAACAGCCAGTATACTTAAATAACACATTTCCATAAATTGTTTTTTAACAGAATAACATTTATGTATACTTATCTTTTAGCTAAAATAATATAACCTCTATTTTTCATGTAATCTGTACTCCAAATATGTATTCATGATTTTAAATTCACACTTGTCTTAAAAACATAAAACTCACACACAAACAAACAAACAAACACTTAACATTCATTCACGAAAATATTTGTAATAAAATATTTCCGGGTACATATCCAGTGGTGTAGTCCTAAATCTTAAAGTACCACAACCCCAATTAAAATATTGCTTTTTTTAAACAAATTATATGAACTCATGTTTTTTGTACATTGAACTTGAGGTAGTGTTTAATAGGTAATGCGTCCCGCATGCAACTTTTAGGCTACTCCCCAAGTTCTGCCAGATTGGTGTTTTTCCAGATAAATTTGGCTTGTTTTGAATACATCTAGCGAGTTAATGTTATCTTTGGTGGTTTGGCTATTTTTTCTATTACTTTCAATTATGTCGTCATCAGCGCAGAACTTCAATCACCACGATGCCCTGCAGTAGTAAATCATGTCCTCCCCGTCCTTTTTTTCTGGAGCTCTGCATCATAAGAACATAAGAACATAAGAAAGTTTACAAATGAGAGGAGGCCATTCGGCCCATCTTGTTCGTTTGGTTGCTTATTGATCCCAGCAGCTTCTTGAAGGATCCCAGGGTGTCAACTTCAACAACATTACTGGGGAGTTGGTTCCAGACCCTCACAATTCTCTGTGTAAAAAAGTGCCTCCTATTTTCTGTTCTGAATGCCCCTTTATCTAATCTCCATTTGTGACCCCTGGTCCTTGTTTCTTTTTTCAGGTTGAAAAAGTTCCCTGGGTCAACATTGTTAATGCCTTTTAGAATTTTGAATGCTTGAATCAGATCGCCGAGTAGTCTTCTTTGTTCAAGACTGAATAGATTCAATTCTTTTAGCCTGTCTGCATACAACATGCCTTTTCAACCTGGGATAATTCTGGTCGCTCTTCTTTGCACTCTTTCTAGAGCAGCAATATCCTTTTTGTAACAAGGTAGCCAGAACTGAACACAGTATTATAGATGAGGTCTTACTAATGCATTGTAAAGTTTTGATTTAAATTCACCACTTTTCACAATATATCTGAGCATCTTGTTGGCCTTTTTTATAGCTTCCCCACATTGTCTAGATGAAGACATTTCTGAGTCAACATAAAATCCTAGGTCTTTTTCATAGATTCCTTCTTCAATTTCAGTTTCTCCCATATGATATTTATAATGCACATTTTTATTGCCTGCGTGCAGTACCTTACACTTTTCTCTATTAAATGTCATTTGCCATGTGTCTGCCCAGTTCTGAATGCTGTCTAGATCATTTGGAATGACCTTTGCTGCTGCAACAGTGTTTGCCACTCCTATTTTTGTGTCGTCTGCAAATTTAACAGGTTTGCTTACTATACCAGAATCTAAATCATTAATGTAGATTAGGAATAGCAGAGGACCTAATACTGATCTCTGAGGTACACCACTGGTTACCTCGCTCCATTTTGAGGTTTCTCCTCTAATCAGTACTTTCTGTTTTCTACATGTTAACCACTCCCTAATCTATGTGCATGCATTTCCTTGAATCCCTACTGCATTCAGTTTGAGAATTAATCTTTTATGCAGGACTTTGTCAAAAGCTTTCTGGAAATCTAAATAAACCATGTTGTATGCTTTGCAATTATCCATTGGCGATGTTGCATTCTCAAAAAAATCAAGCAGATTAGTTAGACACGATCTCCCTTTCCTAAAACCATGCTGACTGTCTCCCAGGATACTGTTATCATATAGGTAATTTTCCATTTTGGATCTTATTACAGTTTCCATAAGTTTACATATAATAGAAGTCAGGCTTATTGGTCTGTAGTTACCTGGTTCGGTTTTGTCTCTCTTTTTGTGGCTCGGTATTACGTTTGCTATTTTCCAGTCTGTCGGTACAACCCCTGTGTCAAGAGACTGTTGCATGATCTTGGTTAGCGGTTTATAAATAACTTCTTTCATTTCTTTTAGTACTATTGGGAGGATCTCATCCAGCCCAGGGGATTTGTTTATTTTAAGAACTCCTAGTCCCTTTAACACTTCTGCCTCTGTTATGCTAAAGTTATTTAAAACTGGATAGGAACAGGTCGACATGTGGGGTTTTAGCCCCCTGTCTATTTTTGACTTGCGTTTGCAGTTCCAAGTACTCGTTCTGTGTTCTTTGTTTTTGGTCCCTTTTAAACGCTCTGTAAAGTGCCTTTTTTCGCTGAATTGTTTTTAAATTGACCTATTAACCCTTTCAGGTCCAATTTATTTTCACACGCGCAGTTTATTTTAGAAGTGCTGTTTTAAAGTATTTTTTTTCACAGTAAAACAGGTTTAAAAGGCCCTGCATATCAACAGGACAGTCAGTACTGCATCTCCAGCCCCACCCCTTGTTCGCTGTATTTTTCACATACCTCTTCATAGAGTATGAAGCCAATATCTCAAAGGTATTAGGTCTTTATCATTTGGTATGTCACACAATATGTGTGTCACATCAGTATGACAATTACATTAAAGCTCTCCTTAAAGGGGCCCAGAGTTAATTATTGGAAGATTTGTTGAAAAAAATCATCGACTCTCAATGGGGTGAAAAACAGTATTTTAAGATGCAGTTTATTCTGGATAGTGCATCTTTAGTCACTGAACCGTCCCACTCCTCCACCAGGGAACATGCACATTCCTGTGAGCTCGGGGCTAGAGCAGACAGTGTGAAATGATAGTATGAGCATGCTCATTACATGTTCAATTGTACACATTTTTAAAATGGCATGCATTATGAGAATTTGAGTTTGGTTTACAGGTCCAGGGATACCAAAATATATTGTGCTTAGAAAATGTAGAATATAGGTATAAGTTGGCAATCAAAAATTGAGTGAGGCCATGCTTGTATCTTGACCTTGCCTCATTCTTAAGTTTGCAGCTCCACTTGTTGGAAACTGTCTGACCACACAAACAACCGTCCGTTAAAAATTGGCGGTGCTTTTATTCTTTGACATGTTTTACAAACAGTTCACAAATGTACTTGAACTGAAGAACAGCTCCATGTAAGTAGAAGATTTTTTTTGGTATTGAGGTATTATTTAGACTATTAGAAATACCTACGACACGACATTGTCCATTGCTGTGTTACTGAAGCCTGAAGGCTACCAGACCACAAAGGGAGTTCTGAACAAACCGCATTACTCATGGAATATTGAGGAAAACGTTTCTATTCATTAGCAACAAAAACTAGTGTTGCATAAAATCAACCAGAAAACCTTTCCATATATATTTTTTTTATGTGTGGAGTAATGGTTAGGGTTCTGGACTCTTGACCGGAGGGTTGTGGGTTCAATCCCCAGTGGGGCACACTGCTGTTGTACCCTTGAGCAAGGTACTTTACCTAGATTACTCCAGTAAAAACCCAACTGTATAAATGGGTAATTGTATGTAAAAATAATGTGATATCTGTATAATGTATAATGTGATATGTTGTAACAATTGTAAGTCGCCCTGGATAAGGGCGTCTGCTAAGAAATAAATAATAATAATTATGTATACATTTTCGAATAGCAGTAGAACTCTAATAAGAGGGCTTTAACTTCTGGTAAGGCCCTTCAGCTCGGGGCAAAGCCCTCTTCTGTGGGTTCTATTGCTTAAATAAATCAATGAACACCATCATATAATGAATCAGGTTATGGTATGTTTTCTTAAAAATCAAATAAAATCCCCTTTTTAGATGTGAAATTATATATTAGAAAGACTGCTTATAATTCACTAACATCTGCAAGGTAGTTGACAATGTGGTCTTCTCACAATTAAAATGTTGTTAGCCACTAACTGCAGGTGGGTGCAATATAAACATTTAGGTATTGCACGTTCAAATTCATCACTATAAAATAACATTTGTGCTTTCAAGCGATGTGGGTTCAGAATAAACCACTATGTTTCAATTATTTACAAACAAAAAGGTACGGTCGTGAAATACATACTTGATCAATACTAATTTTGGTCAGCAGATGACACTGTGGTCCTACTTTTATTGGTGCAATTTGGTGCTGATCCTGATAACACTTAGGAAACTATAGGGAAAACTGCATACTTACCTGCTTCTCCTACTGTCTCCATCAGAGGGAACCTTGGGGGCTGCAGCACATACAAAAATATTGTCCTATTTTATTTGATCCTGACAAAGCAATGTTCCTCAGACAGGGGGATCATTGTATTTAATGTACACAATTGCTGTTGGTTCAGACCTTGTGGTGCATTTAAATGGAAATCTCAACAGCTCAACATTACATTTATATTATTCATATCCAAATACTTCTACAACAAAACATAGTCAACTATAATAATTCATTTAGCTGCAGGGCTCTAAATCAGCAAAAAAAGGCCCAAATGGCTTTCAGTTCAAGAAATTTGTTGAGGGCATCAAAGCAACTAAGTCAAGGCCAAAGTGTAGGATGTTGTATAATTTTGCTTAGGATTCATATATAAAGCTAATTATAAGCCACAGAAAGAAGTGGTTAAAAATACGAGCAGAGTGTTTGCTCAGTGTAAAACACAACATGGAACTGTGAATGATTACGTTTGGAAAGGTATGTAATTGAATTGTAATTTATAAATAATATGGAAATTACAATTACAAATATAGTTACGCAGGTGTGCCATGGTTCAACTACAATTACATTGTAATTTAAATTAATTACAAATTACTAGTGGTGCAACAATTAATCGATGCATCTGTCCTCAAATTTCCCGAGCTTCGATTACATATTGGCAGAGATGCCAAGGGTTGGCTTTCCTTAAGAGTGAGATTTACAGCCCCAGAGTGAGATTCAAGGTCAAAGAGTGAGACTTTCCAGGTGTGGTGTTAGGTCATTGCTTAAGACAGGGACTCTCATCTTTGGTCCTCAGGGATCTCCAATAGTCCAGGTTTTTAATCCAACCAGCACTTAATAGTTTGTTTTAAAATGTACGGGCGTCTGCTAAGAAATAAATAATAATAATAATAATGTATGGGTACCTGCCCTCTGCTAGTTTAGGTACAATTATATGACCACAAAATTGTTCTTCTAGGCTACAGTCCATGGGCTCTTCCTGTTTACAAAATGTGACCCATCCGGTTGCATTTATAACACCTATAAGTGCTAAAATCCCCACTACCCTGCCCCAATTCACTATTTTTAGACAGTCCCTTCACGGTCGTGGACAGCTCTCTCCCCGCCCTCCCCCCCCCCCCCGCTGGTGGCACCAGATTCTTACCTGTCCTTGGGGCAGGGCGTGGTTTCCATTGCTCTTTGGCATATTGGTTTGTGGCGGTTGGGACAACTCCTCAGCCACTAGTTGGCGCTCAACCAGGTCAACAAATTCATAGATGATATTCAGGTCGCGTTGCCCCACCCACTTCCTTAACGGGGCTGGAAGGGCACGCAGGTAGCGGTCCATGACGATTATCTCTGACTTTTTCGGCGTTGTTCACATCAGGTTTCAGCCACCTAGTGGTCAGGTGAATTAAGTCGAACATTTGCGAGCGGGGGGTACCCCAGGTTTGTAAATCCACACGTGGTACTTCTGGGCCCTCGCGGCTGGAATAGCCAGGATTTTTATTTTTTAAATGCTTGTAATCGTCCGCGATGTCCGGAGCCAGATCATGGTATTCTTTTTGTGCTTTTCCTATGAGAAATGGCGCCTCAACATCATCTTCTTTGGTCATATTCTGCAATACGTGGGTGGAGTGTATTGCGAAAGGGGTGGGGTGTGTGGCAGCCATCTTCTCCAGGCACTGCATCATGATGAGACGCTCCTGCCTGGATTCCTTGACTTGCTGACTCTGCAAGCGGTTGGTCTCCTGTTGCACTCTGGTCTGGTCTTGTTGGGCTGCTGTGGCTGTCACCAGGGCTCATACTAGTGTGTCCAGTTCCGCCATTGCTTCCTTGAGTGGTCAGTCTCTTGTAACCTGGAAGCATGGTGACATTGTTTCAGTATCCATCAGAAGATCCCACTCTAACACCATGTGTGAGCTTAAAGCCCTGTTTTTGTGAGAATCTTTGACACTTCTGGACAGACGTGACCTGGAGACAGTATTCAATAACCCAAATGTATAGGTCATTTTCTTTATTACTCAAATAAATAAAAAATGTTCTTTTCACAAAACAAATATGAAAGAAAATATCAAACAAAAACCTAACGCTTAACTAGGTATTAACTATCTCACTTTTCCATCCCTCTATAGACTGAAAAAGCTAATCAGAATAAGCAAAACAAATGTCTCTCTCCGAGAATGTCCCACAGGTAAGTCAACACACAGCCTTTATGATAGTTCACCTGTGTTCACCTTTTAATTTCGTCTTATTTGTTAAACAGTTTGTTTGTTTCCACAGGTGGCTACCCCACAGGTAAGTTCCCGGTCCCTGCCGTTCTCCATTTTCCCACAACTTAGCAAACAGTCCTGAACAAAGGTTCTACAAACAAATACTTTGTGCTTCAACCCATTAACACACAGCACATATTTTGTTGGTTTTTAAAATTAACCCACAGTCCATACACAAGCACTTTTGGGTTCGCTATGCTGGCAGTGATTTTACTCACCCACTGCACAATTACAGACTCCACTATTATTACTGGCAAAAGTATTACTATTGAGACAAACCTCCGTAGTTTGAATGTAAACCAACACATACCCTTTTGCTGGTAATCTCTCTAAAGAAATCTGTCTTTTCCCTTTTCTTTGTTCCTTCTGCAACCACAGTACACAAATGCAGTTTCGTTCTCCCCAACACTCCTCACTACTTGAGTGCACACTTCCTTTTTATCCCCAGGATGACCCGCCCCTTCCACTAACTGGAGCTAAGCACCCTGGGAATTGTATTTTTAATGCCACCCGCCATTTCGTAAAGAAAAATTGCCCCATTTCTCACAATATATATATATATATATATATATATATATATATATATATATATATATATATATATATACAGTGCCTATAGAAAGTCTACACCCCCTTGAACTTTTTTCACATTTTGTTGTGTCAGTGCCTCAGAGTTTCATGCATTTAAATGAGGATTTTTTTCCACTTACAGTGCCTTGCGAAAGTATTCGGCCCCCTTGAACTTTGCGACCTTTTGCCACATTTCAGGCTTCAAACATAAAGATATGAAACTGTAATTTTTTGTGAAGAATCAACAACAAGTGGGACACAATCATGAAGTGGAACGAAATTTATTGGATATTTCAAACTTTTTTAACAAATAAAAAACTGAAAAATTGGGCGTGCAAAATTATTCAGCCCCCTTAAGTTAATACTTTGTAGCGCCACCTTTTGCTGCGATTACAGCTGTAAGTCGCTTGGGGTATGTCTCTATCAGTTTTGCACATCGAGAGACTGAAATTTTTGCCCATTCCTCCTTGCAAAACAGCTCGAGCTCAGTGAGGTTGGATGGAGAGCATTTGTGAACAGCAGTTTTCAGTTCTTTCCACAGATTCTCGATTGGATTCAGGTCTGGACTTTGACTTGGCCATTCTAACACCTGGATATGTTTATTTGTGAACCATTCCATTGTAGATTTTGCTTTATGTTTTGGATCATTGTCTTGTTGGAAGACAAATCTCCGTCCCAGTCTCAGGTCTTTTGCAGACTCCATCAGGTTTTCTTCCAGAATGGTCCTGTATTTGGCTCCATCCATCTTCCCATCAATTTTAACCATCTTCCCTGTCCCTGCTGAAGAAAAGCAGGCCCAAACCATGATGCTGCCACCACCATGTTTGACAGTGGGGATGGTGTGTTCAGGGTGATGAGCTGTGTTGCTTTTACGCCAAACATAACGTTTTGCATTGTTGCCAAAAAGTTCGATTTTGGTTTCATCTGACCAGAGCACCTTCTTCCACATGTTTGGTGTGTCTCCCAGGTGGCTTGTGGCAAACTGTAAACGACACTTTTTATGGATATCTTTAAGAAATGGCTTTCTTCTTGCCACTCTTCCATAAAGGCCAGATTTGTGCAGTATACGACTGATTGTTGTCCTATGGACAGAGTCTCCCACCTCAGCTGTAGATCTCTGCAGTTCATCCAGAGTGATCATGGGCCTCTTGGCTGCATCTCTGATCAGTCTTCTCCTTGTATGAGCTGAAAGTTTAGAGGGACGGCCAGGTCTTGGTAGATTTGCAGTGGTCTGATACTCCTTCCATTTCAATATTATCGCTTGCACAGTGCTCCTTGGGATGTTTAAAGCTTGGGAAATCTTTTTGTATCCAAATCCGGCTTTAAACTTCTCCACAACAGTATCTCGGACCTGCCTGGTGTGTTCCTTGTTCTTCATGATGCTCTCTGCGCTTTAAACGGACCTCTGAGACTATCACAGTGCAGGTGCATTTATACAGAGACTTGATTACACACAGGTGGATTCTATTTATCATCATTAGTCATTTAGGTCAACATTGGATCATTCAGAGATCCTCACTGAACTTCTGGAGAGAGTTTGCTGCACTGAAAGTAAAGGGGCTGAATAATTTTGCACGCCCAATTTTTCAGTTTTTTATTTGTTAAAAAAGTTTGAAATATCCAATAAATTTCGTTCCACTTCATGATTGTGTCCCACTTGTTGTTGATTCTTCACAAAAAATTACAGTTTCATATCTTTATGTTTGAAGCCTGAAATGTGGCAAAAGGTCGCAAAGTTCAAGGGGGCCGAATACTTTCGCAAGGCACTGTATCTATACACCATACTCCACACTGTTAAGGGGAAAAAAAGTTTTTATTGAGAAAAAAAATGATATATTAAAAACACAAAACAGAAAGATCATAATTAGTCTCCACCCCCCTGAGTTAATACTTGGTGGAAGCACCTTTGGCAGCAATTACACCGTGAGTCTGTTGGGATAGGTCTCTACCAACTTTGCACACCTAGATTTGGCAATATTTGAACATTCTTCTTTACAAAACTGTCCATGCTCTGTCAAGTTCCTTGGGAAGCATTGATGGACAGCAATCTTCAAGTCATGCCACAAATTTTCCGATTGGGGTTCTGACTGGGCCACTCAAGGACATTTACCTTTTTGTTCCTTAGCCACTCCAGTGTAGCTTTGGCTGTGTGCTTTGGGTCGTTGTCATGCTGAAAGGTGAACTTCCGTCCCAGTTTCAGCTTTCTTGCAGAGGGCAGCAGGTCTTCCTCAAGGACCTCTGTACTTTGCTCCATTCATTTTCCCTTCTATCCTGACAAGTGACCCACCACCATGCTTCACAGTAGGGATGGTGTTCTTTGGGTGATGCGCGGTGTTGGGTTTGCGCCAAACATAACGCTTTGAATTTAGGCCAAAAAGTTCCATCTTAGTTTCGTCAGACCACAAAACTTTTTGCCACATGGCTACAGAATCTCCTGAGTGTTTTTTCTTGCCACCCTACCATACAGGCCAGATTTTTGGAGTGCTTGGGATATTGTTGTTACATGCACACTTTGACCAGTCTTGGCCATAAAAGCCTGTAGCTCTTGCAAAGTTGCCATTGCTTCTCTGATCAGTCTCCTTCTTGCTCGGTCATCCAGTTTGGAGGGACGGCCTGATCTAGGCAGGGTCTTGGTGGTGCCATACACCTTCCACTTCTTAACAATTGTCTTGACTGTGCTCCAAAGGATATTCAAGGCCTTTGATATTTTTTATACCCATCCCCTGATCTGTGCCTTTCAAAAACTTTGTCCCAGAGTTCTTTGAAAGCGCCTTGGTGCTCATGGTTGAGTCTTTGCTTTGAAATGCACTACCCAGCAGAGGGAACCTACGGGAACTGCTGAATTTATACTGAAATCATGTGAATCACTACAATTTAACACAGGTGGAGGCCACTTAACTTGGTGTGTGATTTTGAAGGTGATTGGTTACACCTGAGCTAATTTAGGATTGCTGTTACAATGGGGGTGGACACTTATCCAACCAAGATATTTCAGTTTTTATTTTTAATTAATTTTCTACAAATTTCTAGAATATCTTTTTCACTTGGAAGTTGTGGGGTAGGATGTGTAGATAAATGAAAAAAAAAAATTATGCATTTTAATTCTAGGCTATAAGGCAACAAAAGGTGAACATTTTGAATAGGCACTGTATATATGTGTGTGTATATATATATATACCCCCCTTGGACTTTTCCACATTTTGTAGTGTTACAACCTGGAATTAAAGATGGAATTAAGATTTAATTAGGATTTTTGTCACTGATCTACACAAAATAGTCCATAATGTCGAAGTGGGGAAAAAAATCTATATATTTTTCAAAATTATTTACAAATAAAAAACTGAAAAATCTTGATTGCATAAGTATTCACCTCCTTTGCTGTGACACCCCTAAATAAGCTCTGGTGCAACCAATTGCCTTCAGAAGTCACATAATTAGTTGAATGTGTGCAATTAAAGTGTCACATGATCTCAGATTAAATACACCTGTTTCTGGAAGGCCCCAGAGTTTGTTAGAGAGCATATCTAAACAAACAGCATCATGAAGACCAAGGAGCTATCAAAACAAGTCCGGGATAAAGTTCTGGATAAGCACCAATCAGGGTTGGGTTATAAAAAAATATCTCAAATTTTGAACATCCCCCAGACACCGTTAAATCCATTATTAAAAAAATGGAAAGAGTGGAAGAGTGGCGAGAAGAAAGCCATTGCTGAAAAAAACCCATATCAAATCCCGTTTGGATTTTGCCAAAAGGCATGTGGGAGACACAGCAATCATGTGGAAAAAGGTTCTCTGGTCTGATGAGACCAAAATTGAACTTTTTAAGCCAACACTGCTCATCACCCTGAGAACACAATCCCCACGGTGAAGCATGGTGGTGGCAGAATCATGTTATGGGGATGCTTTTCATCGGCAGGGACTGGGAAACTGGTCAGGATTGAGGGCAAGATGGATGGAGCCAAATACAGGGAAATTCTAGAGGAAAACCTGTTTCAGTCTGCAAGAGACCTGGGACTGGGGCGGAGGTTCACCTTCCAGCAGAACAATGACCCTAATCACACAGCCAAAGCTACACTGGAGTGGTTTAAAAACAAGAACCTGAATGTCTTAGAATGGCCCAGTCAAAGCCCAGACCTCAATCCGATTGAGAATCTGTGGCAAGACTTGAAAATTGCAGTTCACCAACGAACCCCATCCAACTTGACAGAGCTTGAGCAATTTTGCCAAGAAGAATGGGCAAAAATTGCAGGATCCAGGTGTGCAAAGCTGGTAGAGACTTACCCAAAAAGATTCACAGCTGTAATTGCTGCCAAAGGTGGTTCTACCAAGTATTGACTCAGGGGGGTGAATACTTATGCAACCAACAAATGTCTTTTTTTGTTTAATTAACTTTTGTGTCACAATAAAAAATATTTTGCACCTTAAAAGTGTTAAGTATGTTGTGTAAATCAAATGGTAAAAATCCCAATTAAATCCATTTTAATTCCAGGTTGTAACACTACAAAATGTGGAAAAGTCCAAGGGGGGTGAATACTTATGCAAGGCACTGTATATATACAGTGTATGTATAAAACAGCATCTCTTTTAATACACATATAAACTTGTATTGTACTTGATTTAACAGAGATGTATGGAGTTCGGGGTCCATAGTTGAGGAGGTAGGAGACATATCAACCACACACAAAGAAAAGGTTGTGGCACTCAAGCTGGGTTTATTGTTCAGCAGGAGTCCAAGTAGCATAGCACTTTGTAGTGATAACAAACATACACAATAATAATGCAGCGTCAGGAACAGTAGTGAACATCCCAACATCCTCCTACCCACTCTCTCTCTATACTCTGTGTTACACAGCTTTGTACAGCCAAAGGGGCGATGCAAGGGAATGAACGTATTTCCACTATCATGCTAATATGAGCACACACAGAAAATACATGTACATTGCTATACATATAGCATACCGTATATGGGTTCATTACAGATGTCCGGACAGATGCCTAGTGCAGAATGTACACTGATAGCAAGTCCTTCAGGCGCCTGCTTGAATATTTCGCCAAACATATCACAAAGCATTGTGGGATATTGGAGGATACACAAAAATTATGTTGTTTGGTATTACATCATCCACACTTCTGATAAACTGCACTACTTGATGCGATTTAATTTAGAACCGGACTCGAGACTACACTTGGTGTGTTCAGAGGCGGAACGTGAGTTGTGAAGAGGACTAAAACTAAAACTAAAACATAACAATTGCTATGTGTGCTAGTTTAGGCTGGCACGATATTTGTTGTGTTCCATGTCTGTGTGTTAGTCTGTTTGTTTTGGCCACCATGCCGTTTTCTTTCTGTGTGTAGTGTTTTTAGTTCCTGTTTGTTCAAACCTTTTATTTGGTTAATTTATTATTTACAATAAACTCGCACAACAGCACTTCATTTACTCACAGTACTGTGTGTTTCTTCCTAGCCTGACGTCACCACACGAGCCATCGTGTCACATATGGTGTCAAGAAGTGGGAAACAGCACCTTCAAGACTCAGGCCAGGAGAAGTATTGCGGATGCAGTTTATTTTTTTTGTTTTGAACTGACCTGGTTCTATATTCAGCTGCGTCAGGAGGAGGGGGCACCCCAGTGTGAAAAGTGCAGGGAGTTTGGACATCTCCAGGGGGAATGCCCATACGAGGACCCCCTTTTCTGGGAGCTGGACAACTAGTTCAACCTCAAGAGGCGAGCTAAAAAGCCAGAGCATCCACAGCCCAAGAGGTGGGAGGCCGGGTGTCAACAGCCCAAGCAGGGGAAGCCTGTGTGTCCAGAGCCCAAGAAAGGGAAGCCCAAGTCTCCAGTGACCAAGGGAGAGTCGCACCAGTCTACAGACTACATGCTGCTCCTGCTGCCATCGCTAGAGGGAGACTACCTGCTGCTCCCACCTCCACCGCTAGAGGGAGACTACATGCTGCTTCCGCCTCCACCACCAGAGGAGCTGACGCTACCTCCCAAGGATCAACTCCTGCCTGAGCCTACAAAGCCTGCTCTGCCTAGGGCTGCCGATCTTGTACCGCCTAGGGCTGCCAAGCCTGCACTGCCCTGGGAGGCCAAGCCTGCACCGCCTGGGGAGGACTGCTCGCCATCGCCTGGAAGGGGGCTGCTCGCAATCGCCTAGGGATGCTTGTTTGCCATCGCCCGGGGAGGCCTGCACCACACTGCCAGGGGATGCCTGCTTGTCATCACCCGGGGCTTTGTTGCATCCAGCAGCAGTATTTGCACTGCCAGAAATTCTGGGGCCGGAGCCCAACAAAAGGGAACCGCCGGCTACAGAGAAGGGGGAGAGGTGAGGAGACCACTTCCACCCACAATAGCTGCACTGCCAAAGTACGCAGCACCGCTGCCACTGCTGGAGTATCCCACACTGAGGGCAGCCTAACCGCTGCCAGCACCACCGCCAACGCCCAGGGATGCCTGTTCATCACTGCCTGGAGGTCATTTGCTACTGACCCCTGGGGATTTGCTGTGGCCTGTGGCGGAGTATGTCACACCACTATGCCATTGGTGGCATTTCCTCTGCCGGGACCGCCTGTGCTGGAGGAGCCAACCTCACTGCTGTTAGCATTGCCACTGCCAGCGTTGCCACTGTCGGCATTGCCACTGCCATGGGTCACGCTTTATTTTAAGGACCATTTTTTTTGTTTATTAACTGTTAACAAACATTGTTAACTTTTAGCTAAGGGTTAGGGTTAATAAAATTCTGATTTAACTTGCTAAACATTACTACAGTAACAATTTGAACCGATTTCAAGCATATGATTGATTAGTTATTGATAATCCATAGGGCTCTGGTGTTTGCAGTTTTAGCTGGCCTATTATATTATTAACTAACAGTTAACAGAAAATAAATAATGTACATTAACATGTTTATTAGCTGTTTGCTAACAGTTAATAAACCGAAAAAACGGCCCTTAAAATAAAGCATGACTCTGTCAGGATTGTCCCGGCTGGGGGAGCCAGCCAGGGCGCTGTCTGCACATCTGCTGACAGCATTTCTGCTGTCCGCATTGCCGCTGCCAGCATTGCCCTTAGCAGCATTTCCATTGCTGGGGTGTGCCACCCCGCTGTCAGCCTTTCCGCTGCAAGCAGGGCCCGTTGAGGAGGACCTTGCCCCATGTCAGCATTTCCGCTGACAGCATTTCCATTGTCCACAATTTCACTGCCAGCATTGCCAAGAGCAGCATTTCCGCTGCCAGGATTGCTCTGGCTGGAGGCGCCAGCCTTGCCTCTGTCGGCATTTCCGGCTAACAGCATTGCTTCTGGCAACATTGTTGCCCGCGGGTCCATTGATGCCTCCGTTCTTGGCCCAGGAGTACACACAAGACTTTTAGGATTTTAAGGGGGGAGGTGGCCTTTAAGGTCATGTGCGCTGCGCCCAAGGAAGGAGATATGTGGCGGGTTGCCCCGCCCCGTGCGTATTTTGTGTTATGTTTTATGTGGTGTGTATGCATTGGTGCACAGTGTGGGTTATGTAGCATGGGTGATTTAAAATGTATATTTGTATTTAGGCACGGGGATTGCACAATCACTTCAGGTGAAGATTAAAAAGGTATATTGGTATGTGAGCATGGGGATGTCTGCGTGTGTGTGTGGAATAATGGGTGACAGGGAGGAAGTTAAAATCCTTCCTGCAAAAACACGTGGCTGGAGCCGTGAATTGAATAAGTGATTAAATGGTTAATTAAAGCTCCAGCCACAGGTGTATAAATAGGGTGATCACGGGTGATAAAGGGTTGGTGTGTTCAGAGGCGGAATGACAATGTGCTTGCTGTGGTGTATTTAATATCAAAAATAGCAGAACGAACACGCTGCAATTTAAACTTGTTTTTACTGAAAAATAAATGGTAACATTTAATATTGTACGTAAGAGCTGTCTGTGTTGCAGTACATGCTGTTAGATCAGGACTTGACTAATGCTGAGCATGAGAGCTGCAGCATGCTGTTTCCCATATTACAACTGTACACAATGAAAGGTGCGGTCACCAATTCCACACACATTTTCAGTCTTCTATTACTGGGGCCTTTAATGCTTCAAATGTCCATTTTTCTTGTTGATCTTGCCTTGCTGTGAGCAGTGCTGAAATAAAACTCCTTCGTTTCACTAATGAGTAACTTTGTCAGACACTACAAGCAGACCACTACTAGTTTAGCACATGCTTAAACCATCCAAAAATGTGTCAATGCATGTGGCAAAGTGCCCCCCCTGTGTATGTTATATGTTACGTGTTGTGTGTAAATGTTGGTGTATAGTCCTTGGTACACGGGATATAAACGGGTCTGTGTAACACAAGTGTTTAAAATGTATATTTGTATTTAGGCACGAGGATGGCACAGCACTTCACGTGCAAGTAAAATGTAATATGTGAGCACGGGGAATTGCACTTTATTGATTCACGTGCAGTTGTACCGCGACTCCAATTGAATGATTGATTAGCAGTCGAGTCTCGGTACAACTGCATATATAGAGGCACATTTCATTCAGTCGGGGTTGGGTGTTCGGTGAGTGGAGAACGGGAGAGAGAGGAGAAAAGAAAGTAAAGTAAAGTAATTAGTGTTTTCACTCACCGTGTTTGTCCGTTTGTCTGTTCACTGTTTAGTCTGTTTTGTTTGTCTCTTTAATTTGGCGTATAGTGCCGTGTCCCGTGTTTTTGTGTTTAAAACCTTTTATTTTCTGTTCTGTTCTGTTTATTAAATGCTGAGCGCAATCACGCGCCCAGCTTCACCAAACCACATCTCTCTGTTTATTTACTTCCTGGCTCTGGTCTGACGCCACCCACTCCGGCCGTCTTTGTGACACGTGGTGTCCAGAAGAGGGATCAACAGCGCCTCCAGGACTCAGGCGAGAGCAGTAACCGCAATTTGTTGTTTAAAAAAAAAAAAAAAAAATGGAAGGCTGGAACTGGAGAGATGGCTGCAGTGAGCTGGAGGATCTCCTCGGGGGCCTGGAGGACCAAGGCTGGTGCCTTGCTTGTGGAGTATACGGGCACACAGTGGTTGTCTGCCCTTTCCAAGATGAGGAGAAACCAGCTCAAGGGAGGAAGGTAGGGAGAAGGAAGAGAACGGGGAAAGGAAAGCTGCAACAGCAACCACAACACCAGCCGGAGAAACAGCAGCCCGGGTGTCACTGCTGCGCTGAGCCTGGGCATTCCAGCACCAACTGCCCCTGGTACCCCCGCGGACAGCTACCCCAACTGTGCCCCATCTGCGGAGGTGAGCACTACGTGGCCTGCTGCCCTGTCCATCCAGAGAGGGAGGAGCAGGGGTCGCCTCAGTCTCCACCACCAGCAGGGGAAGGTAGACTGCTGCTCCCACCGCCCCAACCACAACTGCAACAGCGGCCAGAGGAGCCAGAGAACCTGTTCCCCTGGTGCACCTGGTGCGGAAAGATGGATCACCGCTGGAGGGACTGCTCCGAGGTGCCACCGAGCTGGTGCGGGCGGTGTGAGGAAGGGGGACACGACTGGTAGGGATGCCCCTATGCCAGCTCGCCAGTACCTGAGTGGGAGGAGCCTGAGCGTCCACAGCCCAAGCGGGAGGAGCCTGAGCATCCACAGCCCAAGCAGGAGGAGTCTGAGCGTCCACAGCCCAAGCGGGAGGAGCCCGAGCGTCCTACGCCTGAGTGGGAGGAGCCTGAGCGTCCTACGCCTGAGTGGGAGGAGCCCGAGCGTCCTACGCCTGAGTGGGAGGAGCCCGAGCGTCCTACGCCTGAGTGGGAGGAGCCCGAGCGTCCTACGCCTGAGTGGGAGGAGCCCGAGCGTCCTACGCCTGAGTGGGAGGAGCCCGAACGTCCTACGCCTGAGTGGGAGGAGCCTGAATGTCCTACGCCTGAATGGAAGGAGTCGGTGCGTCCACAGCCCAAGAGGGAGGAGTCGGTGCGTCCACAGCCCAAAAGGGAGGAGTCGGTGCATCAACGGCCCAAGAAGAGGAAGGTAGAGCGTCCACAGTCTCCACCAGCAGAGGGTGAATGCCTGCTGGGTCCCTGTCCACCAGCAGAGGGTGAATGCCTGCTGGGTCCCTGTCCACCAGCAGAGGGTGAATGCCTGCTGGGTCCTTGTCCACCAGCAGAGGGTGAATGCCTGCTGGTCTCCCCTTCCGAGGCAGAGCCGCACCAGTCCCCTGAAACAAGGGTAGACTACACGCCGCTCCCACCTCCACCGCCAGGAGACTACACGCCGCTCCCACCTCCACTGGCAGGAGCAGAGCAGCAGGAGCTGCCTCTGCCTCTGCCACCTTCACCGGCAGGAGACTACACGCCTCCGCCACCTCCACCGGCAGGAGCAGAGCAGCAGGAGCTGCCTCTGCCTCCGCCAACCCCACCAGCAGAGGAGGAATGCCTGCTGGTAACACTTCCCCAACCAGCAGAGGATGAATGCCTGCTGGTATTACTTCCCCCACCGTCACCTGGAGAGGAGCAGGAGCTGCCTTTCCCTTCACCAGAAAAACCAGGACTAGATGCTGGCGGTCCTCAGCAGCCCTTACATAGGCTGCTGAGGGAAGCACGGGGAAGAACCGCCCGGCCGCAGAGGTCGAGAAGCGGGCCAACACCCGCACCCCAGTTTGTCCTGACTCCCTGCCTCGCTTCGCCCAGGGATGCTCGCCACGCTTCGCCCAAGGATGTCTGTCTGGCATCGCCTGGGGTTGCCAGCCGCTCCGCATCGCCTGGGGTTGCCAGCCGCTCCGCATCGCCTGGGGTTGCCAGCCGCTCCGCATCGCCTAGGGTTGCCAGCCGCTCCGCATCGCCTGGGGTTGCCAGCCGCTCCGCATCGCCTGGGGTTGCCAGCCGCTCCGCATCGCCTGGGGTTGCCAGCCGCTCCGCATCACCTGGGGCTGCCTTTTGCTCCACACAGGGTGCAGGGTGCGAGGGAGAAGTGGAGCTCCCGCTGCCGCCTCTATGGCCAGGGGCTCCCCTCCCAAGTTCGCCTCCCGAGGGTCCGCTGCTGCTGCCGTCGCCTCCCGAGGGTCCGCTGCTGCCGTCGCCTCCCAAGGGTCCGCTGCTGCTGCCGTCGCCTCCCGAGGGTCCGCTGCTGCTGCCGTCGCCTCCCGAGGGTCCGCTGCTGCTGCCGTCGCCTCCCGTGGGTCCGCTGCTGCTGCCGTCGCCTCCCGAGGGTCCGCTGCTGCTGCCGTCTCCTCCCGAGGGGCCGCTGCTGCTGCCGTCTCCTCCCGAGGGCCCGCTGCTGCTGCCGTCGCCTGGGGTCGCCAGGGATCCTGCTTCGCCTGGGGTCGTCGAGGGTCCTGCGTCGCCTGGGGTCGCCGGGGCCTCTGCTTTGCCTCGGGTCGCTACACTGTGGCCGGAGCTCCATGAAGGGGAGCTGCCGGCCATAAAGAAAGGGGGGGAGGTCAGGAGACCAGCTTCCCCAGCCGCATTTCCGTGGCAGGAAACACGGTGGCCGGAGCCCCACGGAGGGTAGCTGGCGGCCACAAAGAAGGGGGGGGAGGTCAAGAGACCAGCTCCCCCCGCAGCAGTTTCGCTGCCGGAAATTGGGTGGCCGGAGCCCCACGGAGGGGAACTGCCGGCCATGAAGAAGGGGGGGGTATATGTGGCAAAGTGCCCCCCCTGTGTATGTTATATGTTACGTGTTGTGTGTAAATGTTGGTGTATAGTCCTTGGTACACGGGATATAAACGGGTCTGTGTAACACAAGTGTTTAAAATGTATATTTGTATTTAGGCACGAGGATGGCACAGCACTTCACGTGCAAGTAAAATGTAATATGTGAGCACGGGGAATTGCACTTTATTGATTCACGTGCAGTTGTACCGCGACTCCAATTGAATGATTGATTAGCAGTCGAGTCTCGGTACAACTGCATATATAGAGGCACATTTCATTCAGTCGGGGTTGGGTGTTCGGTGAGTGGAGAACGGGAGAGAGAGGAGAAAAGAAAGCAAAGTAAAGTAATTAGTGTTTTCACTCACCGTGTTTGTCCGTTTGTCTGTTCACTGTTTAGTCTGTTTTGTTTGTCTCTTTATTTTGGCGTATAGTGCCGTGTCCCGTGTTTTTGTGTTTAAAACCTTTTATTTTCTGTTCTGTTCTGTTTATTAAATGCTGAGCGCAATCACGCGCCCAGCTTCACCAAACCACATCTCTCTGTTTATTTACTTCCTGGCTCTGGTCTGACGCCACCCACTCCGGCCGTCTTTGTGACAATGCACCATTTTAATCCCTTGTTTCAGTAAGCTAATAAAATCAGAGTAGGAATGAGTTACTTTATTTTTACATAAATACAATTCAGTTTGTCACAAATTAATCTGGCAAGACACATTTTTAGATTATAGACTAACAAAGTTGATATGTCACTTCCCTGGATAGTATTCAAGTAAAATGTTTGATGATAATTTCATTGTACTTTGGGGACATCAGCTACTTTTTTAGCCTGAGGAATTTGCCTACCTGCTGAGATTTTAACAAAATATTTTCAAACATCACTGGGAACAGCATTGTCATCACCAAGAATATCCAAAGCAAAGCTCTGCAATACAAATCAGTAACATGAATAAGTTTATAACCCACAAAGCGCAATTAAAACATACACAGCTGCAAACCTAACAAAACAAATCTTGTCAATAGGATGCCAACGTCTTGTTAAACATCATCATTGGACACTGTAAAGTCTGTTTGTAATTGGTAACATCATCACTGTGTCCATTCAGCATTAGCCATTAGTCTGCTAACCCTTAATGAAAGCTAAATGTAATGTCCACCATTCATGTGTATACATCATCACCCAATTACCCTGGTCCTAAAATCTGAGATCAGTCATTGCCTCATTTCATTTGGATGAAACAACTTACTGCTGAGTTCACTCATCTGCAGCATTTTCCTCAATATGAATCAGTCAGAACGTAATCCAAAATGTTCCTTCATCTAACATATTTTCCCCTCTAGCTGTGACTGAAATAAATCACAGCAGTCACTTAATTTGACTGACAAGTCTCCAACTTCCACAAATTCCAACACATTTTTTTAAAACTAAAATAAAAATGGGAGTTTTTGGGGGCGTAATGACTGCCCATCTCTAGAACCACACACATATTAAAGAGAAAGTAGCTTCAAATTATATAACCAAGTACATGATCAATATAAAACATGTAGATATAACCAAGTACGTGATCAATATTAAACATGTAGATATAACCAAGTACGTGATCAATATTAAACATGTAGATATAACCAAGTACGTGATCAATATTAAACATGTAGATATAACCAAGTACGTGATCAATATTAGGGGGTATTCACACTGGGTTAATTTCAAACGTCCTCAGTTCGGTTCATTTGCTTTGAAACAATGTATCAATATGCTAACGGTTCACACTTGCCTTGTGTACAAACGTACTGAGTTTGTTTGGAAATTAACTGGGGCTCGTTTTCGTCGTTCACGTCCGTGTTTTCCCAGGACTCAGTTCACTTGTGTTCATATTGAAATCAAGTGAACTCGTTTTTTATTAATAAAAGACCATCGGATGTTTACATTTTCTTGCATTGCTTCTTCACACTATGTAAATATTCAAATACAATAGTAGTACAGTAGCCTACTGTATATATTGTTTAATGTTTTCCTTTTTTTTCATTTGTATAAAATCCTCGTAAAAAGAGAAAAAAATAACTACGGTATTGTAATAATGACAACATACATAATGGAATGTATTTTTTAGGGATATAGCTCCTCGTGTAAAACATTAGCATAGAGTGTGTACAGCGATAAAGAAATAAATTGTGTTTTATTTCATTTATGCAAGACAACAGCGAACACGTAATTCATACCTGGGAACTATTTGGCAAACCCAGAGACTGACATCCTACTGTAGAGCATTGTTTTCTTTCTTTAAGTTTACTAAACCAAAATCAGGAACATAAAATAATTTAGAAAAAAAAAAAAAATCTGGTCCTTTTTTTAAATACAATATTTTGTATTTTAGTTTTTTTTTGGGGGGGGCACTGGTAAACATATTTACGTACGCACCAAGCATAACTTTGCCCAAACAGACGTTTGTTAAAAACTGGACAACGAGCCAAAACGGAATGTTTAACTTAAATACTGTATATATTGTATAATAAAGTGGGTACTTGCACAGCATCGTATACAGTAATCCACATGCAGCTGTATTTTCTGCAAATGTGATTTTTTTTTCCAATGTCAGTGATGAATCATGAAAGCGATTGGAGGCAGTTCATATCATTCAACATGAACTTGAACAATTCTACAAAAATAAAGAAAACAGTTTTTGTTTTTTTGTTTTATTTTAAAGAGGTTATAGCAATCGCACCAGCCAACCGCAGCCACGGTAATTTTAATAAATTCCCAGGTATGTTGATATTACAGCGAATACTTTGGGTTTTGTCAGTCTGATTGTTATTTTTATTCTTTTCTGATCAAATTTCTTACAATGCCGTTGTTTCCCCCGTTGTCCATATCACTCATCTGGACATTTTGACCACCTGTTTGTGTATGCAGTAACTGTACACTACTGTACAGCCAAATCTACCGGGTTTGTTTCCTGTTTGCAAAAGTACCGAGACCGTCCAGTGTTCACATTCACGTTTTTTAAGCGAACCGAACTCAGTTCTTTTGCCAAACGGTCAGAGACCATCTCTTCTAGTGGTCTCAGTTCTAACTTTGATGTTCACACTGGTCTCCAAACGAACTGAACCGTACTGAGTACGAAAAAAAGTGTGAACAGGCCCTTGAATGTCAGTTTATCAGACAAGATGATTATCGGTTGTTAGTTGCGTTGGAAATTATATCCTGTGGTTACTTAGTAAAGCTCAGCGACACAGCATTTGACAGGTTGCACAAAATGAATAAGCGGGTTTGTGAGATGATATTAGAGAGGTAATTTCTCAAAGAAACTATGGTGAATTGCGAGTGGTTTTTCAAAAATCATGAAGCAGCAAGTGAGTTTTAGGAAGCACTTGCACACAGAGGAAGAAAGAAATACTCACTTAAAATTAAAAACGCCATAATCCACCCGGGTCGGGTAGCAGGGCTCTACTGGAGATATCTGCTGCTTTGAAAGTTGTCTGATTGGGATATACAAAAAAAAGGCTCCAGCACATTAACCTTGTTAGTAGGCCTATATGTCTTTCAAAATTACACATTCAAATATACAAGTGATTATATCTATTATATAAAAATATTGATTAACGTGTGTGACAGAAAGACAATGATTCTTGGTGGTAAATCTCCCTCTCGACCTGTGAGGACACTAAGTAACGGGAACAGAATACTCTGTACTACTTGGCCTGACACTTCGTTCCGAGGGTTAAAAGGAAGTCGGTCACGTAGAAAAGAGACAGAGCTTCGGTACACTAACTCACTGACCAGGAGGGGAAATGATGTGGCAGCTGCAGATCATAAAAAGCAGCTGCAATTGTTTACCAAGGGGTCATGAGTGATGGTATAAATAGGGGTCGAAGCAAAGTTATCTGTTCCTTCGTTTTGGTTGTGTCATTGACCTGGAGGGACCTGTACTGTTGATGAAATAAATTGTGAGTGTTTGTTTGTACTGTCTATTGCTGAGTGTATTCACTAGACGGCTAACACGTTCCGGAGCTGTCGCCAGAGGCCAGCACAAACCCGGAACAGCACTTCACTTGTACCACTGTAAAACTGTATTGCACCACAATCACTAATTCACGCACTAACCAGACTTGTGTATGTGGGGATACAAGAATGGGACTATTATTTCTGGACCAGCTTGGGGAATTATAAATGGAAGTAATACATACCGCTGTATTACTTACCATCATTATTATTTCCTGTTGTTTGTCTATTTATTTTGGCCTCAAGTGTCATAACCTGTGTTTTGTTCAACCTTTTATTTTTGTTTGTTTATTAAACGCACTGAGCGCAACCATTGCGTCTCAGTTTCAACTCCAGTACTGTCTTTCTGTGTGTTACTTTCTGGCCTGACGTCATCACTAGAGCTAGCCTGTCACACGTGGTGTCAGAACCGGAACAACAGTGCCTCCGAGACTCAGGCCAGAAAGAGTACTGTTTGTTTAAAAAAAAAAAAAAAAAGGGAAAACACGGCAGAAGACAGCAACAGCAGGAATGGAGAGAGGTCCCGGAGCATCCACAGCCCAGGAGGACTTGGGAACTGGGAGGACCTCCCGAAGGTTGTTGACCTGCTGTGGGCCATAGATGGGGAACATTGGGAACGCTGGGAACAATACTACTCCCCGGTGCCCTTTATGAATCCGGCAGTCGTGGTGATCAACTACTTGGTTGCCGATATGGGACTGCCACAGCAGGTTGCATTCCAGGTATGAGGAGCCATGCCTACCTGCACCCTCACTGGGCTAGAGGAAGAATGCCTGCTGTCCCCATCTCCACCAGCAGAGGAAGAATGCCTGCTGTCCCCATCTCCACCAGCAGAGGAAAAATGCCTGCTGTCCCCATCTCCACCAGCAGAGGAAAAATGCCTGCTGTCCCCATCTCCACCAGCAGAGGAAGAATGCCTGCTGTCCCTATTTCCACCAGCAGAGGAAGATTGCCTGCTGTCTCCATCTCCACCAGCAGAGGAAGAATGCCTGCTGTCCCCATCTCCAGCAGCAGAGGAAGAATGCCTGCTGTCCCCATCTCCACCAGCAGAGGAAAAATGCCTGCTGTCCCCATCTCCAGCAGCAGAGGAAGAATGCCTGCTAGTTTCCCCTTCCGAGACAGAGGGAGAAACGCACCCATCCCCTGCAAGTGAGGGAGAGTCACACCAGTCCCCTGCAAGAGAGGGAGAGCCGCACCAGTCCCCTGCAAGAGAGGGAGAGCCGCACCAGTCCCCTGCAACAGCAGGAGACTACACGCTGCTCCCTCCTCCGTCGCCAGGAGACTACACGCTGCTCCCACCTCTGTCACCAGGAGACTACACGCTGCTCCCACCTCTGTCGCCAGGAGACTACACGCTGCTCCCATCTCCGTCGCCAGGAGACTACACGCTGCTCCCACCTCCGTCGCCAGGAGACTACACGCTGCTCCCATCTCCGTCGACAGGAGACTACACGCTGCTCCCACCTCCGTCACCAGGAGAGTACACGCTGCTCCCACCTCTACCACCATCTCCACCAGGAGCAGAGCAGCAGGAGCTGCCTCTGCCTCCACCACCTCAACCGCTTCCACCACCAGGAGGAGAGCAGCAGGAGCTGCCTCTGCCTCCACCACCTTCGCCACCAGGAGGAGAGCAGCAGGAGCTGCCTCTGCCTCCGCCACCTCCACCGGCAGGAGCAGAGCAGCAGGAGCTGCCTCTACCTCCATCGCCTCCACCGGCAGGAGCAGAGCAGCAGGAGCTGCCTCTACCTCCACTGCCAGGAGCAGAGCAGCAGGAGCTGCCTCTGCCTCCACCACCTCCACCGGCAGGAACAGCGCAGCAGGAGCTGCCTTTGCCTCCACCACCTTCAACGGTAGGAGCAGAGCAGCAGGAGCTGCCTCTGCCTCCGCCACCTCCACCAGCAGAGGGTGAATACCTGCTGGTTCCGTCTCCCCCAATGTGGGAGGACTGTTTGCCGCTCCCACCTCCACCACCAGAGGAGCTGGAGCTACCTTCACCACCCGAGGGAGAGGAGCTGCAGCTGAATTTACCATCGCCCGGGGATGCCTTCGCACCGCCCAAGGATGCCTGCTTCGCTTCGCCCAAGAATGCCTGCCTTGCTTCGCCCAAGGATGCCTGCCTCACTTCACCCAAGGATGCCTGCCTCACTTCGTCCAAGGATGCCTGCCTCGCTTCGCCCAAGGATGCCTGCCTCGCTTCGCCCAAGGATGTCTGCCTGGAGACCACCAACCCCAGCAGGAGTTTCGGTGCCGGAGATCGTGGGGGAGGTCAGGAGACCTGCTCCCACTGCAGCACTTGTGTTGCAGGAAGTGCTGTGGCCAGAGCCCCACGGGGGGGGGGGGGGGGGGGATCTGCTGGCTACGAAGAAGGGGGAGGTCTGGGGACAACCTGCCCCTGCAGCTTTTCCGCTGCCAGGACTGCCCCGGCTGAAGGAGTCAGCCTGGGAGCTGTCAGCAGTTATGCCGACAGCATTGCCAGTAGCAGCCTGGCTACTGGCAACATTGCTGCCCATGAACCCCTTGAAGTCCCTTTTCTTGGCCCGGGACTTTGAGCGAGACTTTTGGGATTTTAAGGGGGGAGGTGGCCATTGAGGCCATGTGTGCACAAGGGGGGGGGGGGGATATGTGTCAATGTGCCCCGCCCCTGTGTGCATTTGTGTGTTTTATGTTGTATGTAGTGTGTAAATGTTGGTGTATTGTAGTTGGTACATGGGATATAATGTGAGTAATGAGCACGAATATTTAAATTGTATAATTGTATTTAGGCACGGGAATTGCACTTCACTTCACGTGCATTTAAAGTATTTAATATGTGAGCACGGGGTTGCACAGGATTAGTTCACGTGCTGGGATTCAAGTGAATAATTAATTGGTAATTGAATCCCACCACAATTGTATATATAGATGCACGTTTTACTCACTCGGGGTTGGGTGTTCGGTGAGTAGTGAATGGGAGAGAGAGGAGGAGAAAAATAAAGTAAAATAATTCAAAATAATTCATAACAATTGCTGTTTACGATACTTGTTTGTTTTGACTCACCATGTTTGTTTGTCTGTTAGTCCACTGTTTAAGTGTTAATCTGTTTTGTTTGTCTATTTATTTTGGCCTCAAGTGGTGTGTCCTGTGTTTTGTTCAACCTTTTATTTTTGTTTGTTTATTAAACGCATTGAGCGCAACCATTACATCTCAGTTTCAACTCCAGTACTGTCTGTCTGTGTGTTTCTTTCTGGCCTGATGTCATCACTAGAGCTAGCCTGTCACAATCACGCATCACTTTCAGTGCTGCTGGAGGCGCTGGACAGCAGACAGGAGGCTGCAGAGAGATGGAGAGAGGAGCGATACACGGCATTGGTTGAGAAGGTTGGTCTGGCGATCCAGACCACAGTACCAACGGCACACGTGATGATGGCCCCAAAGGCAAGGTTACTGAAAATGATGGCGGAGGATGACCCCGAGGCTTACCTGGTCGCTTTTGAGTGGCTGGCTACCACCGCGTCATGGCGCAGAATGTACTGGGCTAGCCAGCTGGGATCCTGCCTTATCGGGGAGGCTCAAGCAGCGTATCAGGCCATGATGGACACCGAAGCCGTCGACAACGACCTGGTAAAACGAGCCATCCTACGCCGGCTCAACATTACGGAGGAAACGCACCGGGTACGATTCCGGGAGTACCGAAGATCCCCAGATACACGCCCCAGGGTGGTTGCGCAGCAGTTGTGTTACCACATGGTTAAGCCCCGCCATGAAAACGGGTCTGCAAATGGGCGAAGCTATAACAGTGGAGCAATTCTGCCATGTGGTCGGCACCGAAATCCAGTTATTGATACAACGCCACAACCCCGCCACCCTGGAAGCAGCGATAAAACTGGCTGAGGATTTTTAGGACTCCTTGGTCTCAGCCTACACCAACCTGTCCACAGCTCCCGTCCACCGGAGCAGCGGCACACCACCTCCTCTCTCTGCTCCACCTACAACACCAGGACCGAGACCTCCTAGATCTCCAGCCCCAATGGGCAACCTTGCCTCCTCTTCATGGAGGTCAAGGTTGGCCCCCAGCGGGGGTAAAACTGCTACCCCTGCCCCGTTGCCATACCAACAACGAGACAAATGTTTAACCAATGTTCCCTCCTTCTCCCCTATCTGTTTTAGATGCAACCAACTGGGGCAGCAGGCCAGATCATGCCCATCGGCAATGGAGTGTGACGTGGCAGCATGCAATTGGGCATCTGAAGCAGGTAAGCGCTGGGAAAATGGTCGGGAGGGGCCGAGAAGGCGAAGTTACTGGGCCATCCAGGGCAGATGCTACTCCAGCCCCTCTCAATATACCGGACATGTGGTACTCAAGCGCGGACATAGTGTGGGGCCAACATAATGACCCGTCACTAGTGCAAGCATGGGGTCAGGTCTGGTTTATTGAAGGTAAGGATGTTGATGGCGCTGGGGCGCTAGTATATCCACACTTCAGTATCAAGGAGCAATTACTGTATAGGGTAAGTCTAGCCGTGGGCACAGGACAGGCTGTAACACAATTATTGGTTCCCCCGTCTTGTCAGACCGAGGTCATGAGGCTGGCGCATGATATCCTTTTTGCGGGGCACCTCGGAGCTGACAAGACAAGGGAGCGGATATTGGCTCGATTCTATTGGGTAGCTCTTCATACTGATGTGTCGAAATATGTAGTCACATGCCCAGACTGCCAGCGAGTAGCGCCGGGTCGAGTGCGCCCCACCCCTTTGGTTCCACTGCCGATTATTTCCACTCCTTTTGAACGCATTGCAATAAACATAGTGGGCCCTTTGCTACCTTCTGACTCTGGGTATATATGCATATATTAGTAGTGGTAGATTATGCAACGCAATACCCAGAGGCAGTTCCATTTGAGGTCCGCTAGTGCTGCTGCAATAGCTACAGAGTTAGTGCAGATTATGGCTAGAGTAGAGTTCAAAATATTGCCTGGAAGGTATCCTGGACCTAAATTAGTTTGGGTGGTAAGATTAATTCATTTCTGTTTAAATCACATTCAAGCCAAGTTTTATTGCTTGATATTTTGTACATTTGAAATCTTATAATTGTATGACGGATTTGCTACATTTATTGCCTACTCTGACAGCCCTACCATTGCTAGAAGTGCTCTCTTCCTAAAACAACATTACTTTACATTATGCTCTTGCAAGCTTAAAAAGGTCATGTCGCACAGGGCTCAGGGTAAATTGGATTGATCTTCTGCCCTGTTTGGATAGGGGTTTAAAATGTGGTTATTTTACTTGGCCCAGAGCTGACATTTGTACTGCTCATTCTAAATGTTGCCAGTTTCTTTTTATCATCTCAGTAATAACATCAAAATCAGGTTTTATTTATCCTTCTCATGTATCACGGTGTAGCATCACCATAAATTGATTACTGCAATGATTTTTTTGTTTGTTTTTTTTGTTTTTTTCCAGATATCTAAACCACAATGCTTGTTTACAATAAATCGATACATATCAAAAATAGGATCTAGATAACAGACCAACCCAAACTTGGCTATTCTGTTCTGGCAAGCTTTGTACTACAGTTTGAACCTTATCTGCTACTGACCTAAACAATAATATGAGTCAACCTTACAAGTATCCCTGTCTTTGAATAATATATTAGTCTTATGTAGACTTGTACTTCTTTAGAATGGTGTTTGCATGAATTATTAGGCTATTTTGGGCTTTGGGATCTTTGTGGTTATCCTCCAGTATTTTAATGTTTTATTTTACATTTTTAAACTTACTTTTATTGACACTATTAATTTCAACATGATTCCCCATTTGGAATCTAACTGAGAATTGCTGAACTGAGTTGAAGGTGTTGGGGAACAGTAGAACTCAAGTGCTGGAAAAAAAAAAAAATGACAAGTTGCCATTTAATATTGGATTCTAAAAAAAGACATATGCATTATGTGTGAGAGTGTCACAGTTAAGTTTAAGTAAATGCTCTTTAATTGAAATATATTCTAATGTTCTTTTATATATAATATATGTCTAGCCCTTGTGGATTTTAAGTTGCCTTTAACACATTTAACAAATTGTAAATAAATGAAAACATGTTTCTGCTTTTATTGTCATCTTTGAACTGTGAAACTTTGTAAAATGTAAACCCCTTTTAATTTTTCCAGTTGTGACCCTTACACTTAAAGGCTTTGATGTGTGTTTGGAAATGTTGTGTCCCATTGTACATCCATGCGAAGTGGAGGTGGAGTCGTAGTAACCGAGGTTTGTGCTGGATAAGGAAAAAAATACAATGAAATGGAGGAAATTGCGGTACTTGAACTGATGTGTTGATGTTTTGGGAGTTTGAAAGCATCTGCCCAAATAACTGGAGTAACTGCAGTTTTTGCTGTCTTTCTTCTTTTCTCATTCTCTCATGCATCTCAAGCTGTTGCTGTCGACACCTGTCTTCATACTCCCGTCTCTCTACTAGTTTTATTTCCTCCCATCTCATTAATTCATCCAGCAGCTGATGTTGCCACTCCTTTTGCATCTCCCTGCTTCTCCTGTATCTTTGCTTCCTTTTCCATTTCAATAAACTGCTTTGTTGCAAATGACAATGCTTGTTCAAGCTTGCTTTTCTTCCTTTCTTTTTTTTCCTCCCTCCAGTTTCTATTAACAAAAAGACCCCTTGTTAGCTTATTTCAGAACAGAAGCACTAATAAAGACAGGGTTAGAAACTAACAATATTGTGTTACTAGTCCAAATGACTAGTACCTTTTGAAACTTGCTAGTCCTGATGTAAACTTGCAAGTCCTTATGTGAAGTGCCTGAAGTTGGAATCAACAACAACAGTTGGGGTCCCTAAAAATAGGCTTAGATTTTATTTTTCTAAAAAATAAACAGTTATAAATTTAGATTCCTTTTTTTTTTTTTTTAAACAAAGCACCTTACAGATCAATCGATCAGCTGTTTGCACCTCGTTACTGAGCGCTGAGACTGACACTGACATCACCAGACGGGATGACAGAGGAAAAAATTTTCTCAGCTGTGTCACCTTGCCGACCATGAAGCTCCGCCTGAAATTGTACATTACATGTGTTGCTATTTACAAAAATGCTGGCTGGCTATGAATATCTTCAATAATGAATGTACTCGCATACATATGCGGTCTTCACTAAAGTCCCAATTTAAAGACAGTAGGTTTCACTGTAGCCCTCGGGATGAAATTGTTAGCTAGGTGGCTATTTTTGTTTTAATTGGCAGTGGGAGAAAACTGCTTCAGCAAGTACAGTAGAATCTGCCACAACTGAAGGACGCTGTTCTACTATACTAATGAGTGCATAACAAATACAAAAGAGAAGACGGGGGGGGGAAACACAGATCTTTTCAAGAAAGCTGGGAGACTTTGTATAAATAGATTTTATATTTTTAAACGTTCCGCTTGTGAAGCATCCACACTATATCTGACAGAACAGGTGATTTATTTGCACATTATTTTCCCCCATTGGTGCTTGAGCCCCGGAGCGCTCACGGAATCCCCGCCTGTGGACCTATTATGGTTATGATTGAAGCCTGGTTTTCAAACGAACTGATTATCGCTCACCATTACTGTATTGGTATAAGAAAAGTGTGTTTTAAAAAAGTAATTTCAGCTTCCAGTCACTTAAAATATGCTGAAGATAATGTAAACAACACCATGCTACAGACGTGTTACTGTTTATAGATAAGAACTCAACTTTATTATGAATATATTGTGCTATGTTTTTTAGCAACATACTATGATAATGTTCACTATGGTTTTAAAATGTTTAGTAAAATGTGGCCTATTGTTTGACCCCGTTAGTACAACCGTCCCCCTTTGCTACTGACATCTAAAGTCAGGGTCGTAACCCAGTATATATCTCCACATTTTTGTAAAATGACTTACACTTACTTAAAAAGATGCAACGCATTTCATAAATTCAAACGATAAACTTCGCATCCCACACAGAGGGAGAACACAAACGTAAAACGCCATTAAGTGGGGTTGGCATTGCAGGGGAGATGAAGGGAGGTTTTAGTTCCGAGTGACAGTTTTTTAAGCATTATTTGTGAATGCTTATTCACCACTGCTACACCCCGTTCGAAAATGGACTTTCCTGCATTTTTTTAATGCAAGACTATCTGGTTCAGGTACTGTATTTAATTATTTACAAATGCTGCAGGGCTTTAGTTCAGTGCTCTTTTAACAAAATACTGAATTATTTAATTCCTGATAGAGAGAAATTACTTCACCTTCATTTGAACTGGAACACCAGCGTAGCTGGACTGGAGTTACAACATTACAGATGTGAATGGTGACTTCTGACAATTTTTGTTGCTACAAAATGCAGTTAAAAACAGATTGTATACTGCATTCAGAAGTACTTTCTGGACTAGTGGACACATCTACAGGTGCGAATCCGGCTCCATCTACCTCACCATCATCCGGTTCTGTTGATTGCTCTACCAAAACAAACCAATTACACATGACATAAGTTTACAGGGTGTGTGTTGTGCGTTTATAATGCACCTTATTAATATTGACCTGATCGCCTCCAGATTGTGTGAAAGTATTTTTAAGAAACAATATGCACTCAGAATACCACATTTTATCCTTTATTTGTAGGATGTGTACATTACATTAATCACAATACAGATTATTATATTAATGGTGACTGAATATGCAACGTCATATGCATTATTTATCAATATTGAGATTTACAAACTTACTATATATATATATATATATATATATATATATATATATATATATATATATATATATATATATATATATATATATTGTAAATTTTATCGTTTTAATGAAAGCTGGACGATGAAGAAATACTTACCATTCATGACTGACCATCATCGTCAAAAGTGTCAGTGTATTCAGTGCATTCCCCATTGCTATTTTCCGGGCTGGAGATCACTGTAGGTCCCATAGAATCCAAGATACATGGTGGGTTTATCTCTGGCCTGCTGCTCAGTATTTCCGAGAGTTCTGTAAAAAACTTGCAGGTTTTTCTTTGCTCTGATAACCCGCGAAAGAAGCAGCCCACGTATGTCCTTACAGAGAGCAGCATTCCATGCACTTCCATCCAGTTCTTTTTTAACCTTTTTTTCCATCCAAATAGTAAATAGTGCCTTAATTTCTGCATCGTCCCAGTTCCTACCTCTTAAAACCGACATTATTTAATCTACTACAGTTATGCTTAGCAACGTTAGCTCTGTTTTGTGCTCGATCTAGTGGGGGAGTGGTTTGAGCTACGTCACTGCATTGACCCGATAAGGCCAGCCCAGGGCCTGCGTTGGGTTCACACATACAGATAGGCCGGCCCTGAGGCAGCATTGACGACTTTAGGCTGCATCAAAAAGCTGGTCTAAAGCTGGGCCAGCCTAAACTGCAAGTGTGAACGGAGTCTGACATTCCTCCTCTGAACAACTCAACCAAGAATGAGAGGTTCCTGCCGCTTTTATGCAGCTGTGGCTGAGCTCGATTGCTTGTTAATAATTCAATCGGGCTCAGGATATTCTGCACATAAACTGATTTGGCAGGGAAGGTATTTAACCATTCACTGCCGACCTAAAACACCTGTGCACAAATATATACATTTTAAATAATAATAACTCAACACAAAACACAAAATACGTGCTGGGGTGGGGTGTACTCTGCCACAGTAAGAATCACAGAGTTGTCTCAGGTTCTCTCCCCTTCTTCCTCCAGCCTCTCAATTGGCCTGCTCTGAGAAGACAACCATTTTGTTCAGCAACAAGTCAAAGTGAGCTGTAACTGCAGCAAAAATGACCCTTAAACAAAAGTAAGCTGTAAAGGAAAACATACCAATGTATTTATTTACCTCAAACACATGTTTCCCCCTTACTTTTCTTCTCTTTGTATCCTTTTGATGCTGCTAGATGAAAATTGTTGACCATATGATAAAATAAAAAAAAAGCAAGTGGAATAATTGCTATAACTGACAACACATGTATGATCAATGTATTAATCATAAAGGTATACTTCTAGACTGCCATCCATGTTTTATGAATAGAGTCTGACAGCACTGCCTCTATTACTCTGTTTGGCAGCCAACAACTCGCAACACTGGAGCAAAATGAGAAAATAGCCCTCGTCAGCAACATTAAAAGGACCGTCTGTCCCATTCAGTGAAGTTGGTAGGATGAAAAGCAGATGATTTGTAATTCATTAAAGCGAGTAGTTACTGTAACTGAAATTATTCTACATTACTACATTATTCAACAAAATCACTTTCTTGGGGTCCTCATTCAAAATGTGTACCCTTACGTCTGTCTGCCACTTTTATCATAAGAGAATAGTGCTTGCGTCATGCCATACATTTTTGCTGCCATTTTTAATAATAAAAATGTATTTAAATAACTTATGAGTTAAAGCTTTGTGAAAAGGACCCATAGGGTTAATTTCAGTTTGAACAAAGCACTATATTATTATAGTAACATCAATTTATAGAAAATGAAGTATGCTGGATTAATTACCAAGGTAGTCCAACAGTTGTGGAAACATCCCACTTAGATGACCCTACCCCTTCAAACCCCAATATTCTAAATGAGACAAAGGGCTAAATCTACTCTTTACTCTATTCAGCAAAGCAGTGGTTCAGGAAGGGAACTAGCTTTTTTGTCTCATTTATAATTTATATTGCTCTTTTAAGATAGATTAAAATCGTAAACAGCAAACATATTAGGCCCCTCCATTACCAGAACATCTTCTCTATCAGCAAACTAAATTATGGGCACAGGTACCTCGAAGGGCAAGGCCAAAGGCCAAAGATGTAATGAAAATTAATTTCACATGAGTTTATATATACTGTGTATATAAAAATATGTGTTTACTACTGGTGTCTTGTCATGTCACCACTGTAAATTAGATATTTTATTTCAATGGTTTTTATCCGGGCCACATAAATACAGTTTAACTTAATATAATTTAATGATTGAGGACATCTGGACTTAACACTCTTCAAATTAATTAGAAACAACATATTGCCGTTCGACCTTCTCTACTGCAAGGGATTCATATTTCTCACATACTTTACTCCACAAATGGTCCTCATCATCTTTGATTATTTTGGTTTTTCATATGGGAATACCTTAATGCGTTAGGAAAAATATAACTTTATTAGCTTTCAAACAATCTGCATGCTTAGATTGAAGGTGACCCAGTGGTTGAGGAGTACAACACAGTACAATATATTTTGATTTGCTACATTTGCCATACATCCAGCAATAACATCCAGGGTCACCAATAGATTGATGTGTTATTAGAGAAACAACTTGGAGCAAGTTTCAGGAAGACATCTTGAATATTTTGGAAAATATGACCAATCAAATATGCTCCCTCTTCAGTGCCTGTTTTCAACCACCAGCCATTGTCAGCTATTGTTGAGGTGGTCCAGAGTGTGCTTTATGACTGTAGGTTGGCGCAGTTGACTATGTTTGTGCCTGGGTCCATTTCTGACTACTGAATAATCCACTTAGTGTTTCAGGTATTTGAATGTGACAGCTGTGACACCACTACTGAAGGAATTGCTCCAAAGGGGATATACCATTTTTGAACAAACTGTGTTAATACTAAAAATGTGTTAATACTGTGCTATACTAAAAATATCCCTATGCAACTAAATCTTCTATTTACTCAAAATGAAACTTGAAAGTAAATAAGATAGCCCCTTCTTGTTATATTCAGACTAATAAAAATGACCTTCAGTACCAGTCATTCTTCTCTATTGTACAGACTATCATCAGGTTCATCACTACAGTCTGCCCTCAGTTTAAAAGAAAACAACTCAACTGCTTGCAGTGTAAAAAACAGAAAACTATCTAGCAGTTTTCACAGTGTTTCATGTGTAAATATAATCTCCTTCCAAACAGTATCATAAATCAATTAATCAATCAATCTTTTTTTTAACCTGGTAAATCAGTTGAGAACAGATTATCATTTTCAATGATAACCTGATCAAGATGATCACAGAACTGCAGCAGCTTTCATAAAAATGACAGACATCACAAATAAGACAACATCCAACATGACAGACAAATGTTACTGTAGAACAGGTGGTAATGAAGTGCTAAAACAGTGCGCAGTCTAACAACTAAAAAGATCAACCTGCAAAAGTAGTTAGTTTCCACCTTATTTAAAGAGTATCTGTAGCCAGGAATACAAAACAATGTCTGCCAAAAGCAGTTGAAATCTTGGGAACAATCAATTAAAAAACTGTTCAATCTCAATTGATAGGCATTTTACCAGTTAATATTCAGTGAACATGTACCTAGTGAGAGCAAGAACCTACACATTCTTTTTGTATATAATTACAGATCATCAGAGAATCATGTTTTTCTCACTTTCAAGTGCTTGCAGTAAGCTTCAATTAATGGCACACTCATAGAGAGCACTACATGAAGATGCTTACCTTCTTACAGTTCAAGTAGCATACACTTGGATATTATTTTGTACCCTTTCCCTAATCTATGCATTTGTATTACTTTATCTCTAACTTCTGTAGAATGCTCTTTGGTCTTCATTTTCCTTCAGATTCACAGCCTGACCAATGATCCTTCAACAGTGGGGTTTTTATCCAGAAAATGTGACAGCAACTATAATGGTTCACAGGTGGAGGCCAATGGTAAGGTAATAGTGTCCTCGTTAGGGCAATTTCTTTATCGGTGTAAACTGGGAGCTTCCACAGCACAGGGGTTGAATACTTATGCAAGCAAGATATTTCAGTTTTTTATTTTTCTTAAAAATATTTCCCAACATAAAACCAATGTCCCCTTACAATAATTGATTTTGAGTTTCAGTGTTTTAAAATAAAATATCAAACAGAACGAAATTTCAATGTACCATTTGTAATTCAGTAATATGAGAGAATTGGTCAGGGGTCTGAATACTTTTGCAAGGCACTGTATATATATATATATATAGTGCCTATAGAAAGTCTACACCCCCTTTCAAAATTTTCACTTTTTGTTGCCTTACAGCCTGGAATTAAAATGCATTAAAATTGTTTTTTTTTTCATTGATCTACACATCCTACCCCACAACTTACAAGTGAAAAAAATATTCTAGAAATTTGTAGAAAATTAATTAAAAATAAAAACTAAATAGCTTGGTTGGATAAGTGTCCACCCCCTTGTAATAGCAATCCTAAATTAGCTCAGGTGTAACCAATCACCTTCAAAATCACACACCAAGTTAAGTGGCCTCCACCGGTGTTAAATTGTAGTGATTCACATGATTTTAGGATAAATTCAGCAGTTCTTGTAGGTTTCCTCTGCTGGGTAGTGCATTTCAAAGCAAAGACTCAACCATGAGCACCAAGGAGCTTTCCAAAGAACTCCGGGACAAAGTTGTTGAAAGGCACAGATCAGGGGATGGGAATAAAAAAATATCAAAGGCCTTGAATATCCCTTGGAGCACGGTCAAGACGATTATTAAGAAGTGGAAGGTGTATGGCACCACCAAGTCCCTCCAAACTGGATGACCGAGCAAGAAGGAGACTGATCAGAGAGGCTACCAAGAGGTCAATGGCAACTTTGTAAGAGCTACAGACTTTTATGGCCAAGACTGGTCAAAGTGTGCATGTGACAACAATATCCCAAGCACTCCACAAATCTGGCCTGTATTTTACTCAAGAAAGACCACCTTGAATCCTGTTTGAAGTATGCAAAAAACACTCAGGAGATTCTGTAGCCATGTGGTAAAAAGTGTTGTGGTCTGACGAAACTAAAATGGAACTTTTTGGCCTAATTTCAAAGCGCTATGTTTGGCACAAACCCAACACAGCGCATCACCCAAAGAACACCATCCCTACTGTGAAGCATGGTGGTGGCAGCATAATGTTATGAGGATGTTTCTCTTCGGCAGGGACTGGGGCACATGTCAGGATAGAAGGGAAAATGAATGGAGCAAAGTACAGAGAAGTCCTTGAGGAAAACCTGCTGCCCTCTGCAAGAAAGCTGAAACTGGGACGGAAGTTCACCTTTCAGCATAACAATGACCCAAAGCACACAGCCAAAGCTACACTGGAGTGGCTAAGGAACAAAAAGGTAAATGTCCCTGAGTGGCCCAATCAGAGCCCTGACCTAAATCCAATCGAAAATGTGTGGCATGACTTGAAGATTGCTGTCCATCAACGCTCCCCAAAGAACTTGACAGAGCTTTAACAGTTTTGTAAAGAAGAATGGTCAAATATTGCCAAATCTAGGTGTGCAAAGTTGGTAGAGACCTATCCCAACAGACGTAATTGCTGCCAAAGATGCTTCCACCAAGTATTTAACTCAGGAGGTGGAGACTTATCCAATTATGATATTTCAGTTTTGTATTTTTAATATATAATCTTTTTCTCAAGAAAAACTTTTTTCCCCTTAACAGTGTGGAGTATGGTGTGTAGATAACTGGAACAAATCATCATTTAAATGCATGAAACTCTGAGGCACTGACACAACAAAATGTGAAAAAAGTTCAAGGGGGTGTAGACTTTCTATAGGCACTATATATATATGTGTGTGTGTGTGTGTGTGTGTGTGTGTGTGTGTTTATGTGTGTGTGTGTGTGTATGTATCATACAAAATCTAAAACACTACCTTTAGTCCTTTTTGATGCAGTGGCCTTTATCTTCTGAGACCCAGAAGAACCTGTGAGAATGACTGACCATAGAATATCAGACACCAGTCCTTCAGGAAATAGTTTTGTGAAACAGATATGAGACTGATGTTAATAAGCTTTAGACAACCAGCAAAGCCTTTAGGAATTTAATAATACGTCTTAAATGCAGCATTTATCTCGTTAGTATTGAAGGAAATGGACAATACAATTTTATTAGGATCCCAGTGCTTGTACAGAAAAATGTAATAATTTCATTGACTCTGATGACTTGTACTCTCAAGAGACTTTTATATGCTCTTCTTCTTCAGATAATTCTTGTCCTTGTGCCACATCTTTACATCAGTCTTGGAATCTAATGAAGCTAATCTTAGATAATTGGCTCTGTATCATTATTTTTTTTCTGTTGTATCCTTGAAGTTTGGCTCTTTTTGTTTTACTTCATAGACCTAAAGTACGTACTTTGTATTAAACTATTTTTTACATGTGCTATAGAGCTTGGTTACTGTATGCATAAATTGCATTTATTGAACAGACTGAATATTTGTTCTATGTATTCTTTTATTTAGATTTTATTATCTTTGTGGCAAAGTGCCCGCCCCTGTGTGTATTTTGCGTGTTATGTGTTGTATGTATGGTGCGTATGTTAATGTTGGTGTATAGATTGGTACATGGGATATAAACGGGTCTGTGTTTCACGTGTATTTAAAAAGTGTAGATTTGTATTTAGGCACGAGGAGGGCACAAATCACTTCACGTGCTGGTTAAATGTAATATGTGAGCACGGGGTTGCACAGAATTAATTCACGTGCTGGGATTCAAGTGAATAATTAATTAGTAATTGAATCCCAGCACAACAGTATAAATAGGCACATTTTTAGTCACTCGGGGTTAGGTGTTCAGAGAGTGGAGAACGGGAGAGAGAGAGGAGAGTTAAAATCAGCGTAATTATAAATATAATAAGCGTATTCTCACCGTGTTTGTTCGTCTCCGTTTCACCTGTGTGTTAGTGTCTAGTCGTTTTGTCTGTCTGTTTATTTTGGCGTCAAGTGCCGTGTCCTGTTTTGTGTACCATTTAAAACCTTTTATTTGTTAATAAACGCTGAGTGCCACCATTGCACTCGGCTCATCACAACAACCGTCTGTGTTTGAATTCCTTTCTGGTCTGACGCAACCCACTCTGGCCGTCTTTGTGACAATCTTACACATACCGTAGTCAAAATTGAACATTATGTGCAATATGTATTGTACCAGCTTTAATTTACCGTTTTAAGCAAAAATACAGCTTTCAAGTTGGATTGTACATGTGGTACAGGTAAAAGTTTTCAGCTGTCGGCTTTGGCCTCAAAATTAGCATATAGACTTTTCTAATACAGCGCTTGGTGTTGTATATAGAGCAGAGGTGGCTAAACTTCCTAACCCTACAAGCCGCATACCAAAATTTCCATATGGTCGAGAGCCGCAAGACACGTACTGTAAAACATGAAATGTTTGAGAGCAAGACATTTTAAATACTAGCAGATGTGCAGTAGTTGTTAGGCTATCTCTCGATGGCAGCAAAATACACAAGAACAAGGGATAGAACATTGCCTGCACAGTTTCTGTGTAATTTGTATTGTACTGTAGTTCTACAGTGTATTAAACTTTAAATGTAACACTATAGTGTTTTTCCATTATTTCTGTTTATACCCCAGGCGATGCGGAGCAGCAGGCAACCCCAGGCGATGCCAGGCAGGCATCCTTGGGCGGAGTGAAGCAGGCATCCTTAGGCGGAGCGAGGCAAGCATCCTTGGGCAAAACGAGGCAGGCATTCTTGGGCGGAGCGAGGCAGGCATCCTTGGGCGGAGCGAGGCAGGGCAAGAGAAGTCCCTCCCATGGAGGTGGAGGTGGAAGCGGCAGGTAGTCCTCCCATGGTGGTGAAGGTGGAAGTGGTATGCAGTCCTCCGATTGTGGTGGAGGAAGGAGTGGCCAATAATCTTCAGGCGGTGGTGGCGGTGGAGATCCACAGTGTATTAAACTTTAAATGTAACACTATAGTGTTTTTCCGTTATTTCTGTTTATACCCCAGGCGATGCGGAGCAGCAGGCAACCCCAGGCAATGTGGAGCAGCAGGCAACCCCAGGCAATGTGGAGCAGCAGGGTGGGGCTCCCCGTCACAGGGTGTCATAGGCACTTTAAGTCAAAATTATGAAATTTGCTTTCAACTGCACATCCGGCTTTGAAATACACATGCACCAGCGAGCAGTGTCAAAAGTCAACAAGTGATGAAATATCCTTGAGTGAACATGCAGGCTCAAAGAAACAGGCAAGAGAACGTTAGAAGAAAGATTAATTAACACAAATGAATACAGAGAACACAAATAATAAACGTTGTGTTTATTTTTACTTTCTCTCTTCGTTTTTGTTTATTATTCATTCTTCAGATCATTCCAGCCGCAAAGCGTGCGTCACCCAGCATTTCACCGGGAGCCGCACTTGAACTGGAAAAGAGCCGCATGAGGCTCGCGAGCCGCGGTTTGGCCACCTCTGATATAGAACCAGGGCAGTCAAATTAGAAAAATATAGAAAATAAAAATACTGTGTCCCTCTATACTGGATGAAAGAGAACAGTTTGTAAACATTCACCTGATACAAAGCAACGGTGGAAATTGTCTCTATAAGTCAGTGGCTATGACAATAAATGTGCATAAAGGCTATCACAGATATAAATTCATAATTTCATAAAGTGGGTAGAATTTCAGAAGGAGATTTTCTCTTTTGTGTTTCATTTGTTTCATATGTGTGACTCAAATGTATTTTTCTCTTTTAATGCTTATGCTTCTGACATGTTTTGTTGGAAATACTTTTTCTTGTTTTTAGGAAGTGGTCTGCTATATAGGCTGTTATAAAGCATATGAATGGTCCCAGCGTGCCTCACCAGGTAAACGCATGGCCGTGTGTTGTGCAGGGTGGGTCATACAGTCAAGGAAGTGCAAACTTGCCGATTTTCACCAGGGATTCCACAAGCAATTAGAGAGGAAAAATCGTCAGGGACTGTTCCTCCTGATTGTGCCCAGGGAGCTCAAGCCGAAACCTAGAGCTAGCTTTTGTCCTTCAGAGGCCAATAGCTCACCGACACCACTGTCCAACGTAAAGAGGCAATTGGCTTGGTTGTAGGATTAGATGGTCACTGACCTTGAGTTCCTGTGATCGGTTATGGATAATTGCTGTGGTGAGGGAACATAATAGGACACAATTAGGAGAAAAACAGGATTAAAATAAATGGACACTAAATATTTGGTTTTTAAAACTTACGAAAAGAATTTAGAAGCAGTGAGTGGTTGTGGCAAGGGGCAAAAGGACCAAAAACATAGCAAAGCCTACATTTAGAAAAAGCCACTGATGTATTTAGAGAAATATAAAACAATGACTTAATTCACTAAGCAACACAATAATAAATCTTTTACATTTTAGAAAAGGCAATGACCTTTTGTGTGCCCTGTAAGCAGTATGTATAATGTCCCCTTATTCAGTAAAAAAGGAACATTTCCTGAACTTAGGTCACTGGAGGGACTGTTTTAAATCATCACTGTCAATTAGCCAACATGATTCCAAGCAGTTTGCAAGTAATTCATTTAATTTAGGGCTGATTGAATTACAAAAATATGATTTAGCACAGTGTAGTCAGCAGTTGGAAATAAAATAGCTTTATATCCGCTGTTGTGGCCTTGACTGGGTACACATTATAGGCTATATACTGTTCCAAAATATGTAATCTTCAAGAAAATTCACAAGCTACACATCATGCATTATTTTTTGGTATCTCAAGCATAACTGCTTGCAAATAATGAATCTGATGCAACATAGTTACATATTTATGTGCTTTCTAAACCCCCAACTGAGCATATCATTGCTATCAATACCAGCACGATAAGAACACATCACACTACACTTCAGTATGCAGTATCCGCCAGTGGGGTTATGATTTTGATATCAAGTGGAGACATGCTTTACCTGAGCAACAGTTGAGGAGCCAAGAATTATTCAGTAAAGATAACCATCTAAAAACAGGCCTACAGTCTGCGGGCCTAGTTAGAACAGAAGGAAATGACTTGAGGTGACATCCAGGTGTGGCCATCACAGTACAATTTTATATTTCTGTTTTTACTTTGTTTTAACTGTTTTTATTTTTCAACCATGGGCGCTGCTTTTGAAATTGCTTCTAAAAGTTTCAGAAGTAAGGTTTAGTGGTTTAGAAATGACCAAAAGAGAATGCTACTGTAATTTCTTGCACCCTCTGCATTTGTGGCAACTCTGAGTAAATTGAGAAAATCTCTGGACAAAACTCAACAGTTTCAGAAGGGTCAGAAATCATAGCTGCACACCACTATTGGTCATTTTTCAAACCAAGTCACTTAGGAGTCTTTTCAGAAGCAAACCCAGTAGTGCAAACTGACATTTTTTGGGGGAATAGTTAGAATAGGCTGTGATACAGAAATGAGTAATAGGATATTAAACGTATGGATTAGTCATTGGTGTGGCTTTGATTTGCAAAACAAATAAATACTGTAGTTGTCAGAGTATAATGCACACTCTAATTTACATATTATTGAGGATGATGAAGACGGGTATTGAGCATGCATCGAAGCATGTTATCTATGGTTTGTTTTTCAAACAAGGTGAGCACACACGTATATTGTGCACACAATTTCGTGCCTGCGTGCATGTTGCCAGCAACTCCCTGTCCTTTGGGCAGTTCTCCCCAAAAATAACCCCTGACTATACACATGGACACTGATCGTTATGGCTTCCTTCTCTCCTGCTGGCTATCACACATGCTGCTTCTCCCCACAAGCGAAAACAGCAGGCTGGCTGCTCCACACAGTGTCAGCTTCCCCATTACACATGTACACACACAATCCCATTATTACTCACATTAACCAAATACTATTTACATTAACAAACTATTATTTACAATTAATAATCACAGAAACCCCCTCCTCATGTGCAGGGCTTCCGCCCTGCTACAGACCGGTTAAAGTAATTAAGAAAATACACATATTTAAATATCATGGTTTCTTGAATATTTAATGATTATAAATAATAGTGTTTTGATTACATAACCTCTTTTTAATATACAGAAATAATGATTTTTGAATGCTTTATTTTACCAACAATGTTCGAAAAAAAAAGTATTTGAGAACAGCTCTGTAATATAAAAAACCCATATGCTTATTCTAATTGTGAAATTCATTTAATTTATGTTTTGCATTCTGCAATATATCAACATAGTACCAATAAAAGGGGTGTTGGTTATCCATTTACAGAGAGGATAGACACACGGAGGTAGCTGTTGTGTTGCAGACTTTGAACTTGATCTATTTTCATAATAAATTAATCTTTTCGTAGTTGTCTGTTTCACGTTTTCTTTGATTTCAGAAAGTTAGCTCAGGTCTAGAGATTTGCCTTTTTTTTCACCTAAGTAGTTCACAGCTGTTACTATATCGTGGATATTGTCACGGCTTGGAACACTGATGGACCAATCAGCATGCAGCATTCTAACAATCCGTTTTATAACTAGGAACAGATTTTTACTTTAAAAAAATCTGCATATCCTTTTCATGTTAGGAAGGGTTACACATTTTCTACAACACATCAGTATTAAAAACAGTACTTTCTTGGATTTTTTTCTCTAAAGAAAACATTAGCATATATATATATATATATATATATATATATATATATATATATATATATATAGTTGTAGCATTCAAAAGAGAAGCTAATTTAGGTGATATTTTAGTTCACAGAAAACATAAAAGAATAATTGACAAAATAGGTTCTAGGAACATGTGCACCAGTAGATGTAAAGTGTGTAAATACATGGACAAAAGTAAAAATATAATTAAACATAAGAACACCACATATCCACTAAAAACTAATACCTACTGTAAAAACAGCAATGTTGTTTATGGAATAGCCTGTGAAAAATGTGATGAAATCAAATATGTTGGAGAGACTGGAACTACTTTATATAAAATAATTCAGAACCACCTTTCATTAATTAGAAATAAAAAAATGAATGAACCAATAGTACAGCATTTCACCAAGGACATGACATAAATGATGTAAAGTTTGTAGTATTAGAACAGCTAAAATTAGACAATGCGACATATAGAAGAATAAAAGAAAGTAAATGGATAAATAGACTGAACACGATTATGCCAGCGGGACTCAACAGAAAAGAACTAATTAACTCCAATAAATATATAACATTCAAATAAAGAAACAAAATTAATTCAAAAGTTGTGCATGCTGATGCGCTGGGGAGGCCAAATCAAGACTGATCCTCAGAGCCAGCATTGCACGATATAATAAAAATATAAGTTTATATAAAGTAATGTTAATTAGAATTAATACAGATTCAAAGATAGAAGTAAAAATGATGTCACAATATATAGAACACCATTACATCATGTAAGAATAAATCATGGATTTGAATGTAAACAATAACAAGTAGTTGTCATGCGGTCAAAATCACAGGCTCCCAAGTGAAAGATATGTACAACATATCAAAACGTTGGGCAGCTGGCTCTTTGAACTAATATCTTTGAACTTATACACAACTATGTATGAGCTAAATTAACAAACTGGGTTATTTATTTATTTAACATCTTGAACAAGGTTTTAATCCGTTAGCTCCAATGCTATTTCCACTGTTAGGATAACATTGTGCAGGCGATCGTTTCCCCATAATACTACCCCAATATTAAAGAATATTGTTACCTGTGATAGAGAGCGAATGAATCCTGGTCAATAATCTCCCTCCTGACCTGTGAGGGCGCTGTGTAGCAGGAACAGTGTACCCCGGACTGGATGGTTTGGCAGTTCATTCCAGGGTCAGTCGGAAGCCAGCCATCCAGGAAGGGGGCGGAGTCACAGTGCCAGAAGTCATCGCCCTAATGTGGTATGCAAAGTGTCAAGTCATGGATTGGAGGAGACATGATTGAACTAGCTATCGCAGGGGGCGTGACTAAGGGTATAATAGGGGATGTGACGATGTAATCTGTTCCTCTTGATGTGGTTACAGAAAGGACCCGTACAGGAGACAGAAGTCATTTATTATCGTGAGTGTTTCATTTGTTTTGTTGTTCTGTTTTGTCATTTCATTGTTAGACGGCTAAACACTAACTGGGAGGTGTCGCTACAAGCCAGCACCAAACCTACACTGCACTACTGTTTCACCAACTGTTCTCTTTCACCACACCTGCACAAGAGCACTCACTATCTGGAGAAGTGACTGTGTCTGTGTTGTGTGTTAATTATTAGTGTCTTATTGTTTCCGGACTGAAACCCTTGTTTTGCACAGAGCAATACACCTTGCTGTGTAGCGCCCATGCTTATTATTTAAGTGTTGTTGACACACAACCCAGCCGAATAAAGGAGCTGTTTTATTGAACTTTCACTGTCTTGTGTGTTTTATTCCTGAGCACTGCACCAACTACACCTGCACACGGCAAGACACCTGTCACATTACCTTATAATCACATTTTGAAAATCTCAGCTTTCTTTGAAATGTTATCAATATCAAAACAACATTTTGCTTCCAGAACTATTACAGCATGAATATGTTATGTATTACCACCTAATGCTGAAAGTTGGCAACCAGGCTTGCCTTAAGTTGTACTAGAGTGCTCAATAGGGTAAACTGTTAAGAAAAAAAGTGTAAACAACACAAGAGAATTATATTTTAATGTGAAATAGACCATATAACACTGCACCTGTAAGAAAGGGTATTACAAATGAAAGGTTGAACAAAAAATTGATAACGAGAAGCTAATTAAGGATTTAAAAACCTTTAGGTAATATACATTATGCAAACCTTACACTGAATCAAATACTAGTGCTAACTTTGTTATACAAGGTATTTAGCAGGTAGACTACTGCTAAGGTTTTGGATATTATGTTGACAGGCTAACAGTGTGGTTACATGCACACGAGCATTCTTGTAATCTTCAGGGTAATCTAGATCTTGCCACATTTTACAGCACAAAGGAATCCCCCTGGATTTCATCAAGCACCTATTTTTTTGGAGTAATCCTGGATAACCACACATGCAGAATGATCCCCAGTACTGTAAAATGGTGCAATCCCAACGTGCTAAAGATTGATCAAATCAATCCCAATATGTAAATACAGTTAGTGTTGTAAAACTGGCAGGAAACCATGAACACAAAGCATTTAGTCACTGTGTCAGGTCAGAAGCCCTGCATGTAATTAGTGTGTGTCTGTACAAATAAAGATTGATTAACTGCAGCTCTCCGTCTCTAAGTCTCCTTCCTGCCGGTAACAGCCTTGGCCGTGACGCTGTTCTGCTACACTCACACATTTAATTTACTCCTATTTTATGAAAAAGAGAAAAATAACTTAATTTGGGGTCTCTAAAGCACTCAGAAGTTTTGTAACATTACCATGCATTTTTCTGTTTTCAGAAAATAGGATGTACTTAAATATTAGAGTAAACACACTGAGACTATACCCAAACATAGGAACTAGCAGCTGTTTCATTATTTTCCTAATTTTCTTGTTTCAATATCAGTTCTGGGGAAAGCTTAACCCCCCCCCCCACTCCCCCTACACCCATGTGTAGCTAGTGAGACCAGGTTTCCAGAACCACAAGCATGTATTGGCCTCACACACTCCATAGAATACTGTTACAAAGACTTTCAGTGTGCTCCATAGCAACATTCACCGTGTTTAGCTCTTACTGACTACTTTTTGCATTCAGAAGACTATTTCTAACTGTCTGTGGGCATATATCGACCTTTTCATGAGTTTTCATGCTCCAGTAACTTTAACCTGAGCTGTGGTTCTTGCCTGTGGTGTCTGTTTTTTCAAAACATATATTTTTATCCATTATTTCAAACACTAAATCATGCTGCTATCAGTGTAATATTTTTGTTATTTTTGTTTGTTATTTTAACAACAAATCCTTCTATAAGCTTATGCTAAAAGTTGTTTAATTGTTAACCTATGATTGTAATGTGTCACTAATATTAGTTTTTTTATTTAGGGATATGATGACTATAACTCTCTACACTGTATTCTGTATGAGAAATGTAATTGGATGTATCTGGCTCTACTATACAAATGCACACATAGGCTATTTAGTGTCGGGTTTACTACTGTTTATTGTAGTTATATTCTATATGTAGTTATATTTTAACATTTTATTCAGGGACAGGAGCAAGGGCTGCATGGAGTAAGTCCTGGGACTTGAAATAGGAATGATGTGTTTGTGACTTTAGGATGATGAGATGCTTTCCCCTTGTCTCGCAAAGAGGTGAAACCAAACCAATCATCCTCCAATGCTGGGATGCAAGCGTTACTTCCTCCAAGGGGAAATGAAGAGAAGGATAGCACATTTTGTAGGATATTTAAGCAGACTAGAAGTCACCCTGCGCTTAGGGAGGTTGGCGCAGCCAGACTTCCGAGGCAGAGCCACGCTGGGAAATGGGAATTCTGAAAGAGAGAAGGAAATGAACATACAAAGAAGGAGCCAGAGAGGGACGCTGGTACAGGTGAAAGCAAGTTGTTAGTAAAGAATATTAAGTTTCCCCCTGGCTCAGAGACAGCCATCCTCTCGGAGGTGAGTGAACCGATCGGCCTCCAAGGCTGGCAGCATCGATCTGCCCCCAGGGGGAACCTAGAGGGATACAGAGATTGTTAGGAAAGATTTAGCTGTGGGTCCCCCTCAGGCTCGCAGAGAAGCTTCCTGGCTGAGGACGAGGCCGGTGCGGCTGGACCTAAGATTGGAAAGTGAGCGTCATGCCTCTAAAAGAGGACCCCCAGCTCCCTGCATCTGTGCTACCGATGTAAAAAAGAAAACAGGTTTAATTAATGTCTGAGAACTGAAGAAGTAGGTGGGGCTGAAGAATGGATAGAAGCAACTGCAGGGAGGCGGTTTTTCGATGATCTGAAATAATTTGAGTGAGTGAGTAGTGGCTTGAGGAATAATACGGATCCACGATAAAAGCATAAAGTAACAAGGTGTAGCAGACCATTAAAATAAATTCCCCCCAAAATAAAAAATGAATAAGAAACATTTTAAAAAAATTATGTTCACCAAAATTTGTAAGAACCTGACTTATGACAGGGGAAAGTTATTCTTGGGTGAGGGGAGACCCCTAGTGGCAGAAACTGGTAACTGCTAGATTTGCAACGTGAGCGTGTAGATTACTTTACAGCAGTGGTGGCCAATACAGCAAACACTGCGATCCATTTTGGTGGATCCACCAGTAAGCTATGTTCATTTATAGATATCTCTAAATAACTTCCTGTTCATTTGAAGATATCGTCAAATGATTTAGAGTTATCTCTAAAGGAACAGTAAGTTATTTTGAGATATCTCTAAATGATTTACAGATATCTCTAAATGAACAGGAAGTTATTTGAAGATATCTTCAAATGATTTAGAGATATCTTTAAATGAACAGGACGTTATTTAGAGATATCTCTAAATGACTTAGAGATATCTGAAAAGTATTTAAATGTTAGCCTTTAGGCGTAATTCGGGGGATGCCGTAGAGGGCTCTCTCCCGCTTTGCGCTGCTTTTTTTTTCTTATCCTATTTCCTTTTCTTTAGCCTGTCTTACCTTCCCTCCGTGGCATCCTGCCCGGTAGCGTCCGCGATCTCTTCCGGGTGGAAGCTGATCCCAGTTCAGCCTCATTTAGTATTTCCAGCCAATCACACAATGCAGCGCTCGCCTCGTCAATTATTAGGGCATGGCCAGCACTGCTCCACGTATGTGTTATTGGCTGCCCCTCCTGCCTATCTCGCTCTCTTTTTCTACTTTAACCCAGCACTATTTCCGCTTCCTTGTCTGTGTTTGTTTTTTGTTCGTTTCTTTCACTGCAAGCCGTTTCTCTGCTCTGCGCTCGCAAAATAGTATCAGCTATTTTCCTACCTGCTCAGTCTGCGCCGTTCAAAGCGCAGTGCCATTCTCAACTTGGTCTGCGTTTTCATCAGAAAGACTGTTCCAACGTCACCGCTGTACTGCAACTCTTTCACACCGGCGCCTCACAGACCATGGTTACCACGGCAACGCCTCATCGAGTGACTACTGGGAGTGGTAAGTTGCTACGGCGACCAGGCAGCTTTAACAGGCAATGCGAGCCTGTGCCTCACGACTGCAATCTTCTGGCTCCTGCTGCTGCGCTTTTGCAACATGAGAGCTTCAACTCGCCGAATTGTGACATCTAAATACTGCAGGCTCCTCTTCTAGACCTACGTTAACTTACTTATATCATCACTAACTGTTCTAAAGCAAATGCTTAATACATAGACAAGGATTTTAATCGCAATAACCAAATATATGCTACCCTGCTTCACTGAAGCCAATAGTTTCAATTCCAATCAAAACCTCTAGATGGCAGCATAACACCACAAGCTCTGCATAATTTAAGTTGATTTGCTATTGCTGCGAATCTCGCACACTCCAAACTTTCTATCAATTCCTGCAGTTCGTTGTCTTTCTGAGGGATTCTCAGTACCCTCCTGCCTCAACCTCTTTTGCTACATATATTAACTTGAATTTTTCAAATCCAAACCCCTCCCCTTGAGGACCTTGTCATGAAGCCATGCTTATCAGCTTTCTGAGATGTTAAGAATCCACCGTCACATAAATTTACAGCTTCCCTGCATCAGGCCATTCCTGCAACCTTCTTGTTCCCGGATTTGCACTTGCTCATTTGCCCCCAACTTCATCAAGGCACTTAATATAATTTTCAAAGTCCATTTCATTCAATTTGAGCTACCAGTCACATACGGAAACTATGTGCTACGATTATCAACATTTCAGTCAAACGTCCTTCTATCCCGCAATAGACAATACACTCTTAGACTGCTCCTGATCAAATAAATAGGTTTTGCAGCAGCCTCCGAGCAACGCATTCCCATCCTCTCAGGTTCTGCAGCGGCCTCAGATCTATGCATTCTTCATTTCTGCCCAAAGACAGCCCCATCGCCGACATCATTTAAAAATGCCTTAACTCTCAAATACCAATTTTCACTGCATTCAGCAGCTCTCTGCTCTCTACAGCAGGTCACTGCAGACTACTGACAGCATTCCATCGTTTACTCCCTCAGATCTCTGCCCGTTCAGCAGATCTTGCCTCTACTGTTAATCCCCTCATTACAGCAAATCTCGGCTCCTCCTTCAGATCTGCTCACTATTGCAGCAAGCAAAAGTGGCTTTAGTTTACTGTTTAAATCTGCAACTGCTCTCCTCCACAGCTTCCAACGCTCCAGCTTTCCTCCAATACCCCCCCTTTCAATCCCGGAGGTCCGCCTGAGAGTCTCGCATCCTCCTCTCCATCAAGACAACCAATCTCATCGGAATCTCCAGTTTCCCAGCCATCAGCCTGCGGCACTTTGACCTCACTCAAGTCCCCGGAAATAACTTCCTCCTATTCATCAGGACTTCAAAACAGACAGTTACATCAAGATCCAGAAGTTCTGCAACCTGGTCCCAGGAGCATACCCCAACCCTCGGCTCGTTCCACCCTTCAGCAAGACAATATTCAACTGAATAACTCTCTCTCCGGCCTCCTTCAATCAGCACGTGGATTCATGGAGAACGCTCTCGCCCCATCTACCCGTTCCTCCTACTCGACTGCCTGGTCTTCATTTACTCACTTTTGCGAGTAAAAAAAAATAAAAAAAAAATAAAAAAAATGGATCTCTCATACCTCTTTCAACCTACAGCACCTCTACAGACCTTCTCCTTTGTCTCATCACTGCTCTCCAGCAAGGATGCTTCAACCTATTCAACGACATCGTCATGGAAACCCTGTGCCTGACCGCCGTCTTTGGATTTCTCCGCTGTGCAGAATTCTCAACTCCATCAACTTCCAGCTTCCCAGCTCTAGGCCTCAAGTGCTCAGATCTCTCTCAAATCCCCGGAAACCACTTTATCCTCCACATCAGATCTTCAAAAACGGTCCAATTAAGCCAAGGATTCAGTATCTTCCGTCGGATCCCCTCTTCATCGACAGCTCCAGATCTATACTTACGAGACACTGGTTCTCATCCCGTTTATGCACCCTCGTGTCACGGATCGGACTTTCTTCTAACTATTTCTCCCCCCATTCATTCTGGATCGGAGCAGCTGCCTCCGCGGCCAGGGCAGGAATCAATCAACACTTGATTAAGTCTGTGGGGCGCTGGATCTCTTCAGCTGTTGAACTTTATATTAGATCATCCTCTGCAGACATCGCCACAGCTCACCAAGCACTCGTTAGCTTGCCCGGAGTGGGGGGCGCCCCAACCAGAGGTTTCCTCCCTGCAGGGGGGGGGTTTCCTCTCCACAGTGCGGACGGCTTATAGGCATAGGTTGTCTACTAACATCTCTTGTCTTTTCTCTTTTCTTCTAGCTTTTGTCTATGTGTGCGGCTCTGCGATCTTTTTTCTATCCCACGGTGTGGTTCTTGCGGGGAGCCAGGGGTCCTCTTTTGGGGGGAAGTGAGTCTCACTCCCCCGGCTGTCCGGGTCGGCCTCTCGTCTCAACCACTGCCGCCCGGCTGTTCCTCGCCGGCCTGAGGGGACCCCCGGCCACATCCTATTCTTCTGCTGCTATGCGCTAAGCCTTCCAGGCCTCAACCTTTCTGTCCCATCTCCTCTCTTCTATTTCAGGTCCAGGACCATTTCAGCCCCCTCATGCAGTAGGCCGAGCCTCCACCTGCCGAGCGGGCCCCGACCGAGGGGGGGGGGTTTCTCTGTTTTCGTCTCTCCTAAACGGACCCGAGACACTTTTTCCTAAGCTCTCCATGCCGCCCAGCTGCCAGCTTAGCTGCCTGAGGATGCTGCACTGAGTTGCGAAGGATCTGTCCTATTGTCCTGTTCGTCCCCTTCCTGTCTCTTGCTCCACTAAACGCCCAGCAGCCAGAGGATGTTGCCTGACCCGTCGGGAGCGAGAGTCAGTTTGTTGTATGTTATATGTCTAAACTTTGCTCTCTCTCTCTCACTTTTACGTCACCCAGCAGTCGGAGGATGCTGTCTGACCCGGCAGAAAGTGTTTATATCTAATCCTTTGCTCTTCTCGTGTCTCCTTCTCTACGTCGCCCAGCAGCCAGAGGATGCTGCCTGACCCGACAAGAAGGGAAAACTCTTCGCCCCCTATCTCGTCCTGCTATCAGTATCTAACCTCAATGTTACTAAGCACCATTCCCAAACTCCAGCCCTCAATCTCGCCATCCCTCAAACTCGTCTCACTCTTAAACTCTCAAATGTCTCACCCCTCTCAAGCCTCCTAAGCAACCGGAGAAATCCTCTCATCTTGTCTCATTCTTAATATCTCACTCCCAATTTCGCCTCCTCTCAAGCCCTCGTAGGCAACCAGTGAAAGATATCTAAAAAAACATTTTAGATCTCTCATTTAAAGCTCAATTTAACGATATCTGTAAATCATTTTGAGATATCTCTAATTGTATTTTAGATATCTTAAAATGATTTAGAGATATCTTTAAATATTTGAAGATATCTTCAAATATTTTTAGATATCTGGAAATGATTTAGAGATATCTTCAAATATTTTGAGATATCTATAAATTAATTTGAGATATCTCTAAATGCTCATTTGGCTTGCCATAGTAGGCAGGGCTATATGCTAACTTTTTTTAGGCACATGTGCATGTGATAAAGAGAGAAAGAGTCGATGTTGTAAATCTCCCTCCGGATCGGAAAGGATGCTGTGTAAGGACGGTGGTATGCTGCCTCCTAGATGGACTGCTTTGACGCTAGGCAGAAACCGGAAGGTGACCATATTAGGGGGAGCGCGTAGTTGCATGTACCCGGAAAGACTCCATTGCAGTCAGCTGCGGGACGGCTCTCTATTGGAGAAACCATGGTAACGGGTTGTTTGCAGGGAGGGCTTTGTGGGTACAAAGGGGAAGCAGCTACGTCAATACGCTGCCTTGCGCTGACGTGTACAGATGGCCGGAGCCTGTACTGTTTACCTTTTTGGTTTGTTGTTTGTGTTTGTTTCGTTGTAGAGGAGGAGTGAGCCGCGGACTGGCAGACAAGAGCGTGTTTCTGCACAGCACAACACAGCACAGCACAGCACAGCACCACACCGCACCACACTCACTGGCACTACGTCTCCCAGGACTCAAGCACGCACACTGCCGTGCACGGAGGATGGGGGACGGACAAAGTCTAGTTTTGTTGGTTTTTTTGTTTGGGATTGAAAGCCTGCCGTGTACCCCCCAATACTATCGTTGGTAAAGGGGTGGACTACTTTTGTTATTATTATTTGTTATTATTAAAGACACAGACTGTTTTTGGGAGAAAACGCTGTTTGGACATTCTTTTTCATTCACTGTACCACTGCACCTGACGACATTTGGTGTTCAGAAGAGGGATTACAATGGACCCAACTACATTGGCAGCGCTGTTGGAGGCGCAGGAGCGGTGGCATCAGGAGGCTAATTGGGGGAGGGAACCGGTGGCTCAACCAGCAGTACCCCTACCAAGGGTAAGGGTAGTGAAGATGTCGCTGGAGGATGACCCCGAGGCTTACTTGGTTGCCTTTGAAAGGCAGGTAACAGCAGCTCAGTGGCCTTGGGAGTGGTGGGCTACCCAGTTGGGCCCCAATTTGATCTTAGAGGCCCAGGCAGCATACCAAGCCCTGACACATGAGCATGCCCTGGTGTACGACCAGGTGAAGCAGGCCATTCTCCAGTGGCTTGACATCATGAGGAGACACACCGCCGCCGGTTCCGGGAGTACCAGCGACCCCGCGTGGTGGCCCAGCAATTAGTGGATCATGTGACCCGGTGGCTCTGCCCCGGCACCAACGATGCCGAGAAGATCACTGAGCTGATTGCCATAGAGCAGTTCGTGAAGGTCCTGGGGCCAGACACCCAGAACTGGGTCACCGGGCATTGACCCACCACGCTAGAGGCAGCAGTCCGATTGGCTGAGGGCTATGAGGATGCATTGGTGTCAGCTCCCGTGGTCGTCACCCCCACTCCTCTCTCCAACCGACCCCGGATGACGGGTCCAAGGACAGGACCCCCCCCAGCACTTCACCCCCTCCCCCCACGGGGCTACTTCTCATCGGCACCCCACGGTTGGCCTTCCTCCACCCCAATGGAGGGCAAGGTCGACCCCCAGCGGGATGAGAACAGAGAACCCCTCCCCACTGCCAAACCGGCAGTGGGACATACAAGCTCCGTGGGTGCCCTTTCACCCCACTTGCTACTGGTGCCATGAGGTCGGCCACCTCACCCGGAATTGTCTGGCGGCGGTGGAATGTGGTGCGGCCTCCCATTATCTACCAACAGCACCAGGTAAGTCCTGGGGTAATGATTGGGAAGGGCCTTGCATTGTTGATGTACGGGTTGGTGATGTGAGCACCCACGCATTAGTGGACTCGGGATGTATGCAAACTTTAATTGAGGAGGCTCTGTTGACGGGGGTACCTTGGTGGTCACGCGGGGTAGTGGTCATTTCCTGTATTCATGGGGATAACAAGGACTACCCCCTCACAAAATTAAATTCGACTATTGGATGTCATACCCACCGCATAATCGTGGCAGTGGCTGCAAAGTTGCCCTATCCAGTTATTTTAGGTCGAGACTGGCCATATTTTGAAACTATGATTAATAAAACGGTAAAGCCAGTCTTCAGTAAGACCATGGGAGCAGCGGGGGAAACTATTGGGAAAATCTTCCCGCTGCAAGCTGATTTGTTCCATTCCCGATTTCGCCCGAAAAAAACAAAAAGAGAGCGAAGGGTTGAAAAATGGGAAGGAATGTCAATGAGACAAGACTGGGGTTTGTTGGGGGAAACTTCAGGGTCTATTAAATGCAAGGGAAAGGGGGTTGGGACCTAGTGTGACCTGCGGGGGCAGGTTACTGAGGCCCCCAGTGCTGAAGCTACTTTAGCTCCGCTCGATATCCCGAAATTCTGGGACCGAGATGTGGACCTAGCGTTGGAACAAAAAAACGATCCTTTGCTGGCACACATCTGGGGGCAGGTTCGGTCTATCGAGGGGAAGGATGTAGAGAACAACCGGCCGCTTACATATCCTCACCATATTATTGTCGGGCATTTGCTGTATAGGGTATCCCAAGCCACGAGCACAAGCCAGATTGTAGCACAATTACTCGTTTCTCAGTCTTTTCGACGTGAGATCATGCGGTTAGCTCACGATGTCCCATGTTCGGGCCATTTAGGTAGTGATAAGACTCGAACGAATATTGGCTCGATTTTATTGGATGGGAGTTTTTAGTGAGGTTACGCGATATATAGCAGAGTGTCCGGAATGTCAGCAAGTAGCACCGGGGCGGGTTCGCCCGGCCCCGCTGGTCCCACTGCCCTGATCTCAGTTCCGTTTGAACGCATTGCTATGGACATGGTGGATCCATTGAGCCAGTCTGACTCTGGATATATGCACATTTTGGTAGTGGTGGACTACGCGACTAGATATCCAGAGGCAGTACAATTGAGATCCACTAGTGCCGCAGCCATTGCTCGAGAGTTAGTACAGATTATAGCGAGAGTAGGGATTCCGAAAGAAATCCTCACTGATCACGGAATGAACTTCATGTCACAATGTTTGAAAGAGTTGTATAAATTGTTGCAAATTAAGTCCATTTGAACCTCCGTTTACCACCCGCAGACGGACGGTTTGGTGGAACGTTTTAATCAGACTTTAAAACAGATGCTGAAGCGGTTTGTCAACCAAGAGCAGAAACATTGGGCTAAACTCCTCCCCTACCTGATGTTTGCAGTAAGAGAGGTGCCTCAGATTTCGACCGGGTTCTCTCCCTTTGAGCTGCTGTATGGGAGGCAACCACGAGGTATCCTTGATCTTGTGAAAGAAGGGTGGGAGGAGCAAACAAAAATTTCCAAAAACATAGTCAAGTATGTAATCATGTTAAGAGACCGCCTAGCATTGGTTGGTCATTTGGCGCAAGAAAATCTAAAACTAGCTCAGCATCGCCAGGAGCAACAGTACAATAAGCAAGCACAAATTCAGACTTTTCAGCCAGATGATAAAGTACTGTTGCTACTTCCTTCATTGGAGTCTAAGTTGTATGCTAAATGGCAGGGGCCATATGAGGTGATAAGGGGAATTGGTAATGTGAATTATGAAATTAGACAACCCCATCGCCGAAATAAGACCGAAATTTATCACATTAACCTGCTAAAACCCTGGAATGAAAGGGAAGCCCTATTTGTAGCTGGTGACAGTTTAGAAGAGGATTTTGGTCCCACTGTCAATCCACCAGCTACAACTAACATTCCGATGGGGGAACAGTTACTTCCAGATCAGAAACGTGAGATCCACCAGTTGGTGGAAAGGTTTAGTGATGTTTTTTCTGACTTGCCCGGCAGAACTAATGTTATTTCTCATGCTATTATTACTCCGCCAGGTGTCAGGATCCGAGGGAGACCCTACTGGATCTCAGAGAGTCGCAGGAGTCCCGTTCCCGGAGCGAGTGGTGCAGTCCTATCGTGATGGTGGGCAAGAAGGACGGCTCCACTCGGTTCTGTGTGAACTTTCGAAAGGTTAATGCTATCTCCAAGTTTGATGCATACCAAATGCCCCGAGTGGATGAGCTCCTCGACCGACTGGGTAAGGCGTGGTTAATCTCGACCTTGGATCTGACGAAGGGATACTGGCAGATTCCACTCACTCAGAGCTCAAAAGAGAAAACTGCTTTCTCTACCCCAGATGGCTTGTTCCATTTCCAGACCATGCCTTTCGGGTTGCATGGAGCTCCCGCCACCTTTCAGAGACTGATGGACCAGGTCTTAGCTCCCCATCATCAGTATGCAGCCACGTACATTGATGATGTGGTGATTTTTAGCTCCACCTGGAAGGAGCATATTATTAGGCTTTTAGCCGTCCTACAGTCTCTAAGAGGGGCCGGGCTAACAGTCAAGCTGGGCAAGTGTGCATTTGGCAAACAGGAGACCCAATATCTTGGCTACATTATGGGTAATGGCCGGGTAAAGCCGATCGCCTCCAAAGTCCAGACGCTGGTGGAGACGGCGATCCCGAGACAGGTGAGATCACTATTGGGGTTAGCCGGCTATTATCAGCGTTTTATCCCCGAGTATGCCACCATAGTTAACCCTCTGGTAGATCTCACCCGAAAGGCTACTCCAAAATTAGTTAAATGGACAGGGCAGTGTCAGGAGGCATTTGATATGATTAAGAAGCGACTCTGTCAAGCTCCCGCTCTGATTTCACCAGATTGCAACAAAGAGTTCATCCTTCAGACTGATGCCTCCCACATTGGTCTGGGGGTGGTCCTGTCCCAACATGTTGATGGAGTCGAACACCCTATCATTTATGTGAGCAAAAAATGGCTCCTAGGGAAATTAACTACTCCGTCATTGAGAAGGAGTGTTTAGCCATCAAATGGGGTACTCATGCCCTTCGCTATTATTTGTTGGGGCGTTCTTTCTCTCTTGTCACGGATCATGCTCCTTTAAGGTGGTTACACACGATGAAGGACAATAACGTTCGGATAACTCGGTGGTATCTGGCGCTGCAACCCTTCCACTACACTGTGAAACATCGTGCGGGTAAGGAGCATCAAAATGCAGATTTTTTTCAAGGGAGGGGGGACCATTGGGGACTGTAGAGTTGGCCGAGTGTTCCTTCGGCATCACTCTGAGGGGTGAGATATGTGATAAAGAGAGAAAGAGTCGATGTTGTAAATCTCCCTCCCGATCAGAAAGGACGCTGTGTAAGGACGGTGGTATGCTGCCTCCTAGATGGACTGCTTTGACGCTAGGCAGAAACCGGTAGGTGACCATATTAGGGGGAGCGCGTAGTTGCATGTACCCGGAAAGACTCCATTGCAGTCAGCTGCGGGACGGCTCTCTATTGGAGAAACCATGGTAACGGGTTGTTTGCAGGGAGTGCTTTGTGGGTACAAAGGGGAAGCAGCTACGTCAATACGCTGCCTTGCGCTGACGTGTACAGACGGCTGGAGCCTGTACTGTTTACCTTTTTGGTTTGTTGTTTGTGTTTGTTTCGTTGTAGAGGAGGAGTGAGCCGCGGACTGGCAGACAAGAGCGTGTTTCTGCACAGCACAGCACAGCACAGCACCACACCACACTCACTGGCACTACGTTTCCCAGGACTCGAGCACGCACACTGCCGTGCACGGAGGATGGGGGACGGACAAAGTCTAGTTTTGTTTGTTTTTTTGTTTGGGATTGAAAGCCTGCTGTGTACCCCCCAATACCATCGTTGGTAAGGGGGTGGACTACTTTTGTTATTATTATTTGTTATTATTAAAGACACTGACTGTTTTTGGGAGAAAACGCTGTTTGGACATTCTTTTTCATTCACTGTACTACTGCACCTGACGACAGTGCACCTAAGTTAAAAAATGTAGACATGCACTAAAAAATTTAGGGGCACACAAAACAATATACAATTTTGCTCAAATTTATTATTGAATATCTACAAATCTTTTTTTTCCTTCCTTTCTTATATAACACTTGTGCAGTTCAATACTTTGCATCAACAAAATTATAATGGACAACTTTTTTTCCAACTTAAATGATTTTTAACTGCCTGGCAGCATCTTCCTCAGAATGTGCTACTTGCCTGTTTATGATAGCGGGATGGTCTGGCTGACGTTTTTGGATGTATGCCTCTCCGCACATTGCGTGCCATTTTGAAGCACTGTTAATACATTTTCACGTTCCCCTGCACCCTGACAAAACGTGCAAAACATGGATTTTTTTTTAACATTGCCAAACTTAAGCCAGGGAAAATGCCACTGTTGCCACTTACAACTGTGAACACGCTGTAAATAACATAGCCCTTCTCGAAGTTCCCTGTGCGCTTTCATCTTCTGACATACCTTCTTGCTCATTTCTTGTAAAGACGCCGACATATCTGAATTATATTCATTGCGGTTTTCTTTTGAAACCTCTCCAATCACATGAAAATAATTTGTTATTTTCCTCATCTTGTTTTGACAAGTTTTCAAACTGTCTAGAAACGAGTAGCCATCGCACTGATAAATCAGTGAAATTGACGGGGTATGGGATTTATAGTTTTTAATGTGTGATTAACAGTGGGCAGTGGACCCCAATAAACTATATTCATTCCCAATAAACTATTCCCAATAAACTATATTAGTTTAGGTGCACATGTGCGCCTAAACTAAAATGTATGTTCGCACAATCATTTTTTTAGTCTCATATGCAGAAACTGTCTGGATATTTTCATCTGTGCTACTGGATGACTCAGAAGGCTCTGCCCATCAGCCGAAACAAAAACTGTCATATGCTTATATGTAAGTGCTTTCTCTGATTTGTCCCGAGCCACCAAAAATCTTTTGCGATCCATGTATTAGCCACCACTGCTTTACAGCTTTAGTTGGGAGTTTGAGGATAGTGCTGAAGGACAGAGAGAATATTGCTGAATGATGTTGCCTGGTCGAGGTCTAGCAGATTGCAAAGATTGCATAGGGAGCATTGTAAGATAGAACGAGATGACTTACAGCAGGGGTTCCCTGAGACGAGGCCAAAGGCCAAAGATGTATTATGTGTTAAATGTGTTATTCAAGAATGTATAATATGCATAAATGTATTATCGTGTCCAATCTATAATAATTTTTTGTATTTATCTCGTTCGGCAATGGAAGAGAATCGACAGCAGAAAGAGACTCTGTGCATGAATGTAACAATAAACTAAACTTTGCTTGGTAACCCCCGGGACCTTGGTGGTGGAGATGGAGGTGGGTGAACGGTATTGCATTGTCAACAGTATCACAGACATATCTTTTTTGCTTGGATTGTCCAGAAAGAGAAGCGCAATCACCATTCGAGAATTCTGATTCTGAAGAGAATGAAAAGTACGGAGGGTGAGTAGCCATTTAATATCTTCATTTATAATCTTAGATTTAAAAGATTGCGTCAGAGTATGCAGGGCTGTGTAGCGATACTCAAATGAAACACACGAGTGAAAGATCTTTGAGGGTACTGTAAGGTTTCTGTCGGAGTAACTTTGTAGGAAAGAGTACATAGCTGAATACACAGAAGTCCAGATTTTTCAGAAGACCTCAGTTTATTTTCAATCATATACTTCATTACCCCATCCTCACAATCGGGTACACAAGCCACAGATAGCCAATATATGCATAGCATCATAAGAGTTCGGGTATTTAGTACCAACTCTGAAAGAGATTCAGGTTACATTAAGTTTTTATAATCTTCTTATATCCCTGCACAATTATTAACTGCCATACCCTACTTATTCAACTCTCTTCATTATACATACGCACCCACAATGCATCTCCTCCGTTGACAGGTGGAGTTTGACGTCAGTCTCTCCAGAGCCTCAAACCTTAAAGGTGCAGAGTTAGGATTAATATATAAGGGATCATTACAGTACCCAGGGAAGCACAGCAGGGATTGCACAAACAAGTAAGAGCACAACAAAGCATGGAGCGCGGTGGAGCAGAAGCGGCACCGTGAAGCCAAGAGAGGTATGGCAAAACACACCAAACAACTAAAGCACAGAAATTCAAGCGAAAGCCTGGCAACGCATATGGAAGCACAGACATCAAATGGGAACGGAACTGGGGTCTGCAGCACTGGGTGGCAATACGCAAATGCAAAAAAGCAAGACAGAGAATGAGTGTTCGACCCAGGGCTTAAATAGGGAGGTTAACTGATAGACTGGCAGGATGAACTAGAAAGGAGCCCCTGCTCCTGCCCCCCGAACCACACAAAGGTTAGAAGACTTTTTGTTTGTTTAGCTCCAACTGAATGAAAAACACCTAGGTTCACACTTACACTTTGAATTTATAGGAATATAAGATAATTTACTATGTTTAAAAAAAAAAAAAAAAAAAAAAACATTTTTGTGCTCCTCAGTCTTCAGCATGATCAAAATGATGTGTCCGAAAGAGGGAGCACAAGGAGGTTAAATGACTTGCTCAAGGTCACACAGTGATTCAGTGAGAGAGCTGGGATTTGAACTGGGGATCTCCTGGTTACAAATCCTTTTCTTTTATCACCAGACCACACAGCCTCCTTGGTTAATATATGCATGTTTTTTTTTAATTAATACATTCAACTGGTAATTTCTGATATATTATAAAAAGCCAGTTCTGTTTTTAATAGATCACAGAAAATTTTAAAATATAATTTCTGCAATAATAGCTTATTAAAACAGTTGTATTTAGCAGTGCCATACACATGGAGTCTTCTAAATTATCAGATGAAGAATGTAAACCTACAGTATTGTAATCACTTTTGAGTCATTGACATGTGTAAGTGTGACACATGGCTGCTGACTCATTTTACCAATACAAAAAATGCAATGCAAATGTTTTTCACAATACTGTTACTCCTCTGTGGTCAAATCTTCCTTCTACCACCTTTGAAACATCTCCAAAGTCCGTCCCTACCTTTCCCTACCTTTCCCTACCGGACACGGAGATACTCAGTCACGCATTTGTCTCTTCTCGACTCTTGCAACTCTCTCTATGGGTGGTCTCCCGGCACGCACTATCAACCGACTCTAGCTAGTTCAGAATGCAGACGCCAGGATCCTTACCAGATGTAAAAAACATGAAGACATCACCCCCCGTCTTGCCCACCTGCACTGGCTACCTGTAAACTTCAGCATTACTTTCAAAATTCTCCTGCTCACCTACAATGCCATTCATCACACAGGTCCTGAGTACCTCTTCAACCTGACCCGCTATGTCCCTGCCCGCAAGCTGAGGTCCTCCGACTCTGGCCTGCTTGTTATCCCAAAGCAAAAGTGCACCACACTTGGAGAACGCTCGTTTAGCTTCATGGCTCTGACTCTCTGGAACTCTCCCCCAGCTTTGGTGTGTGATGCTCCCACCGTCGCTCGCTTTAAATAAACTCTCAAGACCCACTTGTTCTCTCTTGCTTTCCATGCTCTTTAAGCCTGATATCTGTTATTAGCTGTTGTGTCTTTTTCACTGTATCTTATTCTCATGATTCTATATGACATACACATACTGTTATGTCTCTGCTGCTTCTGATCTTTCACTGCATCTTCTTATGATTCTATATGACATATGCATCCACAATGTTTTAGAATTTTCACATCCTAGCCTTGTATTTAATGTAGTATGCATTGTTTTTACTGTATCTTGTAAAGCGCTTTGTGGTGATGGTCCACTATGAAAGGCGCTATATAAAATAAAGATTGATTGATTGATTGATTGATTGATTGATTGATACTAACATGTGTTATTCAACTTCTCAACTGTATAATATTTCAATAGGCTATATGCCTAAATGCAAGCCTAACTGACTTTATTTAGACTTTTTCAGCACTTAACAACTTTGCAAAAAATATAAACCTACTAACACTAATTAAAAAGTTTCAGTGTCCTAATGGAAATAAGTTATACAATAAAAATTGGAAAACCCAAGACCGGTAAATGAGTAAATTATTCTTTATTGGGAATAGGAATGGCTAACTGAACATTAGAAACATTTACTAAGCATGCGAAGGCAAAACCATTAAAATCTAATAGCAAACTAATAAGCAAATTGGTATCTGTTTATGTCTTGTAATCTATTAGTCATGTGCTGATGGGTAATACATTGTCCATTACTCACTGATGAGCAGTCAATGCCTATGTAATATACAGAAATAGGGAATAATTCATTTTATATTCACTGCAATAATTATTAGTTCTTGGTTAATACAATGCTGCACTGTGTTATCTAAAGCAATACAAAATACAAACTAATATAAAAAAGATTGTTGGTGTTATAATACATACAGACATGATAATAATAATAATAATAATAATAATAATAATAATAATAATAATAATAATAATAATAATAAACAACTTATTTTTTAATATTTTACCAAGGCATTCAGCATTTATTTGCTCTTAAAGATAGTCATACTACAAGTCAATTCAAGTCTCTGTTTAATGTAACAATGTACTGAATAATGGCCACACACTTGTGTATAAATAGCAGTTTATTTTACTTTTTAAATAGGAGTTTGAATATTTACTGACATGCTTGTATGCCAGACTTCCTTACAACAGCCTTCTTAGTGCTTTTACAAATTGGTTTAAAGAAAGTCAATCCTAACCCTAAATCTGTTGTATAAAAACATATTGGTTTCATACATTAGTTTTATACTTTCCAACCATTACAGCTAATTGGATATTGCTGTATAAATCACAAATTAAGAGCAATACTAAATTTGCAAAAACTATTAACAAGAAAGCTGTTATTAATGGCCAATATAATTACGACATGAACGTTGTTGTAAAAGTGGTAGAACATTATAAATGTTGTATATGTGGTACCATTAATGAAAGTGGGCTAGAAACATGCTAAAGGTAATGTCATCAATTAAACGAAGAGGACATTACATTTAGGTTAGATATATAAAAACAAACTTTAATAAAGACGTACAATACCTAAGAGTTTTAAACATGGGATTTTTACAAAGATATATTTATACAATGTAAACCCAGTTACCAATTTTTAAAACTTCACCAGCGCAAACGTGCTTTTGCTAAAAGTATTGCAATTTATTTTGCACCCCTTCTAGATGTCATGTTACCTTTGATACATCTGCTCCATTTTACTATTGTGGTTAACATTTGTAATGTATATAGGGCTTTTATCTGACTATTTCTGCACTGGGTAATATAATCATATTAAGTTATCTGAACCAAACTACTTTATTTTATAAATCGAAATTTAACTTAAAAACAAGGAACTGGCTGATGCGTCAACATATTTGACAACAAGAATTAAAATAAGAATCCAATGTTGCACACTATTAGCAAAGGAGGGACCTTATTAAACCGGCCAACAAAACGATGACGAACCCACTCATCCTGATGGGCCTGATATGACGTATCTACATTTTTCAAACGTAATTACCATCTTGTGGAAAGTGTTCAGATGTATAAAACGAGGGAGGCTGTTGCATACTTTGAGAGTACAGTGGAGTGTTCTATTGGAGAGAGCCAGGGTAGTTCTGAAGATCGGACTCAGTTCCTAGATTACCACCAAGGAGAGACAGAGCGCTGCTTTCAGCACCAAGGACAACTCAAAGTACTGAAGCAAAGGGTTTAAAGCAGTGTAAGTAATGCACATCTTTCTATCATTTATTAAATATAAATTAATGACCATGTACCATTTTTTTTTTTATTATTTTTGTATTTATTTATTTTTTACCAATGAACGTTATAGAAATATTACTTTCTTCTTAAGTGTTAACAAGCGAAAAACTATCTTTATGAGTGCGGGGCATATTCACATAGCATTGCCACCTTGCTAAGTTAACACGATTTTGTTTTCTGAATAGAAAACAAAAAGTTAATGTTTAAAAAAGAATAAATAACCCAGGAGTTTAATTAAAGAGCTTCTACGTTCTTCTTAGTGGTTTATTCAGTTTTGTAACGTCAGCTTGTTTTGAAATGTATAATTGACTGTAGTTCATTGCACACTTGTGTTTCAGAGATTTATGATAGATGAAATGTTAACCGTGTAAGTCCAGAGATTATAGACAAAGAGAAGGAGAGGTGATACATTTTATTGGACGAACTAAACAATAATTAATCACAAGCTGTGAATACGCCCATATTTGTTTTTAGGTATTTTGAAAGACAGGTACTGTCAGAACGTTTTGTTTTTCGATCCAATGCATATTCATTTCATGGTAAATGTATCTATAACATAATGTATGATTCTCAAAAACATTAATTGTACTTGACGGTGTTAAAAACAATTAAGAGTTTACATTTTTGAAAACGGAAGGTTTTAAAGCTATCGAAACTGCGGTATGTCAAAAGACACCCCCTTACTTTTGGCAAATAATATTTGAATTTGATGGTGCATCAGATATGTTGTTTTGCCCTTTCTTTCTAGATTCAAAGCTATGTTACAAATGAACAGTTCCCAGCTTCTGCTGTTATTTGCCCTGTGGAGTGTGTTATATTCTAAGACACTGGGGCTACCTGCGCTTGGAACATATACCACGAGGTAAGGGTTTTTCATAGTAACGTGCAACAAGTTAACAAGTCGTTTTCTTAATTATTATTATTTATTTCTTAGCAGACGCCCTTATCCAGGTTGACTTACAATTATCACGTTAATGTTTTCCATTTTTATCACACCCAGGGATACTGTCATAAGTGGTGCATATGCTGCGGTAAAAGTCAGAATATGGTAAATCTTAAATTCTACCGGTAACTGTCAACATTTATCAAGTAAAGTGGTAAATGTCCGGAATGATTATATATATATATATATATATAGAGAGAGAGAGAGAGAGAGAGAGAGAGAGAGAGAGAGAGAGAGAGAGAGAGAGAGAGAGAGAGAGAGAGAGAGAGTGATAAAGACCAAATATGACACGAATATAAAACAAAGCAAATCTATTAAGTATTACAGTCAACGAGTTGTTTATTACAGTGCCTTTCTTACTTACAGGTTGGGGAAGACAATGACTTTAGATGGAGATAGTGAAAGCGACTGGGCAAAGGACTCATCAAAACACGATTCGGTTCCAGAAAGCTATAAACTTTACTATGATTTAGAAAATGCAGTGGCCAGGTAGGAATATTTTGGTCAGATATTTTCATTACTATATTAATACTGACAGTTGTGGAGTTCAGTTGTTTTCTTATTATTGGCATCCTATTTTAGGAAACGAAATGTTCAATATATGCAATAATTAAAAAAAAATGATAACAAGTGTTATGTAAACTGTGTGAATTAACTTCTTCTTCTTCTTCTTCTTCTTCTTCTTCTTCTTCTTCTTCTTCTTCTTCTTCTTCTTCTTCTTCTTATTATTATTATTATTATTATTTTAGAACTACAAGACACGCGGATGGGCTTTTCACGAGTGAATACAGTAAACTTCTTGGCCAGCTTTCTGCAAGACAATATTTAGAGTCTCTTATTGGAAAAAGAGTCAGGTAAAATATGTGGCTGTTTAATTCATACAATTCAAATATGTTCATACCGGTGAAAGTGCAGTATTCCATGCTGATACCTTATCGTCATTTGCACAGTCAAAAAGGCAAAAATGTCATGGAATTTCTGCACCCCCCGACTTCCGGGTCTCATCGGAACGCCTCCTTGCTTTCCCTTCACTTCACGCATCTATGGAAGAGCCCTAAAGCCATGTGAGAAAACCCAAATTTCGCTATTTTACATGGAGCTGGGTCTGTGGATCAGGCGGAGCGCGGAACTCTTGTTCACAGCACTGTTGTCTGAGTCTCAAATTCACTACCGTCGGGTTTTAATATTCTAAAAACGGGCTTTCTAGTATACATTCCTTTTCCCGCATGTATTATTGAATCATATATATTTGAGAAAACAAATACAGTTTAGAGTAAGCATGTTTTACATGATAAATAATGAATCTACGTTTCTCTTTAAGCAATTTACAGTTATTAATTAAGGCTGTTTTATCAATAAAAAGCATCTTGCCCTATCATAATTGATCATTTTTATACAGCATAGACAACCGTCACTTCGTAAAAATGCATACAATTTTGGAGCAATGCAAATGATTTATATCTATTATATTATAATGATGACACCAAATTGGCAATAATGTGTCATTCAAGGTGTCATTCCTGTATGAATAATGTATTTCAAAGGTCATTTCATTTGCTTATATGTGAGCACACATATATCTTAGAAAAAATAAAGAATGTTTTGGGCAATGCGTTTTACACCCTGCAGTCATCCACATCTGTATATAGTTAATTATGGCTTTAATTGCGTGGTATAGTTTGTAAGACGTTGCTCACTGGTTTAGTGTCCTCATGGGGCAGGATTGTCTTTTGCATTTTGATTGATTAAAATATATGAAAATGATTATTCTTTTTAATATTTATAGTGATGGAGTAATTGTGTGGTATAGTTTTAAAGACGTTTCGCATGGTTTTAGTGACCAGTCCGGATATATACATATATATAAAGTAAACACCTATTTATTTATTTTATTTTGTTATTTATTTTTTACTGTCATTGTGATAAAAAGTCCTCCCATACCTATTTAGCGTTCACAAATAAATACGTATTTTTAGACACAGTAGTAAGACAAGGTAAAAGTAGTTTAACGGTTTATAATTGAAATACAGTAGAATTACAATAGTCCATTACCAGATTATACAGTCCTCTAATCAGGATTCAAATGCTGAAATAGAGCACTGTGTTGCAGCTTGAGTTATACGTTTTTGCTACTGTACTTCCCCCTTTTTTAAATGTATAACATAACATAGTATTGATGTACAATGTGAATATAGCTTTCTTTACGTTTAATTAAGCAACTTTAAGGGAAGTTGCCAATATGAATACATGGCAAATCCAATACACAGATTATAAATTGTGTGTTTACTGACAAGTATATCCTAAGATTTTATATTAATATGCTGCTGTTTCTTTCCTTTGACAGCAACAACTTTCTGGAGGAACAGATACCAGTCAAGCGCCACTCTGATTCCATATTTACTGACAACTATAGCCGCTTTCGAAAACAAATGGCTGTAAAGAAATACCTAAACTCTGTCCTTACAGGAAAAAGAAGGTATGGGGAAAAAGTGCTAATACTCAAAAGAAACCAACAAAAAAGAGTGTAAGGCCTCAAACTAATTTTATATGTTACTGCTAAAGTCCGAAATTGGTCAGGAATTAACCAGCTAAATACAAGATTAACCAGTCATGTTGCATGAAGTCTTCTTTTGGCATTATTAAAAATTATGGTTAATCTTCATTTTCCACAAACTATGCTTGCTCAAGTGATAAATATTTAATAAAAATATATATTTCAAAAATTGCTTAAGAAACACACAGGGACGTGTGTACATTTATGCAAATCTTTGGCACACAGTCTAATGATAAACAGGTGCTAAATTTGATTACCATTCTATCATACTACAGCTTTGAATTAATGTTATGTTGTCATTTCCTAATAAGTCAATTGAACTTTAACTTAAACTTAGCTTCTTGTTTTTACTGTAATGTGAAAACACTGTACCAGTGTTTTGCATTAAGCTGGGATATGACATCAGTGGGCATTAGTTTTTCCACTTGCTACAACTAGAGTAACTATTTACTGGTTTTGTGGGCAACAGTACATTTTTGGTCATAGTATATAATATTACAGGCAATATTGGCAGGGTTTCCATGGACGTTAAAAACTCAAATTTCTCTCTCCATTGTTGTGAGAATGTGACATAGCAGCACATACCACGTACATTCCTCACGTTATAGGAAGTGTGCATCTAAAACATGGTATGGCTCAAAAGGGTAGGTAAATCGCCTTCTCTAGTTAAAAAGCAGTGCAAATTGACAAAAAACTATGGTTTTTTGCATGGAAACATGCTTGAAAGCCGTACCTTATGTTGTCAAGACTTCAGCAGTGAAGATCCCATACCAAGCAAATCTTTATTATCAACTGAGATCTGCTGAAAGTAGCAAAGTTGACCAAATAGGAAAAAATAAGCACATGAAGGGATTAGAGACCTCTTCATTCAGTATTAATTAAGTGACACAATTTATTCAACATTTCAAATATTTTACAACCAAGGTTGTAAAAACAATGAAGCTACTACAAATTAAAAAATGCAGCCCTTTGCAATAAATAAATACATAAATAACGAAGCCCTTTGCAAAGCACCGAACTATTTTTTTTCATCCTTTATACTTTTGTAATCTTCGTGTTTGGTCATCAGATGATGTGATACAGAACAGAAAAGCCAGAGCTTTGTTTTGTTTTTTAATCGCTCTTCCTGCAGGGATTTAGAGGACAGATTTCAAACCCCAGTGCACTAGAGCGGCCATTTTGAAAATAGCTTAAAACAAGCTTTAAAGTTATAAGTGTAAAAAGTTGTCAGGATGTTAACAATGAAAAGAAAAATTACAGGTATGTTATTTAAACAGTTGTAGCAACACATGGGGACATGTAACGCTATATTTTTTGGAACCCCACTACTTATTCTTTAAGTAGCATCTATAGTGGGTACCTACCAAGAACAAAATGTATAAAATGGGGCTTCCATCATTATTATTATAAGAAGAATATTATGTAGTGGGAAATGTGGGTAAGCATGGTAGCCTATAGTAGATTTACTTCCAGTATTTAGAAAATGTGCTGTAATAAACATTTTTACTGGACAATTTTTATATCATTAACCTAAAGTGCTGGATTTTAGCTTCGTTCGTAGACTGCCATAATGACCAGAATTGCTGAAGCTGTGATTCTGTAGGAAAATGTATTGTATATGTACGTGTTTAATAGGTTTATAATAAATATATATGCAGTCAAAAAATGTTTAGCAAATAATCCATGGATAGTACACAGCGCTTCTTATGGAATGTTGGTATTTGTTTACTTTATTGTTTTTTATATTTGTTTGGTGGCCAAATTAGGCAGCCTGCACTTGCGGTTCTTCAACACAACAATCTGGAACTCGGACAGAAACATTTGACTATATTTTAATATTAAGTAGGACATTTGCATTTGGGAGGAGAATTTCTCTCCCTAAAAGAAAACTACATGGAAACCAAGTTACTCAAAAGATACTACCAAAATAGCGTGAGAAAAAAGATGAGTCCTGTTTGTATCTAAAATAGTGATGAAAAACTAAAAATGATATTCATTAGTTTTCTGATGTGAGTGTAACAAGTTCCTTTTCTCATCTGTAACAGCCATGAAGAAATGAATCCTGCAAGCCTTCAGGAAGAAGCCACCCTTAGTGAGCCCTACTCAGAAAACTATGATGCAGATTCTGTAAATGAGCTCCTGAGCCGCCTCCCATTGGTAGGTCATATTTTGCATTAATCCATCACTGAAGTTGGTAGGGATACAAAAATACGGCTTTTATGTTTATTAGTGTGAACCTGTTCCAAAATTTAAAGACACTGAAAAAAGACTTCTTGGTGAAACGTTTGTTATTGAATTAATTTATTTTAGTATTTCTACACTCTATCACTGAACCATAATAATTTTTTATTTTAATTTAAAAGCTTTTTTTTATAATAATGTAATTTAAATACAGTGAAGTGTGCTGCAGATCTGATCAAACTTCAGTTCCCAGTTGCAGCAGGAGGGGCATGACCTAATCTCCTCCGAAATAGCACCTGATTCGCTTGTTCCTGAGCAACAGCGAATCAGGTGAGTCAGCTGCAAGTATTGGCAGTTCTTCCCTTATATTCCTGCAATTAGAGCCAACAAATGCCAAGAAAATAGCAGTTCCAAACATAAGGTTAGAAAGAGAAGATTGCTGTGTGCGCTTTCAGTTGCTTGCACAGAAGTAATTGGAAAACCTTGGTGTGGCTAAACATAAAACTGTAAAAAATGACTGGGATGTAAACCTGTCAGAAATGCAATTTAAAGAGTTGGAACAACATGTGAGTAAACATCTACATTACATTGTTGTACCCCTACCTGCTTGTTCTTTATTTGCAACCAAACATTGTGGTGCTTTAAACAAATGTACTGCTTACTACTCATATACCAAATGTACTCCAGAAGCTCAACACTCCAGCAAGTCATATTCAAAATTTTGAAATTATAATCTGGTGGCAGGCATGTGTCGAAAATGTAGAACAGTGTACCCAAAAATGGGTATCTGAGCAATTGTTCAGGTATATCAAGTTAAATTGATAAATTTAAATACCTATTTTTACTCTTACCATTTGTTATGAGCTTCTAAGTATGCTTGGTAGAAGCTACAACAGCACTAATTTACTAGATAGACCTGGATTAAACCAAATTAAAGTTAATCTAAAATATATTTGTTGCATATAAATGGTTTAAATGTTTTAAAATATTGTAAAAGGCAGAAATTCAAATGCAGTAAGACAGAAATTCCAGATACAATTGGCTGTTACCGAAGCAGTAATTTTTAACTGGGTAGGACAAAGAGATTCAGGGTGGGTTTGGGTATTAAAACCTCACCAGTCAGTAATGTAGCAGGTAATATCCACTGCAGTTAGTGTCATTGTGTCATATATATATATATATTTTTTTTTCTTGTCACATTATCTCAGTGTGGAGCAACAGCAGTGCTCTTGAAGTACACTATGTGTATGGAAATGTGTCTTTAAAAGTAGACAGTTGGACAGTTAGAATAAAAAATGCTTAATCTGAGTTACATCAATCCTTTCTTTTTTTCAGACCCTCTGAAGAAACACACTGGAAAGATAAACATAACTTTACATATGTTTCAGTTTAAACAGCATTACAAGGACTTCAGTATTAAAACAAAAACAGATGTTGTGAAGTTGAAATGGTGATACTGTATATGTGGTTATTATATATACACAAGTTGATGTTTACACTGTAAATAGTATAATTTAGAGAGCTTTGCATAAATCTGTACATATGTATGCTAGCCTTGAATTCAGAAATATTGCATGGACCTATCTTCTGTAAATCCTTAGTTCAATAAATGCCTTGAAATGAGTACTGTGCAACACAATGCAGCATTATATATATATATATATATATACCATTCTTTCCAAACATATAAGCATGAATATAAACAAAACATATTATTAATGCAACTCAGGATACATTTTGTACAATAACCCTCTTAAATTGTCATACTTCCCTTTTAACATTGGTTATTGTAGATTTTGTTAGCACACCTTGAAGGGGTACAATAACCACTTAAAGGAGTGCTAGCCAAGGATTTAAAATCAGTGGTCTTCTTCTTTATACTTTCATTTATTCTTATTAACACTGTAGACAAAATTAAACAACCAGATTTTTTTAATTAATTAATTTATTTGTTTTAATCTTCTTGGTATTCCTGTGTAGTATGTCACATGACCTGACTGTAGTTAGAGCATAGGAGTGAAACTAAGTTACAGCACAGGAAGTTGGAACCACTAAGCAGTTTTCTCATTGTTGAGCCTAAAACTCTTAGATAATTTAATCTATACTTTCCATGTACTAACTTTAACACTCATGCCTAAAGAGTCCATATACATTAGGCATGATGGCACTGTCTATAAAAATATTATTCTTATTATTATTTTTTAAAACATTTATCAAAGAAAGCTGACTAAACTGTATCAATTTACAGTAATGATCAGCCAGGAAAATGATTCATGCCAGAGCATAAAATATTTTAAAAAATATTTTATGAAAATTATTAGGATACAAAAAATGATGAGTATAATGTTTACTTCTAGCAAAATGTCATTCCATATTGCAGTAGAGTTGGGAAAACCTTGTATTTTCTTTCCCAAATGAATGTAACTTCTGAAATATGCACTAAATAAAAAATAAAGTTTTATTAGTGCAAACATGTTTGCTTTATTTAACCCTAAAATACCTTGTGAAGGTGGAGTAAGAGCAAGATTTATAATGGGTGGCATTACCATGTGAAATGACACAATTTGAATAGCTTCTTTTACATTCCCCATTGCATTGTATGTTTTTTAAAATCATTCTAAGTGGTTATGGGTGCTTATCTCCATTATTGAGTTAGCTGCCTTTATATGGCTTTGAGTTTGCTTTGAGCTTGTCTGGCCAGCTCCACCTACTCTCTATCTCTAAATGGATCTACTGTAGATCCGGTGGTGTTGGCAAAGTTAAAAGTTTATATTGTCACAGAATTTGAATGGAATGAAGAAGACTTTTCAATGCCGTTAGTCAAACCCAAAGCCAAGTAAAGACAAATATAATAACTCAAATATTTGAGCAATATAACCCAAAATGATTACAAACATATGAAATAGAAGAGAAATGTAAACATATACATTAACACTAGAACCGCCGTGGTTATACTCATACCTAAAACCGCTGCCGGCAGTCATTATGACAGTTACATTTTAAACAACATCAATGTTAAAATGAAAGACAAACTATTGGATACAACTCAAACTTTTTATTCAAGCACGTCACATCAAACATCTGCACAGCCAAAACACCATATTTAAATGAACAATTAAACATAAAAGGGTTTATTTTCTAACTTATCACATATAAAGCACTACTTCCAAAAATGAAAAACTATAATAAAATAAACATTTCAAAAGAAACTAGTGTGTATGTACATACAAAACTGTAAAAACAAAATTATTTTTTAATTTAAAATGAAAGTGACATATGTTTTCTCTTGCGTGTGTCACTCGGTGCAGCACTGAATCCAGGTTGAGCTGCAGCAGCCTGCTGCTTTGCAGAAATGTTTCTGTTGAAGCGCTGTGGCTAGCTTCAAGATGAAATCTTTCCTACTGATATTTTCCCTGGTGCATTCCTTGTGTAAAACAAAGGAAATGATGGCTGCCATTCTTCTGTAGTTTCCTTCCCCCTTTTCCCCTCATAGGGCAAATGAAACTGTGCTATTTGTGTTCTGCCTTATTAGGAGAATGAAAGTACTAGTGGAATGGCATTATGGGGCAAGTAGGAGCCACCAACATGCCGCTTTGTAAGTGGTTTGTGACTTGCTGAGTTAATGAAATGCCTGATATAGCTGAATTGAGAGATTGGGTAAGTCAAAGAGTTCTCGCTGTCCTCTTGATCACGTTCTGTTAGAAATGATACATTTCAAGCAATGTATCTGCATTTATAACAGCATAGGAAAAGGGCTAATCTGCCTACATTACACTACTCCAATAGTCTGCTGAACATCTGTGCACCATAACAAGTGAATCAGTGAATGTTTATGCTGATACACATGATTTTCAGACAGCTGCTCCAGTAACCTATTTTATGTAATTCCCAATGAACTGTACAGGGTAAAATGGCTGGATACTACTGATGTCTGCAGACATGGCTGTCAGCAATGCAGGGCTTGCTTTGCATTAAACCAAAACCAATAAATCTGGCATGCATAACCATATCTCATAAACTCACAGTCTAGCTCCGCTGGTTGTAGTGATTGTTGAACATTATCAGGATAGCAAAACAATCGCGATTTCAAAGTAGTTTGCTATCTGCAGTGTGCACATGTTATATGGGGATTTTTTGTGTTTCTTTTGGCTTGTTTCTGGTGACAGTCAAATTTACAGCGATTTACAGGAAGTAATCATTGTAAAAGTCACCTACCAGAACCTTCATCAAGAAGGCAGTATCAAAATTAAATAATAACTTTTTTATATTAACATTTAAAACCTGGATTTACCTCAGTATGTTCTATGATTTGTCGGGGACACCTGAACTAACTTTTATTAAAACATAAATAATAATAAAAAAAAAACGTCCATATTGCAGAAAAAATAAATACACTTTATTAAATATTGTTTGTACTTGTCATTGATGCTTTTGGTTTCTCTAGACTTTGTCAGTGAAATGAAATGAGTCAAACAAATTGTACTGGGAACAGTCATCATCTAGGAGCATGAGATCTGACTTAGAGGTACATTGTTTGTGTCAGAGTCTTTGTACACTTTGTCCCAGAGGCAGAACTGACTTGAAGGCACAACAGAGACAAAATATATTTACAAAAAATGGTATGTGCAGAAACGGCCCATCGCCAACATTTTAAGGCATTTCGTTTTAGAAATCAATTTCCTGCCCAAACAATTATTCTTCTGAACATCATGATCCCTTATTTGTAATTACAAGTATTTCTCAAGTATTCTCATCTCTTTTACTGAAAAAAAAAGAAAAAACCATTATGGTTCAGAGGGACTATTTATTTACATAGAAACATGCAATGTGCAGTTCAGAAATTAGAAACATAACGATACAAGTGGTTGGTGCTTAAAAAACGTGATTAAGGCTGCTCAGATGATTAAGGCTGCATTTTTCTCACGATTATTACAGATTTCACAATTTCCTGTTTATAGTTCCCTTATCCAAGGCGACTTACAATTGTTACAAGATATCACATTATTTTTATTTACATACAATTAATTTTTTTTTTTTTACACATTATTTTTACACACAATTTATACAGTTGGGTTTTTACTGGAGCACTCTAGGTAAAGTACCTAGAGCCTGTGCCTGTATGTTGCAGCAGTGCCCCCCACCTGGGATTGAACCCACAACCCTCCAGTCAAGAGTCCAGAGCCATTATATATATATATATATATATATATATATTATACAGGGCAGATGTATAATATATACAGTACTGTGCAAAAGTTTTAGGCAGGTGTGAAAAAATGCTGTAAAGTAAGAATGCTTTCAAAAATAGACATGTTAATAGATTATATTTATCAATTAACTAAATGCAAAGTGAGTGAACAGAAGAAAAATCTAAATCAAATCCATATTTGGTGTGACCACCCTTTGCCTTCAAAACAGCATCAATTCTTCTAGGTACACTTGCACAAAGTCAAGGATTTTGTAGGCATATAGTCAGGTGTATGATTAAACAATTATACCAAACAGGTGCTAGTGATCATCAATTCAATATGTAGGTTGAAACACAATCATTAACTGAAACAGAAACAGCTGTGTAGGAGGAATAAAACTGGGTGAGGAACAGCCAAACTCAGCTAACAAGGTGAGGTTGCTGAAGACAGTTTACTCTCAAAAGTCATACACCATGGCAAGACTGAGCACAGCAACAAGACACAAGGTATTTATACTGCATCAGCAAGGTCTCTCCCAGGCAGAAATTTCAAGGCAGACAGGGGTTTCCAGATGTGCTGTCCAAGCTCTTTTGAAGAAGCACAAAGAAATGGGCAACGTTGAGGACCGTAGACGCAGTGGTCGGCCAAGGAAACTTACTGCAGCAGATGAAAGACACATCATGCTTACTTCCCTTCGCAATCGGAAGATGTCCAGCAGTGCCATCAGCTCAGAATTGGCAGAAAACAGTGGGACCCTGGTACACCCATCTACTGTCTGGAGAAGTCTGGTCAGAAATGGCCTTCATGGAAGACTTGCGGTCAAAAAGCCATACCTCCGACGTGGAAACAAGGCCAAGCGATTCAACTATGCACGAAAACACAGGAACTGGGGTGCAGAAAAATGGCAGCAGGTGCTCTGGACTGATGAGTCAAAATTTGAAATATTTGGCTGTAGCAGAAGGCAGTTTGTTCACCGAAGGGCTGGAGAGCAGTACACGAATGAGTGTCTGCAGGCAACAGCGAAGCATGGTGGAGGTTCCTTGCAAGTTTGGGGCTGCATTTCTGCAAATGGAGTTGGGGATTTGGTCAGAATTAATGGTCTCCTCAATGCTGAGAAGTACAGGCAGATACTTATCCATCATGCAATACCATCAGGGAGGCATCTGATTAGCCCCAAATTTATTCTGCAGCATGACAACGAGCCCAAACATACAACGAAAGTCATTAAGAACTATCTTCAGTGTAAAGAAGAACAAGGCGTCCTGGAAGTGATGGTATGGCCCCCACGGAGCCCTGATCTCAACATCATCGAGTCTGTCTGGGATTACATGAAGAGAGGGAAACAACTGAGGCTGCCTAAATCCACAGAAGAACTGTGGTTAGTTCTCCAAGATGTTTGTGCAAGTGTACCTAGAAGAATTGATGCTGTTTTGAAGGCAAAGGGTGGTCACACCAAATATTGATTTGATGTAGATTTTTCTTCTGTTCACTCACTTTGCATTTTGTTAATTGATAAATATAAACTATTAACATGTCTATTTTTGAAAGCATTCTTACTTTACAGCATTTTTCACACCTGCCTAAAACTTTTGCACAGTACTGTATATATGTGGTTTTCATGTGTTTTGGTGGTGGTTGGCAGGGATGTGGTTAATCCCTAGCCCTGCCAAATACATGTGAGAATGTGGCTGTGCCCAGTTCAGATCATTGGTGTTAATTGGGAAGAGCCACAGAGAATAAAAAGAGCTTGAAGCTCCATTAAGAGAGGACTGCCAGGGAGCTGATAGTGTATGTTCAACTAAGGAGTACTGTGTGTAGAAAAAAATAAAGTATTGTGTGTTTATACCTTGAGTCCTGCCACAATATATGTAAGCAATAAGGCACGACAGGGTGTGAGATATACTCTAATAAAAGACCCTTTCTTTTAGATCTACATTTTGGTTTGTTTTTGCTGTGCCAGGGTCTGTTTGCGTTACGTTTAACACATCGCGTTCAGTTTGACATAATACATTATTACATTGTAATGTTTCTGTATTACATTCTTCATTGCAATTTAACACCAGCTCATTTGAAGTCATCTGAAATGGAATACTGCTTGTTAATGTCTACAGGCAGAGGTTATTATTGAATCTCAAATGTCTTTTAGATAATTTTGCACTGATTTCACGTAAACTCTCAAGACATTTGTCTTGATTAGCTGCAAAGTTAGCAACTGACTCGTTGACGTTAGACATAGACTTTAATATTAGGTTAACATTCATGTTTTGTGTTGGCTTATGTGTGCTTCCATTTACTTTGGGAGTAGATAGATGTGCTTGCGTGATTGCATTCATTCGATTCTTGTTCTGCGCTTCTCCAGTAGAAGTCTCTAAATTCGTTGGGAGGTGTAGCAGGGCGATAGAAAGCCCTGCTGTATAAATGTAGTGTTATTTATTTCTAGAACGGGGTACCCCTCCGCAGTTTATTATTTTGTATTTGTTGTGTTTATGATTATTGTTGTATTACTATTATTGTTTTTGTTTGTGTATGATTTTGTAGTTTAAAGCACCGTTTATTATTGTTTTGTTTAATAGCGTGGATGAGAAGCCCCATCCACAGTAATTAAAAAACCTTGTGCAGAAGGTGGCCATCTCCCGAATTAAGTGATTAATTTGTTGCTAAATCGGGAGATGGTCACCTGCAGCAGTGTGGAGTAGTGGTGAGGGCTCTGGACTCTTGACTGGAGGGTCGTGGGTTCAATCCCAGGTGGGGGGGACACTGCTGCTGTACCCTTGAGCAAGGTACTTTACCTAGATTGCTCCAGTAAAAACCCAACTATATAAATGGGGAATTGTATGTAAAAATAATGTGATATCTTGTAACAATTGTAAGTCGCCCTGGATAAGGGCGTCTGCTAAGAAATAAATAATAATAATAATAATAATAATATAAACCTGCGGCTCTCTGCATTCCGGGTGGGGTGTTCTAGAGGAGAGAATGGGAGAGCAGTTGGAGAACGAGAATGAGAATGAGAACGAAACTGAAACGAAAGCGTAAGGAACAGTGAAGGCAACTGCCCAGCTTGACCTTAGGTCTGTTTTGGTTTGTGTTCGTGATTTGTTTTTGTTAAATTATTTATTTTGCTCTGAGAGCACAGTGTTTTGTGTTAAATCTTTTATTTTATTTTTGTGTTATTTAAAATAAATGGCGCTCGCTGCACTTTTTCACTGCAGTACTTGTTTGTGTTTTTGGTTCCTGCAACTGGCCTGACGTCACCACATGCCATTCCTGTCACACGTGGTGTCCTCATGGGATCAACCACAGCCTCCGCAGGTACTGCAGTTTTTTTCATTTTTTCGTTTTTTGTATTACTTGTGGAGGAGAAAGGAGGATGGGAAGGAGGAAGAGCTGCAAGAGGCAGCAGCAACAGCTGCCACTGGGGGACGTCAGCCCGATCTATGTGGTAGATGAGTGGTGCCCTGGTTGTGGGGTATGGGCACACCCAATACCAGGGAGAGGGGTGGGCTGCCCAAGCGAGCCAGGACCAGGCACCCCGGGGAAGACCCCAGAAGCGGGAGAGAGAAGACCTGGAGTGGGAGGAGCCTGAACGTCCTGCGTCTGAGTGGGAGGAGCCCGAACGTTCACAGCCCAAGAGGGTGGAGTCGGTGCGTCCACAGCCCAAGAGGGGGGAGTCGGTGCGTCCACAGCCCAAGAGGGCGGAGTCGGTGCGTCCACAGCCCAAGAGGGGGGAGTCGGTGCGTCCACAACCCAAGAGGGGGAAGTCAGTGCGCCCACAACCCAAGAGGGGAAAGGCCGAACGTCCACAACCCAGGTACCTGCTGGTTCTGCCTCCACCTCCGTGGGAGGACTGCTTGTCGCTCCCACCCCCACCAGCAGATGGAGAATACCTGCTGGTGCCACCTCCACCGCCCTGGGAGGACTGTTTGTCGCTCCCACCTCCACCAGCAGAGGGAGTACCATGCCGGTTCTGCCTCCACCGCCATGGGAGGACTGCTTGTCGCTCCCACTTCTGCCAGCAGAGGAAGTATACCTGCTGGTTCCGCCTCCACCACCGCCACCAGCAGAGGGAGCATGCCTGCTGGTTCCCTGCTGCAGCCAGAAGGGGAGGAGCCCCTGCCACCTTTGCAGCCTGAAGGGGGGGAGCCCCTGCCGCCTTCGCCAGGAGCAGAGTAGCAGGAGCTGCTTCTGTCTCCACCACCGCCTGAGGGAGAGGAGCGGGAGCTGCCCCGCCCGTCACGACAGGATGGTCCAGGACAAAATGTTGGCGGTCTCTGTGAGAGGACCGTCGCTGTTGGAGGCCTTGTGCACGCTGCTTTAAAATACGTCATCAGTGTAGGCGTTACACCCCTATCACGTGAAAATTGACACTGAAGGTGTACACCCCTATCACGTGAAAATTAAAAAATACCACCCTGTTGCAAATGATCATTCTGTTAACGATCGGGTCTGTGTAACACTTATGATCACTTCAATTTTTTAATCGTGTTCTTAAATTGAAAAATATATTGTTTTTAAATGCTTGCCTTTGTTTGCTGTGTTTTTATTTATGTTTTTTTTTATTCTGACTTAAAACTTTATTTATTAATGTATTTTATAGGGTTGTAAGTGCTTAATGTGCTTTTTTAAATGTATTAACCACAATCTCTGCAGTCAGAATATTGAATCCTGAATACAGTAAGTTGCTTCAGCGTTAAACAAAATACATTTTAAACAACTGCAAGCAGCTGACCGTATTCGGGTTTAACATTCTTGCCGCAGGGATTGTTGAAGATCTACATTTAGCTGATTATGAAGAATTCATCAAAACTATGAATGTAGCAACCATTAATGTAATAATCTCCCAGTAATGTAATAATCCTCAATAATGTATTTGTTGCCTATAATGTATTAATCACCCAATAATGTAATAACTCAACTGATAATGTAATATAATTTTTTTACCGATAATGTAATAATTTTTCACTGATAATGTAATAACTCTGACCTGCCTGACAATGTAATACACTTCTAACTCATACTGTAATTAATTACTTAGTCACTCAATTTGCCTTTTGTGAGGTATCCACGACAGCAATATCAGCAACAACAGTCACTTAAAACCAAAAGAGACACTTTTATTAGTGCCTGTATGCACTAGGTATTTTATAGGACTGAATATGCAACATAATTTTTACCCATTATTAAAGATAAACAAACTGACAGTTAATCTGATGGCCGCAGATACTGTCTTAATAAATTATTTTAATTTAGAAGCTGCGCGTACAGGCCTCCCACAGAGATGGTCCTCTCACAGAGATGCCACCACAGAGCACCCCTCCGGCCTGCAGTTTTTCTGATTAAACGAGTGCGATCGCAGACGCAGTGGTTAAAGTCAAACGCGCCTGCACCGTAGGGAGTGGATTCTCCAAAAGCGCAATTCTGATCAAAATAGAAACCCAGCGCAAGCGCGTTTAGTGGTGCAGTGACAGCACCCAGCCAATCAATGCTGAGTAGGTTGGGGAATCTGCTATCCAATCAGGGCCAGGCAACAATCCCTTTAAGAACAGAATGCGCTTGCGTCACCGCAAGGCTCCATTTTGAATGTAGAAGAGGCGATGATGTCGAGCGGCAGCAGCACAGAGCAACAACAACCAGTTCAAATCAGAAAAAGCTAGTAGGTCACTCGCCGAGAGAATATGTAAACCACGCTTCACGACACAGGAGATTGCTATATTGAAGGCAGCAGTAGGGCCGGTAGGTGACTTAATCACACACAAAAGACATAAGCCCTTGCAAAGGAGCCGGCTCTTTTGTACAGCGGTATTGCCGCTATGCTTCAGTGCGAGGGTTCGCGCCTGCCCTCCGCCTGTGATCGCTACAATATTAATAGAAGAAGTAGCCTAGAGGCACGTAGGGCAAACATTTATTATTTATAATAATACATGATTGCCCTATTTATAATAATTATACAAGGTACATTATTTCATGGCATTGATATTACTACATGTAAAGTGTAAAATACTTACTACCCTCCCTGATCTGTCTACCAGTAGCAGCAGCTGATTCATTTTCTAGCGGGACATGAAGTGCAGTATCATGTTCCCTCTGAGCTTGTAATGTACTAGAGTTTCAATATAACCAGGGCTTTAATTCTCATGGAATATTTCCTGGAGCCCAAGCAGGCAAAAGGTAAAATACACAAATACTGTATTTACATATTTTTGGGCGGATTGATTTGGAACAGTGATTAAACATAGTTTGAAAGATAACATTCAAGGTCCTTCATCAGAGATTTAAGCCCTCGTATTGACCAATCAGGCTAAAGGAAATCTCCGATCCATTTATTTGTTATAATGTTTCAAACTAGTTAAGCTCATACATTTTCAGGTAGCAAAACCAACATCTTGTTTCAGGTCTGCCGATAGTAGTGACTTATTTCAATCACTGAAACAAAGCAAATACATTGTGTTAAGCTTACACAGCAGTTAACTCGTTTAAAGTTGCACATGATACACGCACACACACACACACACACACAGCACCAGCAACAACCAGGGAAAGAAAGGGCAGACATACATATACAGATAGAGAGTAGTGGTGCTCCTGTTGTGCTGCTCTCCATATACTGTAAGTAAATATTTGTACTTGTAATAATTGCTAGTCCTCGTGAAAATAAATGTAGTACTCCATTCTATCTGCAAAACAAGATTTTTTTTTTAAGTCATATATTTGTTTATTATTAATTTACGAATAATATTGTTAATGTCTTATGTTTTGTTGTTTTTAGGTTCTTTTTTTTCTTTTCTTTTACTTTCTTTGATTTCCTCTTTCTATGTCAGTCCAAGCACATGCAGCTGCTATTTAAGACTACTTTGCTTTTCATAGTGTGTTAAATTCTTCCTGATTGCGCCACTATATAAACCTGGTTTCAGTGGGTCTTAACACAGTGCTCAGTTGTCTATTTGGGATCCTATTGCGCTGTCATCAGAATGTGAGTGAATGTGTTAATGATACCACACCCCAAAATTTATGCCGACATGTGGCGATGTGGCAGATGCTATATAATAGCGCAGGATATGTCTTCAGAATACCATCTGAGCGCAGTGGGGATTTTTTTATGTTTCTACTCCATTTTTGCACCACAGAACCAGGGGCAAGCGCTGTTTGCGCTTGCACTCGCATTTGCGCTGTGATCAGAATACAGCCCAGTGTCATGCATTTTGATGTGAAAATTTTCATTAGAAAAATACACAAGGCACGTCAACATGTATTTTAGGTATGAGAATGTGACAATGAAAACTCATATGACTTCCTATAGGCTAGTGAATTCATAGCCTTTAACTTACTGGGCAAATCTGCCTCTTTGAAGGAATATACACCTCCCATTACACCTTCCACAGTAAGAATGGCCATTGTCCTGTTTGTTTTTTTTTATTTTCTACTGCTTTCTTTTTTGTAATCCTCCTAAGGTCATGCCATTTTTTTTTTAAATGTCAAGTGTCTGTCGCTTACAGTGTCCCAGTGATTAATTATGTTAGTTATTTCTTTCCATAATTCTTTAATTAATGTTTTTTGGCCCTGCGAAGTGTTAAATATTATTTCTAGATTTTTTTTTTCCATTTCACTAACTAACAGGTCAATTTTGTCTTTGTGGAAATTTGTTTTCCTTTTCTTGTTGGCCGGTGCCATAGTTTCATCAAGGTCGGAGTCTTCAGAAGTCAGAGCTCAATCCTATTATATTAGCCTCCTACTTTCTGTTCACTATACCTCTCATTTATCTCTGCCAGAAAGAAGTTCTAAATCTGGACTTTCAGTGTTGCGAATCTATAATGAGATGCATATCCTGTATAATGAACAGTAATTTATGCTGTTCGTAAACTTGCAGTGATATTATGGTAGTTTTTAATGAAAAAGAGCTGTTTATTACATCACACACATTTTTTTAACGTAAGATGGAGGCTACGAATTCGCAGTATTTACGACAATCTAAGTAATATTAGTACATAGAGCCCATTATCACTAAGAAACAGGTGAAAAAAAATACACTAGCCTGGATGTGGACTTGACAAAAAAAATCATTCTGTACGATACGTAACTCTATTACTTAATGTAATGTATACAATAAAATCTAATATTAATGCAATAAGGTAAATAGCTTCACCTTACTTCTCAAAATGTACAACAGGCTCAATTACAACATTATCCACCCATGCCTTTCTTTTAAACTTACAATCATGGGCCATTCCACATGTTCAAGAATGGACAAACCATTGGTCTTTTATAAGAACCCCTGCCTCTCCGCTTGTGCAAAAAGTACATTTCAGAATATTTACAAATAAGATTTGTAATGTAAAGCTAAATCTAATTCTATGAACAACTCTTTTAAATACTGTAACATGCCAGCACACCCACTGCGGTAATAGGGGAACTGAATTAGGTGCCCCGTCAGTTCCCGGGGTGGTTTTGCATTATTGGCATGTCCCACTGTCTGTGTCTGGGTTATAGAGCATGGTATATGCCTACAGCACGTTACAGAGTATGATTGACAGCTGAGGGTCCTATGGGTGTTGTTCATGAGTTTTATTTGGGTTATGATAGGTGTTTGACTCCTGGGTGGGAGGGATAAGCTTTTGAGCAGTTGGGAATGTGTGGCTTAGCCGAGTGGAGTTTAGTTGAGTGAGCTGAATGTTGACACCAGTAAGCTGCTAGAGTGTGCTGGTTTGTAATCAGTGAAGGGGAATAAAGAAACATTTGTGCTTTTAAAATGTGGTCCTGACTTCTGTATCCGGACGCCACTGCTGCTTCAATGGTCGTCAGAAGTGGGATGCTGGATGGAGAAAGCGACCCACACCGGGGGATCGAAGCACAGGAATCTTCTGGACCCAAATTGCAGTTGCAGTCAGGGGAAAGGCGGAAAGTAAAGCCTGATGCTGGAGTTCCCTCACTGTTCAAATCAAATGAGCCATTCGGGGACCCCTAGCCACAAGTTTAAGTGGGGATGCAATGTTAGCTAGTTTGTCTGTACATAAATTATGTGATTATGAAGCGCTATGTGAAGCTTTAGCATTCCGGTTTGGGGAAGAGCAGCAAGTGGAGATGACCACAATATAGTTTAGAGCAAGGAAGAGAGAAACAGTGGAAACACTGCCTAAATTTGCTAGAGAATTGGAAAGGTTGTTCAGATTATCATATCCCAATGCAGACAATGATGGAATCGGGGCCATTAGGCCATCAAGACTCCACAGTACAACCCCTAGTACACAATGTGCGCTCTGTGACTGAGTTACCACATCCACACCCCAGCTGCTGCTACCAGCCTGATGATGGGGGAGGAACTTAGTGCTGTGGTGGGTGCTGTGGGAGACATTTTAGCATATGATTGACAGTCCCGCATTCCCGTTGAAAGGACTGCCATAGGTGTTTGAACAGATGTGCCGCGCCAACCTGAAGCTCCATCCAGAGACGTGCCACCTGTTTCAACAAAAGACCTTGTTCCTAGGGCACATAGTTAGGGACCCTGAGAAGGTAAAGACAGGGGAGCAGTGTGGAGTTTCCTGGGGCTGGCCTGTTATTATCGCCATAATGTGAAGAATTTTCTGGATGTCGCCAGTCCATTGCACCATCTTATAGAGAAAAAGCAGCCAGTTCAGTGGTCGGTGGAGTCTGATCAGGCATTTGAGGCACTTGAGGAGCTCTTAGCATGGCCCCAGTACTGGCTTATCCCATGCAAAGATCAATCATTCATCTTGGACACGGTCACCAGCGACCGGGGCGTGGGTGGCGTGTTATCCCAGGACATGGGAAGGGAGAATGTGTGCTGGCCCATTATAGTCAGGCCTTCACCAAACCTGAACACAATTACTGTGTGACCCAGCCATAGAATACTTCTATCCTTACTTATATGGTCAGCAGTTTATTATTAGGACTAATCACTCCTCACTGCAGTGATTAATGAACTTTCGGCACCCAGAGGGACAAACAGCATAGTGGCTGGAGAAGCTCAACCAGTACAGCATCTGGATCCAGTACCGAGGAGGGCAGCTGTATGGCAATGCTGACAACCTTTCCTGCCGTCCTTGCCTGGAAGACGACTGTTGGTATTGCCTCAGCAGAGAGGAGAAGAAGAAACCCGTTGTGTGGCCTTGGGGGAAGGTGCAGCTGCCGTGTTGACTGAATGGGACCCAGAGGAGCTAAGCCAGCTACAGGTGGATGACAGTGAGATTGCTGTCGTGCTGGGGTGGAAGACAAACGTGCGCCGACCACTTTGGGAAGAAGCAATCCACCTCTCCATTTTAATGGTGGCGCATGATCTTCCCATTGGGGGTCACTTTGGGTTCACCAAGACGCTGTACCAGGTGTGGCAGAGATTTTAAAGAACCCCGGCAACGCACCAGAGCAGAGATGCACCAGTATAATGTCGGTGCACCCATGGAGAGATGTCTTGAGCCTTTTGCCTACTACGGAGAACGGTAATCGTTACATTCTAATAGTGATAGATTACTTCTCCAAATTGCTAATTTAATTTAACCATACTGTGGCAGGATTGGCAGAGGGTGAGGCTCAGAGACAGTTTGAAAGTTCAAAAATAAAGTTTTTATTTAAATAAAAATACACCAAATAAACAGGCACGAGGGCCAAACAAAAAGGTTTCAAAACACAAAATAGACACAAAACAAAACTTACAAATAAAGCTTCCAGGCTGGGCAACGCCTTCACTGGATTCAAAACAAAAAACAGCACACACAGAAAAACACTGGCTCCTTCTCCTTCCAGAACTCTCTCTCTAACCAGGGCCTCTCCCCTGGCTTTTATCCCCTGTGGCTGGAGCCCAATTAATCAATAATTGCTGATTATTCAATTAGGGCTCCAGCCACATTCTCACATGTTTTCCTGGCAGGGAGGAATTTAACCCCCTCCCCGCCAGTCCCAACCATGATCATAAAGATGGGGCAGTCCCCCGTCACACATACTTTGTAGAAAAATAGAACATTAATACACAACAGCACCACACCGCCACATTTACAAAAATGTAGGTGTAGGCAGGAGCACCCCCAGAAATGTTTCACATGGTACGCAAAACTGAACAACACTGACATGCCATCTCCTGCCGATCAACATGCTGTAAAGTGTTTCAGCCTATCAGAGTGCTGCATGTTTGTTCTTTCCAGATTTCTACAACACCTACACTGTCACATTTGAAAACTGCAACCAAATTGCATAACCATTTCCTTTCTAAAAATGTATGAACACAGCACGCTACCATCATGACAGAACAGCAACTACAGTGAGAGCCAACCCTACTGGAAATGTACATGTTTTAATTACAATTTATATTATATTAAAATATATTCTTAGACCATATCATTATAACATTATTAATATATTTCAAAATCTATTATAAATCAAATGTAAACAAAATGGCATCACACATGCATTACAATTTTATTAGCATGTCAATGCATTTTAATTTCAGCAATTGCATTATTAATATACTTCAAAATACATTATCAATCAAATATTAATACTATATAAACAAAATTGCATCACACTTATATTGCAATTTTATTTTAATTTCAGTAATTACATTTTAAATCAAATGGCAACATATTTCTATGTGATTAAAAACAAAGTATTATTACAATTTATAAAACAGCTCACCCATTACATTTATAGTTTAACCACACATTTAACACCACTTATATATATATATATATATATATATATATATATATATATATATATATATATATAAATATAGTAACATTTCTGCACATTGGCATTCTACCTGGAATTGATGGCAGATTCAACAGAGTTACCTGGGAAACCTGGGGCAGATTTCCCAGTTTGCTGATGACCTCTGCTACTGGGCATCTTCCAAAAGAACACAAATTGCAGCAAAACGACTTCAGGTCTGTATAAATGCACTGCAAGACTGGGCCAGCCTTTGGAGAGTCAAATTAAACCCACTTGGAACTCAATATGTGCTCTTCAGAAAGAACAAAAACCATATATTGGAACAACCAGTTACATTACAGCTATATGGTGAAGATTTGAAACTAGAGCCAACTGCCAAGTGTTTGGGAGTGGCGTTCCAACAGAATGTGACTTGGACAAAACACATAGATGACATTGAAACCCGGGTCAGAAAAAGACTTAACAATCTAAAAGTACTCAGTGGGAGAAAGAATGGTGCCTCGCTAAACACAGTACTGAAAGTTTTCAAGAGCGATATTAGACCGCTGTTTGAATACGCTGCACCAGCTGGCTGAAGTGTGACAGTCTGGCTGGCAGTGGTGAGTGTGATGACATCACGGACCAGGAAGTAACTGACACCAAAACAGTGGATGGGCGGGTGAAGCTGAACGCAGTAGCACTCAGCGTATTTATTAACAAACAAAATAAAAGATTTAAACAAAACAACAAAACACAAAAGGGCACAAGGGCCAAACGAATCAACAAACAAACAAGTAAGTGTCGTGCTGGAGAATCCAGCACGTTTTAGCAATTGTTTTTTCAAATGTGACTCGCTCTCTCCGCTCCCCGTACTCTCCTCTGTACACCCAACAACCTCAAGTGCAGAGAGCTGCAGGTTTATATACTCTGGCCGAGGGATTAACTAGTAGTTAATTATCTTATTATCCCTCGGCCAGAGTCTGCACGCGTTTGGTAAGGATGCATGACTGTCAGCTAGTTAAATAATCAGTAGCTGATCAGCCATGCATCCTCACGGGGTTTTTAAATATAATAATAAAAGACGCGGCGCTTTTACCCGCGCCGCAAACAAAAATACAAATAATAATACATAGGGGCGGGACACTCCGCCACATAGAGAGAGAATCATAGTCAACAATCTCACTGCCGACCTGTGAGGGCATGGTATAACAGGAACAGTGTGCCCCGGACTGGATGGTTTGGCAGTTCATTCCAGGGTCAGTCGGAAGTCACAATACCAGAAATCATCGCCTTAATGCGGTCGGCGATGTGTCAGCCATGGATTGGAGGATACGTGAATGCACTCGCTACCCAAGGGGGTGTGACTGAGGGTATATCAGGGGATGTGGCAAAGCAATCTGTTCCTTTGTTATGGTTATGAAAAGACCTGTAAAGGACGTACTGTGTTATAAAGAAACCATGCATTTTTGTGTGTTGCTTTGCCTGTCTATTTAACTGCTATATTTGTCATTATAGAACTCCTGGAGCTGTAGCTAAACAGTCAGCAATTAAACCATTGTGCACTCATATACCTGTAAATCACCACTTTCACTAACAGCACTCACTCCGGACTTGTGACTGTGTTGTGTTTGTGTGTGTCTTGTTTAGAGTCTTATTATTTCGATACTAAACCCCATGGTTTAACTGAGCGATACACATTGACGTGTAGAGCCAGTTATTATTATTTAAGAGTTGCGAGCACACAACAGCCAAATAAGAGCTGTTTTCACCGTGAACTGTCTTGTGTCTGTTATTCCTGAGCACCACTTTTCCACAGATGGGTAGAAAAGCTGGCGCTCTGAACTATATCTACAATCATCATGCTCTTGACAGACTACAGTATATACACAGTGCACTGTTTATAAGAATCACTGATATAAGAATCAACCACATATAGTGATCAAAACCACTCGAACAAAATCATTCCTACACTATCCAATGTAAAATAATCCGCTTGTAAGACTCAAGCAATCCGCTTATAAGAATCATTTCGGGGCAAACTGACTACTTGTACGGTATTTGATCAAGTGCAATGACATGTACAACCAATAAAGCTGTTTTTGAATTAGAATTTGATTACATCTCGCGTGATTAGGCACATAAGCAGTGTGGATCATGCAGTGATGCAGGAAACTCTGCATTGTTTGTAATCAAACAGTGACTTCGTCACTGCATTGTGCAGGTATGTTTTTGTATTCTCTGTTAGTGAAAATTTGTTTCAATAAAGTGAATACACATTCATTGAATACATACTGAGTACAGCAGTGTTATTGTGTGATATGCATGTCGAGTGAGTGGGATTGTGATGCGGTGCGGAGAAGGAGGTGGAGGAGAGGAGGGGAGGGGAGGGGGAATTGCAGAGGTTTGCATGTCCGCTTAGTGAAAAACTGTGAGATTTGCATCGCAACAGAAAATAAGTAAGCCACAGATGCTTAAATGCAGTGGTAGTCCTGATAGTAAAATATTGTACTGTAATGTCATTTTAATTCAAAGACCATTACGTGTAACACCGCAGGGCAGTAAAACTAGGCGCTCTCACAAGACGATTGCTTCTCAAGTATACTGTAGTAAAATTGAATTCTGCAGCCTTGAGGATCATATAAGAAGTTGCTTACGCATGAGGACTTGTTTTGATGTATTGTCCTCAGTGATTGAGCACCATTGACATTTGTATACTATATTTAAACTGCTGATGCGCGGAGGTGCTTTTGCTAATTGTAATGTGACGTGGCCGAGGGCAGTGTAAATGATCAGGCTGGAGTCTTGATTTACAGTTTAAAACCGGTGTTGGTTTTATTTTTCTTACAGTGCGGTGGGAAAACAAGCGCTAATAAAACAGACAAATAAAATAAACCTTGCTTTCAGTTGGAGAACTAACTAAAAATACTTTGTGTGGAACTCATGACATCTAGTGGTCAACCCATTACACTGCAGTGAACAAAACTTACGTTCTCAACCACAGTAATCATATTGGTTCGCTTTTAAGAATCAACCGCTTATAAGAATCAAATCATCCGTGACGGATGTGATTCTTATAAACTGAGTGCACTGTGTATATACAGTACTGTGCAAAAGTTTTAGGCAGGTGTGAAAAAATGCTGTAAAGTAAGAATGCTTTCAAAAATAGACATGTTAATAGATTATATTTATCAATTAACTAAATGCAAAGTGAGTGAACAGAAGAAAAATCTAAATCAAATCCATATTTGGTGTGACCACCCTTTGCCTTCAAAACAGCATCAATTCTTCTAGGTACACTTGCACAAAGTCAGGGATTTTGTAGGCATATAGTCAGGTGTATGATTAAACAATTATACCAAACAGGTGCTAATGATCATCAATTCAATATGTAGGTTGAAACACAATCATTAACTGAAACAGAAACAGCTGTGTAGGAGGAATAAAACTGGGTGAGGAACAGCCAAACTCAGCTAACAAGGTGAGGTTGCTGAAGACAGTTTACTGTCAAAAGTCATACACCATGGCAAGACTGAGCACAGCAACAAGACACAAGGTATTTATACTGCATCAGCAAGGTCTCTCCCAGGCAGAAATTTCAAGGCAGACAGGGGTTTCCAGATGTGCTGTCCAAGCTCTTTTGAAGAAGCACAAAGAAACGGGCAACGTTGAGGACCGTAGACGCAGTGGTCGGCCAAGGAAACTTACTGCAGCAGATGAAAGACACATCATGCTTACTTCCCTTCACAATCGGAAGATGTCCAGCAGTGCCATCAGCTCAGAATTGGCAGAAAACAGTGGGACCCTGGTACACCCATCTACTGTCTGGGGAAGTCTGGTCAGAAGTGGCCTTCATGGAAGACTTGCGGCCAAAAAGCCATACCTCCAACGTGGAAACAAGGCCAAGCGACTCAACTATGCACGAAAACACAGGAACTGGGGTGCAGAAAAATGGCAGCAGGTGCTCTGGACTGATGAGTCAAAATTTGAAATATTTGGCTGTAGCAGAAGGCAGTTTGTTCGCCGAAGGGCTGGAGAGCGGGACACGAATGAGTGTCTGCAGGCAACAGTGAAGCATGGTGGAGGTTCCTTGCAAGTTTGGGGCTGCATTTCTGCAAATGGAGTTGGGGATTTGGTCAGAATTAATGGTCTCCTCAATGCTGAGAAGTACAGGCAGATACTTATCCATCATGCAATACCATCAGGGAGGCATCTGATTGGCCCCAAATTTATTCTGCAGCATGACAACGAACCCAAACATACAGCGAAAGTCATTAAGAACTATCTTCAGCATAAAGAAGAACAAGGAGTCCTGGAAGTGATGGTATGGCCCCCACAGAGCCCTGATCTCAACATCATCGAGTCTGTCTGGGATTACATGAAGAAAGAGAAGCAACTGAGGCTGCCTAAATCCACAGAAGAACTGTGGTTAGTTCTCCAAGATGTTTGGGCCAACCTACCTGCCAAGTTCCTTCAAAAACTGTGGTCACACCAAATATTGATTTGATGTAGATTTTTCTTCTGTTCACTCACTTTGCATTTAGTTAATTGATAAATATAAACTATTAACATGTCTATTTTTGAAAGCATTCTTACTTTACAGCATTTTTTCACACCTGCCTAAAACTTTTGCACAGTACTGTATATATATATATATATATATATATATATATATATATATATATATATATATATAAACAGTATCTGATAAGCTTCAGTTATTACAATATCATATTGTAAATTTGTTTTCATAATATAGAGTATTTATGCTGTATGTATTAACATATTTCAAACTATTCCAATAACTATTACAATCTAGATTCGAACCCACAATTTATGCTATTGCAGTCAAACAACTTACCATTAACCCAACCAGGAAGGGACGATCAACAACCAAAGTAATATTATATGGATATAAAGGCCCATCCCTGCCCTTTGTATGGATTACATATCAACTTGTACATCAACAGGAATCATCATTCTAGACATTATCATTTTTATTTTTAATTAACATAACTGCCTGTACCGGCCATTAAAAGGGGTGTGATTTTCATAAAACCTACTAATATCAATTATCCAAGCACCGTTTCTTGGTGCTGAAAGAACAGCTCCCTGTAACAGCAAAATCTAAAATAGACGAGCCGGCAGACATGAAATAGGAAACTCAAGTAATGTAAGATAAGGAAGCGTTATTGTTTCTGTGCCCCTCATGCAATTTAAGTCATCACTGTAGTAGTAGTAGTCGCAGTAATAATAATAATAATAATAATAATAATAATAATAATAATAAAGCAGACACAATGGCAGTCGAATATCAGCTACTCTCCGAACTGGCCTGGACAGGGCAGTTAATTCAACTTAAATAACACACTTCGGGGTCTATTCATAAAGGGTTATCGCCTATCGAAATGAGCAAACAGGAGCACATGATCAGATTTCATCCATAGCCACCTATTTAACGAAAGATGCTATTCATAAGAGATAATTGAAATGCGTCGCTAAGCCCCAACGATTTTCGTCTATGAAGGCCTGTTTTAAACTAATTGAGATAAAGCTTCATGATGACCTCATTAGCATAACGTTTTCATTGGTCCTGAGCGTCAACCTGATATTCAGAGTGAACAACAGCAAAATGCTTTCGACAACTTGGAGTTATTGAATGCTGTGTGCGGTGGAGTCTAAACTAACAACAGCATCAAAATGACATTGTCAAAAAAGTGATCTGACCATATTTAACAAATCCCCCCCCAATAAATAAATAAAAAAATAAAACAATTAAAAAACAGACAAATTGTTACAGCTTTTTTAAAATTAAACTGTGTTCGTATAAAAGTTTATGCCCCTGTGATTAACACTACCTAATATATATTTTTAAATAATGCTGTATCTGTGTTAAGCTGAAATAATAACTGAAATAATTGATTTAGTGTTTTTCATTTAATTGCATATGTCCTGCAAAGCAAAGGAACATTAACAATTAATGTAATTAAGGTAATTTAAATAACCTGAACATGATCACATCCTACAGTATATAAATCACATATCATACAGGCAAGCTGTTAATAACACGATGGGTGCTGCATCCTACAGTATATAAATCACGTATCATACAGGCACGCTGTTAATAACACAATGGGAGCTGCATCCTACAGTATATAAATCACATATCATACAGGCAAGCTGTTAATAATACGATGGGTGCTGCATCCTCCAGTATATAAATCACATATCATACAGGCAAGCTGTTAATAACACGATGGGAGCTGCATCCTACAGTATATAAATCATGTATCATACAGGCAAGCTGTTAATAACACAATGGGTGCTGCTGTCGGTAGATTCCATTTCTTTATATTCCCAACAGCTAACGACAGAACTGAGCGAATGTTTATAGAGCTGATGATGTCATCAAAAGGAGACGGATTTCGGTGGGGAACGAATATATACCGATTCATAAATTGCTTAGCTACAGTTGCCGATCTGCACAGATTATTTTATGAATATAAATATGGACAACTTTCGTTAGTTTTAAACAAAATTCGATTACCTAGGACAGTACTTTTATGTATAGACCCTTTCATATGATACGTGTTATTTAAGTTGAATTAACTGTTCCATCTGGGTCGTTCGAGCATTCACACCCCCTAAACTGCATCCATATGTGTATGGAACAAATATTACAATTAATGTATCTAAGTAAAACTTGACCACGGTAGGACTTGAACCAGGGTCCTCACGATTTGCTCTCTGTCACCCTATCAGCTGTGCTGTTGGAGATTGCAGTTACAGCAGGTATTACGTTCCAAATTAAAATGTAGTTGAGTGCTAATATAGTGTTCTCAGTTCATCTGACTCCAAGCACTCTCTTAAGTGTTAGTTATTCATTTAGGGTGATGTGTCATTTCTGAAACTATCCCTGAACTCTCATTTTTTTTCCCCCCCAACACAAGTTTTATTTAGATACATTAATTGTAATATAATGTTTTTATAAAGTAGCACTTTTTTTAAAGAGAAAGCTGCACTAGACTGCGAGTTCTTATATAGATTTTAAAGGTGTAAAAACAGCCTCAGATACCATCAAAATGAAGCCTTTTCAATGAAATGCCCCCCTGACCCCACATGCTCTGGCTTCACCCCCTCGGGACTTGCATTCGTGGCTTTGCCACTTATTTCTTTTTTCCAAAGGTAGCATCCCCCTAAATTCCTGCCTATGCCCCTGCAAATGCTGTTTAAAAATAACTTCAGAAAAATCCAATCAAGTTCAGATTCAACTGTAGGGCAATATTCTTCTGATAGAGCCCCTTGTTACAGTTCTTTAAACAAACATTTTTACATAGGGTTCTGAGCACCAGAGGATATATCTGTGTTCAGGAACGAAATAAAACCAGGGAGAACATATGAAGCATTGTATAGAACCTGTAATGTAACAGTGCTTCAGTAATACGTATCTATACTCCACTTCTTAGTCTGAAATATATTTAAAGTGCTGTATCAGGGTGAGGTCTGTGCTGACTATCGGACGCATGTGTGCTCCTGCAACGGGGGGGGGGGGGGGGGGGGGAACACGGCCCTGTTGAACCTGTCTGCCAATCATGTCGATGACACAGAGAGTTTGGGTGAGGGTGTGTCGCCTGGCTCTCTCTGAGTGGTTGGACGGGTCTTGGGGGGATGATTGACCAATAAAAATAAAGTGTTGTGATTCCCTCTGTCTTGCCTGTCTAGGAGAGAAGTGAGGAGAAGGATGATTCAGAGAGCCAGAGTAAAAAGACATAAGAGAAACAAAATATGGCTGGCTTGCTGACAAGGGAGCTGCATGTTTATAAAGGAAAAGGGCAAGACGGAGAGAGGAAGAAGACAGCCGTGAGACAGCACAAGTTCACATACCCAGACCAGCAGACAGACGGTGGCTGGGACTGACAGACCATAGTTAGCTCTGGGGACCCTTGGGCAAGCCCGTGCCAGTATAGTGAGGGAAGACCGAACTATAATTCATTCTTGCACTTTGCAGATTAGCGGAGGTGGCGAGACCCTGCTGAGAGCAGAACTTTGGGCTGTAGTTTTTCCTTACAGTGTTTTGTTTTCTCGTGTTTTGTTCGCTTTGGATTATTATTATTATTTTACATAAGAAAGAGAAGTTGTCTCCACACCTAGTAAGGAATACCATTGCTGGTAAACCTCCCAGGTACATTCCTGGTGCCACCCCACCGGGGTAAAACAACAAAACAAATCTTGTGCGTCTGAGCGGCGTTTTCAATTATCAATCTCTGTCTCACGTGTGTTTAGTGAATTCCCCACACTCGCCAACAAGTGCATATAGAGGTTTTTTAAAGTTGACGCTGAATTCTTGGAAGCATTCCTCGGGAGTTGCATTTTTCAAGTGTATATGATTCCCTTCCCAACCCAACCAAACCCAACCAAACTACCACACACACATACACACACACACAATGCTGTGTATTATGGAATGGAAAACAGCTACTGGTATGGTGAATTTATATGCAATATATAACAATATTTCACTTTCAGAACATGTTTGGCCTTATTCATAAAACTTTAACAAATTTAAAAGTTAAATAAAAAAAGATTGTAGAAAAGCTTATGCTTGTCAAAGTTTATTGAAGTATACTTTTGTCATGTAGGAGGCCAATTTTTGGGGGTAATCCTGTATCACCTGTTGATAAAAGTGAAACAGAAGAGATTTTTCTAAAGTATATCTCCATATAGTGTTAGTTTAGCACTCACTTTAATCTGTGTTGAATATTAGATGGGCTTATATATATATATATATATATATATACAGTGCCTATAGAAAGTCTACACCCCTGTAACAGGGGGAGACCTGTGCTGACTCTTCTGATGTGTTCATAGTGCTGCAGGAAGAGCGCAGCAGCCCGTCAATATCCGCCTGTCGGTCATGGCAGTGACACGGAGAGGTGGGAGAGTGGGTGTGCGGGCTTTCCTTCTCTCTGAGTGGCTGAGAGGCGGGTCTTGGGGGAATTGCTAGCCCTATAAGTTAACATTCTGCTGTTCCCTCAGGTCTGCCCTCTGAGACGTAAAAGGTGTGCGGAAGCGCTGGAGTAAAAGCTGCGGGGACGGAAATCCCAACAAGAAAAGAAAATAAAAGAATTAGCGGTAGCGGGGAAAAACCTTGGGCAGCCCCGATAAACAGTGTATAGCAGGCTGAGGGAGCCGCTAGTGTAGGACGGAGACCCGGGCCGTGCGGGTAGCGACGGTTGGGGTGAAGCTGCCGAGCGCAGCACCTTTTATTTGTAGTTTTGTTTACTGTGTTTTATTTTCCTTGTTCCTTTCGCCTTTTGATTATTGTTTTGTTGAACACCTGTATTCTGTACCGCCCCCGGTATAGTTGTGGCTCTGTCGTTACCATAGTTGGTACGGCAGACCACAGACAACAGCGCCCTCTGTGGACTGAAAAGAAATTACGCTCCCATAATAAAACTGGGCACCTGTGCGGTGTTCCCAAATTACTTCTCTGTGTCCTGTGTGTCAGTGAATTACCAACCACCCTTCCACAACCCCCTTGAACTTTATTCACATTTTGTTGTGTCAGTGTCTCAGAGTTTCATGCATTTAAATGATGATTTTTTTTCCACTTATCTACACAACATACTCCACACTGTAAATAATTATATATTAAAAACACAAAACTGAATGATCATAACTGGATAAGTCTCCACCCCCCCTCTGAGTTAATACTTGGTGGAAGCACCTTTGGCAGCAATTACAGCTGTGAGTCTTTTGGGATAGGTCTCTACCAACTTTGCACACCTAGATTTGGTAATATTTGACCATTCTTCTTTACAAATCTGTTCAAGCTCTGTCAAGTTCCTTGGGGAGCGTTGATGGACAGCAATCTTCAAGTCATGCCACACATTTTTGATTGGATTTAGGTCGGGGATCTGACTGGGCCACTCAAGGACATTTACCTTTTTGTTCCTTAGCCACTCCAGTGTAACTTTGGCTGTGTGCTTTGGGTCGTTGTCATGCTGAAAGGTAAACTTCCATCCCAGTTTCAGCTTTCTTGCAGAGGGCAGCAGGTTTTCCTCAAGGACTTCTCTGTACTTTGCTCCATTCATTTTCCCTTCTATCCTGACAAGTTCCCCAGTCCCTGCCGATGAGAAACATCCCCATAACATGATGCTGCCACCACCATGCTTCACAGTAGGGATGGTGTTCTTTGGGTGATGTGCTGTGTTGGGTTTGCGCCAAACATAACGCTTTTCATTTAGGCCAAAAGGTTCCATCTTAGTTTCGTCAGACCACAAAACTTTTTGCCACATGGCTACAGAATCTCCTGAGTGTTTTTTTGCATACTTCAAACGGAATTCAAGGTGGGCTTTCTTGAGTAATGGCTTCCTTCTTGCCACCCTACCATACAGGCCAGATTTGTGGAGTGCTTGGGATATTGTTGTCACATGCACACTTTGACCAGTCTTGGCCATAAAAGCCTGTAGCTCTTGCAAAGTTGCCATTGCTTCTCTGATCAGTCTCCTTCTTGCTCGGTCATCCAGTTTGGAGGGCCGGCCTGATCTAGGCAGGGTCTTGGTGGTGCCATACACCTTCCACTTCTTAATAATCGTCTTGACTGTGCTCCAAGGGATATTCAAGGCCTTTGATATTTTTTTATACCCATCCCCTCATCTGTGCCTTTCAACAACTTTGTCCCAGAGTTCTTTTGAAAGCGCCTTGGTGCTCATGGTTGAGTCTTTGCTTTGAAATGCACTACCCAGCAGAGGGAACCTACAGGAACTGCTGAATTTATCCTGAAATCATGTGAACCACTACAATTTAACACAGGTGGAGGCCACTTAACTTGGTGTGTGATTTTGAAGGTGATTGGTTACAGCTGAGCTAATTTAGGATTGCTATTACAAGAGGGATGGACACTTATTCAACCAAGCTATTTCAGTTTTTATTTTTAATTAATTTTCTACAAATTTCTAGAATATTTTTTTTCACTTGGAAGTTGTGGGGTAGGATGTGTAGATAAATGAAAAAAATAGTTTAATGCATTTTAATTCCAGGCTATAAGGCAACAAAAAGTGAAAATTTTGAAAGGGCGTGTAGACTTTCTATTTGTGTGTGTGTGTGTGAATATATTTTAGGAGATGACATTCTGCATAAAGCATTAATTATGTATTTGATTATAAGTTTCTTTACTTCTATGTTAAAGTTTTATTTTCATATTTTGATACAGCTTAAAGCACATGTAACTAGCTAAGCAAGACATTTGCAGTCTCTCGTATCTTGGCATCTGGGCAGAGCGCCAAAGTTACCAGGTGTCCAATCAAGATGGATGGAGGAGTGGAGCCACAGTGTGAAAACAGAACACCACAAACAAAGGACTAGTTTGAAACAATTTCTAACAGATTAGGTTAAAATGCTTAAATGTGAGACACTATAGAATGTGATAGATTTGGGCGAGTTTCCCCCTTACCAGCAGGTGTGTTGAAGGTGGGTGATAGCAGGGTGGATCCATAATGATTGGAAGAGAGTATAAGAAATGGGGTGGAAATGCTAATATATTCATAGTATTTAATGTAATGTTTTTGTTTGAATCGTCAGTCAATTCTTTGATTTGACTCCACGGACGTCTGTGTTATGATACAAATATATACATTAGGGCACGCTGTGACCTGCGCGTCTTTGCTTGCTTGTATCTAATGTTTATACGATTGTATTAACATTATTTTCTTTTTTTTTGATAAAAAAATATTTTATATTTTATTATATATATATATATATATATATATATATATATATATATATAAATATATATATTCTCAAATATATATATATATATATATATACACACAGTGCCTTGCATAAGTATTCAACCCCTGTGCTGTGGAAGCTCCCAGTTTACACCGATAAAAGAAATTGCCCTAACGAGGACACAATTACCTTACCATTGGCCTCCACCTGTGAACCATTAAAGTTGCTGTCACATTTTCTGGATAAAAACCCCACTGTTGAAGGATCATTGGTCAGGCTGTGAATATGAAGGAAAATGAAGACCAAAGAGCATTCTACAGAAGTTAGAGATAAAGTAATACAAATGCATAGATTAGGGAAAGAGTACAAAATAATATCCAAGTGTTTGGATATCCCAGTGAGCACAGTTGGATCAATAATCAGGAAGTGGAAGCTGCATCACACCACCCAGGCACTGCCAAGAAAAGGCCGTCCCTCAAAACTCAGCGCTCAAACAAGAAGGAGACTTGTGAGAGAAGTCACAGAGAGGCCAACAATCACTTTGAAGGAGCTACAGAGTTCAGTGGCTGGGAGTGGAATAATGGTGCACCAGTCAACCATTTCAAGAGCTCTGCATAACACTGGCCTGTATGGGAGGGTGGCAAGAAAGAAGCCATTACTCAAAAAGTACCATCTGAAAGCATGTCTGGAGTTTGCCAGAAAGCATGAGAGTGACCCAGCTGCGATGTGGGAAAAGGTTTTGTGGTCAGATGAGACCAAGATAGAGCTTTTTGGCCAAAACTCAAAGCGCTATGTGTGGCGCAAACCTAACACTGCCCATGCCTCAAGACACACCATCCCTACAGTGAAGTATGGTGGTGGCAGCATCATGCTGTGGGGATGCTTCTCATCAGCAGGGACTGGGCATCTTGTTAAAATTGAAGGAAGAATGGATGGAGCAAAATACAGGGAAATACTGCAAGAGAACCTGCTTCAGTCAGCTAAAAAAACTGAAGCTTGGGAGGAAATTCACCATTCAGCAGGACAATGATCCCATGCACAAATTTAGCAGACACACTTATCCAGGCCAACTTACAATTGTAACATACAATTACCCATTTATACAGTCAGGTTTTTTTACTGGACCAATCTTGGTAAAGCAGCAATGTGTCCCCCACATGTGATTGAACTCACAACCGTCCAGTACAAGAACAAACAAGCGACGGATCACGTCTCATTGTATAAGGCCACGGAAAATTCACGATTTCACGAATTTCACGGAAATCGTGTATTTGACTACCTACCGTGAAAAATGTAAATATTGTTGCTTTCTGGGTGAGGTATGAAATCAGATTCCGAAACATGGCAAAAATTGCACGCTGTTTTTTGTCAATTCCACCAAACTCTGTGGATGCAGAACGAGCAGTTTCTGCATATGGACAAGTTTTTACACGACAAAGACAAACCATGAGTGTTGAAACTGCAACAAGATGCACGATTATTGTTATTTATTTATTATTTATTTATTTTAGTTCAGCAGCAGTGTCCCACACATGGGATTGAACCCACGACCCTCCGGTCAAGAATCCTGCGCCCTAACCACTACTCCACACTGCTGGCCTTCAACAAATAACTCGTTTTCTGCTCACGGGCCAGATAATTGTGTGTGTGTGTGTGTGTGTGTGTGTGTGTGTGTGTGTGTGTGTGTGTGTGAGAGAGAGCGTGCTTGCGTGTGTGCACAACACGCGAGATGGATAAAAAGTCACATACGATTTCTTGTTTTTCCTGTTCTTGTTCTAACGATTATTTTGTATAGGTTGATTCGCTCAAGTAGCACGATGTTATGTGGTTTAAAACGTCAGATATAATTTAGTGTCTGTCAAGAAAAAGACAAAGTTTCAGTTTTGTCACTTGCACTTAACCCTGTTTTTAACATTTTGTTTTTCAAAGTCAGCATAACGCTATACAACACAGTCCATTTAATTACTGTATGAACATAGCCTAAGTTTTAAATGTTTACAAAACTCGACAATGTTGCTGAGTTTGTCATTCAAACTTGTTTTGTTTTAATCAGTTTTGTCTGCTTGTTACTTTTTTCAGCCAACACATTTAAATGACCCTTGTTTGTTACATTTTTAAAAGATTGTTTTAAACGTTACAATGTAAATGTTGACTCAGTAGCTACCATTAAATGTTTCAACCTCGTGACTTTCTTTGATGCGTTATTCATTTTAGGCAACTTGCAATAGAAACTTTTTTTTTTTTAATAAAATGGCACTTTCGTGACAATCCGTGAAATGTATTTTTTTTTTTATTGTCATTCATGAATTTCTTGAAAAAGTACCATGAATTTTCCATGGCCCTATGTATCAATATATATATATAAATGAAACTTGTACTTTTTATATAGGTATATAAATGTCATTTGCTGTGGATAAACACATCAGCCAAATCAATTAACATGACGTATTTTTCTAGCTTGCTATTTATTAATTTATTTATACATTTATAATATAAACATGTATTCATTTCTACATTTATTTATTTATTTAAATATATTTATTTCTAAAAGTATTTATTCCTCTATGCATTTGTTTAAATCATTTATTTATTTCTACCAAATAAATTATTCCTTTATTTATTTTTAATTAAACGAGGAACTACAATTTATCAGAGATCAGAGATTTAGACAAGGAAGCTACATGCCACTCTTGTGTACAATTCCATTCTATGGTATATACCAAATAAACAGGAAACTGGACATTTTCAAACAGGAAATAGAACATTTCTAGAATCGAGCAGAACCTTCAGGGTTTCAGCGAAAGCTGGTCAGGCTTGGATGTAAGCTTAAAAAATGAACATATTTCAACAACTACGCAGTGGCGCAGCAGGCTAAGGTTGTGTGCTCTTCAAGAACATCATGTTGCAAGTTCAAACCACGGTATTTTTTTCCTGCAATATGTGCTGTTTTAAAACACAAATAAATTGTTTAATATTATAGCATTTCTGCCTGCATGGATTCAATGGAAGAGCTCTTTATTTAGTTCCCAGCAACCCTTATAAGGATAGCACATCTCTAAAAACTGAGACAAGGGAAAAACCAATCACCGACAGGGAGCACAGAAGGGAGGGGGCACAAACGGACTAAGTGTCTGACCTATATTTCACACACAGATATAAGGGGGTAACGGGAGCAACAACAGACACAAAACTCTTAATTTTAACACAATACAACATACATTTTTATAAAGAAATAGAGGAACGGGTACTCGCAACTGCGCAAGTGCCTTCCAATAGTCCTTTGCTCCGGCGCATGCAAATTAGTCCCTTTTCAGGCGTGCCGAAGCAGTCCTACAGAGGGCGGCAGCTAGAGTTTCAGGCCCAGCTCATTACACTGCCCCCTCCCGCTTCCAGCTATCCCGGCTGGACGAAAGCAAGTAAGTGGCGACTGAAACGAGCTTGGGGCCTATGCTGCCGCCGGCTCCGGCGTAGGGGCTGCTGTCTGTTCCCAGTCGTAGCAGGCTTGGAGTCTGGCGAGGCAGGAGCAGGACTGGCTCGGCAGCGGCGGCTGGTCTGTGCAGACCCAGAGCGGGCAGGCTCTGAGCCTGGCGAGGCAGGAGCAGGACTGGCTCGACGGCGGCTGGTCGGTGCAGACCCAGAGTGGGCAGGCTCCGAGCCCGGCGAGGCAGGAGCGGTACTGGCTCGGCAGCGGCGTATGGTCGGTGCAGACCCAGAGCGGGCAGGCTCTGAGCCCGGCGAGGCAGGAGCGGTACTGGCTTGGCAGCGGCGTATGGTCGGTGCAGACCCAGAGCGGGCAGGCTCTGAGCCCGGCGAGGCAGGAGCGGTACTGGCGCTGGGACTTTGCCAGGACAAGTGGTCGGCCGTGGGGTCCCTGGAATTATTTCCCAGGTAGCGGGCCAGACGGTCTCAGTGCAGCACTACAATCAGGTTGTGGGTGCGGAGTCTCACGCAGTAGACCACCTCTGTCAGACGCTCTAGGACCTGGCAGGGTCCTCCCCAGGCACTATCCAGCTTTGGGCTGAGTCCCTTCTTGCGCCGTGGGCAGTACACCCAAACCAGCTCACCTGCTTGGAACCTTCGGTCTCAGGAACGGTGGTTGTAGGCCTGTTTCTGGCAGACTCCGGCCCCCTGTAGGTGGTCCCGGGCGAAGGCATGGGCAGTCTCCAGGTGCTCTTGGAGAGTGGTCAGGTATTCCTGTCCGGGGCCCCCCCTCAACTCCGATTCTGGCAGCTTCCCGAACAGCAGCTCAACTGGGGTGCGTAGTTCGCGGCCAAACATCAGGGCGGCCGGGCTGCAACCCGTAGACTCTTGGGTGGCGGTCCGGTAAGCCAGAAGTGTTAAGGGAAGGTGGATATCCCAGTCACGCTGGTGGCTGGAGGTCAGGATCGCCAGCTGGGTGGACAGTGTCCTATTAAAACGCATCATTAGCCCATCGGTCTGGGGGTGGAGAGGCGTCGTCCAGGTCTTGCGAATACCCAGTCGGTCACAAACCCTCGGAAGGACCTGGGACTCGAAGTTCCTTCCCTGGTCGCTGTGCAGCTCCTCAGGGACCCTGAATCGACAGAACATCCCCTCCAGTAGAGCGTCGGCACAGGTGGTGACGCCTTGATTGGGCACCGCATACACCACGGGCCACTTTGTAAAGTAGTCCATGGCCACGAGAACGTAACGGTTGCCGCGATCTGTGCAGGGAAAGGGGCCCAGGACATCGACCCCCAACCGCTCGAGGGGTGCCCCCAAATGGTACTGCTGCAGTGTTGAGTGGCCACAGTCCAGGGGGCCCTTCTTGGCAGTGCAGGAGTCGCACCGGCCACAGTGTGTTTCCACGTCTGCGCGGCATGGAACTACGAGTTGCCAGCGGTGGTGGTCTTTGGCAGGGTCTCGCCAGCGCCGGTACAGGACGCCTTCCTTGGTTTCCAAACTTTCCCACTGGCTGTAGAGTGCCTTGACTGCGGGGGGAGAGCCAGGCAAGATCTTCCTTACAGGGTCGCTGTCCGGCCAACTTCCACTGACAGATGGGGCCCATCTCTGGGTCATCCTGCTGCTGCTGTTGGAGGGCTGCCGGTGTGAGAAGTGCCGTGGCGTTGTTGTCCCCGTCGCTAATGGCCCTCACCTCCAGTTCATGCAGGCGCTCCTTCTGCTCCAGGCGGGCGCAGTACTGGCACTGACTCTCCTTGCAGGGGCGGCATGAGAGAGCGTCTGCATTTGCATGGCGGCGACCAGCTCGACGGCAGATGGCAAGGTCAAACCCCTGGAGCATCTCTATCCAGCGAGCTACTTGTTCTTCGGGCTCTTTGAAAGACAGAAGCCACTGGAGAGAGGCATGGTCCATCCGGAGTTGGAACCGACGCCCGTACAGGTAGGGTCTAAAATGCTTGATGGCCTTCACCACGGCTAAAAGCTCCCGCCGGGTGACACAATAGTTCCGCTCCGCCTTCCCAAGCGTCTTGCTGAAATAGGCTACCACTCGCTCCCCTTCTGGCGTCGGTTGTGCCAGTATGGCCCCAGTGTCCAGGACAAATTCCTTCTGGGGATCCGGGAAGGCGAGAACCGGGGTCTGGGTGAGTGCTTCCCAGAGCAGGCTGAAGGCTTCCTGGCAGTCAGGGTCCCACTGGAACCGGCATCACTTCTCAGTTAGGCAATGTAGATGCTTCGCTAGTCAGGCAAAGTCTTTCATGAAGCGTAGGTAGTAGGACGCCAGCCCCAGGAAGCTGCGTACCTGCGCTACGGAAGTCGGCGTTGGCCAGTCCCAGATGGTCTTCACCTTTTCGGGGTCGGTAGCAATCCCGTTGGCCCCAACGACGTATCCCAGGAAGGTAGTCTCTCGCCACAGCAGGTGACACTTGCCTGGGTATAGCTTGAGTTGTGCTTGCCGGATGTGAGAGAAAACTGTCAGTAGATTGTTCATGGCTTGCTGGAATGTAGGGGCGTGCACCATGAGGTCATCTAGGTAAAATACGCAAGCCGACCAGGGTACATCCACTAGGACTCTTTCCATCAAACGCTCAAAGGTAGCGGGGGCATTGCACAGGCCGAAGGGCATGACCGTGAACTGCCACAGCCCTTGCCTGACCGAGAAGGCCATTTTGGGACGTGTGGCTGTGTCTAGCTCCACTTGCCAGTACCCACTCCGGAGGTCCAAGGAGCTGAACCAAGAAGACCCAGCGACGCAGTCTAGGGCCTCATCAATCCGGGGAGGCGGGTAGGAGTCCTTGCGGGTGACCGCGTTGAGCCGGTGATAGTCCACGTAGAACCGGTGGGTCCTGTCCTTTTTCTTTACTAGAAGGGCGGGGGCTGCCCAAGGACTGTCCGATGACTCGATGACCCCGGTGGCAGCCATCTCTCTCACCATCTGTTCAGCCGCCTCCCTCTTGGCCAGTGGCGGGCGGCGAGGCCATTCACAGACAGGGTGTGTGGAGCCGGTGTCGATGGTGTGTTGGACTAACCTGGTGCGGCCGTAGTCTTGAGAGTTAGAGGAGAAGACGTCGCAGAACTCATGCAAGAGGTGTTGCTTCTGCTCGTCGGGAGATAGGCCATTACAGCTGCGTTTCCACAGCTCAGCTACCGCTCCATCCAGCTCCAGGGGTTCCGTGTCAGGGCAGGCAATAGGCAGGGCTTCAGTCCAAGTGGGCATGGTCGCGACGGCTCCTTGCTCGGGGAGGAGCATGGCACTGGTGGTGTCTGCGGCAGGGCTGTGTCATTGGAGGGCCAGCATCTCGTGGACTCCAGGCAGCAGGTCATGGGTAGGCAGTGATGACCGACCCGGAGGACTGAAGTGCCCAAGTCTAACTGTGCCCCGGCCTTAGAAAGCAAGTCCAGGCCTAGGATACACAGGTCCCCAATGTCGGCAAGCCAGAATTCGTGGGCCAGGAGGCGATCCCCCAGGCGGATCTGTAGAACTCGTTTGCCGTGGATGGGAGCCACCTGGCCAGTGACTGTCTTTATCCTTGCTGTAGTGGTGTGCCACGCTTCCAGGTTTCCCCCTTTATCCGTAGGAAGGGTGCCAGGGCGTAACAGGCTAATGGTGGATCTGGTGTCGACCAGGGCCTGTAACTGGAACCTGTTAAGCTGGCACTGGATATACAGGCTTCTCCCCTGTCCCATGCTCCCGACGAACTCGAGGGTAGCTGGTTTGGAGGGTGCTGCAAGGCAGGTTGGCTGTCCCTTCACTAAGCCGACCTGCTGGCGTTTCCCGGCAGCTTGGGAGGCTGCGGTGCCTTTGTAGCATCTGGCCGAGGTCGCGGCCTGGTGAAGGGACGGTGGCACTGACGGCAGCTTGGTGGTTTCCGTGGTTGCGCTGGTTCCGCGGGTTGGGCGGCCGGAGCTAAATAACTGGACATCTACCAATCATGTGATTCCACATGTTGGTCAATGTTAAAATAAACCAGGGAATGCAATCAGTTTGATATCCACACCATTTATATTGTAACGAGCTGGGCTTGAAACTCTAGCTGCCGCCCTCTGTAGGACTGCTTCGGCACGCCTGAAAAGGGACTCATTTGCATGCGCCGGAGCAAAGGACTATTGGAAGGTACTCGCGCAGTTGCGAGTACCCGTTCCTCTTTTTCTTTATAAAAATTTATAGTGTTATTGTGTTAAAATTAAGAGTTTTGTGTCTTTTGTTGCTCCCGTTACCCCCTTATATCTGTGTGTGAAATATACGTCAGTCACCGTTGTGTCGCTGTTAGTCCGTGTGTGCCCCCTCGCCTCTGTGCTCGCTGTTGGTGATTGGTTTTTCCCTTGTCTCATTTCTTAGAGATGTGCTGTCCTTTTAAGGGTTGCTTAAAATCCAGTCTATTTTGCCTCCCTCCAGGGATCAACCACAGTGCGACCTCCGTAGCTCATCAGCATGACAACTGTCTGGACAGCTGAGTAGGGTACTTCTCTAGGGTCTTCAAGTAGGCATCTTCCATCCTTGGGTGGTTTGTCGACTAGCCCACAACACCTTAAGAGGGCTCGACAGTGATTCTGGCATCCCAGCATCACCCTCCTCCGTCCCCCACTAAACTAAGCCTAGCTTTCTTACCTTAGTTTACATCAACGTTTTGTTTATTTTATTTCTACTGTGCTTGAGGTCCCCAAGTGTTATTCGGAATGCTAGTATTCAGAATACTACTTAGAGTATTCCAAATATTCAGATTACATGAGTGGAACATTTATTTTACGAATACTGAGTATTCAGGATAATGTTGGATTCTACTGTGATTGTAAACCTACTAGTTTGGAGAGGGACGTCTAACTTAAAGCATAGGGCTGCTTTATGTTGTTGTGTACTGTGTATCTCCATTTATAATGTTTCAAAGTTAAAAAGGGTACTAAAATGAATTAGGAGAAGAAAATGGGGCATCATTGTGACATCAGTCAGAATTCAGGTACAACCAGATCTACTTTTTTTGTAGTGGTGTGTAATTAGAACCTACATTACTTTGAGAGCTGTCAGTCACTATAAAATGCTTTAATGATTCTGTTTTTTATTTTTTCTATTTTTATACATTGAGGCTTGATAGGTAATTAAGCTCTTCACCTGAGAATAAACTAGTAAAAGGTGTAAACGAGTCAAAATACTCTCAATGTAAAAACTGTAAATGGCTTGCTGTGAATTTAGTCTATGTGAATCATCTATCTCTAAAAGAGATGTATATTATTATATGATTTTTTTTTGTGATTAATTTTGGTACAGTGGGGATCACACACTAAGGGGGTAAGGGAGCAGTTCAGTTTCAATGACATCCCATCCTTTGCCTTACTTTTTGTAACAAGATCACAATTTTTGAGAGAACAGAACTAATGACAAAAAGGATTTAAAACAAATATTTAAACGTTTGTCTAAATGTAGAACCTTTTGTGTTATGATTTGACAAATTTGGAACTGCAATGAATTATCAGTATGCATTGGGTCATATAATTGTGATATCAATTATGTTTTTTAAAATATGCTGAGACACTTGTACATTTTCCTGTACCAATTGACCAGTTACCAATTCCCGGCGATCCCCCAGTTTGAGCACATATAACATTGCAGGCTCGGTTTTGATTTGATTCCCACCCTTTCACCAAATCCAGAATACCCCTCAGCTGTCTCCCATAGAGCAACTCAAATGGAGAGAAGCTGGTGGACGATTGGGGTACCTCTATTACAGCAAACAGAAGGAAGGGAAGCATTTTAACCCAATTGTTTGTATCTCTGTACAAAGCTCCTTAGCATTTGTTTTAGGGTTCTATTAAATTACTCTACCAAACTGTCAATCTGCGGGTGGTACACCGAAGTTCTGACAGAGTGTACTTTGGCAACTTGCACATTTTTTGGATGCAAAAACATTTTCACCAATCCATCTGCCACAGGAACAGCATAGGAACAGATTCAGGTTAACGAGTCGCATACTCCACAATAACTAAAATGAATCGATACCCTGAGTCTGTTCCAGCCACAGGGCCCACGATATCTACCCCAATGTGATCGAACAGTGTGGAAACGAGTGGAAGTGGGACCAAGGGAGCCGGCCTTATTCCTTTTGAGGCCGTTAATTGGCATTTGGAACATGATGCCACATATTTCCGTATATCCCCATAGATCCTGAGCTAGGATCCTTTCCTCAGTGTTTTTGCGGCTGAGGTTCCCCGCATACGGAATGTCATGGGCCAGCCGGAGCACCTCCGTCCAAAAAGACTGTGGAAGCAGCAACTGTCCCATGCTTGATGTTTGGGATACCCGATACAGCAACTGATTCCTTATGGAGTAATATGCATAAGTAATTGGGGTTGAATTATCTACCATCTTCCCCTCTACTGACTGGGCCTGTTCTTTCAACGATTGCAGAGTGGGGTCATTGCCTTGCTCACCCACCATGACAATATCACAGGCCCAAAAGGTCTGTGTTTTGAGGGAAGAGGCTCTATGGCCGTGATACGCTCTGACTGGGCCAACCCGGGTAGGTCACACTGTATTCCCACCCCTTCCCCCCCTGTTTTGTCACCTGAGGAGGTCCTGACCCTGCTCATTCTTCCACTCTGCTACTGGTTCCCTCCGAACGTTCTGACCTGTGCTCGCGTCTTGTTTTCCTAAGACAAAACTTGTGATTAAACAGATTGGACTTTCAGGGAAAAATCTTGCCAATAGTTTTTTTCCCTTCTACTTGAGACCGGTGGCCACACAGACTTGCCCTCCCCCAATGAGATCTTCAAAGTATGGCCAATCCATAGCAACCTCTTTGCTACCACCATGGCTACATTCATGGTTTGATTTTGCACTTTTAACATTACTTTGGTGGTGGGGAATGTCCTGGTATTGCCATGCATACAAACGATAACAGCTAGCTGAAGTGGGCGCCAGGCCATTCCCCCCAGGAACCTCTCCCTAATTAAAGTTTTCCGACTAATGCGCGGCTACTCCGGAGTCTGACCTGTACCGTTACCAGAAGCCCTTCAACCATTATTTTATATTTTATACACTGGCAACAGAGATATAACAGTTTCTGGGTGGACACACAGGGTCTCATCCCCTCCTCCAGCCTAAACCCACAAAACCGCTGTCGGTAGGTCCCTGGGTTAATCCCCAATCGATGCAGGATTGTCTGCTTAACACAGCCCATACCTCCCAGGGCCATACTGCCGCCTCTGCCATCCGCTCGAATGCCACCAGAAATGCCTCTAGGTCGACCCCTGCAGTAATTTTTAACAGCTTTGGCTACACCACCATCATCTTGGCGACCGTGGTTGGCAGCTGCCGTGAGTGACAGCTTTTCGGCTAACTGCGAAAATAAGCTTGCCCAGCGCGTCTGATGCTGGGCTTCCTGTACAGCTCTGCGGCGCTTCTGCTCCTGTAAAGACTCCAGAAACTATGATGGATCCATGTGGCAATGTGCCCCGCCCCTGTGTGCATTTCTGTGTTATATGTTGCATGTGGTGTGTTAATGTTGGTGTATTGTAGTTGGCTGCACGGGATATAAATGGGTGTGTGCAGCACAAGTTATTTAAAATGTATAATTGTATTTAGGCACGAGGATTGTACATCACTTCACGTGCTTTTAAAGTATTTAATATGTGAGCATGAAGTTGCACATAATTAATTCACGTGCTGGGATTCAAGTGAATAATTAATTAGTAATTGAATCCCGGCACAACAATATATATAGATGCACGTTTCACTCACTCGGGGTTGTGTGTTCGGTGAGTGGAGAACAGGTGTGGAGAGGAGAAAGGAAAATAGATGAAAATAATAAGTATTTGTACTCACCGTGTTTGTTTGTCTCTTAGTCCACCGTTTATTTGAGTGTTAATCCGTTTTGTGTATCTATTTATTTTGGCGTAAGTGCCGTGTCGTTTTTCTGTTTAAAACCTTTTTGTTTGTTTATTAAAATACTGAGCGCTGCCTTTTTGCGTTTTCAATTTCAACCCCAGTGCTGTCTGTCTGAGTGATTCTTTCTGGTCTGAAGTCCTCCCTGCAGCTAGCTTGTCACAATCCATCATTCCCTTTGTCCCCTGGTAGATCCCACTCTAACACCAGATGTGAGGGGGAGGGGTACGTGATGGATAAAAACACAAGTCTCAAGGGTTTGATGAATCACAGTGTATTGTTTCCGCCCTCTCACGTGACACTGGCACATCAACAATGCCATTCACCCCATCAGTTTAATGGGCTGAATCCGGGCTGTGCTCTCTCAGAAATGCGAGCACCCAAATCCGCAGTGCACATGCACAGTAGCAGCCAGCCGTCAGCCAGGACTGGTTGTGATTGGCTTAAAAACGTCTGGATGGAGTGCAGCCAGTTAGCGAGCACGCCGATCAGCGTGCATGTGCCGAGACAACAAAGGCTAGAAATATGAGCAGCACGACTTTGTCTCTTCTCAGTCTTGCATGGTGTGTTACTTTGCGGAAAGACAGAAAAAGTTTAAGCTGTTTAAATATTCAAAGTCTAATTATCTTTGTCTAACTTCATCTAACTTTAATGTTCTTTGTCTTATTTGTCCAACTTCATTCTTTTCACAGTTTTAATCTGCCTTGTTTTGCACCGTCTGTCCCTTTTTCTCACGAGGCTGCTGCTCTTCAGCAGTGCTTTAACTTAAGCTCAGTAATATCTTGCTGTGTTCGGCAATTTTTCTTTGTTTTTTTTTTTTGTTAATTTACCGACCACTACTACCTGTTTGGGGTAATATGTTATTAACCTCTTCTGTGCTATAGACGTACCTGACACATCATAAAAGTGCTTTCCCTGTGCTACGGACGTACCTGGTACATCGTGGTTAAAAACATGGCTTAAAAAAAAAAAAAAAAAAGCTGGATTGCCGTTTTTCCACTCTGGGTCGCTCATCCAGGAGTTATTACATAACATATTAGGTCAGTGGCTTTAATTTCATTATATTACACTGATAAAATATATTTGATGTGACGCACTTGCTAAATGTAATTTACAGCCTATTTGAACGCAAGAAGTGGCTATCTTTGGCTTGTACTGTGAAACATCCCAAATGAATTTAAAACAATCTGTGTGTAACTTTCAATTTCTTTTCAATGAGGATTATTAATAAAATAAAGTTTATCTTTTATTAGTAGCTGTTTTATCGAGCTGTGCTTCATTATTATTTGTTTATTTAGCAGACACCTTTATCCAAGGCGACTTACAGAGACTAGGGTGTGTGAACTATGCATCAGCTGCAGAGTCACTTACAACAACATCTCACCCAAAAGATGGAGCACAAGGAGGTTAAGTGACTTGCTCAGGCCACACGATGAGTCAGTGAGTGAGCTGGGATTTGAACCGGGAACCTCCAGGTTACAAGCCCTTTTCTTTAACCACCGGACCACACAGTCTCCTATATCATGACATCAGCTTTGAAGTAACATCTGAATATTGGGTCTTGGGTCCTCTCCTGTTCTCTACACCCGCTCCCTGGGTCCCTCATCGCATCCTATGGTTTCTCATACCATTTCTATGCTGATGATGCTCAGGTTTTCCTCTCCTTCCCCCCCTCTGACTCCACCATCCCCTCCAGTGTCTCTACTTGTCTGTCTGCTATCTCCTCCTGGATGCACTTGCATCACCTCAAACTCAACTTCTCTAAATCTGACCTCTTTTTCTTTCCCTCCTCCTCCTCCCCCTCCTCTGATCTCTCTATCTCCATTCCTCTGGAATCTACCACACTCTCTCCCTCCTCCTCCTCAGCTAAGAACCTCGGAGTCACCCTAGACCCCTGCCTCTCGTATTCCCAGCACATTTCCACTCTGGCACGCACTTGCCGATTCTTCCTGAGCAACATACAAAGAATCCGATCCTTCCTCACCTACGCCACCCAGCTCCTTGTCCAGGCCCTGGTACTCTCCCGCCTAGACTACTGCAACTCCCTCCTGGTTGGCCTCCCTACGTCCGCCACCCAACCTCTCCAGCTCATCCAGAACTCTGCTGCTCCCCTGGTGTTCTCTCTGCCTCGCTTCTCCCATGCAACTCCACTGCTCCGCTCACTCCACTGGCTCCCGATCACCACTCGCATCCAGTTCAAGACTCTTATACTCGCCTACAGATGCCTTGACCAGACTGCACCCAGCTACCTCCAGACCCTCATCTCTCCCTACACACCCACTCGACCTCTCTGCTTCTCCTGCACTAGAAGACTGGCTGTACCTCCTCTATGCTCCCCTGCCTCCAGAGCCTGCTCCTTCTCCACCCTCACCCCGCAGTGGTGGAATGACCACCTTCCGGCGCCTCCTCAAGACTCACCTCTTCAGACAGCACCTGTAGAACTCCTCTTTTCCCTCTGGACACTTTATCAATCTTCTTTAATGCGCTTTACTTGCACTTATCTGCTCCCTATTTTACTGCATTTAATCCTGTACTTTACAGAGTACTGTAAACTGCCATAAGTGTTATTCAATCTGTAGTATTTTGCATTTAATCGTATCCTGATGAAACTATCACTGACACTGTTATCTGCTCCGATACTGATTCGTATTTTGTCATATACTTGTACTTACTAGAACTGAAGTCTGATGCTTCAGTTTTAGATAGAAGGCCTGCACAAAGAGGGGGTCTTCATATGGGCACACGTCCATTTGCTACGGCGCTCAGTATTTTATTAAATAATAATCAAACAAAATATTTAAACAAACACAAAACAAAAGGGGCACGTTGGCCAAACAAAACGGAAACAAACAAGTATCATGCTCGTTTTTAGCCAGCACGTATAGCAATTGTTTACTCCAGACTAGTTTTTCTATTACCTCCTCTCCACACTCGTTCTCCACTCTGAACCATTCACTGAGTGCAGCCAAACGGCAGATCTTTTATAATTTGTGACCGAGGGACTAACTAACTATCAATTATTATATTATCCCTTGGTCACATTCTGCACGGGTCTACCAAGTCCGCGTAACTGTCAGCTAATTAAACAATCAATAGCTGACAGTCACACATTCTCACAAGGTATTTAAAATAAAAAAATACAAAACACATAATGGTGGCGACATTTCGTCCGCGCCACAAACAATAATACAAATAACAATAATACAAATAATAAGAAACAGCGCACATATATATAGGGGTGGGACACTCCGCCACAGACCCAGAATTAAATGTTGATCTTTTTAATGGAAAAACTGTTGAAGAATGGTATTTAGATGAATTTCCTTAAACTGGACAAAGTAACAGTAATTGAAATTTCTTTAAAAGAAAAACAGCACAGTGAAATAACGGAATCAGAACTGAATCAACTCAAACTTGACCGAAATGAGAAAAAAATCACAATAAAGGCTTCTAAATGGGCTGTGAATATCTGACAAAACTGGCTCCAAGAAAAAGGTAGACCTTTTATAATTATTATACAAGGACGAGTTGAGCAGTCGCCTCAGGGACTTTTATGTAGATTCTGTAAGGAATAGAGATGGAGAGCAGTACAGCCTAGCAAGCTTTATAAGTCTGCAAGCTGGTATCAATCACTTTTTGAATGACCCACCGTACAGCAGAAAAGTAAATTTAGCATAAGACACAGCATTTAGCAATGCTAACAAAATGTTTGTAGCAGTAATTAAAAAACTAAGACAAGTGAAAAAAAGACAAAACCACACACCATCCTTCAATAACACCAGCAGAGCTGGAGAAGTTCCTGCAAGGCTGTGACAGGCTGACCAAGATAAGGAGACTCAGAGTCAGGATATGCAGGGAAAATAAAAGACTTTTAATTAAACAAAATACACAAAACAAAAGGCACGATGGCCAACCAAAAAGACAAACACAAAAACAGGCTTTAAACAAACTATATCAAGAAAACCACTCACTCTCTCTCACACACACACACACAGAGCCACAAACACACACACAGAGAGCCACAAACACACAAACAAAAACACACACACACACACACACACACACACACACACACACACACACACACACACACACACACACACACACACACACACACACACACACACACACACACACACACACACACACACACACACACACACACACACACACACACCAACCAACATACCCAACCACTCCCTTTTATACAGGTGCCTGGGCTAATTGGGCAATTCGCACCTCATTAGCCCAGGCACATTCCACACATTCCTCACACAAACTCACTGAACCACACCCCAAACTCACTCTAAACAATACAAAAAACACAAAACCACCACAAAATAGGCTGCACCCTATCACAAAGGCACAAAGCGAGTATCCTCACACTGACACAGCTGCTTTCACCTGTAGCAGTGCCCCTTCTGGCAGTACAGCAGTCAATACAGTTTATTCAGAGCATGTTTTTTTTCAAACTGCACAATATCTAGCAATGTTCAAGTGAACATTTATTACAAGTTTTATCAGATTTATTTATATAACTTACTAGGTTTAAATATGTATGTCCATTTAATGAAATAGTAAATTTGCATTTAATAGGTTAATTATTATTTTTTATTTTTTAGCAGACGGTCTTATCCAGGGCAACTTACAATTGTTTACATACAATTACCCATTTATACAGTTGGTTGTTTTTTTTTTTACTGGAGCAATCTAGGTAAAGTACCATGCTCAAGGGTACAGCAGCAGTGTCCCCCACCTGGGACTGAACCCACGACCCACCAGTCAAGAGTCCAGAGCCCTAACCACTATTCCGCACTGCTGCCCCTAATATAATTGATATATATGTTAATATAATTGATAAACAGAAATTGTTTACTTAATACACATGTAACCAATATGTAATTATATTTATGAATAAGCCAATATTAATTTATTAAAATAAAACACTTTTAAACAAATGTTGTTTACTTTTCACTGGAAATGTTTTCTTGTGTGTAGTGACATTTACTGTTATTGGAACTGTTATTTTAATTAACTGTGTTCATTTAAAAAGTAAATAAATCTAATCAAATTTTATAATCATTTTATAATTGCATTAAGGCACTCCATGGGGTGGATTGACATTGTCTTTAACCTGATTGGTCAATATGAGGGCTTTAATCTCTGGTAAAGGACCTCAAATGTTATCTTTTAAAATATATTTCATCACTGTTCTAAATCAATCCGACCCAAAATAAGTAAATACATTATTTGTATATTTTATCTTTTTTCTGTTTGATGAAAGAAAATCTCTGTTCTTGTACACGCCCTCTGAATGTTGTATGTCAGTGTAGACTAATCCTGCTTCCTCACTGTCCTATCTATCTATTTAAATTTAGCATAGCAAATAATCAAGAATAATGTTTGAATGGGGGGTTGAAGAAATCAAACAACTGGATGCAGTCTAATACCTTCAGCAACTTTATTTCAGCATATCACAGTAACAACAGAGGCACGGTGCTCTCTTCTCTAACAAAGCCAGGAAGGAGGCTTTGAATAAACCTTATGAACACACTGTGAACAAGTTACTGAACAACAGCACAATCAGCATTAACACAGATAGACTATGATATATTTTTATTACTAAAACTTATTTTGTATTTATTTCGTTAAGAAATTGTAAGACCTAATGGTAACTTGAATACTGAAACATATACAAATACACGAACATGCACTCAAATCCTAATAAAAAAATAAAAATGTTAGCAGTACTTTTATTCTTTACATGTTTTACAAACAGTTCACAAACCATGTTCGCTTTTCTGTACGAGGTACATGACTGAAGAACAGCTCCATCTAAGTAGAAGCTTTTTTTTTTTGTCCACCACTGAGATAATGAAGCCTGAGCGATGGAATTCTGAAGCCAGATGGAATTCTGAGCAAACCGCATAACTCATGGAATTCATTAGCAACAACAACTAGTGCTGCATAAAATCATGAAAAAAACAAACAGAAAAACTTGAAATGTTATTCTTTTTTAATGTATCCATTTTCTAATAACAATAGAACCCTTATAAGAGGGTGTGACAGACAACGACTGAATCCTAGTCAACAATCTCCCTCCCGACCTCACTGTTCCTGTTGTAGAGGGCGCTCTACAACAGGAACAGTGTGCCCTGTACTGGATGGTTTGGCAGTTCATTCCAGGGTCAGTCGGAAACCAGCCATCCAGGAAGGGGGTGGAGTCACAATGCCAGAAGTCATCACCCTAATGCATACGCGATGAGTCAGTCTTGGATTGGAGGATACGTGATTGAACTAGCTATCGCAGGGGAAGTGACTAAGGGTATTTCATGGGATGTGACGATGCCATCTGTTCCTTTGTTATGGTTATCAAAAGGACCAGTAAAGGAAACAGAGAATTGAAAAACATATCGTGAGTGTTAAGTGTTTTGTTTGTTTGTCAAAACTAACTGTCTATGTTTGTCATTGTCAGATGGCTAACATGAACCAGGAGCTGTCGCTACAGGCCAGCATCAAGCCCGGACTACACTGTACCACATTCACTATTATTGCCTTGCACCGCACCTGCACTAAGAGCACTCACTATCAGGAGAAGTGACCGTGTGTGTTGTGTGTTATTCTTATGATATTATTTCAGGACTGAACCCTGTGGTTTATATGCTGGCGATACACATCTTGGTGTAGAGCCAGTACTATCATTTAACCGGTTGCAAACTGAGAAAAGAAATAAAAGAACTGTTTTGAACTGTGAACTTTGTGTCTGTCGTTGTTTGGAGCACTTGCATCACCTGTACACCTGCGCACTGCAAACCACTCGTTCACAGAGTGACATTTAACAACATGAGGCAGGCCTTACCAGATGGCAAAACACTCTTCTGGTTCTATTGCTAAAGTAAAAGCATGGTAAAGCAAAGGCAAGCATTGTAAAGCACAGAGAGGTATGGTAAAGCATACTAAAACATGGTAACAATAGTAAACTGTGATAAATGCATACTATAGCCATGGGAAAATGTACTGTGCAAATTTACTGTGGTAACTTTTATAGGGGTCCTTTATAAATGTATTTTTTAAATATATGTTGTTTTTTTCATTATTATGCTTCTTGATATTCTTATCAATAAACTGTATTTGCTGCCTGGTACACAGATAGATGGAAATATTTGAGAATCCCCTACAAATTAGTATGTTTGTGCATTATGAAAGCCTTTGATAATTCAAGTGGCTCAGGATCTGGTTAGATGTTTGTGAAAACCACATGACAAATATTTCATATTGGTATTTACAAAAGATTTAAAGTCAACAGCAAGGTGTATTGGAAATTGTAACAAACCATTTAAAATGGAATAATGTGTACAGAGTTGCACAAATAAAAATCTGAGTAGTTTTAAAGATAAGTACCATTCACAATTGAAATGTATAATGAGTAATGTTGTTGAGAGTTTTGGTGTTGAGTTGACAAATTATTTGCTTTACATCACATGGCTTTAGATAAATGATTTCAGTAATTTATGTGAATATTAAATACTTTACAGTACTATATTATCATATAATGATTTTGAATTTAGGACTAAATTGTTTTCTATACTGTTCTCATGTGACAAACTATAAAGATAATATGAATTTGAATCGTGGTTATAACTACAGCACTTTAAGGACATTATATATATATATACACTCTAAAGTATTAAGCACGTGTATGTTATGCTGAATTTTGCATTATTTTGAGATGTGTTTTGATGTTTTAAAAGTACATCTCATTTATAATACCAAAAGTACCCATTTTAAGAACACATTAATAATAGAGTAAGTAATCATGTGGACAAATGTAATAAACCAGTGACGCATGTGCATATCTAAAAATAGTGTTTATAATAAGAACATAAGAACATAAGAAAGTTTACAAACGAGAGGAGGCCATTCGGCCCATCTTGCTCATTCGGTTGTTAGTAGCTTATTGATCCCAGAATCTCATCAAGCAGCTTCTTGAAGGATCCCAGGGTGTCAGCTTCAACAATGTTACTGGGGAGTTGGTTCCAGACTCTCACAATTCTCTGTGTAAAAAAGTGCCTCCTATTTTCTGTTCTGAATGCCCCTTTATCTAATCTCCATTTGTGACCCCAGGTCCTTGTTTCTTTTTTCAGGTCGAAAAAGTCCCCTGGGTTGACATTGTCAAAACCTTTTAGAATTTTGAATGCTTGAATCAGATCACTGTGTAGTCTTCTTTGTTCAAGACTGAATAGATTCAATTCTTTGAGCCCGTCTGTATACGACATGCCCTTTAAACCCAGGATAATTCTGGTCGGTCTTCTTTGCAGTCTTTCTAGAGCAGCAATATCATTTTTGTAACGAGGTGACCAGAACTGAGCACAATGTTCTAGATGAGGTCTTACTAATGCATTGTAAAGTTTTAACATTACTTCCTTTGATTTAAATTCAACACTTTTCACAATATATCCGAGCATCTTGTTGGCCTTTTTTATAGCTTCCCCACATTGTCTAGATGAAGACATTACTGAGTCAATATAAACTCCTAGGTCTTTTTCATAGATTCCTTCTTCAATTTCAGTATCTCCCATATGATATTTACAATGCACATTTGTATTGCCTGCGTGCAGTACCTTACACTTTTCTCTATTAAATGTCATTTGCCATGTGTCTGCCCAGTTCTGAATGCTGTCTAGATCATTTGGAATGACCTTTGCTGCTGCAACAGTGTTTGCCACTCCTCCTATTCTTGTGTCGTCTGCAAATTTAACAAGTTTGCTTACTATACCAGAATCTAAATCATTAATATAGATTAGGAATAGCAGAGGACACCACTGGTTACCTCGCTCCATTTTGAGGTTTCTCCTCTAATCAGTACTTTCTGTTTTCTACATGTTAACCACTCCCTAATCCATGTGCATGCATTTCCTTGAATCCCTACTGCGTTCAGTTTGAGAATTAATCTTGTCAGAAGCTTTCTGGAAATCTAAATAAACCATGTTATATGCTTTGCAATTATCCATTGTCAATGTTGCATCCTCAAAAAAGTCAAGCAGGTTAGTTAGACACGATCTCCCTTTCCTAAAACCATGCTGACTGTCTCCCAGGATATTGTTACCATATAGGTAATTTTCCATTTTGGATCTTATTATAGTTTCCATAAGTTTACATATAATAGAAGTCAGGCTTATTGGTTTGTAGTTACCTGGTTTGGTTTTGTCTCCCTTTTTGTGGATCGGTATTACATTTGCAATTTTCCAGTCTGTCAGTACAACCCCTGTGTTAAGAGACTGTTGCATGATCTTGGTTAGCGGTTTGTAAATAACTTCTGTCATTTCTTTGAGTACTATTGGGAGGATCTCATCTGGCCCAGGGGATTTGTTTATTTTAAGATCTCCTAGTCCATTTAACACTTCTGCCTCTGTTATGCTAAAGTTATTTAAAATTGGATAGGCACAGGTCGATATGTGGGGCATGTTGTCCGTGTCCTCCTTTGTAAAAACCTATGAAAAGTAATCATTATATATATTTGCTATTTTTTTTCTTCATCTATGATTTTGCCATTTGTGTCTCTTTGACATTTAACCTCCTCTTTGAATGTTCTCTTGCTGTTATAATATTGGAAAAACATTTTGGAATTGGTTTCAGCCCCCTTAGCAATATTGATTTCTATCTCTCTCTTGGCCTTTCTAACTTCCTTTTTGACTTGCAGTTCCAAGTACTCTTTCTGTGTACTTTGTTTTTGATCCCTTTTAAATGCTCTGACAAGTGCCTTTTTTCGCTGAATATTTTTTTTAACTGATCTATTAAACCATTTTGGCCATTTTGTTTTAGATTTAGATTTGTCTACTTTTGGGATGTAACTGTTTTGCGCCTCTAGTACTACATTTTTAAAACACAGCCATCCTTTTTCTGTGGATGTTTTCTCTATTTTACTCCAATCTACTTCTGTTAGTCTCTGTTTCATACCTTCATAGTTTGCTTTTCTAAAATTGTAAAACTTAGCTTTAGCCATTACTTTTTGGGTTTTAAAAAATACTTCAAATGAGACCATGTTGTGGTCTAAGTTTGCCAATGGCTCTCTGACCTCTGTTTTAGTTATTCTGTCTTCGTTATTTGAAAACACTAAATCAAGGCATGCTTCCCCTCTAGTCGGTGCCTTGACAAATTGCGTTAGGAAGCAGTCATTTGTCATTTCCACCATTTTAATTTCGTCCGTCATGCTCCCCACGGGGTTCTACCATTTTATACGGGGGAAGTTGAAATCCCCCATTAGTATGGTTTCTCCTTTTCTACACGCATTTCGAATGTCATTGTATAACAGATTATTTTGCCCGGTGTCTGAATTTGGCAGTCTGTACCATGCTCTTATTATGCCTTTTGAATTTTTGTCCATTATTCTGACCCATATTGATTCTGCATTGTTTTTTTTGTCCTGATTTAACACCTGGGCTTCAAGACTATTTCTTATGTATAGCGCTACCCCTCCACCTCTTCTGTCCTGCCTGTCTTTCCTATACAGTGTGTACCCACTAATATTATATTCGTCTCCATCACTCTCAGACAACCGAGTTTCTGTAACACCTATCACATCGTAGTTACTTGTTAGTGCAGTAGCTTCAAGTTCTAACATTTTGTTTCTGAGACTTCTAGCATTAAGATAAATACATTTAATAGTTGTCTTACCTGACTTGTTGCCCTTGTTTTGATGTGGTCTCCCTTCTGTTTTTTTTTGTTTTCTCCCCCCTTCCTTTCTAGTTTAAATGCTTCTGGACCTCCTCAAGGATCCTTTCTCCGAGTAGATTGGTTCCCTTTCTGTTTAAGTGTAGTCCGTCCCACCTATATAGACAGTCCTTGTTGTAGAATGTGCTCCAGTGTTCAAGAAAGGTGAAGCCTTCCTGTGTGCACCACGATTTCAGCCATGCATTTTGATTTTGTATTTCCAGCTGTCCATATGGTCCTTTGCAAGGTGCCGGCAGTATCCCAGAAAATACTACAGTTTTGGTCTTGTCTTTTAATTTCCTTCCTAGCTCTCTGAATTTGTTTTGCAGGGATCTTGGTCTGTCTCTTCCAATGTTGTTTGTACCGATGTGGACGACTACTACCGGGTCGTCTCCTTTTCTGGAAGGCAGCACACTGTTGCAGTAAGGGGGTCCAAACTGCAAACTGAACTTGCTGTGTTTCTCAATATGGAGTCCCAACAATCATGACCTCCCTTCTTTTTGCTGCCTGGCCAGCACTGTTTATAGGATCCTGGATGTTGTTCCTTTCATTCTCTTGATGTTGGTTTTGGTCATCTAAATGTTGAAGTGGCTCAAATTTGTTGGATGTTTGGATTTCTGGTGGTTATGTTTGACGAAGTTTCTTTTTTTCCCTGCTTCTGCCTATCTGAACCCAGCTGTTTCGACTCTCTTCCATCTCCCAGGTGGCTTTCAGTCTGCTAGGGGTGCAGACTTCCATGAATTGAGGGTGTGTCAGCTCCTCAAGCTCCTGTTGCTGCCTCATTTCCTCCAGCTCCATTTCTAAGAGACTTACTCGTTGAAGCAAGTCCTGGATCGTGCAGCACTTTACACAAACTTGGTTGAGCTCTGTTGGGTTTTCTCGGATTTCCCACATCATGCAGTTGTCACAGATTACTGGCTTGAAGACGAACAAATAATATATATATATATATATATATTTGCTCATTTTCCTGTTTTATTATGTTTTTTTTGTGTTGTTTGTTTTTAGGTGCGTATCCCTTTAAAAAAGACGAGCCTGTTTCTAATTAGTTGATGCACGAAAACAGGATATATCTTCCGGTAATGGATTGGAAGGGGAGAGGAAACAGGTGAAGAAAGGGGGGTAGAGCATACGAGAGGGTACAGGTTGTGGATTTGTTGTTTTTCTTGATTTTATAGCTATTGATGTTTGAAATACATTTGCTAATCGGTTTCTTAGAAAAAGAAAAACGCCAATCAATGGAATAAAATGGTTAAATAATACTTGAATGTGTGGTGTTTGCCTACGAGACTAACAAGGTTTGCATAGGGTTTGTTGTATCTTAATACAAAATAAACTTGCTTATACCGAGTTTGTCTCTGCCAGCGTATGTGCATTGTTTTTTTCAATCTCACGATATCGATGTTTTGAATATTATTATAGATATAGAACAATCTCGATATTTTGATGATATCGATATAGATAATAATGCCCACTCCTATTTTAAATTATTATTATTACAGCATTAGCAATGTGGTGTCTGAACAACATTACTTGAAACAAATACAATCATACAGTGAGCAGGCCCTCTACAGAGATTGCAATAAACAGCTTCCCACACACACCAATTTACTGTAAAGTAACGAATGTACATATAATGCTTACTTTCAACTGACTATTAAATACTGAATATAAAAAGCATACGCTCTTGTAAACAATCTGACAAGGCAATCCTACGAAGGGGTTTCCAAACACCAGAAGCAACTAGACATTTTTTAATTATTATTATTATTGTGTCGGGCCTGGATAAAGTCTGGGAAAATAATGCAAATGATGCTGTCAAACATAATTCCCTACATTTTATATAAGGAAACTATTATTAGCTTGTTATTGTTTGGAAAAAATATTAACAGAAACTACAGTGCCTATAGAAAGTCTACACCCCCTTGAACTTTTTTCACATTTTGTTGTGTCAGTGCCTCAGAGTTTCATGCATTTAAATAAGGATTTCTTTCCACTTATCTACACACTATACTCCACACTGTTAAGGGGAAAAAGTTTTTATTGAGAAAAAAATATATATTAAAAATACAAAACTGAAACATCATAATTGAATAAGTCTCCACCCCCCTGAGTTAATACTTAATACTTGGTGGAAGCACCTTTGGCAGCAATTACAGCTGCCAGTCTGTTGCGATAGGTCTCTACCAACTTTGCAAACCTAGATTTGGCAATATTTGACCATTCTTCTTTACAAAACTGTTCAAGCTCTGTCAAGTTCCTTGGGGAGCATTGATGGACAGCAATCTTCAAGTAATGCCACACATTTTCAATTGGATGTAGGTCGGGGCTCTGACTGGGCCACTCAAGGACATTTACCTTTTTGTTCCTTAGCCACTCCAGTGTAGCTTTGGCTGTGTGCTTTGGGTCATTGTCATGCTGAAAGGTGAACTTCCGTCCCAGTTTCAGCTTTCTTGCAGAGGGCAGCAGGTTTTCCTCAAGGACTTCTCTGTACTTTGCTCCATTCATTTTCCCTTCTATCCTGACAAGTGCCCCAGTCCCTGCCGATGAAAAACATCCCCATAACATGATGCTGCCACCACCATGCTTCATAGTAGGGATGGTGTTTTTTGGGTGATGCGCTGTGTTGGGTTTGCGCCAAACATAACGCTTTGCATTTAGGCCAAAAAGTTCCATTTTAGTTTCGTCAGACCACAAAACTTTTTGCCACATGGCTACAGAATCTCCTGAGTGTTTTTTTGCATACTTCAAACGAGATTCAAGGTGGGCTTTCTTGAGTAATGGCTTCCTTCTTGACGCCCTACCATACAGGCCAGATTTGTGGAGTGCTTAGGATATTGTTGTCACATGCACACTTTGACCAGTCTTGGCCATAAAAGCCTGTAGCTCTTGCAAAGTTGCCATTGGCCTCTTGGTAGCCTCTCTGATCAGTCTCCTTCTTGCTCGGTCATCCAGTTTGGAGGGACTTGGTGGTGCCATACACCTTCCACTTCTTAATAATCGTCTTGACCGTGCTCCAAGGGATATTCAAGGCCTTTGATATTTTTTTATTCCCATCCCCTGATCTGTGCCTTTCAACAACTTTGTCCCGGAGTTCTTTGGAAAGCTCCTTGGTGCTCATGGTTGAGTCTTTGCTTTGAAATGCACTACCCAGCAGAAGGAACCTACAGGAACTGCTGAATTTATCCTAAAATCATGTGAATCACTACAATTTAACACAAGTGGAGGCCACTTAACTTGGTGTGTGATTTTGAAGGTGATTGGTTACACCTGAGCTAATTTAGGATTGCTATTACAAGGGGGGTGGACACTTATCCAACCAAGCTATTTCAGTTTTTATTTTTAATTAATTTTCTACAAATTACTAGAATATTTTTTTCACTTGGAAGTTGTGGGGTAGGATGTGGAGATAAATGAAAAAAAAACTATTTTAATGCATTTTAATTCCAGGCTATAAGGCAACAAAAGGTGAAAATTTTGAAAGGGGGTGTAGACTTTCTATAGACACTGTAGGTTGTTAGCAGACTTTGGCAGGATCTGGTTATATATGGTAAAAAAAAACCCAAAACATGTTTTATTAGTGGATTTATGTTGGATTTCTTTTTTGAACCTTAGAACCTTACAATTGTATCTGTCTACATTTTTTAATGGTGCATAGTGTTAAATGGAAATGTTTCTAGTGAAAAATGTGGGCTACCAAAATTTGTGGTGGGCTACCATAGTTTACCTTTTGGTAGCCCATTGGTCTACAACACATAATAGTGATTTGTCCACCCCTGGCAGTAGTTGCGAAGGCAACCCCGGGTTCTTTTGTATTGAACATTTCAATAAATGGCACAGAGCAAGTCGATAATGGCACACGTTTTGATGCTGTTTGATTTTTATTTGATAATTACTGTTTACTGATTATTATTGTTATTAGCAGCGTTTTTGTTTTCATTGTTAAAAAAAAACACAGTTTAGGTAATTTATTTGTGTTTTATTCATCATATGTTAACATTTTATAGCAATTACAGGTTTGAAAACATTATTATTATTATTTTCAAAATCTGGTACCTGGGAAGGGGTTTCATTTTTACATCTGGAGTTGAAGTGGTTAATTACTTGAGTCAGAGGATCCAAACGAGGAGATATTAGTAGAAAGTCATCCATGAGGTGGAGCAGGAACGGAACGTGGTAGGAGTTGAGGAGGATACAGCATAAGGCTTCAGACAGACAAATATCTTCAGGCTGCTGCGGCAGCCTAAGGTGAGTTGAGTGGCAAAGTAGAAGTTGCCTTCCCAATTGATTCCGAACAGGTGACGAATGGAAGGATGAATGGACATGACTTTAAAAGCATCAGAAATGTCAGCTGTAGCTAGCCCAGAGCTGCAGTCGGCGATTTTGATCAATTTAATGGCATCTGTCAGTTTGATATAATGAAGAGAGAATTAATGCTGCTAGTAGAGGATCCGCTAGGTGCTGAGAGATCGATAATTAATCACTTCTTGCCTGAAATTTTTCGTGTTGCAATGCCTATCAGATTGATACAATAAGAAGTGAATGGAGGTGCTGAAAATGGGCTGACCATGAAGCCTTTTGACACTTCGGCTTGAATTAGAGAGCTAGCAATCTGATGTTCGGCGATGACAGAACGGAGGTTTTCACATTTAAAAGACCGGTGGAGAAACCATACAGAAGGCCATCGATGAGATAGGATGTGAAGAATTTGTCGGGTGATGCTGGAGGGCATGAGCCAGAGCTGGAATGTTTACTGGAGTAGATACTGAGAGCATTGAATGTCATTTGGGAGTCACTGGGCAAATAATTTTAGAGTGGGTGTCGCCGCAGAAACTGCAGATATGTAGGTTCCTGCAAACTTTGGATGAGCAGATGTTGGAATTAAAATTGTTGCAAATCAGCCTGGAACCAGAGAATCTGGTGGAGTGACCGTGTCTATCCTGAATAGTAGAACGCTCGGGAGGAGCAGATGAGTGGATAGAGTTTAGCGCTGAAAAGCAGGTACTGTGAAGACGGGGAATATTGTATTGATCTACATGAAATGTATTGGAAGCAGCTCTCTGACACAGGTGAATGGAATGGGCAGTGGAGGCGCAGACTCTGCAGGCATTTGCACACAGACCGCTGAAGATTCAACTGAAAAGATCAGGGTTGGGACGAGACCAATCTGTAATGAAGTTATTAGAAGCAAGGATTGAAGCTGCTTTGACAGAAAATGATTTCTGATAATTGTAAAACATTGTGCCATCATATCTGACTGACAATTCCAGAACACAAAACATGTATTGATTGAGCTCCTGGTGGTGGTGAGGACAAGCAGAGCATAGAAGGTCCTGATAAACTGCAAATATCAGCACAAATTCCCCCAGAGTGAGACTTTTTAGAAGGCAAGGATCGCTGGATTTGAGGGTTACTGAGAGATTCCCACAATCAACAATACGATGATCTAAAAACTCTGATGTTGCTATTAGTATTGAAACTACATTGACATCTTTACCGTCAATAATCTGGCGTCTGATATGAGGTGATAGAGAATGGTGCTGTACTGAATTGACTACACCCCTGTAGTCAATTCAGTACAGCACCATTCTCTATCTCCTCAACCAGAAGCAGGAGCTGAGATGGAAGCAGTAATACTTTTGCTAAAATTCTTTGTTTTCGAGAAATTTCTAGAAATTATACATTTCCTTTGGTGTATGTAAACTTTTGACTACAACTGTGTGTATATATATATATATATATATATATATATATATATATATATATATATATATATATAGTTGTGTAGCATTATAATATAATATAATAAAAACCAAAATATTGTCTTATGCAAGAAAAAATGACATTTTAACCAAAACTGTAGATTCAACATTCCTCAGAGGAGGCAGGAAGGGTTGCCAACTATGGGCAGCAGTGTGGAGTAGTGGTTAGGGCTCTGGACTCTTGACCGGAGGGTCGTGGGTTCAATTCCAGGTGGGGAACACTGCTGCTGTACCCTTGAGCGAGAGCAGACGTATGTGAGGAGAGCTCCTGCTCTGAGTTTAAAAAACAGTGTGTTCAACTTTTTATTTTCCAAATCTTTTGTTTTTTTCTTTTGTCTAAAGCAGCAGAGCACCTTTTTTGTTAATTAAAACTTTGATTTAGTGTTTTAAAAACACATTTTATTTCTTTTTTCTTTTGTTCTCCTACACTTGCTTTGTTTGCAAGTGTAGGAGGGCGGCCATTTTGGCTTGTTTTTTCCTTTGTTTGGTTTGTTCTTTTAATTTTTATTTCATTTAAACTAGTTTCTTTTCTTTGCTTTTTAATTTTTTATTAAAGAGCACTTTCTTAAGTTTATTTTAAAATCATTTAAAATCACTGCACTGTTTTAGTTTTAGTTTTAAAAATCATTTAGTTTTAATCCCCTGCTTCTGCCTTGTGCAGAGTGGGGGAAGGGCAGGCAAGGAGCACAGGCCATGTGCTCCTTTGTTTGCCCTTAGTTTGGCTTTTCATTCTTTTTTAGTTTAAAACTATTTTTTAGTTTTAAACTTTGATTTATTTTTGAATTTTCCTTTTACCCCTGCACTATTGGAGTGCAGGGGTGTGTGATTTGTATTTGTTTATTTATTTAAAAAAAATAAACAAATACGTTTGTTTGTATTAAAAAAAAAAAAAAAAAAAAAAAAAAAAAACTTTGTGCTTTTTGTTTTATTTTTATTTTTGTGTGTGTGTGTGTGAAATAAATAAATAATTTTTGTTTGTTTTATTTATTTATTTTGTTTATTTTATTTAATTATTAAAAAAAAAAAAAAAAAAAAAAAAAAAAAAAACTTTTGTGTTCTGTGTGCCCCTGCACTATTGGAGTGCAGGGGTGTGCAATTGTGTTTGTTTTATTTGGATTTATTGTTTGTTTATTTTTTAAATAAACAAATAAAAAAATTAAACAATGAGTGGGCAAGCTCCACAGGCCCCGAAAAAATGGGCACAGGTGGCTGCAGGGGAGGCTGCAGCCCCCTTTAAAAATATGACCAGGAGGCACGGGGTCAGGTGCCTCCTCCGAGATACCCTCTCGATAGAGGCCATGGTGAAAGCCATGGCCAAGGTAGTCGGGCCATCGACCATCGTGGCGGCCTCAAAGATGTACGGCAAGGCCGTCTTCTTTTTAAAATCTGAGGCCGCCACGCACACGGCTATCGAGAGGGGTCTCGCGGTCGGGGGGATATACGTCCCCATTGAACCCTTGGAGGGGTTGGGCAGCAGGGTCGTCCTTTCGAACGTCCCGCCATTTTTGAAGGACGACCTCCTGAAGCCCCATCTTCAGGCCCTAGGGGAGTTAAAAACAGGGATCCACCCCATCCCCCTAGGGTGCAAGGACCAACCCCTCCGCCACGTGCTGTCCTTCCGACGCCAGGTGACCATCCACCTGGCGGGGAGGGACGCCGTGGAGGGCAACTTTGTGGTCCCCTTTCAGGGGACCAATTATGTCATCTTTTATTCCTCGGAGGAGGTGCGGTGCTACCACTGCAAGGAGCTGGGGCACCAGAAAAAGAGGTGCCCCAAGCTCCAGCAGGGCGCAAAGACACCCGCGCCAGCACCGCGCCCCTCTGAGTCCACCTCGCCCCCGGGGCCCTCAAAAAGGCCTGCAGAGGGGAGCAAAAAAGCACCCTCCCCCCTCCCAGGAACATCTGAGGGGGGAAAGGGAGAGAAGGCCCCCGAGGTAGCCGGACCCTCCGCGCCTCCGGGAAGCGCGCCGGGGGAGAAGGCCACCGACTGGACCTTGGTCGCCCGCCGCAAAATGAAGGTGGCGGCCAGGTCCACGGGGGAGGCCAAGCGGGGGGAGACAAAGCCCGCCGCCGCACCATCTGGCGGTGGGTCTGGGGGAGTCCCTGATAAGGAGACTCCCCCCACGGCACCCCCCGCGAGGCAGGGCGGCAAAGCCGCCCGTAAAACCAAACACCTCCTCCCCCCAGAGGGCGAGGAGAGAAGCGCTGCCGGAGGTGAGCTCCCCGTCGCCGTGGCAGGGCAGGGGACAGCCTCCGGCAGCCTCAGGGGGAAGAGGAGGGCGCAGGCGCGCATTCCCACGTGTGCACGCAAGTGCACACGTACCGGCCTCTTGGTGAGGGTCCCCGGGGGGGCGATAGAGGGCCCCCTAAAACCAAAGCGACCACCTCGGCATCCCCCCTCTGCCGGCAATGAGGGCCCCGGTCCTCGTAATGCCACAGAGGGGGAGAAGGATCCATCCCCCGAGGCGGTCCGGGGCTCCGCGGAAGAAACAGCGGAGCCCATGGAAGAGGCCCCCGCCGAGAGGCCAAAGGGGAGGGAGGATCCCGCGAGGGCAGCTGGAGCCCTTCGGGTAGATCCCCTCCCCGTCACTACAGAGATCTCGGAAGCCGGCCCCCATTCCACCATCGAGGGGCCGGCCGCAGGGGAGGTCGCCGAGGGGGCGCAGGAGGGGCCCCCGACACAACACCTGCCTCGGGCACCGCCTACCTCCGGAGGCAGCACGGGTCCTGAAACCTGTGTTGCCGAGGAGGGGGCGGCGGAACCAGCTCCCGAGGCAGGCATGGGCTCCGCGGATAAAGCGGAGCCCATGCAGGCGACCCCTGCCGAGGGGCCAGAGGGGGAGGAAGAACTACCCCTCCCAGACCAAGAGCTGCCTCGGGCTCCCGAGACAGGCGTGGGCTCCGCAGACAACGCGGAGCCCATGCAAGCGACCCCTGCCGAGGGGTCGGAGGGGGGGGAAGAACAGCCCCCCCAAGAACAAGAGCTGCCTCAGGCTTCCCTCTCTAGCGGCGACGGGGGTTTCGGCCCTCGTGCTGCCGCGGAGGGGGAGAAGGAAACACCCCCTGAGGCAGCGGCGGGCTCTGCGGAGCCCGTGCTTCCATTGGTCTCCGGAGCGCGGAAGGGAGGGGAAGAACCAGAGAGGGCAGAAGGTGGTGCCCTCATGGTAGATCCCCTCCCCGAAGTGCAACGGGGCCAAGAAACCGGTCCCCGACCCAGCGTCGAGGGGCCGGTTCCAGTCACCGAGGGGGCGCGGGAGGAGCCCCTGAAAGAACAACCGCCTCGGGCTTCCCTTTCCGGTGGCGACGAGGGCTCCGGCCCTCGCGCGTCAGTCGGGGGGGGAGACATCGCCCGAGGCGGTCCCGGTGACTGATGCGGGGGAAGGGGAAGGACCCGAAAGGGTGTATCCCCTTTCTCTAGGGGAGGGAGGGGAAGGACCCGAGAGGGTGGATCCCCTTCCTTCGAGGAAAGAGGACGGGCCTGAGACCGTGCCTCGGACCTCAAAGGAGGGGCCCAGAGCGGGCACCAGACCATCTGGCTCGGCGGCGTACGCCGAGCGCCCGTCTGCGCCCCCGAAATCGAGGGTGCAGACGGTCCCTGCGAGGGTCCCTCCGCCGGTCTCTCCCATCGCGTCCCCTGGGGGTGGGGCGCAGGGAGGACCGGTGAAGCTCAAGATAAGGCGCAACGCGCTCACCCACCAACGTGAGTGCGTTGTGCTTTACCATCGCGAGGGGGGCGATGGAGAGCTGAGGGAGAGGGAGGAGGATACCGAGTCCACGGGCAGCGTGGGCTCGGAGGTTCCGTCCGTCTCTCTCCCTGACATCCCTGCGGCGGATCTCCTGGAGTTCTTGGAGGCCACCATCCACCGCAGGGACAAGGTACAGCTGGCCCTGGACAAATGGGGGGACTTCCAGAGGGTCCTAACCTCTGTGAGGTCCTTCCTCAGGGCCAGCCACGCCAACAAAACTTCGGGCTCGAACGTGCACATTCGGGCCCGAAAGTTACACGACCAGTTGGTGAGCTTCGGGAGAACTCAGGATCTCCCGTGAGCGTCACCGACAACTCCTGACAGAAGATCATGTATCACATCGGTACCGTGAACGTCAACGGGTGTAGGGACCCTTTCCGCAGGGCCCAGGTAATCTCCTTCTTGAAAAAAGGGGGTTACTCTGTGTGCTTCCTGCAGGAAACCCACACGACTCCAGAGACGGAAGCCAACTGGCTTCTGGAGTGGGGGGGGAGAGTGTCGTTCAGCCATCTCACCGGCACCTCTTGTGGGGTGGCGACGCTCTTCTCCGGGTCCTTTCTTCCCACGGTACTCGATGTGGTAGACGTCGAGCCGGGCCGTCTGTTACACCACCGGATCCGGGACGGCGACAGTATCGTTCACCTGGTGAACGTGTACGCGCCGTCCACGGGTCCGGCGAGGGTCCAGTTCTTTCGCCGGATGTCGACCTACATGAGCAACATCGGCGCCGACGAGTGCGTGGTCCTCGGGGGTGATTTCAACTGCACCCTCGAGGCCGCGGACAGGGTGGGGGCGCAAGAGCACTACCCTCTCTCGTCGGCAGCCCTGAGAGAGCTGACCGCTCAGCTCTCTCTGGTCGACATCTGGCGTTGGCAGCATCCGGACGTCCCCGCCTTCACCTTCACCAGGGTGAGGGAGGGGCGGGTGTCTCAGTCCCGGATCGACAGGTTCTATGTCACCAGGAACCACGCTCACTGCGTTCGCTCCTCCGACATCAGGCCGGCGCCGTTCACGGACCACAACCTGGTGGCCGTGGCGGTGGCCCTGGTGCCAGTCGGGCACGCCTCTGCCTACTGGCACTTTAACAACGCCTTGTTGGAGGACGAGCGCTTTGAGCGGTCTTTCCGGGACTTTTGGACGGTCTGGCACGGCAGACGATCTCGCTTCCCCACGTGGCGTCAGTGGTGGGACGTGGGGAAAGCGCAGATCAAGATCTTCTGTCAGGAGTACACGAGGGGCGCGAGCAGGCGGAGGGACTCACGGATCGAGCGGCTGGAAAGGGAGCTGCTCGATCTGGAGAGCCGCCTGGCTCGCGGGGACCCACTCGAGCAGAGCGCGTACGTAGAGAAGAAGAGCACCCTGCGGGACCTGCAGCTCCAGCGGTCCCGGGGGGCGTTTGTGCGCTCGCGGATCCAGTTCCTCCGGGAGATGGACCGCGGCTCACACTTCTTCTACGCGTTGGAGAAAAAGAGGGGAGACCGCAGGAACATCACCTGCCTTCTGGCAGACGACGGCTCCCTTCTGACGGATCCGGAGAGCGTGAACGAGAGGGCCAGAGCCTTTTACTCTGACCTCTTCTCTCCGGATCCCGTCGACTCCGACGCGTGCAGGGTTCTGTGGGATGGGCTTCCCACGGTCGGCGAGGGCGTCAGGGACGAGTTCGAGGGCCAGCTGACCCTGGCCGAGCTCTCCGACGCCCTCAGTCGGATGCCCTATAACAAATCGCCGGGCATCGACGGGCTGACCGTGGAGTTCTTCAAGAAGTTTTGGGACTTGCTGGGGCCCGCCTTTGCGCGGGTCCTGGCGGAAGCCTACGAGACCGGGGAGATGCCCCTTTCGATGAGGCGGGCGGTGATCACGCTCCTGCCCAAGAAAGGGGATCTCCGCTGCCTTAAGAACTGGCGCCCGGTCTCGCTGCTGTGCACGGACTATAAAATCGTGGCCAAGGCCGCCTCCTTGAGGCTCAAGTCCGTGCTGGCAGACGTGATCCACCCCGACCAGTCCTACACGGTCCCGAACCGGACGATTTTTGACAACATCTTCCTGGTTCGGGATCTCCTGCACTACTGCAGGGGGACCGGTCGGTCGGTCGCCTTCTTGTCTCTCGACCAAGAGAAGGCGTTCGACCGGGTGGATCACGAGTATCTCTTCGGAACCCTGCGGGCATTCGGATTCGGGCCGAGGTTCGTCGGCCTTTTCCGAATGCTGTACGCCTCTGCCGAGTGCCTTTTGAAGGTGAACTGGTCCCTGACCGCGCCCCTCGCCTTCAGGAGAGGAGTACGTCAAGGCTGCCCTCTGTCCGGACAACTGTACGCGCTGTGCATCGAGCCCTTCCTCTGCCTTCTTCGCAGGAGGCTCACGGGGATGGTGCTCGGCGCGCCGGACACGAGGGTGGTCCTGTCGGCTTACGCCGACGACGTGCTCCTGGTGGCCTCCGATCCGGTTGATCTGGAGAGGATGCGGAGCTGCCAGAGCGTTTACTCTGCCGCGTCCTCTGCCAAGATCAACTGGACCAAATGCTCCGGGTTGTTGGTAGGCCCCTGGCGGGTGGACTCCCTCCCTGCCGCGCTCCAGCAGTTCCAGTGGAGCGCGGACGGCTTCAAATATCTGGGAGTCCACCTGAGCCCCGCGGAGACCTCGGTCGCAGCCAACTGGGTGGAGTTGGAGGACAAGGTGGCTGCTAGGCTGAGGTCGTGGTCGGGTCTGCTGAAAGTGCTTTCCTTCAGGGGACGGGCTTTAGTGATTAACCAACTGGTGGCGTCGATGCTCTGGCATCGACTCACCGTCCTGAGCCCGCCCCCTGAGTTTGTGGCCAGGGTCCAGAGGAAGCTGACGGACTTCTTCTGGGCCGGAAAGCATTGGGTCTCTGCGGGGGTGCTGAGCCTCCCTCTGGCTGAGGGAGGACAAGGGTTGGTGTGCATCAGGACTCAGGTGCACACCTTCCGCCTCCAGACCCTGCAGAGATTCCTGTACGCGGACCCGGCCCCGCAGTGGTGCGCGCTGGCCTCCCTATTCCTGCGCCAGCTGCACCGCTTGGGCTACGACCGGCAGCTGTTCTGGCTCGACCTCCCGGGGATCCGTCTCCCCGAGCTGCCGGTCTTTTACAGGGACCTGCTCAAGACCCGGAGCATGTTCGACATCGGCCGAGACGCGGTTCCGACCGAGGGGGAGGAATTCCTTCTGGAGCCCCTGCTGCACAACCCCCATCTAGGTGCGCAGGCGTTGGAATCCCCCGCGGTGCGGAGCCTGTTGATCTCGGCCAAGGTGACCAGAGTCTGGGATCTCCTGGATCACCAACGCTCGGCGTGGCTGACTCCCGAGTCGCTGGTCGCCAGGGCGACTCGGGGGACCCTCAGAACGGCCCGCCGAGCGATCCGGGAGTGCAAGGCAGCTTTGCACCCAGACTCTGTCGGGTATCTCGAGGGGGTCCTCAGGACCGGGGAGCCATCGTCCCTCCCTACCCCCGGCTCTCCGGTCCTTCTGATCAAACCAAAGGATCGGGCTCCCCCTCAGCCTCCCCTCGAGAATCACCTGAGCAGGACCTCGCAGTTCTCCTCGACCCCCCTTCGTTCCGTGTCGAGGAGGACCCTGTACGCGATGGCGCTCCACACCCTCCACTTCCTCGCCCTCGTCTCCCGCCGAGACACCGCTTGGCGGGAGCCCCTCCGACCCCCGGAGGGCGAGAGGCCCCAGTGGGAGGCCTTGTACTCCCCGCTGGTCCCCAGAGGCGCTGGGGACCTGGGCTGGAGGGTGCTGCACGGAGCGCTCGCGTCAGGAGAGGTCCTGCGTCACTTCACCGACTCGGACCCCGCATGCCCTTTCTGCGGCGAGTCCGAGTCGGTGTTCCACATTTATTTCCTTTGCGCCAGGCTGCAGCCGTTCTTTTTGTTCTTGAAGAACCTCCTGTTGCAGTTCTGGCTGCATTTTTCCCCCACCCTTTTTATTTTCGGGCACCCTGTTCGTGGCTCCACCAGGAAGAGAGACCTCCTGGTGAATCTGCTCCTGGCTCTTGGAAAACTTACCATCTACAAGACCAGGAAGCGTAAGATCACCGGGGAGGGTCTCTTTGACTGTGGGGCCATGTTCAGGGCCCTCCTCCGTTCCCGGGTGGCGTTGGAGCACGCCGACGCGGAGTCCACTGGCGACATGGCGTCTTTTGTCGACCAGTGGGCTCTGGGTGGCGTGCTCTGCACCACCCCCCCCTTTGTTTTGAAAATTTAATTTACAGTTTTTTGTTGGCACCCCCTTTTGATTAGGGGGCGCCATACTGTATTTTTTCACCGGCTGCCATTAGGCAGCTGGTGCACCGGCTGCCAATAGGCGGCCAGCGCAGTTTTTACCGGCCAATAAATAGGCTGTACCATTGAGCAAGGTACTTTACCTAGATTGCTCTAGTGTGGAGTAGTAGTTAGGGCTCTGGACTCCTGACCAGAAGGTCGTGGGTTCAATCCCTTGTGCTGCTGTACCCTTGAGCAAGGTACTTTACCTTGATTGCTCCAGTAAAAATCCAACTGTATAAATGGGTAATTGTATGTAAAAATAATGTGATATCTTGTAACAATTGTAAGTCGCCCTGGATAAGGGCGTCTGCTAAGAAATAAATAATAATAATAATAATAATAATAATAATAATAATAATAATAATAGTAAAAACCCAACTATATAAATGGGTAATTGTATGTAAAAAAAATAATGTGATACCTGTATAATGTGAAATAATGTATGTGATATCTTGTAACAATTGTAAGTCACCCTGGATAAGGGCGTCTGCTAAGAAATTAATAATAATAATAACTACTTTTACAAAAACCTGCCCACTTCTTCCTGAAAACCCGCCCAAAACCTGCCCAATCAGGAGCGTAGGTTGTGAAATCACAATCACCTCTGATGTTGTTCCCCATTGTAACAAATAGCAACTTTGCTATTTGCAATTGTAACTTTTTTTTCAAATGGTGTTTTACGTGCTAATTACCAGGGATCCTAGGAATCTGTATGCTGCGGAAAAACGCTGATTTTCTATGCTGTCAGATCATTTTTTGTTTTATGCTTGGGGCGGGGCAAAAAACATGCAAGGCTTCTTTTTGGTTGTTTAATAACCAAATCAATACACTTATCACATATAATCATCAACACAGATAATTGTGATTTAAATTTAGCAAACATTGTTCAATAAAACTGCTTCTGCTGTACAGAGGTCAAGGTGAACGAGGCGCACTGTCGGTGTCACATTTGTGTTGAAACGTAGCTGCGGTTTACTTCAGTATCCTACTCAACAAGCTGTTTAAAGATGTTGAAAACACAAAAAAAAATCACCCCTAAAGATTGGGTCAATGAGTTTGGCAGTAGCCACCCAGGTGACAGACTAACACGAGATAAACTAATATGAATACTATTTTTTGGTTTTTATTATTACTACACAGACATATCTGTAATGTTTAAAGTAAAATAGTTCATTTGTTTATATTATTGATTAATTGCACTCCTTCGAATCTGAAAGTGTACCAATAAATACTTACTGTGTTAACTGTTATTCAATAGTACTTTGTGTATCTTGTAATGTGACGGGTGGACCCAATTTTAGCCTGTTATTTTAATTGCGGAAAAAACGCAGATTTTTTATTTTTTTATTGGAGAATTTCTTTTTTTTTTATTGTGGAAAACTAGAATCACTGTTAATTACTAAACATTCACCTGAAATATGAATCAATCAATCATTCATTTTCATTAATCAAGTAAAACCCTTGAGAACAAATTCTCATTTGCAATAATGCCTTGTTACCAGACTGTGCCTTTAAGAAAGTGCAGTTCAGGATTGTCAGAAATTAAAATACATTTGTAGCCCAAAGTAATACGCTACCCATAACAGAATGTATGTCATAGCCACAGATATTGATGTGTGTTATTGTTACATTGTTTAGTAACAGAGATGTAGACATTAAAGGTTGTGTATCATATAGCTTAGTATTTTGCTTAAAAATATCGTTTAGACAATAAAACTATTCAAAATATATCCAAATGTAATACCTGCACAAATGCCTCAAACTGGCCCAAAAATTAGGTACCCGCCCTTGTAAACTTGGTTGCTTTTCTGTAAGAAGAATCCACCCCTAACCAATACATCATCAGCAAGTGCATAAAGGCTCTGTGTGTTATTCTCCCCTGTCACTTCTTTTGTTTCGGCCTCTCAGTCACGCGCTGGGAAGCCGAAATGGGAGTCGACCGCTTAGATCCTGGTGGAAGGGCTATCCTCAGCCACGACTTCCCTGAGGTTTCCCCCTACATCAAAATTTAAAAATATGTGAGTAGGGGGGTTTTCCTTGCCTGAGTGGTGAGCGGTTTGTATTTAGTTCTGCGGGGTGAGTGGTGGGGTTGGAGATGCTGGACTGTTTCCCCCAGCGCAGTCATGCTCTGGTTGACGGGCTGTGTCTCAGCTGCTCATTTTCATTAATTTTTCAATATTTTGGGGGGTAGGTGGCCGTGCGCCACTGTGGGGTGTGTTAATCATTATTATTATTTTCCATTCATAGTTTGGCAGCCTTGTCTTTTGGTGGGAGGTGGCCCATAGCCACTTCCTAACTGCAGCACTGGGATGCATGTAACTTTTCATGTTTTTCCAGCCAGCCTCACGCAGGTAGCCGTCGAGCACCCACGGACGAGACCTCCGGACAAATTTATCATTCACTCGGGCCCTAAGCGCCCATCACAGTCATCGGGGCCTGAGGGCCCATCACAGTTTATTAAATCATCTGCAATTGCAATCAATAAATAACTCATTCATTGTGGATTCTCCGTGCTGAATTGTAAACTTGGTTGATTTTCTGCAAAGGAGAATCCGCCCCAAACCAACACCTCATCAGCAAGCACATCAAGGCTCTGTGTGTTATTCTTCTATGTCGTTTCTTTTGTTTTGGCCTCCTCCTCCCCATCCACCACCTCACAGCGTGCCTCGTCCTGGGGGGAGGTGGCCCATAGCCACTTCCTATCTGCGGCACTGGGAGCATGTAACTGTTCATGTTTTTCCAGCCTACCTCACGCAGGTAGCCTCCGGCCAAATTTGTCATTCACTCTGGCCCTTAGCGCCCATCATAGTCATCAGGCCCTGAGCACCCATCACAGTTCATTAAATCATCTGTAATTGCAATCAATAAATCACTCATTCATTGCGGATTCTCTGTGCTGAAAAAGCAATTTTTTCAACACTGGAGGCAGGTCTCCATTATAAACTCCTATTTGCTATTAACCACAGTACTAGCAGTAGCAGATCACGTGATCTAAGCACAGGTTTTAATTGGTTTTAATTTTTTCATAAGAGGAGGCAAGCTTCATTTACAAACCCCTATCTGCTATAACCACACACAGTACATTACTAGTAATGCAGATGATGTAGTCTTATCCCTGGTTTTAATTGGAGGAGCAACTCAAACCCTTCCGCCCCCTGCTGAATCACTGCTTTACTGAGTATGCACGATTATGTGGGTGGAAGGAGATTTTGACCAGAAGAAATCCATTATAACGGTAGGAAAAAATTTAAAAACAGATGGGACGTTAGACAAAAAATAAACGGTGTCACTGTTCGATAGCGTGGAACATCCTATGACTGTTTAGTCCACATTAAACCAAAATTAATCAAAGCCAGTGTTGTTGACATGTGTGGATTACATGAGTTGTAGTTTTCCTCTGCATTTCTGATGATTGGAAACACCATTCAGCGTGTACTAGATAAACTACTATTCCCAGAAGACACTGCGCGCCCGTATGCTCGTTGCATTGTGACAATGGTAACGTCGGTAAAGTGAGATATATTTTCAAAGTTTCATATAATTTTAAAAGTTTATGTTACCACTTCCTTTCTCTGGGAACAAATCTAGTTGTTGGTTTAGTTTTTTCTGTGTTTGTTGGAAGTCGTATTTATATTATTTTAGCCCTTCCCCAGCAGTATTTGTTCACTCTCTTTTCACTTGTATGGTATATAATTATTTTGTTGGTCATTTATTTAGGTTTAGCAAATTAAGTCGATAGGATGTTGTGAACAGGCTGGCTGTAGGGGTGACGTCAGGCCAGAAAGAAACACAGACAGACAGTAGTGGTGAGTGAGCGGCGCTCAGTGTTTTATTTCACACAGAAAATAAAAGGTTTGAACAAAACAGAACACAGCACTTGACGCCAAAATAAACAGACAGATAACCAAAACGAACAGACACTAACACACAGGGACGAACACTAAACAAACAAGTACCATGCTGGTCCTCCAGCACGATGTAGCAATTGCTTCTTCTTCTTCTTCTTCTTCTTACTACTACTACCTCCTCACTCTCTCCTGTTTTTTCGCCCTGTACACACAACCCTGAGTAAGTGAAACGTGCATCTATATATACAGTTGTGCCGGGATTCAATTACTAATTAATTATTCACTTGAATCCCAGCACGTGAACTAATTTGTGCAATCCCGTGCTCACAGATTATTACATACTTTAAATTTGTGCAATCCCCGTGCCTAAATACAACTATATATTTTAAATAACTACACAGACCCACATTATATCCTGTGTACCAACTACAATACACCAACATTAACACACCACACACAACACACAAATAAACACAGGGGCGGGGCACATTGCCACAGATGTGCTTGATTTTTTTTCTGCCTTTCTCCTGCCTTAACAACTTTGTTTAGAAAATATTGTGTGCAAAATATGTTGGTGACTTGGTCTTGAAATGTAAATGCTATATATTTATGTTTTATACAGTGCCTTTTTAAACATACACTGGCAGTGTGTAACAGTTCACTATTTGGGCACCCTTACATTAGTATTTTGTGTGCCCACCCTTTGCTTCCTTTACAGCTTGCAGTCTTTTTGTATTTTGAAACCAGTTCCTGGCATCTTTTTTGAGATATTGTTGCCCATTCTTAAAGACATACAGCTTTGAGTTCTGCAATTGGCTTTGGTTTCCTTTTTGCAACAGCAGCCTTCAAGTCAATCCACAACATCTCGATGGGATTCAAGTCTGGGGACTGAGATGGCCAGTCCATAACTGTAATCTTCCTTTTTCTGAAATTCCTTTGTAGACTTTGCAGAATGCTTAGGGTCATTATCCTGCTGGAATACAAACTTCCGTTCAATAAGCCTTCTAGCACTGGGTAACAAAATGAGAGCAAAATGTCTTGATATATCCAGCATTCATTGATCCTTCTACAATACAAAGGTGCCTGTGGATGAAAAACAAGCCCATACCATCATACAACCTTCACCATGTTTAACACTGGGCATGATAACACGGGGCAGCAGTGTGGAGTAGTGGTTAGGGCTCTGGCCTCTTGACCAGAGGGTCGTGGGTTCAATCCCCGGTGGGGACACTGCTGTTGTACCCTTGAGCAAGGTACTTTACCTAGATTGCTCCAGTAAAAACCCAACTATATAAATGGGTAATTGTATGTAAAAATAATGTGATATCTTGTACCAATTGTAAGTCGCCCTGGATAAGGGCGTCAGCTAAGAAATAAATAATAATTATGAACTTTTATTTAAATTCTTCTCCGCTCTTCCTCCAAACATATTGTTGCTTTCTTGGTGAAAAGTAATATTTTGGATTCGTCTGACCATAAAATTTGGTTGAAGAAATCATCAGGTTTCTTCAAGTATTCAATGGAAAACTCCAATCGCTTTCTTTTGTGTATTGTTTTTAACAAAGGTTTGCATCTTGGTTTTCGCCCCATGGACTTTCATCTGGATAAGGTATCCTTGAATTGTTTGCTCGTGAATTTCTTAACCATCTTATCCCAATTCTTGTGTCAAATCTTTTGCAGTCAATAATAGTGGGTATTTCAGTCCCCAGAACTGCCAATCTAACACCCCTAACAAACACTCAAATGATATTGATAAAAGCCCAAAAGCCCTCAGAAGCATGTTTGTATTTTATTGATTTTTTTGCACTGCAATTTAATTGAAGTATTGCACATATTTTTGTTACCAGTATTCAATATTTGTAAATTGAAACCTAGCAAAAAAAAAAAAAAAAAAAAAAAAAATGCTAATGCAACAGATGGCACATAGACTATAATTGTAGCCACTTGTGCCAGCAAATTGGGGGATGTTAGCGATAGTGTTAATCATTTAAAGATATGCTTATGAATAATTATGGCAAACAACAGGTTTGAGTTAAATTATTTCCTAAACTAACTATTATTATTTTCAATTGCGTGCATGTACTGTAAACATCATCTTGCCTCGATGTACCTTTTATGATGTATAATTAGACAAAACAAACAAACAAACAGAACTCTATCTTGACAACTAGTAGTGAACTTCAGAGCAGCAGTGTCCCAATAGCATGAGCAATTTTACTTTTAAAAATAATTCCTTTGAGGTCCCCAGTGGTTCACCTAGAAAAGGCACTGCTGCATGGAGCGTTGGTGACTCACTGATGCATGTGACTGGGGAGCTTGAGCTGGGGATCCATAGGGAGTATTGTCCCTTGATACGGCAACAACATCAAATGGATTCAGAAAATGATGGTTCTGTCTGACAAATTGGTCAGGGTTCATTAGCTTTGAAACATCTCCATCTTACGTTTGCAGAGTGAAAATAGATGATTTGTTAGAAAAGGGACAGAGGTTGCCTGTTTACCTTCAATACACCCGAGCTGGTATGCTGTGTTGAGGGGACATTTTAAAGGTTTGCAAATGTATAGGCATTTACGATACAATATTACCCAGAAGAAAAACTAGTTGAACCATTAGCAGACAATGTATTTTAAACAAATACTGCTCAGTGGTCCTGACACAGTTACCATAACCAGTCTCACTGTAGCTGTCCTTGTGCAATAATTGCCCCTTCATACAGAACCATTTCACTGCCATTGTAATGCACTGAAATGCAATACTGTACATAAAATTGCTGCTCAGACACCATCTTTCCAATTCTGACATCATGTGCATGGTAAATAACTGTCGCATTCTCTGAGAAACAGATGATGGACATTTTTTCAGGCAAATGTAATTTTGTAGTGAAAAAAGTGAATTGTCTTTTTTATGACAAACACAAGGCATAAAAGATTTTTTTAAAATAAAAATGTAAATGCTGTTTTTATTAATAAACTGGTTTAAATGGTAATAAATGGTAATTTAATATGCCATGTGAAGATTTCTTGTAACCTAATTGCCATATTATTAAATCTACATTTTGCCTTATAAATGAAATGAAAAATAGGCAAACTGCCATTTTGTTCTGGTTACAAGGTGATCAGTCACAGTTCTGGGCCACATTTGTATATACAGACATAAAACATATCATGTACATTGGATAATAAAAAAAAAAAACCTAATTCAAACCATATTGCTAACAAAATAAGACCGTAGATCTCACAAGGCATACATTATGTTAAACATGTATTTGATTTTGTATATTTTTATAGTATTTATAAACAATTGAATTAGCGAATGTATCTTACACTCTTTTCCATGCTGTACTTCCCATTGAAGGAACGCATCCAAAACACACTAGTTGTTTCTGGGAGTTTGAGTCCTTGTAGAAAAACAATTCTGAATGTTTTTTTAAAACAATGACTTCCTGATGTACAGTACTGTGCAATAGTTTTAGGTAGGTGTGAAAAAATGCTGTAAAGTAAGAATGCTTTCAAAAATAGACATGTTAATAGTTTATATTTATCAATTAACTAAATGCAAAGTGAGTGAACAGAAGAAAAATCTACATCAAATCAATATTTGGTGTGACCACCCTTTGCCTTCAAAACAGCATCAATTCTTCTAGGTACACTTGCACACAGTTTTTGAAGGAACTCGGCAGGTAGGTTGGCCCAAACATCTTGGAGAACTAACCACAGTTCTTCTGTGGATTTAGGCAGCCTCAGTTGCTTCTCATTCTTCATGTAATCCCAGACAGACTCGATGATGTTGAGATCAGGGCTCTGTGGGGGCCATACCATCACTTCCAGGACTCCTTGTTCTTCTTTACACTGAAGATAGTTCTTAATGACTTTCGCTGTATGTTTGGGGTCAGTGTCATGCTGCAGAATAAATTTGGGGCCAATCAGATGCCTCCCTGATGGTATTGCATGATGGATAAGTATCTGCCTGTACTTCTCAGCATTGAGGAGACCATTAATTCTGACCAAATCCCCAACTCCATTTGCAGAAATGCAGCCCCAAACTTGCAAGGAACCTCCACCATGCTTCACTGTTGCCTGCAGACACTCATTCGTGTACCACTCTCCAGCCCTTCGGCAAACAAACTGCCTTCTGCTACAGCCAAATATTTCAAATTTTGACTCATCAGTCCAGAGCACCTGCTACCATTTTTCTGCACCCCAGTTCCTGTGTTTTCGTGCATAGTTGAGTCGCTTGGCCTTGTTTCCACGTCGGAGGTATGGCTTTTTGGCCGCAAGTCTTCCATGAAGGCCACTTCTGACCAGACTTCTCCGGACAGTAGATGGGTGTACCAGGGTCCCACTGTTTTCTGCCAATTCTGAGCTGATGGCACTGCTGGACATCTTCCGATTGCGAAGGGAACTAAGCATGATGTGTCTTTCATCTGCTGCAGTAAGTTTCCTTGGCCGACCACTGCGTCTACGGTCCTCAACGTTGCCCGTTTCTTTGTGCTTCTTCAAAAGAGCTTGGACAGCACATCTGGAAACCCCTGTCTGCTTGAAATTTCTGCCTGGAAGAGACCTTGCTGATGCAGTATAAATACCTTGTGTCTTGTTGCTGTGCTCAGTCTTGCCATGGTGTATGACTTTTGACAGTAAACTGTCTTCAGCAACCTCACCTTGTTAGCTGAGTTTGGCTGTTCCTCACCCAGTTTTATTCTTCCTACACAGCTGTTTCTGTTTCAGTTAATGATTGTATTTCAACCTACATATTGAATTGATGATCATTAGCACCTGTTTGGTATAATTGTTTAATCATACACCTGACTATATGCCTACAAAATCCCTGACTTTGTGCAAGTGTACCTAGAAGAATTGATGCTGTTTTGAAGGCAAAGGGTGGTCACACCAAATATGGATTTGATTTAGATTTTTCTTCTGTTCACTCACTTTGCATTTAGTTAATTGATAAATATAATCTATTAACATGTCTATTTTTGAAAGCATTCTTACTTTACAGCATTTTTTCACACCTGCCTAAAACTTTTGCACAGTACTGTATATAGGAACTTTAATTAAAATATGTGCTAGGTTATTATTAGAGTTTTGTTTTTCCTTTACTGCGAAATTGTCAACTAACAAACATGTCAGTGATTTTCTTCCCCCCGAAATGGCTGTAAATTAAAAAATTTTCAGTAAGATGAACTAGTAAATTAACAAAACCCTTATTTGATTGTAAGAAGGTTCTTAGCAAGTTTGATCACATTTGGACAAGCAGTTGTTCTCCAGACATCAAATATTTTCTGTACAGTAACATCCTAAATAACTGGTATTAAAGTCAAGTGGCGGTTATTGTCTCATGTCAAAATACTGTTGGCATTATTTGCTTTATTAATTATATATTGCTGAAATTTACGTTCAAACTGAGATTTGGTAACCCTATTTGTAATCCAACTGTTAATAAGCACCATTGAAAAAGACTGATAGCAGAGTTGCAGAACAGAACAAATCCTTGCAGTACCACACTTGAACGTTGACCTAGAGGGGAGCAGTCTTAAAGATTATTTTTGATTTAGCTGTCCTTTTAAATGTTAGCTGGTCAGTAAGATATTAGCTTTCCCCAAGGATAATGTGCTTGCAAGTCAAGTAGTAAATGTGATTTCCAGATTTGATTCTATGATTTATTTCTATTATAACATACGTCTACAATACCCAATGTAAACTTTAATTAGAATGCATTTTGCATGATAATTAGGAGTCTGTGGGCAATATTTTCAATGTGTTTACTCCAGTCTTGAATTAACTGAATTAAAAACAATGCATGTTCATGTATGCAAAATTAGAAACAAACAACTTGAGACCCCAAATTATATGCACTAATGTAATTGTCTGATATTGTTCTCCTTTTAAAGTAAATTAGTTAATTCAAGATATTATTATTGAAAAAAAATGTCTTTGGGTTAAACTTGATTGTCAGCACATGTAGGATGGGTTAGGTGCCAAACGCCATTAGTGGCCGGACTGTGACAATGGTAATTAAGGGGATGGAGGTAGAATTAGATCGTTAATGGCGCCAAGTGGGAGATAGACAGAGCTGAATTGAGCAAGCCACGAAGAGGGTCACAGTTGGTGATTACAGTCTGAATTAGCTCTTGTTTGGAACTCTGTTATGTGAGTTGAAAGCCTGTATTATGCTTGTCCTGGGTGGCTCCTTGTTGAGAGCAGCCTTTAAACAGAACCCATGCCTGTTTGTTCTTTCACTACTAACATGCTACAATATGTCTGTGTCTTTAACCATGTATTATAGTAAGTAAAATAGAACACAATTGTGAAAATAATGCTGTTATTCCATTTCAGGATTCTGGTGAAATTGATAAACCTCCACTAACTTGTGATCTAATCAACAAAAATTTGATTAAATGAAATTGTTAAGTATTTGACTGACACACATAATTATTGGCATTCATGTATTGCAGTTAAGATTCAATCTTGCAAGGATTCTAACAATTGGGAATATTGAGAAAATGGCTGCCTAGAAAACCAGATGAACAGCCATCTTGTACATAGAAAACTGTCCAGACATCTATGATGCCTCACACTCAGTGTGCATGGATGCAGAAAGTTTAAGAGACATATGGGGAGAGATGTCCCATAAAAATAGTTACATTTATTGGTCTAACTAAATGTTTTATGTTTATTTAAAAGTGTAATATTTACTTGCCATCCTTATCGGTAAGCATTGTAGACTTCAAGCAAAAATAAAGAGGCCTGGATAAAGCAAAACTTGGCATATGAAGTGCTGTCATGTCACCCCATTTTCCAGAAATGTGCCAGCAGGTAAAGCCTAATGAGAACAATGAGTAAGCAGCTGCAACCACATGGTATAATGATGGGCTACTTCAGTCTGTTTTTCATCCTGTGAAAAGTACTTCTGAAATAATTTTATTGAGAGTGCAGGTGCTCAGTGCAAGGTGCAAATACATTTCTTCATGCATGTTTTTTTAGTGAAAGTCTGTTTAGTCTGCTCTGACAATAATTGGCAAAATCTGTGTTAATATGGCTGGTAGCATCAATTTAACACTGCTAGATTAGACCTTGTATGTTACTCTGTTTAGTGCTCTTGAATTTACTTGTTGAAATTAATTAATTTCATAATACAGCTTCATAAAATATGTCATATGTTTAACCTCAAACTTGTCCATAATGGTTTAATTTGTTTTAGACTTCAAACATTAAAAAATACCAGTAGAATATGTTTATTTATATCATTGGCATTCAGCAAAAGAGCAATATGCAACAGAATTCTAATTTCTCTGCTGGAGTTTGATTAAAGAGGAAGATAACAGGGTGCTGTATTTATTTATTAAATGCACTCCTTAGCAACATTACCCAAACAATCCACTGGTTCTGCTAGATCTGAGTAATGGAATGAACTCCTAAACTCAGAGGGTGATACAATTAGACAATGGTGATGGGGCCATTCATCTGCCAGACCATTTAAGAAGGAGGAAACCAAGAACAGGGAAAATGTGGTTTGTCTCAAAATGTGGAAGGACATTAGATAAATAAAAAACAAAAGGTTTAACACAAATGGAAAAAGTAATTGTATTTTAAAAGTATAAGACCATTGTTCAGTGTCATAGAGAACAATACATCCCTAATCTATTATATATGTATTGTCTCCATTATTGAATGGTTCTATTCTTCTGACAATGAAAAAGTTTCCTGAAATGTAGCTTTGTTATTGTTGTACCATACCCTTTGACAGCTGTAAAGGCTTTCTAGCAGAACTGTTATATTAAAAACAGTACCAGTATTTTTCTTCTCTGTTGCTTCCTTAAATATTGTAGAAGATTATAAATATTGGTAAGGTCGCCTTATTTCTTTCTCTTTTTACTTTCTACCAGGATGTGAGGATGGTCGAGTGGTGACGTCACAGACCAGGAAGTAAACACACACAGGCAAGGTACTACGGGTGAGTAGCAAATGCGCTGTTTCTTTAATGGTTTAAACAAAACAAAAGACTTCTTCAAAACAAAACAGCACAGTAGCCTAAATAAACAGGCAAAAAACAGTACACACACTAAATAAAACAAGTATCGTGCTGGTTTCAAGCCAGCACGAGTAGCAATTGTTATTTTCATATCATATTTCTTATGTTCCTCCTCTCTGAACACCCAACCATGATGAGCGGGGGATCCGCTCTTTATATATATGTGGCCATCTCCAAATTGGTAATCACTTAATTAATCTGAAGATTATTATTATTATTTATTTCTTAGCAGACGCCCTTATCCAGGGCAACTTACAATAGTTACAAGATATCACATTATTTTTACATACAATTACATTATCTTTTACATACAATTACCCATTTATACAGTTTTTTTTTTTTTACTGGAGCAATCTAGGTAAAGTACCTTGCTCAAGGGTACAGCAGCAGTGTCGCCCACCTGGGATTGAACCCACGACCCTCCGGTCAAGAGTCCAGAGCCCTAACCACTACTCCACACTGCTGCCCAATATATAAGATGGCCGCGTTATGCAAGCTGATTAAAATATCAGTGTATTAGTACTAGGTAAGTGTGAGAGGGTAGCAGGTTGAGTGGTCAAGCAGGCACATGACAGCAGCATTTTAGTGCAAATGTACACTTTTATTATTGGCTGACAAAAATCAAACAAAACACTGTTAAACAAAGCACATTTTTTTAAAAGTCAAAACATTTATAATTGAATTTTAGTTTCCTTTCGTATTTCTAAATTCAGCACTATTGAGTGTTTAATAGTTATGGATATTATATATATATATATATATATATATATATATATATATATATATATAAGGTAGACCTTATATTCCTCAGGTAGGTCAGACACAATTGACAGCAATTGCTGCCAATGGCACATTTTCACGTGCATTAGACATACCTGGGAATACTCATGCAGGGACTGGCCCATTAATACTGAGGCATTTGAAATAACACATTACCCAATTACCATTACACATTACCACTAGTCAGTAGACAGTTACACGTATTTACACTTTTAGTAGGGAGGGTAGCTTGCTCCAGGTTTCCCTAGTTGTAACCTGTTCATGTGTGACCTGTATATGTATATCTCCTCATATATAGAGAACTGAATTAACAGCCATTTGCTTCTCAAAAATGGAAATCACTAATTGATTTCATGTAGTCAGAAAACATATTTACATGATACAAAAATACAATATTTTCTTTATATTTTGCTGATGCAATAAAAATACAATATTTTCTTTATATTTTGAAAATAATTTGCTTAGCAATTATTTTTTTCAGTGTGATTGATCAATGACCGATTCCATTAAATTACTAATATTTAATATTGCATGGCCGCTTTTAATTACAGATCTGGTTAACAAATAAAACCGAATTATTGAACCACTTACACTAAAGGCATCTGATTACAAAATATTGTATTCTGGTAAGCACCCTTTATAACTTAAAAATATATACTGTATATTTGGCAAGCATCTGACACGATTTATGAATAAATACGGCTCATATTATTTCAATACTGTGATTAAAGAAGCATAGTATATTCGATTGAAACAAATAACAGGCAATCTTACCTGGCTGTTTAATTGGCATTTTTTAATGTTGTCAGAATTTCGTCGATTTTAGCTTGAAGGGAAGTGATGTCTGGCTCTTTTTCTTTAGCGGTGCTCCTCATGCTGTTGGATTTACTAATCCACGTTAAATGTCCAGCTGATTTAGCTTTCTCGGCAAATTCATCGGCCGATTTCATTAGACTGTCAATGTCCATTTGCATTCTCCTTTTCTTTTTTCTTAGATACCGCATCCATCACCGATTTTCGTTTCTGACATGGCTGCTTCTTTTTTTCTTCTTCGAAATGTGCCATATACTTTTGTCTAGCACCAGACGCAAAGTGTCAAAGTTGTTTTGTGATTAGTATTCCACCAACTGGCTGAATGTGATCAAGGGTAATATGTTGCAATACTAATGATTCCTCGTGCTGATTTTCAACTTCAATTTCTTTGTACACTGAAAACCCTCGCTCACCACTTGCCTGGCCATGCGAAAGAAGCAGCAAGTTTTGAATAATTTTCCACACATCTGTAACAGACTTATTATTGGCCATGAGTTCATACAGAAGGGCATCAACTCTGTCATTCATTTCATAATCTCTGAATCTTGCAGGTGACGCAGTCACTGTCACTTCCATAGTACATCGTCACACTTACCCTCTCTTTTGGCATCCACCAAGCTCTTCAAAATGTTCTTAATATTTTTGCGGCACTTATCTCTAGCAGAGAACATAAGCCTTGGATCTAGGGCAGACATGCTTCTCACTAGAGCATATTTCTCCAATAATTTAGCCACAATCTTGACCAGAGCAGTTTTGCATACCATTTTAAATTCAAGCACTCTGAGTTCACTGACTTTTGTGGCCGTTGACAAATCTTTTAAAACGCTTTCTGCAACAAAGCCCACTTCTACCTTTTTGAGGTCGCACCAATTTTCTCTTTTTACGGGATCCAGTTTCATAAGCTTAACAACCGTTGTGGCTTCTTTAAGAACATCAGATCTAACAAATCTTTGCATTAGTCCTCTAATAACATGTTGCATTTCATCGTAAAGGAAAGGCAGCATAGGCTTATCAGTCTGGTAGGCAGTAAGGAATGGTGCGATTTGTTTAGCGACAGACAGAAAAGAAAACTGATTTTAGCAGTAGCCAGGTTCTCACTGCACATTGCCTTAATTGTTTCAAAGGATTTTGTTTTCAGATCAGCACACTTCTGTTCTCCACAAGAAAAAGATGTAGCAATTTCAGTGTCATTTGCTGAAACAGACTATTAGATACTTCACATGATTTGTATGAGTAGTGGTTTTTAGTAACGTTCAAAGCCCATAATATTTCAGACTTTAGGTATCTGCTTTGGTTAGAAAAGACAACGTTGTCCCAGAGACACTCGAACCTGAAGTACTAGTAGAAGGCCTACTGCTTCTTGAGGATGCAGCTACACTCTGCAATTTTACTGATGAGCCAAAGTCATCTTTAATGTTCACTGCACTACCCTCTTTGCTGGCTTTTAGATTGCAATGTTTTTACCCTTGCATGTGGCTTTTTTGCGCCGATTTGCCCATGTTGCTGATATCGAAGCTTTTCATACAATACCGACATCGTGCTTTATGTTGATCACTTTTGTCTTTCTGCAGCCAGTCACTGTAGATCTTGTTTTCAAGCCACGCTTTCCAGGCATTATTTACTGCGTTTTGACGATGGCACTCAAACACTGCACACAGCTATTCAGTTTAGCCTACTAAAGCGTTATAATTTCTAGCTCTGTTGAGCACAACTCACACAAGAATACACTTGAGTGACGAGGTGGTGAGCCAATCGAAACACACGAATAGTGCGAAATCGCATAAGGTCATATCCGATATATTTGTGGGGGCCGGACTTTAAAAATGTGGAATGTGGTTCAAGTAAATAAAAAAAGTACCTTTTTTTTTATTCCATGACTTTCCATGACCCTATAATAAAATACCAGTTTTCCAGGATATCCTAGGACTGGATCTTGTTAAAGCCGTTTTCCAGGACTTTTCAGGTTTTCAAGCACCCGCATGAACCCTGGATTTAAAGTAGCCAAGACTGAAAATGTATGGTGCCGAGTGAATTTTTACAGTTTATAACAGTAGGTGCACGTATACACTACAAATACAAAGCACATATGCATAGACAATACAGTCAAAATGATAGTCACTCAAGGTGGTTAGTTCCTAAAATGGAAAATGAACAAGTATCTTGGTGAGAGAATTGATTTTCAGTGTTGGGAATTCAAAGTACTTTCAATTGTCTTTTAATGACAAAGGGTATACTAAGGTTGCATTTCTGAAATAGTACTCTCTTTGTCTTTCTATGCTAAATAAACCAGTTCCCCTTGTACAAACATGTCAGATTTTATTCAAATCGATGTAATTAATTAGAATAATATTTCCACACACATAGAAAATGTCAACTTAATGAGCAATTTGATTTGGGCACCTGTGGCAGTTCAGGCACCGTGTGCATGAAGCAGTTTATTTTCTGTGTATATATTGTAAATAGTATTGTGTGTAGTTATTGTAAATAGTTAATAAAGAAACTGATGCTCCTGGGAGAGCCTGCCCGCTGTGTGTTCCAGCAGGGCGTAAAGTATAAAAAGGTCCCATTTATACACCTCATGGCTCCTGCAAGGCCTTAACAAGCACCAGTATTATGACCGTCCACTCTACCCAGACTAAGAAAACATCTTGCTGAAATCCTCTGTGAGTGTGAACTGGGATCGGAGCATAAAGGAGAACCCGAAACCACCGACTGCTGTGTGTGTAACCAGGGTCGGGGAATGTCTACTAATCAGGGATTAGTTTTGGGATTGTAGATCCCACACCAGCATAGCAAGGTCAATAAAAGGTGTCTTTATAACACCTTTTATTTGTAATGTTTTTGTACACGGTTTTATTTAGCATTATGTACACTTTGTTGTATGTCCCCCATGAGCTACCATTGTTGGTAGCATCAAATGAGCTGTCTGTGTGTTTGTTTTTGTGAATAAAGCCTGCACGCCTGTGGAGCCTGTCAACTACAACCTCCGTCTCGATCTCCTGCCTGTCAATCAACAGCAAATACGCATGCACACACATCTCTATTATTTATTTATTTATTTATTTATTTGGCAGGTGCCTTTATCCAAGGTGACTTACAGGTGTTACAAGACAGTACAAGGTTATGATGCAAGCTTAATATACAATATAGTGCACCATAGTTTACAGTAAGTGCAAATAATACTACTAAAATATAATATGAACTAGGATGCAGCAAGTTAGGTACAACAAGTTATATCAACAATGACATAATAGTACTGCAAGGACAGTGCATTAGCTGAGGATCCAGTAATGTAATGCTTTGGTAAGGCAAGTCCATTGCATAGTAGGAGGGGTAGATCAAGAGATCTACAAGTGCAGTCTAAACAGGTGAGTCTTGAGGGGGCAGTGAAATGCAGTGAGAGATGAGGCAGTCCTGAAGTTCTCTGGTAGCTGGTTCCACCACAGAGGGGCTAGGGAACTGGACCAGTCATCCAGTAGAGAAGGAGCGGAGAGGACGAGAGGGGATGTAGGGAGACACTAGGGATTGGATGTTGGCGGGGGCAGTGTGGTGAAGGGAGTGGTAGGCAAGAACAAGGGTCTTGAATTAAATGTGAGCAGAGATAGGTAGCCAGTGGAGGGTACGAAGCAGAGTAGTAGCATGTGAGTAGCGAGGTTGGAAGAAAACAAGACGAGCGGCAGAAATTTGAATGAGCTGAAAGGGCCGGAAGACCAGCAAGGAAGAGCTACAGTAGTCCAGTTTAAAGAGTACAAGACCAGGAGTTGGGTGAAATAAGTAGTGAGAAAAGGACGGATTCGGTAGATGTTGCTAAGAAAGAAGCGACACATGCATGTCAGGAAAGAGATGTTAAGAAAAGGAGAGGGAAGGGTTAAGAATACCACCTATGTTTTTAGCAGAAGGGGATGAAGAGAGAGTAATTGAATCAAGGGATACCAAGATAGAGAGGTAAGAAGAGGGAAATGAAGCAGAAGGAAAGTAGATGAGGCCAGATTTAGAGAGGTTGAGTATGAGGTGGTGAAAATGCGTCCAAGTTGAGACTCCATATCTGAATATTTTAACAAAAATGACTGAAACGGCAGATCAGTATTTAGGCCCAAGGGGAATATTGTGTTCAGTTCTGGTCACCTCGTTACAAAAAGGATATTGCTGCTCTAGAAAGAGTGCAAAGAAGAGCAACCAGAATTATCCCATGTTTAAAAGGCATGTCGTTGCAGACAGGCTAAAAGAATTGAATCTATTCAGTCTTGAACAAAGAAGACTATGCGGCGATCTGATTCAAACATTCAAAATCCTAAAAGGTATAGACAATGTCGACCCAGGGGACTTTTTTGATCTGAAAAAAGAAACAAGGACCAGGGGTCACAAATGGAGATTAGATAAAGGGGCACTTTTTTACACAGAGAAATGTGAGGGTCTGGAACCAACTCCCCATTAATGTTGTTGAAGCTGACACCCTGGGATCCTTCAAGAAGCTGCTTGATGAGATTCTGGGATCAATAAGCTACTAACAACCAAACAAGCAAGATGGTCTGAATGGCCTCCTCTCGTTTGTAAACTTTCTTATGTTCTTATGAATGATGGAGCAAATCCTGGTGTTTTGGTGATTGTTAAGCTAGGGTATTTCTCTACAGTACTAAGATGAATAAATCCATTGTAGTTTGTATTTGCTTTCATCAGTTGCAGACACTAGAACCGCTGTGGTTATACTCATACCTAAAACCGCTGCCAGCAGTCATTATGACAGTTACATTTTAAACAACATCAATATTAAAATGAAAGACAAACTATCGGATATAACTCAAACGTTTTATTCAAGCACGTCACATCAAACATCTGCACAGCCGAAATGCCATATTTAAATGAACAATTAAACATAAAAGGATTAATTCTTTTAACTTACCACATATAAAGCACTACTTTAAAAAATGAAAAACTATAATAAAATAAACATTTCAAAAGAAAGTAGTGTGTAAACAGGTATCTGTACATACAAAACTGTAAAAATAAAATTATTTTAAAATTTAAAACAAAAGTAACATATGTTTTCTCGAGTGTGTCAGTCGGTGCAGCACTGAATCCAGGTTGAGCTGCAGCGGTTTTCTGATTGAAAAGCGCTGTGGCTAGCTTCAAGGTGAAATCTCTCCTACTGATATTTTCCCTGGTGCATTCCTTGTACTAAACAAAGGCATTGATGGCTGCCAGGTCCAGTAGAGATAACAACAGGCTTGTATATAAAAACACATAGAATATTGTAGGTTATAGTTATAAAATAAAAACATGTATTGTAAAAGGCAGTCAAAATGACCGCTTTGGCAGTTCTAGGTGGGCGGGATTATTATTATTATTATTATTATTATTATTATTATTATTATTATTATTAACTTCTTTATTTTTGTGATCCTGTCTTTGACACGCTGTCAGGGTATTTAATACATGTATTTAGGAAAAGTCATAAACAGACAACTGCGTAACTTTCAGACACGCAGAGTAATTTAAATTTGAAAACCTCAAACCGTCAAAATGACTGCTAAAATGACTGTAAAAAATCAAAAATAAATATGTTATAATTACAACATAAAATATAAAGACATTGATATAGACTTCTTGTCTAAACACAGTCTTCTAAATAATTCTCACCTCTCTTCACACTTTAAAAAAATAAATAAGGCATGGCATTTTAGTTTTAGTTTATCATCTGTAACACCCTGTGACAGAAATACAATGATTCTTGGTTGTAAATCTCCCTCCTGACCTGTTCTTTGGACGGGCTGGTCTGACAGTTCTTTCCCAGGGTCGGGAAGTCAGCCAGTCTGGATGAAGACGAGACTCCGTTGCAAGAACGCATTGACCCGGAAGGGAAACGACGTGGCAGCCGCAGATTGGAGAGGTGGTTGCACACATTTACCAAGGGGTCATGTGTGACGGCATAAAAGGGGGCGGAGAATCGCAATCTGTTCCTTCGCTTTTGGTTTGTGTAAATAAACTGAGAAGGACTGTGAGAGACCTGTTCCTAATCAGAAAAGTAAAGTGAGTGTTTTGTTTGTTTTGTCTTGTAATTGTCTTGTCTTGTCTTGTCTTGCACATTACCAGACGGCTAACACAGTTCCGGAGCTGTCGCCATGGGCCAGCACTAAACCGGAACAGCACTTCACCAACAGTCACTAATTAATCTGTATCACCCACCACGAGCACTACTGCACACACCCAGGACTGGTGACCTTGTATGTATTATTGTGGGACAGATATTGTGTTTATTAATTGGGACTGCAATCCCATTATTGTTTACCCTGTGCAGTACAAATTGTTGTGTATTGCTGGGGGATTATTGTTTTGGTCACCAGACCTGGAATAAAAATAAATCCCACTTTTCCAAACTGGATTAAAAGGCTCTGTCTGTTTAAATACCGCATTGCATCACTCTTGCACCTGTTCTCACAGCTATTTGGCCACACTTGGTGTTAGAACACGGGATCATGGACCACAACGCACTGGCGGAGCTGCTGGAGGCGCTGGACAGCAGATGAGAGACAGAGGAGAGAAGGAGGGAGGAGCGCTACACTGCGCTCATTGAACGGGTAGGGCTGGCACTTTCCACAGCACCAGCCCCTACAGAAACACCAGTAATGTCAGCACCGAAGGTTCAGGCAATGAAGATGACGGCGGAGGATGACCCAGAGCCATACCTGGTTGCGTTTGAGTGGCTGGCCACCACCGCGGGAGTTCAGGGCGAGCCAGCTGGGACCCTGCCTGATCAAGGAGGCTCAGGCAGCCTACAAAGCTATGAGCGACCTCAACGCCACCAGTTACGACCTGGTCAAGCTGGCCATTCTCCGCCGCCTCAACATTATGGCAGAGACCCACCGGGTATGGTTCAGGGAGTACCGAAGATCCTCCGAGACACACCCCAGGGTGGTTGCAGAGCGTTTGTTTGACCACATGGTACACTGGCTGACCCCCGAGAAGAAAACCAACCTGCAAATGGGGGAGGCGGCAGTTGGGGAGCAATTCTGCCATGTGGTCGGCGACGATACCCAAGCATGGATACGGCGCCACAACCCAGACACCGTGGAAGACGCCGTGAAACTGGCCGAGGATTTTTCTCCACCCGGACCAGGAGCCCCTCCTCTCTCTCCTCCACCACCACCACCACCATCAGCCCCGGGACCCAGACCTCCGAGACCACCAACCCCAATGGGCCAAAAAAAAGAAAAGGGAACGAATTAGTGATGTGTTTCTGTAACAGGGTGAGGTGCCCTGTACATTGTTTGTTTACTTTTAGATCGGGGTCCCCCTCTGCCCCTGTGTTATTTTGTATTATTATTATGATTTATTATTGTATTTATGACGGCGTAGCGCCAGGACGCAGGCAGAAGAGGGTACTACATCTTTTTCATTTTTTTTTCGTTTTTTTTTATTGTGGTTGGAGGGAGAAAGGAGAGTAAGGAGGAAGAAGGATGGGAGGAAAACAGAGGATAGGGAGAAGGATGAGCTGCAGACAGCAGCAGCTGCAGCAACAGCAGCCCGGGTGTTACTGCTGCGCTGAGCCTGGGCATTCCAGGACCAACTGCCCCTGGTACCCCCTCGGACAGCGACCCCAACTATGCCCCATCTGCGGAGGTGAGCACTACGTGGCCCGCTGCCCTGTCCATCAGGAGCAGGGGTCGCCTCAGTCTCCACAACCAGCAGGGGGAGGTAGACTGCTGCTCCCACCGCCCCAACAACAGCGGCCACAACAGCAACCACAGCAGCTGAACAAGAGGTGGTGGTCCAGGGTGCCAACTAAGTTTGGACCCCCGGACTGGGCAGCTGAACAGGAGCAGTGGAGGAAGGAGGGGGCTCCTATGTGCGGCGCCTGTGGCGAGTTTGGGCACGTCAGGGAAGACTGCCCTTACGGGGACCCCCAGTTTGAAGAGGCGTGGAACCAGGGTCTGGTGGGGGACGCTGCAGAGTGGTTCTGGGCAGTGGACCAGACCCGGTCATCTCCAGCACCCAAGAGTGAGGAGCCCGAACGTCCTGCGCCTGAAAGGGAGGAGCCCAAACGTCCTGCGCCTGAAAGGGAGGAGCCCGAACGTCCTGCGCCTGAAAGGGAGGAGCCCGAACATCCTGCACCCAAGAGGGGGGAGTCAGTGCGTCCACAGCCCAAGAGGGGGGAGTCGGTGCGTCCACAGCCCAGGTACCTGCCAGCAGAGGGAGAGTTCCTGCTGGTTCCGCCTCCACCTCCATGGGAGGACTGCATGTCGCTTCCACCTCCGCCAGCAGAGGGAGAGTTCCTGCTGGTTCCGCCTCCACCTCTGTGGGAGGACTGCATGTCGCTTCCACCTCCGCCAGCAGAGGGAGAGTTCCTGCTGGTTCCGCCTCCACCTCCGTGGGAGGACTGCATGTCGCTTCCACCTCCGCCAGCAGAGGGAGAGTTCCTGCTGGTTCCGCCTCCACCACACTGGGAGGACTGTGTGTCGCTCCCACCTCCGCCAGCAGAGGGTGAGTGCCTGCTGGTTCCGCATCCATCGCCGCCACCAGCAGAGGGAGCATGCCTGCTGGTTCCGCCACCAGCAGAAGGAGCATGCCTGCTGGTTTCACCGCTGCCTCCTTCGCAGCCAGAAGGGGAGGAGCAGGAGCTGCCTCCTTCGCAGCCAGAAGGGGAGGAGCAGGAGCTGCCTCCTTCGCAGCCAGAAGGGGAGGAGCAGGAGCTGCTTCCTTCGCAGCCGGAAGGGGAGGAGCAGGAGCTGCCTCTTTCGCAGCCAGAAGGGGAGGAGCAGGAGCTGCTTCCACCACCACCTGAGGGAGAGCAGCAGGAGCTGCCTCTTTCTTCACCACCACCCGAGGGAGAGGAGCAGGAGCTGCCTCTCCCTTCACGACAGGATGGACCGAAACAGAAGGTTGGCGGTCCGCAGCTGCCCTTGCACAGGCTGCTAAAACGAGCAAGGGGGAGAATCGCTGGGTCGCAGCGGCTGAGAAGAGGGCCAAACCTAGCCCCAACGCTGGTCCTGGCTCCCCTCCTGCAATCGCCTCCTGAGGGTCCGCTGCCGCCGTCGCCTCCTGAGGGTCCGCTGCCGCCGTCGCCTCTTGAGGGACCGCTGCCGCCCTGTCGTGCATCGCCTGGGGTTGCCAGCCGCTCCGCATCGCCTGGGGTTGCCAGCCGCTCCGCATCGCCTGGGGTTGCCAGCCGCTCCGCATCGCCTGGGGTTGCCAGCCGCTCCGCATCGCCTGGGGTTGCCAGCCGCTCCGCATCGCCTGGGGTTGCCAGCCGCTCCGCATCGCCTGAGGTTGCCAGCCGCTCCGCATCGCCTGGGGTGGCCTGTTCCGCATCGCCTGGGGCTGCCGTTTGCTCCACACAGGGTGCAGGGTGCGAGGGAGAAGTGGAGCTCCCGCTGCCGCCTCTATGGCCAGGGGCTCCCCTCCCAAGTCCGCTGTTGCTGCCGTCGCCTACCGAGGGTCCGCTGCTGCTGCCGTCGCCTCCCGAGGGTCCGCTGCTGCTGCCGTCGCCTCCCGAGGGTCCGCTGCTGCTGCCGTCGCCTCCCGAGGGTCCGCTGCTGCTGCCGTCGCCTCCCGAGGGTCCGCTGCTGCTGCCGTCACCTCCCGAGGGTCCGCTGCTGCTGCCGTCGCCTGGGGTCGCCAGGGATCCTGCGTCGCCTGGGGTCGTCGAGGGTCCTGCGTCGCCTGGGGTCGCCAGGGGTCCTGCTTCGCCTGGGGTCACTACACTATGGCCGGAGCCCCACGGAGGGGAACGGACGGCCATGAAGAAAGGGGGAGAGGTCAGGAGACCAGCTCCCCCAGCCGCACTTTCGCGGTCGGAGATCATGTGGTCGGAGCCCCACGGAGGGGAACTGCCGGCCATGAAGAAGGGGGGGCAGGTCAGGAGACCAGCTCCCCCAGCCGCACTTTCGCGGCAGGAAACACTGTGGCCAGAGCCCCACGGAGGGGAGCTGCCGGCCACGAAGAAGGGGGGGGAGGTCAGGAGACCAGCTCCCCCAGCCGCACTTTCGCGGCAGGATAGTGTGTGGCGGGAGCCCCTGAAGAGGGAGCTGCCGGCCACGGAAAATTGGGGGGTGCCGGACCTCCCACCATGGCCACCCCCATGGACACTGTGCTTCCCCCCTCTTCCGGGACTTTGAGACTGAGGGGGGAGGTGGCCGTTGGGGCCATGTGTGCATTGCACAAGGGGGGGGGGGATATGTAACAGGGTGAGGTGCCCTGTACATTGTTTGTTTACTTTTAGATCGGGGTCCCCCTCTGCCCCTGTGTTATTTTGTATTATTATTATGATTTATTATTGTATTTATGACGGCGTAGCGCCGTGTTTTGTTTATTTTTAAAACGTGTCCTGGCAGAGGCGAGATCGGTGCTCGTCCTCTGCCAGGAGTAATAATTAATAAACCCGTGCAGATTGTGGCCGAGGGGTAATAGGATGATTTACTAATTAGTTAAACCCCTCGGCCATGATATAAAAAGCCTGCAGCTCTCGGCACTGGAGGTGGGTGTTTGGAGTAGAGAGACGGAGAGCGAGAGGAATTTATTTGAAAGAAAACGAAACTAAATTTACAACATACAGGAACAGTGACAGCGACTGCCCAGCCTGACCTGTATGGTTTGTTTATTATTTATTGTTTATTTTGTGTGCAAGATTTGTGTTTGTTTACTCTTTTATTTTTGCTCGGTGAGCACAGTGCTTTTTGTTTAAATATTTATTTTTTGGTTGCATTAAATAAAACGGCGCCCGCGCCACTGCACAATACCTTTTTTGTTGTTGTGGTCCCTTCTTCTGCCGTGACGTCAGACCATTCCGCCATTCCTGTCACAGTTTCCTTTTCAAGCTGAAATGTTTTCTCCTATTTTCCATCTTAGAAAAACTAATAAAGAGAGAAGGACTGCAAAATGGGAGGCAGCATCATTAAGACAAGGCTGGGGTCTGGTGGGAGAGTGCTCAGATGGTAACAAACGCCAATCAAAGGAAGTGGGAACGCAGTGAGACCGAGAGGAGGTTACTGGGCCATCTAGGGCAGATGCTACTCCAGCCCCGCTCAATATACCGGACATGTAGTAATCAAGCACGGACATAGTGTGGGGCCAACATAATGACCCGTCACTAGTGCACGCTTGGGGGCAGGTCCAGTCTATTGAAGGTAAGGATGTTGATGGCGCTGGGGTGCTAGTATATCTACACTTCAGTATCAAGGGGCAATTACTATATAAGGTAAATCTAGCCGCGGGCAAAGGACATCCTGTAATACAATTATTGGTTCCCCCGTCTTGTCAAACCATGAGGCTGGCGCATGATATCCCTTTTGCAGGGCACCTCGGAGCTGACAAGACAAGGGAGCGGATATTGGCTCGATTCTATTGGGTAGGTCTTCATACTGATGTGTCGAAATATGTAGTCACATGCCCAGACTGCCAGAGAGTAGCGCCGGGTCGAGTGCGCCCCGCCCCTTTGGTTCCACTGCCGATTATTTCCACTCCTTTTGAAGGCATTGCAATGAACATAGTGGGCCCTTTGCTACCTTCTGACTCCGGGTATACACATATATTAGTAGTGGTAGATTATGCAGTCAGTTCCATTGAGGTCCACTAGTGCCCTGCAATAACCACAGAGTTAGTACTGATTATGGCTAAAGTAGGGATCCCCAAGGAGATTTTGACTGATCATGGGACCAACTTTTTGTCTTTATTATTATTATTATTATTTATTTCTTAGCAGACGCCCTTATCCAGGGCGACTTACAATTGTTACAAGATATCACATTATTTTTACATACAATTACATTATTTTTTACACATTATTTTATATACAATTACCCATTTATACAGTTGGGTTTTTACTGGAGCAATCTAGGTAAAGTACCTTGCTCAAGGGTACAGCAGCAGTGTTACCCACCAGGGATTGAACCCACAACCCTCTGGTCAAGAGTCCAAAGCCCTAACCACTACTCCACACTGCTGCATCATAGGACAAGTTCATCATGGTTTCAGTTCAGCTCCTCCTACATGGCACAAGGCAGCCCCAGCTCAATGGAGGAAGCTGGTAGTCAATGAGGTGCAGAAGCAGGAGGAGAGGATGAGGTGCGTAAAGGCCATTTCCCAGGCCAAGCAGGGAGAATGGATGAGATGGGAGAGTGTGGAACAACACAAAATTGGCTGGCAAGACCTATGGATAATGGAACAGAGCAGGATCAGTTTCATCAGGTCAACATATGATGTTCTCCCATCACGACAGAACCTAAACCTCTGGGTAGGAGAGGATCCCTCATGTCTTTGTGTTCATCACCTGAAACATTAAAGCGCATTTTGACAGGATGTAAGGTGGGTCTTAGCCAAGGACGGTTTACTTGGTGACATGACCAGGTGCTGCGATGTTTGGCCTTAGCATTGGAAGACAAGCGTAACAGGACCAATAAATTGCCACCAGTTCCATCAAAACATTACACACAAAGACAACATTCCTCCGCCCAGGAGAGCAACCGCCAAGAAAAGATGTTAAAACCAAGCCTCGCCCAAGACAACTGGAAGCTGCTAGAGACTGGAAAATGCTGTCACATGTTGGTCAACAGCTTATTTTTCCACCTGAGATCGCCACCACTAACCTTCGACCAGATATTGTCTTGTGGTCTGGATCAGCATGCCTTGTTCACCTGGTTAACAGTGCCATGGGAGGATGCTGTAGATGAGGAAGAAACTGTGGTATGCTTAACTAGCCACTGAAGTGGAACAGCGAGGATGGAGAGTCCGGGTTTACCCAGTGGAGGTGGGTTGTCGAGGATTTATGGCACACTCTACAACCCGGTTTCTCAGAGATGTAGGATTCAGTGGCCAAGAGTTGTATTGCACAGTGAAGAACTTATCTGGAGCAGCAACTGGCTGTGGTTGAGACGGAAAGATTCTAGTTGGGGATCTCAAACACAATAGAAAGAAAGAAACATTGATGTACAGGTAAGTAAGCTGGGTTGATGCCAGAATCAAAATCGAGCCCTCTTGAAGTGTCGTGGGCTAGACGATGAAACACAAGGACGGAAGGTGCCCACTTGAAAACCCCAGAGATGTACCCTACTTAGCTCAATCCAGACGGTTGTCATGCTGATGCGCTGGGGAGACCGCACTGTGGTTGATCCCCGGAGCCAGCATCACAGCCGTTGTGTGTGCTGATGCACTGGGGAGGCAAAATAAGCTGATCCCTGGAGCCAGCATTACACTTCAGCCATCAACACCAGGCAGAAGGATATCTACATCATCAGATGGAAGGAAACGCAAATGGATCACATTAGTTCAAATCAACATGAAGTTCATGAGAACTTAGTTGCTTGAAATTAGGATGATTAGGACGTCTTATCTGTAGAGATACCGGTCTAAGTGTCTCTTGAATCTAGCAAAAGTATGATCTAATGCAGCGGTTCTCAAACTTCGTGGCACTGCGACCCCCTTCTACCAATAAAAAATACTACACGATCCCACTGCCCTGTATTACTGCAGAATAGTTAGTATTGATAAGTAAAACATGCATTACAAGGCAATATCAACAAAACTAAAATATAACCATTGCTTATTTTTACAGTCAGCAGTATAAAAAATAATAATACATTGTTTACCTAATGGAAGGGATGAGCTTGCATGGATGAACACAAATGAAACGGGACTCCGTGTGGCTGAGGTAAAGACAGAGGTCATCTTCAACAGGGTCCTGTATTTGTTTTTAGTGAAGTGAGCGCAGAAAAATCTAATTCACAAAGGTAGGTAGACAGGAAAGGCATGAGCACTTTCAAAGCTGCAGATGATATCTCTGGATATTCTTGTCACACAGAAATCCAAAAGTTAGCAAGAGGTTGCTGAAAAAATCTGAGCTTTAGTGTCTTGTCACAAGAAAGGTCCATCAATGTTTCTTCTGCTTTAAGTGATAAATTAGCATTTGCAGTCGCTTCAGTAATAAAGGGGTTTCTAATCCACCCCTCTGCTTTCCAGTCCTTTTCAGGGAAGTACTCTCGAAACTGTAGCTGAAGGCTTTCCAGGCGGCTGATGATAATGGATTGTAAGTCAGTCTTTGAAAAGGTGCTCTTATCAAAAATGTTATCTAATAAATAAAATGCTGCCAGACTGCACGTTTTACGCGATCGTACTGTCACGAATGAATCTAAAACCTGTCTTCCCTTGTACAAGGTGCAATCACCTTTTTTGAGTGAAAGGTGTATGCAACACAGATAGATGTCTCTTTGATAGAAACAGTTTAATTTATTTGAAGTCTTCCCAGTGATGATGGTAATTGGAATGTAGAGATGGAAGCTCTGCTAACAAGATTTAAGTTTTTGCAGGTATCAGGCTTTTAAAGACACACCTGTGGTGGCTTTGACAGACTCACTGAGAGCAGAAACTGATCATACTGTAAGATGGGCACATTTGGGTAAACTGGAATAAGGTATTCCTGCTAGACGTATCCAGATATTTTGCAGGTATCAAGTGAAGGCTGATGTCCTTCATACCTGTGATGTGAAAAGATGGCTACCTTATCCAGTCGTGTCCTTCACAGAACCACTCAGAGCTGAACCAGAGAGAGAAGTTGAATCCTGCTGGAGCAGGGCTGACTTGCTTGACATCAAAAGAAATGATGGTTTGTGATTTTACTGTAAGGTAGAACAATATGAAGTGTATTAGCAGAAAGTTTATAAGAATTTGAAACTAAGCGAATATTGTGCAGAAATTAACTTAAAGTAAGAATGTTAGTCAAAATAGAATGATACCAGTCTGTGTCAGGCATACCGCAAACTTGCAAAAGAGAAGGTAATTAAACTTGGTAACCCTCATAGTACCAGGCGGAAAGTGAAGTTTGGGGGTTTGGAATCCAAGGTTTATATAATGAGTGATCTATTACATATAAGAAATATCATTTGGAACAAATGAGGGGGGCTATAGCATAGGACCATGGAATGCCATACATCTGAGAAGATGCTTACAAAAGAGTCTTCTATCAGTGATGGATGACCTTGATAGAGAAGCAGGTGGTTCAGAATTTGCTTGAACAGGATTTTTGTAAAAGAAACAAGAGATAGGTCACTTTTAGTTTAAAGCACTGAATAGCTAAAATGAGACTGTTATATTTTGATTATGTTCCTGATAGACTAAATTTAAGTGAGAATGCTTGAATATATAGTTGCCTGCTTAAGAAGTTTGCTATGAGCCTTCTACCAGCCTCTATCCAATATATTATAGTTAATTGTTAAACCACATCTATACATGTAATGAAGCCTACCAAATAAGACAAATGTCTTTTGATGTTAAAAGGGACATCTATATATTTTTTGACATAGAATTGGGATAATTACACCAATACAGGTGTTATATATTAGATAATCACATCTTTCTATGTAGTGTTATATACTTGTACTGTATTCACATGCATGCTGTGTTCATGAACTCTCTGGTGCTAAGAAAGAATTTCATCAGTTCACAGTACAGTTTCCTACACCATCAAAAGGCACTTGGAAACTGGAGGAAACTCTGACAGGAAGAGGTCTGGCAGACCCAAAGCCACAACAGAATCAGAAGACAAGTTTCTGAGAGTCAACAGCTTGCGTGATAGGCGGCTCACAGGACAACAGCTTCAAGCATGGCTTAACACTGGTTGAAGTAAGCAAGTCTCAGTTTCAACTGTGAAGAGAAGACTTCGAGCTGCAGATTTGACAGGTCGAGTGGCAGTAAGAAAGCCATTGCTAAGATGGCAAAATAAGAAAAAGAGGCTTGCCTGGGCCATGAAGCATCGCCAGTGGACTACTGAAGACTGGAAGAAGGTCTTATGGACCGATGAATCAAAATTTGAAATCTTCGGTTCATCACGCAGGGTTTTTGTACGCCGTCGAGTAGGCGAAAGGATGGTTCCTCGGTGTGTGTCAAACATGGAGGAGGAAGCGTGATGGTCTGGGGCTCTTTTGCTGGATCCAGAGTCGGCGACTTGCACAGAGTGAGTGGCACCCTGAACCAAAACTGCTACCACAGCATTTTGCAGCGCCATGCAATACCCTCTGGTATACGCCTCGTTGGTCAGGGGTTTATCCTACAGCAAGATAATGACCCAAAACATACCTCCAGGCTATGTCAGAACTACCTTAGAAGAAAAGAACAAGACGGTAGGCTTCAAATCATTGACTGGCCAGCACAGTCTCCAGACTTAAACCCCATCGAGCTGGTTTGGGATGAACTGGACAGAAGGGTGAAAGCAAAGCAACTTACAAGAGCAACACATTTGTGGGAACTTCTGCAACAGTGTTGGGAAGAACTTTCCGAACAATATTTGATTTCCATTGTAGAAAGAATGCCACGAGTGTGTTCGGCTGTTATAAGGTGGCTACTTTGATGAGTCAAAAATTTAGATTAAATTTTGTTAAACAAAACGATTCCATGATTTCTTTTTTATCTCCAATTGTTTATTTGTTCTATGCTTTAATTTCAGAGTACATTGAGACATTAAACTGCGTAAATTTCAATAAAAACTGGAAAAATGGAGGTGTTCTAAAACTTTTGACCGGTAGTGTGTATATATATATATATATATATATATATATATATATATATATATATATATATAAGAGTATGTGCAAACCTGACAGTACCAAGGCCAGCTTCTTGATCCAGCTTTCGATTTTGTCAATGAGAGTAAGGACAGATGTATCTCGTTCTTGGAGTGACATGTTAAGGACATTCAAGCGATCGAGAATATCTGCCAGGTAAGCTAGCAAAGCAAGCCATTTAGCATCTACAAGCTTTTCGGCCAGCGGAGAATTGTTGTCGGAAAGAAATATTCTCACTTCCTCTCTGAGCTCAAACGTCTGTGTAGTAAAGTAGCTGATAGTGCTCTGCTCCCATCTCATCACACAAATGAATGGTTGGTCAGTTCATTCCAGGGCAGGCGGAAACCAACCATTCAGGAAGGGGATGGCATTACGGTACCAGGAGTCATCACCCTAGTATGGTGAGCGAAGTTTCAGTCATGAATTGGAGGAGATGTGATTGAACTAGCTATCGGAGGGGGCGGGGCTGAAGGTACTTTAGGGGGACGTGACGCCAGAATCGGTTCCTTTGTTGTGGTTAATGGGAGGAAATGTGGACAGAGAAAACAGTGAGTGAATTGTTTGTTGCAAATAACTGTGTATCATTGTCTTTGCCAGATGGCTATTATACATATCCGGGAGCTGCCGCTTCAAGCCAGTCATAAGCCCGGCCTTCACTGCACCTGCACAACAAGCACCCCTGGATCAAACACCGCACCTGCACCTAGAGCACGCATTGTCCGGAGACGTGTCTGTTTCTGTGTTGTGTGTCTGTGTTTTGTGGATTATTATTTCGGGATTGCAACCCCTTGGTTTATACACTGGCAATACCCATAACTGAGTAGAGTCAGCATTTATTATTTATATGGTCAAGGAGAGTGGAAACAGAAAATAAAAAGAACTTGAACCATGAACTTTGTGTTTTGTCGTTGTCTGGAGCACCTGCATCACCCTTTCACTGCGCACTGCAAACCACACGATCACAGGGTGGTATTTTTTTTAGCAACAAGTGCTTGTCTTTGTGTCATGCAGTGAGTCCAAATGGCTTGTGGTGCAAGAGCCTGCACTCTGGCGACTAACCCGCTGTTTTTTCCTGTCATGGCACTGCAAATGCCTACTCAGCGCTGCCATTCTAAGCCAGCATCGGAGACAAAACCATCCAAAAGAGCAAAGAGTTCCTGTCATTTTCAAATCTAAAGTAGGTCAGCATCTATCCAATTGAATAGCAAAAAAAATATATGCTTTGCTTTGCCTTGACGATCACTTGCTCATACCATACTGTGAATACGCCAGACACCACTGTCATTAGACAGGGGAAGTGAATCAAGCTGGCTGGCAGCACTTTGTCCCATCATAATAAAAACCACCTGTTTGGCGCACGGGTAGAAAAAAAAGTTTTTCCAATATTGTGGGGTTTACCAGTTTTGGCTATCCAGTGTGACACAGTAAAAGATGCACAGAGAGCCTTCTCGTTAGTTGTAGTCGCCAACTTGAGTACTTTCGTCTGGCCCCTTAGCTCTGTTAACTGAGAACCGTGCTTTGTCTGTAAGTGCTGCAATATTTTCAATGGCTTTAAACTCTCCTTAGCCAGCACTTCACCACACACCATGCACTGCGGCTGTGGCTCCTCTTCAGAACCAAACCAGCTAAAACCGTATTCCAAATATTTTTTTTTTTATCATACTTTCGGGTTCTTGTTTTTTTGCTGCTGATCAGATCCTTGTGGTCAGCACTTATTTTGCTTGCAGTGCCACTCGACTCCCATTCATTACTACCATTTATAATACTATATATATTTGTATTTTAATAAGTAATAAGAACTTTATGGTACTGGAAAATATGTTATCAGTCTGAAGATTACCTCATATATTTTAGAGATTAGAAAAGGCAGAAACCATGAGGTCATATCCAATTATAAAGGACTTGCCAGGACTTTTTAAATATATTATTCACTTAAAGATAAGAGCTGCCAAAATAGACCAAATGTTTAGATTTAATTAAGTCTTCTGACACACGAAGCAGAGGAAAAGTTCTATAAAAGTCGAGACAACTTTAATCAAAGTTAATCAAAAATGGTTCTACCATGATTAATTTATAACACAGGTGTCCCCAGTATTTATCCAAAATATAATGTTCAGCTATAAACACAAAAAAACACGTTTTATCATGCTGTGATCATTTTATTCCATGTGCCAGATTTCTCTAAATGTCACACAGCCAATTCTTCAAGATCAAGAACAATTCAAACAGTAATTTGTCCGGGACATTCAATTTTGTCATTCGCATTATTTTTTTAACCACAGGCTAGACTAATTTACCAGATGGGAATTACTTCAGTTAAGTTATAAAGAGACATCTCAACATGTTTTTACAAAAGCTGCTCATTGCCTTTGAATCTATTATATTTGCTTCTTTAATGTATTGCTTCCAGCCCCTGATAAACTAGATGTCTATCACTCACTGTGGCAATGTGCCCCGCCCCTGTGTGCATATTATGTGTTGTATGTTGCGTGCGTGTGTTAATGTTGGTGTATAGATTGGTACACGGGATATAAACGGGTCTGTGTTTCACGTGTGATTTAAAAAGGTAGATTTGTATTTAGGCACGAGGAGGGCACAAATCACTTCACGTGCTGGTTAAATGTAATATGTGAGCACGGGGTTGCACAGAATTAATTCACGTGCTGGGATTCAAGTGAATAATTAATTAGTAATTGAATCCCAGCACAACAGTATATATAGATGCACATTTCTTTCACTCAGGGTTGGGTGTTCGGTGAGTGGAGAACGGGATTGGAGACGGAGGTAATTGTGAATTGGAAAAGTAAATAGTTAAAGTATCTGCTCACCGTGTTTGTTTGTCTGTCTAGTCCGTTTTGTTCGTCTATTTATTTTGGCCTCAAGTGCCGTGCCCTGTGTTTTGTCTGTTCAAACCTTTTATTTTCTGTTCTGTTTATTAAATGCTGAGCGAAAGCATTCGCTCAGCTTCACCAAACCACACCTCTCTGTCTGTTTATTTCCTGCTTCTGGTCTGACGCCACCCACTCCGTCCGTCTTTGTGACACTCACTCACACACCAATCTACCCAATCAACAAACCATCTCAACAAATCCAATTGAAAATCTATTCTAATTTGGAAATGACGCGGCAGGACATTCAAGGATCTGCTCCAACATTCAGGATACAAATGTCGTGCAGGACATCTAAGAGCTACTTTAACCTATCTTCCAAACCACCCATCATAAAGCAGTCCTGGAGTTCTATTGACGTTCTGCGCTCCGGATGCTTCTCCCTACTCAAGAATGTTTTGCTGCAATTCATGTGCACCTTGAATTTTGGTCTCTGGTGACATATTCTGTGCATTTTGAGCACATAAAGTGTTGTGTGTGTTCCATTTGCCCTTTTCTGCTCCCTCTGGCTGCCTGACGGGGTGTTTTCTTTATTTTCGTAAACAAAGTAAATCTGATAAATTAAGGGAAGGAGAAACTGTTAACATTGCTTGCACTAATTCTGTTTCTTTTTATTTGTCCCCACACTTCCATGCTGAGATATCTGGCCATGACGTCATGAAGTCAATCCTTACTCCTCCTTTTATCACCCCTTCTCGAGTCAATCCTCACCCCTGGAAGTGCGGTTATTCTAGCACAACCAACACCCTGGAGTGTCTTATTGCACTTATAAAATGGGTTACTGGTTTTTAGAAATAAAGATATCGGCACATTTTTATTTAAAAATGAATATAGGTTTATTTTTTCCTAAATATATTACTACGCTAGGAAAAATAGTTCCAATAAATGTAATAGTTCCAATGAATTTAATAGATAAACAAATTATTTTTAATAATACATTAAATAAATTCAAATAAATTAAATAAATTATCAGAATATTTTCAGTATTTGTCTCTTGAAGTTGCCTGTATCAAGGAATGTAATTTTCTAAATTAAATGGCTGGTTACACAGTTGGACAGATTGTACAGTAGGTGGCACTGGTTGGTGAGTAGGAGAGTTTGTTTCTGCCTTTTTGTTTATGAGTTGACAACGGTACTGCAGAGAGGATGTAACTCCAGGACTTCCTGTCTTTCTTAGCTGGTGCCCAATAGCTTCTTAAACTACCTTATAAAATGGGTTGGGCGATACCTGTTTTTACCCGTTGGTTATACTGTAATAATTCAATGGCTTGGAATGCCTATCAGCCAATCAGAACACAGATATTTCCCAACCCATTTTATAAGTTATTTTATATATGTATGTGATGTAGAAGTTTTCTACATAGGCCTAGAGCTAGCCATTTATGTAAAAGTAGAAATTTTCTACAAAGGCTAGTAAATTATAGTCTATGAAACATACTTTTCATAAATGATAAAATAATTATGATGTTGATTTTCTATATTAATTTTAAGTTTCTTTTTTGAAGTTTAAATGTTCAGTGTTATTTGTTTAATCAGTGTATGTTTTTATATATATATAGTCAGTAAGTCGCTCGCAGCAGTCTGCAAGGACGTCGATATTGTGCTAAATGCACAACCTGATTTTGCTGTACTGAGAACCAGAAAAGCATGATTGACCACAAACTCAAAGGCATAATGATAATTCTTACAGCCCAATGAAGACACAAATTTGACCAATTAATTGACATACTCTTCAAAAGATAAAACATATACAGCACAATATAACAAATTATCTAAGTTTATTACAAATAATAAAAAAATATTAATTTAAAGTTTTTATTACAATAAAAATATAAGGGACACAAAATAAAATACTTTCTACATGAACTAGCAGTTTTATACAACTTATTGTAGGCAACTATATAATTAATACACGTTTTTTTGTCATTTTTTTACAGTATACATAACACATTGTATTTTTCTAATGGTACATAACATTTATAAATAAATAAAATAATAGTAACCAGGTTCTTGTCATCTTATTTTACAGATATTTGAGTTTGCAGCACACGTGTCAGTTGAAAGGTGTGTTTTTTATTTGCTTTTTTTATTTAAGAAGTATACAACTGTAAGTATTTAACTGTATGCATTTGACTTAAAGACTGCTATAATGAGTCATTCAAAATTACAATCATACTGGACAAATCGTAGAAAAATCATTGCTAGGGTAGATCATCATTTTACATACATTCAGATGGAAGACTTACATTCTGGCCTTGGAGATGCAGCCAGTGACTGACATTGATAAGGAAATGTATGATAAATTAAATTGTGATTCTTATGCATTCTATTTCAGAAGCAGTACGTAAAAATCCAGTTTCAAAAACAGCCACAGAAATAAAAATCTGTGCGATGAACTGGCTACGGTACTCCAAGGACCGGAATGGTGGGAGACGGCAGCGTTTTGTGTGGTGTTTTTTTTTTTTTAATTATTATTTTTATAGTTATAGCAGTTTATAGTTAGTTTTTTAGTGCAACAAAGTTCTTGTTTAGTTGTTTTACCCCACAAGGAAGTTCTTGTTTAGTTTTCGTTTTGATTTTATTGCTTCTTAAAGTTAAAATGTGTGTAAAAATGTGTCTGAGAAAAATACATGTTTTAACCAACGCAGTTAGCCAGTACTTTGTGAACGTTTGGGCAATCGTTGTGCTGACGGAAATAGTGTCTTCAGAAGGTATGAACATGACATTAGCACAAAACAAGCCAGGTTTATTCACCTTGAAATCATAAAAAGAAAAGAAAATTGACAGAACTTGGTGGTGTAAGCCATCGGGAGATGCATCAAAAATCACACTGGACATTTCCATTAATGCGTTCCATAAGTTTACCAACTAAAGCATCACTGTTTTCTGTCAAATACAGTATTACTTCGAATTAACGCCACCCTTGAATTAACGCCTCACTCAGATATCATCTTTTTAATAGACGCCGCCCTCGAATAAACACCGCTCTCAATAAAGAAACGTAAAGATATTCTTTTCTACCCGCTCAAAAAATAAAGAAATAAACACGCAAGTCTGCCTATGTACATGACACCCCTGAAGAGACTGCAACCTCAATCCAGCATGTAATACAATCTAATGTACACCCACCTTAGTAAGGAAATGTTATTTTATAGTACAGTCCCGACAGACAACCCAAGATGAACTACTTACAGCACAGCAGTCCTTCACGTCCCTTTTTTCCAGCAGAGTTCAGTGCCAACACAGCAAGGGATAAAACAAGGGCTGTCTGTTTACCTCATCGTCAGCTTGGATGGTGAAAACTTTAACTCAGAGGAACTTAGAGCTTTGTCGGTCACTCTAAGCGCTATCCGAAAGCTGGCTGAAGATATCTTCTTGTAGGGAGGTTAGTTGTTTTGTTTTTTATTCAATTGGAATTTTACTGAGTCCTGTACAATTATATATATATATATATAAAAAAGTGCTTACTATCTGGAGGCTGGAGGCTGTGTGGTCCAGTGGTTAAAGAAAGGGGCTTGTAAGCAGGAGGTCCTAGGTTCAAATCCCACCTCAGCCACTGACTCATTGTGTGACCCTGAGCAAGTCACTTAACCTCCTTGTGCTCCATCTTTTGGGTGAGATGTAATTGTAAGTGACTTTGCAGCTGATGCATAGTTCACACACCCTAGTCTCTGTAAGTCGCCTTGGATAAAGGCGTCTGCTAAATAAACAAAATAACAAAAAAAAATATCTATGAGAAGATTTAGTTTCTGTTTCTCTTACAGAGAAATTACAAACAAACATGTAAATTACAGTGAGAAAAAAAAAATAACCGAGTAGGATATATTTTAGTTTTAACAGAAATCAAACTGATATTCAGAGGTAATATTTTTTGTTAAGAAAAACAACTGCATCAGGCTCAACTACTGTTCTCTCTCCTCTTCTTGTCCCGCCCTATAGCAACCAATACACACTCCTGATTCGCTGGTACAGTACTCCCCTGACCTCCCAACTCACACCTAATAGACTCTCATTAACTGTCAGTAAATGTACTGTATTCAAGCCCCAAAAACACACAAGAGTATAGTGCTGCAGATCAGAGCCTCTCATGTCGGCATTTCTAAAATCCCTTAAATCATTTAATAAAATATTGCAGCGTTTGTAAAGCATAGTATTATTAATAAAGGCCATCCTCGTATAATCGCCACCCTCGTTTAAGGGCCACAGTCATTTTGATCAATTTAAAATAAATGTTGCTGCGCCAAATTGAAGTAATACAGTATTTACAATTAAGATTGTCGGCGTTAGGCAATGTTTTAGCTGATGGACAGAGAGTACTGTCATACGAAGTCACCAATGCATACCTCTGCAATAAACAGTGGCTGTCCAGCAAAGCACAGCGCTCTGACAAACTCATTAACACAGTCGTCTGCGCTCTTTTTTTATTAAAGCGTGTGTAAGCCACATAAATGGATTGCTTGTCTCTCAGTTCACTTTATTGTTTTAGTTTGGGGCAGCAGTGTGGAGTAGTGGTTAGGGCTCTGGACTCTTGACCGGGGGGTCATGGGTTCAATCCCAGAGGGGGGACGCTGCTGTACCCTTGAGCAAGGTACTTTACCTAGATTGCTTCAGTAAAAACCCAACTGTATAAATGGGTAATTGTGTGTAAAAAATAATGTAATTGTATGTAAAAATAATGTGATATCTTGTAACAATTGTAAGTCGCCCTGGATAAGAAATAAATAATAATAGTTTGATGTGTCGCTTACTTTCAGCATGTTATTTTATTGTCAGCACGAAAATGTACCTCAATGCAGCAGTATTTGCAGCGCTATGCATCCTCTGCCTCATTTGACCCACTTCTGCTATTTTTGCTTTTTGTATACTTCGAAACTTCGTTTTCTTTGAATATTCATAAACTGATTTATGTTTTCTCCCCATTCCTCATCCACTAAAAATATTATATTTTGTGTGTGTGTTACAAAATAATGTTTTGCTCTAGCTAGTAGTTACTAAGCCAAGCAATTGCCACAATAATCAGACTTTGATTGGCCAACTTAATATTCATATTGGCCTCAATTCACCTTCCTGGTTGGGGAGCCACCATGAATTCAACTTTACCAAATAGTGGCTAATATGTTCAGCACCCCGCCACCCAAAAAACACAGGCAGAATGAAAACAAAAGACAAGGGCAGGTAAGTTCAGCAATGTATTATCAAATGTACATCTGAATTAAGTAAAATAAAAAATGGGGGAGTGGGTTTGCAAGAAACATTTTAAAATGCAAAATGTTGGCTTAATATTCAAATCCATACTGTATTATCAGCTGTGCATCGATTCAAATCAAGGAAAACAGAAAACAGTTCACAGCCATCGCTGTATGTACAAAATTAGAGCCACCAGTAAAATGCAAAAGTATTCTCGCTGTAAAACAGAAAATGTATGTAAGTAACCTTCATATGAACAAAGGAGACAAACTGTGGCCATACGATGGTATGACAAACATAAGGACACACGTAAGAGCACCTCTACTATGTTGACATAGCCATGAATACATATTCCCTTGCAGGGATAATAAATGCACAAACTACATCTTGTCATGTCAACCTTTTTTTTTAGCAACTCAAGGTTATTTTCATATGTTTTTCTTTTTACAAACCCTCAGAAAAACAGCTTCCTTTCAATTAAGATGCATTTTTTATTGAGATTGACATTAATTTGTGACACACAGGAGCCTGTGCTGGAATCCAGCCTTTAGCTATGTCAGAGCCAAGCTGCAATCACTGTTAGCTGTGATGGAAAGCAGAAGTATACTGTATGTTTTATTCAATAAGGAGGTTTTAAAAATAATTAACATCTAATTCCCTTATTTGTTTCTATCCTCTCTACCATGGGTTTTACATAGGGGTGGTAAGAAAATGTCAACAGGGTGCTGGGCCAGCCTGGACAGTGATGTGCCTGCAAGGTGTTGAAATAGTTTTGGAGTGTGACCATTTCTCAATGATCCCTTCCTTTAGGGAAGCTGCAGCAAAATCTGGTCTCCTGAATGACCCACAGTTGCTTGTGAAATACCTCTATACGTTTGTCAAATCTGCCACATTGTGGCTGGTACTGGTTTAGAACAGCTTGCATATATAGCAGACAGGCCAGGGTTGCCATTTACATTAGAAATGAATCAGTCATGCGAGGGGAAGCTTTTGCAAGTTTTTTGATTAGTTTATCCAACAAATTGTACCTGTCACTTTATATTTGCACTTTGTGCTTCACTGAAGTTCTAATGTATTGACTATACAACATGGGTTGACCTTTATGAAAGGTCTAAGGCAAATAACATTTTGACTAACTGCAACACAATTATAAATAAAATACAAATCTAAAATAACTAAATTATCATAGAAAAAAATCATTTTAACATGAATATCCCCAAATAGATTTGTTTGACTTTACAATTGACTGCAATACATTTTCCCATTTGGGTCACCATTTTGTTTTTATCAACTGGCCAGGTCAGTGAATCTAAGTACCTGTACGTGTTTGCCTTTTGTTTCTATGGATATAGAACTGGCCCCGAGATTTGATAGGCAATGCCACACGGTGTGCTCCTATTGCGACACATTTAGAGGTTCTCTATTGTTTCTTTAATAGCAGGATCCATTCTTGACAGGATGTTGTAAACATGTCATTGGAGCATGGAGCATGGTTCATTATTAATTAAAAATATCACAGTACAAAGTATCGCATTCTAAAATATCACATTACAAGTTATCACATTGTAAAATATCACATTACAGAGTATCATAATACAGATAAGAGCAGTTATGAAAGTACAGCAAGATCAACTTAAAGTAACAGTAAAATAAAAAAATACAGTAAATTACAAATGAGTGAGTTCGACTAAGAGCAGTTAAAACTTATAGTAACTATTTGCTTATATGAGTAAAGTCCAGTATGAGCACGTAGGAAGTATGATAAATGGATGAGAATGATTTCAAATAAGAGCAATTACAAGAAACGTGAGTACGGTTACCTATAAGAGTAAAATCAAGTACAAGATACAGTAAGTAGTTATAGCTAGGAGCAGTAGTTGAATGTGGGAAGGTATGAAGCAGTTCAGTGCAAGTACAAGCTGATGCAAGTACTGGTACAACTGGGTGCCATATAGTCCAGTATGGTCGAGAGTTTTGATGTTTACAGATGCTGTCTGAACAGGTGTGTCTTGAGGAGGCACCGGAAAGTGGTCAGGGACTGAGCTGTCCTGATATCCGTGGGTAGATCATTCCACCACTGAGGGGCAAGGGTGGAGGAGCGGACTCTGGAAGCGGGGGGGGTACATCTAATCTTCCAGTGGTGGAGGAGTGGAGGGAACAAGAGGGGGTGTAGGGAGAAATAATAGTCTGGAGATAGGAGGGAGCAGAAAGGTCAAGTCAAGGTCAAGGGTGGAATAGAGATAGAGAGATCAACAGTGGGGGAGGAAGAGGGGGAAGAAAAGGAGGTCTGATTTGGAGAGGTTGAGTTTGAGATAATGCAAGTGCATCCAGGAGGAGATGGCCGAGACACAGGCAGAGATATTGGAGGAAATGTCGGAGTCAGAGGTGGGAAAGGAGAGGAAGATCTGAGAATCATCAGCATAGAAGCGATACAAGAAGCCATGGGAGGAGATAAGGGGACCCAGGGAGCAGGTGCAGAGAGAAAACAGGAGGGGTCCTAGGACAGCAAGGGAGGACAGGAGAATAGAGTGGTCAACTGTGTCAAAGGCAGCAGAGAGGTCGAGGAGAATCAGAACAGAGGAGAGGGAGGCGGCACGAGCAGAGTAGAGAGTTTGTGACAGAGAGAATAGCACTTTCAGTTGAGTGTGCCAGGCAAAAACCAGATTGGAGGGGGTCGAGCAGAGAATGTGTTGACAGGAAAGCAGAGAGCTGGCCGTGTACCGCTTGCTTGAGGGTTTTAGAGAGGAACGGGAGGAGGGAGACAGGACATCAATTCTGGAGGTTTTTTTTAAGACGGGGCTGATTCTGGCCTGTTAGAAGGCAGAGGGGAAACAGCCAGAGAGCAGAGAGGTGTTGAGGAGAGAGCAAATAAAAGGGAGTAGAGCAGGTGCAGCAGCATGGAAGAGGTAAGTGGGGAGGGGGTCCAGAGCACACGTGATGGGTTTATGGCTCTGGAGCAGGGAGGAGCAGAGATTGGAGTCCAAGAGAGGGCGAGAAGGGGGAGAAGGAGGGTAGAATAGTAGAGGTTGCAGAGGGTGATGGGGAGGGAGTGAGCAGAGGACAGGGTGTGTTGGGAAAGGGTTGATGTAGTGAAGAGTTTGCGGATGTCTGTGATTTTGGAGGAGGAGGAGGCAAAGTCATCACCCTAGATGGAGGAGGGTGGAATAGGGTTGAAGGCTAAGGAAGGAGAAAAAGGTAGAGAAAGGTTTATGAGGATTGTTAGTGGAAGACTGAATGATAGAATGGAAGTAGGAGCGTTGGACAGAGGTGAGTGTTGAAGAGAAGAAAGCAAGGAGTGAGCGATAGAGATCCAAGGCAGCAGGGAGATTGGTTTTCTTCCATTTCTTTTCAGCAGTGCGCAGTTCGGTTCCATGCCGAGCGGAGCACAGAGGAGAGCCAGGGCTGGGGCGGGGAAAAGCGGACAGGTCAAGGGGTGACATGACAAAGGGAGTCAAGGCAGGAGGTGTGGGACAAGAAAAGGGTGGAGGTAGCCGAGGCTACAGAGTTTGGAGAAGGAGTCGATAGAGGGGACATACGAGAGAGTAGTAGAGAAGACAGAGGGGGAGCAGAAACAGAGGTTTCGACAGAAGGTGACAGAGGAGGTCAACAGAGAAGGAAGGGATGGGATCGACAGAGAGAAGGAGATAAAGTAGTGGTCAGAGTTGTCGAGAGGAGTGACCGAGAGGGTGGGGGGTAAGCAGTTCCTGGTGAAGACGACGTCCAGTTGACGGCCTGCTGAGTGGGGGGAGACGAGAAGAGACAGAAGGCAAAAGAGTGAAGGAGGGGAAGAAATCCAGCAGAGTGGATATAGTTGGAGAGGTGGATGTTGAAGTCATCTAGTAGAACAACAGGCATGGAGGGAGAGGGGGGAGGAGAGGAGGAAGTCAAGCTCATCAAGAAAGTGAGTAAGGGGTCCAGTAGGGCGGTAGAGAACAATGAGGAGGAGGCGACAAGGGGATGTGATTTGAACAGCGTGAAACTCAAAGGTGCTAACAGAGAGAAAGGAGAGAGCACTGGGGACTGAAAAGAGCAGGGAGGGAGAGAGTAGAAGTCCTGTTCCCCCACCCCGTCCAGAGGGGCGAGGAGATTAGGAGAGGACTGAGAGAGGAAAGGGCGGTCGGACTGGTAGTGTTCAGGGGAGATCCGGGTTTCAGTGAGAGCTAGGAAGTCAAAAGAGAAGTGGGAAGCTGTTGTTGGAAGCCAAGCAACAATTCCAGAGGGCGCCAGAGAGAGTGGGGGGGGGGGGGGGGGGGGGGGGGGGGCTGGGAGTGAGAAGAGGAAAGAGGGAGAGGCAGGGAGATGAGGTAAGAAGAGTTCGATTTGCGGCGGCAGGGAGGAGACAGAGGACTGGAACGAGGGGAGAGGATTACGGGGATATTAAAGATAGTCATGCTAGGGAGCAGTAGAGGAAAGAAAGTAGAAATGTGTATGGGAGAGGGTGGTGCCAAGACGGAGGCGAAAACAGACAGGTACAGGAGGAGCGAGAACATTAAATAATAAAGAGAAAATGAAAAAGAAAGAAATGTAGCAAACCTGGTTTGGAGTTGGAGCCTTGAGTTTGAAACTTGGGTAGAGAGTTTTGCAGCCAGTCCACTTTGGCCTGCCTTTGTGTGGACTATCACAGTGTAGATTACCGGCCCTTTGGTGATAAGGCCCTTTGGCGACCTGGCGCACTAGGTTAGCGTCAGTGCTTATTTAATGCCCTACAGGTTGAGAGCTGGGGGAGAGCGATCGGTCTGTCGACTGCTAGCCTTCCTGCAGTGTTGCTACTGCAGACACAGACAGTTGCTGGGATATAAATAGGTCCTAGCTTCAAACAAACACTTGTAAATCGCTGGGGAGAGTGATCAATTGCTAGCCTTCCTGCAGTGTTGCTGCATGGGCCACATAAATATTCTTTATTCTAGCTGTTAGTTCTGAAAGATGACAAAATAAACTTAAATTCAATAACAAATATTAAGACATTGAAAAAGACTTCGTGCCTGTTATGCACTGTCACAAAGATGGCTGGTGGATGATGTCACAGACCCAGAAGATACAGACACGAGAGGCAATACTGGGGTATGAAAAAGCTTGCACATTTATTTTTTAAATGAAAGATGTAAACAAATCAAAAACACTTTTAAAAAAACAAAGAAAAAGGCATGTTGGCCAAACAAAACAGACAAATAATAACTCTAATAGAAAAACAAATATCGTGCTGGTTTTGAGCCAGCACGTATTGCATTTGTTTCATTTTCTACTATTTGTGTTTACCTCCTCGCTCCTGTTCTTTACTCCTCGGAGTGGGTCCTTTTATTCTCTGTGGCTCCAGCCACATTCCCACGAGGTTTATAAGGATGAAGAATTTAACCCCATCCACGCTGACTACATATTATAAGACCAGCTTTTCGCCGATCTCAAATAATAAATAAGAATGTTGGAACTCTTTCGTCTGTCCACACAATATATAATAATAATAATAATAATAATAATAATAATAATAATAATAATAATAATAATACAATACAATACAAATAATAGCAATACATAAAAGGGGTCAGGCACCCCATCACACTCACTAAGAGCTGTCTTTTATTGTATACAACACAGATGTAAGTTAATGTATGATACAGTAAGTATTGACGGAAAACACTGAAAAAAGACCTTCTCAACGAATTATAATGAAGAGGAAGGATTCAACAGCAATTTCCTCACGCTATTTTGATAGTACCTTTCGGGTAGTGTGGGTTTCTATGTAGTTTTCTTTTAGCCAGAGAAATTCTCGTTCCACATGAAGATAATCTAATTAATATTAAAATATGGAGGTTATATTTAAATGTTTCTGTCTGACTTCCAATTTGGCCTTGCATGACTGTTGATATCATACGCTTTCTTAAACTGGGTTTCCACTAATTTTTTAGGTTGTGTTGAAGCACTGTAAGTGCAGCCTGCCTCAATTCGCCACCAGAAAAAGTGTAATAAAAAAGCACTGGGAAAAAAATTAATGAATAAAAAACATAGCGTTACACAAATAATAATAATAATAAAAAAACATTCCATAAGAAAGCGCTGTGTACTATCCTTTGTATTATTTTCTAAACATTTTTGACTGCATATGTATTTATTATAAACCTGTTATACATGTTATTGTTATTATTATTATTAATTAGTCATTTAGCAGAAGCTTTTATCCAAAGCGACAGAGACTAGAGGTGAACTATGCAACTGCAGCTGCAGAGTCAAGTCTGGGACACACATGAGCGGCAAGGAAAAACAGCATTTTGCCGTGCATATCACTCACCATTTATTTTTATGAAACTGAACTCACATTGACAAAAAATACTGTAGGGGGAAAGTATCGCAGCGGCAGAATTTTAGAGCAGCAAAATAAGAGCGAGCGATATTTTGCAGCTGAGACATTTTCCCGCAGCGGCAAATTTAGCTGTAACCAATCCGATGAGTGGTTTGGGATTGCATGATACATCATATCTGGATGAAAACTTCACAATATCCATTAACATGATTTGTGTGATTAATAGGTTATACTACTTCATCGCACACATAAGTAACAAAGAAGACATGTTAATTACATTCAAAACATTTTGGTCTGGTTTTATTTGGTGACTCTTAGGGGGTAATACAGTTGATAATTAATTCTGTAAGATCAGAAAGTTAAGGGGGAAAAATTAAGCTTTCAGAAACATAAGGCAATTTTTTAAAAAGCAAAATTAACACCTCTTTCATTGCCGTTTATTTAAACTGTAACTATGAAATCCCAAGCACAGAGTGAAGCAATACATGTATATTTCAATTTTGTAACTTTTAAATAAGCTCACTATTCATGAATGACAAGGTAGCGTTGAGATGATGGGAAACATACTGTTGCACAGTACGCTGCCTCCCGTTTCTTTCCTGGACTGTAAATAACAATATTTTCAATGAATTGCATATACTGGACTTATACAGCTAAACAGAATATCATTTAGTTTGAAATTTTTCCTCTTCCGTCTCATCATCACTGGAAGTCCAGTCCATAATTCGTGGCCAGTTTGGCTGTATTGGTAGGGCCATGATTTACTTTGGAAACTGCCACTGCATACCCTGTTGTGTGTCCACCAGTTTTGCTGTATTGCCCCTCACCTCTCCCCGCTAGCGATGCCATTACACTCATGTGTGTCCCAGGCTTCACACGTCTCATCCGAAGGATATATACACACATACATATATAATATACAAGTTTTACTACAGAACCATATCTTCAGCAAATCTGATCCTTATAATCTACAAACGGAGCTAAAATACCAGCACTTTAGGTTAATGATATAAAAATGATCTAGTCAAAGTGTTTAGTACAGTACATTTTTTAAATATTGGTAGTACATCGGACTACCCTACTCATCGCGTTTCCCACTACATATTATTCTTATTTCAATAAGAAGAAGAATTTGCTCGAGCCTAGCAATACTGCAGCTATGCTAATTTAATACCTATTTTGGTACAAACATGACTTTTATTTTTCCTTCATAGGTACCCATGATAAATGCTACTTAAAGCTAGTATACACTAAATTGCATCTTATTGCTAAGGGACAGAACAGTCTAGGCTAAAGCAATCAGCTATCCGATGACCAATCACAAAGATAAAAAAAAAGTAAGTGTAAAGAAGAGCTTTATTTATTTATGTATTTATTGCAAAGGGTATTTTTTTATTTGTAGTAGCTTCAGTATTTTTTTATAACCTTGCTTATAAAACAACTATAAAGCAGTTTGTAGGAGTCAAATGGCAATAATCTGAAACGTTGAATAAATGGTGCCATGTAAAAAAAATACTATGGCTATGGAATCGCAACAGATTAAAATGAATAGGAGGACAAGCCTTGCCATTTTATATGTACCTTTTAATAGTGTCCAGGTAGCTCAGTGTATAAATGTTGAATGTGTGGATGTTGCATAATATGCAACTGCACTTAGTTGCATGTTTTAATCATCCCCCTGCCACCAGTTGCTAACCACTGTGTCTCAAACTGTTGTTGGTTAACAAGCTTTTGCATTTCCCTCATTGTTAATTCCTACATTCTGACTTTTCTCCGATACTTTTTCATGAAATCTTCATTCAACAGTAAATCGTTATTTAATGACATGTATTATTGAGGTCAGTGGTGGTGCATAATTACAAGACGTGGATTAAATTAATGAGAGAGAGAGAGAAGGTGTTTTAGCTATGGGAATTCCATTACCACAAATTGCTGTGTTTAATGTTTAATCTGTAATTTCCAGTGCTTTTTACTTTTCCTGTACCTTTGACTTGTGATGTCTGTTCTGTTTCCTTTACAGTCACTTTTTCATAATTCTCAGTTGTAATTCTTGATTAAGCATGGTGTATAATAATATAATATATTTAAAGGCAATCAAAAAACTCATTGGTACCAGAGCTGTGGAAACAGAAGTCAAGTTTTCGTACCCTCTGGGATAGTTTAATGTCAACCTGCTAAAAAAGTATGCGTGTGCACTTCAGAAGTAAAGCCCAATTATACTAACATTTATAAGAATTATACCAAAATGTGTGGTGGTTTGTAGATTGCTTAACATATAAAAAATGTATATAGCTCAGGTGACTTATTTTACGCACAGTAATCACATATAGGTTAGTGTCTGGTTTCCAACCAGGAGTAATCTAAAGTTACTGTCTTCCAGTTCCTTGTAGTTAGCTAGTGCCTTCCTAGTTATTCCATGTCCATATCACAAAACAATTTCTGACCGTCTTAGAAATCACATTCCATGTGCCCTTACTGTGCCTTTATCATCGGTTAGCAATAAATAAACCAAGTCAATCCATGCTGGTCTTTTTGCATGAGTTGATTGTGCCACCTAGTGGGGAATTATAATACATACATTTCATTTAGGTTCCTGGATTTCTAGTATTTAAATATTAATCTTTAAAAATGTATTAGTTATTAGCATGACACATTTTCACAACATTTTGATAACCGTAATGTTACATCTTTGGTGCTGCATGGCCAAGCCTGAGCTATATATTTGTCTTTCTGTCATAGGAATAGAAAAGGGACAAACTGTCACCAGTGACTGGGAAGGTATGTTATAGTTGTTTTGTAAAATTAACTGTGTTAACTAAATACCCTAGTCAACACTGTGAAAATACATTGATGGCTAGATTTTTATAGATTTTTATAAAACCTATACTTTGTCCTAAAACACAACATAGTGTTTCCCATCCCCATTTATGTTTTTAAAGGAGGTCAAATAAAAAAAAAATGACAGAGCAAGTCAAGCACTCCCTTGTTTTAGTTTTTTAGTCTTTTTGAGGATTGAAAATATACAGCTGGGGCCATATTCACAAAGCTGACTTAAGTCTAAGACTGGTCATAGGTTGTCAGTTTGGACTTAGGTCTTAAACGAGTCTTAATGGAATTTTGGTCTTAAGTAAGGTCTTAACTTTAAGACTACCCCGAAGGAGGCTTAAAGTGTATCTTGCAGGTCAAACCGTATCACGACATCACCGCGAGTCCAAGACCGCGCAGACATCACCACGCGGGCCATTACTGTGACAGCCATTACAGCGACTGCCCATAACAGCTATACGACATCACCGCGAGGGACATTACAGCGACTGCCCATAACAGCTATACGACATCACCGCGAGGGACATTACAGCGACTGCCCATAACAGCTATACGACATCACCGCGAGGGATATTACTGCGACTGCCCATAACAGCTATACGACATCACCGCAAGGGACATTACAGCGACTGCACATAACAGCACTACGACATCACCACGACGGACATTACAGCGCCTGCCCATAACAGCGCTACGACATCACCATGCCGAACTACAATTCAATTCCCAGAAGACTCTGCGACGTTCACAAACACATCACTTACCAGGATCTCCCCCTGCCCCCCTCAGTATGCAGGTTTTAATGTGACTTAGCAGTGTCAGTGAGACTCGTATTGCACAATTGCAAAGCAGTTGCATACCAGGTTTAATGAAGATCTCTTGCAGATCGAAACGTTGATCTTGGGTATAATAAAAAATATAAACACTTTGGAGTATAATATATAAGTGTGCAGGTACTATGTTTGTTTAACTTTAAAATCTTTCTACCTTGAAAGACTTTGGATGTGCGTATGTTTTCTCTTTGTTTACTAGCAGCCCCCATCCCATTTCTCAGAGCGTCCATTTCTCAAGGAAGAAATAAACAGTGATTGTTGTTCCGCTAGTTTGGCCCCAAAACTGCCTTTGGTGTGTTTCTTTTGTCCGCCACCTCCACAATATGTATAAACGTTTGTTTGCCTGTTTGGCAGGGAACCTAAAAAATGTAATCCTGTAAGCTGCTAGAGAATAGATTCATACCGTGTGTGTGTGCCTAATTTATGGAAGTGTAACACCCTAAAATTAATGTTGAATACATGCATATAGTACATTCCTATAAACACCCCTACTTATTTATGGTAAATATAGATGATACATTCCTAAAATCCCCCTATTCTGTTTTCTAATATAAAAAAGAAAAGTTCCAAAACAAAAAACTGTCAGTTCAGCTTGTTACAGATACATATTGCTTTTTTGTGTTGTGCTGTTGTAGCCCTGAATAAATATATTTTCAAAGAAACAAAAAATCACCATTTAGTGGAAGTATACACTGGGATACCTTTGACAAACAACTGTGGATATTGGCTAATTGCAGTATATGCTGAGACCTTGTGGGTGGAAGACCCACTCAAATAAAGATATGAATGCACCATTAAATAATAATATGGGCAGCAGTGTGGAGTAGTGGTTAGGGCTCTGGACTCTTGACCGGAGGGTCGTGGGTTTAATCCCAGGTGGGGGACACTGCTGCTGTACCCTTGAGCAAGGTACTTTACCTAGATTGCTCCAGTAAAAACCCAACTGTATAAATGGGTAATTGTATATAAAAATAATGTGTAAAAAATAATGTAATTGTATGTAAAAATAATGTGATATCTTGTAACAATTGTAAGTCGCCCTGGATAAGGGCGTCTGCTAAGAAATAATAATAATAATAATAATAATAATAATAATAATAATAATAATAATAATAATAATAAAAGCTTCTGCTCAGAACTCAGATACAGGGGAATGGGGAAGAGCTGCAAGTCTCAAGCTGTCACTGGAAGATTTGGATCAAGCTTGCGTCTTTGACAATTCAAAAATATTAGCGATGTAAATATCTCTGTGATGTATTTGTAAGGGTCTTTTAATAGACCCTTTTATTAGATATAATGTACAGACCCTGATTAGCAGTAGTACTAGAAATAATAATAATAATAAAAACTACCTGCCAAGCAAGTACATAAAGAGGAATTATCTGACTACATTCTCATTTCAAACAACAAAAGCGAACTCGCTCTGGATAAAAGCGTCATGCTAGAAATAAAACAGTGGGTTCAGTATGGATACAACAGGGCAGAGAAGCAAGGACAACTATATAAAGTTAAACTCTTTATTTAAAAAACAAATCTGTACAAAATATACATTTTAAAAAAAATCCAAACACGTCATGTCCTTGTATCGGTCCCCAAATCCCGGATGTCCTGTGGAGGAGTAATCATATACAAATATATTGTAGCGATATAGGTTAACTAGAGCTACAATATATATCAAAACATGTGCTAAATATCATTCTGCAACAAGTGAAAAACAAAAACAAATTGATATGCAGCCCAACTACATAAAAAATGCTCGTGGAAACACGCTTTTATTGCATGGAGGTTTTACTTAACGTATTTACCAGTCTAGTTATGATGGAGCTGTATGGGAACAGTGAAAAAAAAACTATAGTCTTCTGCAATCAGAAAATCTGTGGTGAACCCCGCTCTGACTGCGTCGTGTTTCCAAGTTCCTAATAAGTCATGCTTTTATGAATTTCGCAGTCTTCTGGGAATTGTCATTTGGCATGGTGATGTCGTATTAGCTGTTATGGGCAGGCGCTGTAATGTCCGTCACGGTGATGTCATAGCGCTGTTATGGACAGTCGCTGTAATGGTCGGCGCTGTAATGTCCGTCGCCGTGACGTCGGTGCGGTTCTGGATTCGCTGTTATGTCATGTAACCAGGTCAAACACACCAATACATTTCTGTATAGATTTCATCAATAGAAATAAAATTGTTTTCATGCGGTTAAGAAATATTAATAAACAACAAAGATATGATGGATTTTGTGTGGTGTATTATGAAAAAGTGTGAGAATTAAGAAAAAGTCACTGTGGAGGAAACAGAACAGACATCACAAAAATCGTGCTGGCCGGAATAAAACCAGAAGTTACGTATGAAAAGGTAAACACACATGGCGACTGCCGCTGAAAACATCGAAGATGAAGTCGAAGGGAACATTTTAGGGAACAGATGCCACAACCCTACATTTCTGAACAACCGATGAGGCAGTGAGATCCCACTGATCAACAGAGGCAGCGACTAAATGGGGATCGACAAGAATCCAAAATCTGTGGCGGAACAGCAACGCTGCTTGGTGAGTGTAATTTCCAAAACTGTAATGTGTTTGATTACCAATAATATACGCTTCAGTCTCTATACTCTGTAATTAGTTTATATTAGTTTAGCGATTGTCTGTTATGGCCTATAATACCCAATTTTGTCATTTTGTCTGTGATCACAGAACAGCAGATCACTGACAGTGACACTGTGAAATCTAAAATGATAAATTACAAACATTACAATAATGTACAGTAGACATAAGGATTGATAAGATGGCACTATATAAAGCAGATAAGACAACTTCAGCAATGAATATAGAAAAATATATGTTTCTTTACTCACCATGATATCAGTGGTACAAATTTGCTGATGCAGTAAAGTTCGGATAGTTGTTTGTAATCCAGAAATACAGGTTTATACTTCAATATGGTAATGACATAACAACTATTTATATGTTTTGTATCCTGATGATGCACACACAATAATTAAAGTCTCTATATAATTTAAAAAGTGAGTGCAGATATTATGACCATAGGTTTCTGTCAAAAAGAGTAATGTAACTGAAATACTGTAACTTACTTGCCCAGCAGCACTGGGAAATGTATTTATTATTATTTTTGTAGTAGGTTTTATTTTTTAATGGGAAAAGGGTAAAGTCAATGTGAACTGATGAACCATTTCCACAGTGTTTTCCAGTGTTTTCCGGTGTTTATTGCCTATCCACCGATTTAATTTGGTTTTTTTGTATTGAGGGTGTTTTATTGGGTTTTATCGGTTAAAACCGAAAATCAGAAGCCCTATGTATAATTAATATTCTGATATTGGTGCATCGGGGCTCCTGGTAAATCTAAGATGTGGCGTAGTCAAACTTTATTATCCAACGGTAATAAGTTGCCCCCCTGCCACATTTGGCGTAGTCGGCAGGATCATTTCCCAAGGAGACAGGTATTTGATTGGTTTTCATATATATATATATATATATATATATATATATATATATATATATATATATATATATATATACAGTCACCTCCAAAATTATTGGAACCCTTGATAAAGATGAGCAAAAAAGACTGTATAAAATAAATAATCCCAGTACTGAGCTATGTTGTAATTTTCCAACATGTGGAATATATTTGACTTTATTAATGATTCAATGGAATCAACCAAAATTACACATTTCTCAAATTATAAATTTATTTACAAATAAAATGAAGTGTCACAATTATTGGCACCCTTGTTTTCAGTACTGTGTGCACCCTCCTCTTGCAAGGATAACGGCACTGAGTCTTTTTCTATAATGTTTAATGAGATTGGAGAACACATTGGGAGGGATCTTAGACCATTCCTCCATACAGAATCTTTCCAGATCCTTGATATCCTTCGGTCTGTATTTATGGACTGCCCTCTTCAATTGAAACCACAGGTTTTCAATGGGGTTCAAGTCCGGAGACAGATGGCCATTGCAAAATGTTGATTTTGTGGTCAATTAACCATTTCTTTGTGGGTTTTGATGTGTGCTTGGGGTCACTGTCTTGCTGGAAGATCCACTTGCAGCCAAGTTTCAGCCTCCTGGCAGAGGCAACCAGGTTTTAGCTGCTGTTAGTCCTGCCAACAACAGTCATCGTTTCTGAAGGTTAACATTAATTTGTGAGTTGTCACTGAGAAGGAGCAGTCGGGGACTCTGCGGCACTTTCACATTAGTCACATCAGAAAGCACAATACATATTTCCAGAAGCGTTCGATTTCAGGACATTCCCAGAGCATATGTAGATAAGTTCTTGTCACATCCTGAGTGTATTTATGACAGAGAGGATCTGGAGCAATCTTCATCTGAAATCACCGGTATGGTGTTGCATATATTCTATGCGCTAATTTAAAGTGAATTATCTGGTGTGCTAGATTTTTTGAGGACGAAAAGATATTGTCCCATAATGCATCCGTGAGTTATTTTGGCCTAAACTTGGTAGAAATACCAAAAATTCACATTTCAGAGGGGGTTAAAGACTTGAAACCAAAAGTGTTTCACAAAATTTGGAAGAGTGGTCCCTAAGGTTCTTCAACAATACTAACATTTTAGGACCCGCATCCCCTACAGGGTAAAGGGTTGGGCTGAAGTTTGAATAAAACTCATCACTTACCCCTCGTCTGGCAACTTGCCAAAAGTCAGTTAGGTGCTCCTAGTATTTTTTTCTCAAAAGCCCTGTTCATTCGTCGGTAGCGTCTAAGTTGAGCCCTGGGTGATTTTTCTGGTCAGGGCCACTTTTTCAGTTTAGGTTGACCTTTACCAGGTCACAGCTCGGAGGGGAAATAAAAAAATAAATGATTAGCATTTCTGAACTCAGCGGTCCTGAAAACCCCCAAATACCCCTTTTCTGGTTGTTGGCATGAAAATATTATTTGTGCTTGACATAACACACACTGCTGTTGTGTACAGGAACTCACCAAAATACACATCACAGAAGTATAGTAATAACACTCTCCATCCCCGATGTGTTTGTAACTTTGTTAAAAGCAGTTAATGGGTCTAATGAGGGTTGAATCAGGGGAAAATGCAGGGCAAGGATAAGCACACACTCATTATTATTTGTTTATTTTAGCAGACGCCTTTATCCAAGGCACCTTAGAGACTAGGGTGCATTAACTATACATCAGCTGCAGAGTCACTTACATCTCACCCGAAAGATGGAGAACAAGGAGGTTAAGTGACTTGCTCAGGGTCACACAACAGTCAGCCGGGATTTGAACTGGGGACCTCCTGGTTACAAGCCCCTTTCTTTACCCCTTCCCCACACCATGCTCTGCGTACTCGATCTGTGTAACCCAGTGACTGATAGCATTTCAGTATTCAATCAAACACATATCTTAAATATAATGTACAGAGTGACCATGAACCTTTTTTTTTTTTTTAATCATTATTCAGATTTAATAAGTGGTTGATTTTATTCAGCAATAGATTACCTGTTTAGGGCAATTAGATTTTTGTAATAAACATATCGAAAAAAAGCCCAAATATTAAAACATGTCCAACACGCACTAAATCTGGTAAATTGCAGAAGCATTAAAAAGGCAGAACCTACAACATTTCTAAAGAACAATTTGAATATCATGGGCAGTCCATTCATTCCAACAGCAGGTACTCACTCCAATAATGTTTTTGAACCACTATTCTTCATGACGTTGGAAACGGAATGTGAATATTCAAAGCCCAGATCTGTATTAGGAGCCATACATTGGGTGAAGCTATGTGGGGCAAAATGTTAAATTTGGGATGATGAAACAGATCAAGCTTTAATTTGATTCAGATACATGAACAACTGTCTACTTTATAAACAGTACTGTATGTAGTAGAAGTATGTACAGGTAGTGGACAAAAAAATGGAAACACCTGGGTAAATGAGGGACACCAAGTATATTGAAAGCAAGGGCTTTCACACAGGTGTGGCTCATGTGTTAATTAAGAAAATAACATCCCAACATGCTTAGGGTCATGTATAAAAATGCTAGACAGGCCTGGTTGCCTATAATTATGGCTAGCATGGCTGCAAGAGGAGACCTCAGTGACTTTGAAAGAGGGGTGATTGTTGGGGCACGTTTGGCAGGAGCTTCAGTGACAAACACAGCTCAACTTGCTGATGTTTCACAAGCAACGGTGTCTAAGGTGATGTCGGCATGGAACTCCGAGGGAAAGACATCATCAGCAAAGGGCAACAGTGGGCGGAAGCACATACTCCAGGATCATGATATCCGTGCATTAATTCGAAGGGCAAGGCGAAACAGGCGAGCAACTGCAGATCAACTGACTGCAAATTTCAACCTGGGGCACGAGCAGCCAGTGACTTTACATTGGTGTTTCCATTTTTTTGTCCACTACCTGTAGGTAAAGTTTGGGATGGAAGATTATCAGTGTTTGAATTACTGAAGTGCAGTGCAGAAGGTAGCTGGTTGGAGCATCAATTCTAACTGTGAATTGTGTATGCAGTTTTCTGAACTGGTGCAATGCCAGCATTTATCCTGTTTGTACAGCAATCCAAAACATCTTAGCATATGTACTGGCATAAACACAGAATGGGTATTTGGATTTCATTTTCAGAAGTTACAATTTCAGTTACTAAACCAGTGCACATACTGTAATATTCAATTATTTAAATCATTTAAGACAACACACTTAAAAGTCTAGGTTTTAAAATCAATAAGCATCTGTACCCAGCGGTCCAGATAAACTGCACATCTGCTGTTTTTAAGCATTACAAAGTCAGAAATATGCACGAAATTTACATTTAATGTGTAAAAATACACATTGCTATTTTGCTGCAGAGCTTGTCTGCCTCCCCTAAAACTTCATCTCCCAACAATGTCTTCAGTTACTAGGAAACTGTACACAAGAAAAAACAACCCAACAGTATCCAATAGCTAGCCCTGTTGTCTTTGCAGCCAATCAAATTAATGAGAAACATTTCGAAGCTACACAGGTTGAAGTGTAAACACCCAGTCCAGCTACAAATCCAACTGGAACCATCATCAGAGGCAACCGCTAAAAAAAGGTGCCTATAATATTAAACAAACTGTTTTATAACTTATTAATGCATTTCCTTGTTTTATTTATCTGTATGGCTTCATATTGAAGTTTTATTGCAGTCAGTGTGATACCTTGAAAAAAATGTGCTGAGCAGTAGTTCAAAGTAACTGCAGTTAAAATGGAAGGATATTTTTTAATGCCAACCCCATTACCATTAAAGATTGTACAGTATTTATCGAGATTATTCATGACTTCAAGGTAACGTTGCATTTTTCCCCCTGAAAATACATTTTACGCTCTCAGTGTTAGAGTGCAAGTTACTCCCAGACCCAAAACCTTATCTGGAGTGCTGTCAGTACCATTTACACAGCCCTCCCTCTTGTTTTACTTCAATTCTTAAGTTTTGAATAAGTTTATAAATTTCTATCAAAGTACAACACTAGTCTTCTTTTCCACATTGGTCCACAGGTATTGAGGTTATTTAGAAAACTTGGAAGTAGATTTGGCATAAACTTATTACCTTTTATCCTTTGTATTACTAGAAATGTGCTTTGATTTTGTACTTTAATTGATATTGTGTTTTGCTCAGTTAAGTGATGATAAATACTTCATGCACAAAACGTAATTTTTTTGGTTTCATACAACAGCATGTTAAGTATCCAAAGCTCCCTACATCCATTAGTTTCTCAAAATCCAACCTTTCATTAAATAGACATTTTAAAAATACAATATACAAGTGTATACATATATATTTTTATTTAACTACATATTTCCATCAATCTGCATGTTTTCCTCAAGAATATCCAAAAGAGTCTCATTTTCTTCATATTCTTTCAATGACTGAATCATATGGTCAAGGAGCTCTTCACCCATCATAAATCCCTTAATATCGTGAACAGTTTCACTTATTCTGTGGTCAGTAACCCTGTCCTGGGGAAAATTGTATGTTCTGATCTTCTCTGATCTTCCTTTGGTTCCAATCTGTCAAAAGAACAAGGACTTCAGGTCAGAAAGTGTGATGAAACACCTCACTGCAATGCATGTAAGATTGTATTTATAAAACACCATTATGTTTAAGATGATTGGTATTGTGGATTAAAATACCAAAACAGTAGAGTCACATCAGTGATTAAGCTTTTATGTGATTTCAGTTAGAATCATATCTATCCAAATTAAACCACTTGTTTTAATATTTTCAGAATTTTGATCTTAAAACCTATATATATGATGACTTTCATAGAAAGAAAAAAAATAAAAATAAATAACTGACAATTTTGCTAAGGTATCAGTTAATCACTTGGAAAGCTTACATTCCAGTGGCTGCAGCAAGTATTCTGAGCAGATATATTTAACAATTTGGCTGCTGGTGAGGCAATGAGTATCCTTTTTACTGCCTCCTTTATAATTTTTTTTAACTTTTAATATGCAGTTCATTTAAATTTGAAAAACATACTGAATATGGAGCTGCTTTTAGTTTTAGTCTATTGGAGGAGAAAAGTTCAATTTGTTAATAAACAGTGCACAAAGCAACACACTTCCTGTACGGTGCTCCGATTACTCTGTATGTAATTGACCTTTTTTTTTTTTTTCAAGTTTAAATATATTTGTAATACCTACTTGGACCTTTCGAGCATTGTATCTTTTACTTGTTTCTTCTTCAAGTTTCATGCTGTAGAGTTTTGCACGCAACACTTGCATTGCTTTTTCTTTGTTTTTCAGCTGAGATCTCCCCTGCTGACACTCAGATACCACACCTGAAAATGTGAAATAGTGACCTTTAATAGGAGCATTGACTTATTTGGATTAAAACAAGCTGTGTGTTTTGATTGCCAAAACATTCCCTCTCAGTTTTACCCTTCACAATACTAGAATCCTGCTTGCACCAATTTACTGATCTTAGCTGGGGGCCCACAGGAAGTGTTGTCTGGGCCTGTGCACTCCTGTGGAATTACAGAGGAAAGCTGGCTGGGACTAGATCTTTAAGGACCACTACTGGTCAGGGGCCTGAGATTCCAGATAGTTTCCTAGAGACCAGATGATATCAAGCCATTCTGATACGTAAGTTGATTGCAGTGCTGAGGCTACATTCAAATGGTGTTTAAAACAAAAAACAAAAAAAACACAAAACCGTGCGGCTATTTCTCGCAACTACAACTATTTTATTAAACCACTCTCATTCAACCTAGATTAGATACAATATACACACCATAATTAAAATAAAAACATTCTTATCTATGCTCTATGCACTAGGTAGCAATTTTAAGTATGATTATTTTTTTTAAACTAATTTTGAAGAACTGCTACTGCAAAGTAACTCTGTTTAATTACCTGTTGGAATGTGTAAAATCCGCACTGCACTGTCAGTGGTGTTGACATGCTGGCCACCGGCCCCACTTGCTCGCTTTGTTTCAATCCGCAAGTCTTTTAAATGAATGGTGAAATTAATCTGATAAAAAAAGCATCACATTATTTTCTCAGCAATATATAATATATAGAGTTTCAGTGGGCATTGGGTATATTTTAATGTCTTCATTACCATTATTTGGGAATCTTGGGGCCCATTTTTAATCACAGGGCAAGGCACTAATGTGAAGGCAAATGTTGTTAGCAAGCGATTACAGGGTGCTAAGTGTGCACAATCAGACTTTGCCATGTGAAGTTATTTTGGTGCCATATTTTCCCCTGAGTTTTTATGGCTGCGCTACTGCCTGGTATCATCCATACATTTGGGGAGAGCCCTCATTAGCATTTTCACCTAAGCGAGAGCAAATCACAGAGTAGCTACTGAACATACAATAAAAACAGCAGCTTAATAGGAATTAATAGGAATTACAGATTTCAGTTTGCAGGTATTGCCATTGTGAATATTTTGTACAAGCATACATATATCAAATATTTACATAAAGATATGATACGGATGTTATATAATTTAGAGACCCCCAAATAACAATAAATGTCAGTGATTTTGAATCAAAATAAAGTATGGTATATTTTGTACTGCTTCGCGGCTTTCCCCATCAGCTCGAATGACATATACATACACCTTATGTGATGGCAGTGAAAAGTAACAAAAGAAGAATGCTAATTAACAATATTGTGCTGAAATTAACACATGTTCTTCAACCAAGTAAGTGCCAAGCACAGCAAGCTTTGCCACACAGTACTGCAGAATTAGAACAGGTTTTTTCTCAGATAAACCTTATAAAATAACATTAGAAAGTTTACAAACGAGAGGAGGCCATTCAGCCCATCTTGCTCGTTTGGTTGTTAGTAGCTTATTGATCCCAGAATCTCATCAAGCAGCTTCTTGAAGGATCCCAGGGTGTCAGCTTCAACAACATTACTCCTATTTTCTGTTCTGAATGCCCCTTTATCTAATCTCCATTTGTGACCCCTCGTCCTTGTTTCTTTTTTCAGGTGAGAAAAGTCCCCTGGGTTGACACTGGGTTGATACCTTTTAGGATTTTGAATGCTTGATTAATCGCTTAATTAATTTGGGAGATGGCCACCTTCTGCACAAGCTTTCTAATTACACGCTACTCAATACAAAAACAAACAAACATTTGGCTACGTCGTCATCTATAAATACAATAATAAACAATAACAAAATCTGCGGCGCTTCGCCGTCTTCTATACATAATAAGTAAATCATCATAATCGTAATAATAATAATAATAATAATAATAATACAAAACAAATACAAAATAATACAGGGGCGGAGGGGGACCCCGTTCTAAAAATAAATACATTCATTTAAATCAGCAGGGCTTACTACCGCCCTGCTACAGGGACTAAAACCAATTCCAAAATGTTTTTCCAATATTATAACAGCAAGAGAACATTCAAAGAGGAGGTTAAATGTCTAAGAGACACAAATGGCAAAATCATAGACAAAGACAAAGTTGCTAATCGGGAGATGGTCACCTGAATATAAAAGCCTGCAGCTCTCGGCACTCGGGGTTGGTGTACGAGAGGAGCGTAGAGAGTGAGAGCGAGAGCAAAAACTAAAACGAATAGACATAGGAACAGTGAAGGCAATGTGCCCAGCCTGACCTGTATTGTTTCATTTATTTTGTGTTCGTGATTTGTTTTTGTTTAACTATTTATTTTGCTCTGTGAGCACAGTTTCTTTTTGTTAAAATATTTGATTTATTTTTGCATTTAAATAAAACAGCGGCCAACCACCTCTTTCTTTCCAAACTGCAGTGCCTGGTGTCAGAGTTCTTCCTTCCTGCTTCTGTCTGACGTCACCGCCCAGCCACCCTGTCACACGTGGTGTCCAGCGTGGGATCACCAGCGCCTCCTGGACTCAGGCAGAAGAGAGATACTGCAGTTTTTTTTCGTTTTTTTTTTTTTAGTATTACTTGTGTAGACAGGAGAGTGAGGAAGGAAGATGGGAGGAAGAGGAAGGATGAGAGGAACGAGGAAGAGCTGCAGAAAGCAGCAGAAGCGGCAGCAGCCGCAACAGCAGCAGCTGGAACAGCTGTGCAAGAGGTGGTGGTCGCGGGGCCCCAGCCAGTTTGGACTGGGCGGCTGAGCAGGAACAATGGAGGGCTGAAGGGGCCCCCATGTGCGACGCCTGCGGCGAGTTCGGGCATGACAAGGAGGACTGTCCCTACGGTGATCCCCAGTACGAGAAGGCCTGGAACCAGGGCCTGGTGGGGGATGCGGCAGAGTGATTCAGGATGAGAGACCAGACCCAGCCAGCACCCAAGAGGGAGGAGCCCGAACATCCGCAGCCCAAGCCGGCACCCGCAGGGGAAAAGTGTCTGCTGGCCCCACCACAGCCAACAGAGGAGATCAGCTGGGAGGCCTTCCTCTGTACTGTAGAGGTGTCCTGCTGGTGCCCCATCTGCGGGGAGCGGGGGCATACCCCACTCAACTGCCCCCCCCCTACCAGAGGGGCGCTTGCGGCACCCAGTCCCATCAGCAGAGGGAGAGTGCCTGCTGGTCCCGCCTCCACCACATCCATCGCTGCCACCAGCAGAGGGAGCATGCCTGCTGGTTCCGCCTCCATCGCTGCCACCAGCAGAGGGAGCATGCCTGATGGTTCCGCCTCCATCGCCGCCACCAGCAGAGGAAGCATGCCTGCTGGTTTCTCCTTCGCAGCCAGAAGGGGAGGAGCCCCTGCCGCCTTCGCAGCCAGAAGGGGAGGAGCCCCTGCCGCCTTCGCCAGGAGCAGAGCAGCAGGAGCTGCCTCTGCCTCCACCACCACCACCTGAGGGAGAGGAGCAGGAGCTGCCTCTCCCTTCATGACAGGACGGACCCGAACAGAAGCCTGGCGGTCCGTCGCTGCCCTTGCACAGGCTGCTAAAAAGAGCAAGGGGGAAAACGGCCGGGTCACCGCGGCTGAGAAGAGGGCCAACCCCAGCACCACCGCTGGTCCTGGCTCCCCTCCTGAGGTTCCGCTGCCGCCGTTGCCTCCTGAGGGACCGCTGCCGTCCTGTCGTGCATCGCCCGGGGATGCCAGCCTCGCGCCGCCCGGGGGATGCCAGTCTCGCGCCGCCCGGGGGATGCCATGCCCGTTCCGCTCGGGGATGCCACGCCTGGGTCGCCTGGGGCTGCCTACTGCTCTGCATCGCCTGGGGCTGCCTGCTGCTCCGCATCGCCTGGGGTCGCCGAGGGTCCTGCTTCGCCTGGGGTCGCCGGAGGCTCTGCTTCTCCTGGGGTCGCTGCACTATTTTTAGAACGGGGTCCCCCTCCGCCCCTGTATTATTTTGTATTTGTTTTGTAGTATTATTATTATTATTATTATTATTATTATTATTATTATTATGATGATGTATTTATTATGTATAGAAGACGGCGAAGCGCCGCGTGTTTTGTTATTGTTTATTATTGTATTTATAGATGACGGCGTAGCCGAATGTGTTTGTTTTTGTATTGAGTAGCGTGGATGGGAAGCCCCATCCACACAGTAATTAGAAAGCTCGTGCAGAAGGTGGCCATCTCCCGAATTAAGTGATTAATTTTGTTGCTAATCGGGAGATGGTCACCTGAATATAAAAGCCTGCAGCTCTCGGCACTCGGGGTTGGTGTACGAGAGGAGCGTAGAGAGCGAGAGCGAGAGCAAAAACTAAAACGAATAGACATAGGAACAGTGAAGGCAATCTGCCCAGCCTGACCTGTATTGTTTCATTTATTTTGTGTTTGTGATTTGTTTTTGTTTAACTATTTATTTTGCTCTGTGAGCACAGTTTCTTTTTGTTAAAATATTTGATTTATTTTTGCATTTAAATAAAACAGCGGCCAACCGCCTCTTTCTTTCCAAACTGCAGTGCCTGGTGTCAGAGTTCTTCCTTCCTGCTTCTGTCTGCCCTGTCACAGTCCCCTTAGCAATATTGATTTCTATCTCTCTCTCTTGGCCTTCCTTTTTGACTTGTGTTTGCAGTTCCAAGTAATCTTTCTGTGTACTTTGTTTTTGTTCTCTTTTAAACGCTCTGTAAAGTGCCTTTTTTCACTGAATATTTTTTTTAATTGATCTATTAAACCATTTTGGCCATTTTGTTTTAGATTTAGATTTGTCTACTTTTGGGATGTAATTGTTTTGCGCCTCTAGTACTACATTTTTGAAAAACAGCCATCCTTTTTCTGTGGATGTTTTCTCTATTTTACTCCAATCTACTTCTGTTAGTCTCTGTTTCATACCTTCATGAAATACATTCACATTTATGTACCTGCTAGATGAGTGAAAACAAAATCTAACATCTGGTTTAATTTAATTTGACTTTTTTTTTTTTGCACAAGAAAAAGGAATACCACCCAAAATGTAAATATTACAAAAAAGCCCCCACAAATTTCAAATAGGTTTTGTTAAACTAAAAAATAAGATAAATATATGGCAGAGTTCTTACCTCAGTTGGCAGGGGTAATATTGCTACCGTCATTGTACTGGTATGAGTGCGTCCCTGCTTTTCAGTTTTTGGAACTCTCTGAACACGATGCACTCCTCCCTCGTATTTCATGTGTTTGTAGCTTGCTGGACCACTTATGCTGGCAGTAGCATGACGTAATCCTCCTTTAATAGCAGAGAAGAAAGCTAAATTTGACATACTTTACACCTATTTGTTATTGGTTAATTGAGCATTTACCAACTTGCTTGAAAAAATACTTAATTGCTAAAGTAAAAGTTTTGTTAGTATCTGCTCATGATAATAGGTACTATATACATCAGTTAATTATATGATACGTGTAATTAAGCTTGACTGGGAAAACAGTTTTTCACCAAATTTGAAGCCAATATCCCAGTTATCCAGAAACCAAAAAGGGTCATTCCGTGTCAACGCAATCAGCTATGTCATCACAAGTCTCCGATTTTCATGAAACTTGGTACATAGTTAGATAATGCTAAGTTATGAAGAAATAGGAAGTTTTAGCTCTTAATTCAAAATAGTTTCCGAGATACGGCATGTCACAACTGGGGTTATCATTCCATTTCTGCCTCCCAGAAGTTGTGGAAAAAATAAATAAATAAAAATCGCACACATGGTATCAAGTTGAGATTTACACACAACAGAGTCCTAATAGGGGTCTAGCTTTGTTCAGGATCTTTTGGGATCTTCTCTATTCATGAGATTTTCAGGCATAGTCTAGTTCCAATTTGGGGAAAGAAAGCAATTTCTTGATAAAAATGCTTGAAAATGCTTAAAAAAAAAAAGTATTTTAACAGATTGTTTATCGTCATGACTTTTTTTGTTTAAAATATTCCCTATGATGTAGGGCTTCTTGACCTGTAAGAGACAACAGGGTTAAGAAAAGCTTCACATTTTCTCCACTATCTCTGGCCCAGTATATTTTACTATATAAACTCCACTGGGTCTCACAGAAAAAAAAAATTATATATAAGTGTTCATCATTTTAGGAGATTAAGCTGCAGCGGAGGCTACTTGTACGTATTCATAATCCTGCTTTCCAAGAGAACACAAATTCTACAATTTGCAGCGATCATATTGATCTGTATCTGGGGCCACAATCGTGGAATTGGGCATTGGTAAAGGAATTGGCATTTTGGGAATGGAATTCTGCTTTGCAAATGCACCTTTAAAAAAAAAAAACTGTGCAAACAGTCTTTTACTGCTGTTATTCTCCTATAAAAAATAATGGATTGCTTTGAAAACAACACTACCCAGAAGCCCAGCAATGACGCTTGTATCAAACATTTTTGCATGTTTATTTGGATCATTGGATAAGGAGAAAACAGGTGGTTGTGTCGGCGTTACGGTGATGGACTGTCTGTCTCTGCTGCAGCGCGGCCTGTGTGCTGTGTGATTCAAGTTGTTTAAAAAAGCAACTGGCTGTTCTGTGAGTTCTATTCTGTGGAATAATTTGAGAGTTGTAAATACAGAAAAGTGAAAAGTACCTGAAAAAAACACGATCGTCAACCCCCCCCCCCCCCCCCCCCCCCAATTAAAATAAACTTACTTGAATTTATGTATTAACATATTTAAGTATAATCGCAAAACTGTTACTCCGTCATCCGCTCAACACAAGGAAACGAAATGGTGGTTGAGGTGAAACCTTTAGTTTTATAACTTATTTCTAATTTATCATTAACTCCTTAATAATACTACGTACTCAGAGTGAAAATTGTAGATTCAACAATGAGTGGAAAATAAATACTTTTAATTATTTTACCAACTGTACCGAACGCAAAGCCAGTGTGCTTATTGTGCAATGAATGTGTGTCACTCCCACTGATTAATTGGACTGCACCCCAGAGTGAATGCAAGTACCAGAGCTTAAAACTGGTGTTAAATAATTATATCTAATATATATATATATATATATATATATATATATATATATATATATATATATATATATATATAGGAATTGCATTTTACAACATGCATTTTGGCCCTTGGCCAGTTGTCTTTTTCGTGATCTGGCCCTCACAAAAATAAGGTTGTGCACTCCTGCCCTACATGGATGAGCCCACTCGGTGGTATGTATTTACAATGAGCATAATCTGTGAACAGCACTAATAATACATAGCAAGTTGGCACATATTAATGGAAATATTCACATTTATATTGTATATTTATTGATACATTTTAATCTATGCATATATATATACAGTATATACACTGTAAAACTTCCAATAATTGCCAGGTCTCAAATAATCGGTGGTCTCAAATAGGCGCCAGGGCTACTAGGAAGTATCGTATATAAACGCCAGGTCTCATTTAAACGCCAAGTTGTGAATAATGATATAATAGAAGTTAAACATGGAGCATGTGAAAAAGTCATTCAAGGCTTGTGGACACACTACAGCTCTGGACGGAAGTGAAGACGACCAGATTCATTGTTTCAAAGAAGGGGAACCGTGCAAATCTGGAAAACAGCTACTGTCAATAGAGTGCAAGAAGACACAGGGAACTGTAATTTACATTGAAGTTGAGGAAGATGAGGAGGAGCTTGAGCGTAATAAACGGTTAAGTGACAGCGATCGAAGTGACCCTCACGATGAATAATAAGAAAACCCCCAAGTTATGACCTGTCATCTCAGCAAAGAGTTAAACATTATGACAGTTATGACCTGTCTTATCTCAGTTAAGAGCTAAACATTAACATAACGTAGCATTCTCTAACTATGTACTGAGTTCATGAAAATCTGAGCTATATGGTGACATTTATGTAACATTTTGGTTAATCTGACACGGAATGATCCAAAAGTCACATGTTCAGCATATATGTAGCAATCATATGTGGTTGGAGATCAATGTAAAGGTTTCTGGAACATTGGTCATAGTTTTCATAAAAGACAAACTGAGGTCTAGTAACAGCATGAGGTACATAAGCGAGTCACAAAAGGATGCATTTTTCTTGTACGATAACCACAATTAAGCCTGAACTGGAGAATCATAAAATCCAGTTGTTTACCGAATATGATGCCCATATCTTAAAGCATCTGATATCCAGTACTGTGTCAGAAGTTAAAGTGAAGGGTATCCTTTTATTTTGCCAAAAGATTTAATAACATTCAAAATATGAAGTCTTATGAAAAGTTTATGAAATATGAGCAGTTCAAGGTGACTTTACAAGAACACATAAGCTCTCCTAACTGTATGCTTTATAGTACTGAAATAACTTTACAAAATAAAAAAAAGGTTTAAGATGATTTCATAATACTCACCGATTTCACTTGGAAAATATTCCAGAATTTCAAACCTCCAACTCCTAAAGGATGCAAAGTTCTGATACATATCAAACATTTCTGCTGTGAACAGCATTGCCTCCTGTCCTCCCACTCCAGCTGTAACTTCCATAATGAGGTCACTGCCATCTGATTCTTCTGAAGGAATCAGGAGAGAAATAATCTGAAATTCATAAATAAAATATGCTTATTTTTGTTTCTACAGGTGGCACAGTATAGTTTCAGATTTTATTTTCTGAAAGAAATGGTTGAGTGCTTCAATGAGAAATTTACATAAAGTTGAAATGTATGAATTATACAAGAACTGGATGCACTTTTTTTTTCAATTTAAATATATCCACATGCCAACATCATGGGACTAGCAATGCCTAATGTCTCACAGACCAATTTCCACAGCCAACTACACGTTTATGTATCCGGTGTTGTTTACAGTGACATAACCACAGAAACGATTAGCTATAGGAAGGTGTACGTGACAGATAATGCCTGAAGTATGCCCATGCAAGACCCTTGTATTGTAATAAGGTGTACCGCAGAAGGAATGTCGACATGCAAGTGTAGAGCACGTTTCTTTCTACTTTTTTTAAAAAATCTTATCATTATTCATTCATTGCATATTACCTTATGCTTCAAGTCAGTTATAGCTTCCTTGTATAGACACCTTTCACTTTCAGCAAGGTCTCTTATATCAGCATCATCATCTGAAAACAGCAAAATGCAATTGTATAACAGTAAATAAAGTATGTAACTTCTTTAAAAAGCAATATATTTACAACCTAAAATAAAACAAAAAATCTAATCTGTCAGCCTCTTATTCCTGAGTATTCCTTTACCCCCAATGTTTGTCTCTTAAACAATTTGGAATGGTCATTAAAGCTAAGGACATAAAGATCATATATTCATCAAATGCAGACTTTGAGATTTATGGTACCTGAAAGAATGTATAGCAATATACAATTCATTTATTTCATATCACTTGGAATCCCATGTTGGGAGTTTGGGAAGAAAACCACAGTAGGGGTGTTCAGCCTGATAAAGTAGCAATTCCCTGTTTCCAACATACACAAATGAGTATACAATACATACATTAGTTAGATTAATCAATTTTTTGCCTAACAGTCACAGCATAGTCTCATTCACAGGTGTTTTAAAGTACTGCCCACACACTGATAAAGGCTCAGTCCTAAACATTATTATTTTTTTACTTTAATCACAACTGGCTACAGACAAATGCATTAATTAAATAAATATGACTGGGGGCTCCCGAGTGGCGCATCCAGTAAAAGCACTCGCTAGAGTGCAGGATGCGCTCTATAGCGTGGACGTTGCCGGTTCGAGTCCAGGCTATTCCACAGCCGACCGTGGACGGGAGCTCCCAGGGGGCGGCGCTCAATTGGCCGAGCGTTGTCCGGGGGGAGGGAGGATTAGGTCGGCCAGGGTATCCTCGGCTCACCGCGCACCAGCGACACCTGTAGTCTGGCCGGGCGCCTGCGGGCTTGCCTGTAAGCTGCCCAGAGCTGCGTTGTCCTCCGACGCTGTAGCTCTGAGGCGGCTGCACGGTGAGTCTGCAGTGTGTAAAGAAGCGGGCAGCTGACGGCACATGCTTCGGAGGACAGCGTGTGTTCATCTTCGCCCCTCCCGAGTCAGCGCAGGGGTGGTAGCGGTGAGCTGAGCCTAAAAATAATTGGGCATTTCAAATTGGGGAGAAAATAATAAAAACTAATTGGCAACGACTAAATTTATAAAAAAAAAAAAAGAAAAAAAAAATATGACTGTACTATATTCTCACCTTTTAACAAAGTCTCAGTATCTTGGAATTCTTGCTCTTTTAACCTTAGCTGTTGAATATGTGATACTACTGGTGCCAAATCAGTAACTCTTCTTCGTAACAGTCTCAGCACATCCTCTGTACCACCTGCATGTATTCTGTTTAGGCAATCCTTGTACTCGGTCTCCAGTTTATTCAAGTATTGCTGTAGAGAGTCCTTTCCAAACAGCCCCTCTATTGACTGTACATGTGTGCTCATAGGCTGGACTAACTGCAAAGTCTTACAGAATTGTGGACACACATGTGTGCTGTTATGGAACGTAAACCTTGTTTTCAGATCATCATTAACTCTCAAGTATCTGCACTGCATTTTCCATATTTTACTGGGGATTTGGAAGGAATAAAGTCTTGCTTTGTTGTATATAGTCTTTAACAGAGGGATGCTTCTGGATGACATTGTCTTTGTTGGAGATACACGCTTAAGTGCGATGTGCTGATCAATGCGTTCTTCACAATCTAAAACGCAAACGTATTTCACTGAAAAAATAAAACAGTTTTAATGTCACAAAAAAAACTTCCACGATTCTTCTAAAAAATTAATTGTAACTTGGGTAGCGACAAAAATTAAACTAGACACCATGCTCAGACTATACAAACCACGAATACATTCAAACTAATTCAAAACAAAGTACATGTTATAACACTTTAAAAAGCAACATTCGTGTGGCTTAGGTAAGACAGGAATAATGTATTCCTTTGTGTTTGACCGCTGATACATTTTCATTTACTAAACCTCCAACTTAAGAAATAAACAAGTCTGACTTTATCTGCAAAACTAGATGACATAAAATTCAACAGTAATCCTTCATTTACTATGACTAATACCAGCTGAAAATAAATTACTATTATCTTCGTTCTAAATAGTCATGTCCATTCTCACTAATTTTGGGGACTAGTTTGATGTCAATTTGTCTCACTCTGAAAAAAAAAAAAATAAAGAAACGACAAAGCACTGAATGCAGTCTTTACAAAAATGCTTTGTTTTCCTTCAAACCTCGGTCATTTGGATGTTTTTATTTCTTACCTTGGAATTTCTGTGTAAATTATGCTGCAGCTCCAAGCACGTGAAAGAGGTCAGTAGTATCGGACACGCAAATGTGATCTTTTTTTGGTATATGTAAATTATAAACGCACAAAACCATATCTACGTAGTTGCAAACTAATTGCTTTTCTGAGGACCGTATGGCATTTCATATATATTGTTTTTCATGAATCCCCAAATCACCCAAAAATGTGAATAACTTCGCTTCACTTCACTTCACTTCACTTCACAGGGCGCAGCCATATTTGTATACAGCGACACAGAATTTCAGAATTTGCACTCCGCTATTACTTCCGGTGTCGTATACAAATCTTCCCACCCAACTTCCGGTTATGTCGCATAATTTTTTTTGCTGTAAGGGAAAATTAATTAATCGCCATAACGTGCTTAGCAATGTACTTATACTACATTTATTAACTAGTGGCTGGTTTTTATCCCGTATAAAAGAAGCAAGTACAATGTTTTAACACAATTGCAAGGTGTTCGTTAATTTGTGTATGAGTGTGATGGTGTGCATTTTTTTAAATTATTATTCACCCTATATCTCCTATAATTTAGTGTGTAATTTTTTTTTAATCTTATTTAAGTATTGCGTGTAGTGCTTTCTTTTTTTTCAGAAATGCAAGCGCGGCGTCTTTGAAAATGAGCTTTGTTTAACTTTAATATCTGTTTAACTTAAATTACCCTTACAAAAAAGTCCTGTGGGAATTTTGTTCAGAAATCCTGCAGGACATTCTACAGGATTTTCAGACCCATTTTCCTGTAGGACATCCTGCAGGATTCATGCACATAAATTACTGCAGGATTCCTGCACAAAAGTCCAGTTTTTTTCTATAAAGTATGTTTTCCTATAGGAACAATACTTATAACATTCCTCTTGGGTTGCTTCCCATATCTAATTGTCCTTCAAATGGGCTCCTGCATAAAAACAATCAATATACAGTACTGTAGATACTGTAGGTGTAGATGTATGTCACATTTTAATTAAACAGTAATAAATAAAACAGACAACATAGACATAGGAATATATTTTATTAATGAAAATATAAATTTACAAAATGTAATTGATTGAAATAATTTATAGTTATTTTAAAAACAAAACAATGGTAACACTTTAAAATAATGGCCACACATTCCTAAGTTAAGGGTTCTTAAACTATGAGTCGAGATCCAAAGTGGGTCACTTAAATGCAGCTTTAACAAGGCCGAATCATTGTTTCGGTTTTTAGGTCATTGTTCTGCAAGACAAAAAAACATGCTTGTAAAATATATTGCAATTTGATGACATCTAAATATAATATTCAGAGGTGTACATATAGAGATTGATAGACAGGTAGACAATTATACACAAGCAACAGGAATATACAAATATAAGTTTAACTTAATAAATGTACTTACTTTTTTATTTTAATTTTTTTTAATGTGATATTTTCAACATATAGTCGCTACTTTTGTTCAGAACAGAATGTTACAATGAAACGTTAATGCTTGCTTCAATAACAACTGTTTATTATGTGTCATTTTTAATAGTGTTCAAGAGACCCGTGTACATGTCTCTGCAGGCTGCATGTTGTTGTTGGTTGGTATTTTTAAAATATATATTATCCAGATTTTGGTTTACTTACTTTTTTTTTTTCATACATTTTTTTATTTTATTTTTGTATCACACAACACAAACACAATATATTATACAACATATATAACCCCCTTCCTTTCCTCCCCCAGCAACCCCTCCAGACCCACATAGTTTTTTTTTTTTAAGTACTTACAATTTTATATTGCAGTAAGATTTTACACTATTTTGCAACACCAAATATGTTTTTCCAATTAAGTTTTTCTTGACATTGTTTATCAATTTTTAAAATTATATATCTATCTAGACCCTTACCCAGGGAGAATTATGTAGTATTTATTGAATATCATCCTAATATTTGTGTGTAAATGTTTATAATCATCCTTACCAATCTTCCTTTGTTGGATCATTCTGCATTTTAATTTATGTTCATCGTTTAACTTTTCTCTGGGTGCAGCTCTTAAATTTTTGCGGAACACCTGGGAACTTTCTCTGCACTGTTTCTACAAGGGACACAAAATAAGGAAGAAAATTATGTTTTACTAATTTTTACTCAATTTATGCACATTACACTGTATTTTGACTAAGTAGTATATGTGCACGATACAAATGTAGGGTCACCTGGTATCAATTCACATATTCAGAATTATCATTGTTTTACTAAATACATTAAAAAAAAAGTCACATCACAAAAGTAATTATTTAAAAATGTAAAAAAGTAAAGTATCAACAAATCATCAATTGACAATGATTGCAACTCAAATGTTTATTTCAATATTCTAACCAAGAAGCAACTTTATTTTCCCAGGATTAAGGGATAGTTTGGCAATAGAGCCATGGTTGGCATTACCAGCTCTTCCTGAAAGTCCATGGGTGGATAATACCTCCCTGCCAAAACAAAATGTATGTAGTTAAGGCTATATTAACTGGATATTCATAAGTTATCTGTCAATCAAATCCATGTGATTTGAAAAGACAAGTCTACATTTAATTATGTAACATTTGGGTAACATTGATAGCTTTGGGAATACATAACATCAAAAAATATTAACAATACACATAACAATATAGCTACTGGGACAAAGCAGGTCATTGAAATCAGGCATCCCCATCCGTATGGTGTGTGCTTATTTTATTCTTGAAAAAGTGGTAACAAATATGTTGTTTATTTTACAATTTAATAAAATACAGAACCAAAGATATCAACAGCTTTTCCTCAGCTTTATGCTTCTGAATTCTGTACCATAGTAGAATAGCTGTGCTGGCTGTGCTGTTACTCTGTATTTCTAATTACATACTGTCATAATTTGTCAGTGTCGCTGTTTTGTTCAAGAGACCTTGGGCAAAAGTGAAATTTACTTTAAAAATTTGATGCATTTTTTTAACATAGCAAAAATCTGCAAAATATGACACAGCTCCATTGACTCTTAATAGAAACATTTCTCCTGAGCTGTATTTATCCCATTATTCTTTGCACACAGTGTGACCCCTCCCTCGCCAAACATGACTCTTTGTGTAATTTACCATGACCCCTCTCTCGCCAACCCTGACCCATCTCTCGCTGTATTTGAAAAATGGGACATATGACCTGTCCTTCGCCAACCTGATTCCTTGTGCCATATTTTGACACTCACACAAAAAGGAGAGAGAGAAACCAGCATCAGCCGGTGAACAGATTCACATTCACTCATGCTGCAATGCATAAACAGAGAACACATTACACATTATTGTAAACAGCAAAATCCCATAACTCAGTCCAGCTGCCCCGCTGCTACACTGCCCCCTCTTAAACACTTCCCGGCCCGGGAAGAACTGACCTGAATCCTGAAGCGAAGGGGCAACCAGATCTGCCGACATGGTCTCAACCCAGTTGCAGGAGTCGGATGGTCATGAATCCCGGGGGAGTTCCACCAGCGAAGGAGGCTGCAATGTTAAGCTTGGGCAGCGGTACTGTCTCCTGATCTGCTGCTCGGGAGAGGGCATCGTTGTGGCTGGAGAGTGTGAAGGGGTTAGTGGGGGGTCCAGGTAATGGTGGCGCTGTCTCATATACTGTTGCTCGGGGAGGGCGAAGGGGTGGCCGTGGGGATCGCCGGTTTGTACCGGGCAGCAGGCTGTAACTCACGGCATACACGGCCACCTTGGTAGGGGGCAAGTTGATCCTGGTGAAAAACAAGATGCCGGCATGTGGGGGGAGCTTCACCCTGTATACTACTTCACCTAGGCGGTTGACAATTTCACAGGGTCTCAACGAGGGGCTATCAAGCTCGTGGACTCTTGTACATCTGTCCTGTATGCCAGGAGGATAAGGGGCAGCTGAAGGTCCCGGTCCTGCTCATGGTGGCTGGTGGCGATGGCCAGTTGGGCTGTCAGAATTTTTGCACGTACTCTTTTTATTTATGTATATGCTCTGAGCACACTCTTTAACTCAGGGGAGACGTTCAGGAGGACATAAAGATGTTTCAGACTCCTGTAAGTGGATCGTTCTTGCACTGGGTGGGCTATATGTCTAGACAACTTTTTAATATTCAAGAAAATCACACAAACTCATTTAATTTGAAGTTTTAACGAATCGGGGCAGTAGTAGTGCCCCTTCGGTTTATTAAATGCTTATGTTAAAAATTGGATTGGTTGGTTGCGCAGATGACTGTAAATCCCAAGTAATAAGCAGTCCAGGCGATCTGGTGCCTTTACAGGTTTAATACTTCAATATAGTAATACAGATATGGTTATCTTATATTTTAACTCTTAGGCTATAAAATGCAAAAAGCTAAAAATGCCCCCTGCTAAATTCTAGGACATTCAATATATATATCACTCTCTTTAGACTAAAACATAATTTCTATACCTTATAGCAATGCATCAATATGAAAGAGATATTCAATTCAAATATATGCTTACCTTCCAGTATATGGAAGTGTAGTGTAGGATATATTGAAAAATAAGAACTGTCTTCAAAAGGTAGAGACTTGTGAATACGACCAAACAGCAATCAGTTTTTCAGAGATCCTCAGAGCATGGACCACACAACTTGCAGTTAGCAAGTCGTGCAATACTTGACTGGAGTTTTACCTAGGTTTTTCCCTCCATTGAATACATCAGAAGTCCCAAGTAAATCTAATCATCACTTGGCCTTGACATTTCTTATTTTTAAGTTAATTATACATTCTATCACTCTCTTTTTCCAACTCCTCCTTTTTCTAAAAAGTCAGGTGGACCAAAGTTCACAGAATCCTTGCTATAATATAATACAAGTATATGTGTATATATGAGAGTTGTTTTTAATATGTAACACCAGCTCTATTTGATTATATTAAGGTGGGTCAATATATATATATCCCTCCTAGCCGCATATTATGTTACCTTTTCAGTGTGTTGTCAATGCGTCAGTTTAACTTCATATACAAATATGTGTTAAAGTATTTGACAAAGACTGCCTTTGAATAAGCATACAGTGGTCAGTTCAATTAGTTTAATTTTTAAACTATAATGAACATGTTAAGTATAACAGCCTTATTTAACTGTGCCATTCTCGGACTATGCCTGACCTCTCTCTGTTTCTAAAAGTTGCCTGCACAAGCAGGATTCAGACACCCTGTTTTCTTGCCAAGACTTGTTTTGATTAATATGAAACACCATTGTAAGCAATTCTCCAAATTCACCGCATGAAATCAGTTTTCTCCCAAAGAAAGTCGCTACTTATTTGATAAGAACTGTGATGGACACAACTCCCCTAATTCGTGGAATGCTCCCTTCTACTACGAGGTTTTCTTATTATAGAAATACCTTGGATTCAAAACTGCGGACTACAAGTAAATCTCACTTTGACTGCCAAAAATAACCTTCCATATCTAGCACCGCTCTGCTTGCAAGTAGATAAGGGCAAGGCTATTTTTTCTGTAGGTTTTTTGCGTTTACACATTATTTGTCTAATATTCCAACTTAACAGTTCCTGTTTTTTATTCCAGTAAAACCTTTATATAAACTAAACATTTATATTCTTTAATGGATACTGTAATATCTAAAATATTTTTTGTTTAGTTGGAGAAAGAAAATGAACTAATTCTTAAATTGATTAAATTAAATGCTCGCTCCTGCTTCTACAGCCTATTTTTATTACAGTAGAGCCTTAACCAAACAAAAACACTTGTTAGTTTAAATATTATGTTTCTTATTAGATCAAAATACTTAAAACATATTATTTCTCCTCAGAGAGTTTTGTCACTCTATTATTAGATCAGAATACCTTTTTTAAAACCTCTATGCTTAGTAACAACATAATCAAATAAAATCAAATAGGTCTTTTTAGTTTCAAATGTCGTTCTGTCTAAAAAGGGTTATCCTTTTGTTTTTACTAATTTGAAAACCTAACCTCCTTTCAAGGTTACAGACTTCCACGAGTGTATGTGCACTAATAACAAAGGCACATAGACAAGCTTTTTTTTTCTAACATTACCATTTGTTCAGTTTTCTTAGTTCAAATTATTGTAACCTGTTCATAATTTGATGCAATATTATTTATGCTGGTTTTATATTCTTTAAAACACAGTACACTTATTACAATATTCTGACCGTGTCAGTTAGTACTGAACTTCTTTAGCTTTTAACTGTAATATGTTCTTTCAACACTAATACTGTTATTTGTATAACAGTTTAACTTTAAATTATTTTATAACATGTATTTCTAATTCAGTTGCTTCAGTATAACAGTTGCTAATATTATTTTACTGAATTAAGTCTGACCCCTTTATCTGTTTCTACAAAATCCAGTTAAAGCAGGTTTTAAGACAACCTAGCCTTTTGCCAGTTTTTGGTGTTTATTAATATGAGACATGAAGTCATGAAAGTAAAGTAATGAAAGAAGCTACTTTTTCTCATAAAACTGGAATATGTTAACAAGGCCTTATGATAAGAGCCTGCCGAGTTTGACTCCTTCCAGCAGGTGCTTTCATAGACTGCACACAACTATCCATTGTTTTCTACTGAGTATGCAGATCTTTTTGAAAGGAACACATACAGTATTATTAAAATTATTGACAAAGACTATATCATATTATTTCAATCAATACAGGTTAGTTTAAATCATCCAATTCATGTCTAATAACTCAGAACGTTCCCAACAGGATTCGAACTCTGCGCCAGGCTCAGCTCGGACTGGTTCTGTGAACACCACGACAGGCCTGTACACATCTTCTAAAAATATTTTCTAAAACACAATACAGTCATTACAGTATTTGTTGCAGTTTCACAAATGTTCAATTTGTTTCCCAAAGATCGGCCTGCTTCAGCTGTGACAGTCTTGGGTCAGTTTCTGCTCTCAGTGAGTCAGTTTCTGCTCACAGATGTGGGTGACAGTCTTTAAAAGCCTGATACCTGCAAAAACTTAAATCTTGTTAGCTGGGCTCCCATCTCTACATTCCCATTCCCATTATTAGTGGGAAGACTAAATTAAGCTGTTTCTATCAGAGTCAAACATCTCGGCCGCATATACCTTTCACTCAAAAAAGGTGCTCGCACTTGTACAAGGGAAGGGTTTTAGGTTCACACCGTGACAGGGCGGACAGCGTGCGATTGAATCGCTCTACCAAGCTGTCGCTTTGGGGGTGAAGGTGGGTGGTACATGTCTTATTAATCACCAGGCGGCGGCATACCGTGGCAAGCACCTGGGACTCGAAATTCCTCCCCTGGGTCAGCGCTTCCTTCAGCTCGCCCCATGGGCCCCATCCCGTTTTTCGTTGGTCCTTGTTAGTTCATCATGTAGCATGGCCTCGATCGTTATGGTCTGGTTCACTGCCTCATCCAGGGTGTGGGGGCCAGCGAGGCGGACCTGATGGTGAAGCTGCACCGGTTGCATGCTGCACAGGGGGGTATCCAGGGCAATCAACCAGCTGAAGCTGTTGGGCTCATCACTATAAGCTCGTCTCGCCAGGTGTGCAATGTCAGCGGCTAGGGCACCCAGCTTCTCCCACCGATGCTCTCCTCTAGCTTTGAAGCTGGTTTTGTAGGCCTAGGTAGGATTCACCGTCCCCGAAGTGCCGCTTCAAAGCCGTCATCACTGCAGCGCAGTTGCACTGATCTTCCCAGCTCAGGTCCAATAGCACTTCTGAGGCTGACCCCTCCAAGTATTAGGACAAGCAGGTAGGTTTTTTACAGTCTGTCCAGGCGTATTCAGCAGCAAATAGCTTGATCTGGATGAGGCAATCTTCCAGTGAAGAGGTGCCGTTGAACCGGGGCAGTTTTGGTGGCATTCCGTGGGGTGGGGCAGGCTGTCGGGTGGTCGCAGGAGGCAGCATCTCAATCTCTTTCCACTATGCGTTGTCAGTCACAGCAGTCAGGGGCGGACTTCTGAGTTTCAGTCTCGTGGCCCGCTGCTTCTCTGATAGAGGCGGCCGGTTGTGGGGTGGACTGCTGGTTGGGAATGTGGCGCTGTGAACCACCATCTGCAGGTCCCTCTCTCTCTGTTCTCCAGAGCTCCCTCACAAATGGCATTGCTTTGAGCCAAGACAGCGCCCACTGTCTGCTCCTGACCACCGCTTCAGGTTCTGGGGATCCTCCCTATCTTGGGTCCCGCTTTGTGTCTTCCACTGACACCAGTGTAGTGGCCGGCTATGCGTGTGGATTCCAGCAGTGAAGGAAGAGGCAGACAACAGCGTGCAGTTCAAAGCAGTTAGAACGATAGGTTGCGGATGCAACCCCGGTTCCCTGAAAGAGAAAATAACCATCAAGTATGGGATATTGCCGTCAGGCAGTAGGGATTGGCTGAGCTTTATAGCAAAGCTGCCGATAGGCCTCTGCGCGAGCTGCCACGTAAGCCCGCCCCCCTGGGAGCTTACTATATGCAGTGCAGAGACTCTCTTCCTCTTTTGCTCTTCAGGCCGTGAAGGCTTCCGGAGCGACCTCACGGCTTGATGGTTATTTTCTCTTTCAGGTCGAAAATAACCATCAAGTATGGGAACAGTGTACCCAAGCCGTCGCGAGGGAGGATTCTCGGCAGTAGGACAGACTTACATCATAACGCAACTGCGTAGGCAATACATCTACGTGTATGCGGAGCCGCGCCTCAGCGTCTATGCTCGCAATGACACCTGTCCTAAGGTGGAATAATCAACACCATATCGTGACAATACTCAATATGACCGCCAACTAGGGCGTCATAGAGTGTAACACGGATGCTCCGAATGACTGAGCAGAGGATTCCAGTACATTTAAACGGTAGAACCTCATAAAAGTATGTGGTGTAGCCCAACTGGCTGCAGCGCAAATGTCAGACACCGGCACCCGTCTAAAGAAGGCCCAGGATGTCGCCATACCCCTAGTGGAATGTGCCTTCAACTGCCCTGGTGGCGGAAGGCCTGCAGATTCATATGCTAATTTAATAGCATCCACTATCCAATGGGAAAGTCCTAGAACCATGGCATATGAACAACTGTTCTGTTTGCCTCACAGTCGTTGTACGGTCAATATACGGTCACCTCAATGCCCGAACGGGGCAGAGCATGTGTAACCGTTCTTCCTCAGGGAAAGAAAAAGGAGGAGGATGGAACGCCATCAACTCAGCTGGTTGGTTTATATGAAACGGGGATATGACCTTGGGTAAAAAGGCCGGATTTGGACGCATGGAGACCTTAGAACCGTCTCCTGCGAAACGAGTACATGATGAATGCACTGAAAGTGCATGTAACTCGCCCACGCGTTTTGCTGATACCACTGATAGCAAGAACGCAGTTTTCATAGACACGAGCTTCATATCCATGCTGTGGAGAGGCTTGAACGGTGCCTTGGTAAGGGCTTCTAACACCACGTCAAGGCTCCATGACGGTGAACTGGTCATCCTTGGAGGCCGCAAGCGTCTTGCGCCCTTCAGGAACTGAGATGCCAGAAAATGGCAACCTGGTGATAAACCGTCAATGCGTACATGGCAAGCCGATATGGCGGCTAAATACACCTTAAGTGTAGAGGGAGATTTCCCCTCATCTAACAGTTTCTGTAGAAACTGTAATATCACTGCCATAGGGCAGGATATTGGGTCATGGCCCTCCGCCAGACACCAATCTTGAAACAACTGCCACTTGTACGTATACTGCGACTTAGTAGAGGGCGCTCTAGCACTCTGAATGGTCGAAATCACCGCCGTCGAGAGCCCTAAGGCTGACAGGCGCTCCCGCTCAGGGGTTGTCCCCATAGCAACATCCGTGTTACCATCCGGTGAAGGCGAGGGGACCGTAGGCCGTCCTGGCGATTGATATACGCCACAACCGTGGTGTTGTCTGACCGCACTAACACGTGCTTGCCTAGAAGCACTGGCAAGAAGTGCTGGAGGGCGAGGTCCACCGCGAGTTCCAGAGCATTGATGTGGGCTGACCTCCAGGGTCCTGACCACACTCCGCGGGTCCCTGAGCCGTTCCAGACTGCTCCCCAACCTTGGTTGGAAGCATCGGTCGTGATAACCTCCCTTCGGAAGATGGGACCCAAGCGTACGCCCTGGCGGATGTTCGACGGAACTTTCCACCAGTGCAGCGCTTCCCAGCAGGTTCGGGATACCGTCAACCTGCGGTGTTTGTCTCTCCGCGGATGCAACGCGAAGGCATTGAACCAGGCCTGCAGAGGTCTCTGGTGTAAAAAGCCCAAGGGAAGGGCTTGCGAGGCGGCAGCCATCAACCCCAGAATACGCTGACACAGCTCCATGCTGACTGTTTCTCTCAGCCTGAATAGGGAGAGACACCGCTCCATCGAGGCAACTCTTTGTGTCGACAGGGTCGCTTCCATGGACACTGAGTCCAGATGCAGACCCAAGAATTCGGTCTGTTGCCTCGGCACGAGGCGGCTCTTTTCTGAATTGACCTTCAGACCTAGCCGCTGAAGATGGTCTGTAACCATCACTGTGTGCTGTGCCAACTGCTCCTTCGACTGCGCACAGACGAGCCAGTCGTCCAGATAGTTCAGCAGTCGGACGCCTTGAGCCCGCAAGGGAGCTAGAATGGCATCCATACATTTCGAAAAGGTTCGAGGAGCTAGTGACAGGCCGAATGGAAGGACACAAAACTCGTATACCCTGCTCTGAAATGCGAAACGCAGATACTTCCTGTGACCCTGGCAGATGGGAACGTGAAAGTACGCATCTGTCAGGTCCACGGTGGTGAACCAGTCGTCGTGTCGGACTGACTGGATGATGTACCTGTGCATAAGCATCCTGAATGATAACACCCGCAGATATTTGTTCAGTACTCGCAGATCTAAAATAGGTCCTTTTTGGGCAACAGGAAGTATTTGGAATAGAACCCCTGGTCGATCAGAGCAGGATCTACTTGTTGAACGGCACGCTTCCTGAGCAATGCCTGTATTTATACATTCAGAGCTGAGGACTGAACCGAGTCCTTCACTGCAGTTACCACCACTCGCCGGAAGGGGGGAGGTTTTAACCGGAACTGAAGGGTGTACCCGGTGAATATAGTTTTGCGCACCTAGATGACGTTGGTGCATTGTTGCCAGAACTGAAACTGTGGGACAGTGTAGGGGTGGGTTAACAGCTGCCTGGAGTTTACAGGCCTGTTTCGGCTGCGCTCGTTCGCGAGGGGCCTGGCCAGAGCCACGAGGGCATGGCCTGCCACCTCCTCTAGGGAGCCACCCTCCGCACTGCAGTCTTACAAATGCGGGTTGGCCGCGCTCTGATGGACCTGAAGGGGAGGTCTTACTACCCCGTGGTTGCGCCTGCTGCTATGGCGGTGTCCTGCGCCACTGGTGTTCCTGAGGCCGCTTCGGCTGGAACGGCTTATTTGGCCACATTTTCGCCATTTGCTGCGACGCCTCCCGCGCCTTGGTGGAGCGTTGCAGCATCTCCTCCACCGCCGGACCAAATGTGTGCCCCGGTGTGATTGGGGCATCCAGCAACGGGGCCTTGTCAGGTTCCTGCACTCTCGCCTGCGAGAGCCAGAGCTGCCTTCTGGCCACCAACAGAGATGCGATGCTCCTGCCCTGAGCCCGCGCGTTGAGCTGGACCAGCTTTACCAGCAGCTGACTGACCGTCCCCAACTCGCTTCTGAGGGCTGCAGAAGGGCACTCAGGCAGGTCTCTAATGAGTGCCGCTTGATAGACTGTCAGCAAGCTGGCCACATTTGACAGTCTGACCGCCTCTGTGGCCGCAGCGTACTCCTTTTTTAAGTGTACCTCTGTGGTCCTGCACTACTTATTGGGGCATGCAGGATCCTTTGTCAGCCCCAATAATGTTGGCGTCTTCACCAACGCGGCGAACGCAGCGTCCACCGGTGGGAAGGACGCCAACCCAGCTTCACTTGCCCCTTGCATGCTAAAGGCCGAGGCCTTGCGAGAAGTCGCAGGGGCAGAGGCCGGAGCCCCCCAGGTGGACTGCACCTCCTTAACAAAGTCTGGGAATGCCGGAATCATCCTGGACTGATGGGGCTGGGCTGAAGGCGACTCAAACAAGGATCGCCGTGGTAGTTCCGCCATAGGCCACTCGATGCCCAAGTGGCGGGTTGCTCTCTCCACCACAGACCACGTCGGGTCATCGGTATCCAGCACCTCGAGCTCGATGTCCTGCTCAGAGTGCTGGGGGGCAACCTCAGCCTTTATACTCTCCCCTTCCAGGACGTCAGATGCATTTCTGGAAACCGCATCGACATCCCACGCCCCTTGAGGTTGTACTGGAGGGGCGACGAGCGGTGTAGGTTGTGGAGGGGCCACTGGCTGGCTAGCAATGGGCCCAGCCGGTTGTTCTGGGACTCTGGGCACCACATTTGCTAGGGACATGAGGATGGTCTGCTGCCCCATCATAACCTCCATGAATTGAGACATTTTGGAGGTTAGCTCCGCCACCCCCAACCTGTCTCTGTATCGCCTGTCCGTCGAGGCGATCTGGAGTGCGACCTAGACTCCCGATGGGGGCGTACCCTACAAGCGGAGGGGCTGCGTTCCCGAGCGCGTCTGGTGGGGGACCTCTGACCAGCTGTTAGCTGGGAGGACGGGTTCCTGGAGAGCTGTAGCCGCTCTGGCGGCATTGCCGTAGACGACGGTGGGGCAGAAATGGTGTGGGATGATCCCGAAGAAGGAGAGTGCCCACCCACTGTTTTCTTCAGCCCTTTGGCGGAGGGTGCGTGTCTGGAAGCCAGCACAGAGATGGCAAAAAGCCCTATCCCTATCCACCAACGCGGATTTGGCGTGCTCTGGCCCCAGACACGTTACACAATCATCGTGCGGATCGCTGGCAGGCAGCTTTGCCTGACAGGTCACGCAGCGATGAAAGCCCGACATCTCCGTCGAGTGTGGCTCAACGAACGCCGAAGGTGCGTCGAGTGCCGAAGCATCGAGCACCGAGCGTCGAGCGCCGAAGCGTCGAGCGCCTAAGCGTCGAACGCTAAGCACCTAAGGTGCGTGCGTCGAGCACCGAGCACTGAAGCGTCGAGTGTCGGAGGTGCGTGCGTCGAGCGCCGAAGCGTCGAACAGCGAAGCGTCGAGCAGCGAAGCGTCGAGCAGCGAAGCGTCGAGCGTTGAGCACCGAGGTGCGTGCGTCAAGCGCCGAAGCGTCGCGCACCGAGTGCTGAAGCGTCGAGCATCGAAGCGTCGAGCACCGAAGCGTCGAGCACCGAAGCGTCGAGCACCGAGCGTCGAGCACCGAGCGCCGAAGCGTCGAGCGCCGAAGCGTCGAGCGCCGAAGCGTCGAGCGTCGAGCACCGAGTCCCAAGCGCGGAAGCGCTGCACCAAGCGCCGAGGCGCTGACACCACGCGGAGTGCTAGTACCAAGCGTTGAGACGCTAGCACGAGACGTCTAAGCATCAGCTGACCCGCAGAGCGGAGACGCTAGTGCTGGTACAGTGTCTGATGCTGAGTTCAAATAGGTGCTTAAGGGAGTATGTGCTTGGTGGTCGTCTTCCTAATAGTGAAAAAAGGGATTTTCTTTTTTTTTGGGACGCTGCAGCAACACTATATAGTGCTTAGTGACTGTAAGGGGCACACAGCAGTGGATTATATATATAGAGACTGCAGAGCAGGCTCCACACACACGCGGTCTAGCCAGAGGCAAGACCGAGGCTGCAGTGCACGCGTGGCCAAAGGCCAACGCAACGCGCGTCCTAAACAATATATATATAACAAATATATAATTTATTACAAAAACCCCAAAACACACAATAATAATTATGAAATAATTATAGTAATTAGGAAAGACGAAGACCACGAGTGTAAACAAAAATGCGATGCCGAAGCAAAGAGTGAAGGAATATATAATGTAATATAAATAATATACAATTATATAAACCGAGTAACAAAATAATAATGAGTGCAACTGAAATAAACTCGGAGAAGGGGCAAAAACCAGCTTCTCAAGCCTAAGCTTAATGAGTACAGTCAGTCGACAAGCTCTAATGACCTACCGCTACCGATGCTGAAGACAAAAGAGGAAGAGAGTCTCTGCGCACTGCGTATAGTAAGCTCCCAGGGGGGCGGGCTTACATGGCAGCTCGCGCAGAGGCCTATCTGCAGCTTTGTTATAAAGTTCAGCCAATCCCTACTGCCTGACGGCAATATCCCATACTTGATGGTTATTTTCGACTTGAAAGGGAACTGTTGTTTTTATTTTCTGCTCTGTTCTACAGTGGATTTAGCTCTATAATGATTCTCTTTCTCAGTGGATCTCTTTCTCATACTCCTTACTCTTAACTCCAAATGCTGGCATCGTAGCGCCCATTTTTCACTTGCTGACGGGGGAGGTGTGTGAGGAGTGGCGTGTGTGGAGCAAGCTGCTGCATTGGGACCGTGCTAAGAAGTGACTGGAATAAAATATGTGGTGCTATTTGTGCCAAACAAGTCATCAATTAATTTATTAATTACTCAATTAATTCCTCAATTCATCAATTCAAAAAATAAATAATGTTATTGTATGTAAAAATAATGTGATATCTTGTAACAATTCTAAGTCGCCCTGGATAAGGGTGTCAGCTAAGAAATAAATAATAATAATAATAATAATAATAATAATAATAATAATAATAATAATAATAAATCAATTTGTGCAGAAATGTATCAATTAATTAGTCAATTCTTCCATCAATTCATGAACTGATTTGGCACAAATGGTGCGCCATAATAAAAAAGTTAATAAACCTGCCTAATTAGAACCGGTGTCATGGAAAATAAGTTGACATTGTCTATACTGTGCATGCGCACATTTCTGAATTAAAAGGGAGGGTTCGTTGGGAAGTCAATGAAGATTACAGTACCGTAATGCCATTAGTTATTTTTTTGAAAAAACAAAACAAAGGTACAGACCGTGTTTTTGTATATAATGTATCTTTTTACATCTCATCTAGCTAGACAAGTAAGTCATTTCACGGTTTATTTCTTCCATAGATTGATTGCAATATTATAATGTCTTTTTCATTCTTGAACTCACAATATATAAATAGCGGTTTTATCATTAAAAATACTGTATTTGAATATTTATTACAATTTGTTAATAAAAAATAAATATTTATATATAATTAAAAAATAACATCTATTTTTTTGTAATCTTCCCAGAGTTATGGTACAGCCCAGAGCTCAGAGAGTTATGGTACAGCATATCAATTAAAAAAAACATGTCAAACCGTGGTAAACTAGGATAAATGCAAAGTTTAACCATATGAAAATCATGGTAACAAAAATGTACAGCTGTAAACTTTTAGCTGTGTGTTATAATTTATTTAGATCTATGTGGTTGAAAACAGTAAAACATTATTGCCAGTGAGACAAACGTTTATCAGTTCCTATCATACTATGTAAGTAAGTGGCCGGGTTTCACTGCAGTTCCGAATTCGCTCTCCACTGTCATGACTTATGTAACATAGCACACACACATACCATGCACATGCCCCACGCTATAGGAAGTGCGAGTCTAAAACACTGTATGACTAAAGGGTGGGTAAATCGCCTTCTCACACAAAAATGAGACTTCATCAATGGAGATCCTATTTGTGATGTATCCTCATGCAACTTTCTATTACAACTAAAGCCATACCAAGCAATTCTCTATTATCTGAGATCTGCTGGAAGTAGCACTGGCAAGCTTACTTAACCAAATAGGAAAAAATAAGCATACAGTATGAGGGGTTTAGAAACCTTTTCATTCAGTATTTATTTTTTATTTTGTATGTGACACCATTTATTCAACATTTCATACATAGATGGAGTTACCTTTACACCTGGTGTGTCCAGGCCTTAAGTCATGTCTCATTGATTTGCAAGTCAGTAATCTCTAGCAGTGGAGTAATGGTTAGGGCTCTGGACTCTTGACCGGAGGGTCGTGGGTTCAGTCCCAGCTGGGGGACACTGCTGCTGTACCCTTGAGCAAGGTACTTTACCTAGATTGCTCCAGTAAAAACCCAACTGTATACATGGGTAATTGTATGTAAAAATAATGTGTAAAAAAAAAAAATGTAATTGTATGTGAAAATAATGTGATATCTTGTAACAATTGTAAGTCGCCCTGGATAAGGGCATCTGCTAAGGAATAAATAATAATAATAATATGCACACGCACAATATGCATAGATATGCACTGTAATGTCACATTATGGTACCTACACTCGCAAAATAATGCTATTTCACCCCATTAAAGATGTCATGCCAATGAGTAATTTAAGTCATGTCTCATTGATTTGCTAAGTAGTAATCTCTAGTTATGCAAAATAGATATTCACTGTACAGTAGGCTATGTCATTTCTTTTGTCTGATCTTCCTTCATAGCCACTTTTTTCATCAGTGCATTTTAGTTTAGATTTTCTCACAAGTTTCGATGTGCTAGGAAAGATACATTTATGTGGAGCTGTTGTTTCAGCACCACAAACTGAAGATTGCAGAAATGTACACGTTTTCAACTTACAACTAATAGAATGAATACAAATACATATAGATGAGTTGTGTTTTGTTTGTTTAGTTAAATGAAAACCATCATGTTTCAAAGCAAACTGGCATTTAATATTATTATTATTATTATTATTATTATTATTATTATTATTATTGTTCTTGTTTTTATCACCATTCCTGTTTTGTATCAAAATTAAAAACGTAGTAGGGCCTACCTTTGTGGAAACCCAGTTTAAGAAAGCTGAACGATATAAGGCCAAATTGGAACTCAGACAGAAACATTTAAATATAATGACTGTATTTTAATTTTAATTAGTTATTTTCATTTGGAAGGAGAATTTCTCCGGCTAAAAGAAAAGTACATGGAAACCCACATTACCCGGCCATTGAAAGAAATGGTTAGCCACCCTATATTTGAAGACTTGTGTGAACAATGGAGAGTCAGAAACATACCAGAAGGAATACAAGATGTTATGGATGGTAAGGCATAGAAGGAATTCAATGGAGAAAAATACAATTTCTTTACTCAGGAACGTTGTTATGGTTTAATGGTTTAATGATAAATGTGGATTGGTTTTCGTCTATTCAAGAATGTTCAATATTTTGTGAGTGTGGTTTACTTGACCATCTTGAACTTGCCAAAACCCAGACCTTATAAGAGGAAAAATGTTATTCTAGCAGGCATTATACCACACATGGGCAGTGAGCCAAAAAGAAATACATTTCTGTCTTATCTAGTAGAAGAATTAATAGAAGCCTGGCTACATGAATTTAACCTGCAGTTAGTGAAACTATATAGAAATGTAGCATTTCATCTTTTCCCAGGACAGGCAGGACAGAAAGACTATAGTGGGTTTGCAAGAGATGCGTGGCCACAAAGAATTTATGAAAGACACATGGAGTGGTGTGGGCAAATTCTGGATAAAAATACCCAGCAGGGTGTAGAACTTGAACGTGAATATGGGGTATTTTGATATAGTACAGATGCATGTTATAGACCAAATGCATATTCTGTTTCTAGGAACTGCAAAACATGTCATTACAATTTGGAAGGAATTACAGATCAAGATATGAAAAGTATTCAACAGAGAATTGATGACTTTGAATTGCCCAGTGATTTAGGCAGAATGCCCAATACAATTAAATCAGGATTCGCTACCTTTACTGCAGATCAGTGGAAAAACAGGACACTATTTTTCCATTCCTTGCTCAAAAGGCATTCTACCATTTCAACACCTGGATGTTTGCAAACACTTTTGTAAAAAGCATGTTATTTGTTATGTTCATAAATTATAACAAATTAAATGCTTGCTGAGGCAGACATGGAGCTTATTATATTCTGCAAGATGTTTGAAGAAAAGTATGGGTCTGACTGTTCCTTTTAGAGATGTAAGTAATAAATATATATTTCTAAAGACAATGACAAGTCTAAAAATGTTTTATTATTCTTGGTTAAATATAAATACTATTTACATCATTACTTACTACATAACCATAGGCATTACATTAAAATATTTAAGTATAATTCACAAGTTTGTGTGCAAGACAGTTGTGATTAAACAATTTTTATAACTGGATAAGTTACAGACAGATATACCATATTGTATTTGAATAAATTGAAAACTTATTCAAATCAATTGAAATGAAAAGCTGAAGGCAAGAAAGTCCCAATGAACCAAGAATGGTTTTCAGTTGTAAAATTACAAATTTGCAGAAGAGTAGCACAATATTGTGTTTAGGCATTGTTATCAACATTAGACAAGTATAATAAAAACACATTCCAAGCATATACGAAAAGGAAAAAATGACATGTATTCTTAACAATGATGAATAGTGTCACAAGTTGTATATTGCTATTGTATTTCAAGCCGTAGAAAGAAAAAAATTCATGTCTCATCATTTGCATGATGTTCACTGACAGTAGGTATATCTAGCCTGGTAAACACAAGCACCAAGGATATAATACAGATTACAGCTTCACAATTATTTAAATTAATGAATACAAATAGGGCAAGATTATTAACTTGAACATAAGGGATTTTTGTTTGGTTCAGTTTTTTAATATGTTGGAATTGGGAATGGTACATAAAAAATTCAATTTGTATATTTATTCTGGCTTGTACTACAAGTTCAGGGGCATCAAAACTAAACTTTATTTTGTACCTTGATATTTGATTGGAGGCTGTTTCCAAAGTTGGATTCCCAATCGCACTGATAAATTGACTTCCCCTTTAAAATAACTTCCCTTAAAAACCTACAAAGTAGTGCCAATGACTTGTTAACAATACATTATCATTAATGTGATCATGGTGGAAAAAATTATTGTTGTAAAATGTATATATATATACAGTATATATATTGCATTTTCTACTCTGATGCATTATGAGCATCAACAATTTACTCAAAGCCTCCACTAGTGTTTTCTACTATATAACAACCTTGACTTGCATAAAGAAGAAAAAACAGTGAGTCAAATAGCTCACATCACTTGATTTTCAAGGTGTGGTATCATAAGCATAATCAGCAAGTACAGAGAAATGTCATCTGTAATTGACAAACCCAGGACTGGAAGACGCAAAAAGCTGTCTAAAAAGGATGAGCAATACTTGAAGATAATATCCTTAAAGAATAGAAGGAAGACAAGTGTTGAATTGACAACACAACAGGCAGAAGGCACAGGTGTTGTTGTCCATCAAATCAACAGTACGAAGGTCAGTCTTGAAATCAGGACTTAAAGGATGTGTTGCAGTAAGAATACCTCTGTTAAGAAAGGGAAACAATATTTTTGCTTCTTTATGCAAGTCAAGGTTGTTATAATAGTAGAAAACACTAGTGGAGGCTTTCAGTAAATTGTTGATCCTCATAATGCATCAGAGTAGAAAATGCAACATGTCTAAGACTTTTGCACAGCAGTGTTTTTATATTATATATATATATATATATATATATATATATATATATATATATATATATGGGTTTATAATTTTTTTAATTGTCACCATCACATAACAATGCAGTGCTATATATAATAAAAAAATCCATTAATTATATTTGATAAACAATTTTGTGCTAGTTGTTTTGCAATCAATAACATGCAAAAGTTTTAAATAGTCTTCCTTCTTCCTACTTTATATTATAAACATCATTTCTTGCTTAGATTGTTACCGTGATTACTAACTCTGGGTCTGCTTCTGAAAAGAATCCTAAAAACAGTCTATAGAAAAGACCACTTTGAGGTGTGCAACTGTAATATCTGTCCCTTCTGCAGCTGTGACTTTTTATTAACAGTGCCGATGGGGCTGAAATGAAATATTTAAAAAATGTGTGATTATTGTTTTGTATTTGTTTTTCATGTAACTGCCTGCCAAAGTAATAATAATAATAATAATAATAATAATAATAATAATAATAATAATAATAATAATAATAATAATAATAATAATATAGGTTCCTGAGCAATGTTTATTTTTTATTGTTATGTAATTTACTTTTCAAGACTAATACACATAAATCATTAAAATTCAAAACACTTAGGAGTGGCATAAAGTTTATTAAACCCCTCACAATCACAATATACTACAATATTAGTCATATCGCTAAATAAAGCTGCAAAACCTTGGCTCCATATTCATTGCTGGCTTCTCCAGAGAGAAACAGGTTTGTAAAGTCATTAATTAAATTAATTCCAACATTTCTACACCAGGAAACCATGGCAAATGTTTCTTTTAGCATCCAAGTAAGCAACGTGATAAGGAAACTCCCTTTTATTTGCTTTACAAAATAAATAAAAATAAGGGCTCATAAAGGACTTCATTTATGATCTCCTCTATTATCACCTGCACAAAAAACACTTGGCTTTTGGAAACAATATGATAATAATAAGTACAGTACAGTACATATATTATAAGGGCCGGACATTCAAAAGAGTTTCACAAGGGCAGTTGCAGGAATTTTAGTGCTAATCGTGATCTGTGAAACCAGGTGTATATGTTTAAGGACACCTGTTTTGTTAGTGTCTATTTACACCCATATATATATATATATATATATATATATATATATATATATATACACATACACACACACACAGTGCCTATAGAAAGTCTACACCCCCTTTTAAAATGTTCACATTTTCTTGCCTTACAGCCTGGAATTAAAATGCATTAAAACAGTTTTTTTTTTTTCATTTATCTACACATCCTACCCCTCAACTTCCAAGTGAAAAAAATATTTTAGAAATTTGTAGAAAATTAATTAAAAATAAAAACTGAAATAGCTTGGTTGGATATGTGTCCACCCCCCTTGTAATAGCAATCCTAAATTAGCTCAGGTGTAACCAATCGCCTTCAAAATCACACACTAAGTTAAGTGGCCTCCACCTGTGTTAAATTGTAGTGTTTCACATGATTTCAGGATAAATTCAGCAGTTCCTATAGGTTCTGCTGGGTAGTGCATTTCAAAGCAAAGACAACCATGAGCACCAAGGCGCTTTCAAAAGAACTCCGGTACAAAGTTGTTGAAAGGCACATATCAGGGAATGGGTATAAAAAGATATCAAAGGCCTTGAATATCCCTTGGAGCACGGTCAAGATGATTATTAAGAAGTGGAAGGTGTATGGAACCACCAAGACCCTGCCTAGATCAGGCCGGCCCTCCAAACTGGATGACCGAGCAAGAAGGGGACTGACCAGAGAGGCTACCAAGAGGCCAATGGCAACTTTGCAAGAGCTACAGGCTTTTATACGCAAGACTGGTCAAAGTGTGCATGTGACAACAATATCCCAAGTACTCCACAAATCTGGCCTGTATAGTAGGGTGGCAAGAAGGAAGCCATTACTCAAGAAAGCCCACCTTGAATCCTGTTTGAATTATGCAAAAAAAACCACTCAGGAGATTCTGTAGCTATGTGGCAAAAAGTTTTGTGATCTGATGAAACTAAAATTGAACTTTTTGCCCTAAATGCAAAGCGTTATGTTTGGTGCAAACCCAACACAGCACATCACCCAAAGAACACCATCCCTACTGTGAAGCATGGTGGTGGCAGCATCATGTTATGGGGATGTTTCTCATCGGCAGGGACTGGGGAACTTGTCAGGATAGAAGGGAAAATGAATGGAGCAAAGTACAGAGAAGTCCTTGAGGAAAACCTGCTGCCCTCTGCAAGAAAGCTGAAATTGGGACGGAAGTTCACCTTTCAGCATGACAACTACCCAAAGCACACAGCCAAGGATACACTGGAGTGGCTAAGGAACAAAAAGGTAAATGTCCTTGAGTGGCCCAGTCAGAGCCCTGACCAAAATCCAATTGAAAATGTGTGGCATGACTTGAAGATTGCTGTCCATCAGCACTCCCCAAGGAACTTGACAGAGCTTGAACAGCTTTGTAAAGAATGGTCAAATATTGCCAAATCTAGGTGTGCAAAGTTGGTAGAGACCTATCCCAACAGACAACTGTAATTGCTGCCAAAGGTGCTTCCACCAAGTACTAACTCAGGGGGGTGGAGACTTATCCAATTATGATCTTTCAGTTTTGTATATATATATATATATATATATATATATATATATATATATATATATTAACAGAATATGTATGCCATAACACAGTGACAATTTAGGCAAGACATATTTATTAAGTTAATCTTTATGAATATTTCTGATAATGAACATATATGATATATTTTCATAAATAGACATAAGAAAAGGTGCTGAATATGATAGAATAATCAGCAATAGTAGACATAAACCTTGTTATCTTCAGCTTTGCAGAACATATGTAAAACCTATTTTTTCAAATATATTACAATGGTCAAATATTTGCATAGGGAATACAAGATTAGCCCTTACACAGTTATTTCCTGAATTCTTTACACCTGTACTCTTAATAAGTTTGTTTTACATGCAGAAGCTTTACAGTGTCAGGCTTCAAGTAGATTTCAAATGTTACATAAACGATTAAAATGCCAATTAACATAACATGCATGAGAGGTAGTGGCAAAAGGTGACATTTTTAAAAAATAATTAAACATATAAGGCCAGTATTTTCATGTTAAAACAAATAACCATAGAAACAGATTTATTGGGGTTACTGTGTCTTTGTTATGAAGCTATGATTAGTTTTTTTTTTATTACTTTTACACTTAAATGCACTAAATCAGCATTTAAACAAATATCCAGTGGTGCTGTGCAAAATGCAAAAGAGAAAGTGAAGTGAAATATTCAGAAACAACATCAAGGCATCTTCTCTGCATCCATTAAAGGTGTTCACTAGCAAGAGAAAGTTATTCAGGCAGCGTGCAGCTGTACATCCTGCAGCATTTACACTGCTTGTTTACATGAACATTAAAACAAAGTGACCAAATTCAGTAGAGCCTCTTTTACTCAAACTGCCCTCTTATAAAAACTGGAGGGTGTCCCCCAACCTTTCCGGACAGTATTAAATCTTGCGGACATGAACCACCCTATATCTGAACAAATAATGTCTCTGAAACAGGTCAGATAAAAGTGGTTCATAAAAAATGCACGATTTTTAATGTGATGTTACAATTGAACAAATATTTGACTTTTAATACTTTGTTGAACTTAGCTAAGCATTGTGCTGTAGGGCCTGATTTACATTTAGCTACAGTGCAGAATGCAAGGAAAACTTTGTAGACCAAATTACTAAGCTTTTCTGGCACATTTAAAACAAAAGCAATAGTGTTGCGCCATTGATTGGAATATTAATGTGCACAGATCCTAAACAGCTGCGCACCTTGATCCTTCTACATATTGCTGAGTGTGTTTCAGTATGAAATGTGAACCAAGTAATAACATACAGTATATAAAGTAGTTCACTCTGCTCTTTTACAATTTGAGGTTTCTACAGGGTACACACATATGGTACATATTGCTTATCTGACACACCAGAATGCAGGCTTACAGCACAACATATCTTACTGTGAAAAGCAATACAATCGCGGCAAGCACCCTTTCCTGAACTCATAACATCTCAGATCATCTCCCTGTTAAATGTTCGTTTTTTAACTGTACATTAACTGTACATAAGATACGCCAGCGGAGTTGACATTTTTACTTTGTTCACAGCATTATCTGAGGAATACAGCTTATCATTAACAGGAGGTTTAGTGGTCAAGGCAAACTTCTAACCTCCTTTTTGCGGTGCTGTAAATGTAAGTTAAATCAGCCCTTAGTGTTTATCAGATATCAAATTACATGTGTTTTTTTTTTGTTTTGTTTTTTATATATCAATGCCACATACATGTAGAAACAGGTAATCTAATGTGGTACCTTATGCCCAAAAAAGTATCAAGATTACTTTGTTTAATGCATACACATATTAAAAAAAATAAAAAAACATGGAAAGTTAACCGTTTAGTACTGGTAAAGCTTAAAGATATCAGTACATGACGATAAACGTCTTTATATTATAAAACGGCACACATCCATTGTTGGATCCCTTTTAATATTTGTGCTTCTTTTGAATTCTGAAAAATGGCATTTGCAGTAAAAGACTACAGGAATCCAGGTGAATGGTTGTTTATTAGTAATGATAAGTAGCTCTTATACCCCATTCTTAAACTTAGACCGTGAGACAGAAATTTTATGAAAATGGTACGTTAACCATTAAGTTGACAAACCATTTTAGGAGTTTCACCTTTTTTCTGTCCAATCTGATTAATCTAGAAAGAACATCAGTGCTGTGCCCTGCTTCCATAATGGAAGCAAATTCCCCCAAATCTTCAGGGCTCCTGATAAAATATACATTTTTGAGACCTCTTGAAACATACAGTAATTCCTGTCATTTACTGACCATGATCATTAAGCATTTTACTATCAGTTTGAGAATAGTTGCATTTTACTCCTGCAGCTACTTAGTAGTCCATCAAAATTCCCTTCTTGCTATATGCAATTAGAAATCAGAATATATTTGTTGTTTCAATATCACAATGTTAGACTTAAAGTTAAAACCACTACAAATATTATAGTTTTAACTGATTAAGTGCTTATTGTGATGTATGAGTGAGAACAAACTACAAAAGTACAGACAGTGACTGTGTTTTTTCACAGTAGCCTGAGTAGTGTTTGAATGTTCTCCAAGAAATCAGCTTCAGGTTGTTTTAAATTGCTTCACTTTAAAATATTAAATATCCCACATCTCTTTTAATAGTTAGGTTTCTGAAGTAGAGCTTGTCCTACGCTGAAGAAGAGATTTGTATACAGGAGAGTTCAAAAACCTTGGGAAGGAGTCTCTGTGCATTAAAGTATATACCTGAAGCTGAGCTTCATCATACATGTTAGAATTGGGCTCTGTCAAGTTCCTGTTGACCACTTCTCGCACTTGAGAGTCAAGGCTAACCTGGAAAATAAGAAAGAAATGTAAGTAAGTAACATACAACCCCCACCCCCCTGTGCAGACAGAAATACACCTATACCTCCCAAAGTGAAACAGTCAATAAACTTGCATTCTCCAAGTTTCTTCACAATTAAATGTAACTGTGACCTACGTACAGTACATACAGGTATCTCCCCTATATCCTTATTAAAAAGTATAAGCTATAGCCTTATTAAAGATTATTGTGCGGATTCTTTTTAAAGATGACAAAAGTATTCTTTAGCCACAATATTGCTTTTCAAGATTATGTAATTGGGATTACTGAGCTGCTGGAAGACATACTATACTGTAAATCTGTATTTCTGCTCTAGAAGTGGATGTTGAGCTGTTTAATGGGATTATTACTGAATTATATGTGGTGCTATGTGTACTGAACTTCGCTTAAGCAGGAAATTCAGTAGCACGAGTAGCCTGGATAGGGAAGATACTGAAGAAGTTGAATAAAGAATGACCATACTGTCCATAACTTAGAGGAAAGTGTGTATAGTATAAACAAGTTATACACAGTCCAGTCAACCAAAGGATGTGTTATTTCTTTTAAGTATCGGGAAGTAATATAATATGTTTTATTTACCATGGAAAAGCTCAGATTTTTATTCAGAGGATTGAGATTTTGTAAACAATCATATCTGAGGTTTGATAAGGATTTGGTAAATGTTGAGACAAAGACATATAAATAATAAGTGGATTTTTTTACAGCTCACCTCTCTCGGCGAAAGAACAGAAATATAGTCTTCATAAATGGTCCTAGATTTTTCTTCTATCACATTCATGTTTTTTTCATTTTTCAAGTCTTCACAAGCAAGCCAGAAAAGCAAGTTCTCTTCACTGTACTCTGAACGTAGAAATTCTCTAAAAATATTTCTTCCATCAGGATTGCTCATCATTTTATCAAAGTTATGGGTCCAGGACCGAACCTCTTCAAGTGTTGGTTGTAGACTAAAAAAAAAGAGAGATTTATTTTTAAAAGCAGCAAAAACAAAAGGTAATTAAGTTTTCACCAGCCAAGGCTCCAGACAAACTTTTTAGGCCAAAAAAACTGGTTGCCAAATCCATTTTAAATATGTCCTAACTATTATTTTTGATTAGCAGTGAGTGGCAGATTTTCTACTTTAATCAAGTAAGCTGCATTAAATTTCATTTTTAATTTCATAAATATTTTTTTTTCTTAGCGGTTACTTAAGTAGCACATTGCTCTGGCTACTGGTGACAGGGAAGGAGAACAGTTCCTAATTATAGTATTTCTATGCTTTCATCGCTCTACAAATGGTCAGTTTCAGTTTAAGAAATAAACTCCCTTCTCCCTGCAACAGCCAACTCTGCTTTAGTACAAAACATTTACTGTTTTTCATTATGGTAACGTCTTGAATTGCTGTGCCTGCTGTTCTACAATTAAACCATCGTCAAACTCCTAACGGTGCACACTAACCAAATCTGTTATACAGTATCTGAGATAAATGTGGTTGCTAAAGAAAATGCAAAGGACAAAAAACAAACAAATTTGACTGGCGAAAGACGACGTTGGTTTATTTAAGTTAACAAACAAAACTTTTTTCACCTTGGTACAGTAACGTTTTTTTAATTATTGACCTTTTTGCTGCGTTTCAGACGCATTTATTTTCCTAATTTTAAGTTTTCGTGGCATTTTGTTAAAGGCACGTGAGCAACACACAACCCTTAGTGCATTTTTAATTTTGTTTTGTTTTTTGTTCCTGTTGTAATTTTTTTTAAAAGCAACTCTTTTTTTACGGTATGTTTTTACACAACAGTACTCACACATGTTTGGTCACCATCACTCCTATTGCAGGAAACTGGGTTACTGTATTTCATTTTCTGATGGTGTTAATACACACCTCTGGACTTCCAGACATTTACATTCGACCAGATTGTTGCCATTCTTCTCGCACTTCAGTTTGAAACAAGTGATATACGTTTTTTTTTGTGTGTTTGTTTTTAAACCCCAAAAAGACAGTTGCCAAAATCCCTTTAGTCACATTTTAGTCACAGTCTGGAGCCCTGCCTGTTTTCCATTCATCCCTTATACATCCTACTCTTATTTTTACAACCCCAAAATCTTTTCGTGTTCGGCTTGGGGTTGTCTTGCGAATGACCCAATTCACTTTACCCAGAGTCGATCTGAAGAAGATCCGATACCAGAAGACCCGACCATCCCTTCATGTAAAAGTGAGACTAGTTTGAATTATTCTTGGGGTAGCCCTAAATGTGTCAAACTAGACTAGTAAATAAAAAAAAAAAAAAAAAAACCTTAATCCGATATTAAATACAATCCATTGACCCTGTCCTTTTTCATTTCATACAAAAAACTTCTAAGTGCCATGCCAGTGGGTGTCATTTTATGGTAATTAAGGAGAGATGTAACTGGTCATCTCTGTTTTTTTTTTTCTCTAAGGATGTTTAAATGCAATTATTTATAAAATGTTTCTATTAAGATTCCCTCAAAGAACAAAAGAGATTCTTTAATGTGCTGTGCTAAAGTTGTGCCCACATGCTAACGCTACTACTAATTAAATTAAGTTTATTTTTTTAAACTATGTAAGTTAATATGTGGTTTTTGTTTTTTTTCAGAATCACTACACTGTAACATGAACTTCACAACAAATGTGTCTGATAAAAATTCTTAACTTCAATTAAGCCCTTCTCTGCTGAGACGGTCTGTGCCATAGGAATTTTGAGTCAGCTATTTTGTATTAAAATGACCATATGTTCCCTTTCAGATACCCCAGGCAAACTATATATTGTGTTTTTTGCCAGACTCTGGAGTTTGCTTTGGTACCAAGTTTGTGTGGTTTATTTGGTCATGTGATCACAAAATACAGCTATTATTGTAAACAAAATCCTACTTTTTCATAAAATGTATTATATCCACATTTAGTCCCTAAAATCCTAATGTTTGATGTAAGATTGTAGAACCTTTTAAGATGCTGGATGTGCCTATGCCTATGTGAAAATCTTTTCATTGGTTTGGGGGTTTTACATGCCCTAGACCAGGGGTGTGCAATTCCGGTCTTGGAGGGCCGGTGTCACGGAAAATAAGTAGCCTGGAAAATAATTTTGCATGCGCAACATTCTAAATTTAAAGGGGAGGTTTGTGTCGTGGTCGGCATTTTCTGTCTCTGAACTTTAATTGTCAAACTGTATTTGATGTGTGATCGCCATCTTAAATGTTCTGACAGTATTTTTAAAAGCAACATTTTAAGTGGAAAAAATCATATAGTTTTAATAATACCATTTTGTAATATGACATACCGTTAAGTTCATTATTATAATTGAAGGAAAATGATAAACTCTCACATCAGAGTTAAAAGGCAATTTGTCATTTTACATTTTTAATCCGTCCTTCGGATGAGATGTACCGAGGTCCTATTGACGCTGCAACAGTTGTTGATTCATAGCTCACCCCCTACTAGTCTCTATGTGCTTTGGTTAAAATCGTCTGCTAAATGACCAATTAATAATAATAATAATAATAATAATAATAATAATAATAATAATAATAATAATAAACCCTGGGTACTGAATTGAAGTTGTTCATGCTACAAATATTAAAGTAAAATTCATACAAATACATAAATGCATTATTTTGTGTACGGGATGAATCAATAACTAGTAAGCATTTATTATACAATTTCTTTTTACGTGCTATTATCAGGGGCATGATTCTATCGTGAGCATGAAAAATCACAACGAAATGCGAAATTTACATTTTTGGGAGGGTATTGCGAAAAAACTACAGTATATCATGTAAAAATTAAACATTAATTGATATAAAAGACTGCTCACTTGTTATGAAAGTTTATTTCTGGGTGCATTTCATTTTTACTACCGCTATGCTCTGGTTAAACGGAAGTTAAACACTAAAATTGTGTATTTTATATGTCTTGACTATTTTCCCCCCCAACAGACTAAAAACATCCCAATCATTTAAGAATGACCACAGTCAACAACAAAAATATGTGTAAGTATACAAGTCTGTGTATTAAACACATAACCCAAAAATGTATTAAAAAAATCTTGGTGATTTGATTATTCCAAGACATGTTATGTACAAAATACAGTAACTTAAAATACAGTACATTTTTAAAAATGTATATCTTGTCTATATAATGAGGAGCAACCAGGACAAACCAGATTATCTGATTCTGACTACATACTGTAAAGTTACCAAATGTTAAGAATAAAATACACAACATTTTACACAAAATTTACACATCTGATATACTAAACGTACACTCTGTTGGTTTCATGCAGGTACACTTTTCCTAATAAGTGTGCTGTGTTTTGTTTGTCTGTAATTTTTTTTTTCTTAAACTCACTCACTGTATCACAAAATGACACAAAAATCAAACAAGTCCAAAGCAGAAATATATTTAATCTTATTCACACTCACGTGTGCAAAAAAGGTGAATAAAGTGCTCAAAAGTGCTAAAATGCAAACGTTTCAGCAGCCCCTGCTGCTATCATCAATGAAATCAACCTACTGTAAATAATATCAAATATCGTGTTGATTCTTCACAGCCACCTCTGTCTGGATTGATGGGCAGTTTTGTGCACTGGGGGGAGCAACGTGCCAGGAGAACACTCGGGCTGGACCTGCAGCTGCCAAGCACCTCTGTCCGCTGGTTCCGCTGAGAAGGCACCTTTTTTTAAAATTTTGTTTATGATTTAATTTTCAATTCCCCTGTTTCTGAACCCGATATCCTGGTGATCCATGCTGGAGGCAATCAGTACGTTTACATAACAAAGCGTTTTCCGAAACTAATGTTTTCAGAAAATTCAACTGTATACATGGATTGAAGTTTTCGGAAAACACAGGATATTTTCACATGCAAAGTACGGTAGTAGCCTAAGTACGATTTGAACAGACCGGACATTTTATGATAGAACGGAGACCAATCCAATACCTCAAGTGCTTTATCGAAGTGTCAGGTCTTAAATTCAAAGATTACTATCCTATACCTCTATTCAGATTCCCCAAAATGTGCAATCAACCTTTCCAACAGCTCTTCCTGTTCTATATTACTAGTTTCTTTTGCAGACATTATTTTAAATTCTCACGTCATTTTAAAACTGGAAAACATTTGCTGCTTCAGTATGGGCTATTAACAAATACATACAGACTTTAACAAATGTATTACTTTATCAAATTAATAATTAATTAGTAATTGAATCCGAGCACAACAGTATATATAGATGCACGTTTTACTCACTCGGGGTTGTGTGTTCGGTGAGTGGAGAACGGGTGGTGAACGAGTGGAGAACATACTGAGCGCCGCAGCGTCTCAGTTTCAACCCGAGTACTGTCTGTCTGTGTGTTTCTTTCTGGCCTGACGTCACCCCTGCAGCTAGCCTGTCACAGTGCTGTTTTACAAAAACCGACTTTCGGAATATTCCGATACATCTTCCGAAAACATGACTTTTGATATCGGAATTTGTTTTCCGAAAACTTAGCATCTAAAAGCATCTCCAAAAATAAACAAAGCAAGTAACTGGGTGAACAATTCAATTTCCGATTTTGTAAGGGTTTAGGGGGGGATTCAATACGGCATCCTGAAATTAAATATGATCAGGTTTGGCTTTTTAGGAGGGATGGTGTCCATATGAGTGACACAGGTAACGATATATTCCTAAAAAACCTCCAGCATGGAATTAAACCACACCTCCTGTAAATAGGTGATCCTTTCCTTCCCATAACCACCCTTACACCTTTGTTTTTCTTTTATTGCATTATTCTATGTTTAAATAAAAGTATTTTTTTTTTAAATATGTCTGTTATTAATTGATAAATGTAAATGGGCTTAAGTATTAATTTATGATATTTTGTGATATATGATATATGCTGCATAATGTCTTTATATATGACACGTGATATCATTCAAATTATAAAGCAAGGACATTAATTAAGTTATGGTACAATAAGTATTCTTAAACTGAGCTGCAGCTGGTGTACAACATAAAAATAATTTAAAAAACTTGAATAACTTTAGGTGAAGAATGAGTTCTCACGCAGCTTTACATAGTAATTTTCACATTTTACCTGAAATACCACTAATGGAGACTTTTATTGTAGAAGTGAAGATCAGTGCAATTTACAGTGATATTAATATAACTTAGTTTAAAAGGAACCTACAAAAGCCTAAATACTTCCTTAGGGTAAGACAGGAACGACATTTTTTAAATAAGTAAACGTTTGACAAGAAGTGATTTAAACTACACACAAATATAAATTATACTAAGAAAGACGTTTTTAAAACCTCTATTTTTGTGTCAGCGAGTACGTATCTGTAACAGTTAAACAGGGTGGTCTAATCATGATATGGGGGTGTTTTAGCAGTGCAGGCACTAGAGAGTTGAATGAAAAGTGAATGAATGCAGCAATGTATCAAAACATTCCACAAAGTAATGATACCATGTGTTTGTAGGCTGATTGGTAGAAATCTTATCTTCCAACATGACAATGACCAAAAGCATACAGCGAAGTCAACTCTGGAATTCTTGGAGATAAAAATATTTTAAGTTACTTATGTATATGGTAGTTGTTATACCACAACATGTGATATGACATTTTATTTGTCCTAATATACCACAGATAGGGACTTATTGTGAAAGTGAGGATTAAAGACTTTCATGGAGGGAGAGCTATCCAAACTGTAATACGCAAGTGTGTCAGCGAGTGTCTATAATGTACCGCAGACACCATGTTAACTGGTACAGATGCCCATAATAAGACATAGAATTGCTCTAAAGCACATTATGTGCAGTAATCCAATCGCTCTGTTTGTTTTTCTATTACACTATGTAACACAATTTTTGTTCCTGGGTAGTAAGTGTTATTTCCTAATTGCTTATGCCTCAAAAGTATAGAAAATGGCTATTATTCCCCACAAACTTTGCTTTTGTGACCAGGACAGTGATATTTTGAAATTTACCTATTTCCAATGAGAAAACGGGCGAATTTGTGTCTTTTCGTTCACATAAAGTCAGAAAAAAACAACATATGAATCCAAATTGTTGGACACCAAGGGGCAGGGTGCACTGGCGCGCTCACGTTTCCAGCATACAAATGACATTGACACTCCCTCACAGTATTTCTTCAGTTTGGAGAAAAAAACAGCTGAGAGTAAGCAGATCCCCTGTCTGAGGACAGACTCGGGGGAGGAATTGCAGCAACCGGCAGCCATTCAGAGCTGTGCTTTGGATTTTTATTCTAAACTGTATACCGTGGAGAATGTCTCACAGGATAGTGAGACAGAGTTGTTTTTTCAGGAGCTCCAGCAAGTTCCTGAGGGGGACAATGGGACCCTAGATCATCCTCTTACACTAAAAGAACTGCCTACTGCCCTGGAGGGGCTTCAAACTGGCAAGACTCCAAGTATCGATGGCTTACCTGTGGAGTTTTTTAAAGCGTTTTGGCCCAAGTTGGGTGAAGACCTCCTGCAGGTGCTGGAGGAGAGTGTAAGGGAGGGGGAGCTGCCCCTATGTTGTAGGTGTGCTGTCCTCACACTGCTACCCAAGAAAGGGGATCTCTGTTGTATTAAGAACTGGAGGCCAGTCAGCTTCTTGTGCACCATTTATAAGATCTGTGCTAAAGTAGTGGCTAACAGGCTGAGGACTGTGATCGGGGAAGTAGTGCACCATGACCAGACTTGGTGCCAAACAGGTCTATTTCTGATAACATCTTCCTGATTAGGGATTTAATTGAAGCCTCCAAGCTGTTTGGTTTTGATACCGGTTTAATCTTGCTGGATCAAGAGAAGGCCTTTGATAGGGTATCTTTTTAAAATTTTAGAAGTGTTTGGTTTTGGCCCTGTTTTTATATCCCAAATTTGACTTTTTTATAGGAATATCAGTGCCAAATTTCCAAATGGAGCCAGTAAGAGTGACCTTGTATGCTGATGACATCTCTGTCTTTATTGCTGGACAACACGATGTGTTGATTCTGTGCCGTTGTCAAGAGGCTTTTGAAAGAATATCCTCTGCACGTATTAATTGGGCTAAAAGTAGCACCACTCTGTTGGGCAGTTGGCAGAGACAGATGCCCCCAGGGTTACCAGGGGGGCTGCAGTGGAGAAGGGGGGTGGTGGTGAAGTGTCTGGGGTTGTTCCTGGGGACAGACAGGGAAGAGCTCCAAATGAATTGGGAAGGGGTGGTGCAGAAGGTGAGGGGCAAGTTACAAAAGTGGTGCTGGTTGCTTCCCCTGCTTTTAATTATAAATAGCTTAGTAGCTTCCATGTTGTGGCACCATATGACTTGCATGGAGCCACCTGCAGAGCTGCTCAAAGAGTTACAGTCTTTTGTTGCAGTTTTTTGGGGATGGGTTTCATTGGTTGAGGCAAGGGGAATTGTACCTGTCCCAAGAGGAAGGGGGACAGGTTCATTGATCTGGTGAGCAGAGTTACCACTGTCCGATTGCAGGCTCTGCAGAAGCTGCTCTTCTCCAGAAAGCCACTGAGCTGGAGGCCTCAGGCTTTCAGTTTTCTTAGGAGAGTGGGGGGGTTGGGTTATGATAGGCAGTTTTTTTTGTTAGACACTGAAGGGCTGGACTTTTCACAGCTTCCACAGTTTTATAGGAGTGTGCTGCATTCCTGGAAGTTGTTCAGTGGAACAGGATGTGGAAGCGAATAGTGTGTACTGGTGTCTGGAGGAGCCCTTGGTTAATAATCCAGCTTTGAAGCTAGAAGTGTTGGATTCACCCAGTTTCATAACTATGATGGTGCGGGCAGGAGTGGCCAAACTGGGAGCCCTGCGGGGCCCAGGACTGGTTGGCTGGAGTAGCCCTGAGGCTGTGGCGGCACGGCTGGGGCTGCATTTGGTACGTGTAGTGGGAAAGTTCCTGTCAGTTATGCTCTGCGTTGCCGCCTCAAGTGGTGTGCAGGCTGGATAGTGTAGAGCTGGATTTTAATGTGCTAGAGGATCCTTTCCCCTCGCTGATTGTAAGTCCTGCACTGAAACTAATACAAATTGAAGAAGGAAAGCTGCTGCATCCTGTCAGACTCACTAGTTTCTGTTTCTCAATATGTGAGAGCTGTACAGGGTGTGTGTGAGGGAGAGGCCTGCTGCCGTCCTGCAGGGAATCCCTGACACTGCTTGGGGGGAGCATTTGAGTTTAGGGCAGGAGGTGCGGCTGGAAAGGAGAGCTATATATAAGTCCCCTTTACCAAAAAGATCTGGAGATTTGCAGTGGAGGATACTTCATACCATTATTGCTGTCAACTCTTTTCTCAGTGTAATAACTCCTGGAGTGACAGATAACTGTCCTTTCTGTGGAGAGAGGGAGACTGTTTTTCATGCATACATGGCTTGTTCCAGACAGCAGCCCGTTTGCAATGTTAGCTGTTCTCTTTCAGAGGCTCCATCTGAATTTTAATAAGGCAGTTTTTATAATGGGTGTGCCATATCAGCAAAATAAAAGATTTTAACATCAGATTGCAAATTTTATTTTGGGACAAGCCAAACTCTCAATTTTAACGAGCAGGAAAAGGAAGGCAGCTGGCAATGACAGAGCGAACATGCTCAGTATATTTGAGTTTTTGCTGGCCACTAGAATTAAACTGGAATATAGCTTTTATAGTATGATGAATAATACTGAAATGTTTGAATGTATCTGGTGTGTAGATGATGCTCTTTGCATGTTAAAAGACAATGAGTTGGCACTGCTGTTTTATGGTTGCACTTTGCATTGTTGTTGTTTGTTTTTAAAAGTTATTCGTTTTGTCTTATTGTGTTTTGTTTTTTTTATTGCTAAATTTTGTGTGCAGGAAGAAAATAATGCTGATATGCTGAGGAGGCTGCGGCTGATCCTCCGAGCCAGCAATAATCTTCGTCTCATCTGTATTACTTCATTTAAAATGGTGTAATGGATTTAACCAACAGTTTTAATAAAGAACATTTAAAAGTCTCTCTCTCTCTATCTCTCTATATATACAGGTTAATGTCACTATAGCAAACCCTTCTTATAAAGAACACCCGTTTTTAACCATCCCAACAGCAAGAACCGATTTTTTTCAGTGCAAATTAGCCCTATTAGAAAGATAGGGACCCGGATACAACAGGACCCGGATACAACGATCTCAGTACTGACTGACACTGAACTTTCTCCAGTGAAGTGTGTTATCCTCTCAGTGAAAACAAAGCCCACAGATGACTAATTCAAAGATTACCTATAGTAGTACGAATCATGCATGACGAATGCAGCCGTCGCCTGTCAGTCATCTTCACGCAAACTGCAACCAGGCTACGGGCGTGAGGAGCAATCTACGCTGGATAGTTTTTTCAAGAGAAAGGACATGTAATTACTGTATTAAGCATGTTAGTGTACATTTTTTCTTGTTCTTTACTACTATCTCTTAATCATACCACAGGGGGAATTAGTGTTGGTGTAATTTATATGTGGAAACAGGTTTGTTGTGTGTTTTTTGGAGTTGTTATGTTTGATCAAATGATTGTTTACAGATGGGCGCTGGATTGAGGCTTGCTGCCTGCCTGTCTTGTATGTGTCTTCTGTGCGTTACCATCGTTGGCAGTGTCACATGACCCGTTTGTTTACTTTCTGTTTTGTGCTTAATAAATCCTGCACGCCTGTGCAGATGTTTCAACTCCAGTCCCAGGTCTCTCTGTCTTTCAATGTGGTTACCCACATGTGACACGAGTACCTTGTCACAATACCGTTTAAATGTTGATCAATGTGAAGGAATCTTCATAAAAGTACGATATATTGATGTCTAATTCAAATTTGCTATTTTTTCATTATTCTGATACAGAAAAATGCCAAACCCTATTATAGTGAAAACCCTGATATAAAGAACATTTCTCCAGGTCCCAGGGGGGTTCGTTATGAAGTACATAATATATATATATAAGCGATTAAAAAAATTAATCGTGATTAATCTCACGATTAAAAAAAATAATCTTAGTTAATCTCGGTTTTAATCGCATATTAAATTGTTACAATTACTACATCCATCTAATTTAAATTTGTTTTATTACTGATGCTATTGTTTTTATTATCCTTAACTGTAAATAAAATTGTTTAAAATGTATTTATTTATGTATTTAACTAGGAAATTTACCCATTGAGACAACCACCAAAATTTACTAGGGCAATAATTTAGAAATTACAAATACAACCAACACAATAAAATGTGCAGTTCAGCAGCATACAGAGATCAGAAAACATAATACATAGGATATCTATTTTTAAATGTGATTGTGAACTGAAATAAATTCGTTTTTCTTAAATAAAATTATAAATATGCAGCTATAGTAAGCACTTCTAGGAAATGAACTGAAATTTCACTTCTATGAAATTAATTAATTCTGAAGAGAATATATTAAAAAAAACTGTCATCATATCCAAAAACTGCAAACTAACAATTGTTAGGCTTTACATACTACACGCAAAAAAAAAAAAAAAAAAAAAGGAGCAACGCAGCCTAACTCATTTAAAAAAACAAAAAGTATTATCATACTTAGCTTGATATGAGCTTGCAGCGATCCTGCATTTCTGTTGAAACTGGTGGACTTAATTTGTTGTTATTGTCTGTAGCAGAAGAGCTGCTAGTGTATTTTGAGAGAAGTAGTGTTCAGCACGCAGCAGACTAGATGTACTCGTGTTTGATACTGGAACTCACTTTGACAGTATCGAAGAAAGTGTCTTTCTGTCCAGTGAGCCGTCAAAAAAAAAAAAAAAAATCCCATTCATTTTTAGTGCTTTGTTCCATTAAGCGGTTCAGTGACTAACTTTCTACTTAAACAATGTTGCCGCGGCCAGGATTGAAGTGTGCTGAAAGGCTCAATACACAGCAATGCGATTAACGCGCGTTCAAATAATTAATCTCTAAAAACATTTACGCGTTAATCGCAGAAGTTAACTGCGATTAATTGACAGCTTTAATATATATATATATATATATATATATATATATATATATATATATATATATATATATATACAGACGTGCTCAAATTTGTTGGTACCCCATCCACAAAAAACAAAGAATGCACAATTTTCTCTGAAATAACTTGAAACTGACAAAAGTAATTGGCATCCACCATTGTTTATTCCATATTTAATAGAAGTCAGACTTTGCTTTTGATTTTTTATTCAACATAATATTGTAAATAATAAAACAAATGAAAATGGCATGGACAAAAATGATGGGACCGCTAACCTAATATTTTGTTGCACAACCTTTAGAGGCAATCACTGCAATCAAACGTTTTCTGTAGCTCTCAATGAGACTTCTGGTAGTTTGGCCCACTCTTCCTGAGCAAACTGCTCCAGCTGTCTCAGGTTTGATGGGTGCCTTCTCCAGACTGCAAGTTTCAGCTCTTTCCACAGATGTTCGATAGGATTCAGATCAGGACTCATAGAAGGCCACTTCAGAATAGGCCAATGTTTTGTTCTTATCCATCCTTGGGTGCTTTTAGCTGTGTGTTTTGGGTCATTATCCTGTTGGAGGACCCATGACCTGCGACTGAGACAGAACTTTCTGACACCGGGCAGTATGTTTCGCTCCAGAATGCCTTGATAGTCTTGAGATTTCATTGTGCCCTGCACAGATTCAAGGCACCCCGTGCCAGGCGTAGCAAAGCAGTCCCAAAACATAACCGAGCCTCCTCCATGTTTCACTGTAGGTATGGTGTTCTTTTCTTTGAAAGCTTCATTTTTTCGTCTGTGAACATAGAGCTGATGTGACTTGCCAAAAAGCTCCAGTTTTGACTCATCTGTCCAAAGGACATTCTCCCAGAAGGATTGTGGCTTGTCAATATGCATTTTAGCAAATTCCAGTCTGGCTTTTTTATGTTTTTCTGTCAAAAGTGGAGTCCTCCTGGGTCTTCTTCCATGGAGCCCACTTTCGCTCAAAAAGTGACGGATGGTGCGATCAGAAACTGACGTACCTTCACCTTGGAGTTCAGCTTGTATCTCTTTGGCAGTTATCCTTGGTTCTTTTTCTACCATTCGCACTATCCTTCTGTTCACTCTGGGGTCGATTTCCCTCTTGCAGCTGCGCCCAGGGAGGTTGGCTACAGTTCCATGGACCTTAAACTTCTTAATAATATTTGCAACTGTTGTCACAGGAACATCAAGCTGCTTGGAGATGGTCTTGTAGCCTTTACCTTTACCATGCTTGTCTATTATTTTCTTTCTGATCTCCTCAGTCAACTCTCTCCTTTGCTTTCTCTGGTCCATGTTCAGTGTGGTGCACACAATGATACCAAACAGCACAGTGACTATTTTTCTCCATTTAAATAAGCTGAATGACTGATTACAAGATTGGAGACATGTGTGATACTAATTAAAGAAACTAATTAGTTTGAAATATCACTATAATCCAATTATTTATTATCTTTTCTAAGGGGTACCAACAAATGTGTCCAGGCCATTTTAGAATATCTTTGTAGAATAAGCAATAATTCATCTCTTTTCACAGTTTCTTTGCTTTATTCTATGACATACCAAAGGCATGCAAGTATACATGATAAAATAGCTTTTAATTTCATCACTTTTCAGGAGGAATGAAGCATTATTTCAATGAGCTGTAAGGGTACCAACAAATTTGAGCACGTCTGTATATATATATATATATATATATATATATATATATATATATATATATATATATATATAGTGTTGAAAAAAAGTTAAACATTAATATGGTTTCTGAAGTACTTTATAATGTTCCCCATTTCCAAATGCTACTGTAAAAAAATTTTTTTTAGTGAATTTTAAAGCAAGAGAGTCAAATACAGCCAAAACATGTCTAGTCCTGGGGGGGCATCCCACTTAAAAATGTGCAGTCCTGAAAGGGTTAAAAGATAAACTAAACAATCTTATGGGTTATTTTGTTAATCATTGTGATTATGTGTTTATCACACTTAAATGGTAATACTAACATTCTATTCTTTAAATCTGGATTTTTGTACATTTAACATGTTTTGAGATGACAATATAAAGAAAATAATGAGTTGTTATCATCTGTAATAAACACACCCAATGTTTAATTTTTAAACTATTATATACTGTTATTTTAAAGGCTTATGGATGGTACGGTGTCAGTGAATTGAAGAAAAATCCAAGCCGAACAACTGGACAAAACTCACAAAAATAGTAGTGTTTTTTCAAATTAATGCCAGTAGGACGTGACCCTATCACAGAACTAGCTGCTTGCTGTTAGAGCTCCACTTTTTCATTTATAATTGAACAACTTGCGCACCTTATATTATTATAAAAAAATGTATGTAATAATTGTCTGCTTACTATATTATTTATATAGCTACTTCATGCAAGGGATCCATGATCAATCTACACCGGAGGGAAAGCGTATGAAGAAGTCACTGGGCCCCAATGACTGGGACACTCGCTTGGCAGAGGTTGCACATACTTTTCGTGGATCTGTTCAATAAGCAGTTGACACGGCTTTGCGGCCTGTTATTCAGAACATAACCGAAACTGCTACTATCCTCAGCGCTTTTAAACGGGAGCTTGCTGATATTGCTTCCTCTATGAAGAGCAGCTAACTGCCAGGCAGGATATCACCAGAGCTGATCTTCCACAACAGAAAGACAAAATCAATCAGTAAAACGCTTGGATTGATGCTATGCAGGATAAGATGGCAGACCTTGAGGACAGAAATCACCACTGTAACGTCAGACTGGTGGGGCTTCCTGAAGGGGCTGAAGGCGATGACCCCATCCACTTTCTTCAGCAGTAAATTCCACAATGATACCCGGCCCTGAAGCCCTCCAATGATCACCCTTTTTTGGAGTTAAAGAGCACATCACGTATACACTGGTGACCCTCGAGATTCCAGCAGACCTCACGCTTTGATATCTGACCGACAATGACTTCTCCAGGTTGCTCGAAAGTCCGCTCCGGTCTTTGTACAAGGACAAAAGCGCTCTTTTTATGTGGATTACTCTGCTGTCACCACTGCGAAAAGGAGGGCCTTTGGTGAAGTTAGAGTGAAGCTTCGCTCCCAGGGAGTCGATAATTTCCTGGTATATCCAACTGTCTTAAAAATCAATCATGGTGGGGAGCATCTGTCTTTCACTACTCCTGAAGAGGTCGCTTCCTTCTTTGCTCAACGTGGCATAAATGTTATTGTTGGTGACATTCTGTACTCTAATTAAATCCTTAAACATTGACTACATAGGCTGCTAGACTATCTATCGATCTATATTATTTTTATTTATGTTTTTTTTTGTTTTATTATAGTCTACTCTATGCCTGTTGCTAAGGCTATAGCCTAATGTATTTAGCTCTTAGTTATTTTTCTTTTATATGGGTATATGGAAGCTATTTCCCTTCGAGGCATACTTCTGTGTTCATTCAAAATGACCTTGTCTGATGGTATTGTGTTGATAGGATATATGGACTAGTCATATATTTATCATTTTTCCTGGCATTATTAGTTCTACTGCTGCTACTAAGGTCATTTTGACCTTGCTCTCTTCTACTACCTCGTAATAGATGTATAACAGAATACTGTATGCTGTATTTCAGTGGTATTAATTCTTAATTAATTGCCCCCCTTTTTATTTTTTTTATTTTTATATTATTATTATTATTTATTTATTTATTTATTTATTTATTTATTAGCAGACGCCCTTATCCAGGGCGACTTACAGTCATAAACAAAAATACATTTCAAGAATCACAGTACAAGTATTAATACAATTAAGAGCAAGATAAAATACAATCACTTCGGTTCTAGCAAGTACAAGTATATGACAAAATACAATTCAATAACGGAGCAGATAACAGTGTTAGTGATAGTTACATCAGGATATAATTAAATACAAAATACTACAGATTAAATGAAATTTGACAGATTACAGTACTCTAAAGTACAGGGTTAAATGCAGTAAAATAGGGAGCAGATAAGAGCAAGTAAAGTGCATTTAAGGAAGAGTGATAAGTGTCCAGATGGGAAAAGAGGAGTTTCTACAGGTGCTGTCTGAAGAGGTGAGTCTTGAGGAGGCGACATGTTGTTTACAGTTGTTCAGTTTTTTTCTGTTTGAGAGGTGGTTTAGCTCACAGCAAGCCCCCGCAGGGTAATTTGGTTCACAGTAACAATTGTTATATTGGCTGGTGGGTTGTGGAGGGAGACTGAGGAGGTGGAAGTAGGGAAGGGGAGACTGAGATTTTCAGATTTGGGGGTAGATAGGGAGCGGAATCTGCGAACGAGAGGGAGTATAGATCTTAATTGTGGCCTGAGCTTTCTGATATGTAGTGTGCTTCCTCAGTCTCTCTTCTTCAACTTAAATGTTTGTAACCATGCTCCCTTCTCAGTTTATTTTACTGTGTTTTTGTCATTACTATGCTACTGTCCTATAGGATATTGTTATATGATGAGTGCCGAGTCGATGGCCATGTCTGGAGATTCCGTTATGTGACTATGTTGCTGAATAACGTAGAGGTCTGTATTGCCGTTCTCTATGCACCAAATATCTTTTACGCAGTTTTTCGACCACGTGAAACACACATTAGCTTCATTGGTGAATATTCTTGTTATATGCAGGGGATTTCAATCAACTATTCAATCAATATTAGACTCTTCTCACCCTTCAGCCACACATTCTCTAAAACTACTCAATTATTAAACAAACTTGCTAAAGATCTATCGATTTGTGACCCCTGGTGGATTCAGAACCCCTCTACATGTGATTATATTTTTTCTCAGGCAGGCACAAAACATACAGCAGAATCAATGCTATTCTAGTATCCTGTAATATTTTGCGGTTTGTGAAGTCGACAGAGATCCAAAGTATATTAATCTCGGACCACGCCCCTGTGTCATACTCTTTTAATTATATTCCTGAGATAAAACGGGCCAAGCACTGGAGGTTTAATACCTTTCTGCTGCAGGATAAAGCTTTTGTTGAGCATTTAATGGAGAGTTTAAAACAATTCCTGGCAAAATGTCATATTCGAAGTTGTACGATCTCATATGCTTCGCATTTGAACAAATCCAGACTACAATAGATTACCATCCTCCTCCAGCCTGGTAGACACATTGAATCACAACTGAAACTCAGCTTTTGTAGGTCTAAGATGGACCGCTCACGTGCTTTGAAAACCAGACATAAAAAGCTGTCTAGAAATAAAGCAGAATTTCTTTTGCATGATTCTAGACAGCTTTATCATGAACATGCTGAACGCCCAAGCAGATTATTGGCTTTGCAAGGACTGGCATGACGAGCAATGGCGGCGGCCAGCTGAAGGGGCTCCAGGGTGCATAGCCTGCGGGGAGTTTGGGCACCTCACGGAAGAGTGCCCCTACCAAGACCCCTGCTTTATGGAGTGAGACCGAGGAAGAATGAATCTTGATTATAAATCTCCCTCCCGACCTGTGAGAGTGCGGCGTAAAGGGAACAGAGTGCTCCGGACTGGATGTTCGGACAATTCATTCCAAGGGTTAGGTGGAAGTCGGCCATCTAGAAAGGGGGCAGAGCTATGGTACACCAAGTCAAGTGTCAAGTGGCAACCGCAGACTGGAGGAGAAACGATTGCACTCGCTAAACAAAGGGGCGTGACTGTCGGTACAAAAGGGGACGAGGCTAGGTGATCTGTTCCTTTTGTTTTGGTTAAGAGTGAACAGCGAAAGGAAAAACTGTAAACTAACCGTGAGTGTTTTGTTTGCTTGTCGTGTCTAATAATACTCGTTTGTTCTTGTTAGATGGCTAACATGATCTGGAGCTGTCGCTTATGGCCAGCACCAAACCCGGACAACACTGCACTGTGCACTGTTCACAATAAATTGTATTTCACCACTCGCACTTTAGCACTCACTCTGGACTTGTGATCGTGTGTGTGTCTTGTGTGTGTTTAAAACTGCGTTTATTGTTTCAGGACTGAGCCCCGTGGATTTAACTGAGCAATACACATCATCAGTTCTCATTATTACTTTGGATTACAATTAAAACCATAATTTCACCAGTAGCTTTGTTGTTTGTCATTCTCTTGAACACTGCATCACCGCTACACCTGTGCACTGCAAACCACTTTGCTACATGGAGGCATACTACCGGGATGAGGTGGATTTGGCTGATGAGTGGCTCCGCCTAAAGGCCCAAAACCAGCTGCCTGCCCTAAAGCCAGAGACGGTCCACTCTGCCTCCCAAGACACCTGGAGCAGTAGTTTGAACGCCCTACTGTGTTGCCTTGCCTGGGCAGAAGTCAGGCACTTTCTGGTTTACTGTCCACTCCAGGGTGAAAATGAGGAGTCACCACCTGCCCGGAAGAGCAAGAAGGGGAGAAGCAGCCGTTCCCAGAGGCAAGCCAGGAAGGCAGTGCTAGAGAGGAGCTGTTGCCATCCCGAGTGCCAGAGAGGGAGATGGAAGGGGAGCAGCCTCGGCGGTCGCCAGCAAGAGAGGGAGAAGCCCCGCTGTCTCCAGTACCAGAGGGAGAAGACCCGCTGTCTCCAGCATGAGAGGGAGAAGCCCCACTGTCTCCAGTGTGAGAGGGAGAAGCCCCACTGTCTCCAGTGTGAGAGGGAGAAGTCCTGCTGCCTCCAGTGTGACAGGGAGAAGCCCCGTTGTCTCCAGCATGAGAGGGAGAAGCCTCGCTGTCTCCAGCACAAGAGGTAGAAGCTCCATGGTCTACATGCACTACATTTGCTGCTGAGGGGAGCATGGCGAAAAACAGTTGCACGTCCACATCCGATGTGCCCGGCAGTGCTGCCGCCACGTCCGGAGTGCCCAGTGCCAGTTCCAGCCATCACCTCCCGAGAGTCCGCTCCAGTCGTCGCCTCCCGAGAGTCCACTCCACTTAATTTTAAAGGGGGAGGTGGCCGTGGAGGCCATGTGGACTACGCACATGAGGGGAGGTGTGTGGCAGTTCCTAGTCTCCGAGTCTCATTCTTGACGCTACCCTGCTACAGCCCCCTGCTCCTAAAGTCAATTAATTATTTGTTAGAAATTGGCTCCTTTCACAGAGACCAGAAGTCTGCTTTGATCTCTCTTCTTTTGAAAAAGGGGAAGGAAAAATGTTCTAGCTATCATCCGCTGTCTCTCTTGAATGCAGACTTAACAATTTATGATAAGTGTTTAGTCCATCGACTTGACTTATGTATTCACTCCCTAATTCACCACGATTAGACAGGGTTCATGAAAGGCAGACTTGCTTTGGCTAATTTGCGTTGTTTGCTTCATGTTATAGATCTGGCTGAGGGATCGCCCTCACCCTCTGCTGTTCTGTCATTAGATACTGAAAAGGCCTTTGACAGAGTTGAATGGGATTATTTGTGGGCTGTATTGCGGTGTTTTGGCTTTGGTGCTCCCTTTATCAATATGATTTGTACGCTGTACAGTACTCCATCTGCTTGTGTTTTAACTGGATCTGTGATGTCTGCTCAGTTTCCTCTGGCAAGAGGAACCAGACAGGGCTGTCCTCTCAGTCCTCTCCTCTTTGCCACTGCGCTGGAACCTTTAGCATAAGCAGTTAGGGAGAGCACGGTGATTACTGCTATTGACTTCCAGGGCACTAAACATTAGATATCCCTGTATGCGAATGATGTATTGTTATATCTTGCGGATATATCTAATTACATTATTACCCTGGCACCTGTTCTTACTTGCAGACAGTTTTACGTATCTGGGCATAAAAATTTATAAGACACTGCCCATCAATTATGGAAGGAAACTTTGGTAGTATGTTGTCTAAAATACTGTTAGATTTGGACAGGTGGGTCACCACTTCAGCTTACCCTTCATGGAAGATTATCTGTGATTAAAATGAATGTGCTGCTATTCTCTTGAAAAAATACATGATCTGGAATACAATTTTTCACACAGGTACGAATTATGAACTTTATATCATTTAAACAAACAGTTTTGGTTTGTCAGCATTTTTCAGAACAGCAATAACACTAGAACCACCACGGCAGTCATTTTGACGGTTTGAGGTTTTCAAATTTAACTTACTCTGCGTGTCTGAAAGTTATGCAGTTGACCGTTTATGACCGGTTTCCTAATGCATGTATTAAATACCCTGACTGCATTTGAAAGGCAGGATCACGAAAATAAGGAAATTATAATCCCACCCACTTAGAATCGCCAAAGCTGTCATATTGACTGCCTTTTACAATACAATGCACCAGAGAAAATATCAATATCAGAGATATCACCTTGAAGCTAGCCACAGAGCTTCGGCAGAAACATTTCAATCAGAAAACTGCAAAGCTGCAGGCTGCAGCAGCTCAACCTGGATTCTATGCTGCACTCACACGCAAGAGAAAACATATGTTACTTTTGTTTTAAATTAAAAACTACTTTCGTTTTTATAGTTTTATATGTACAGTACATATACCTGTTTACACACTAGTTTCTTTTCAAATGTTTATTTTATTGTAGTTTTTCATTTTTTGAAGTAGTGCTTTATATGTGGTAATATTGGAATAAAGTTAACACATTTTTTCGTGCACCTACTGGACTGCACACACTATCCCCTATCTGGCGTAATGCCTCACTATTAACTGGCTCACACCCTTTTGTTTATTCTCCTTGGTCGACACGCAGCACACACATTGAGTGACATCTTTAATAATTCCGGCCTGCGTTCTTTTCAGGATTTGCAAGAACAATACTCTCTTCTGGGCTTCTCTTTCTTTTTATATCTCAGTCTACGCTCATCCCTTCGTGCGTATGGGGTCCCCTAGGGGGGGCCCTTTGTGTCCTTATCCACTGGTAAATCTCTTTTACAGCTCTCCTGCCAATCAAGGGATAGTTTCATTCATATATGATAAACTCTTACCCTTCCAATTACAGTACTGTGCAAAAGTTTTAGGCAGGTGTGAAAAAATGCTGTAAAGTAAGAATGCTTTCAGAAATAGACATGTTAATAGATTATATTTATCAAATAACTAAATACAAAGTGAGTGAACAGAAGAAAAATCTAAATCAAATCCATATTTGGTGTGACCACCCTTTGCCTTCAAAACAGCATCAATTCTTCTAGGTACACTTGCACAAAGTCAGGGATTTTGTAGGCATATAGTCAGGTGTATGATTAAACAATTATACCAAACAGGTGCTAATGATCATCAATTCAATGTATAGGTTGAAACACAATCATTAACTGAAACAGAAACAGCTATGTAGGAGGAATAAAACTGGGTGAGGAACAGCCAAACTCAGCTAACAAGGTGAGGTTGCTGAAGACAGTTTACTGTCAAAAGTCATACACCATGGCAAGACTGAGCACAGCAACAAGACACAAGGTAGTTATACTGCATCAGCAGGGTCTCTCCCAGGCAGAAATTTCAAGGCAGACAGGGGTTTCCAGATGTGCTGTCCAAGCTCTTTTGAAGAAGCACAAAGAAACGGGCAACGTTGAGGACCGTAGACGCAGTGGTCGGCCAAGGAAACTTACTGCAGCAGATGAAAGACACATCATGCTTAGTTCCCTTCGCAATCGGAAGATGTCCAGCAGTGCCATCAGCTCAGAATTGGCAGAAAACAGTGGGACCCTGGTACACCCATCTACTGTCCGGAGAAGTCTGATCAGAAGTGGCCTTCATGGAAGACTTGCGGCCAAAAAGCCATACCTCTGACGTAGAAACAAGGCCAAGCGACTCAACTATGCACGAAAACACAGGAACTGGGGTGCAGAAAAATGGCAGCAGGTGCTCTGGACTGATGAATCAAAATTTGAAATATTTGTCTGTAGCAGAAGGCAGTTTGTTCGCCGAAGGGCTGGAGAGCGGTACACGAATGAGTGTCTGCAGGCAACAGTGAAGCATGGTGGAGGTTCCTTGCAAGTTTGGGGTTGCATTTCTGTAAATGGAGTTGGGGATTTGGTCAGTATTAATGGTCTCCTCAATGCTGAGAAGTACAGGCAGATACTTATCCATCATGCAATACCATCAGGGAGGCATCTGATTGGCCCCAAATTTATTCTGCAGCATGACAACGACCCCAAACATACAGCGAAAGTCATTAAGAACTATCTTCAGCGTAAAGAAGAACAAGGAGTCCTGGAAGTGATGGTATGGCCCCCACAGAGCCCTGATCTCAACATCATCGAGTCTGTCTGGGATTACATGAAGAGAGAGAAACAACTGAGGCTGCCTAAATCCACAGAAGAACTGTGGTTAGTTCTCAAAGATGTTTGGGCCAACCTACCTGCCGAGTTCCTTCAAAAACTGTGTGCAAGTGTGCCTAGAAGAATTTATGCTGTTTTGAAGGCAAAGGGTGGTCACACCAAATATTGATTTGATGTAGATTTTTCTTCTGTTCACTCACTTTGCATTTTGTTAATTGATAAATATAAACTATTAACATGTCTATTTTTGGCACATATTTGCATATGTTTTGGGAGTGCCTGAAAATTGTTAACGTTTGGCAGTTTGTTGTATCCACTATGGACTCTCTAGTGGGGGGTGGTTGTGTCCCTCACTCCTGAGGTACTTTTGCTGGCTGACGACTCTCAGTTAGCATTGCCATTACAATCTAGGAGGCTTTTCCTGGCAGGGAAGACAGCAGCTAAGAAAACTATCCTGAAGGGTTGGGTGGAGCCGTCTATCTCCTTTTCTTCTGTCTGGTTAATCTATTTACATGACATCATTCTTTTGGAAAGATCTACAGCTCGGCTACACTTAGCCACCGCCAACACGATGGCAGCATGGGATACTGCTGCCGATAAAGTGGCACAATTGTTTGAGAAAGATCAAGTGCATATTATGGCATTCAATTAATTAAGGTATATTTTTCCTTGATATTTTAGTTTTAGTAGTATCTTCTTGTAATATTCTTGTTTTTGTCTTGATATTATGTTCTATTTCTGTATTGCTGTAATATTGTTTTATCTGTATTGTCTCCCCCATTTCCCTCTTCCCAAAGGGTGGGGAAAAGAAAGAAAATAATAAAAATAACTGTTAACAAAAGTATGCCAGTAACTGAATACTACACTATTCTCCTACTGCACGTCATTCAACAAATGTTTTGATTAAAATGAATGTAGAGTGGAGAGGGAAATAATAACAAGAGAGAAACCTCATTTCAACACAGAGGAGACAGTTGTATTTCCCTTGCTTTGATTACATCAGTTTCTAAGAGTTGCAGGGCTGAACTCTTTAATATATGTTGCGTTCCGCTCCCCATTGACACTCCAAAAAACGTCACTCACTCTCCCTGAATTTCCTGTCTGGATTAGGATTCTACGGCATCTCTTATTATCCAAAATACCGTTCATACAACCAAAACAAAATGCATTTAAAGGGTACATCAGCACTACATGAAAGATAAAACATAAACTATCCCACCTTGCTGTTCCGAATGTATTTGGTCATTGTATAATAATCCCTATGCGCCCAAACATTTGCATAATGCCACACTGCTATGTCCAAAATCACTGTTCTCAAGCATCTCTTCTGAGCCAAAAAACTTCTGCATGTACCCTCACATGTACTGGCGCATGCCCAATGAAACATTTAACAGTTTAAATTCAAATTTTCCTAAACAACACAGTGTGACTGCACACAGGGAACATCTGAAATAATGCAATAATTCAACATCAGATTGTTTAGAAACTGATAGGGAGATGGAATTGTGGCCGAATTCGACTTTCCCACTCAACGGTGTGTAGACGATTGTGCATGTGTTGTGTTGGAAATGCAAATGAACACCAAATACGAAGGATGAAAAAATGCAATATTTACTTTTTTAGGTTGGATCATCCTCAAAGACCCAATTCCTAAAGGAAATACATTGTTTCCGAATCTCATTTGCTAGTTTATTTGATACGTGTCCATTCTGCAAACATTCCGAATCAGCTGGAGCTGTATCTAAGATTTGGGGATGTATATTGAAATAGCACAGTGCTGCTATAATTGTGGGTAGGTCCCTTCATTAGTTGGAAAGAGAACAACTTTTCACCGCAACCAATTACAGCAGATTATTTTTATTGAATGCAACATTAATCATAATAATACATCAGAATATAACATGTGAAGGAAACATGATGTCTAGTACACAAAACAAAAGCAGGTACAAGTTCCTTCCTTATGGAAAATTAGACGGACCATGTTTGTCACACAGACTTTTCATGTAATGCTCACATTCCCTTTAAGAAACTTAAATAATAATCCTACAGCTCCAGCATTCTAACTAAGATGTATTACTTTTCTTGTTAATTCATAAATATGCTTCTTTTATTTCCTCTGTATTTACTCCTACATTAGCGTGCCCCCTCCCCCCCTCCCCCCCCCCCTCCCATGTTCCTCTGCTTTCTTCCACAGCAATAAAATAATCTAAAACATGCTATTAAACCTGAAGCAATAGTTCAGACGTTGCCATCTTTCAAGATACCTTGCAGGATATTGTAAACATGCGGTTCACAGACCATATAAAATTAACTGAGCGCACCTGCAAACTGCATTGTGAACACAAACTAACTCGGTCTTGAAAAAAATGGAAGAGGACCAAAAAAAAAAGAACTTTAGCTTGCATCTAAACTAACTTGGCACGCAGATGTGTGAACAGCAAGCACATTGATACATTGTTTCAAACTAAACCAACCAGACCAAGTCCGTTTGAAACGGACCCAGTGTGAATGCAGCCTAAGGTTCTTCGAAGTCCATTATAAACAACTGGTACTAGGATTGACTTAAAACAAAATATATATACTTCACTCAATATGAGAAGGATTACAATGAACACCCCCAATATTTAAAGCAAGTCTAATATTCAGATTCCACACCACAACAGTGACTGATGACTTCTAGATGGTTGAGAATCTTTAACTCTGAATCATGGCAGCAATTTGTTTCTGCCATTAATGTATCAGTAAATGTAAAAGCAGGGCCAGCATTTTCAGTTAGTGGAAGGTATATGGAAAAAAAAAAACAATATCATTTTTTGAGCTATATTTATAAATGTATGTATTGTCTAGAGTTAATTAGCACAGTTATTTATATTTTAATTAAATCTATTTGTATTAATAAAAGCAGGATCAAAGGTTTCTGACTAATTTTATATAGTAAAATACCATTCATAAACTTTTTAATTCAATATGTTAATTTACAGTATATAGCTAATTTAATATTTTAAACAATATTTCCCATTGGCTTAATATATGCTATCTATAACAGTGTTTAATTAACATTAAAGAAATACAATCAAATCGTTTAAAAGTAAAATTACTTTTGTTTATTTAAAGGTTACAAAATTATGGAAAGGTTAATTGTATGAGCAAAGGATTTCTAAATATCTAGTTTTACAATATTGGTTAAGAGTATAAAAGTAAAAAAGTATTAACCATATATTTTATTAATTCTACCATATTCCTTCGAATTTAAGACACAGCCCAAATTTCCCACCCTCAAATTTGAGGAAAAAATAAAACATCCAATAAATATGCACTTACAAAGATACAATCTCAATTACGCATATGGAGGCAGTTTGAGGCCGTCTGCTGTCACACTAAGCATTTATGTGCTGCTTCTCATTTCCAGTCATGATTACTCACACCTGTTTTTCTCCCAATTTGTGAACTGTGGTATTACATGGTATGTTGAAAAATACGGGCGTCTGGTCAGCATTTCCGATCTGTACAAGCTGGTACTGTGTTGGAAACACTGAAATTGAAAAGGCTTCTCTTTGAATTCCTCAGGAAGCTAACGGCGCTTTGAAAATGGCTGCCTGTATGTCATGGTCGATTTGAGATAGGGCAGTGACTCTGTGCCTCTCTACCATTTTATCCCTGACTTGTTTCGAAAGCTCCTTGGTCTTCATGGTTGCTTTGTTGGATCACTATGCGAGTTGCAGCTTGAAAGTCTTTATATACCTGAGGGAAATGATCTACAAGTTAAACCACTTTGAGTACACACAGGCTGAAACCATTTCACTTTTTTGTGACCTTTCAAACAAATCATTTGCACCTGAGCTGATTTAGGGCTGCATTAGCAAAGGGGTTGCAACTGAGATTAATCTGTTTGGAGTACGCTCAGGTGCCAACAAAATGTGGGGGTGAATACTTCTGCAAACCACTGTAAGGCTAATATGATCTCTGTGCTCAATCTGTATCTAGTTATTACCTCCTCACGCAGCCCTAGTAACGTCTGCCTGATCCAAAATACTCTCTCCCTGACCCTTCTCGCGCTCCTGTGCAGCTCTTCTGCACTCATTTGCGCTCTTCTCCTGGTTCTATGACACAGTACCACCTCCAAGTTTTGCACACACTGCACTGCCAGTGGTCTGCCTTATTTATGTTGTGATTTAGTAATTACACCGCCTGGTTTCAAAAAGAAGTACTTTTAACACACGTTGAGGCACCTAGTAAAGTTAGCTCCCTTAAGTGAATACTGTATTTTATGATGCAATTTGCATACATTTCCACCCATTAACAGTATTCATTATATTTAAATGACTTGAACACAGTACTTTTTCCACGTGCTAGGTTGCCTGCCACTGATTAGTGAATACAGCAGGTGTACGAAGCATGAACTAAAGGGGCTTACTGCATGCAAAACATGTTACCACTGTATGGTGATGAGGCTCTAAGTATCCTCTTAACCCTTTCAACATTTTTCAGTGGGATGCTCCCCCAGGACCAGGCATTTTTTGGTTGTTGTTGACTTACTTGCTATAAAAATTCACTAAAAATATATTTTTGGAATCTTGGAAATTGCGTCCTTTATAATGTTCCCTGGGGAACATTATAAAGTACTTCAGAAACCATACAAACTTTTAAAAGTATTTTTCATTATATATTCTGCTTAGAGATACATGAATAAAAACATGTTATTCTATGACCCGAGGGACCTTGCAATACTTCCTGAAAGTTTTATTGAATAATATAGATGTTTGAGCAGATTACAAGACATTGTTTCACCTGAGTGATTGTAATGACATAATACACGTTTATTGTTAGGGTCTTTATAAGCAATAATGGACATTACTGTCAATTATTTTCTCAAAATAAATATTTATAAATGAAAGATGAGTTATTCATTCCATTATTCTCAGTAATAAGGAAAAAAAAACATACCTGATACATTTAGTTCATGAAATATGCTTATATCCACTCGTTTCTTGATATTTATAAATGTTATAAGAACACATATATATATATATATATATATATATATATATATATATATATATATATATATATATATATAAACACATGAGACAGAATAACTGTTCTAATATAACTATGTCAAATACATCAGATTTACAGCGTTTGTCCATGCCTTTCTTACAAGTTTCTCTGAAGCAGGTTTTGATATCTTTTCTCTCTGCGCTGCCAAAACTTTCTCCACCCTTTAGACACTAAATGCTCCTCTCAGTTACACACAAAAAAATCTATCAAGAAGTGAACATCAGTCCCTCCCCTATCCAATGACATGTGTTTCAAGCCTGTACTGAAAAGTATGGTGGCCTGTAAGTCATCAAAACAAAGTGTTTTTTTACGTCTCACCCGAAAGACGGAGCACAAGGAGGTTAAGTGACTGGCTCACACAATGAGTCAATAATGTTAACACTACCCCGATCCTTAAAGGGTTAAACTTCCAAGAGGGAAAGTTTTGAATCTTGCAGATTTACTCATATTGCATTGATAATTAAAAATTACATTTTCCTGAAGCTATTTTCAAATAAAAAATGTATCTGCTTATTCCATTCTGACCCTGTTATTAATGTTTGAGTTCTAACCATTTTTTATAATCAGATTTTATTAATTTTCAAAGATTCTTGAAGTATTTTTTATGTATTAAATTCGCAGTGTTCATAAAATTAAGTTCTCAGAAATATAAGCTTAAAAAGCTTTTGCAGTAACCCCATTGACTTGCATTGAAAGTCTCCATCAACACTATCTCCATTGTCCACAAGAGGGCGATGTTTTTAACTATTTGATATATACCAATTCAGCATTTGAAAAATACAACATCTTACCAGTTTTTATTGTCTTAGGTGCCAATTAAGTCCTTTTGAAGCTTGGTGCTCAGTGGGAGGTGACAAATGGTTTGTGTTATTTACAATGAAGATTTTCCACAGACTTCTAGTCTGGCTAGAAATGTAGTCTGCTAGTTCCCCCTTTAGTCAGAGATTTTGTCTTGAAAAACTCCAGTTAGATTTACTTAAATCCTTATATAATCTATACAGCATATTTAAACATTTATAAATTGTAGACTTTTTACACCACAATTGAAATACTAAAAGCATAACTATATAAAAAATATGTTCCCTTACCACTCCTCTGAGGCTTCAATGCTTTCCATTTTAGTTGAAGTCTGCCTTTCAGCACCACCCGTCTCTTCACTCCTGACAGTAAAGTAATGTAGTACAACACTTTATTTTCTCTCAAAAAAGTGCATGCACATTTCAAAACTGTTCACTGTAAACATATCCCATTAAATTTCAGTCAACCCGAAATTTAGTCAATCTGCACACCTCATAATTAAGGTGTGTGTGTGTGTGATATCCCACAATTTTAGATTCACCCCATTTTGCCTAATGCTATCATCACAAAAAAAATGTTTAGACATTTTTAAAAGATGAAGGAAAATAGCCCACAACCATTTCACCATTTAGAAACTGATTTGGTTTGCAATGGGAAGCAGGGACACCCTTTAATTGCAGTGTTTTGTTTTTTGAGACAAACAGAAAAACACACATGCATTATGTTTAGTTGTATTATTGTTAGTGTGTCCTTACTATGTACTGTAAACAATGTTTGCCTGCAAAAAGTAATGGTGTTTCTATAAAACAAAATTGCAGTGCAAGAAAGTTCATAAATCTGGCCCAGAAACCTGTGTTTTACGTAACTTTTGTGGTGCCAGTGATACACACCATGAGCTTTTTTTAGAAAGATCTGAAAACGTATAATCTAGTGTTAACGTTAAATTATACATAAAGGCTTTATGTGAACAAGTAGCATTGTCAAAGTCTGTATACTGCAGTTTATGCCTCTTTCTGTAACCGGCTGTGTTTGTGTCTGAACAGTACAAGAACAAGAGCATAGCAACACTGGTGAACTCAATGTTGTTTAGAACTACAATGCCAACAAGCGTAAGTTCTGGGAAAGTGGCTTCATTTTGTAATCTGGTCCTATTTACTTTACAGTTTTGCTTCATGACATGTTTGTTAGAAATAAAACTGCATTCTGAAAATAATATTTTAATTTATCCCTGAAAGCCGTTACTACCGCCCTGTAGCGAATAAAGATATGGATGAATTAAAATTTCATGTACTTTGGAACAGAACACAAGGTCAAAAGGTAATGTACTTTGGGATACCAAACTACTAACCTAGAGGAAATCTGTTAAGATAAGAAAACAGGCATATAGGAGAATTATTATTATTATTAGTTTATTTAGCAGACGCCTTTATCCAAGGCGACTTACAGAGACTAGGGTGTGTGAACTATGCATCAGCTGCAGAGTCACTTACAACTACACCTCACCCGAAGGACGGAGCACAAGGAGGCAAAGTGACTTGCTCAGGGTCACACAATGAGTCAGTGGCTGAGGTGGGATTTGAACCGGGGACCTCCTGGTTACAAGCCCTTTTCTTTAACCACTGGACCACACAGCCTCCATAACAGTGATAGACTTATAACAGTGAGAGCATAGCAACAGCTGTATTAGATCTAATGGGAGAATACACAGTTTAGGTTAGACAGCCAATTAATTTAGAACACATACATTTGGTTTTGTCAGTCTAAGAAGGAAGTATAGCAGTAATACAGTGAGCAATTCAGGGAACACAACTCCAGCCCTGCCTGAGAGAACGCTCCCGACGTACAGGTAGATCAGTCCAACACTTATCGTATAACTCATATTTTTTGTCTAAAGAAATATTTGCAATAATAATAATGCAATGATGGAATGAATGTTATTAAATAAACTGTGTCATTTGATTTGATTTACCTAAAGAAATTGTCATTATTATTATTATTATTACATATTTATGACAAATGCATTTAATAAGCCCTGCAACATTCTATAAATTGTCATCCTCAGATGTGAAACGGGGGAAATCTGGGGATTTTACTGGGAACCACTGTCAGAACAATTTAATTGACTATAATATTAACAATGACAAAATGTAAGTTTACTGTGAAAGACAATAACATGCATTGATCAAAGAGATAGAGGCCTTGTGAAATAAATAGGCACTTTACGTGCGGAAACAGGCTATTGGCTAGATTGATGTGGTTTTCTGACAAGTAAAGAATACATGTTTAGTTAGCCCATCGTTGTACTGAATTGTGGAACAAATAGAGGTTGCATTTCTTGTGTACAGTAGAAGATAAGTAGGAACATTATTAATCTAGAGTCTATTCTGATTAATTCACAATGATCCAATGAGGTTGCCGTAATAGGGACCTGCTAGTAAATGCAAAACATGGAGGATATTACACATACCGAGGTACTGAAAAAAGAAAAAGTTCAGGGATAAAAAATGAACCGGGCGATCATAACGCAGGCATTATGAGTTGCCAAAAATATTTTTAAAACGTCCTGAACAAATAAAGAAAAATTACAAAGATTTAAAATCATGCAATTCTGCCCTCAAAGAACTTGGGGACAAACATTAAATAGTACTGGGTACAAATGTGTAAATTAAAATAAGCCTATGCGTACAAAATGTAATACATAGCCTATTGTGCCGCATAGTCATGGACAGAGAAAATGCTCTTGTCTCAATAGTTTGAATTCACAAGAAAAAAAGGAAAAAAAAAGCATGACCTTATTTGGGCAGGGAGAACAAGGCTGTTTAAACACAGGCTCATTTGAACAACATGTTTAAAATATGTTAGAAGCTACGGCAAAATGTTACAAGAAAAATGTTTTATTTTCTGTTAATAGAGCAACGGTTAGCTGAACACACTGTTACAGACAGAGAAGGGTGGAGCTAGCATGCAGCAGGCAGCAGCAAAGACAGAGAGAACTGCTGTTTGAAAGCGGACTACACTACTCATAGGAAAAACTTTTACACAAAGGGAAAAAGAGAATTTTACATTCTCAACTAAAGGTTGGTACAATGTTATTATTATTATTATTATTGTTATTTACTTCTTAGCAGACGCCCTTACCCAGGGCGACTTACAGCTGTACACAAAAAATACATATCAAGAATTACAGTACAATTAAGAGCAAGAAACAAAATACAATGACTTCAGTCCTAATAAGTGCAAAATTAAATGTTCTTGGAGATCTATAAATCTATAACAAGATATATACCTGGGAATATTTTATAAAAGTATTTTCGCGACTAAATGTTAACGCTGGAATTAAGTGTTTGTTTGTGTGTGAATCTATGTTTTCAGAGAAGCTTCTTATTAATAACTTAAATTATTTGAAAGATTTGGATAGAAAAGAAAGTGCACGTAATACCATCAAAGTTAAAAAAAGTTTTTGAAGGCTTCTGAATACATCTCTAGAGAATAATATGATATATAAAAAATGTGTATCGTGTTAATTTAAGGAAAACTTAAATATGTTGTTGAAGTTTACTGGTAATTCTCTAATGATTATAAGTGAAGTCAAACATGGTTTTATTTTAATTCTGTTTTCCAAATTTGATAAAAAACTTTAAATTTCAAATTGGTAATATTGATTGGAACAGTAATGAAAGCAAGGATTTTTTTTTATTGCAAACATTTTTATTTTAATGGTTAGACTATCGTTAAAGTATATATTACACCAAAAAAAACTTTATTTTTGTCAAAGGAATTTAACAGAGATGTTATGTTGACTGAGTGAAGGTTCAAAAAAATACCGAAGCTATCAAATCACCTAGAGTTTAAAGCAACTACAATACAGGCGTAGTACATGCAATAACAATCTTTTACAGTATATTTATACTGAATTGATTTAATTTAATTTGTTGTTTTGTTACAAAACAATAGCAACAATAACAAACAATAGAAAAAAATATTGCTTGACAAAACAATTTCTTCTCTTATAATACAGAATATTATTGTTAAACCTGTTGGTTTCCTACCTTCAGCTGTATTGACAACTGAAGTGCAGTTTTTTTTTTTTTAACTGTTTTTGAAATTTTACGGATAATTCCTGTCTACAAGAATGACGATGCCCAAAAGGAGTTAAAATGATCTTCTTTTCTATCTCTTTACTTTGGTTTTAAAATCTAAAGTTATTTTATTAAGAGAAACAAGACTCAAAAGGGGGGGGGTGTCTTGGAGATATCTTCTTATTACATTGAGCACCTGTTTCATCTAATAAAAACAGACTAACATTAATGTTGCCCATTTACAAAAACATTTATAAAAACAACAATCGTGATGCTATTAAAAGGGGAAATTCATCTAAAATCACATGAAAACAAAGTAAACATATTATGAGCAAATTTTGCTTTGTAATAAATAGCAATTTAAGTCTGGGCAATAACGCTCTTTCTTGTGAATAGAGAACATTCATCAAAGATAAAAGAAAATAAGACAATTCTAGGTATGGGTTTCAAAAATAACTCAACAACAACAACAATAATAATATGTGCTTAAGTCACAGAGAAGGAATAAGTCATGGACAGAATTACACATACATTTCATAGGTACCTTGGACTTAAACTAGCAAAAGAATACAGTGCTTGAGTTTTATTTAAAAAAAAAAAAAAAAAAAAAAAAAAAAAGAAACAGGATGGAAAAGGCTTTCCAATGAAGAATGAAAACATTTAGAAATTCTTACTGAACAAGTTTCACTTGATGGAATTCTCTGTCAATAATAAGAGAGATAGGCAAACAGGGGGAGTTAGGATAAATGGTACCATATTAATCAGCTTAAACCCTACAAGGGAACTGGAAAAGATAAATAAACTGTGTAAGATCGCAGATACTTGATATTTTACAGGTGAGCTGACGCAATGGAGAAGTACCTGAAGGGCGTCTACCTCCTGACACCGCTAACAAACTCCCATACTGAGGAAAAAAACAAACAGCCAAGCCTCAACCTCAAGAAAGGACCAGACTGGTAATAACTACAGACCCTCAGATTCTGGTGCAAAATGTACATTTTACTTACATCCTAGTAAACAATGATGGGAATATCACTTGCGTGGCCATAGCCCATTCACCAGTGGAAGGAAAAAAGAAGAGGAGTATTGTCAGAGCTATAACAGGACTGTTTGGGTCGGGTAACACTATATAATTCATATCATATAGAAGAAACTAAAAACTATACGACACGGATGAAACAAACAGTAGGAGAAAATAAGAAAAATAATTTGGATTCAAACATGAAAGGTAACAACTCGCTACCATAGACAACATACATACACTGGCAGAGGTAATTAAGGGTTAATAGTAGATGGAAACGGGAAAGCTGCATGTAGACTAATCTGGTTTGTTGTGAAAAATCTCCATTTGGATGTTACCTGTAATGTGGTGAGCAAAGTGTTCTCAACCTGTCTAACCTTAGGAAAAGAAAATGAAACAAAGGTCAAATGGTAGACTATGCATACAAAGGTAAAGGTGAATATTGTGCAACAACCAATGAAGGGCAATACAAAACGAGGGTTTCACCCCTGAAATGGATGCAACTATAGGTTTGGTAATCCCACATGTTCCAGGACATGTGTATGTTAACAACTGATAAGTTTGATTTTGACTTTTCAAAGATCCACTCTCAAAGCTCACTGAAGGAATACCATTAAGACCAAAATACAGACGTGCTCAAATTTGTTGGTACCCCTCCACAAAAAACGAAGAATGCACAATTTTCTCTGAAATAACTTGAAACTGACAAAAGTAATTGGCATCCACCATTGTTTATTCCATATTTAATAGAAATCAGACTTTGCTTTTGATTTTTTATTCAACATAATATTGTAAATAATAAAACAAATGAAAATGGCATGGACAAAAATGATGGGACCGCTAACCTAATATTTTGTTGCACAACCTTTAGAGGCAATCACTGCAATCAAACATTTTCTGTAGCTCTCAATGAGACTTCTGCACCTGTTAACAGGTAGTTCGGCCCACTCTTCCTGAGCAAACTGCTCCAGCTGTCTCAGATTTGATGGGTGCCTTCTCCAGACTGCAAGTTTCAGCTCTTTCCATAAATGTTCGATAGGATTCAGATCAGGACTCATAGAAGGCCACTTCAGAATAGTCGAATGTTTTGTTCTTATCCATTCTTGGGTGCTTTTAGCTGTGTGTTTTGGGTCATTATCCTGTTGGACGACCCATGACCTGCAACTGAGACAGAGCTTTCTGACACTGGGTAGTACGTTTCGCTCCAGAATGCCTTGATAGTCTTGAGATTTCATTGTGCCCTGCACAGATTCAAGGCACCCTGTGCCAGGCGCAGCAAAGCAGCCCCAAAACATAACCGAGCCTCCTCCATGTTTCACTGTAGGTATGGTGTTCTTTTCTTTGAAAGCTTCATTTTTTCGTCTGTGAACATAGAGCTGATGTGACTTGCCAAAAAGCTCCAGTTTTGACTCATCTGTCCAAAGGACATTCTCCCAGAAGGATTGTGGCTTGTCAATATGCATTTTAGCAAATTCCAGTCTGGCTTTTTTATGTTTTTCTGTCAAAAGTGGAGTCCTCCTGGGTCTTCTTCCATGGAGCCCACTTTCGCTCAAAAAGTGACGGATGGTGCGATCAGAAACTGACGTACCTTCACCTTGGAGTTCAGCTTGTATCTCTTTGGCAGTTATCCTTGGTTCTTTTTCTACCATTCGCACTATCCTTCTGTTCACTCTGGGGTCGATTTCCCTCTTGCAGCTGCGCCCAGGGAGGTTGGCTACAGTTCCATGGACCTTAAACTTCTTAATAATATTTGCAACTGTTGTCACAGGAACATCAAGCTGCTTGGAGATGGTCTTGTAGCCTTTACCTTTACCATGCTTGTCTATTATTTTCTTTCTGATCTCCTCAGACAACTCTCTCCTTTGCTTTCTCTGGTCCATGTTCAGTGTGGTGCACACAATGATACCAAACAGCACAGTGACTACTTTTCTCCATTTAAATAGGCTGAATGACTGATTACAAGATTGGAGACATGTGTGATACTAATTAAAGAAACTAATTAGTTTGAAATATCACTATAATCCAATTATTTATTATCTTTTCTAAGGGGTACCAACAAATGTGTCCAGGCCATTTTAGAATATCTTTGTAGAATAAGCAATAATTCATCTCTTTTCACAGCTTCTTTGCTTTATTCTATGACATACCAAAGGCATGCAAGTATACATGATAAAATAGCTTTTAATTTCATCACTTTTCAGGAGGAATGAAGCATTATTTCAATGAGCTGTAAGGGTACCAACAAATTTGAGCACGTCTGTACATTTGGTGCAAATTAAAAGGGAAATAGTAAAACAGAAAATGAAAAAAGTTCAATGAAAGTGATGTAGAAGAAAACCTATTGGGATTTGTGTTTGTGACAGAGAGCGAATGAATCCTAGTCAACAATCTCCCTCCTGACCTGAAAGGGCACTGTATAACAGGAACAGTGTGCCCTGGACTGGATGGTTTCGGGGCTGAACCCTAGGGGTTTAACTGAGTGATACACATTGGTGTGTAGAGCCAGTTATTATTATTTACCAGCAAATAAAGAGCTGTTTAACTGTGAACTGTGTTGTTTCAAATCAGTCCTGAGCACTGCATCACCTCTACATCTGCGCACTACAAACCACTTTGGCACACGTGGTGTCAGAACACAGGATTATGGACGTCACAGCACTATCCACGTTGTTGCAAGCGTTAGATTATAAACGGGAGGCTGCGGAGAGACAGAGTCAGCAGCAGGGAAGCACCCCACATACCAGCATGACCTGTGATGGCGCCCCCTAAAGTGAGGGTGCAGAAAATGACGGCGGAGGATAACCCGGAGGGATACCTGGTCACCTTCGAGCGACTGAGTACCACCGCGTTATGGCCTAGAAAATACTGGGCTAGCCAGCTAGGCCCCTGTTTAATCAGGGAGGCCGAAGCAGCCTACCAGGCCATAACCGATGAAGAGGCCGGCCAATATGACCTGGTCAATCAGGCCATCCTCCGGTGACTCAACATTACAGGGCAAACGCATCGGGTACGATTCAGGGAGTACCAGAGGACACAGGAGACCCACCCCAGGGTGGTTGCCCAGCAATTGTGAGACCACATGGTGCACTGGCTTAGCCCCCTCAGGGAAACGGGGGTACAAATGGGCAAAGCCATTGCACTGGAAAAATTCTGCCATGTGGTCGGCGCCAAGACCCAGGTGCGGATACGGTGCCACAATCCGGCCACCCTGGAAGCCGCAATCAAACTGGCAGAAGACTATGAGGACTCCCTGATCTCCTTGAAGACCAGCCTACTGACCTCTCCCTCACCACCGAGCAGCAGGGGACTGGCTCCACCTCCATCATAACCCCTCTTGCGCTGGAATCCAGACCTCCCAGACCACCGACCCCAATGGGCAGCCTAACCTCCCTACCATGGAGGTGACAGCTGGTCCCCAGCTGGGGTAGATTCAATGCCCCTGACCCGCTGCCTTATCAGCAGCGGGACTGATATGTAACCCCAGTGCCTTCTGCCCCTCCTATCTGTTCCAGGTGCCACCAATCAGGACATATCGCCCAGTTGTGCTCTTCAGCAATGAAGTGCAACGTGGCAACATGTTTTCTGGCATCGGAAGTGGGTAAAGATGGGGAAATGGTCGGGTGGGACCTTGTATTGCTGATGTGGTTGTCGGTAAAGTGAGTACCCATGCATTAGTGGTGTGAGCAGACGTTAATTCGGAATCCTCTCTTGGGCGGTGTGTCGTGGCAGCCACAAGGTCAGGTGGCGATCTCCTGTATACATGGAGACACGGCGACATACCCCATACTACAAGCATATATAAATCGGTAAGATCGATGCAGCGTCACCTCGTAGTGGGGGTGGTGGAAAGGCTACCAGAGTATAAACAATTAATTAAAAAGGCAGTCCCGACTGTACACATAAACATGGCAGACAAACAAGGGGAAATGAGGGAAAAGCTGACTTGTTTTCTTCCCTTTTTCGTCCTAAAAAAACCAAGAAAGATAGACGGATCGAAAAATGGGAAGGTGCATCAATGAGACGAGGCTGGGGTCTGGTGGGAGAAAGGTCAGCTGGTATCAAACGGCAATCAAAGGGAGTCGGTACGCAGTATGACCGAGAGGGCGAGGTTACTGGGCCATCCAGGGCAGATGTTACTCCGGCCCCTCTCAATATAGCGGAACTAAAGCGCAGACCTAGTGTGGGACCAACACAATGACCCCACACTGGTGCACACTTGGGGACAGGTCCGGTCTATTGAAGGTAAGGATGTTGAAGGCGCTGGGGTGCTAGTATATTCATACTTCATTACTTACCCTTTGCGGTCCTATGTCGGACCAGGTCTGACATTACAATTTTCCCTTTCCGGTCTGATGAAAGACTAGTCGTTTTTTCTCCGGAAAAAGCTGAGAAAACCTTTCAATGGCCGAGTGAGACCAATAGGAGCTGAGACAAGCCAAATAAAAAAAAGGGGGTGGATCTGAGCAATACACACAGTCCCTGCACCACAGACCTAACACAGACATAAACAAACAGGCTAGCTGCTTCTGCATCCAGCGCTCAAAGAATATCACAGCTTTTTGAGATGTTATAGTAATAAAATAATGACTTGGATCGCATCATTGAGGAATTTGGTGATAAAATGAGTGATTAGGAGATGATTTATCAGTATGCACGACTATGAAGAGGTATGTGATAAATAGAGCGAACAAGGGGTGGGGCAGGGCTGGAGATGCGATACTGGGTGTCCTGTTGATATGCAGTACCTTTTAAACCTGTTTTACTTTGAATAAAATTACTTTTAAACAGCATGTGTAAAATAAACAGTGCGTGTGAAAATAAATTGGACCCGACGCACCTGACAGGCACTAAATAAATGGACCGCTAAGGGTTAAGGGGCAATTATTATATGGGGTGAACCCTGCCATGGGCACAGGACAGCCTGTAACACAATTGATGGTTCCCCAGTTTTATCAGCCCGAGGTCATGAGGCTTGCGCATGATATCCCTTTTTCGGGACACCTGGGAGCTGATAAAACTAGGGAACGCATATTGGCATGATTTTATTGGGTAGGACTTCATAATAAGTGTCGAGATATGTAGCCACATGCCCAGACTGCCAGCGAGTAGCGCCGGGTCGAGTATGCCCCACCCTTTTGGTCCCAATGCCAATAATTTCCACTCCCTTTGAACGCATTGCAATGGACATTGTAGGTCCTTTGCTACCTTCTGATTCCGGGTATACACATATATTAGTAGTGGTAGATTATGCAACGTGATACCCGGAGACAGTTCCATTGAGGTCTACTAGTGCAGCTGCAGCCAAGGAATTAGTGCAGATTATGTCTAGAGTGATATCCCCAAAGAGATATTGACTGATCATGGAACTAACTTCTTCTCTCAAACATTACAGCAAGTACATAAAATATTAAAAATACGTCCCATCCGGACATCTGTTTATCATCCACAGACGGACGGTTTGGTGGAACGTTTTAATCAGACCCTAAAGCAGATGCTGAGACGGTTTGTAAACCAAGAGCAAAAACATTGGGCATCGCTTCTTCCCTACTTTTTGCAGTGAGAGAGGTGCCGCAGAGTTCGACAGGGTTCTCCCCCTTCGAGCTCTTGTATGTCCGACAGCCTCGCGGCATCCTCGATCTGTCGAGAGAGGGGTGGGACAAGCACAAAGGCTCGTCCAAAAATATAGTGCAGCATGTGCTCCTACTCAGAGATCGCCTGGATTTGGTTGGTCGTTTGGACATTTGCTGTATAACAGGAACAGTGTGCCCCAGACTGGATGGTTTGGCAGTTAATTCCAGGGTCAGTTGGAAGTTGGCCATCCAGAAAGCGGGCGGAGTCACAATACCAGAAGTCATTGCCTTTATGTGGTAGGCGATGTGTCAGTCATGGATTGGAGGACATGTGATTGCACTCGCTACTGAAAGGACCAGTAAAGGATTACTGTGTAACGAAAAAAAAACTTGAGTTTTTGTGTGTTGCTCTGCCTGTCTATTTAACTGTTATATTTGTCATTATAGAAGGCAAAACTCCAGGAGCTATAGCTAAACAGCCAGCAATTAAACCTGGACTACACTTCACCGTTGTGCACGTATAACCCTGTAAATCACCACTTTCACTAAGAGCACTCAATCTGGACTTGTGACCGTGTTGTGTTTGTGTGTGTCTTGTTTACTGTCTTATTATTTCGGGACTGAACCCCGTGGTTTAACTAAGCGATACACATTGGTGTCTAGAGCCAGTTATTCTTATTTACCAGCAAAAAAGAACTGTTTAACCGTGAACTGTGTTTTTTCAAATCATTCCTGAGCACTGCATCACCTCTACACCTGCGCACTGCAAACCACTTTGCCACAGGGTTTTAGTTGGATTGATTTAAATTGTTGACTTACGTTTTGCTACTTAAAATGCCTCGTGATTAGTTATTATAAGGATGTTATGGCAATTAAAAGGGAAGGGTCTTTGCACATGTAATGTGGTATACTGATGCTACACTTTAGAGCTAGTAGCTAGTAATGCAATGTTATACCCTAACATAAGAGCGTAGCATAGAAATTGATTTTAGATAAAGAAACATAATGCACTACCTAACCTGGTGTTATTGGCACCAACATGACGTGGTGGACTTTTGATAAAATCAGAGCTGTTCCACCAGTACACACAGCCACACATTGCACATGCAATTATGGAATTGTTGGAAAGGCTTGGATGCAAGTCCCATCCCATGTAAAACAAAATATAGGATGCAGTACACTTAACATTTAAAATAGAAAATTCTGCCAATTTTTTTGTCGTTAAGCTTTAATAGGTCATCTTAAGAACAATACAGTGAGGAATATGCAAAAATTATTAATTTATTTATGAAATATAGGTGAAAACATTAGTCGATGTAGTAGCCACTAGAGGCCGCTAGAGGGTGCAAAATAACTTATCACTTAACTCTCACAAAATTCTACTAAATTGCTCATCCTCTACCTATATTATATTAAAATAATAAAATAAGGAAAAATAAAGTTATTTACAAAAATATAGTAAAACACAATGCAGCTGTACCGTTATAATTAGGCTTGCTACTTTTTGATTGTAATCGGTAAAGCTCGTTAAACGTCGAATTCCCCAAAAATATGAGTTTGACTGAAATGAATTTATATAGGATAAACGTCGGTTAAACCACTCGCTATTTTTTATTTTCTTACCAAATATAATAATTTAAGAAATCATCTCGTCTGTGTAGTTGTTATACTTGCTGTCTGTCCAGTCTCCGTTCCGCTCTGAATGGCTAGGGGTCGCTGTCAGTCAAATCAATGGTTCCTTAATAGGCTAGTTAGTTTCACCGTCAGTCATTTCATCCTGTCCTGACAGATCTCGTTGGCTGAAGCAGTGCTAGAATGCTCTCATTCGTTAAATGACTGCCAATCATCAGACTGACTGTGCACTTTCATTTGCCAGCTACAGCGCCTGTCATTCAAAACACCTACTTTGAAATTAGCAGGTTATGGTGTAGGTAAGCGTTTGCTATTATAGGATATATACGGTGACAGTTTTTAGTTTGATTTGAAAATGGGGCGCATGAGGAAAACACTTAATGAGTATTGTGCACAATACCCTGATTGATGGCAGAAGGCAGGACGAAGCGGGCCAGTCTGCCTTGCCTCCAGTGGTCCAGTTGTGCTTAAGGAAAGGGACGGAGCTCAGAATAAGTCCAAGTTAGTTCTGCTCAAATCTCTAATGTTTTGTTCTGTGCATATTGTTTTTACTTGTAAATGTATGCTATAAAAGTCTGTGTAATACACTTTATATGCTGCGTTTTCTACGGTTTATTTGAGACATTTTTTTTTAATTTGTAGGATCTATATCTATAGAAGGTATAGCTTCGCTGTGACCAAACAGTATTTCAATTAGAATTTTTGTTGCATGTCGAACATGATAAAGGGGTTTCTCTAAATGAGACATTTCTTTATGGCAGTTTTTAACCATAAAGGTCGATTTCACCCATGCTCTGCTTGTATTGAAAAATAAAGATAGAAAAAAAACGGTAAATTCTTTCAAAAATAAACGTTGATATTAATCGTCGATTTGGCACAAAAATAAAAATCAAATAGTAGTGAGCTTAGTTATAATACATACAACTACGGCTCTCGTTGCGCTCGTGCAGCTTATTTTTTTATTCTTTATCCAAAAACTAGAAAACTTCAACAGAACTAATTGAACTAAACGCCATGTTACTCCTTCATTCACCTTACCTTATTTAAAATTACTAACATCACCATTTATTAGTGAACGCCACATCATATGCGGCTTACACTTAACCCTTAAACTTAATCCCTAAACCTAACCTCTACCCTTACCCCTAAACTTAAACTCTACCCCTAAACCTAACCCTACCCTCTACACCTACCCTTAAACCTAACCCTAACCTCTACCCCTACACCTAAACCTAATCTACCCCTATCCCTAAACCTAACCCTAAACCTAACCTCTACACCTACCCTTAAACCTAACCCTAACCTCTACCCCTACCCCTAAACCTAACCTCTACACCTAAACCTAACCTCTACCCCTACCCTAAACCTAATCTTAACCTCTACACCTACACCTAAACCTAACCTCTACCCCGAAACCTAACCCTAAACCCAATCAATAAAACTAACTGTCTATCAAACTAACTCTGTTACTATTTTTTCAACACCATTTGTTTTGCACCCACTAGCGGTCTCTAGTGGCTACTACATCCGACACTCACCGCCCTGAACTGAAAGGTAATACGCAGTAATGTTTTCACCTATATTTCATAAATAAATTCATCATTTTTGTATTTTCCTCACTTTATTGTTCTTAACATACCTATTAAAGCTTAACGACAAAACATTTGGCAACATTTTCTATTTCTGAGTGTGTGAGTAAAGTGTACCGTAACCCAAAATATAAACTACAGCCTTGCTTGCGCCTATGTGGATATTAAAACGGGACCTATTGCGGTGGTAAACTGTGATTTTAGCCAATGTAAATCTCTGACATAAACAAAAGACAAAAATGTAAACAAAAGCACACTATGTACTTACCTGTAAATGTGGAGGGGTGGTGATGCAGGTTGAAATATGTAAGAGAAAGGAAAAAAGAAAATGGTTAGTAATTTAAAAAGAACTGTACTGAATGCTGAAAGCCGTTCCCTTTGAAAAGGTGCATGTTTTCAGAGCGATGCGCTAACAGTATTTCGGTACCTGAAGTGGATATAAAGGAAAACAGAGATTTACAACATTTTTAAAAGAAAAGAAAATGACTTACCTTGTGTTTGTAAAAGTTTGTTAATGTCGATTACTGCTGCCTCTGTGTTACCGTAAGTCCTGTATAGAGGGCGCAAGTGTAATTAGTTTACCGTATGTCTTCTTATAGAAGGCAGGCGGGCCATCAAGTTGACTAAAATGCAGATTAGAAATTCTTCAAATCTTTACTAACTTAATCCTGATTGCAGCATACCAAACCGATGGTCCTGGTAATTGGTTTAACTGATCGGAACAAGTGGAACAGGTTAGACTGATAATGAGGATTAACCTACAGCTATGGCCAAATGTTGTGCATCACCTTATAGAATTAACACATTTTGCTTCATAAAGTCAAATGAATCCTACTAAATAATGTAACGTTAATAAATTAAATTACATACAGCTTTGTAGTCTTCCATATACTTAATGAAAAACTGACACAAATTGAAAACTGTGACATTTCAAAACATGAAATCTGTCTATTATGACTTCCGGTAGGCATAATTTTGTAGTTTCTTTGATTACATGATGTTAAATAAAATATCTAAATTATGTTCATATATATATATATATATATATATATATATATATATATATATATATATATATATATACATAGATAGATAGAAATTGTTAGGATGTGCCAAGTGGCCAAAGATGGAATTGCAGGGAAGCACACGGACAACAGAAGATTCGCTGCAAACTTTCTTTTTTTCCTTTTTATTTTTTAAATGGTCTAAGCACTGAACTGAACTGAACAAAAGCATATCAAAAGAAATTTTCAAAGAAAAATAAATAACTTTTTACAAAAAAATATATAACTCTTTAAAAAAACTCCTAAATGCAGGATGATGAAACTGTTTTTAGCAGTAAACCAGCAAAGAGATATATTGGTCTATCTAGCCAGGACACTCATGCAGCACCCATCTCTCTCTAAACCCTTCTCTCCTTACTCTAGCACAGCCTCCCTTTTATACTCAGGCTGAAATCACTCCTCCCCTTAGAAGAAACCAAAAATCTAACTTTATTAACTTTAAAACCCATTTACATATAATTAACTACTATTATATAACTATATCACCAAGTTATATAAAATCACTAGGTTTTATATTAATTCCACCTTGAATTATTTTAATATAAAATGTATAATTTTATTTTTGTATAAATCACAACACCCCTCACTTTAATCCTGGCATGCAAGCAGGCTTTACGGTAGAAACGAGGTATGATCTGCCCCTCACAAACATAGCGCCTCATTGTACTGCTCGACTCACACAAACATGGCGCCGTCCATGCACCACACTGATGCTAACAAACGCCATTTACAAATAAACAAACTTGTAAGTATTTGCTTTTAATCTCCAATTTAAAATTTAGTTGTACTGGTATAGAGAATTTAGGTTAGTGAATAACAAACTACGCACTTCCCTGCGAATGTGCACCTTCACAGGGAAACACGCACTGAGCATTCAGCACCACTTAACGTAACTTTATTTTTGTTTGTCTTTCTTTTTTTCCTATCCTGGAATCCACCCGCGGTCACCTACAACCCCACAGGCAAGTCAGTACTTTATTTATATGCTTTATGCAATTGCAAATGTAAAACTATGCATTTAAATAAAACATAGTATTCAGTATTATTTCCGTTCTTAAGAAACAGTCCCGCTTTACTCCGTGATTCCTTTAAAACACGTTTACTTGTTAAGTGTTTTATTTTTATTTTTATAAGGGATGGAACGTGAACCATCACAGATAGATATAGGTTTTTTTTACTATTATGTCTCAATCCTAAAATTCTAGGTGATGCAAACTTTTGGCCATAGCTGTACCCTTCTTTTGCTAATCCAATATGTGGAATTCAGTGTCATATAAAGGGATACCTGTACCAAAAGAAAGACACATTTTAAATACATCAGTGTGATTCACACAAACATAAGTAAAAATAAATGTCTTGTCTTTTTGTGTACTTTTCAAACTGACATATCATACATTTTAAGCTGCCGACATTGCTGCATAGGCACAGGCAAGTTTAATTGTGTGATAATGGACCATTAGTTGTTTATAATTAAAGCATATTAACTGAAATGTTATTCTGTTTAACTGAAAACAGTATCAAAGGTACATGCATAAACATTATTTTAAATAGAGGGCCTATATATATATATATGTGTGTGTATGTATATATATATATATATATAACCTTATTGCGCAATACTTTATTTTGCTCGAATGTGAAGGTGGCTGTGTGGTCCAGTGTCATAGGAGGCTGTGTGGTCCAGTGGTTAAAGAAACCGGCTTGTAACCAGAAGGTCCCCGGTTCAAATCCCACCTCAGCCACTGACTCATTTTCTGACCCTGAGCAAGTCACTTATTATTTATTTATTTCTTAGCAGACGCCCTTATCCAGGGCGATTTACAATTGTAAGCAAAAACATTTCAAGCGTTACAATACAAGTAATACAATAAGAGCAAGAAATACAATAACTTTTGTTCAAGTAAAGTACAAGTTTGACAAACCACAATTCAATAATACAGCAGGTAATAGTGATAGTTACATCAGGATATGATTAAATAGTGATAGTTACATCAGGATGTGATTAAATACAAAGTACTACAGGTTAAACACTTGGTAGATTACAGTATTCTGAAGTACAGGATTAAATGCAGTAAAATAGGGGGCTGATAAGAGCAAAATAAAGCACATTTACATGAAGGGTGATTGTGTCCCAGGATACAAACAGAGGAGTTCTACAGGTGCTCTTTGAAGAGGTGGGTCTTAAGGAGGCGCCGGAATGTGGTCAGGGACTGGGCAGTCCTGACATCTGTAGGAAGGTCATTCCACCACTGCGGAGCAAGGGTGGAGAAGGAGCGGGCTTTGGAGGCAGGGGAGCGTAGCGGTGGTAGAGCTAGTCTTCTAGTGCAGGCGGAGCGGAGAGGTCGAGTGGGGGTGTAGGGAGAGATGAGGGTCTGGAGGTAGCTGGGTGCAGACTGGTCAAGGCATCTGTAGGCTAGTACAAGAGTCTTGAACTGGATGCGAGCGGTGATCGGGAGCCAGTGGAGCGAGCGGAGTAGTGGAGTAGCGTGGGCGAAGCGAGGCAGAGAGAACACCAGGCGGGCAGCAGAGTTCTGGATGAGCTGGAGCGGACGGGTGGCGGACGCAGTGAGGCCAGCCAGGAGGGAGTTGCAGTAGTCTAGGCGGGAGAGTACCAGGGCCTGGACCAGGAGCTGGGTTGCATAGTTGGTGAGGAAGGGTCGGATTCTTCGGATGTTGCTCAGGAAGAATCGTCAAGTGCGCGCCAGAGTGGAGATGTGCTGGGAATAAGAGAGGCAGGGGTCCAGGGTGACTCCAAGGTTCTTAGCGGAGGAAGAGGGAGAGAGTGTGGTAGATTCCAGAGGAACAGAGATAGAGAGATCAGAGGAGGGGGAGGAGGAGGGAAAGAAAAGGAGGTCAGATTTAGAGAGGTTGAGTTTGAGGTGATGCGAGTGCATCCAGGAGGAAATAGCAGACAGACAGGTAGAGATACGGGAGGAGATGGTGGAGTCAGAGGTGGGGAAGGAGAGGAAAATCTGAGCATCATCAGCATAGAAATGATATGAGAAACCATAGGATGCGATGAGGGGGCCCAGGGAGCGGGTGTAGAGAGAGAACAGGAGAGGACCCAAGACTGACCCTTGGGGGACTCCAGTTAAGAGAGGGTGAGGTGTGGAGGTTGCTCCACGCCAGGTTACCTGGTAAGTGCGGTTGGAGAGGTAGGAGGAGAACCAGGCCAGAGCAGTGCCAGAGATCCCCAGGTCAGCAAGAGATGATAGTAGAATAGAGTGATCAACAGTGTCAAAGGCAGCAGAGAGGTCGAGGAGAATTAGGACAGAGGAGACAGAGGCAGCTCGGGCACATTTAAGTGAGTTGGTGACAGACAGGAGGGCGGTTTCAGTGGAGTGAGCAGAGCGGAAGCCGGATTGGAGAGGGTCAAGCAGAGAGTGGTTGGACAGGAAAGCAGAGAGCTGGCGGTGTACAGTCCGCTCGAGGGTTTTGGAGAGGAAGGGTAGGAGGGAGACAGGACGGTAGCTCTGGAGGGAGGTGGGGTCGAGGGTAGGTTTTTTGAGGAGGGGAGTGATCGAGGCTTTTTTGAAGGCAGAGGGGAAGATACCAGAAAGTAGAGAGGTGTTGAGGAGGGAGGAGATGAAGGGGAGTAGAGCAGGAGCAGCAGCTTGAAAGAGGTGAGTGGGGAGGGGGTCCAAGGCACACGTGGTGGGTTTGTGACCCTGGAGCAGGGAGGAGAGGTCAGAGTCTAAGAGGGGCAAGAAGGTGGAGAAGGAGGGTGAGTTAGTAGGGGTTGTGCTCCGTCTTTCGGGTGAGATGTAATTGTAAGTGACTCTGCAACTGATGCATAGTTCACATACCCTAGTCTCTGTAAGTCGCCTTGGATAAAGGCGTATGCTAAATAAACAAATAATAATAATAAAAGGTGTGAGAGGGGAGGGATTTGGATTGAGATGCATGCGGGAGCCTGTAGGGGGTTCGTATTCTCCGTGTATTCCCACGCTGTCAGGCAATGTTTTGTTGACAGGACTCAGCTGTGAGGAAATCAGCTGATGTTCTGTCATTGGCTGGGGGGTGGGACTACATAGGGTGAATGAATGAATAAAAAGGCACTGTTTTGTATCCTCTCTGGCTCATACAGGAAACATAGTGGAGTGTGACTTCACGGCAGAATCCTGAAAATCGGAGGCTCTGGAGCAGCGACTCGGAGAGACGGAGTGGCAATTCAGCGTGAGGCTTACAGACCCGGGGTGCAAGCAAGCCACACAGGTTATTTACTACTATTTTTAGTTAGCGAGTGTACGAGAGGGTACAGAACAATACCTGTTCCTCGGGGCTCCCACCACTAGAGGGAGCAACGAGCCGTGGAAGTATTTTGTTTTCCTTTTTTCTTTCACCTTTTCACTTATTTTTGTTTTGGATTACACATCTGCGTGTGTTGTATGAAGATGGGGCACAATACCATTGCTGGTAGAGTGCCCCGAACTATAACGGAAACACCTGCCAACTAAGCTCACCCTAATAAATCTGGGCGCCTGTGCCGGCGTTTCATATTTGAACTTGTTGTCTGTCTTGTGTCTTCCCACACCCTACCACAGACGGACATAAGAAATGTACGAAATAAAGTTTTGAGATTACTAGTAATTTCAGGGGGAAAATGCAGTTGTCTCTGCAAAACATTGTAAACTGTAAATGTGAAGGGTAAGATTAAGTTAGTCTTACCCTTCACAGAATTAAGTTAATCCACTTGAACAGGATCATCACAAATCTGACTTGGTATGCTACAATCAGAATCTTGCTTAGTCTGATTAGCAGATGATCCATTGTGATGATTAACTTCTGGTATGCTTCAATTGGGATTAGCAGGTGTACTAACTGTCCAATCTAAGGTACTAAGGTGCAGAGTTGTAATGACTCGAGTCAATGACTCGACTCGACTTGGAACCAAGTCACAATTTTTCATGACTCGAGTCATTGCCATCAAATGACTCGACTTAACTCGAGTCCCTGCAAGCATCGACTCGACTCCCTGCTCAAAAGACGTGACTCGAGTCACACAAAAATGTCTCCATCTGACTCGATTCATTGTCTTTATGATAAAATCAATAACAAACATTTCATTTTCAATACATGCAGCCCCTCTCTAACACACGCAGTCATCTTGTCATTTTGGATTTCATAAACAGGTTCCTGCCTGGAAATAGAAAACACCTATCTAGCCTATAGCACTGTCATAACACCACAAGCAGCAGGGAGCGCCGGTATCAAATGTCTAGGCGGGAAGCAAAGACAGATTTCTGATCACTGATCACAGAAAATCCTGAGGAAAATAGTGATTTTTGAGTTTTGTCAGACATGAAAAAAAACAAAACAACATGGAGAGTACACTAAAAATACCTGTGGTGCTGGAGTTCGCGTTTAATAATTATACAGTCGACCTGGAAAGAAACAAGCAGGCTGCATCCTGCTAGCACTGTAAAGCGGCAATATGAATAAACTGCATTGAAAACATTGCACCGGTAACTGCCACTAATTTATACCAATAGGTTTTTATTTTTTTTCAACGGCTAAAATGAGAATCTGAATTAATTAAAAACTCAGGCACAATGCAAGCGGTATTTTTCCAAAATTAGTAGGTAGTTGATATTCGATATTTAAAAAAATTATGGCAGGGCAAATTAAACAACACGACAGAAAAAGCACGATTAGGAGTTATTTTTCAGGTTTTGTTAGCACACAAATAAACGTAATGAATGTGTCTAACACATTTCTAATAAGTAAAATGTTACCTAGTGAAAGCTTGAAAAGTAAATAATTTGTGAAGTACTTGGTGCTCACTATTCTCTTTATTTAATGTATGTATGGTTGTATGTATTTTAATATATTTCTCAATAAACAAACCATAAAACTGCCTGTGTGTTTCTTCTTATAATAGTAAGATCAAACGTTCCTTATGCCACTTTTAATTTAATTAAACCAAAGAGGAAACTTAAAAACAAATTTTTAGTGCTTATCTGTCATGTACTTTTTAATTGGCATTGTAACTTTTACAGCCTTGGCAATGTGCCTCTCTGTCATATAAAAGCGCACAATCATTTCCAGTTGCACTATTTGGAATTTGTGTTCTTTTTTAATTTTTTTTGGTTTTCTTTTAGTAGCTAATGACTTTCTGTAAGTGACACTTTATGTTTTCGGTAAGACCTCATAAGAGAGATTCAGTCGTTAAGGAAGACCCTTTCATTTTAAATGTTTTGTTTATTTTATTTTTAAAATTGTAACCTACAGTATTCGTTGCCTTTTTAATGATGGGTGTAGTTGTTTTGAACAAAAACTATGAAGAAAACGTTAATAGACCAGAGTTTGAGACGCCATAAAAATTGGTTACGCAGCACAATGAGTCAAAAAAGACTCACACATCTTGCTTTTTTATGCATGTCCACCGTGACATACTTGACAGTCTGGATGTTGTATCCCTTATGAGGAATTGTGTAAGCATGACACCGGAGCGCAAATCAGTTTTTGGAGTAGCCTAATCTAAACAGATCCATTTTATTTTATGTACAGTTAAGGATGGGTTTATGTTTTATTTCCGACATGACACATGTTTTTACTGTTTTACTGTTTTTACTGTTAGCTGTTGCAAACATTTAGGTGCTTCTCGTTTTTGAATAGGCTACAATGTAGCCGCTACATATTGCAAACAATACACTGCAATGGTATACAATTGTTCAGTTTGTGAATTGACATTACGTGTCAAACAGAATTAAAGCGTTATAGTGCCGCAGATGAATGTATTGTATTTGTATATCAGTATTTTAATAAGACATCCAAGGAGGTTGTTGCATTTTATTTATATTATATTCTGTTTTGCAACGTAGTTATTAATGCATTGCCTTGTTGGTTTTTAATGTTAGGCTACACAAAAAGTAAATTTTTTGACTCAGATTACTGAGGTTTTCTTTTTATTTCGTGCCACTGTGTTATTCCTCATAAAACACACTTGGTTTGGTCTGTGCATATGATTATGAAATGCACAAAAAATGACTCTCACTGCACAGGTAACTAACAACACGATCCCTTTTGTACACAAAACCATGTTCTTCTTTCCATTCTGGTTGTACATTTTGAATATCTAATATAGATCTTTTCTGATCCATAATTTTAGTACACACACATCAAGTAGTAATCTACTTCTGCATGTTTTTTCCCCCCATACACCTCTCGCCAAAGAGCATGCACACTGAAGCTTAGCTTTTCATAATTATTTGCATTAAAAAATGCATACGTATATAAATATTTATATACAGTGGCTCTGAATTCACCCCCCTTGGACTTTTCCACGTTTTATTGTGTTACAACATGGAATCAAAATGGATTTAATTAGGAGTTTTTGCCACTGATCAACACAAAAAAAGTCCATAATGTCAAAGTGAAATATAAAATCTACATATTGTTCAAAATTAATTACAAATATAAAACAGAAAATAATCGATTGCAGAATTATTCACCCCCTTCGCTATGACACACCTAAATAAGCTCTGGTGCAACCAATTGTCTTTAGAAGTCACATAATTAGTTGAACGGAGTCCACCTGTGTGCAATTAAAGTGTTTCACATGATTTCAGGTTAAGTACACCTGTCTCTGGGAGGTCCCACAGTTTGTTAGTACATTTCCTAACACAAACTACATCATGAAGATGAAGGAACAATCAAAGCAAATCCGGAATAAGGTTCTTCAAAAGCACCAATCGGGTAGGATATAAGAACATTTCCAAGGCACTGAATATCCCCCGGAGCATAGAAAGTCCATTATTAAGAAATGGAGAGAATATGGCACAACTGTGAATCTGTCTAGAACAGGCCATCCTCAAAAACTGAGTATCTGGGCAAGAAGGGCACTAGTCAGGAAGGCCACCAAGAGGTCTATGGCAACTCTAAAGGAGTTACAGTCTTCCACGGCTGAGCTGGGAGACACTGTGCATACGGCAACAATAGCCCGGGTGCTTCACAAAACTGGCCTTTATGGGAGAGTGGCAAAAAGAAAGCCATTATTGAAAAAAAAACTCACATCAAATCTCGGCTAGAGTTTGTCAGAAGGCATGTGGGAGACTCTGAGACCAAGTGGAAGAAGATTCTATGGTCTGATGAGACCAAAATAGAGCTTTTTGGCCTCAACGCTAAGCGCTATGTTTAGCGCAAGCCTAACACCGCACATTATCCTGAGAACACCATCCCTACCGTGAAGCTTGGCGGTGGCAGCATCATGCTATGGGGATGCTTCTCTGCGTCAGGGCCTGGAAAGCTCCTGAAGATAGAGGGCAAAATGGATGCAGCAAAGTACAGAGAAATCCTGGAGGAAAACCTGCTGAAGTCTGCAAGAGACCTGAGACTTGGGGGAAGATTCATCTTCCAGCAGGACAATGACCCCAAACATACAGCCAAAGCCATACTGGAGTGGCTTAAAAACAAAAAGGTCAATGTCCTGGAGTGGCCCAGTCAAAGCCCGGACCTCAATCCAATTGAGAATATGTGGAAAGAGTTGAAATTTGCTGTTCACCAAAGATCCCCATCCAACTTGACAGAGCTTGAGCAATTTTGCAAAGAAGCATGGGCAAACATTGCAGTGTCCAGATGTGCAAAGCTAGTAGAGACTTATCCAAATAGACTCATGGCTGTAATTGCTGCCAAAGGTGCCTCTACCAAATATTGTATTTGTAATTAATTTAGAACAATTTGTAGATTTTATTTTTCACTTTGACATTATGGACTCTTTTGTGTTGATCGTGGCAAAAACTCCTAATTAAATCCATTTTGATTCCATGTTGTAACACAATAAAATGTGGAAAAGTCCAAGGAGGGTGAATACTTTTGAGAGCCACTGTAAACTACATTTGTCACTTTATTATAGAAACCATTAATTGTGCTATTTTTTTCTCGAATGTTCGTAATAAAATTAAATATGATTTAAATGAATGCAGTTAATGACTTCCTGAGGTTGACGTTTAACACAAATAACAGCAGATGATTTGCATACTCTAGTCACTTGCTGGAGCTCCAGAGACCATTGTAGGAACAATTCAATAATTGATAATTTAATGTTTATCTGGGTTGATTAGTTCTCTTACTAACAATATTTAATTGACGTGTTACAAAGATCGAGGATTTACTATGAACACATTCACGCGCAGACACAAGGAATGTTTAATCAGTAGTAGTATTTTATTAAGTACACAAATAATAAACAGAAATCAGAAAAGTTAGAAAGTAAATCTCTTAGTCTTTAAGCACAAAATACAATTCAAAACTCTCACTGCCTTAACTTGACTAGCAGGCAATTGAAATATGACACCGCCTGTCTCCTCACACACCAGCAGCACTCGAGTAGCTAGCTCACACACACGCCCACATACAATCACAGTCTCAGACTGAAACGATGCAGACAATCCTAGAATATATAACATTAAGCTTATTAATGGCATCTAGATTAAGTATATGGCAAGTTTACTTTTAAAGAAATTCTTCATACAACAATATGCGGAAGATTACTTACTGTATAGTTACTTCAACAAGTTTCACGAAAAGTTATTTCACACGCAAAGTGTGCAAACTAAATAATTAACAGGTTAATTCTATGTGAATGTGTTATTATTCATTATTTTAGTTCCATGAAAGGAAAATGCAACTGGAATTATACTCAACGGTTCCTTGAAGCTTAGACTTGGTCCGCTGGTTTGGAAACTCAATCTGTTGAAGTGTCCAGTACAAAAGCTCTACTCTCAGCAACGAAATCTTCAATCCCACGTTAGATCAAACTCAGCAAACAAAGCTTTCAATTCTCGATAGAATCAACAAACAGCTGCAACAAAGTCTTCAGTCCTCAGTATAGGAGCCACAGCAGCGCCTGTCCGCTCTGTCCTCTTCGCTGAATCTTTTAGCTATGCAGGTAGCAGGGCACAGTTTCTTTTGGATACTGTGGTTTTAGGTGTACAGCAGACCTAGACTGGTTTGTCTGATAACATTCCCTGTAAGTTTTATGGCAGTCCTCCAGCCAGGCCTCAGTCTCGTTGCTTGTGGTCGTTGACTCGCTTGCAGCTTGCTTCCTCTTCTTGGGTCCGTTTTCAGGTAGACTCCCGTCTTGGATCAGTTTTTAGGCAGAGTCCCGGAGTTGCAGCTTTGCTTAGCAGAATAACAGCACTTTGTTTAGCATTCGATGTGGAGCGCAAAATGTTCAGTTTTGCTTGGATATTTATAGTCTTTTTACTCTGCTGAGTAGCCACTTTCATGAGATAATTTGTGTATCTTGCCTATTTAACTCACAAATCTTTGAGATTTGTCCTTTGTCTGTTTCCTCTCGTCCAGCAGCTTGTTGTTGCAGGTGGGACTTGTTGACATCTATATTTTATGTCTTCCTCGCACCAAACCGCATGCATCGTTTGAGTAGGGATACACCCAGTTTGATTTTCAACTGACAAGTTACTTTTTGTAGTCAGTATTACGTTCATTTTTATTTATTAACATTTCAGACACATGCTTGTGACATTAGACAGCTCATGCCGGGTTTAGTGGCCATTCTAGGCGTTTTTTGATGGTTTCCTCATCTAAAAGATTGATCTAAGTGCTGCCTTTGATACTGTAGACCATTCCATTCTACTAAATTGTCTTGAATGCACAGTAGGACTGTCTGGCCTTGTCCTATCCTGGTTCAAATCTTATCTTTCAGTTCGTCTCTATTGGGGAGGTAAAATCAACATTATCGGAAGTTTTCTGTGGTGTTCCACAGGGCTCCATTCTAGGTCCCTTATTGTTTTCATTTAGGTGACATTATCCGCAGACACAGATTGAACTTCCATTGCTATGCTGATGATACCCAGCTGTATTTGTCCCTGAAGCTAGGTATTTCCTAACCCTAGTGTTAACACAGGCTTCCGCTCCAGTAGCTCTTAGATAAGATCAAACTTAGTTAATTTCACAGGTGTTACTGGTCAGTTTCCAAGAACTAATAAGCACTGGCATTCAGACATGCTTTTTTCTAGCATTAGGTCAATGCCTGCTCTGCCTTTTCTGCAATCATTTTTCTGCTGGCTTTATATTCTTTAAAACACAATACAGTTATTACAATATATTAACATTGTTGCAGTTTTGCAAATGTTCAATTTCTATCCCAAAGATCGTCCTGCTTCTACTCTCAGTGAGTCTGTCAAAGCCACTACAGGATCCTTTATCAATTTCTGCACATCACAGGTGTTGGTGATACTTGCAAATAACTTAAATCTTGTTAGCTGGGCTCCTATCCTTACATTCTCATTCCCATCATCAGTGGGAAAACCTCAAGGAAACCAAGCTGGTTCTGTCAAAGAGCCATGCATCTCTGCCACATACACCTTTCAATCAAAAAGGTGCTTGCACCTTGTACAAGGGAGGAAGGGTTTTCAGGGTCACACGTGACAATACCTTGTTTAAAAGCCCAATGGCTATGTCAGCAGAGAGACACAGCCATTGGGCTTTTAAACAAGGTATTAGGTTTAAGGTTTACAATTTTAGAAAAGCAAACTACGAAGGTATGAAACAGAGACTAATAGAAGTAGATTGGAGTAAAATAGAGAAAACATCCACAGAAAAAGGATGGCTGTTTTTTAAAAATGTAGTACTAGAGGCACAGAACAATTACATCCCAAAAGTAGACAAATCTAAATCTAAAACAAAATGGCCAAAATTGTTTAATAGATCAATTAAAAAAAATATTCAGCGAAAAAAGGCACTTTACAGAGCGTTTAAAAGGGGCCAAAAACAAAGCACACAGAAAGAGTACTTGGAACTGCAAACACAAGTCAAAAAGGAAGTTAGAAAGGCCAAGAGAGAGACAGAAATCAATATTGCTAAGGGGGCTGAAACCAATTCCAAAATGTTTTTCCAATATTATAACAGCAAGAGAACATTCAAAGAGGAGGTTAAATGTCTAAATCATAGATGAAGAAAAAAAAATAGAATCAAATGATTACTTTTCACAGGTTTTTACAAAGGAGGACACAGACAACATGCCCCACATGTCGACCTGTTCCTATCCAGTTTTAAATAACTTTAGCATAACAGAGGCAGAAGTGTTAAAGGGACTAGGAGCTCTTAAAATAAACAAATACCCTGGGCCAGATATCCTCCCAATAGTACTCAAAGAAATGAAAGAAGTTATTTACAAACCGCTAACCAAGATCATGCAACAGTCTCTTGACACAGGGGTTGTACCGACAGACTGGAAAATAGCAAACGTAATACCGATCCACAAAAAGGGAGACAAAACCGAACCAGGTAACTACAGACCAATAAGCCTGACTTCTATTATATGTAAACTTATGGAAACTATAATAAGATCCAAAATGGAAAATTACCTATATGGTAACAATATCCTGGGAGACAGTCAACATGGTTTTAGGAAAGGGAGATTGTGTCTAACTAACCTGCTTGATTCTTTTGAGGATGCAACATTGACAATGGATAATTGCAAAGCATATGACATGGTTTATTTAGATTTAAGAAAAAAGGACCAGGGGTCATAAATGCAGATTAGATTAAGGGGCATTCAGAACAGAAAATTGGAGGCACTTTTTTACACACAGAATTGTGGGAGTCTGCAACCAACTCCCCAGTAATGTTGCTGAAGCTGACACCCTGGGATCCTTCAAGAAGCTGCTTGATGAGATTATGGGATCAATAAGCTACTAACAACCAAACGAGCAAGATGGGCTGAATGGCCTCCTCTCGTTTGTAAACTTTCTTATGTTCTTATGTTCTTATGAGAGGTTTGAATTTTGTTTAAATCTGTTTTTTAAATCGGAGGGTGGTGGTTCTGCTTCACTCTCATTAAGAAATTGTTCAAATGACAATCCTCCTAAAAGGTCAAAATTAACTTGTGAAAAGTCACTCATTTTTTATTATTATTAAGGCGTAGTAATATTAATATTAATAGATCAGGTGAGTAGGTCTATGATGTCATAGCTATGCAGTAAACCAATTATTACTGCACGTTCATGTGATCTTGTTCATCCAATCGCAGCACTTAATTCATCCAAGCCATTTTATAAAAGACCAAAATTCATACCTGTGTGAAATAATGTATTCCAGGTCATGTATTTTTTTAAGAGAATATTTTCTTCTTGTGTGCGGTTTGAAACACTTGCAAATTCCAAAAGACCCCTCACAGCAAATAATTACATGCATATTCACTTTAAAATAAATGGTATATATATATATATATATATATATATATATATATATATATATACAGTATATAACATGTAAGCAATATTAGAGTATATCCTACACCCTGAAATGCCTTATTGTGCTTATAAAATGGGTCAACTAACTAAATAATAAAATAAAATAAAAAAACGGAAGAACGTTTTATTAACAAAAAAGTAATTTTTATTAAATATCCTTCTGCCTCTGACCTAAAAAAAGTCCCTTAAAACTAAAAAATAAAATAAAACCAAAAATGCATTAATTCAATTATTATTATTTTAATAAACTGAAGCACTGAAGCACTATTTATAGATGTTAAATTGAACACTGCCATTGAAATTGCAGCTTTGAAGATTTACAGGCCCTTTTCTTAGATGTTCATTTTAAACAGTAGGTGGTGCTGCAGCAAGTGATTTCGAGCAGTATTGTGTTTCATTCATTGTTGCCGTTGTCTGAGGAAGTGCAGCAGGACAATCACGCAGACCTTCTTTGCCACGTCTGGCTATATTTAGTTGCACATGAAAACAAACCTTTATCACAAGACCTGCGGCAGTGTCAGGTGACAGTGTTGGGGAAGATTATTATTAGTATTTTTTTTTTTTTTTAATTGTCCTTTGTGATACGGGAATAGTGACAGGAGGTATCCATGCCAGATTTGCGGTACCGTTTCACAGTGGCAACAAAGATGTTGCTTCTTTTTTGGTCTTTTTGGACTTCTGTGTATTTTTTTTTCCTTTTCTTTTCCTATGTCCAGAAGATGTGCTTCAGTAAGTTCGATGCCTAGCAGTATTACTTTTTTTTCACCACTTAAATAAGTGTTGGTGTCTGATTCAGACTCATCCAAAATCTCATCTAGAGATCAAAATTGTATACCTCTTCAGTCATCTTTATTGCAAATTTAAATATGGCTACCATTTTTTTTTTTAAATTATATTATTAAATGTGGCATATGGATATCTTTTTGAAAAAAAGTTTCAACCCATGGGAATATGCTCTAATAGTCACACCCCCAGACCTGTTTTCACCAATCATATATAGAGCTCTGCATGTAAATAAAGTCTGGGTGGTGTTTGTGTTTTGGTGGTGGTTGGAGTCTAAAGGGCAAACGAGCTGACTACGGAGATGGTGCGTTACAATACATATATATATACACACACACACATACACACACAGTTGTAGTCTAAAGTTTATATACCCCAATGGAATACAATTCTTTTGGCAAAATTTTCTGGCAAAACTCAAAAAATGCTAATTAAAAGTATTTATACCCTTTGATACTATTAAAGAGCTATCTGAAGACCTTAGGCAGAAAATTATTTATTGTCATACTGCTGGAGGATACAAGAAGACTTATAAGCATTTGAGTATCACAATTTCAACTATTATTTCTATTATCAAGAAGTACAAGACTTCACAACACTCCCTCGGTCTGGAAGAAAGAAAGGTTTTTCACCAAGAACAAGTAGAAGAATTGTGAGGAAGGTTAATAACGATCCGAGATTGACTATCAAAGATATTCAAAGTGAATTGGCTGCAAGGGGGACTGGGGTTTCCATTTTAACCATAGGTCGAGTATTCCATGGTGAAGGCCTCAATGGTCACAGGCCAAGGAAAAAGACACACAAGGACAAGTTTGCAAAACGACATTTGAATGATGGATATGAGTTCTGGTCAAAGGTTTTGTGGAGTGATGAAACAAAAATCGAGCTATTTGGTCACGCTGATAGTCGTTACGTTTGGAGAAAGTCTGGTGAGGTGTACAAAGAAAAGAACACCATACCTACTGTCAAGCATGGAAGTGGTAATATCCTTATATGGGGCTGTTTTTCCTCTAATACCACAGGAAATTTAGTTCCAATACATGGTCAAATGGATTCCATATAATACCAAATGATATTGGCCAATCATCTATCTGTAACCCTCCGCAACTGGACGTTCCAACACGTGCACACATCAAAATATACTTCAGAATGGTTAAAGAAGAATAAAATGCTTAGTCAAAGTCCTGATCTAAATCCGATTGAGAATCTTTGGTATGAGTTGAAGAAGGCTGTGCAGAAGGCTGTCCAAAAGCTCATTGACAGATATCCTAATTTAAAAGAGGTTATTATTGCTAAAGGTAGCTAGATATTCATTTCATTTTCCTTGTCAGGGTATGAATACTTTTGAATTAGCATTTTTGGAGTTTTGCAAAAAATTGCTGAAATAAATAATTGTAGACATCTATTTCTTGTAACTTTTTTTCCTCATCCACCAAAGAAAAACTTCTGCTCAAAAGATTTTTCCTATAATTCTTTGTTTTCGAAAAATTTCTAGAAATTATACATTTCCATTGGGGTATGTAAACTTTTGACTACAACTGTTTATGTGTGTGTGTGCATATACAGTGTTGTGAAAAAGTATTTGCCCCCTGTCTGATTTTCTGCATTTTTGCACATTTTTCACATTTTGGTCAGATTTTTTTGTGGGTTGTAGTAGTATATGGAGGGAGTCTGAGAGAAAAAATTACACCAAAGTTTGGTGCTTTTTTTATTTGTTTGGTGTGCAAGGTAATCAAACATGCAATCTTCAGGTGTGAAAAAGTTATTGCCCTCCCCTAGTTAACTCAACTCAATTAAAGGGATAATTAGGGTCAGCTGTTTGAGTACTTTGGTTAACAACCAGGCCTGATTTGGGCCAGCCCTGCCCAATATAAACTTGGCCCTTACCATCAGAGTGAAGTTGTCAGCACACAGGTTCTATAGGAGGGGTGGGCAATTCCGGTCCTGGAGGGTGTCCTAGAGGCACATCATGCCACGAACAAAAGAAATTCCTGAAGACCTCCGGAAAAATGTTGTTGATGCCTATCAGTCTAGAAAGGGTTACAAAGCCATTTCTAAGGCTCTGGGGCTCCACCGAACCACAGTCAGAGCCATATTGTCCAAATGGGGAAAGTTTGGGACAGTAGTGAATCTTCCCAGGAGTGGCCATCCTGCAAGAGTAGCAAGACGGAAACCATTGCTCACTAAGAAGAACATGAATGCTCGTCTCAAGTTTGCCAAGAAGCACCTGGATGATCCTCAAGAGTTCTGGAACAATGTTCTATGGACAGATGAGTCATAAGTGGAACTTTTTGGCCGACATGGGCCCTGTTATGTCTGGTGAAAACCAAACACTGCATTCCACAGTAAGAACCTCATACCAACGGTCAAGCATGGTGGTGGTAGTGTCATGCTTTGGGGATGCTTTGCTTTATCAGGACCTGGACACCTTGCCATCATTGAAGGAACCATGAATTCTGCTCTGTATCAGAGAATTCTACAGGAGAATGTCAGGCCATCCGTCCGTGAGCTGAAGCGCAGCTGGGTCATGCAGCAAGACAATGATCCGAAACACAAGCAAGTCTACATCAGAATGGTTGAAGAACAAGAGATTTAAAGTTTTCTAATGGCCTAGTCAAAGTCCAGACCTAAACCCCATTGAGATGTTGTGGCAGGACCTGAAACGTGCAGTTCATGCTCGAAAACCCACAAATGTCACTGAGTTGAAGCAATTCTGCATGGGCCAAAATTCCTCCACGGCGCTGTGAGAGACTAATCAATAACTACAGGAAGCGTTTGGTTGCAGTTATTGCTGCTAAAGGTGGCGTAACCAGTTATTGAATCTAAGGGGGCGATTACTTTTTCACACAGGGGCATTGGGTGTTGCAAAACTTTCTTTAATAAATAAATGAAATATGTATCACATTTTGTGTTATTTGTTCACTCAGGGTCCCTTTTATCTAATATTAGGTTTTGGTTGAAGATCTGATAACATTCAGTGTCAAAAATATGCAAAAATGCAGAAAATCAGACAGGGCAAATACTTTTTCATGGCACTGTATATATATATATATATATATATATATATATATATATATATATATATACATTTTTTTCCCATATAAACCTATATTTTCAGAGCAGCACTAAAGTTAACAAAGGCATGTTCCACATTACAGTTCAACAGCTATATTATTTATTGTTTATTATTTTAAAATATAAGAAATATTCATAACAGAACATTGTTTGGAAAAAGTGTGTTCTCTCTCTCTTGCTCGCTCCTCCTCCTTCACCACTTGCTGCTCCCTTTTCATAATGACATAGGATGCGTTTGCATTTCAAATAAACCTCCCCTTACCTGGTTAGTTTGAGACACAGTCGTCCCTGTCTGTGCTGTCATCGAAAACGCTCAAAGCTAACATGAAAATGAGGCTACACCCTGAAAGTTATGACGATTACTGGCACTAAAGCAGATGGTAAAGGATGGGACAAAATCGCATTACAAGAAAAAGGCAGTTTACTCCCATAGTTGGCAGGTGCTTACATATACAAATAAATAGAAGCTGTACCAAATGGTATACAATGTAAAGATTTGTTTTACAAAAGTGTTTTTTTTTTTTCTTGTTTCAAATTCTGAGATCCAGTTTCGAAGATACAGCCTTCAATTGTGCAACCAAGAAGTTGTCACAACTTAAAATTAATATGAGCAGTTTCCAGAAATATCCTTCAATTGGTCAGTAAATCAGGTATTAGTACTGTGAAAAAGTCAGCATAAATTATGGCTAAATAAAATGTATTAATTGGATGAACTGTTATCAAGGTATAGGTAAAAATGTTTAAATTATTAGCATTCCTTTAAATTCCTTTAAATGGACAATTATGTTAGCTTGAGAAACATCAGAAACCACTAAAACCAATGAAAAAACAATGCTATTCAAAATGAACAGTGGTTATAGTTTTGTAGTAGAAGACATGCTGGGGTGTAGTATTGGTGTTAATTGAAACATGTTTGCATTGCAGTAGGCTGTGTGTCACTGCTATCATTATCACCAAAGAGAATAAACTAGAGAGGGGGATTCATTATTATTCATTTGGCTGTTTATATTTCACACTTAGGAACATATTCACAAAGCATTTACCACCGTGCTTTGTTTACACCATTTTTTTTCCTAAAATGAAAACGTTTGCCAAGAGGTTAATTTAAAAGCTCCAGCACCTTAGTTGTTTCCTGCTAGTTCTGTAACATTAACTGTTTGATTTTTATTTTATAAAACTCTTTGTGAATATGTCCTTTACATTTAACATATACCTTGTGCAACTGTGTTGAAACCTGCTTCCTTATTTAGCACAATTTGTTGCCCAAATCAGAATATCAAACCAAGTCAATGAGAACACTGCCAGATTGTAGGACGCACAGCAGAACTAACACAAAGCAAGCAGGTTTCAGTGAATGTTTAAAATAAAACAACTAATTCAGTAACATACATCCACCACCAAAGTTATAAATTCAGAGTTAGAGCTATCAGTATTAAAAAGTGGATGACCAGTGTGAAATACAGATGGATGGATGTACAGACAGATAGACACCCCTATATCTCCAGTATCTGATATTCTCAACCACTTAAACTAAATAATATCAATACCGAGGTCCATGAACCAGTTCTCCATGTATATGCCAAAATCTAAGGGTGACACGGATATATCCCTAGAATCTGACATTCTCATTAACTTACAGTATGCTTAGTAATATTAATACCAAGTTTACATACGTACGGCCACTATTTCCTTTAGGAGATAAAAAATGCATATTGTAAACACCAATGTTACAGCCACTATGCCTGTCAATGCAAAACTATAACCACTGTTTTTGAATGTTTTGAATACACCACTGTTTTTGAAAATGTTGAATATTTGTTCTTTGGTTTAATTGATTTATGATGTCTCTCATTGACTTTTGAGGTGCCCAGAAAACATGAAGTTCACCAGGAAACTGGTGCATAACAAAACATAATGTGCTTTTTTTGGACATAATATACTGCAGGCTGGCTAAAGCAGACTGGGATGTTAACAATAGCACTCAGCTTGACAAGTACAATCTAGAATTTGATCCACAATAAATATGTACTGTACTGTATGTTTAATACACAGCAATACAAATGTATGAATATAACCAGAACAAATATAGTACATTATGCTAAAAAATCAGTAGCTGTGTATATTTATGCATTAAATTTTAGGCTAGTTAAGAACAATTCATTGTTCAGTTGTCAATGGCTACATTTGGAACGACTTTTGGCACCCAAAATGGAACATTCATTTTTCTTGTCATCATACTGTCATCGTACTAGTTTTCTATATTTTGAAAATGCGTGTTCCAAGCGTGGAACACCTGGAGGAGGTAGGCCAGTGCCAGTTTAGTATGACAGAGATGACCAGTAGAATGCTCGAGTTACATCTGCTGTAAACCCGGATGGCCAAGATTAGATAAGTAAAATTAGAACACTTCTGTGACATCATTCTAAAATCTTACAAATCATTGTGACACCCTTTTTAATGCAATATGCATTTAATTACTGGTGTGTTCTTATGATGCGTGCTATATAATATTAGCATAGCACCTCTTTATTTACCATAAAATGGCACCCACTGGCGAGGCACTTTTGTGGTAAAAAATGAAAATGAAAAAGGACAGGGTCAGGGGATTTTTTTTCCAATAATAATAGCGTGACAATCATAGCATGCTAGATCTATTTTTGTTGTAAATACAGCCATTGATAATTAAACGTGAAGGTTGGGAAGTCTAATTAGGTTAGGTTAATCATACAAGAGTATTATTTGTCATCACTATACATCATTGTAGTCATATATCACTACAGTAATTAATCCTATTGAATAACTTTGAATCACACCGGCTGAATTTATGAAAAGGGGACTAAATTAGGCTCCAGCTTAGCAGCACTACATTATTTTTATATAATTATGTTGGCAATAACATCCACCATTTGAATATCTGCCATGTTTTATTTTACCTTATTTATTTACTGTTGTAAATACAGAGTACCAAATGCAATGAGGTCCCTGAGCAGGTGTTTTTTTGTAAGATGGGCCTTTAGGTACAGCACATGAAAAAAACAGACTAAAAATAGTATTAAAATACAAGCAAAATCTACATTTATGCTAAAAGTTTACATTGTTTTAGTACTTGGATGTTAAAGCTTAAATTAAACACTGAAGAATATATATATAACTTACCATTTCACACAACAACAGAATTTCCAAATCAATTAATTTGCATCATACCTGTCACTGTGCCAAATACAAATAGGAAGTAACTTTTATTAGGCTAACGCCTACAGTAACATGCAAATGACATCAAAGGGCACATTAATGATTTGCATTCTTTACTAAACATTTTTACAACATGCCAATGTGGGTTTAATAATCTTGGGATGATACCTATTTTATAATGTTTCGTTTTTTTTCAGTTAAGTCTGAGAGGCTTAATGCTAATCAACCAGTTTTGTAAATTAATACATCCTGTATATTTGCTTGCTTTTATGTATTTTAAACAGTATATTGACTACAGCATACATGTTCATCCAATTCCCTAATATTATAAAAAAAAAAAAAAAAATAGCTATTGGTGCTGCATTGAAAAAAACAGGATAAACTGTTTACAGAGGTATTGCACAAGCATTTTCTTATATGTATGTATGTATGTATGTATGTATGTTTGTTTCTATGAAAGCTTGATTACATATGAACAGCTTGTTGGATTGTTGGTAATGGGTCCAAGTGTATTAACTGTGGTGGAACCTGTGGTAGAACCAGCTACTGCAGAACCTTGGGACTGCTCTGTCTCCCACTGCCTTCTGCCGTCTCCTCAAGACCCATGTGTTCAGACTGCACTTGTAGATCGCTCGACCTACCCCTCCTACGTGCACTGGACTTGCCTGACCTAAGCACCATGTTCTAGACCCTCACCTAATGCACTGTCCTTGCACTACTATTTTGCCATTGTAGATGTAACTTGTTGTAATCCTAACTTGTTGTTTCCTAGTTCACATTGTATTTAAGTTGTACTATTGCACTTACTGTAACTACACTGTATTTAAATATTAAACTTATATTGTAACCATGCAACACCTGTAAGTCAGTGGGTGGTGTAGTTAGAAGTCTAAAAATATCAAAAAGTATCATAGCTTTAGTATGTGAAATACAATACATAATCTCGTTTTGCATGCAAACCAAGCCAATGAGGTTATTTAAATTGATTTAAATGGTGACAAAATATATTATGGTAAAATTAAATAACATCATGTTATCATGCATCACTAAAATCAAGTTTTCCCACTTTTGTGAAGCTTTTGATTAATATGTATGAGGCAATATAGCATTACACCCAAAACAAAAATATGTTTGCAATTTATATATAAGTAAACACAAACCTCCAATATTATCTCCATTCAGTATATACCAAAACAGTCTGGCTGTAGTCCAAAAGTTTGTAACACACATTTTTAATAAGCTTTATACAGTAAGTACAATTGTCACTGCTCCATGGGCCCTATTTCTGCTTTTTTGTTAGCTAAAGGGGACTAAAATGAATTAGCAATAACTTTTTTAAGCCCAACTATTTGACTGGAGAATACTGTACCAAAAGGACTGTATAACATACCATGAACAGCTGCAGCAACAAGACCACAAAAAACAAGTGTCCTGCCTCTGATTGCCTGGTGCTTGAGGATTTCCATCGTTGATTGGTTGCTGCCTTTTTCTCATTTCAGCTTCTTTAGCACTTGTAAACTGTAAAAATGAAAAAGAAAAATCTAAATGCGTTTTTCAGCTAATTTCAGAATCTGTTATTTGTAACATAAGTTTACAGAACGACCAAACCATTCCTGTTAAACTAGAAGGAGGCAGTTACAGTGAATGCAAAATAAATTCTAGTACACAATGGGCTCGTTTTATCAAGGTGTTTGCTTCCCTATGGAGGCGTTATTACGAGCTTCTGTGCTAATTTGCAATGTATCAACACATACTTCATTATGTCCCAGGTGTAATTTGCCTACAATGTCAAGTTAGCCACTGTGAAAGCATTAGCCTGGTGGTGATAAACATTAAACCTAGACTGATTGGGTTTTATTCAATATTGACATGGCATGGATAGTACTTTTACAATAACATATAGATAATACAGAAGACATGATTATAAAAAAAGGTCAAAAAAGCTGAGGGGGTGGGGGTGGGGGGGGGTTCTGTGCAGGAATTCCCTAACAGAAGTAGTTTAGTCTTTAGTTGCCTGAATTATACAGTGCCCTCCATAAGTATTGGGACAGTGAAGTCAAAATTGCTATTTTTGCTGTACACTCAAGCAATATGAAAATATGAGTAAAGGAATAACAGCACTTTGAGTTCCATCCCCCCATTTTATGTGAGCATAAATATTGAGACAATTCAACTTAAAGCAAATATAAGAAGTATAAAAGCTAGTATTTAGTCACAAATCCCTTGCATGCAATAACAGCAGTGAGTCTGCGACCCATTGACATCACCAAACTCTTGGTATCGTCCTTTGAGATGCTTTGCCAAGCCTTTACTGCAGCCATTTTCAACTGTTGCTTGTTTTGGGGAGTTTCTGACTTCAGTCTCCTCTTCAGCAAGTGAAATGCATGTTCAATCGGATTTATATCAGGAGATTGACTTGGCCAGTCGAAAACTTTCCACTTTTTTTCCCCTGATGAACTCCTTGGTTGCACTGGCAGTGTGTTTTGGGTCATTGTCCTGTTGCATTGTGAAGTGCCGCCCAATGAGTCTGGTGGAATTTTCTTGTACATTGGTAGCCAAGATGCTTCTGTACACTTCTGAAGTCATTCTACTGCTGCCATCATTCATTACATCATCAATAAAGATGAGTGAGACTGTTCCAGAGGCAGCCATGCATGCCCATGCCATGACACTACCTCCACCATGCTTCACAGATGAGGAGGTTTGCTTTGGATCATCTGCAGTTCCTTTTTTTCTCCACACTTTTGCCTTCCCATCACTTTGATAAAGGTTAATCTTCGTCTCATCTGTCCATAAAACCCTGTTCCAAAACTCTACTGGCTCATATCTGTACTTTTTAGCAAATTCTAATCTGGCCTTTCTGTTTTTGGTGCTGATCAGAGGTTTGCATCTTGCACTGTAGCCTTTGTAATTCTGCTGCCGAAGTCTTCTGCGAACAGTAGATTGTGACACTTTCACCCCAGCATTCTGGAGGTTGTTGGTGATTTCACTGACACTTATTTTAGGGTTGTTTTTCACAGCTCTGGTCATTTTTCTGTCATCAACGGCCGACCTGGTTGTTGCCGATTGCTGAAGACACCAGTGGTTTCTTTCTTTTTCAGGACATTCCAAACTGTTGATTTGGCTATGCCCAACTTTTGTGCTATGGTTCTAATTGAGTTCCTCTTTTCTTTTGGCATCCAAATCGCTTGCTTTTCTTTCATAGACAGCTCCCTAGTCTTCATGTTGGATTATGCCTACTGACACCAAACACACACTCCAAAGGCAAAAGCAAAGGATAGAACTGAGACTACACATTCACAGCTTTTATGTGTGAACAATCAATGCAACAGGAAACACCTGATCAATTAGAAACACCTGTGAGCCAAATGTCCCAATACTTATGCTCACATAAAATGGGGGGATGGAACTCTGAAAGTGCTGTTATTCTTAGTTGGTAAAACATATGTGTTGAAACAGCCAGAAATAAAAGGTGACATTCTGTACTTTTGCCTCATATTCATCTGTTAATCGTATTTTCATATTGCTTGAGTGTACAGCAAAAATAGCAATTTTGACTTCAATGTCCCAATACTTATGGAGGGCACTGTATATCTGTCTTTTCATGCCTCAGACTGATACCAGTGATGCTTTTGAAAACACATGGTTTTAATAATGTATGGTACAAACACTGAAATTAAAACAAATAAAACCTTTTTTTTATTTACAAAAATAGGTGGGTATAAGAGAACTTCCTGCACAAGGCATACTGATACAGTATGTACAGTGTCTTCCGATAGGTAACGTGGATGCCCTATTGGCCCGTTGTTGATGGCTAAAGTGTAATGCTGGCACGAGGGATCAGCCTATTTGCTGCCTCCCTGGTGCACTCGGTACTACACTGGAAGTGTCGTTTTCCTGAGCAAGATTTGTTGAATGTGACTATTAACAACTTACTTTTTAAGCTAACTTTCTTGGATAGCGATGAAATAACTGCTTATTTTACATTATCATCTTGGCCTTTGTTTATACACACTGTGTACCAGCATTCTACACACACGGCCCTTACAAACCAACATGGCAGGAGTGCTAGTTTACCAATGGTAACCAGACAGAGTTTTAATAGTTTCTCCCACTTGGACTGTGTCCTTTAAATCCCCGTACCACCTCCCAAGACTCTTTACAGGCTTTTCTGATATTGTTGGAATGGCCTTGCCATCAATATAGAACACCTTATCCACTACTTTGCCTTTCATGATGGAGATGCTTCTCAATTTGTTATCTGCTTGTTTGCCAAGTAACCGATTACTGGAGGCTTCCGTTGTAGTCAAGTTTGCAATTTAAATATACAGTAAGTAAACACAAACCTGCAATATTATCTCCATTCAGTATATACCAAAACAGTTTGGGTGTACTCCCAAAGTTTGTAACATGTATTTTTAATAAGCTTTATACAGTAAGTACAATTGTCACTGTTCCAGGGGACTAAAATGAATTATCAAGAACTTTTTAAAGCCCAACTATCTGACTGAAGAATACTGTACCAAAAGGACTGTATAACATACCATGAACAGCTGCAGCAACAAGACCAAAAAACAACTAGTGTCCTGCCTTTGGTTGCCTGGTCGTCATGTCGTCTATGTGTGCTCTAAGTGGTGGTAGCCGTATGCCAGAAGCCAGTCATTCACATCCCACTACCCATTTCGAGGCCCTATTAATAACCCATTGCCATGGTGAAGGCCAGTGGAGAAATGGTGCAACCTGCCATAATTCTGATTTCAAGAAACTGCCAAGTAGTGGTAAACTCTGGAGTTGAAACACAGAACTGCAGGTCCCAGAAGTAGGCTTTCATAACCCTGTTATAGTACTGGGTACGCTGAATAACTGAAATGCAGCCCAAATGGGCTAATGTGGCACTGAACCATATGTACTAGCTAAATCCAGGAATGTTACATGGAGCTCCCTTTTTGCAGACTGAATCAATAGATACGTTGACAACCTCTGTGCCACAATGCTGAAAAATATCTTACCCTCCACATTTAACAGGGAAATTAGACAGAATTGGCTGATGCTGGTAGATTATTTTGCTTTGGGGACAAAGACCCCTCCTGCTCTGCGCCATGCTCTTGGTACTACCTGCTTTACCCACACTACCTTCATTAACCTCCACACGATTCTTAGAATCCCAGGTGCACCCTTGTAAACTTGGTATGGTACACCATTAGGCCCAGGCGATGATAAAGTCTTTCTTCACTTTTTCCACCTCCTTCCAATTAGGAGCAGTCCTCTGCTACTCCTAATCTACATTAATGATTTAGATTCTGGTATAGTAAGCAAACTTATTAAATTTGCAGATGACACAAAAATAGGAGGAGTGGCATCTAGACAGCATTCAGAACTGGGCAGATGCATGACAAATGACATTTAATACAGAAAAGTGTAAGGTACTGCACACAGGCAATACAAATGTGCATTATAAATACCATATGGGGGATACTGAAATTGAAGAAGGAATCTATGAAAAAGACCTAGGAGTTTATGTTGAGAAATGTCTTCATCTAGACAATGTGGGGAAGCTATAAAAAAGGCCAACAAAATGTTTGGATATATAATGAAAAGTGTGGAATTTAAATCAAGGGAAGTAATGTTAAAACTTTACAATGCATTAGTAAGACCTCACCTAGAATATTGTGTTCAGTTCTGGTCACCTCGCTACAAAAATGATACTGCTGCCCTAGAAAGAGTGCAAAGAAGTCTGACCAGAATTATTCTGTGTTTAAAAGCCATGTCATATGCAGACAGCCTAAAAGAATTCAATCTATTCAGTCTTGAACAAAGAAGACTACGCGGCGATCTGATTCAAGCATTCAAAATTCTAAAAGGTATTGACAATGTCGACTCAAGGGACTTTTCCGACCTGAAAAAAGAAACAAGGACCAGGGGTCACAAATGCAGTTTAGATAAAGGGGCATTCAGAACAGAAAATAGGAGGCACTTTTTTACACAGAGAATTGTGAGAGTCTGGAACCAACTCCCCAGTAATGTTGCTGAAGCTGACACCCTGGGATCCTTCAAGAAGTTGCTTGATGAGATTCTGGGATCAATAAGCTACTAACAACCAAATGAGCAAGATGGGCTGAATAGCCTCCTCTGGTTTGTAAACTTTTTTATGTTCTTATGTTCTTATACCTTTAGTATGGAGTCAGCTTGCATCAGCCATCTTGGGAAGGACAATCACACAGGTGTTTCAAGTTGTGCATCCGTCAAAGTCAAGTGTTTTTCCATGCACACAATCGACTAGCGATTAGTCATGAAGGACTGACAGGGTATGGCTTGCAGCATAAAAGGAACAGTGGGGCAATTGTGCTTCTGGCATCAGAATGGGGAGGAGCGCTGCCTGGAAGTACCTGCTGTATTGTTTGTTGATACCAAACATGTGGGTTCTTGGTTTGTGCTGTCACGTGTAATAACTAAAACTTTGTTGAACAGAAACCAGTGACTGTGTATTTTTATACACACCACACTCCACTCAGGGACACGTGGTGTCAGAGTGGGACTTTGTCTTTTCCCTGAGAAGTGTGAAAATTAGGGGTTTTAATCAATTAAAGATTAATCATGCCTGTGGGTGTTGATCGATTTAAAAACCATTGATCAATGAATCTACCCACATGCTGTAGCAAAAAGCAGTGTGTGAGAAAGAAATCTAGAAAGATGGCAGAGAGTACTAACATTTTGCCATAGCTCAGAACAGTGTTTTTCATGTTATTAGGGAGGCGCCAAGACCTGACTGGAAAATACATTTTTTCTGACTTCCTGGCGATTGTAAAAGCTCCATGGTAAATGGCAGACTCAGTGGGTCTCCAGGATGATTGACTCCATCAACTATCCAGGCAGGGATCACGTTGTTTATTATTATTATTATTATTTATTTCTTAGCAGACGCCCTTATCCAGGGCGACTTACAATTGTTACAAGATATCACATTATTTTTACATACAATTACCCATTTATACAGTTTGGTTTTTACTGGAACAATTTTAGGTAAAGTACCTTGCTCAAGGGTACAGCAGCAGTGTCCCCCACCGGGGATTGAACCCACGACCCTCCGGTCAGAAGTCCAGAGCCCTAACCACTACTCCACACTGCTGCCCTGCTGTTTAATCTGACCATCCCGTCCACAGAGCTTGTGTCTTTTCAGACCTATTGTAGCTCAACACCTCTATCGCCCAGTCCTCCTTCATTTGAAAGTATAGTGGCAGCGGGTTTTAATATCAGATACATTTTGTTCACAAATAAAATAAAATAAAAATCTAGATTTAGATATAGCTTTTAGTTTATGTGATTTGCTGCGTGCAGAATATAGAGCAAATGAGGGTACAACATTTTATTAAACAAATCTTTAATAAACTTATAATAAAAAAAATAAGTGGGACAAACATTACAATTACTATTCATAATTGCATTAACATTATTTAAAGGCTGGTCACAGGTATACTGTAATAATAATAGTAGTAAAATCGGTTTCATTTACAGGGTTTTGCTGTGAATCAATTAAACAGGCTTTTAAATCCCCCATGTTCTTACTTTCTCAAGTAGAATGAAGAACGAGAAAACGACAGCGCAACATTTGAGTGACTATTTTTTTGTATTGTGTTAATACAATTATGAATAGTAATTGTAATAAGGTGTATCCATCTTAAATATATATAATTTTATTTTACTATTTATTAGAAGGGGTGTAGGGAGCTGGAGGAGATGGTCAGGCTGGCCAAAGCCTACAAGGATGCAGCTGTGGCGGTCCAGGGAGCTGATTCCATGCCCCCTAAGGCAGCCAGAGTGTGTCCCAATGGGAAGGTAAATACCAGAGGGGCCAGCCACACTCCACCCAGGGACACTGGACCTCTGCAACACTCTATACCACAACTTTTCAAACCAAAATACTCACTGTTAGAAATATAAAGGAACAATAGAATCATATACAAAGTAATTATAAAGTGTTAATTTAATAGTGTAGTTATAGTTTAATAAAGTAGTTATAAAGTGTAAATATACAGAATGAAGAAACCCAGAACAAAAAACAAATGTACAATAACGGTTGACAGCAGGTGGCACCGGTTGTAAAGTATCGCTATTGCAGGTGGCAGGAAACAGTCAGAAGTTGAGATTAAAATGCCAAAAGTGAGCTTTTATTGAGGTCACAGGTGAAATATGGCAGTCCAAAACATTAATCATTTTACAAAAACAAATCCACAAGCCTGTATTTAACACAGATATTATACACCGAGTACACAGCTACTCAGTCACTCCAGCCTCACTGGAGTCTCAAATCTAGTGCCCCCTAAAATGAGCTCTATGGTACCTATATCCTCCCTTATCACTAGCCCCTCCCCATGTGCCCAGAGCCACACCAGCTTGCCAGTATGTTTGCATTAATTCAAAACACAAAATGCATTTTACAAATATTAACCCTTTGAGTAGTGAAATCTAAAATGCACTGGCGGTCCTACGGGAGTGAGTTTTTTTTTCTGTCTTCAGCGTACAAACAAGCTGAAAGCTATATGTTTGTATGTATGTAATGAATACTGACAAAATACAGACACATCATTTTTACTGTAAATAAATAAAATAAATATATTTTTTAACTTAGTCATAGGGAAAGGTTTTGACAAAAAAATAACAGGTAGGCAATAAACAGTAAACATCAGGGTGGAACAACCACAACACATCGTAACAAAAAAAGGGCGAGCGAGAGAGACATGAATAAATCATATCCAGGTAAACAGGTTGTGGGGGTGGAGGGAGTGAGAGTGTCTAATGCTTCAGCGTATGATACTCCTTGAAGCATGAAGCAACACACAGCGCTTGGCACCGCCTCTTCACTGTCACTTGATGTTGATGGTAAATATTCTTCACTTAAGTCTTCACTGACCCAACTCACTGACATCCGCTTCAGTGGAAGAATTGTATGTATTTGAATTTAAATCGGAATCAGAATTCAGTATTATTACTAAAATTTCTTTCTCACTGAGCGATTTTCACCAGTTTACAAACACTGTTGACTTTTTTGTGACTGGGATAATTATATGTAATTCAGTCAATATCTGGCAGATGGCGGTGATCAGGGGTTTTGTAGGCTCAGTAATTCAAGGTTAAAGTTGCAGAATGTACCGGTACGTTCGTACTCCCTGGGGACCAGAAAGCAGCGAACATACCGGTATGTTTGTACTACTCAAAGGGTTAACAAGCGCTTTCACTTCTCTATCTAAAAGAAAGTCTGAGCTTTAAAACAAACTTTATCAAGCTAGTAACACATTGTGTCCTTGTAAATCACAGGCTTACTGTACTTTTTCATAGCAATTTGTCTTTAGGATAATGTCCTTCTGTTATACAATGATGTACGACCGTAGTGATGGAGTGTGTCTCATTTGTTTTCACTCCGTCACACCGGTGTCAACTATATATGGGGTGCTGTGCATGATTATGACAGATGTTTGATATGACTGTACTAACCCTGGTAGAAATCTTGACAGGATCCTTTAAGATCCTACAAGATCCTACACTATCCTGTAGCATCCCCATAGGATCCTGTTTGGGAACAGGATCCTGTTCAAAATCCTGTCTAGTAACAGGATCCTGCTCAAAATCCTGTTCAGGAATGGGATCCTGCTCAGAATCCTGTGCAGGAACGGGATCCTGCTCAAAATCCTGTTCAGGAACAGGATCCTGCTCAAAATCCTGTAGGGAATATGATCTCATTGCCATTAAAGCTAAAGATCTTGATCAGGAATTTGAGTATGTTAGGAAATATCAGGAGTCAACTAGAAATAGATTTGTCAGGTTTGTGAACAAAATAAGCAATACAAAATAAAAAAAAAAATTGAGGATCAAGGTAAAGGAATTAAAAACAAAAAGTCCGGATAACCAAAATTCTGTCACATTAGACATATTTTTATTTATGTGCTTAGCCCTTATCCAGAGCAACAGAAATGTACTACTGCATTGTTTGTAAAACAGCATTTAGACCCTCCCACAACAGTTATGGTTTCTTTGAGCTGTAGCTTGGCCCATAGTATTGTAAAACGTGACCTTCATAAAAGTTTCAAACTAGAGACCATCATCTCTGGCTTGGGAATACATACAGTATAAGAAATACAATAAGTGAAGCATATATACTGTATACACACACAACAGTATATACAGTGCCCTCTGGAATTATACCCTTCATAGACTATAATGTATTTTTGTCAAAATAAATGCAAGTGTACACTTGTTTTGCATAAATTAATGGAAAGATTACTATTTTCAGACATTCGGTATTGGACAATATATGCACATGTTTTTCATGCATGGAGGATTAACCCCCTCCCTGCTGTGTTACACTTACCCCCCCCCCCCTTGTCTTTTCAAGACACCGGCCATTCGACGGCCACCTCCTTCCACCCTTAAAAGACCACCCACACTCAAGTTCACAAATGTCAATTTTCGCCCTATTCCATGGGCGGGCTTGAGGGTGGGTTGGTCCCTCCGGCGTTTTTCGGGTGGGTTGGTCCCTCCGGCGTTTTTCGGGAGGGACCTAGGACCGGCGAGGAGGGACCCAGGACCGGCGAGGAGGGACCCAGACGGCTTGACCAGGGCGACCACAGCGCAGGCCGGTGACCGGGAGCCAGGAGAGGCAGGCAGAGGCACGTGGCTATGGATCAGCGCAGCAACGTCTTGGATCTCAGGGGGAGCGGAGCAGTAGGTAGGGGGAACAGAGCAACCAGCAGGGGGAGCGCCAGCGACATCTGCCTTTTGCGTAGCGACATCTGCCTCTTGCGCAGCGACGACTGGGATTCCAGGGGGAGTGGAGCAAGGGACCAGGCAAGCGACTGTGCCTGGCTGTACTGCGACCTGGGAGCCAAGTCAAGTGGATGGAGGTCTGGGCATTCCGGCCTGGTGTCCACACTCCCGGGACAAGGGACCTCCTACGGCAACGCCGGACTGGTTTGCAGGGGTGGCGGCACGTCCTCCCCCTTGACTTCCAGAGGTGGCTCTGGCAGCAGTGGCTCCTCCCCTCTGGGCTCTGGAAGCGGCGGCTTCTCCACTCTGGGCTCTGGAAGCAGCGGCTCCTCCCCTCTGGGCTCTGGAAGCGGCGGCTCCTCCCCTCTGGGCTCTGAAAGCGGCGGCTCCACCCCCTCTAGCTCTCGGGACGGCAGCTCCACCCCCTCTGGCGCAGGAGACTGCTGGGCTTTTCTTGTTGTCTCCAGCTCCAAATTCTGTAGCAGCAGGTCCAGCTCGGTTGGCTCCGGATCCGGCAGCCCCCTCTCCTGTCTCCATCGCCTGTACAGCTCCTTCTGAGCAGCGGTGTTCCTCTTGATCTGTTCGATCAACGCTTCAATACTTTCCATTTCTTCTGGGTCATAGGGCGCCCACACTCGCTGCCACCAAATGTAACAGAATAGCACCTCTCCGCGGTTCGTTGTCCCTTTAAAACACTGACCCAGACACAGGAAATGGATTTTTACTGCGCTGACGCACTATTTTTTAATAAACAAAAACAAACACCTAGCTCTTTTTGAGCAATAACTGAAACAAAACACAGGAACCTAAACTATAAACAGGACGGCTAAGCCGTTTACCTGTAACAAAAACCTTCACTCACTTGGTACGCCTGCACACACTCGCAAGCGGGCTATACACGCAGCAGCCCCGCACAGACTGGCTGCCTTTCTTTTATACCCTGCACCTGGCTCTAATTTAATAATAATCACCAGGTGCAGGGGATAATCACCAAACAATTAGCAATAAAACAATTTACAGAAATAATTAAACAAGAAAAAAACAAAACAATTAAATCAAACCAATGTGCATTTGCACATGTTTTTCATGCAGGGAGGATTAACCCCCTCCCTGCTGTGTTACAATATTGATTCTTCAAAGGAACTATTTTTAGTCATGCTGATAGGTTTTTAATACTGATGAAACGTATCCATCAACACCATCATCATCACTAGGTACAAAGACAATTCTACTCTGTATCTGTGAACATTTTATAAACATGTACTCCCTGGTTTTCTTCACAGCAGTGAACTGATATCCAAGAAATCCTGATGTCATAAACACTTTAATCACTGGATCTTCAGGTTCGGGCAAGCTCTCTGACACACATTAATGTGTAAGTTTGTATAAACTTTGATAACTGCAAAACCATTATTCCCATCTTTGATAAAATACTTGGAAACGGACTAAATAACTTACAGCGCTCTGTTTGTTTTTATAGATGAGGCTATGGTAAACTTCACCATTTCTCATCATTCTTTGGGCAACCATGACAGTGTCCATTTCAGTCTGTGTGAGGAATTCCAAGTTTCAATGGATGGAAAAAGTTGATGCCATCATTCAAAGTGATCACTTTGGTTGCCGTTTCAGGTTTCAAAAGGTGTTCTACAAAATTTGTAGCATCCTCATTGCCTTGAGCATTGTTCACAGCGTGCTTAGTTGCATGTTGTGCAATGGCCAGTCTCTTCACAATTTGCTCAGATATACCACGAGTGCCATGGAACAAGCGTTTAAGATGTGCCAGCATAGACTCAAAAACAAAGCCAGAATGAAGAATTAAGGGTCCATGTCCTCGCACTTGCTCAGATAGGTGGGTCAGGGAGTGGGAGTTGTATGTTCCCTCTGTAATGTCAAATAGGACTGGAAGAAGTCTAACATAGCTTTGCAGCACTGCCTCTGCCAAAGAGATTTCAGAGTCGGTTATGTTATCTTTAGACAAAGTCCATACACCAGTGACAAGAAGGGCATGATGAAATAATTGCATATTTGGCTTCTTTTTTCCATACCATAGCGCTGACAGCAAGATATTTCTATAAGAATATCTCATGCTAGGCAGTAACTCTACTATAAAGCTTTGGATGGGCCACAGTGATACATATTTTGATTTCAATGCAGAAGCACCATTAACATGCCAATAAAGAGTAACAGGAAAACTGCCATCTAGCCTGGCAACAGCACTATGACTTTGATACGCACTTCCATCTAAAATATCATTGAATACATCTGGGTGATGTTCAAAGTTACCAGTGAAGTCTTGCATGTGTTTCCAGTTTCCTGAAAAAAATATTTCATATTTAATATTATTTATGCTTCTTTATAAACTGCAAAGGGTTCCTCTTATAATTATTAATGTTTTATAGTTCAATTCAATTACCTTCAATCAATCTCTTTATCTCTTCAAACAGATCAATTACATAGAGTATGCTAGATTCCTCATTTATCCCGTTATATCCAAATAGCCTGCATGAAATGTTTGCATAAACCCTCATGTGTGGGAACCTGGCACATGTGGCACATTGTATGCTTTATATAAGAATATCCCAGCTCATGTAAACTGTTTTCAAATTTGTAGCTAGATGTAGGACATTTGTTTCCATTCAGCAGAGCCAGCTTGAATAGCTTCAAGATGCTGTCAATAGTAAGGGATGAGAGATTATGTCGCTGTGTTAGTGCAATGAGCATACTGTTGAACCCGCTGACTGAAAGTGAAGCGCCATCATACAAAGGAGACTCATCCTGCTCATCAACACTGGCTGTGTCTGACAATAATTCTCCCTCATATGGTTCATCTGAATGGTAGTCTTCAGCTTCAGAACTTTCACGAGAAAAACTTGTGTCATCCATTTCCTCTGACTTCTGAAATTGATGATGATCCACTATCCATCCTTTGCCTTTTTGGTGGACAACTGTGGTCCTCTTCACCTAGTTTTATGGAAAATTGAATAAGGAAGGTGTAATTCTTATCTCATTTGTTTTTTAAACAATTAAGCAATGAAGCATGATCTTAACAATAAAAAGCCACAATTGTCCACAATGAGAATATTTAACAAAATACCAAACTTCACCAGGTTTAGTGCCCTAAAACAGTGGATCCCTAACCAGTCCAAAAGCCCACCCTTGCCCAGCTGGTTTTTGTTCCAAAAGAGGTCTTAATTACTTAATTGAAGTATTCATTGACAATTGTCTTATTCTGACCTATTCTGTTGTTTTTATTTATTTTGTAAACATGAGGTGAAAGTTCAGATAAACTGAAAACTCTGTTGAAAGGCAAAATCAATAGACACATGAGTCCTAAGGTTGGGGGTTGAGAACCACTGCCCAAAACAGCCCAGATGAACCATGAATGTCAACATCAATTGAGGCCAAATCTTTGTGACAAACATGACAAATTTGAAATACAGAAAGCATTTAAGATAAACATTTAGGGTGCAATTGACATGTATCCTGTATGCCACTTAAGGAATGCAAATATATAACCTGATGCATTTGCCTTTCAAAAGGTCTAAGTATTGCACACATTGTCACATCACATGAATTTTAAAACTGTAGTAATTTGAAAACTCACCCAAGACACAGCCAGCTACCCTGTCAAGTTCCCTGCCATCTGTTATTTTTAAGTGCCCTTCACTCTCCGCAAGGTCTTCTCCACTCTCCACAAGGTGGTCTTCACTCTCCACAAGGTGGTCTTCCTCATTCTCCACAAGGTGGTCTTGCCTCTTCATAGGATGTCTTTCAAACTCTGCAATATCTTCCTCACTCTCCACAGGCGGTCTTCCTCACTCTCCACAAGGTGGTCTTCCTCACTCTCCACAAGGTGGTCTTGCCTCATCACAGGATGTCTTTCAAACTGCAATGTCTTCCTCACTCTCTGCAAGGAGGCCTTGCCTCTTCACAGGATGTCTTTCAAACTCTGCAATGTCTTCCTCACTCTCCACAAGGTGGTCTTCCTCATTCTCCACAAGGTGGTCTTGCCTCTTCACAGGATGTCTTTCAAACTCTGCAATGTCTTCCTCACTCTTTGCAAGGTGGTCTTCCTCATTCTCCACAAGGTGGTCTTGCCTTTTCACAGGATGTCTTTTAAATTCGGCAATGTCTTCCTCACTCTCTGTAAGGTGGTCTTCCGCACTCTCTGTTTTGTCTGTCCTCAACCTCCATCAAGCCTTCCTCATTACTGGAATATTTCAAATTTCAAAGATTTTCCTATTGTTTGACTGCAATAGTATTTCTTTATGGCTATGCATACTCTTTCCAACACCTCTTATTTTTCTGTGGTTTAAGTGTGCCCTTATAGGCCAACTGTTAACAAGCACACCTGTGTATTTTCTTTTTTATTAAGGGGGGCATAGATGGTCTTTGATTTCCATTGTGCTTTGTCAAGACATCTAGCTCTTAATTATTTAATTGAACCTTCAGTTGCATTGTTAGGTCAATTAAGGATTCAATAAAGCAATGAAGAGCTTGGTTGGAACGAAAACCTGCAGAAAACCAAGACAGGTTTGGGAAACACTGCCATAAAGCAAAGCACTATTAAGTACAGGTTTGTGCTTAGCGGGTGGGTCAAAGTTTTGATTTAATCTGGTCCTTGATTAGTGCAGTGGTGCTGGTAGTTAAAAGACTAATTGACCATCCAATGAGAGAAGGAAAGGAAGAATGTGCAGCCACATTGTCATGCAGGTCAATCATTCAATTAGACACACCTGCACTAATCAAGATGAGGAGTAGGTACCCCTGTTCAAACAAATATAATTATTTTGACTTTGTGAAATTGTTTGTTTTTGGTGTTGGAATCAGAAGGTTTTTCACAATGCAAAGAAACATACCCTGCAGTGAGAGGCTTCAAAAAAAACAAAAAAAAACAATAGCTCATACATATCGTGGTGATATTAGTAGATGTTTCAAACTAATTCCATGTTAATTACTTGAAAGCAATTATAGATATTGTGATGTGGCAATGTGCCCCGTCCCTGTGTGCATTTGTGTGTTGCGTGCGTGTGTTAATGTTGGTGTATAGTCATTGGTACACGGGATATAAACGGGTCTGTGTTTCACGTGTATTTAAAAAGTGTATATTTGTATTTAGGCACAGGATTGCACATCACGCACGTGCATTTAAAATATAAAATGTGAACACGGGGTTTCACGTAATGAATTCACGTGCTGGGATTCAAGTGAATAATTAATTAGTAATTGAATCCCAGCACAAACAGTATAAATAGATGCACGTTTAGTCACTCGTGGTTGGGTGTTCGGAAGAGGAGAACGGGTGTGGAGAAGGAGAAATACATTTAAATATCAATTGCTATTACGTGCTGGTAGGACCAGCACGATACTTGTTTATTTAAAACTCACCGTGTTTGTTTGTGTGTCTGTCCGTTTACTGTATAGTCCGTTTTGTTTGTCTTTTTATTTTGGCGTGTAGTGCCGTGTCCCGTGTTTTTGTCTGTTAAACCCTTTTATTTTCTGTGCTGTTTTATTAAATGCTGAGCGAAACCATTCGCTCAGCTCCACCAAACTCCAAGTCTCTGTCGTTTGTGTTCCTGTTTCTGGTCTGACGCCACCCACTCCGGCCGTCTTTGTGACACGTGGTGTCCTGCGTGGGATCTACAGGGCCTCCAGGACTCAGGCCAGAGCAGGAACAGCAGTTTGGATTTAAAAAAAGAAAAAAAAAAGAAAAAAAAAAATGGCAGAAGACGCCATCAAAGTGCGGGACTGGATGCTGGAAAATGCTATCCCAGTAGTCGTCCAGTTCCTGCGATTTATGGATAGGGAGCGATGGGAGGCATATGCGAGGGAACAGACCGTAAGCACCTGGGAGGAAGGTGTGGGGTTGGTCCTCAGCTACCTGGAGGCAGTTATAAGTGGAACAGCAGCCCAGGTAGCAGGTCCACCAGCAGAGGAAGAATGCCTGCTGTCCCCGTCTCCACCAGCAGAGGAAGAATGCCTGCTGGTTTTGCCTCCACAGCCCAAGCGGGAGGAGCCTGAGCGTCCACAGCCCAAGCGGGAGGAGCCCGAACGTCCTACGCCTGAGTGGGAGGAGCCCGAACGTCCTACGCCTGAGTGGGAGGAGCCCGAACGTCCTACGCCTGAGTGGGAGGAGCCCGAACGTCCTAGGCCTGAGTGGGGGGAGCCCGAACGTCCACAGCCCAAAAGGGAGGAGTCGGTGCGTCCACAGCCCAACAGGGAGGAGTCGGTGCGTCCACAGCCCAACAGGGAGGAGTCGGTGCGTCCACAGCCCAACAGGGAGGAGTCGGGGCGTCCACAGCCCAAAAAGGAGGAGTCGGTGCGTCCACAGCCCGAAGAGAGGGAAGTCGGGGCTTCCACAGCCCTAGGACCCAAGCTGCCAGCAGAGGGAGAATCCCTGCTGGTTCCACCTCCACCGCAGTGGGAGGACTGCTTGCCCCTCCCACCTCCACCAGCAGAGGGGGAATACCTGCTGGTCCCACCTCCACCAGCAGAGGGTGAATGCCTGCTGGTTCCACCTCCACCGCAGTGGGAGGACTGCTTGCCCCTCCCACCTCCACCAGCAGAGGGTGAATACCTGCTGGTTCCACCTCCACCAGGAGCAGAGGAGCTGGAGCTGCCTCTGCCTCCACCACCGCCAGGAGCAGAGGAGCTGGAGCTGCCTCTGCCTCCACCACCTCCAGGAGCAGAGGAGCAGGAGCTGCCTCTGCCTCCGCCACCACCACCGCAAGGAGCAGAGGAGCAGGAGCTGCCTCTGCCTCCGCCACCACCACCGCAAAGAGCAGAGGAGCAGGAGCTGCCTCTGCCTCCGCCACCACCACCGCAAGGAGCAGAGGAGCAGGAGCTGCCTCTGCCTCCGCCACCACCACCGGAAGGAGCAGAGGAGCAGGAGCTGCCTCTGCCACTTCCAGGAGCAGAGGAGCAGGAGCTGCCTCTGCCTCCACCACCGCCAGAAGCAGAACAGCAGGAGCTGTCTCTGCTTCCCGTACTTCCACCACGGGGAGTACGGTGGCCGGAGCCCCAGAAAGGGGAGCTGTCGGCCACAAAGAAGGGGGAGGAGGTCTGGAGACCACCAACCCCAGCAGCAGTTTCGCTGCCAGAGATCGTGGGGGAGGTCCGGAGACCTGCTCCCACTGCAGCTTCTTCGCTGCCGGCAGTACTGTGGTCGGAGCCCCACCAAGGGGAGCTACCGGCTACGAAGGAAGGGGGTGAGGTCAGGAGACCAGCATCCCCTGCAGCAAGTTCGCTGCAAGCATGGACCAGCAGGCTGTCAGCCGTGCCACTACCGGCAGGGGTGCTGACAGCATTGCCAGCCAAGGGCCCACTGAAGCCTCCCTTCCCAGCCCGAGACTTTGTCCTGGACTGCTGGATTTTTAAGGGGGGAGGTGGCCGTTGAGGCCATGTGTGCTGCGCACAAGGGGGGGTATATGTGGCAATGTGCCCCGTCCCTGTGTGCATTTGTGTGTTGCGTGCGTGTGTTAATGTTGGTGTATAGTCATTGGTACACGGGATATAAACGGGTCTGTGTTTCACGTGTATTTAAAAAGTGTATATTTGTATTTAGGCACAGGATTGCACATCACGCACGTGCATTTAAAATATAATATGTGAACACGGGGTTTCACGTAATGAATTCACGTGCTGGGATTCAAGTGAATAATTAATTAGTAATTGAATCCCAGCACAAACAGTATAAATAGATGCACGTTTAGTCACTCGTGGTTGGGTGTTCGGAAGAGGAGAACGGGTGAGAGAGAGAGGAAAGTTAAAATCATTAGAAGTAAAGATAAGTGTTTGTTCTCACCGTGTTTGTTTGTCTCTCCGTGCACCGTTTGTTTAGTGTTAGTCCGTTTTGTCTGTCTTTTTATTTTGGCTACAAGTGCCGTGTCCTGTGTACCGTTTAAAACCTTTTATTTGTTAATAAACGCTGAGTGCAGCCATTGCACTCAGCTCATCACAACCACTGTCTGTGTGTTTGAATTCCTGTCTGGTCTGACGCCACCCACTCTGGTCGTCTTTGTGACATGTGATTAAAGGTATTTTTAATTTTATTTACTTAGAACTACTATAAATCAAAGTTTTATGTAGTACTGTATTTCCACTGTATACACATTGTTTTTATTCCACTATTTGCTTTCACAACATGGAACATACATGTCTTTATTGAGCACACAGATGTAACCCAGATGTCTGGCAAAACTTTTCAAACAGCATCACTTTTGTAATTATAATTTATGTTTGTAATTTGCAATAACAGACTGTAGAGCAAAGGACACTGAATATCATCTCATATGGTTTGCTGCTGAAATGACATATTCAGTAGTTCATCAAAAAACTATTGTAGAAAAAAATCCTTCCCTGAAGACGACAGTCACTGTCAAAGATGGAAAACTAAATTGGACTGGGCTCCTTGTATTTATTGGTAAGTGTGTATATATTGTGGTGTTTCATTCTCACTATACCCTTCTTTGAAACTGGCTTGTACTATTTCAGTTATTATTGTAATGATAAAGCTTTGAAAAAACAGTTACATTTAATTTGGAGATGCATAGTTATCTGACATCAATATTAAGTGAAATATCCTCTTCATTCACTTTAACAGGGAACAAGGAAGCATGCATAAAAAAACAAACATCCTTGGAGGAAATAATCAGTGCTAACCTTGAGGAAAGTGAGGAAAATCAGGAGGAAATACAACATATAAAGGGTATTGCCAATGTTTGTCTTTAAAGCATTTAAATATGATTTATATGTATTATATCAACAATCCATACAATGGGGTGGGTGGGGGTATTTGAGAGAAACTGGTTTAGTTGGTAATGCTACAGCCTGATCCCCCGTATGTTGGGGAGAGGAGTCGTGGGACCTGGATATAAATCCTACAAACTAATGTGCTAAACTACCTCAACTATACGGGAAGTCGACTTACTTCTTAATTGCCAACTATCCAGCACTACAAATTACAGACATATTAACTCTAGCAACACGAATTACCAATCAATTTAATCTGTTAATTGAAAAACCATTTAGCATTGTTGAATGATGCCTTCCTTTTTTGTGCACAGGCAAGAAAAAGGCAGGCAAAAATCAGCCTGAATCCAATGAGGAGAAAGGAGAAGAGAATATTTGTCATGCAGGAACCAGTGATGGTGAGTGTATGTCATGCATATGATATGACCCTGTTGACAAACATCCTTAGATCAGTGTTTTTCAAGACTGTTCCTGGAGTACCCCTGTGTCTTCTGATTTTTTTTAGTTAAGTCTAAGTTATTAACCTAATTTTCATGCAATTCACCCTATATTTAGAAGTTTGTATGTGCTGGGTCCTTGGAATGTTGGAAACTGGTGGTAAATGTTCTGTTATTTGTTTAGTGACCCTTCTCAGTCCATACAATGAACTTAATATATGTTTCAAAAGCTTTTTTCCAATATCATTAATTTCAAAAAGGTACTGATGGTGACATTTCTCTAAAACCTTTCATACAGAAAATATGGAGCTCATTAAAGAAACTGAAAAGGTAGCCCACTTGGTTACAAATCTGAAACCTAAGGTAAAAGATTTCTAGTCTTTTGTTTGAGGTTACTTGGTGAGGCATCCCTGATACAAAAGGGTCATTTTCAAGACTTTTGCTCCAAATTCAGGTTTGCTCATGAATGTTTTAGGAAATCAACTATAAAATATTTGCAAATGACTCTCTCAAGAGACAAAGTAGATGTGGAAAAGGGATCTAGACGGGAGTTAGATTGGTCTAATAAAGCCAAGTAGGTTATCAACAGCTAAGCTGGAATGAAAACCAGAAGCATTTTGGCCCTCCATGACTTTAATTGGGGGGGGGGTCTGTGTGTGTATCTTATAAGAATTGTTCTGTACGTAATATTACATTTATGGTCAGGGAAATAAACTCAGTGAAGTGTTGCATTTGAATGTTGTTTTGTGTTTAGGTGCCTCTAAATGAAACTGAGGAAATCAAGGCGGCTGAAATGGACAATGACACATTTGTAAGTAATTGCCCCTTATAGCAGTGTGTTATGTTAGATATAAAACAAAACCTTATGTGGAAATTATCAGAAAGGGCTAATTCTACACTTAGGTCTACAGCTAAACAATATACTTCACTGTTATTGTATCTGAATTCATAACAATGATTTTCATAAGTGACATTGTGATCAAATACAGGAAGCCTTCCTTATATGCCACAGCAGTCCTATCACATCTCTTCAGTGATGAAGACATGAGAAATGGTTGCCTTGAACCAACTGGGCCAACAAAGAAAACCCCACTTGACCAAGAGAAAATTAATGTCATCAAAAGTGTGTATAACCCTTTTTTCACATCAATAGAAACCATTAGTTAAATTGCATGAATTAGTTCACTTGTACTGTCATTTTGTTTGTTACATATTCACATTTTTTTATGCTTTCAGGGTGCATTGGGGTCAAATTTGGGTAAAAGGTTCTGGAAAAGTCATGGATGCAAATAAGAGTCAGTCTTAATCAGAAATGCTTAGACGAAATGAAAGCATGGAAAAAGCTACAGTAGATTTAAAAAAAAATCCTGCACCCACCTAAAATTAGATACAAGCAAGTGCTTGTGGATGCTTAATTTGTTGTTTCTTTGTTTTCTGGAAAATAAAACAGATTTGTCAAACTGTTTGTAAACTGTTTTCTTTGTGGTAGTAACTAAACATGTTTTTATCATACTCCAGATATTTTTATACTGTTTCATATATTGTATGACTTGTGCAGGATGTTCAATAGCATCTTGTAAAATGTAGGGGATCCTGAGCAGTCTTGAACAGTTTTCTGTGTAAGGTTATAATAATATTTCACTTAGCTGACACTTTTATCATGGCTCACACATTTCCATTCATACAGTGCATACAGTTTAGGATTATTGGTACATCCTACAAGATCATTAATTGTAGAAGACCCATATTCGGAATGATTGATTCTATACAGGAACTTATGCAGGATCCTACAAGATCTTGAAGGACCCTGCGTAAGATCCTACAAGATCTTGTAGGATCCTCTAAGATCTTGGAGGATCCTTGCACAAGATCCTACTGTAGGATCCTAAAGGATCCTGTTCAAGATTTGTACCAGGGTAAGCTTCATCAAGTGCCTGAAGTCAATTAATAGCAGTGCTGACGAAGGTACTGCAAAATGTTCCTGTCAGGATAACTGGGGAAGTCAGCACCTCCGGTCACTTTTTTTTTAAAGTAATAAAAAACGTTTATTCACTGCCAAACATGAACTATTTTAGATGTGTAATGACTGCAGTATAGGATACTGACCTTAAGGTTAGGGTTTCGGTGTAGGAAGAGGATTATTCATTGTTTTATTAACAATAATATGATAGCCAATCAGAGTGCAGTATCCTGACAAGAGAATTTTGTGTTACCTTTGTAAGGACAGACAATTAATAACATGCTGAACAGGGGTACAGTAACTGTGATACCTGAATGGTACCAAAAACCCCTGAACATGATGGTTATGCTGTTGGTGTTCCCTAACTTGTGGCCTGAAAGACTTCCTGATTAGACAAAGTTGAAGATGGTTTTCAAGTTCAGGATATCTCTACTTCTATTTTAGTGGAATATCAAATTTATAATTGTCTCATCTAATTATGTTATTTGTATCTTTCAATCTAATTTTAAAGCTTTTCATATTTAAGCTTGGATAGTTTTGAACTAATTTCCTTCTTTTTATACTTGTCATTTATCTTTGTGTTTCAGCGAAACAAGACTACAACATCGCATAGCTATGATGGATTTCCAATTTGACTTTTCAGCTCTCTCCTACCGACTCGGTTCATGTATCAGTCAGTTATTGCTTCTTGTACGGTGTAGTCTGCTTTTCAGCTGAACTCCATGCTGAGATTTTTTGAGGGCAAGAGATCTTTTAAGGGTTATCACAAAGGAATAGATGTAATACATAGGTTTGAACAATTAATTGACAATGCCATTGTTTGCTTTTAGATATGTTATCCAGTGAAACTGACATAGCTGCTTATTACACCTCATACAGCACACTAACCTTCCATTTGAAATGTGTGCTGTACATTCAATATGATACCAGTCTTGGCAGTCACCATAGCAGAACCCCAAATGTGACCCTGTGGCGGAGTGTCCCACCCCTATGTATATGTGCACTGTTTTATTATTATTTGTATTATTGTTTGCGGTGCGGATAAAAGCCGCCGCCATTATCTGTTATTGTTTTGTCTTTTTAAAACCTCGTGAGGATGCATGACTGATCAGCTACTGATTATTTAACTAGCTGACAGTCACGCATCCTTATTAAACTCGTGCAGACTATGGCCGAGGGCTAATAGGATAAGTAATTAACAGCTAGTTAACCCCTCGGCCAAAATATAAAAACCTGCAGCTCTCTACCCTCAGAGAGAGGGTACAGAGGAGAGTACGGGAGAGCGAGCAAGGAGAGAGAAAGTAAAACATAAACAACTGCTAAGCGTGCTGGTTTTTACACCAGCACAATACTTATTTGTTTATTTCTGTTTGTTTGGCAACGCGCCTTTTTGTTTAGTGTGTTTGTGTTTGTTTAAATCTTTTGTTTTGTTTATTATTTAATAAAACGCTGAGCGCCAGAGGGAGAGGAGCCATTGCTGCCGTCTCCAGCATTGGAAGGAGAGGAGCCATTGCTTCTGTATCCAGCGCCAGAAGGAGAGGAGCCATTGCTGCCATCTCCAGCGCCAAAGGGAGAAGAGCCATCGCTGCCATCTCCAGCGCCAGAGGCAGAGCAGCAGGAGCTGACTCTGTCTCCACCATCTCCACTGCCAGGAGCAGAGCAGCAGGCTTCAGCATTTCCCCGCTACTTCCTGAGTCTGTGTTTCTGGTCTGGCGTCACCATTGCAAGCCACCTGATCACAGACCCACGTTCTCCTTTTCATATATTTAAAAATGAGGGGATTACACAGGAAAAATCGTGGTATTTAGATAACAAGTGGGCAGCGGGTGGTGAAATACTGGCATTTATTCACCTGTTCCAACCCGTTGAAGGGTAGAACATATAAAGAAGAAAGTTCCAGTAAAGGTCTTTAAATCACAAGCTATTTTAAGAATGTTGTTTAAAGCTTGTTTTTATCAATAAAGTTTGATATTCATGTTTTCAAAGAAGCCATCAACAGTCTAAAGCAGTTTAAGAAAACAGTATTTTGCTTCTAAGAACACAAAATAAAGCATCCCTAATCTAAAGGCATGTCATATCAGATCGAATGGTTTGTAAGCATGAAGTAAATGTGAAAAAAGATATCTGTATCAGAAATATGTCCAGAGGTTAAAATGATGTGGCAGTGAAAAGGTTCATTTTCTCTGGATACCACCTGTAAAGTAACTGCATTGAGTGACCCTATGTCAAAGCATGTGATCTTTATCATTGATATGGCCAAGTTAAAGCAATACAGCAGTAAAAGGGTTAATTTGTAATTAGGGCTTCTGATTTTCGGTTTTAACCGATAAGAAACGATAAAACACCCCCGATCCAAAAAAATTTAAATTGGTGGATAACCAATAAACCACAGGAAAAACAGTGGAAATGGCTAATCAATTATGTTGACTTCACCCCTTTTCCATTAAAAAATTAAACCTACTACAAATAAAAAAAAAAACATTTCCCAGCACAGCTGGGCAATGTACCACTTTAATGCCTTGTATCTATCATTGGCTATGTTTCCATTGCAGTGGATTTATTCGCTAAAAGTTTATGGATTAAAACAAATATACGACAAGCTCAACGGAAATGGGTATAATTCGCAAAAATGTGTACATTTATTCGAACTTTTAAAAACCCTAGACCTTAAGGTTTTAGGAAAGTCGATATTTTCAGAAAATGCGAATTAAGGCGCCTTAATGCGCATAACTTTAAATGGAAACAATTTTATTCGCAGAAAATAAGCGAATCCCCCAAAGTGCACTGCAGCTCCTAAAGAAGTTCCATACTGGGAGGAAAAAAATGGCAACTAACATTAACAGGTGCAAGTGGGAGACTGAATAAGCTTTTAGAGCTTATTCAGCGATAGAGATTCTCTTTTCTATTGGTATAGGTGATCTTGGGCTGAACTGTTCTGGAGCAATATATGGGTCAAGTTTAGTGCACAGTTTGTTAAAAGCTTTCCTGGTCATCCTGTAATGGGTACACCAGCGTTGATCATTAAAATGATCTTGCACGATATTTTCCCAAAATATATTGCAACGCTTGTACACCCACTTTCGAGGTGGATTCCGTTTTGTGGTTGTGAGTAGTAACCGCTCCAGGTGATACAGCTGCCTTCTAGATCTTCTCCGTTTCATAACAATACTGATACCTGCTGAAGCAAGCTGGAGTAACGGCATCAGTATTATTTGGCCTTGTTCAAGAACATCCTGAAATTGAGTTTTTTCTGCTAAAACCATTTTGCTGCTGAAAAGTTAACCGCTGTAGAGAACACGTGCGCAATGGCTTTAATTCTCCAGTTTGAACAGAATAATGCCTATTTTAAGCCTATATTTTTACAAAAAAAATTCTTTCCCCCTTTTTCTTTTGCAATCCACGCAATTTAGAAGTATAGTGACATCAAACATTAGCCTACATAAAACCAAGTTTGAAACCCCCTTTGTAATGTTCTCTTTTGATTTTACACAAACTGAAACAACTGCTCTATATACGACTGTATATAAAAATCAGTCAGATGCTTAACTTAATCAGATGAGAGATTGGACCCTCTCCAATCTGGCTTCCGCTCTGCCCACTCCACTGAAACCGCCCTCCTGTCTGTCACCAACTCACTTAAGTGTGCCCGAGCTGCCTCTCTCTCCTCTGTCCTAATTCTCCTCGACCTCTCTGCTGCCTTTGACACTGTTGATCACTCTATTCTACTATCATCTCTTGCTGACCTGGGGATCTCTGGCACTGCTCTGGCCTGGTTCTCCTCCTACCTCTCCAACCGCACTTACCAGGTAACCTGGCGTGGAGCAACCTCCACACCTCACCCTCTCTTAACTGGAGTCCCCCAAGGGTCAGTCTTGGGTCCTCTCCTGTTCTCTCTCTACACCCGCTCCCTGGGCCCCCTCATCGCATCCTATGGTTTCTCATACCATTTCTATGCTGATGATGCTCAGATTTTCCTCTCCTTCCCCACCTCTGACTCCACCATCTCCTCCCGTATCTCTACCTGTCTGTCTGCTATTTCCTCCTGGATGCACTCGCATCACCTCAAACTCAACCTCCCTAAATCTGACCTCCTTTTCTTTCACTCCTCCTCCCCCTCCTCTGATCTCTCTATCTCTGTTCCTCTGGAATCTACCACACTCTCTCCCTCTTCCTCAGCTAAGAACCTTGGAGTCACCCTGGACCCCTGCCTCTCTTATTCCCAGCACATCTCCACTCTGGCACGCACTTGCCGATTCTTCCTGAGCAACATCCGAAGAATCCGACCCTTCCTCACCAACTATGCTACCCAGCTCCTGGTCCAGGCCCTGGTACTCTCCCGCCTAGACTACTGCAACTCCCTCCTGGCTGGCTTCCCTGCGTCCGCCACCCGTCCTCTCCAGCTCATCCAGAACTCTGCTGCCCGCCTGGTGTTCTCTCTGCCTCGCTTCGCCCACGCTACTCCACTACTCCGCTCGCTCCACTGGCTCCCGATCACCGCTCGCATCCAGTTCAAGACTCTTGTACTAGCCTACAGATGCCTTGACCAGACTGCACCCAGCTACCTCCAGACCCTCATCTCTCCCTACACCCCCACTCGACCTCTCCGCTCCACCTGCACTAGAAGACTAGCTCTACCTCTGCTACGCTCCCCTGCCTCCAGAGCCCGCTCCTTCTCCACCCTTGCTCCGCAGTGGTGGAATGACCTTCCTACAGATGTCAGGACTGCCCAGTCCCTGACCACATTCCGGCGCCTCCTTAAGACTCACCTCTTCAAAGAGCACCTGTAGAACTCCTCTGTTTGTATCCTGGGACACTCACCCTTCATGTAAATGTGCTTTATTTTGCTCTTATCTGCCCCTATTTTACTGCATTTAATCCTGTACTTACCAAGTGCTTAACCTGTAGTACTTTGTATTTAATCATATCCTGATGTAACTATCACTATTTAATCATACCCTGATGTAACTATCACTATTATCTGCTGTATTATTGAATTGTGGTTGTCACACTTATACTTTGCTTGAACAAAAGTTATTGTATTTCTTGCTCTTATTGTATTACTTGTATTGTAACACTTGAAATGTATTTGCTTACGATTGTAAGTCGCCCTGGATAAGGGCGTCTGCTAAGAAATAAATAATAATAATAATAATAACTTTGTGTATATTCCGTTTATTAATAGAGAAAAAAATAAGAGGGGGGAAGAAAGAAAAATATAATATGAAAAGTGTGTGCTTATTAAACGCTTAACATTTCTCATAAATTACAAGGTGAAAATGCTCCTATAATTTATGAGAAAATAGTAGGCTACCCTTATAGTAGGCTGTAACCAAAATATCAGTTAATTAAGATTCTTATGGGGTAAAATAAATCAAGCTGTAGGTAGCCTAACGTACTGAATTTTACAATACAAAAAGTATAGTATTCAAGTACACCGGTCAAATATTATGGTTAGATTTTCACCCGAGAATACTTTCAGAATAATTATTTTTTTGTGAATAATAAACTGGTGGGAAGTGATGGACAGTAGACTGTTGTTTAGTAAACTGGGGTTATTCGCTAGATGTGATACGTCATCGTATAAGTAAAATCGCTTACACACAAAAACCCCAGAAGAATGTGCCCGTGACCATAAGGATTTAGTTGTGAAAGACAGCAAAGGAAAGAAGATACAACTTAAGTGTGCAAGTCCTGTCGAGTTACTACTATACATATTTTGACAGAAAAAAAAAAAAAAAACTTAAGCATTGAAACGATCAAGGCTTATTAGTGACTGTTTTACAAGATGAGGCAAAGTAATAATGTTGATTAGAACTAAGTACATATAACCCTAATAATAAGGAATAATACATTCCCTTGGTCGTTAGCAGTTTAACCAACCCAGCTTATTAATATTCAAATTCTAAACTGCTTAGTGGAAGTGGCTTTTAAACCGCAGTTTAGCGGACCGAGTTTATCCACATTTTAACAATTCTATACAATAGTTTAGAGGACCTAGGTTATGAATATTATTACATCATTTTAGGTCGGGGGTTGTGGGTTTGCCCCCGATAGACACTAACTTATACATAAATATGCCTTACATGTCGTGTAAAACGGTCGTAAAATGGTCGTTTCGTGTTGAGTCAAGCAGTGTGCTGAGTTTCTGTTTTCTTTTTTTTCTGACGAATGTACCTGTTTTTTGCTGACTATTTTTATTACAAAAGTGGAATAAGCCTATTAACTAAGACTTCTTTCTACTCCAGCGTATAACGTGCAAAATGGCGATGGAATAAAATGAATTGCCACAATTGTTACTAATTTTATTTAACGAGTTTAGCAAGGGTGAAGCCTTTGTTTTATGAAACAGTTAGTGTAATCTACAACCGCCAAGCAATGAGGGTAAAGCGATCATCACTGTGGTTTTAGGAATGTATATGTAGAAAAATAGTTGAGTTTATTTTGTCATTATCATTTTTCCATGATTAAATTAAGAAACTGAGATAGTTTAATGATGCTAATTACAACATTAAAGACAGGGGGAGCGCTCAGAAATAAAACCTGAAAACGAGAAACCCTAAATAGTCTTTCTGGTGTATTTAGAAGCATTTGACTTTTGCATTTGAAATAAGCGGGAGGGATAATTCAAAGTTTACTTCAGACAGTGCGTGATTGACACTGGTTGTTGAGTTGAGGGTTATGTCGAGTTCATAGGCCTGCAGTTTGCAAGGAGCCTCACAGCTGGCCAATCACATTAATAGAAGTCAAATGCATTATGACAGGGAGTCCATGTCGCTGGTTCTTGGGTGCATGTGTGCCTTTATGGGAGCAGCTGGGACATGCAACAGGAGATGCGTTGCTAAAGAAATAATTGAGCCGGTAGGCTCACCCAGCGCTGAGCTGTCCGGGAGGTCTGGATCGAGGCTACTGCCCGTCCATTGCCATACAGATGGGTGCGGAGCAAAAGATTGCTGGGTTTTGTTTTGTGTTGTGTTGCAGACTCGTATCAACCCGGGAGCTGAAGCTATGGAGCCAGCACTAACCCCGGGAGCATCTACCCCTGGACGCGACCACAACCCAGGACAGCGTCCACTCCACAGGATTAACTACTACGGCACCCGTCAACTGCAAGACGATGCTTGTGAAGGTATTGCCCAGCCGAGGCTATGTGAAGAGGCAGGAGTCGCCGTGAGACAAGGTCGGGACTCCGGGAGCCCAGAAGTAGGTTAGTTTAGGGGAGGTTGATCGCAAACAGTGCATAGAGAGGGTTTACATATAGCCTTTTCACACTTGCACACCCGAGCCGAGCCCACGGTACGGCTAGTTTCACACTTGTCATTTTGTTGAGCCGAGCCGAGCCAGAACCGTGAAACTCTGACCTTGCAAGATATCTGGTACTGGCTCGGTGCTGAGCAAGGCTGGAGGCGGGGTTTACACATACTGTCCGAAACAATAAAGTCTACCAAAAGATTTCACAGTAATTGCAAAATACGGGACTAAACCACAGCGCAAAACAGTGCAAAAATAAAAAAAAATAAAACAGGATTACAAAAAAACTAAAGATCATAACAGTAAAGCAGTTCTTGGTCACAGACCTGCAACGACCGATATGGTCATTTTTAAAAAATACCATATATTAACATTGCATGCATAAAAACAAGTTGTAAAGAAAAATATCTTTAAATATGTTACATTTTTAATAGGCCTACTTTAAATCTATTTTTCTAAAGTGTTTACTGACATTTTTCAAATACTATCTGTAACGTTTTTAAATTATTATTAGTAGTCGTAGTTAATCTAACTTTAATAATATGAAATTAAATTATTCGGTTTGTATTTGCATTAAGAAACATGTGAAAAACAAATACAAACAACAAGAAGTTTTTTTTTTTTTTTTCACAACACTGTTTCGCGCTGCGCAGTGCTTAATTTGTGCTGGGGCACAGCCCCGGAACCTCTGGGCATGAAGAGTGTCACATTCCCGGTACCGCTAGTTAAAAATCTCATAAAATGCTTTCTTTTTAAAATCTCAACACAGTTGTATCAAGTCTGCAAGTTCTTGCGTGTGCGCTAAAGACAGGCAGTCCGCTGCCACGTTTGTAGCCTACTTTAAATTACTTTATGACTTCAGCTTGAGTGCCTTTAAGTAAAATGACACTGGCTGCAACTTTATTGTCGTTTTTTATACATAAATAAGCTTACTTGATTTGAAAAACATCATGAACGATACAAGCAACTTCTTACACTACTTGGTTTGATTAAATGAGTAGTATACAACAAAATATGAAAGCTGAACATTAATTTCAACAAAGAACAACGACAACTTTTTAATGAAAAAAAAAATATTGTAGCCTACTTCAATAGGAACATTAGCCTGCAATATTATATTAAACTAAAACAATACAAAATAATAATGACCTGGTTCTCTCTTGCCTTTTTTAATTAATATAATTTAATTAATAGAGAATAACAACATACCAAGATAACAACTACCTAGCCTAAGTTTAATTAATCATTTTTGTAATCTACCAGCGGCTTCTGTTACATACACATCGCTGATAATAGTGCAGACTGTGGAAACCAATGTTCGTGTTGGGGTGCGTATTTTTTTTTTTAATCAATGTGTTCTCTGAATGCCTTTTAATTATTATTATTTATTTTTTTTAAACCATTTAAATGCAAAACCATAACAAAACATGTATACAGGCTCTTTTATTTATTTATTATTTGTCCTGCGGTTGCCAATAACTTTGTTATCAATAACTATGTAAATGAGGTAGAATATGTGATTGTAAACATCTAACACAAGTATGTACAATACAATGTTATGATTTTGAATGTACGGTTCTTAGGGCGGTATTTTTGCACCCCGGCACCACTTTCTTTACAAATTAAGCACTGGCGCTGCGGTTTAGTCCCATATTTCTCAATTCCTGTGAAATCTTTTGCTAGACTTTATCGTTTCAGACAGTACGACCTTGTGATCCATTCTCAAAACAAATCCACACACCTCCTCTGTGCGCCTGTGTCCACTGAATTTGAAGTCAAGTTCCACAGTGCAGCTTCTACTTTGAACAGTAGTGCACACTCAAGCCGCACTGGGTGGGCTCAGCTTGGTTCCGGTTTGGCTCTGCTCGGCTCGGGTATGCAAGTGTGAATAGGCTAATAGAGTAGTAGGTTCCTGAAGTGGGACTAGCGCTCGCCTTGTGTGGCAAACTTTTATTTGTGCAGTGTGTCAACACCCAATGCTCTGTGTCTGCCTCAGTATTGTTCAGTGACGACCTACGTGTGTAACATCCTGTAACAGAGCGAGGTGCCCTGTACATTGATTTGTTTATTTTATTTTAGAACGGGGTCCCCTTCCGCCCCTGTGTTATTTTGTATTGTTTATTTGTTTTATTGTATTTGTATGACGGCGAGCGCCGCAGGGCTTGTTATTGTTTTGTATTTTGACAGCGTAGCCGATTATTTTGTTTAGCGTGGATGGGTAGCCCCATCCACGGCACTTTTTAATAAACTCTTGCAGATTGTGGCCGAAGGGTAATAGGATAATTACTAGGCAGTTAAACCCCTCGGCCACGGTATATAAGCCTGCAGCTCTCTGCGCTCGGGGTGGGTGTTAGAGAGGAGAGAGAGAGCAGAGAGATGGAGATTGAAAAGAAAACCTAAGGATCAGTGAAGGCTATAGCCCAGCCTGATCGCGTTGTCTGTGTTCGTGATTTTGTTTTGTTTAAACTTTTTATTTTTCTCTGCGAGCACACAGTGTGTTTATGTGGAAATTGGGTGGCCGGAGCACCACGGAGGGGAACTGCCAGCCATGAAGAAGGGGGGGAGGTCAGGAGACCAGCTCCCCAGCCGCACTTTCGCGGCAGGATAGTGTGTGGTGGGAGCCCCGGAAGGGGGAGCTGCCAGCTACGAACATTTGGGGGGTGCCGGACATTCCACCATGGCCAACATATAATAATGTCCTCAGATCTTTTTTCTTCCATTATAAAAACTTTAGTGGGAGGGCAGGGTGTTCATGTAACTTAAAACGGGCAGTATCTACATATACTGTGTTACTATTTCTCTGTGGGCGTCCGGTGTAAATGTACTTATTTAACCAATATGTTTATGAAAAATATACATCAATGTGGCAAATGACTGTTTTTATTACCATGTTCAAAATTAAAACATTTTTCCCCTTCAGTAATAATAATAAGACATTCAGATTGTGAATGGTTGTTTCTGAGTAGAGGCAATGTCAAGTCCAGGCTTGCTGTTGAAGACTGCCTAGTACAGTCTAAACCAGAACAAGCTGAAGGGGCCCACCAGCTACAGTATATACGTCTGAGGCTGAAACTGGGATAAGTGATCCTATGCACACGAAGAAACCCCTGTAGTCCTGTTGGTAAGGGCATGTTTTTTTTATGTATTTATGTGTCCATCAGGAATACTTTTAATGCAATGAAGCAGCGTATTTACTCATTTACAATTTCCAAAACGTATAAAACTGCGGTAAAATCAGCTAAATCTGAACATGCACAGCCCTAATTATTTGGTTTGTAGAAAACAAAACGTTAAGTGACTGTGACAGAGAAAGAATGAATCTTGGTTATAAATCTCCCTCCCGAACTGTGGGGGTGCTGTGTAAAGGGAACAGAGTGAACAGAGTGCCCTGGACTGGATGGCCTGACAATTAATTCCCAGGCTTAGGTGGAAGTCGGCCATCTAGAAAGGGGGCGAGCTATGGTACACCAAGTCATCGACCCAGAAGGGAAGCGATGTGGCAACCACGGATTGGAGGAGAAACGGTTGCACTCGCTAACCAAGGGGGCGTGACTGACGGTACAAAAGGGGACGCTGCGAGGTGATCTGTTCTTTTGTATGGTTAAGCTGAACCGAAGGAGTACTGTGAGTTACCGTGAGTTTGTTTGATTCATTCATGGGGTTTCCATGCTAGGTTTTTTTTTTAACTCAAGACATTTACACGAGAAAAATGTCTTGTGTAAAATGTTTTTGGGGGTTTCCATTCGCTCAGTTTATTTTACTCGATTAAACTGTGCTTTTCACCCAACGTCATGCAAATGAATGGGAAAGGTGGGGGTTGATATGTAAATTAACTGTGCGTAAAGTACGTGTGATGTTTTTGAAGATTACTAGTGACATTTTGTGAAAATGTGGTTTCCATGCGCAGAGAACTGGTACACGAGTGAATCTAAGCTGCTGTAATAAAGCAAAATACTGTTAATAATGTATTTTACTGCTCTTGACCAAATTGTTTTTCAAATGTCATTTGGGTTGGCTTGTCGTTAGTATTGAATCCGGTTTCAACTAATTTATCTGACGACTCATTAACCCTTTGCGGTCCTATGTCGGACCTGGTCTGACATTGCAATTATTCCTATCCGGTCCAATGTCGGACCCTGTCCAACATCATCAAAAAGACGAAATAAACGGGTTTCTAGTCGTTTTTTCTCCGGAAAAAGCTGAGAAAACCATTCAATGGCCGAGTGGGAGCGACAGGAGCCAAGACAAGCGGAAAAAAAAGAAAAAAAAGGCGTATCTCATGAATAGTCATACTTGCCCCTGGCATCTGATAATGGAGGCCATAAGGAAACAAGCTGGCTGTGACTGCATCAGCGCTCAGAGAATATCATGGACATTTGCAGAGCTTTTTTCAGATGTTATAGTAATAAAATAATGACTTGGATCGCATTATTGAGGCTTTGGTGACAGAACGAGTGATCAGGAGATGATTGATCGGTATGTACGACTATTATTATTATTATTATATATTTCTTAACATATGTGAAAGCTATAGCGAACGAAAGGGTGGGGCGGGGCTGGAGATGCCTAGTGAGTGCTTTGTTGATATGTAGGGCCTTTAAAACCCGTTTGACTGTGGAAAAAAAATACTTTTAAACAGCGCGTCTAAAATTAACTGCGCGTGTGAAAATAAACTGGACCTGATGCAACTGACACGCACTTAATAAATGGACTGCAAAGGGTTAATTAAAAATTAACTTGGAGGTATAAAATGAATCTGACCAACACAGGTATTGCAGATATACCACGGCTGAAAACCGGCAGAGACGGTTTTTATATATATATAACGTCTCCGCCGGTTATAATATATATATATATATATATATATATATATCCATATAGGGGATCCGGTGATGCTGCGTATACTACCCTGGCTTGTGATGCTGCGTATGAAACCCTACCTGTTTGGATGGCTGACAGCTGCTGAGGGAGCATTCAACATCACGCTTGGGCAAATACGGGTAGTGGGCACTTGAAAGGGAGGTGGCAGACACTGATGAAACAGACTGAAGTGCATTAATTCATTCCCAAAATTGCCACTGCTTGCTGCCTGCACAAACTCTTGTTAACAACAAAATTAGGTGTTCAGGAATCAGTGGCTACCTGTGAGACAGACAGGGAAATTTACAGTCTCACGAGAAAAAAAAGCAGCACTGCCTTTCACAACAAGCCCAAAACAAGCGCAACCCATGTTAGAGTATGGGTGTTTATGCAAATCACAACCTGCGACTCACAACCAGACTTGGCAACTGTGAAGGTTACCTCAGTCGCCAGTTTCAATTGGACAGCAGCGATTTGGGGAGGCTCATGCTGTCAGAGATGCTCTCCTTTCTTTTAAGTTGTGTTGGATTTACTGCTGTGTTAAATATTAATGATGCAAACAAATAAAACACAATCAATATGTTCATTTGCAATTTTATTTGGTCAGTTGTTGTGCTGTTTTGGGCGATCAAGCTGGCTTATGACATCCAGTTCACAAACTATATTTATTAATGTGGAGGGCAGACGCTCGTTGTCTTCGGACATAGCTGGGATCAAAAAAAGGACTGGAATTAATTCAGTTAAGCAGCTCACTTGCTCTTCGTGTTTAACTTTAGTGTAGTTTTTACAGCAAGGGTATTCTCAAACAGCTGCTTTAATACTATAACAAATGCATAACGCAGTTCGTGGTAAGTGCTTTTATACAGAACTGTAAACCCACAAGATACAACATGACAGACCAGACACAGCAAAAAACAATAACAAAAAAAAGCCGCCCGCATTAGCATTAAGGTGAACTACTCCACTGCTAACCATAAAATCGCCCATCAGCCACTACTTTCTGCCATCTTGGAATCCACAGTAACAACTGACCTGCTCCCTTGCAATATTTATAGTTAAGAATAAACACTCTCATTAACATTTACGAATGCGGGTTTCCATGCGAAACTGGGCGTGGTTTTTCCGTGTGTTTCGTCATTTACACGAGTAAATGAGATTTACCCTATCCCTCTCTTTGGCCGTTTTTTTTCGGCCACAAACCTGATTTACCCGAGTAATTCTCGCATACGTGCACGCGCATCGCCATTTCACGTGTAAATTGACCTGCATGAAAACCCCATGATTGTGTCTAAAAATCTACTTGTTTGTTATTATTAGACGGCTAACACGATCCAGAGCTGTCACTAAAGGCCAGCACTAAACCCGGACAACACTGCACAATTGTACACGGATAAATTGTATTTCACCACGAGCACTATTGCACTCACTCTGGACTTGTGAACGTGTGTGTCTTTGTGTGTGTTCTACTGTGATTATTATTTACAAACTGTGTATTATTTCGGGACTGCAACCCGTTGTTTAGAGGCAGTGTAATACACATTGCTGTGTATTGCCTGGGATTATTCTTTGTGGTCGCCAGACCAGGATTACAATAATAAAACCTGTTGGATCGTGAACTTTGTTGTCTGTCTTCTGTTTACTAATCAGATCACCACTACACCTGAGCGCTGCAAACCACAGTGACATAAACAATAGATAAACAAGGGAAGCATATGTCGCAACATAAATAATGAATATAAGAAATGCTTACAAAACAGTGAAACAAAAAAGAAAATGGACAAAGAACAGTCCAAGACAACAAAATACTTCATACACCTCCTATGAAGTGGCAAGTTTCCTGAAAAGAGATTCCCAAGACAGTGTGACATATCTATAACTGGATGGACATGCACCTTCATATGTCCCCAGATTGTAATACTCTCAATCGGATACTTCCAATTACTTATGCTTAATAATGCAACTACTGTACTGAGTTGTACCAATTTTATAAATGTTTTTCCATGTATGAGTCTACCCTGTTCCATGGAAAATGTCCCCAGTACTGAGGTGCAGAAGCTGATACAGTAGTGTACTGTGGGTTACCGGTCAGTTGCCACGGAAACTCCTTTTTTACTCATTTGCTCATTTCAAATCATGTGGCACTGTATTATGTTGTAAACATTAGTGAAGCTAACTCTTCAATCTGAAAAAAGAAAAAAATATCTATATTGATGGGAGAAAGAAATGGTGCCAATTATATCAAATCTAAACATAACATAATATTTAGTCTTACTTTGGCTAGAAAACAGAATTTATATTATTATTATTTGGGAGATGCCTTTATCTAAGGTGAGTTTATTTGGCAGAATATTATTTTCCCTGTCAGCTTCTTACATAAAGTTGTATGTCAATTTCCCAGCACCGCTGTTCTTTCATTCTGCCTGACCAAAGGTGAATGTTAATTTCAATATTATTTTATTTATAAACATTTCAGAAAACCAGGAAACGATGCTATGCAGGACTACATAGGACATCAGTAGAGGTAAAGTGAAAGCATAATTTTAAATTGATTGATTCTTTTTTTTATATGCTCATAGAATTGTAGTGTGTAGTGATGCAAGTTTGTGTTATGAGGTGACAGCCGGTGTACCACCCCTTCTAGAATGTCAATAGCCAATCAAAGTGTTCCATCAAACCATGCAGTAGCATAATGCCCATTAACCCAACTCACTTAAATATTTTGGTATCCCTGAGTTGATGATTGATGAACTGTGTGGGATGTCTGGTGACTGCAAAGACAGGTTTTACACTAAATGATGTACCAGTCTAGGCAGTCATCATTGCAGTGGTAGTAAACATATGTCAACCCATTTTTTTGTAAAAAGAACAAAAGCATGAACATGAACACTATGAATGTTTTTTAGTCAACTTAATCTGGTATTAAAGATTGAATGGAACTTCCACTGCTCTTTTGTAATTTGTATACTGCAATTAATTTAGCCAGGCAGTGAACATATCCATGTACAAATCTGACAGTGTCCACGGGTAATAGAAATTAATAGAAAATATTCCATTTCAGTTAGGGCTGGGACGATAATGATTTTTTACTATCGATGCATCGTTTTCATAAAGACCCGATGCATCGTTTTTTTCATAACGCAAAAGAAACGTGTAAATAATAAGTACATATATTTTCATCAAATCTAATCACAAAAAGTAAACATTTCTCCTGTTGAACTTAAAACTACACATTTCTAATTATTTATGTCTAGTCACAATGTCGGCGAGGTTCCCCACAAAAAGTTAATAAAACATTGAAAATATTACTGTCTTACCTTAAGATGTCTTGACAGCAACCGGATTAGAGGGAAATAAAACTCCAACGGGGAACACAAGAATAACTATTTACAAGTCCAACGTAACAAAGTCTGTGCTCTGTCCAGAGCTTATTTTCTGTACATTCAGAAATATTATGGCATCCATATTCTCCGGTTTCAAAGAAGAACAGAGTTTGTTCACAAGCATCCCTGCTTTGCTGAACACACGCTCGCTCAGGACCGATGTTGCAGGGATACTTAACATGCTCTTTGCCAAGGCTGCTAGGTTGGGAAAGCGTGTCTGGTTATTTTTCCACCAAATCAGGGGATCTTCGCTGATGTTTAATGGAGTTTCAGGAGAAAAAATCGTCATCTCTTGTTGGATTAAGGTTTCCTTGGAAGTAGTGTATGTTTGTTACCATCCACAAAGTAAATTCCATTGCTTGTTCGGCCTTCATTTTCTTTTTAACTGGTAAGTCCTCTGTGCTGCACTCACTTGTACAGGCACGATTTCTGTCATTTTCGAGGTTGTCCTCCACCAGCCTCACTAGTTTGGAAGACAGTGCTTCAGACACGTGGGCTTTGGCCTGTTCAGATAGGAAACCCAGATGGCGAAATTGTGGGGTCAAGAAATGACACAAAAAGCAGTGGCATAACCTCATTACTTGGGTCATTCAGCTGATGTAAACAAAATCGCTGAGACACATTACGCACTAGCTTATCTCTCAAACTCTGTGTAACTGGAATTAGCAAATCAGTTGAATTTGTAGAAGACGCTGTCTCCCCTTCATCAGGAACTTCAGTCAGTTTGTGTTTTATCCTTGTTGCAAGTGGGTACAAAGAACTAGCCGTAATGTTTTTCTCTGCACTCAAAAGTACTGTAGCCAGTTCGAATGGCTGTAGTAGAGGTAGTATCTCAGCCATTAGCTTCCACTGCTCAGTCGTGAGATCTAAACTAGCTGCGTCAGACTTTTTGGTCAAATCTGGGTTTGACAAAACAGCAATATCTGGCCATTTTAATTCAATAAGGCATTCAAACATATAATAAACCGTGTTCCACCTTGTTTGTCCATCCTGTATTAACTTGAGTGGTGCTTTTTCTGTGTTCAGCATTTTTCTGTTTGTTTCCTATTTAAAGCACTTGTTGCCATCTCACTATTTTTAAAATGTGCAACCAGTCTCCTTGCTGCTGCCACTAACGTATGTACTTGTCGTACATCCTCCAAGCTTTTCTGAATGCAGAGATTTATATTGTGCTCACACTACCAAAAAGTAACACAGCACACTCGCTTGCAGAAAGCAAAGACATTGCTCTGCACACGTTGGCCGCGTTGTCATGAACACAAGCTATTACTTTAGTAGCCACTTCAAACTCTGTGTTTATCTGATTGATCGCTAAATTCACAGCTGTGTGTCTCTTGTGTAATTTTCATGTCGCTAATACTTTTGACTCGAGTTCCCAGTTTTGCTTAATGTAATGGCAGGTGACTGTTAAAAACGTTTCTTGTGCCATGCTTGCCAATACATCGGTAGTGATGGACATTGAATTACACTCCTGACTTAAATCCTGTCTAAGCTTTTCCTTTGCACGTTCGTGATCCAGAGTAATGAATTTGGAGATTGTCTTTCAACAGGGCATTTCATAGCCCGGAGCAAGATTCAAAATCAGATTTTTAAATGCAGCTCCCTCTGCTATACTAACAGGTCTGATACCTTCTGTGACAACATCTACTATCAGGCCTGTTATTTCTTTTGCTCTGACACTTTTTGTTTTTCTTTCCAAAATAAGCTGTCACCGAAGGTGTTGCTTCCTTTTGTTCTTTACTTGTGTTCCCGTTGTTGTATTTTGTCGGGTGCTGTCTTTCTAAAAGATCCCGCAGGTTGGTGGTATTGCCACAGAAGCTCATTACCTTTCCATTTTGCTGTTTTGTAAAAAAAAAAAAACTTCCTGCATTATTTAAAATTAAATTAAATTGGCAATTTAACTAGCAAAATCTTATCCTGAAATGCGGCCTACCTCTAGTCTCTTCTCTAGTTTTTTTTTTTTTTTTTTTTTTTTTTTTTTTTTTTTTGTCACACTTACTCTGAAAACGTACGTGCTGCGTAGTGGGCTGGGAGGTTTTTTTATTATTATTTAAAGGAACCAAAGGAAATGCAAGGAATAAGAGTGTAGATTTAAATTTTGCCGGTCCTAATAAAAAACGGTCCTATTAATGAACTGATAGATGTGTTTTTGTTTTTTTTCAACCATCGATGGTTATTTTATCCATCAATGGTTATTCCAACGATTCGATGCATCGATGTATCGATGCATTGTCCCAGCCCTAGTTTCAGTTATGACTTAAAGGTCTAGTACCCCTACAGTTTGAAAAACAGTTTATACATATTTAAAAAGATTGTTTGCTATCTTACCATGTTATCGGCTCAATACAACACTATAAAAATACAAATACGTTTGATCTGCAAAATTCACAAGCATGCCTTTTGGTTTGACCTCATATTTAGGCATTTGTGCACTAGATGATAATACCATAGATAAATTGTTATAATATCATGCATAGATTTAAAGATGTAAAGGTGTAATAACTAAGGCTTAAAAATGTGTATTTCTCTCATAAGCATAAAAACATTCCCTTATTGTTTTGCTGTTAATCTGTTTCCCAGCATGTATTTTTACTTTGACTTAAATGAAGCTGATTGTTTTTTGCCACAACCATATACATTACATTTACTCCTCACTTGAGACTATATGATGTAAAGTGTGGCCTTGTTACCTGTATCACAGGAAGTTTATGGGGAGAGAAAACTAGGCACTTTTATGTTTAATGCAATTTTAAATCTTGGTTATTACACTTTGCAACTATTTATTAATCATCTTATACTCAAACAGTTTCCATGTAACTGTGTATAATTGTATAATTTATTACACCAAAACAATAATATTAAGTTCATGTGTTGTTTGGTAGGACATATTGCCTTATTTTAACAACACAGACCAATAAGCAATCTAAGCAATTACTTTAAACCGTTCTAAAATTCATAGTCACAAAGGAGAAATTGCTTAACACCTTTAGTCTAGAAAGTGTCAACTGTGATATGAACTAGCCAATCAGAAACTTCCTCTAGCCCCCTTAGTTCCAGACTGCATAAAACCAAGAGCTGTAGCCACTAAACATCATGTTCAAAATGGCTTGCAAGCTGTTATTGTTGCATCACAGCCTTCAAACTGGTCCTCGGAGGAACCTTAAGTCCTTACTGTTTTACCTAAAAGGAGTTACTATACACAGACACTTCATGCAAGTATTACATAAAATGAATGCTTATTAAGGCCACCTAAAGAGAGGTGAGCCATGACATACAGTTGAAATCTATGCGTGCATGTGATTAGGTAACAAATATCTTACCATAAAAATGTTAGTTTAAAAGCTGTTCTAGAAATAATTAAGGTACTTTTTTATTAATCTGATTGCATCCAGTAGTGTGATTTGTCCTTAGGAAACTGAGAGTGCCTATTGTAATTTTGGTACCTCAGGATATTCATTGCAAAGTAATTTTAAAGAAGGTCTTATATGTAATACTATAGGAATTACTTTGTCACATGCTAAAGTACTGATATACAGTATATTATATACAGAATCAGATATTTCAGGAACAAAGCATTGCTTTTTAAGAATCACAACTTAATGTTTGTTTGTTTATGGGGAACTAGGGAAGTCCTCATTATAACTGCATGTAACTTACATTAGTTTTAAGCTAAGTGATTTTGAGAGAATATCTTATACTTAATTCTATAGAAGTTGCTAATTACTCATATGCTATTATTGTCTGTTTTCTCAAATTGTACAAATAAATCGTTATTGTTTAAACAAACTGAATAGTCTCAATTGAAAGCTTGCTTTGATATATATATATATATATATATATATATATATATATATATATATATATATATATATATATAATCTCAGGACAGAACTTGAATCAAGGGTATAGCCTACTATTTGTTATAATCAGCAGTTCACATAACTTATATCATTAGGGTCTCACGCGAGTACCAGCAGAAATGGTTTGGTACTCACCAAAATTAGGGGTTATCATCCAAGTTGCTGTCTAGCTCCACCCCCTCCTCCAACAGGTCAAACAATTGGGATGGCAGTGTCAGAGACCACAACAATAGGTTCTGAATATTTAAGTAGGAGTCCGTATTGCTGGTTATTACAATTTTTAACAAATCATCATGAATTCTCTATTTATTTTGATACCCTACCACCATATTGCCTCCCTGGGGATTCAAAAGCAAAAACCCAAACACTTCATCCCTTTATTATTGTTGTTGAACACGTTAGCTTGACGGCACAACGGTATTTATTTAAGGATGTAACTGAGGGCGAAAAATATATTAAGTAAAAAGGTTAAGTAAATGCATTTTTTTAAACTCACATTTAAATGTAACAGCTTTCAAATATCAACACCTCCTCTTACCCCGGCTCAGTTTAATGCCACGCCCTGTAACTGCATCCCTCTTCTCTGAATGGATGGTTTAATAGACCACTGCTATCATTGGTTGTTTCAAGTGCCCATTAAAAGAAAATGATTGATCTTATGAACTGGAGTGGTTCCACCTAACACTCTTCATTTTTTATTAAAAAAACAGCCAATGATAGTGCTAACAGGGAAGGACTGTGGTTAAATTGGAACCCTCCCAGAAATCGCTTGACAGAGCCCGGAGACCCTGAGCCTCCGGGAAAAATCCTGAGGTTAGGAAAGTACGGCTCACCTTGCAAGAGTGAGCACCCTCGCTGCCTTTATGAAAAATGCTTTCCTGTTAAAAATGTACTGACGGTACGCCTTTGCGTCTAACCAATATGGAAGTCCGCATTGTTCTTTATTGGTTTGCATGCCTACCTACGTACCAGGTTACAGTATATAAATCGGATTTTCAGAGGATGACATCACGAATTATCTATGTACTGTAATGAATACTAATTGTTAAATTCCTTTATAATTTGAATATACCATTTAGCCATATGCTTATCCCCCTTTCGGTTTCTCATTTAACATTCTTAAATAAAGTATGTTTTATTGAACAGTTGTCTTGTTTATAATTTATTAAATTTGACAATGAACAATGCATTGGCTCTACACACTAGACAACTAGAGTGTTACCCTCTGTAACTGGGATTTATGGGTCTGCATTCCAACATCACCAGTTTGTTTTGAGAGTTGAATTTACAGAGAAATATAATGAGTTTCTGGATAATGTTAAACAGGAAAGTCATGGTGATGAGGTAAACAGTTGCACTCTAAAAGGACAATAAAACTGTAGCCACCAACCGAAACCACCAACTGCATGTCTCATCCCTGATCAGAAGCAAGCATTGGCAGGCTCTGGGTCGCAGAGGAGTCGCAGAGGCAGTACAATCTGAAAAATATAAATAAAAAAACTGAATTAACCAAAACCTTTTTGGTTTGGTTACAAAACTGAACTAGTGACACAGTCCTCTGCACAAAAAACAAACGTGTAAGACCACAGTGCAAAAACATCATGGAGTCTTTTTAAATGACAATAGTGATCAGGGTCCTTAAAAACTTACAACCTTGCTCTATTTCAGACCTTGTGCACTGTTTTGTATTTACTGATCTTGATAAGGGGATCAATAAGTTTTGAAAACACCAACTAGATTAATGTTAAAAAATAAAGGTGGGGGTATTAAGACCACTTCTCCACACCCCAACCCCATGCGTACTTAGGCATTTTAGTCACTTTAACATTTATTAAGGTCTGTTTTTCATCAGATGCGTACTGTACTTTATGTGATTGGTTTTGTTTGCTAAACTATTTTTAAAGTAAATAAAAAGCGAAGCCAACCCTTTGAATGTTACTTCTTATTTTAGAATAAACCACAGTTCTAATTTTAACCCCTTTTGCAGCCTCCATCAGCCATGTTTAATTCCCCTAGTGGTCTTTGGGTAGCCACCATTGGCCATTTTCGATTTTGTGTCCCTTCTTAGCATTGTAACTACATCATTCCATCACTAAACTGCACCAAACTTCGTATAGAAACAGTCAAGCCCTTACCGAACCTGCCAGACGGGTCTCTGTATACTTCCAGTTCTGGTCACCTCTTATAAAAAGGATATTGCTGCTCTAGAAAGAGTGCAAAGAAGAGCGACCAGAATTATCCCGGGTTTAAAAGGCATGTCGTATGCAGACAGGCTAAAAGAATTGAATCTATTCAGTCTTGAACAAAGAAGACTACGAGGTGATCTGATTCAAGCATTCAAAATTCTAAAAGGTATTGACAATGTCGACCCAGGGGAATTTTTCGAACTGAAAAAAAACAAAGACCAGGGGTCACAAATGGAGATTAGATAAAGGGGCATTCAGAACAGAAAATAGGAGGCACTTTTTTACACACAGAATTGTGAGGGTCTGGAACCAACTCCCCAGTAATGTTGTTGAAGCTGACACCCTGGGATCCTTCAAGAAGCTGCTTGATGAAATTATGGGATCAATAAGCTACTAACAACCAAACGAGCAAGATGGGCCAAATGGCTTCCTCTCGTTTGTAAACTTTCTTATGTTCTCATGTTCTCACACAGCTTGATTGATATGCTGTTTGCTTTGAAGATAGTGGCTTTGATTGGTGTTGCAGCTGTCACTTTCATAGACCCACATTCCCAGATCACCTGCATGGAGTTTTTTTTTCTGCTCTAAAAAAACTTCCTATTTGAATTTTCTGTTTCAAAGCACAATGGAAACATCTAACAAATGTAATTAATTTTGTGATATTCTTAACTTTCGAAATACGTTTATTTAGAAATATATGCATGTATGAAATGTAACATCCCAGAAGCTGTATTTTACAGTATATATTTATTCTTTCTGTTTATTTTATAAAATCTGTTAAAATAACAGTAACTGCATTTGTTCTAAACCGTGGGTTTGTTCTAAACCGTGACAAAGTTTATTATACAGGCATATACATGTAGAATGTAATGTAAGTAGAAGGAGATGCTATAAATGATTAGTATTTTTCTTTATACTTCTAAACCGGTATTGTGGATGGATATATAATGTAATAATCAAATGTATAAAGTGTTTTTTTATATATGCATATTCGTAGTGTATTACTTTCTAGACCTGTATTATAATAACTATGTAAATGCATTTGCTGAATGATTAGGCAGTATGGGGGTGAAATAATTATGGAACTTCTTGTATATACGCTTGTTTATATATACATAAGCTCACTATAGTTAGGGTTGAGTAGGCAGTTTAATGTTAAACCCTAGTTTCTGTACTTTAATAACTCTGACCCCGTTCAATGGATTTGCACAAAAATGTGGATGTGTGGTCCCTTTGGTTAGATCTCTTGATGTGGGTCATTTCGATCTGTGAAGATATACAGATTCCGAGATCCAGATAGTAAAAACAAATAAAAAATCTGTGTTTTTTGCTGGGTTTTTTTTGCTGGTCTCCAGCTCCAAAATAGGTATGTCACAGTATACCGGTTTTACGGTAAACCACAGTATAAACTGCCACAGTTTTGAAACCGCAACGATTTGACTAAACCATGATTACCGAGTTCACATGGTTTAAGGTGAAAGGGGCGCGTTTTTTTATTCACCGTTTGTCCATCGGTGAGCCACTGTGTTCATTGGAACTAACTCATTAACAGACATCTCACGTTCTGAAAACTGCTATGCATGAGATTATTCGAGTAGGCTATTAAATAAGGGACGTCATATTTAATGTAAACCACCCTACTAAACAATGATCGCTAGCAAATGTGACTGTCAGTAAATCAAACACAGATACTCGAAAATATCAGCAAGAACAAGCACTGTAACTTTGCATTACTGCCTTCCAATTAATTTACCAAACCAAAGAAGTAATTTTAGCTATTATCTATCGTATCGGTCAAGAGAAAATGCAAAGAACACCAATGCAGAGAATCAAAGTCTATTTACTACTATATAATTAAGTCTAAGGTGCTACAGGCATTTGTATTATTTTTATTTTAAACGGTATTGTTGCCGTCTCCTCGAGTTGATAGTTTTGTTGGGATTTTGGTTTTATGTATTCAAAAATTAATACAATTTTATTCTCATTTAAAAAAAAAAGTCCCCTATATGCCGCTTAACTTTGCAACGGTGTCATACCCACCTTAACTTTTCTTCTTTCCTTTGTGTTTGTTGCTGTTAACATGCAGTCCAAAAAAAATAAATAAAAAAATTGCAGGCGCCATCTTCTCATCATTAAGTTTTGCACTCGGCTGAGAGATCAGTGGGCGGGCACTGTATGTCTTAAAATGCACTTGATTGGCTATTGCTAGATAACACTTTGCTTCTCTTAACTAATAGGATGCCGTCCAAACTGATAAAGATGAAGAGGGTATTCAGTTGTAGTGATCACATCCTTACCCCTTATCATATCAGACTGAGCCCAGAAAATGTTAAATTTCTCCACAGTAATTTGAATAAAAAAGCAGCATTATTTTGCTGAGCCTGTGAGTAAAACTTCAAAGTTATTTTTTTTGTTAAAAAATTACTTGACTTGAGTGTATTTCTTTAAATAGCCATTTAAAAACGGATTACAAAAAAATTATATTATACCGCGGTACGACTATAACCGTGGTATATGTTTTGACAGTTACCATACCGTCAAAAATTGATACCGTGACATCCATACTCCAAAACGGTTTGGAATTTTTGTTTGACAATCTTAGGGTACAAGAGACTAGCCCAGAATAGTGCCTTTTTCTGTTTTGGTGAAAAAATATTAATCTGTTCCTGAGTTATAGGGATTTAAAATGTTGGTTGCGCATGCTCAGTACAGCTCTTGCAGTTAGATGTCTGATCTTGAAAAAGGAATTGGCCTCACGACAAAATACTTTTTTTCATGAGGGTCTAATCTTCTTTCGTCAGAAAAAAATCTTTGTTCGTGAGGTGGACATTTTGTTTTCAATTTTAAAAAAAAAACTGAAACTGCCCTAAAATCATATATCTTTAGTAAACCATGACATCTGTATATAATTGGGACTCCATAAGATTGACTGTAACATTGCCTTTTCATTTTGTGAGTGGAAAATGTGTTTACCTTTTAAAAACAAATTACACCACACGTCTTACGAAAAAGGAAGCCTTCTCACGAAAAACGCATCTATTCTGGCGCAAATAGAAGTAATCTGGTGAAAAAAGAATTTATAATTTCATTTCTTTTGTCGTGAGGGGATCTTCTTTCGTGAGGTTCTTCGTTCTCTGGAAAAAAAGATGTACTGTGGCGAAAAATGAATGTGGACAGCCACCAGTGAGTCCTCAGGAGAGCTTTGCCCGAGACAGACAGCACTTCCCCGGTCAACAGTGTGAGGTACCTCCCTTACATTTTAATTGCTGATATCTCAGTCTCTGTTCAATTCAGAAAGACAAGAGACTCCTCATTGTGTTCCACTGCTCTCCCTCTATGGAACTGGTTTGTTTAGTACAGAAATATTTTTTTATGCTAATACTGCTAAAAATACAAACGCAGTATAATCAAGTTTATTTTATATTTAAACAAACCCTATACATACCAATCATTGTCATTCTCGTAAGCAAACACCACACTGTGGTGTATTCCCATAAAAGACAGCAGCAAGTAATTCGATGAACCAAACTCTTTATCAAAAGAAAACAAGTAACTCGAAGTAGTATAAACTCACTGTGTACTGTAAGGCAGTCATTTTAACCAATTACTCCTCTGATGCAGTCACGCGTTCCTATATATATATATATATATATATATATATAGCATTTTTTGAGTTTTGAAAAACAATTGCTGAAATAAATAATTGTAGACATTTATTTCTTGCAACTTTTTTTTCCTCATGTTTGTATTGTTATGCAACCTAGTGACATTTTCATTGCAGCTGTTTACTGTTTTATGTTGAGTATATTAACTATAGGTTCAATAATTCATGTTAAATTGTGTAAAAAAAATAATTTACTCTACTGCTGTGGGGTAACATCCATGACAAAAACGCTTGGCTCTGAAGCGCTTAACAAAGTTTACCCAAATATTGTATATAAAAGAAATAAAAACATTTTAATGTTATGAAACTAACAAGAACAAACTCAAAACTATCTGCTCCTTCCTAGAAATAAGTTGTTTCTTGCTAGTATTCTTGCTACAATTATAATATTAACTTGATCTTCTTTCAACTTGAATTAATACTGAGCAGTGTCTTTTAAAATGTGTAGCATATGGTTCATATGCAGTTCATCACTGTGAGTGCAACAAAAAACAACATAAGGGCTTGCTGAAATTTTAGAGATTTTGATTGCATGTTTTTAAACTGGTTCCAAAGGTATTATAGATACTCCCAAAACGTCATATGAAAAAAAAAAACAGCAGTTTTTATTGGCATACATTGTTCATGTCAAGGCAATATGCATTTTAGTTGCCACAGTGCAGAGTAGTACACTTAACATCACATGCAGTCTTCTTGAAAATGAAGGTGGATTTTCATTAATACTAGTGAGACATGAACTACAGTAGAAAAATCAACACTTATATTAGTTTTTCTTCTAATTTTAAATTGTATATTACATTTATGGTCTATGGGGGCAAGGTGTAATTGCAGCTTAGTTAATTCCTGGAATTCCATAGCTCAACAGAAAATGATTGATTTTGTAAGTAAAAACAAAAAGTGAAATCTGACCATGTGCAAAAATATATTATATATAGCACAGAAATGGCCAATTTTTTTTTTTTTTTTTTTTTAAACCTCATGAAAGATGTAATGTAAAATGGCCTAGTTAATCAAGACACATTACGGGCTACCTGAACCACCTTTTCAATAACTTGTACTGTTATTAAAATAGATGATAAATAAGACTTTATTATGTTTCATATCTGTATATGGCTGATTCCTTAAACTCTGTCATTTTGTAGTGTTACATCTTTATCTTGATGATATATATATATATATTTAACTTTTTCGTGATGTCACATATGTTACAACTGAACTGACCATTTATTCCAACCTTTTTAGTACATGTAAAGTGCTTTGGTCAGGTGCAAATAGAGTCAAGAAAAAGCCAAATAGCTACTGAAAGATGATACATTTTTCATATAAATGTTTGACTATTTTATCAACAGTGGACACACATAAAACATGCTGAAAAAACATATAAACTATGCTGAGAATGCTGGATGTGACTGAGAGATGGTAGATATGTCGTTAATAAACGGGGGTATCTAAAATATCTACCAAAAATGTCGCGCTTCATATTTAGTTAGCATATGATTGTCACATGTTCACTAGAAATATGATTTATTTCTACTTAAAAAAAAAAAAAAAAAAAAAAAAAAAAAACGTAAATACTGGTGTGCTTTGATCAACACTGAGCCAAACCACCCGAATATAATTAAAAACATTCAGTATGATTTCCAGGATTAACACATACAAGAAACTGTTTTTTTTATTGAATGCACAGGATTTATTGTAATGCCCTGTACATATCAGTGCGACATATACCGTGGGCGTTTTTATGTCGTGTTTCCTAACCCGCAGCAATAAATACAGCGTGCATAACAAGGTGACAAAAATGTATTTGGCTACAGTACTCTCAACACCAAACCCGTTTAAAAGAAACAAATAATGCAATAAAAACAAACCCGTGTCTACAGGACAAACAAATTAAACAGCAATGAAGGGAATTTGATCAATAAGACGGATACAACAAACTCATAATATTTTATCATGTTTGTTGTTCAGCGGCATTCCCTTCTCGTTATCGTTGCAGCTCTATATGATTTTACAGGTTTGTGCATCCATAAAACCGCTGTCACTTATGGTAGGGTATCACAAACTACATACGTAACACTGTATAGCTGTTAGCACAATAAGCGTTTATATGCATTTCTAGTTTTCACGAAATGCAGACAAGCATTTTGCCTTTAAGCAATGCATTCAGGATGTAAAACGATGAAACTACCAATACAACTATATTCTGTTATAATTCATACAAAATGCTATTGTATATAAATAACTACAGACAATAGGTCAACCAATTGAGGACAATTATTTTCTTACCGCTTTATTTTTGATGTCTTGTTGTTTTTGTGCCATACAGTACAGTACAGTATGCTGATGTTTAATTTCTCGAAGAGATGTTTTTCTTCCGTCCGCCCAACTTCAGCACCGAGCCAGCGGAGACGTACTGAGCATGTGCACGGTGACTGTCAGTTCTTTCTTGGCAAACCTGCAAGAGGAGTGCAGAGGCTGAGGTTTTAGTATGTGAATGGCAGTTGGTATTTGCAATATTCTGAAATAAAGAATTGTAATCTAAATGTTATCTATATATTTTTAAATTAATAAGCAAAACATAAAACAGATTAAATATGTCGATTTAACAAATTGCTCTTACAGACCTACACACTACTGAGCCCGTTACGGTAATAATCTACAACACAGTACCACGCTTCCACGATCTAATAACGACCTCAAATGGTAACCGAGAACACTGGAAACTCGCCTGACTTGCAATTAATGTCTTATGGGAATTGGGAATGGACCCTTACATTTTTTTTTTTTATTTAATAAAATGGTGCGTTCAATGTTTTTTTTTTGTTGTTGTTTTTTTTTTATACACCATTGTCCTGCTCTAAAGCATAGTACAACCATAATGTTAAATTGTACACTGAAATATAATTCTGTTTTACAAACGCTCTCTACTTTATTTTAAGACAAAATATTTAAATAGATTAATCTTTTCAACTCCTAATTTTGCTAAGCAGCAAAATATTATTTAAAGTTTCTTGGGAGCTTAGATTTTCATGAAACTGGATTCTTAACCAGTATACATGATCACACAAGTCTACTTAATTTTAGAGAGATTCACAAGGGGTGTGTGCTTTATCTTGGTAGCATTGTTTAACCTAAAGTATGCAGTTTGTTAAATCATAAACAAAAACTGCATTGCATTGGCATCAATTTTAGAGCAATCCTCCTGTAGAGTGGTCAAACTTATTTTTTGATTTAAACAGAAACAAATCTAAATTGATTTTATTAATTAGTTTTAACCTAACAAAGCTATCTGAAAGAAAACCTTTTTTTAATGTGCAAAAATCTGCATATTATTTAACCGGAAGTCCATCTTGGATTTACTGTGCAAGCTAAACTAACTTTAAATTTTAATAGTTAAAAAAATTAAAGAGATTATATTAAAATAACATCACAATTCAAATACAAAAATTACATGTGCTGCATTTTTTTTTTTTTTTTTTTTTTTTTATAAAAATAGCAAATTGCTGACTTGGTTGCACATAAGCGCCTCTAAAAACACCACCTCTCACTGTAAACCACTAGTCAAAAGTGGGAGGCAACCACTGAGCAGCTGCAGTCCATATTGCAGTAAAGTGTAGGAGTCATTTTAAAAGGGTAATATTTTGTTTATATATCAAAATGTGACCATTAAATGTGTGTGTTAAAGTAAATTAATTGGTCTCTTAACAAGTGGGACATTATACATGATATATTATTTTTACTAATATTTATTGAGTTGCAGAGCAGCAAGCCTGCTGCTGAGACACATTACACTGAAAGCACTTAAGTTTATTCCCACCCCTATAACTCTGAAACCACACCCGTTAAGAGTGTATAACTGCAGGCTCAGAGACTTTGCTCAAGGTGGCCTGCAGGGTTACCAACTATTTTACAAAAACCCGTCCAATCAGGAGCGTAAGTTGTGACATCACAATCACCTCTGATGTTCCCCATTGTAACAAATAGCAACTATACTATTTGGAATTGCAACTTTTTTGTGTTTTATGTGCTTAATTACCAGGAATCCGTTTGCTGTGGAATAACGCACAAAAACACAGATTTTCTCTTTTTGGTTGTTTGGTAACCAAATCAATACACTTATCATATATAATATTCGACACAGGCAATTTTGCTTTAAATTTAGTAAACATACTTGTTCAATAAAACTGCATCTGGTGAACGAGGCACACTGTCAGTGTCACATTCATGCTGAAACGTAGCTGCAGTTTACTTCAGTATCCAGTGCGTTTTTACTCCTCAACATGCTGTTTAAAGATAACAAAAACTATAGAAATCACACCTAAATATTGGGTCAATGAGTTTGGCAATATCCATCCAGGTGACAAAGACTAACTCGAGATAAACTAATAGAAATACTATTTTTTGGTTTTTATTATTAGTACACAGATGTATTTGTAATGTGTAAAATGGTAGGCCTACATTTGTTGATTATTGATTGATGGCACACGAGTTTGTGGAACTTCATTTAATTTGAAAGTGTACCAATTACTGCTTCCTGTAAAAACTAACTGTTATTCAATAGTACTGTTTGCGTCATAGGCGCTGACTACGCGGGGGCTCCAGGGCTTCAGCCCCTGCCGAATAAAAAAAAGGAGGCTCAGCCCCCCCCTGGAACTTTAATCATGTAGACAAAAAAAAACATGATTCCGATTAGGTTGTCTTTTGTACCGCACTATTTACAATAGTTGTAACTCCCCCACCCACCCCCCACCCCACACGTCTGGTGCGTTGGTCCGAGTAAATTTCACCGGGTTCCTGCTTCATTACATCATGTGACAAAGGGCCATTGGTCGAGTAACGTAAAACCTAACGGTAAAGGGCGCGCAGTGGGCGGCCTGTTGTTACGTCACCGCTGCATGTACAGTGACTTTTGGTAAATGCAAGCGGGAAGGGAAAACTCTTTTTAGACAGAAGTCACAAAGGTTAGTAGTTAGTAAAAGTGGATAATGAAATCATGGATACATTTCTAATTAAGAAGACAAACATACGTTCTGCAGTTGCTGAAGGAAGAACTGCGGTCAGGACTGAATCAGCTTTGTCAGTTGCTGCCGGGCCCAGCACGACTGAACCAGAGACATCTACCCAGAGCGAGAGCGAAATGGAACAGAGCGGAAAAAATGTCACAGAATCAGACTCAAGTTCTACACCAAATTCCAGTAAGGTTAGTGCTGACTCGGCTAAAAAACAAACAGGAAGATCGTATCAGTCCAGTTGGAAGAGTACTTTTGGTTGGCTTACAACCAGAAAATGGACAAAGTTTTCTGTGGCGTTTGCTGTTCTGCTGCTAAAATGAAAGTCCCAATCCCAGCCACATCTCGAGAAATAGATTCATACACGACTTTCGTTCAGGAAGGGTTTGGAAATTGGAAAAAGGCTTTAGAAAGGTTTAGCAGTCACGAGAAATCAAGTTTGCATCGAGCCTCTCCTGATGCAGTAGCAGCAATTAAAGGAGGTGTAAATGTAGCTGCAGCCTGTTCTCAAGGCAAACTAAAACAAATGAAAGACGCAAGAGACGCCCTAATGAAAATTCTGTCATCATTAAGGTATCTGGTTTGTCAGGGTCTCGCAATACGAGGAAAAGTAGACGCACAGTCAAATTTTACACAACTTTTAGATCTACGCGCAGAAGACATCCCGGCTTTAAAATCCTGGCTGAATCGCTCTGGATACAAATGGCTTTCTCATGACGTTACAACTGAAATTATTTCAATAATGACTGCAGACATCTCTGTCAGAGAGCAGGTGTCATTTTGCTTTCGAATAGTTAAGGAGAATCTTGAAGTGGACGAGCTTTTCTTTGGCTTTTACACAACATCTACAACTACAGCTGAAGCTTTTTTTGCCATGCTTAAAGACGTACTTCTCCGATACAATTTTCCAATCGAAAAATGTCGGGGATAGTGTTATGATGGAGCTGCTAATGTTGTCGGAAAGCACCGGGGGTTACAGGCACTAGTACAGCAAGAGGAGCCTCGTGCTTTATATGTGCACTGTTTAGCACACTGTCTGAACTTAGTGGTGCAAGACGTACTACAAAGTGTTGACATTTGTCGAAATTTGATGACAGTAATTCGTGACCTGATTAACTTTGTGAAGAATTCTCCCAAAACGACTTGCTTGCTTTGAAAGGTTTCAGACAGGGGAGCAAGACAATGTGGGTCTGCGCCCATTTTGTCCAACAAGATGGACACTCCGAGCATCTTCAATGCAGTCAGTGGTCTCCAACTACAGTGAATTAAATGAGTTTCTTGAAGATCTATCAATTAACGATAAAAGTGAAGCTGGAGGGAAAGCAAGTGGATTCTCTGCACATCTCCGAAAGTTTGACACATACAGACGTGCTCAAATTTGTTGGTACCCCTCCACAAAAAACGAAGAATGCACAATTTTCTCTGAAATAACTAAATGGACCAACAACTAAGTGTAAAATCTTTAGTTGAAAATAAGCGCTCTGTGTTGGTATACTATCATCCTGCAGGGGTTTCTCTGCCAATCATAAGCACAGATGGGAGCAGCACACAATTAGCACAGGCCTATGCCCCACCCAAACAGTTCATTTTCAAATTGGGGATCGAGTGATGCTTAAAATTAAAATAAATAAATAAATAAAAATGACATCATGGACAAACTTGGAGAAGGCAATTTAAAAAAAAATCGATTTAAGGGGAAAACTTTAAGGCAAATCAATGCAAATTGTACAAAGAATAAAATATATTAACTTGAGTTTTCTTTTTCAAGTCTGGGGGATGTAGTAATTATAACAGAGATACAGATGTGCTCAAATTTGTTGGTACCCCTCCGCAAAAAACGAAGAATGCACAATTTTCTCTGAAATAACTTGAAACTGACAAAAGTAATTGGCATCCACCATTGTTTATTCCATATTTAATAGAAATCAGACTTTGCTTTTGATTTTTTATTCAACATAATATTGTAAATAATAAAACAAATAAAAATGGCATGGACAAAAATGATGGGACCCCTAACCTAATATTTTGTTGCACAATCTTTAGAGGCAATCACTGCAATCAAACATTTTCTGTAGCTCTCAATGAGACTTCTGCACCTGTTAACAGGTAGTTTGGCCCACTCTTCCTGAGCAAACTACTCCAGCTGTCTCAGATTTGATGGGTGCCTTCTCCAGACTGCAAGTTTCAGCTCTTTCCATAAATGTTCGATAGGATTCAGATCAGGACTCATAGAAGGCCACTTCAGAATAGTCCAATGTTTTGTTCTTATCCATTCTTGGGTGCTTTTAGCTGTGTGTTTTGGGTCATTATCCTGTTGGACGACCCATGACCTGCAACTGAGACAGAGCTTTCTGACACTGGGCAGTACGTTTCGCTCCAGAATGCCTTGATAGTCTTGAGATTTCATTGTGCCCTGCACAGATTCAAGGCACCCTGTGCCAGGCGCAGCAAAGCAGCCCCAAAACATAACCGAGCCTCCTCCATGTTTCACTGTAGGTATGGTGTTCTTTTCTTTGAAAGCTTCATTTCTTCGTCTGTGAACATAGAGCTGATGTGACTTGCCAAAAAGCTCCAGTTTTGACTCATCTGTCCAAAGGACTGTGGCTTGTCAATATGCATTTTAGCAAATTCTAGTCTGGCTTTTTTATGTTTTTCTTTCAAAAGTGGAGTCCTCCTGGGTCTTCTTCCATGGAGCCCACTTTCGCTCAAAAAGTGACGGATGGTGCGATCAGAAACTGACGTACCTTCACCTTGGAGTTCAGCTTGTATCTCTTTGGCAGTTATCCTTGGTTCTTTTTCTACCATTCGCACTATCCTTCGGTTCACTCTGGGGTCAATTTTCCTCTTGCGGCCGCGCCCAGGGAAGTTGGCTACAGTTCCATGGACCTTAAACTTCTTAATAATATTTGCAACTGTTGTCACAGGAACATCAAGCTGCTTGGAGATGGTCTTGTAGCCTTTACCTTTACCATGCTTGTCTATTATTTTCTTTCTGATCTCCTCAGACAACTCTCTCCTTTGTTTTCTCTGGTCCATGTTCAGTGTGGTGCACACAATGATACCAAACAGCACAGTGACTACTTTTCTCCATTTAAATAGGCTGGATGACTGATTACAAGATTGGAGACATGTGATACTAATTAAAGAAACTAATTAGTTTGGAATATCACTATAATCCAATTATTTATTATCTTTTCTAAGGGGTACCAACAAATGTGTCCAGGCCATTTTAGAATATCTTTGTAGAATAAGCAATAATTCATCTCTTTTCACAGCTTCTTTGCTTTATTCTATGACATACCAAAGGCATGCAAGTATACATGATAAAATAGCTTTTAATTTCATCACTTTTCAGGAGGAATAAAGCATTATTTCAATGAGCTGTAAGGGTACCAACAAATTTGAGCACGTCTGTACTTCACTCTCCAGTTGCTTTTACTCATTTTTTCACGTGTCACATGCAGTTCTATCAAGCAGAGATAACTGTTAATTCGCTTAAATGTAGTATAAGTCAACTCCGCAACGGATTCAATCAGTTCTGGGAGAAAGCCATTCGGGGGGCAGAATTATTGGATTTGGATAGCCCCACTCTTCCAAGACCTAGAAAGGTACCTCGGCGGTTTGATGATGGATCTGTATCGCATTCATTTCAGTCTCCTGAAGAACTCTACCAACGAAGGTACCACAGTGTTATAGACTGTGTTACAACTGCATTGTGCAACAGGTTCAAGTCTGATGTGTGGGAACACATGACAAGCATTGAAAAGTTTGTCACTGGGGCATGTGACAGCAATCGCATTGCAGAGTTCTATAAGGCTGACTTTGACGCTGCTCGACTGCAACTACATCGTGATATGCTTATTGACTTTGCAAAAGAACGTGGCGTTCACCTGTCAACATTTGAGGATGCAGTAAAACTGCTGAGCTGTGAGCAAGGCGGACATTTGCGAGCACTACTGCCAGAGCTGGTCAAACTGATTAAGATTGCATTTACGATCCCAGTCTCCTCTTGCACATCGGAAAGGTCATTCTCAACCCTTCGAAGGATTAAGACCTACCTTCGATCTACCATGGGACAAGCCAGACTGAACCATGTGACCTTACTGCATGGTCACAAACAGCTCATCTCAACGCAGTGGCAAATTAATTCATCCAGCGATCAGCATCCAGGCGAGCGACTTTCAGCATTGAAAATTAAGATCCTACATCATGGTAAGTACTGTATGTTACTTTATTTATTTATTTATTTATTTATTTTACATATCCCATAGCCTATAGTGTTTTTTATGTGTGTAATTTTATCTGACAGCGGTCGCTTAGAGGGGAGGGGGGGTTAGGCTTTAAAAACTCGGCGCCTATGGTTTGCGTATCTTATAATGTGACGCGGGGGGGAACTCAATTTTAGCCTTTTATTTTAATTGCAGAATAACGCTGATAGGAATCATACGAATCAATCATTCCTTTTCTTTAATCAAGTAAAACCCTTGAGAACAAATTATCATTTGCAATAACGCCTTCTACCAGACTGTGCCATATAGAAAGTGCTACGTTTGTAGCCCAAAGTAATAATGAAATGTACGTCATATGACAGATATTGATGCGTGTTATTGTTACAATGTTTAGCAACAGTGATGTAAACACTAAGGATTGTGTTTCATATAGCTTAGTATTTTGCTTAAAAATATTGTAAATATATTAAAAATATATCCAAATGTAATACCTGCACAAATGCCCAAAACTAGCCCAGAAAATAGGCTCCCGCCCAAAGCCATTTTTTCACGCACAATACAAAAAATACAAGCCCAGTTGGGAGTGAACCCGCATAATCTGGCAACACTGGTGGCCTATGGTGGTTTAGCTGTGGTGGCCTATGCGTGCGCAGCTTCAAAATACGTCATGGGGTTGTGGCTCGATAGGCGTGACATTTGAGACAGAAATAAAATCAACAGCAGCACGCAATGTTTTTCAGACCAACTGGAGAAGAGAAGAGTGATGAATGTGGTAAGTTTAAATTTGTCCCATGTGTTGAATAATGCACATTATTAATTAAGAAAATAGTTGTGAATGACCTTAAAGGCCTAATTTGAGAAACGTTTAATGTAAGGACAACCAATTGTATTTTTATTCATGCACAACTGAAAATATAATTTAGTAATAAAAAAATTAACCTAAATGTGTTTATAAAAATGCACAACAGCAAAACCGTGCGTCATAGCCAGGGCCAATAGAAAATTGCAAAAAAAAACAACTTATATTGTTGTTTTTTATGCATGTTTATACATTGACAATTAAAATTAAGGGATCAACTATACATTTTACTGAAATTCAACTAGAAAGGCAATACTATACATAACCCATTGACTTATGTAAAAGCTTATCTATTTTAAAAGAAATAATATGAGTATGTGCATCTGTGACTGCAAAAAAGGGGGGATATTTTGATTTAAAAAAAAAAGGTTTCCAGCAAACTGCCACATTTAAATATGGCAACACAGTTTGCAGGAAATGAAAAGTAATTTTTGAAAATTGAATAAAATAAAACCAAATAAAACCAAATAAAATAAAAATTATAACACAAAAATTTAGCACTTGTTATATTTTAACATAAGAAGGAGCTTCATGTTGTCTTCAGTAAGACTTCGTCTGTTGTCTTTCAGGAGGTCCGAATAAACAGAAAATGTCCTTTCAACATCAGCAGTGCTCACTGGTAGCCAAATGTATATTTTTGCAATTGTTGCAAGTTCCATCAGTGGCTCATCCTGAGTTTCCCCAACAATTCTGCAGGTTTGTTGTTCAGCAGTGCCGACAGCTTTTTGAAGGATTCCTCATTTGCTTCAGTCACCTGAATAAATTCTGTCAAAACAGTCAAATAGTCTGACAAATATGAGACAACTTTCACCCAGGAGCACCATCGGGTCTGAACTGCAAGACTGGCATACGTGGTTTACTTCCATCCTTCGCCTCCATAAATTCTAAGTACTGATGCCGACGCATTGGGCTTTGGCAGAAGACTTTCTTTACCATAGCCACCACTGTGTTTAATTCCTCTAGTTTAATAACCCAGATTTCCAACACCAAGATCAGACGATGGGCAAAGCATGTAACATGAACTGCGTGTGGAAACAGCCCTTTCAGCTTGCACTGTCTGTGACAACTGCAAGGACTTTATCAAAGTTAACCTTGTTGTTATTCAAGATTCGCATAAGAGCTTGAGACACAGTGGTGTGATTCACTCGCTTCAAGAAGTCCACTCCTATCAGAAGAGTTTGCCCCCCAACTTTGTTAAGTGGAAGTGCCAACACTGCTAGAGTGCTGTGCCCACTGGAATCAGTGGTCTAATCCAGGAACACATACACATCTGTGTCCTCAACATGTTTCTTCAAAAATGCTTCATGTTCAGGAAGAAGTTCCTTTAGGTACATATTGCGGAGTTGTGATGGTGTAGGAATAGCCCCACCCTGTTTGGTATACTAGCATAGGAATGCTTGAAAGGCAGCTTTTTCAAGTGGTATGTCTGCACTAGTCAAACATCGCACGAAGTCCAGTATGAAATCTTTTCTCTCTTTAGAAGAATCAGTCGCTCTTGAGAAGCAGGAGGTCAATGTAAGCTGTCCTTTTAACCCAGTTCCATCTAGAAAAAAATATATAATAAAATAAAATATATATTGATTTGAATAAAAACAATAACAAATAGTTGTTTTACTATCAAAAAAACTATAAATATACAGTACTGTGCAAAAGTTTTAGGCAGGTGTTAAAAAATGCTGTAAAGTAAGAATGCTTTCAAAAATAGACATGTTAATAGATTATATTTATCAATTAACTAAATGCAAAGTGAGTGAACAGAAGAAAAATCTAAATCAAATCCATATTTGGTGTGACCACCCTTTGCCTTCAAAACAGCATCAATTCTTCTAGGTACACTTGCACAAAGTCAGGGATTTTGTAGGCATATAGTCAGGTGTATGATTAAACAATTATACCAAACAGGTGCTAATGATCATCAATTCAATATGTAGGTTGAAACACAATCATTAACTGAAACAGAAACAGCTGTGTAGGAGGAATAAAACTGGGTGAGGAACAGCCAAACTCAGCTAACAAGGTGAGGTTGCTGAAGACAGTTTACTGTCAAAAGTCATACACCATGGCAAGACTGAGCACAGCAACAAGACACAAGGTAGTTATACTGCATCAGCAAGGTCTCTCCCAGGCAGAAATTTCAAGGCAGACAGGGGTTTCCAGATGTGCTGTCCAAGCTTTTTTGAAGAAGCACAAAGAAACTGGCAACGTTGAGGACCGTAGACGCAGTGGTCGGCCAAGGAAACTTACTGCAGCAGATGAAAGACACATCATGCTTAGTTCCCTTCGCAATCGGAAGATGTCCAGCAGTGTCATCAACTCAGAATTGGCAGAAAACAGTGGGACCCTGGTACACCCATCTACTGTCCGGAGAAGTCTGGTCAGAAGTGGCCTTCATGGAAGAGTTGCGGCCAAAAAGCCATACCTCCGACGTGGAAACAAGGCCAAGCGACTCAACTATGCACGAAAACACAGGAACTGGGGTGCAAAAAAATAGTAGCAGGTGCTCTGGACTGATGAGTCAAAATTTGAAATATTTGGCTGTAGCAGAAGGCAGTTTGTTCGCCGAAGGGCTGGAGAGCGGTACACGAATGAGTGTCTGCAGGCAACAGTGAAGCATGGTGGAGGTTCCTTGCAAGTTTGGCTGCATTTCTGCAAATGGAGTTGGGGATTTGGTCAGAATTAATGGTCTCCTCAATGCTGAGAAGTACAGGCAGATACTTATCCATCATGCAATACCATCAGGGAGGCATCTGATTGGCCCCAAATTTATTCTGCAGCATGACAACGACCCCAAACATACAGCGAAAGTCATTAAGAACTATCTTCAGCGTAAAGAAGAACAAGGAGTCCTGGAAGTGATGGTATGGCCCCCACAGAGCCCTGATCTCAACATCATCGAGTCTATCTGGGATTACATGAAGAGAGAGAAGCAACTGAGGCTGCCTAAATCCACAGAAGAACTGTGGTTAGTTCTCCAAGATGTTTGGGCCAACCTACCTGTCGAGTTCCTTCAAAAACTGTGTGCAAGTGTACCTAGAAGAATTGATGCTGTTTTGAAGGCAAAGGGTGGTCACACCAAATATTGATTTGATGTAGATTTTTCTTCTGTTCACTCACTTTGCATTTTGTTAATTGATAAATATAAACTATTAACATGTCTATTTTTGAAAGCATTCTTACTTTACAGCATTTTTTCACACCTGCCTAAAACTTTTGCACAGTACTGTACCTCCACTGTTTGGATTCAAATATGTGCCCTCTTGAGAAAGATATGTATTTATATGTGTATACATGTGTGTTTATATATGCAGGGCTTAAATTTATAAATGCAACAGTGGACTTCCACAGAGAAGGTCTCTGATTCCTAACACATTAAGTAAACTGCATTGCTATAAAAAGACAGGCATTACATTTCCAGTTTTAGATTTACAAATTATAAAGAAAATAAAAAGGTTCTTTTTTTTTTATAAACACATGCTCTAAATCATGGGTAGTGATCTAAATCATGGGTTCTTAAACTATGGGTCGCCATTTCTAGTGGGTCACGGTGCAGGATAAATGCTGCATTTTCCACCTTTGACTTATTCGATTCTGTCCACGTTTTCCCCCGTCTCTATCAACCAGAGTGCACAGATACGTCTTCTTACAGCTACTACAATAATGCACATACACTGACTGGTCCAAGAGTTTTTAGGCTATGCATCAGATATTTGTTAAAATAAAACAAAAATATACAGATTATTATTATTATTATTATTATTATTATTATTATTATTATTATTATTATTATTTTAAATTAATTGAATTCGATCAATTATTTAATTTTATTAGAAGTTCAAAAAAGCAGAGTCAATTTGTTTGAATTGCTGCAAGAAAATGATTTGAAGTTAACTATGTAATAAAAACGCTCATGTATGAAAGGTTAGATTCAATTCAGTAGGTTCGATTTTTCTGATTAAAACAAGAATAAATGCTGTAGTGTGAACAAACCCTTAATTCTGAAAGCATAATTTGAAAGATATATAAATTCTCTTACTTGCATTTTTTTTTTCTGCGCTGCCTTCCTTTGAAAGTGCTTCTGAGATTTAATGTGCTCATCACGGTGTACTTTCGAACATAATCAATTGAATGGCAATAACAGCGACAGAACAGCTGCGCCCCATCTTCATAAATGTCTTCAGGTAAAGTTTGACTCAAACAGACGCGCACAGACAGAAAAGGAGAGTTGACGCGACTCTTGGCTTCATCACGGGACAAACGAAGACGTTTTGATAAAGACATTTTACTGGAACTACCTAAAAAGTAAAACAATTCAGAATAAAACTACATGTAGTAGCATATAGTACTTGAAATTAATTTATATAATGTAAAAAAAAAAATACCACAGGTACTTACAGTGAATTCTTCACACGTGTTGTCGTAATATTGCTGGACAAAAAACTGTTGCTAGGCAGTGACCGTTTCTAGGGTTACCATGCTTTTTGATCTATTTAGCAAGGTAGGGATATATTTGTACAACTTATATTGAAGTAATAAAAAAAAAAATAAGAAAATTTGCCATTGGTACATCTTTTGCGGGGGTGTACAGTTTTTTTGCGGCCCTGGTCATAGCTATGTATGCGTGTGCCAATACTTTTGATCATATATATATATATATATATATATATATATATATATATATATATATATATATATATATGCTGTAGTATATATTCTCTGTGTCTGCTTAAATTAATTCACCAGATTCTTAACTACCATTTGCTAAATGCATGAGTGTTCATTACCCTTACAAGAGGTATTTGATGTGTAAAGTTAAACAATATTTATAACGCTTAATACATTTGTAAATTACATTGCTACAAATAGAGGGTGTAAATGCTTAAGACTACAATAAATATATGCACATTTCCATACATTGCGGTATGTAAACCTTTGACGACAAATATATCGCTCACAAGCACGATTACTTTACACCACATATGTAGTAGGACTTTTTCTAGTTATCTGTAGTAATAACCCTTTAATGTGCAGTATTCCATTTAATTTATTTTTATTTATCAATCATGAATGTGCAGGCATTGTATTGAACTGTAATAACTACACGGTTAACGACTTAGGAACGGAAACGGATATGAGTATGGAGAGTACTTCACAAAAGACTAGTTCAAGATCTGCAGTTAACAAAGACATGGAACTCCAGGTTTGTGTCTGCGGCTGGAGCAAGGCGACAACGGTCAGGGGTTTGAAGATTCATCAAGGGAGAATGAAATGCTTGAGGGAGAAGGGACAAGGGCCTCGCATTGATCAGTACTTCTTACGAAGTCAGTCAAGTCAGTCGAATGAAATCCAGCGACAGGAAGCAAACCACAGTTCGCAGGATATCAGCACCCCTGTCATAGATGTGAGGAGGACTTGCATGGACACAGTTAGTGATGAACCTAATGATCCTTGTGAACCCGGTCAGACAAACCAGCATAAGAGAGAAAAGAACCTCAACGGGCACAAGCCTGGAGTTAAATGGCCAAGAGCTTGTGAGAAAACTGCATGGGACACAGTAAACACAGATCTCTGCTTTGCATTGGAAAGATTAAGTGGAACAGTTGAAAAGAAGCTGGATAAATTTGGGGACATCATCTACGCATATGGAAGTGAGAGGTTTGGAGTTGAAAAAAGGAAGGAAAAAGTACAAACTATTCCTGGAAAGTCTAGACGGCAGCAGGAGATTGAATGCTTAGTTAGAGAAAGGAGACAGCTGAGGAACCAATGGAGAAGAGCAGAACAAAGTCAGAAGGAGGGACTCAATCTCTTACAAAGGGTCATAAAAGATAAGCTTGCAACATTGCGCAGAGCTGATCGCCTACGGAAACACTACAAAAAGAAGGAGCGTGCGAGAGCGAACTTTTATAAAGACCCATTCAAATTTGTAAAGAAGTTATTCACCAGTGAGAAGAATGGCACACTAAAAGCATCTAAGGTTGAGCTGGAGAGATATTTGGAGGAAACACATACAGATTCAAAAAGGCAGGAGCCTATGTCAGTTCCGTCAGACATCCCACCTATCAATCCACCAGAATACCAAATGGAGGACTGTGCACCTAAGTGGAAAGAAATAGAGCAAGCTGTGAAAAAAGCAAGGGCTTCATCATCTCCAGGGCCTAATGGAGTTCCGTACAGAGTGTACAAGAGTGCTTCAGGAGTCCTACGAATTCTGTGGAAATTGATGAAAGTGGCATGGGAAAAACAGGTTGTACCAAGAGCATGGCGCCGAGCAGGTGGAGTCTTTATACCTGAAGAAAAAGATTCTACAAGCATCAGTCAGTTTCGTCCCATTTCCCTATTAAACGTAGAAGGCAAGATTTTCTTCAGCATTATTGCTCAGAGATTGTCAGCTTACCTATTAAAGAACTGCTTCATTGACACTTCAATTCAAAAAGCGGGCATTCCAGGTTTCCCAGGTTGCTTAGAACACATCAATGTGATCTGGCAACAAATTCAATCAGCTAAAAAGGAGAGGAAGGAGCTCCATGTGACATTCCTGGATTTGGCTAATGCATATGGTTCAGTGCCACATGAACTACTTTGGGCAGCATTTGATTTTTTCAGTGTACCGATGACAATAACAAATTTAGTGAAAGCCTATTTTGGAGATTTGCAATTCAGTTTTTCAACTTCAGAATTCAGCACTACATGGCAATGCCTAGAGGTCGGAATAATGGCAGGATGCACCATTTCTCCACTGGCTTTTACCATGGCAATGGAAGTAATCATTAGGGCATCAAAATGGGTAGTAGGAGGAGAGCGCTTGGCTTCTGGGATGCGACTACCACCAATTCGAGCATACATGGATGACATGACAACCATGACTACAACAGTAGCCTGCACTAATCGATTATTGGGCAAAATAACCAATAACATTGAATGGGCACGAATGCAATTCAAGCCCACTAAATCAAGGAGCATCTCTATAATTAAAGGCAAAGTAGTAGATAAAACATTCTTCATTAATGGTGAGGCAATACCAACAGTGTCTGAGAAGCCAGTGAAGAGTCTTGGGAGATGGTACGACGGGGATCTAAAGGACACAGTTCGTGTGGGAGAAGTTAGACAACAAGCAGTGGAAGGGTTGAAGAGCATAGACAGCTGCGCTCTACCAGGTAAACTAAAACTCTGGTGCTTTCAGTTTGGTCTACTGCCGAGGTTGCTGTGGCCACTGACTGTGTACGAGGTTTCTTTGACAACAGTAGAGAAGCTGGAAGCTTTAATCAGTTCATACATCAGGAAATGGTTGGGAGTTCCACGCTGCCTCAGCAGAGTGGGACTTTATGGTAAAGGAATACTGCAGCTACCAGTCTCTGCTCTAACTGAGGAGTTTAAGTGCGCCAAGGTCAGACTGGAAATGACATTAGTAGAGTCACGCGATAAATGCGTAAGGGAGGCAGCACCTGTGTTGAAAACTGGAAGAAAGTGGGCGGCAAAGAAAGCTGTGGAAGATGCAAAGGCTGCCCTTCGAATTGGTGATATCATGGGGCAAGTTCAGCATGGAAGAGGGGGTCTTGGTTTCAGTTCAACTCCTCCTACATGGCACAAGGCGGCCCCAGCTCAAAGGAGGAAGCTGGTAGTCAACGAGGTGCAAAAGCAGGAGGAGAGGATGAGGTGTATAAAGGCCATTTCCCAGGCCAAACAGGGAGAATGGATGAGATGGGAGAGTGTGGAACAACGCAAGATTGGCTGGCAAGACCTATGGTCAATGGAACAGAGCAGGATCAGTTTCCTCATCAGGTCAACATATGATGTTCTCCCATCACCACAGAACCTAAACCTCTGGGTAGGAGAGGATCCCTCATGTCCTTTGTGTTCATCACCTGCAACATTAAGGCACATTTTGACAGGATGTAAGGTGGCTCTTAGCCAAGGACGGTTTACTTGGCGCCATGACCAGGTGCTGCGATGTTTGGCCTTAGCATTGGAAGACAAGCGTAACATGACCAATAAGTTGCCACCTGTTCCATCAAAACATTACACACAAAAGACAACATTCCTCCGCCCAGGAGAGCAACCACCAAGAAAAGGTGTTAAAACCAATCCTCGCCCAGGACAACTGGAAGCTGCTAGAGACTGGAATATGCTGGCAGATGTTGGTCAACGGCTTATTTTTCCACCTGAGATTGCCACCACTAACCTTCGACCAGATATTGTCTTGTGGTCTGGATCAGCACGCCTTGTTCACCTGGTAGAGTTAACAGTGCCATGGGAGGATGCTGTAGATGAGGCGTATGAGAGGAAGAAACTGCGGTATGCTCAACTAGCCACTGAAGCGGAACAGCGAGGATGGAGAGTTCGGGTTTACCCAGTGGAAGTGGGTTGTCGAGGATTTGTGGCACACTCTACAACCCGGTTTCTCAGAGACGTCAGATTCAGTGGCCAAGAGTTGCGTCGCACAGTGAAGAACTTATCTGAAGCAGCAGAGAGGAGCAGCAACTGGCTGTGGTTGAGACGGAAAGATTCTGGCTGGGGACAGGTAAGTAAACTGGGCTGAGTTGAGTGGGGGACGGAGGGGGGTGATGCTGGGACGCCAGAATCACCGTCGAGCCCTCTTGAGGTGTCGTGGGCTAGTCGACGAAACACTGAGGATGGAAGGTGCCCACTTGAAAACCCCAGAGATGTACCCTACTTAGCTCAATCCAGACGGTTGTCATGCTGATGCGCTGGGGAGGCCGCACTTTGGTTGATCTCCGGAGCCAGCATCGCAGCCGTTGTGTGTGCTGATGCGCCAGGGAGGCAAAATAAGCTGATCCCTGGAGCCAGCATTACACTTCAGCCATTAACACCAGACAGAAGGATATCTACATCATCATATGGAAGGAAATGTAAATGGAGGGAGACACATATGGATCACATTAGTTTACTGTAAAGCTACGTCTTAGTTGGTGCTTATCTTGGCGAGAGCCGAGTTCAAATCAGCATGAAGTTTTAACATCTACTCTCGTGTAATGGAAATCAGAGATCAGTGAGCCCAGTGAATGTTGTCTTGTAATATGAGCTGTCTATTGTAACTCTAACAGCCTATTCTAACTTTGGTGTCATACTGTCTCTCCCTTTTGAGCAGCAGGTATCTGCTGTGATTTACATTTAGGCCCTGTCCACACTACATAACCGATCTCGAGAACCGTACTCGAAACCGCTCTAATTAATATAGCTCAAAGAGTCCACACTGAAGTACCGTTTCATGTTTAGTCAGGCTTATTGCGTCCACACACCATTAAAATAGTGCAGTTACAATTCCCAGCAGCGCAACGAACCGTGGAAATTAATACGATAGTATCCCACCATGCACTGTATTATATTTTAAAATAATGTGTTGTACCCCATATTAACAGAGGTCCATATTGCATAAATGAAATATAACAAGTATTGCGGAAAAAGTAAATCCGAACACACACACACACACACACACACGTAGGGCTTGAAGTTTTCAGGTTTTATTTTTAATCAGGTGAAGTTCCTTTAAACAAATTGAGCTGATTCTGTTTTATAATTAAACTCAGAAAAACCTGTTAATTATAAAACAATCTTTGTTTTTACCTTCATATCTTGCCTGAGCCTAATTCTGGTCCTCTTAATTTTATTTCAAACAGAGCTGACAAATTACGTAGTTTGCTCATCCCCGATCCTACTTTTAACTCGCATTTCATTTTTGCAGTCGCCTAATTTAACGTTGTGTTTTTGTTATTTTCCCCACTAGTTTAACAGATGTCCTGACAGATTTGTTTGAAGCATAAACATGAATACCTAGTGCGGAGTGTACACTGATAGCAAGTCCTTCATACTCTGCGTATTTCTTCAAACATACCACAAAGCATTTGGGGATATTGGAGGATACACAAAAAATGTAGTTTGGTATTACAGCGTCCACACTTCTGATAAACCGCACTACCTGATGCGATCTAATTAGAACCGGACTCGAGACTACCTCCTGAGGTGGTCTCGAGTCCGGTTCTCGAGTACGGTATTAAATGCTGCGTAGTGTGGATGCAAACCGTATTTAGCACTTTTAAGCCGGCTTAAATGCAACTAATGCGGTTTAAAGGCATAGTGTGGACAGGGCCTTAGATTCAATCAAGTTGCAAGGGGAGAGGTTTCGGGAGGGGAGTAGAAAGTTAAAGCTAACATGCTTAGATGAGGGATGGGGGATGGTAGCAAATCAACAATTGAAAAATAAGTAAAAGATCTACTTTAAAATACCCTACTCATAAAGTTGATTCTAAATGATTTTTTAATAAAATTAATTTCCACCTTATATTTGTAGCAATGCAGATTATTTTATATAGCACCTTTCATAGTGGACCATCATCACAAAGCACTTTTATAAGATAGTGAGGAACAATGCATAATAGATTAAAAATAGAGTGAAATACAGGGCATAGTACATTAAATACAAACAGTAAAAAACAATGCAAATACATTAAATACAGGCATATTACAATGCAAATACATTAACTACAGTCATATTACATTAAATACAGGGCTAGGATGTGAATTCTAAACATTGTGGAAGACGGGGTAATGTGATCATGTTTTTTACATCTGGTAAGGATCCTACCAGCGGTATTTTGAACCAGCTACAATCGGTTTATGGCGCGTGACGGAAGACCACCATAGAGAGTTGCAGTAGTAGAGTTGAGAGGAGATGAATGCATGACAGAGTATCTCTGCATCCGGGAGGGAAAGTTAGGGACGGACTTTGGAGATGTTTCAAAGGTGGTAGAAGGAAGATTTGACTACAGAGGAGATTTGGGCATCAAAGGAGAGGTTACTATCGAGAAGTACACCAAGGCTTCGTACAGTGCGGGAAGGCAACAGCGACAGTTTCCAAGGTTCAAAGAAGCAATATTGAGATTCTTGAGTTGAGTTTTTGATCCTACTAGAAGAAGTTCAGATTTGTTAGTGTTGAGCTGAAGAAAATTGGCAGACATCCAGGCCTCGATGTCTTGGATGCAAGCTGAGAGCCAGACCATAGCAGAGGGACATCCAGGGGCACATGGCAGTAGTTGATTTCAACAATAGGCTGGAGACATCAGTAATAGAGAATAGGGAGAAGGAAGAGAGAGCAGGAGGGGCAATCGGAGGGGAGTCAAGGTGGTCAAGTACTATACTGGGATTATGACAGGAGAGCGTAGAATAAATGGTGCTGATTTTGTTCCGAAAGAAAGTGGAGAAATCATGGCAGGTAAGAGAGGAGGATGAATGGGAGATGGAGTTATCGATGGCTGGATGCAGGATTTGATCAGTGGTTTTGAAGAGAATATTTGGTTTACCGTGTCCCATGAATATGATTTCAGAGAAGTACTTCACCCTGGCAGTAGCGCGCGCACTTGCGCCTGTAGCTACTGAGGTGATCGGTCCAAATCTCTCTGAACTGTTAGTCCAGACGACCTCCATTTGCGCTCAGACTTGTGACAGGCAGACTTAAGCAGTCGAAGTTCGAGGGTATACTATGGACAGTTGCAATGTTTCTTCACTATTCTGGTTTTAAGCGGGGCAGCTGTGTCGATGATCTGAGTAAGGGTGGCGTTGTAGAGGGTCACCACATCATCGACCAAAGACGGAAGAGTGCCAGTTAGAGGGGAAGAAGAGACGCATTCCGAGAGTATTATAGGATTTAGCTGATTTTTGGGACGCAAGGAAATAACAGTATCAGTAGTAGCTGAAGGTACTGGAAGATTAATATTGGCAGTGATTAAGAAATGGTCAGAGAGAGAGATATCTGAGACTGAGAGACTGGAGATATCAAGACCCCTGATGATGAGCAGATCCGGGGTGTGTCCACAGGTGTGAGTTTCAAAGAACACAGTTTGTTCACAAGCATCCCTGCTTTGCTGAACACACGGTCGCTCGGGACCGATGTTGCAGGGATACCTAACATGCTCTTTGCTAAGGTTGCTAGGTTGGGAAAGCGTGTCTTGTTATTATTCCACCAAATCGGGATCTTCGCTGATGTTTTATGGAGTTTCAGAAGCATTAATCAGATTATGGTTTCCTTGGAAGTAGTGTGTGTTTGTTGCCGTCCACAAAGTAACAATTCCATTGCTTGTTTGGTCTTCGTTTTCTTTTTAACAGGTAAGTACTCTGCTGCACTCACTTGTACAGGCACGATTTCCGTCATTTTCCAGGTTGTCCTCCACCAGCCTCACTAGTTTGGAAGACAGTGCTTCAGACACGTGGGCTTTAGCCTGTTCAGATAGGAAACCCAGATGGCGAAATTGTGGGGTCAAGAAATGACAGTAGTAGTAGAGGTAGTATCTCAGCCATTAGCTTCCACTGCTCAGTCGTGAGATCTAAACTAGCTGCGTCAGACTTTTTGGTCAAATCTGGGTTTGACAAAACAGCAATATCTGGCCATTTTAATTCAATAAGGCATTCAAACATATAATAAACCGTGTTCAACCTTGTTTGTCCGTCCTGATCTCAACATCATCAAGTCTGTCTGGGATTACATGAAGAGAGAGAAGCAACTGAGGCTGCCTAAATCCACAGAAGAACTGTGGTTAGTTCTCCAAGATGTTTGGGCCAACCTACCTGCCGAGTTCCTTCAAAAACTGTGTGCAAGTGTACCTAGAAGAATTGATGCTGTTTTGAAGGCAAAGGGTGGTCACACCAAATATGGATTTGATGTAGATTTTTCTTCTGTTCACTCACTTTGTATTTAGTTAATTGATAAATATAATCTATTAACATGTCTATTTTTGAAAGCATTCTTACTTTACAGCATTTTTTCACACCTGCCTAAAACTTTTGCACAGTACTATATATATATATATATATATATATATATATATATATATATATATACAGACGTGCTCAAATTTGTTGGTGCCCTTACAGCTCATTGAAATAAAAGATATTCTAAAATGGCCTGGACACATTTGTTGGTACCCCTTAGAAAAGGTAATAAATAATTGGATTATAATGATATTTCAAACTAATTAGTTTCTTTGATTAGTATCACACATGTCTCTAATCAGTCATTCAGCCTATTTAAATGGAGAAAAGTAGTCACTGTGCTGTTTGGTATCATTGTGTGCACCACACTGAACATGGACCAGAGAAAGCAAAGGAGAGAGTTGTCTGAGGAGATCAGAACGAAAATAATAGACAAGCATGGTAAAGGTAAAGGCTACAAGACCATCTCCAAGCAGCTTGATGTTCCTGTGACAACAGTTGCAAATATCATTAAGAAGTTTAAGGTCCATGGAACTGTAGCCAACCTCCCTGGGCGCGGCCGCAAGAGGAAAATCGATCCCAGAGTGAACAGAAGGATAGTGCGAATGGTAGAAAAAGAACCAAGGATAACTGCCAAAGAGATACAAGCTGAACTCCAAGGTGAAGGTACGTCAGTTTCTGATCGCACCATCCGTCGCTTTTTGAGCGAAAGTGGGCTCCATGGAAGAGACCCCGGAGGACTCCACTTTTGAAAGATAAACATAAAAAAGCCAGACTGGAATTTACTAAAATGCATATTGACAAGCCACAATCCTTCTGGGAGAATGTCCTTTGGACAGATGAGTCAAAACTGGAGCTTTTCGGCAAGTCACATCAGCTCGATGTTCACAGATGAAAAAATGAAGCTTTCAAAGAAAAGAACACCATACATACATTGAATCATGGAGGAGGCTCGGTTATGTTTTGGGGCTGCTTTGCTGCGCCTGGCATAGGGTGCCTTGAATCTGTGCAGGGCACAATGAAATCTCAAGACTATCAAGGCATTCTGGAGCGAAACGTACTGCCCAGTGTCAGAAAGCTCTGTCTCAGTCGCAGGACATGGGTCCTCCAACAGGATAATGACCCAAAACACACAGCTAAAAGCACCCAAGAATGGATAAGAACAAAACATTGGACTATTCTGAAGTGGCCTTCTATGAGTCCTGATCTGAATCCTACCGAACATCTATGGAAAGAGCTGAAACTTGCAGTCTGGAGAAGGCACCCATCAAACCTGAGACAGCTGGAGCAGTTTGCTCAGGAAGAGTGGGCCAAACTACCTGTTAACAGGTGCAGAAGTCTCATTGAGAGCTACAGAAAATGTTTGATTGCAGTGATTGCCTCTAAAGGTTGTGCAACAAAATATTAGGTTAGCGGTCCCATCATTTTTGTCCATGCCATTTTCATTTGTTTTATTATTTACAATATTATGCTGAATAAAAAATCAAAAGCAAAGTCTGATTTCTATTAAATATGGAATAAACAATGGTGGATGCCAATTACTTTTGTCAGTTTCAAGTTATTTCAGAGAAAATTGTGCATTCTTCGTTTTTTGTGGAGGGGTACCAACAAATTTGAGCACGTCTGTATATATATATATATATATATATATATATAGTGTTTTAAATTATTATTTTTTGTTATTAGTTTTACTTGTTTAGTTGTAGTTTATATAGTTTTTAGCGAAAGTTAAACATGGCAACGTACGTAGAGAGCGACAGCGGGAGTAATGAAGATTTCGAAGTTGGTTCGGAGGATTTCTATACCAGCGACAGTGATGCTGACTTATCACTCAGCGATGATGATGAAGAGGATGTGGAGCCAAGAACAGCAGGGGACTGGGTGTTTATTACTGATCCCTACCATGATGCCAGTCCTCCATCATTTGATTTTGCACCTGTTTACACAGATGTGCACCACGCCGTGGAACTTAAGAGTTTGCGTTCTCCATTGGAGTGCTTTTTGGCTTTTGTTCCCAAAAAGCTAATCGCTTACCTTTGTGACTGTACAAACAAAAGAGCACGCAGCTACTTTACAGGTAAGCCAGCTGCAAACGGGAAGGTGTTTGGTTTGAAATGGCAGGACGTGGAACCCATGGTGATGTACATCTTTTTTGTGCTTGTGTTTCTGATGGGCATAAACAAGCTGCCACGGATGTCTGCATACTGGTCACAACAGGGCACCCCTGTCTTTTGCAAAGAGGTGATGAGCAGAAACCGCTTTCTCATCATCATGAAGTTTTTTACGATTTTCTAATATAGGCAATGTATGCACAGACCACCCTCTTACAAGACTGGAGCCATTTCTTTCCATGCTCAGAGAGACCTCAATGGATTTAGTTGACCCAGGACAGAATATAGCCATTGATGAGGCACTTGTTTTGTGGAAAGGAAGACTTCACTTTCGGCAGTACATAAAAACAAAAAGAGCTTGATTTGGAATCAAACTTTTCTGCCTGTGTCCCAGTGAGAAAAGGCTGAGGGGTTACACCTGGAATTTTTATCGGCAAGTATAAATATGATGCCTCACATTATCTAGAAGCAAGTGAACTCAGTTTATCTGAAAGGATTGTGGTTTATTTGGCTGATCACGTACTGAACCAAGGGTGTCATATTATTGTTGATCTGGTTCATCTACAAAAGTAGCATCATTTTTGCTTACACAAAATACGCACATCACTGGGACTATTCGAACCAACAGAGGAATACCAAAGGAAGTAACTCAAGAAAAAACTGGACAGGCATGTTTTCTTAGAAACACTTGATTTATTGTTGGTGAGGTGGCACGACAAAAGGCACGTGAATGTACTGACTACAAAGTACACAGCTGACTTTGTAGAAAAGACCTGTGTTGAAAAGTACAACGAACTGATGGAAGCCGTGGATGCCTGCGATCAGGACTTAGAGCCATATGATCCTTGCAGAAAAAAGTCTTGCCTGGTTAAAAAAACTAGGCATCCACTTCATGTCCCGGATGATGCTGAACAGTAAAGTGCTGTATCAGCTTTCAGTGGGGGAGGGTAAGATTCTGTTCCTGGATTACATTTTAGAGTGCTGTTACGAAATACTATCAAAACACAGGACTGGGAACAAGGCAATGAAGCTGGCGTCTGCAGCAGCCAGATCCATCACAATGCCTGCGCAAAGTAACCCTGTACACGTATTTGTGACTATCCCTATTTGTGACTAACACAAAGGAAGCAGAGACCGCAAAAAAGGTGCAGGTTCTGCTACGAAAATGAAAACAAAAGAAAGGACATGATTTGTAAAATTGCACTGCTCCTATATACTCTAATTTTTTTTCTATATCGTTTAGAAAAAATAGTACATTTGTATGTTTTACAAATATTATTTATTATTATACAATGTTTGATAATTTTTGGGAGGCGTGGCTTATATGTGAAAAAATATAACACATCCCACAACCAAACATATTATATCATTGGAAAGGTCTATGTAATGCCTTTCTGTTGATATATTGGGTTTTAATTTCTGATTTACGGTTACCAAACTACAAGCGCTAACACAAAGTTGTCATATACTCACACCCAAATATGGTCATTCCCCGTACACATTGGACATTGTAAAAATGTTGTAAAATGTTGTTGCATAAGACCTCGGCCTAGAAAGGCGGTAACTCATAGAGCAAAAAATAAAGACATTTTGAAATTTAGTTTCATTGCACTTTGCTAACAAAAACAGGGACGAAAACTGCTGAGTGTCTCACTACCACGTCTTCCAACACTACTGTATACGTTTTATCATACCATTAATAATACAGTAGCTACATATTTTAAATTTAGAAATTAAAGTGAAAGAGCAGGCCTAATGAGTTATGTGTGCATCTTTATTACGAGCTGGCTCTTCTGTGTAGTTATGTTATGCACCTGTGATGAACTCCTCTTTTTATCATAATGTTATTTGATATACAATAAGTTATCCAAACATTACCATCAGAAAGAATGACAACTAAACAGTTGTTTCTTATGAATAACTTTTCACAAACATTCCAACACTATTATTTTCTTCTAGTTCTATTTATTACTGTGAACACAGTAGAAGGTTTTATCATGGAAGAGGTACGTTATTTTTATATACTTTCAATTGTATATTATTTTTCTTTTGGAACTTTCAGCGTCATATTGTTATTTAATGTAAACAAATAACTTTATCCACATGCTTTATAGTCAAGAAAGAAAACCTCCTTCACATCTGGTCAGATGCAGACAATGTAGGAGTATTGGGGGAAAGGTATGACGTCAATGTCAGCTGACTGCGTTGAGCTGGTCAGCCAATGTGCAGTCAGCACTGGCCTGGAGGACAGAATCATAAAGGTGAAATGAAGTACTGTTATGTTTAAGTTATTTACAGTATTCAAACTTTTTTTTTAGGTAAGTGAATAAATATTTTTTTTGTACAAACTCCACGTGTAGTCATTAATCGGAAGCTTAACATCAAATAACATACGTTTTCAGCATAAACTACATTTTAATGGTGTTGCTATACACTATTTTATTTATCCCATGCCAAAAATAAACCACTCATCTCTGCTCTTAACTAATAGCCTGTATTTGTAAATATATTTGTATTTTAAGCAATATAACCGATCATTCTCTAATTGTGTTTACCACCAGCTGAAGAAAGTTTACACGATACAATTTTTCTAACAAACTGCTGCACCATGTTGTTTTGAGCAAATTATAGATTTTAATAATAGAATAATTCATACTGTGGTATATATTGTGCAACTTTAGTGTTCTTTTAAAGTTTTTAAAAGTCTTTAAAAAATACATAAAATTGCTATGCCTTTTTTTCATCTTTTTGGTGTAGTAAAATATGAAATGCGAAAGTTCAAATCATTGTGTGAAAGGAAGTGTTTGACAGCGCCTGGATACACAATCATTACACAACAGAAGCACATCGGCTCGGTGTGCAGTGCTGGAGTTTTTCTTTTTAAAGTGGTGGTGGGAACGCAAAGGGTCTTGTGCAGGGCTAGTTGTTTTAAAATATTTTATATATATATATATATTAAAAAAAAAAAAAAAGTTTCCCCTTCATCAGGGCCTCCCTTCGGGGCGTTGGGCCCCCTTCAAGTCTCCCCAGGGAAATTTCCCCGTCCTCCCCGCCCTCTCGGTGGGCCTGGCTAGGAGCTCCCAGGGGGCGGTGCACAATTGGCCGAGTGACTCCTGTGGTTGGCTGGGTGCCTGCAGGCCCGCAGAAATGTCATCTGATCTGTGTTGTCCTCCATCACGATAGGTCTGGTGGCTTAGCTGTGGGTGAAAAAAGAGGTCGGCTTGACAGCTTGAAGCGCGTTTCGGAGCACGTTTGAGTTTGCTTGTCTTCGCCTCTCCCGAGTCATACAGGAGTTGCAGTGCTGACAAGGTCTTAAAAACAATTGGAAATTCCAAAATGGGAGAAAACGCGGTTAAAAAAGAATTGGGAATTCCACATTTTTAAACAATAAATAAAATGAAAGAAAATGTGATGCATAACATTCTGATTTAGGTACTATGTTTAAATGAAAAATTTTAAACCTGGGAAGAAAAATGGAGACTGCCTCAGCTAGAAAAAGACCATTTGGTGCATGAAGCCAAAAAACAAATATCGCTGGAGTCAGTACCCGAGGACAAAAAGAAGAAATTGTTTAAGCGTCATATGGCTTCACTTCGTACTTCTGTGAGTTTTCTTTTGTTTTCTGTTTTATTACTTTGAATCAGGATATTGCAAATATGAATTGAAAGTTGTAATATTAACTTACTGAAATATGGGCCATGATTTCATGTGCTAATTTGATTTATTTTATACTATATATTTACCAGCATTTCAATATGGTTTTACTCATCTTTCTCAAGGGAGCCTTTTTGAATCACAGTGGAGGTATATGTACTGTGCAAGGTTTTGGTGAAATAACTGAACATTGTAATTTAAAACTCCCCAGTGCATCAGCGCATGCAATTATTATTATTGGTTGGTTTTGTTTATTTAAATGGTATCTATGTATTGGTGTATTTTGTTCATTATTTTATTCACTTTGTTGCTTTTTTGTTTAGTTTGCAGAGCTGTCCAAGTGTGGGGTTGAGTTTGCCTGCTTTGGGTTGAGGGGCAATGAGGCCTTTTTGTCTGGGAGTTCCAAAGGAGAGTCCTTTCTTCAGAAGCAGACCCCGCAATCTGAAATTTTGACTCTGTTTCACTCTTTCCTCTGTAAGTAATTAAATGCATGTGTACTTACTAAATTGCCGTGTGTGGGTGTGTGTGGGTGTGTGTGTGTGTGGGTGTGAGGGTGTGTGTGTGTGTGTGTGTGTGTGTGTGTGTGTGTGTGTGTGTGTGTGTGTGTGTGTGGGTGTGTGTGGGTGTGAGGGTGTGTGTGTGTGTCAGGGTGTGTGTCAGGGTGTGTGTGTGTGGGGGGGGGGTGTGGGTGTGTGTGGGTGTGAGGGTGTGTGTGTGTGTCAGGGTGTGTGTGTGTGTGGGTGTGTGTGTGTGTGTGTGTGTGTGTGTGTGTGCTGCCCTGCGATGGACTGGCGTCCTGTCCAGGATGTAGTCCCACCTTGCGCCCTGTGCCTGCCGGGTTGGACCGAGTGGATGGATGTTTGTAAGATTAATTCTACTGTATGTAAGATATATATATACAATTTAAAAACCTTGTGTAGTTGGTGGCCATCTCCCGAATTAATTAAGTGATTCATTTGTTGCTAATCGAGAGATGGTCACCTGCATAAAAGCTTGCAGCTCTCTGCACTCGGGGTGGGAGTACAGAGGAGAGTACGGGAGAGCGAGAGGAGAAAGGAAATCAAAAGAAAAATCAACCATTCTAGGATCGTATCATATTGTATTTTGTGTTTGTGACTTGTTTTTGTTTGAACCTTTTATTTCGCTCTGTGAGCAAAGTGTTTTTGTTGAATCTTTTATTTTATTTTTGTGTTAAAATAAAACAGCGCAAGCGCCTTTGCACCTGTAGTACTGCCTTGGTCTTTTTCCTGCTTTTGGCCTGACATCACCACTAAGCCACCCTGTCACATATATATGTAAGGAATTACTGTTTGCACAAATATATCTGTGTGATAGTTTAGAAATACTTCCAATGCCCACTGATTTTAATATTGCTATAATGGTTCATATTATAGTATATAAATCTTGAGTAATATATTGCATATTAAATACAATTGTTAACGTGTTGTTATGGGACAATTAACATTTTCAGACGGTACTACTGCAACAAGTCCTTCAATTCCTGCTAATGCTAATTCTTCAAACAGACTTAAAATCTATGTGTATTGAGGCGGAAACGTCCGATAACTTCATCCTCTGGTAATTCTAAATAAGTAAGTCGGGGGCGGTAGACCCGTTCACTATATGCCCTAATTCGTCTTCTTGTTCTTCTCTGAGCAGCTCGTACAGAAACCAGTTCTAATAATAGATCTGCCATTGCACCTTTAAACTCACATGCAACTTTCCCCTTTTATAGACGTGCTTTACACTGCGTTGCAGCAGGTGAAACTTTCGATGTCTAATCTACTGTTTCTAGACGTCTACATAGTCTGACAATCACACGTAAAAATGTTAATGAGGTAAAAAAAGAATAAACGGCAATAGACGGTAACAGACATCTAAGGACATCAGGTGGGAATATTAGATGCTTTAGGTGGGAATATTAGATGCACTAGACGCTAGTCCAAACGTCTGAAAAGCAGAGTTACAACCGTCTAAAGCCCTTAGTCGCCTTTGAAAATTTACTTCTAGGTGTCAGAGTGGGAATGAGGCCACTAGTAGCTATTAGGAGAGATTTGGATAAGGTCCTCACTCCACCTGTACTCGCTGTGACTACCACAGCTCAGACTGCCCTTGGATGTGTGGCCCTTAGACTGCCACAGCTCAGACTGCCCTTGGATGTGTGGCCCTTAGACTGCCACAGCTCAGACTACCCTTGGATGTGTGGCCCTTAGACTGCCCTTGGATGTGTGGCCCTTAGACTGGCTGGCGCTTAGAACGGCTGAAATTCACTTCAATCTACCACAGCTCTGAACACTATAGAAATTAGATATTTCTTACAGCTGTGGCTTTTGGTGTGATCAGTATTTAACAGGGTTTGGTCATCAGTAGCTAGGCTACTTGTGACAAAGAAGGGTTGTGAAATGACTGTTTTGTGTAATATTGTTTAATACTGTATCTATGTGACAAGCAGGCTGGAGTGGTGACGTCCAACCAGGAAGTAATAGACACAGACAGGACTGGTGAGTGATGAAATTGCGCTGATGCGCCAGTTTATTGTAAAATAAAAAGGTTTAACAAAACACAAACACTGAACAAAACAAACGGGTGCGGTGGCCAAAACAAACAGACAGACTAACAAACGGTGGATGAACCCCAAAACAAGTATCGTGTGAGTTCTCTCGCACAAGTAGCATTTGTTTTGCTTTTAGTTGTTGTTTGTTGTTTTTTTTTAAATTATTTCTCCTTCTCTCTACTGTTCTCCACTCCCAAACACACAACCCCGAGTGAGTGAATTGTGCAACTATACAGCTGTGCTAGGATTCAGTTACTAATTTAATTATTCACTTGAACCCTAGCATGTGAACTAATTTGTGCATTCCAAGTGCTCACTTATTAATACACATTTTATCTGCATGCATGTGAAGTGATTGTGCAACTATATATTTCAACAACACTTGTGCTAAATATTCCACATTATATCAATACCAATATATATATACACCAACATTAACATCACGCGCAACAGATAACACATAATACACACATGGGCGGGGCACACTGCCACAATGTATCATGGAACTACATTACAGATCTCCTTATATATATTTTTCTATTCTGAACAGCCGTCATAAATTGGACAGCGGAGTACAAGGCAGAATATCGTACAGTTTTCAGAATTTAAACCGTGGGTACCGCTACAAGAATTTTGCCACAGGATATGTGGGTAACGGGAAACGTGGCATTAAATAATTCTACCCAATTTAAAAAATAAATAAATAAAAAATACACCTGAAAAGCAGAACCCCTAGTTATAAGCCATAACGGTAGTCTGTGCCCCAAGGTTCACATCTCTCGGTTTCAAAGAATAGATATCTTTTTTTTATTTCATGCGGCCTGAGACCCTTTTCTTTCCTACTTCAATAGTCTGCAATTGCAACTTCTGCCTTAGCTTTGTTGTAATATCTTTTATTTTTATTTATTTTCCTTTTTTCTTTTCTCTCTTTTCTACATTTTATTGTTTTCAATTAGTTAATTGTATTTATTGTTAGTATTATATAATAACATATCTCTCTATTTACATTTTTATTTATTTTTGTCTGATTTAATAGCATTCTGGCAGGTGGGTGGGTAATATGATGGGTGACTATCATATTTTTGTTTTTGTTCAATGTGATTGTTGACTGGATGTTGCCCATGTTAAAATCCAAGAAAAAAAAAAAAAATTCAAAACAAATCAAAAAATATTTTTGTTGTTGCTTGGCCCCCCTAATTAAATCTTAATTACTGTCCTGTTATATTTCTTGTTTCATTACACAGCCCCCCCCCACCCCTTAGTCCGCCTCGTCCCCGAGGGGGTAACAAAGTCCCGAAAACGGCGGGGTTGTCTACAGCGATACTGTGACTGGGGTGTGGCATTGTCTGTCCCATCTGAATGGAGGCTGTGAGGCCCAGCTGGGGAAAGTATCTTGGGCGAACCAGTGGTTGGGGATAGTCCTGCCTGCTGCAGGCCCCAGGGTCCGGGCTGATGGTGTCTCCCCAGGTGAGGAGGGGTTAGGGGCTCCAGTGCACTGGCGGCCACTGCCCCTGCCGTTGTAAGGGGCAAGACGGTCGCAATGGAGTACCACCTTGCGGTCCTTGGGAAGGCAGCTGCACACTTGAAATCACCTCCCTGAGCCGTTGCAAAACCCAACAGGGCCCCAGCCAAGCACTGTCCAGTTTGGGGCAGCGAGCACGTTTCCACCGTGGATTGTAAACCCAAACTAACTCCCCAGTACTGAAGTGCCTCCCCCTCACCCGAGTGTCATAGTGCCACTTCTGGTGGTCCCAACCAAAACTGTATGCTAAGTCAAGCCAGTCCTGTAGCTGCCTGGTGTACTCTGGCACTGGTGGTTTACCCTCTGCATCCGGGGGGCCGCAGAACATGATAGCGACTGGGGTGCGGAGCTCTTGACGGCAGAGTGGCAGGCAAGGACGACCAGGGGCAGTTGTGAGTTCCAGTCGCGCTGCTGGGCAACGGTGGTGATGGCCAGCTGCACATCCAGGGTCCAATTGAACCACTCCACCAAACCATCACTCTGGAGGTGGAGTGGGGTGGTCCAGGTCTTATGGATCCCCAGACACCGGCAACGACCCAGGACTCAAAATTGCAACCTAGGTCAGAGTGGAGCTCCTGGGGTACCCGAACCGGCAGAAGAACAGCAGTGCTTCAGCAACTGTTTCCACCTTCTAGTCAGGCAAGGCATAAGCTTCAGGCCACTTGGTAAAACAGTCCATGGTAACTAAGACAAAGCGGTTCCCCTTGTCAGAACGAGGGAAGGGGCTTAGGACATCGACCCCCACCCTTTCCATGGGACCCCCGACAGTAGTCCTCCATATCACGGCGGCAGCACCCCCAGTAGAAGCCCTGCTGGAGCTGGCGGAGTGTTTTGGCGACCCTGAAGTGCCCCATACCATGGGCGCCGTGGTGGGTCTGGAGGACTGTTAGTTGCAACGCACTGGGGACGACCACCTGCCAACAGACCTCCTGCCACTGCCGCTTGGGTATGCCATCCTGGATCGCGATGCTGGCCAACTGGGACAAGAGCCTATTGGTAGCTGCAGACTGGAGAGCGATGTCCTCCCATGCCTGCTGCTTCTGCTGCTCCAGCCACTGCAGGACGGGTTGCTGGTCCGGGTATTGGTCCTGATGCTGCCGTCACTCAGCCGCATCGATAGTGGTCAGCCGCCTGGAACTGAGAGTGGTGGGCTCACTCACGAGCTCAAACTCCTCCTCCTGGTCTTGGTCTCCTTCCTGCTCGCCGTCAGCTCCTGTTACTTGATCTCGCGCTTCAGACAGTGGCTGCAGTCATCTTTGGCGCAGGGCGACATGTCGGGGCACCTGCGTTGGCATGGCGTGCTCCGGCGCAGTGTTCGACGGTGAAGTTGAAGGACTTCAGCAGCTCCATCCACATGCCGATCTGTCCCTTTGGTTCCCGGAACGTCAATAACCACTGCAGAGTGGTGTGGCCATTCTGGACAATGAAGGGTAGCCCGCAGAGGTAGTGGCCACTGCGAGTAGCTCCTGACAGGTAACATAGTAGCGCTGTTCTGCCTTGTTTAGGGACCTCCTAAAGTAGGTGACCACATTCTCCCTGTCGGGATCCATCTGGGAGAGGACAGCCCCAACCCCTTCATTGCTGACGTTGGTGTCGAGCAGGAACAGGAGGCTGGGATCAGGAGGTTAGAGTACTGGAGACTGGATCAGGGCACTCCACAGGCTGTCGAAGGTGGATTGGCAGTCTTCAGTCCAGAGGAAGAGCTCCCCTTTCCCCAAAGTATGCCACAAAGCAGCGGTAGTAAGATACCAGCCCCAGGAACCCCCTGAGCTGGTGTTGGTTGGTGGGGACAGGCCAGTCCCGTACTGCACCGATTTTGGTTGCCATCCTACTGATCCCTTCACCGCGAAGTGATGACCTAGGAAGGCAACCGCCCTTCTCAGGAAACAGTTCTTGTCATTGACCAGGAGGTCATCGATGTAGCCCAAACACAATGTAAATTAGATGAAGAGTAAATTTTGTACATTTGTGTGCTCATGTCCACGATTGATTCTAATTAAGGAAAAATGGATCGGTCACATGGTGTGGCAGCTATGTTGGACTTTGCGTAAAACACTTAAACAACAACTCGTGAGCCCTTTGGCCGACTGATGTGAATCTTGGTTATACGTTATCTTTGTACTGTCCTCTAAAAAAATTATTCAGGAAAAGTTCCTACATCAACAAACATGACCGCCATGAGCCAATCAATATGGGTGACATGCCAGTTTCACCAATTTTTTACCCTAAAATGACACATTCCCACCACTAGGGGCAGATGTTAACATGGAAACGTGAGTACAGTCTTGGAAAAAATATTTTTCAAAGCAGCCATTTTTCCCTGGTGTCTAGCCGATCAGTTTCACTCACTGGTGTAACTTAAAACACAGTAATTACAGTGGAAATGATTATATTAATTTAGACGTACACACAGTACATTATACAGATACATACTGTAAACTAAGAAAACATTTTTTTTTATCTGTTGCAGTTGCATCCACGCAAATAAAAAACTGCACTAATCTTTTTACTAACACTATCGAAACAATCAAATGCATAATACATCAGCTTTACAATTCACACGAATATAGTTTGCTTCAAAATCGTTATATCAGTATTTTTCCAACTGAACTGTGGTCAAACACAGTCACAAATACTGAATCTGTTGAAATGAAACTGCGTGTGTAATCCAAAGAGGTATGTGAGAAGGGACGGTGGGGGGGCAATTTTGGGGCCGTATCTTTCATTGAAATAGTTTATTTTTGGTAATGAAATGTATACACAGAACTGTTCAGAATCGCTTGCTCTATGAAATAGCATTGTAACTGTAAAGATCGCATAGTTATTCATGGAGAATAAAAAGCGGACATGTATTTTTTTTTTTAAAGCGCTGTGGCAGCTACAGGATCTACTCGGAGGTAGGCTGACAGTCTTCACATATCAATATATAAATTATGGTCAATACGGTTATTTTTTTTAAAGCAGCCATTTTTTCCTGGTGTCTAACAGATTACAGTAATTACAGTGGAAAGGATTATGTTAATTTAGACATACACACAGTACATTATACAAAGATACATACTGTAAACTAAAAAAATTTTTTTTTTAAAACTGAATCAATCGTGGACATGAGCGCACTATGTACACAATTTTTCACAGCTGTGCTATTTACCGACCACAGTTCATTTATAACCAATGTGCTTAAATTTCACGATAACTGCTTGGAAGCCGTAAAGTTGCTCGCAACTCTAGTTATAATTAGGCTTGCTACTTTTTCGATATTAATCGGTAAAGCTTGTTAAACGTCAAATTCCCCAAAAATATGAGTTAGACTTAAATACATTTATTTTTTACGTACTTAAATATTTTAGGACAGACGTTTAGCAGACAAAAAGTTATTTTAAAATATATGTATGTTTTGCGATTGATGATTTCCGGGGGATTAATCTTACATCGATTTTAAAACTGCTGCATTGATGATACTCACACACTGCCCTCCTAATAGGGGATGAACCCACTGCCTTTATAATGTCTTTTAATGTCCCACATTGACAAACTGTTTACACATTTATCCATGGAGTAGCTCTTTACTTTCAGGAATTATTTTTAAAGCCAAAAAACGTATTGCTGTATTACTGTTCTCTGATTTTTAGGTTTCTCTAATCAGTACTTTATGTTTTCTACATGTTAACTACTCCCTAATCCATGTGCATGCATTTCTTTGAATCCCTATTGTGTTCAGTTTGAGAATTAATCTTTTATGCAAGACTGTCAAAAGCTTTCTGGAAATCTAAATAAACCATTTGTGGCAAAGTGGTTTGCAGTGCGCAGGTGTAGAGGTGATGTGGTGCTCAAGTAACAACAAACAAGTGATTTCAATGTCCAACAATGTTTTATTTGTAATGGAGATTTTGTAATTCCAGGTCTTTTGTTTCCGCAAATAATAATCCCAGACAATACACAGCACTGTGTATTGTACTGTTTAATTATGGGTTACAGTCCCGAAATAATAAACACAGTTATTAAACACACACAAGACACACACACGATCACAAGTCCACAGTGAGTACTAACGTGCAAGTGGTGAATATACAATGAATCCGTGAACAATGGTGCAGTGTTGTCCGGGTTTGTGCTGGCCTTAAGCGACAGCTCCGGATCATCCGTCTCATAAATAACAAACAGTACAATTAGACTCAACAAAACAAACAAACAAACACTAAATACTCACTGTTGTATTTCGCTCGTCCTTTAGCGTTCTCTTAACCATAAACAATGGTACAGATCACCTAGCCATGCCCCCTTGGTTAGCGAGTGCAGCCGTTTCTCCTCCAATCCGTGGTTGCCACATTGCTTTCCCTCTGGGGTGATGACTTAGTGTACCGCAGCTGTGCCCCCTTTCTAGATGGCTGACTTCCACCTAACCAGGGGAATGAATTGTCAGGCCATCCAGTCCAGGGCACTCTGTTCCTTTATACAACAACCTCACAGGTCAGGAGAGAGATTTATCACCAAGAATCATTCTGTCTCTGTCATACCATGTCATATGCTTTGCAATTATCCATTGTCGATGTTGCATCCTCAAAAAAATCAAGCAGGTTAGTTAGACAAGATCTCCCTTTCCTAAAACCATGCTGACTGTCTCCTAGATACTGTTACCATATAGGTCTTATTATAGTTTCCATAGTTTACATATAATAGAAGTCAGGTTTATTGGTCTGTAGTTACCTGGTTCGGTTTTGTCTCCCTTTTTGTGGATCGGTATTATGTTTGCAGTTCTCCAGTCTGTCGGTACAACCCCTGTCTCAAGAGACTGTTGCATGATCTTAGTTAGTGGTTTGTAAATAACTTCTCTCATTTCTTTGAGTACTATTGGGAGGATCTCATCCGGCCCAGGGGATTTGTTTATTTTAAGAGCTCCTAGTCCCTTTAGGAACAGGTCGACATGTGGGGCATGCTGTCCGTGTCCTCCTTTGTAAAAACCTGTGAAAAGTAATCATTTAATATATTTGCTATTTTTTTTTCTTCATCTATGATTTTGCCATTTGTGTCTCTTAGACATTTAACCTCCTCTTTGAATGTTCTCTTGCTGTTATAATATTGGAAAAACATTTTGGAATTGGTTTTAGCCCCCTTGGCAATATTGATTTTGATCTCTCTCTTTGCCTTTCTAACTTCCTTTTTGACTTGTGTTTGCAGTTCCAAGTACTCTTTCTGTGTACTTTGTTTTTGATCCTTTTTAAACGCTTTGTAAAGTGCCTTTTTTCGCTGAATATTTTTTTTAACTGATCTATTAAACCATTTTGGCCATTTTGTTTTAGATTTAGATTTGCCTACTTTTGGGATGTAATTGTTTTGCGCCTCCCAAAAGTATGATGTAATGCTTAAGTATTAATTGATGTTGCATTACATCGTAAATACCGTATGTATGTTTCTGAACATTGTAGGCCCTGCGTTTAATAGGGTACATGAATCATTGGAATAACAGTCACCAAAGTTAAATATATTGTGTTTTATTTATTGATTGCCTAAGGCAATTAGCAAAGTAAATATTGTATTTATTTGAAGTTTTAAAAAGTAACATAATTATATTAATTGTATTAAACATTAGGTGGGGCAAGTAAAAGACACACCAATTTGGAGATATGCCCATCTTTTCTTTAGAACTCTCCACGGCATTACGTGTTTTTGTGTGGGCTTCATTATACCGCTCTTTGTTTTTGTTTCTGGGGTTAAGAAAGGGGACCATCAACCATGTTCTTAACGGGTAACCTGAATCTCCAAGCAACTTTCCAGTGATGCGACTGACTTCAAAATCTTCCCACAGACTGCAGTGCTTGAGAAAAAAGCCACTTAATTACACAGTTTGTGATCAAAAGATCGGAATCACAAACAATTTGTGTTTTGAGCGAGCAAAACCCCTTTCAGTTGACATATTCTGGTTCAAGTTTTGTAGGCGTCTTTATTTTGATATGAGTCCCATCTATACAACCCACAACGTCAACTCTTTTGCCTTCCTTGGGAAAGTACACATACATTAATTTACACAGAGTCAGTGCAACGGATCGTATTGTTCTGCACACTGTGGATTTATGCACTTGAATGGAATCGCCTACTAGGTTCTGAAACGACCCAGGTGCGAAATACCTTAAAGCAAGGCACACTTGTAGAGAGGGACTAAGTGCTCCATTCCTTAAAGATGCATGTTGCAGGTCACCTTCAAGTTCATCTGTGATTTTTAGAATATCCCCTCTTCTAAATCTGAACCGTGAATAAAGGTCAACATCATCGTAATTGTCGAAAGGATGTATGTGGTCACGCAGGACACGCTGACGCCGAAAACTTTGATTGACATCATCTTCAAAAAGAAGTTAATGGAGAAAAAGTTGCTGCACCATCTTAGACTGTTATTCTACGAACACCTAAAGCTATGCGTAAATCTTAAGTAACAACTAAGTCTTACATTATAACTATCTTACCTGGTGCAACCCGTGTACATTTAGTAATGTATTAAATCAAAGTTAGTAAAGAGTTACGCTATAACTAAGCTAAGTAAGAACTTATGCACAGCTGGTGCAACCCAACCCTGGACTCTTGAACAGTGTGTCGTGGGTTCAATCCCAGGTGGGGGATACTGCTGCTTTACCCTTGAGCAAGGTACTTTACCTAGATTACTCCAGTAAAAACCCAACTGCATAAATGGGTAAATGTATGTAAAAATAAAGTAATTTCAAATTGTAACAATTGTAAGTCATCCTGGATAAGGGTGTCTGCTAAGAAATAAATAATAATATTATTTAGACAAAGCTCAGTTCTGAGGCTTGTACCAGAAAAAAAAATAGGTTTTAAGACTGATCAGTCCAGCTGTTTTAGGGTAATTTTTGTATGGAATGACACATATGTCAGCTTTGAGTTTTCATACTCATACAATGCTGTTTTATGCTTTACTGTTGTTTTAGACAAGGGTAGAGACACAGGTGAATGTGGACAAGAGTGTAGCAACTGTAGATTTGAGGGACAATCAGGAAGAGGCTGTGAAAACTTCCACTGTGAAAGAAGCATTCCTGGAAGACGGTACTGATAATGAGGTTACATTCGGACCTGCATTGAGTGACATTGGGGAAGATCTAGATGACACTGCTACTTGGATTCCTCCTGTGGATAGTGCGCCTCCTGTAAGTCCTGTAACTGTCACAGGACACATGGGTCAATGCCAAAATGATCTGATGAAAGCATTTATTGATCCAGAGATCATAAGTGCTGGTGTTCATAGAAATGAGACTGCCTAATGGTAACATGGAAGAAGGAGAGGGTTGAAGTGTTTTTCGGGATTGCTTAACAGAATTTTGGAATTAATTCTATAGTAGATGCACCTTAGGTTAAGGTTTATCAGGCATGACTATCAAGAGCAGGAGTGGCAAGCAGTTGGTCGAATCCTTTTGAATGGCTGATTGACAGTTGGTTATTTTCCCATCCAGTTGGCTGTACCTTTCTTGGAAGAGGTTTTGTGTGGTAATAGTGTGAGCAGCCTCAGAGATGCATTTCTTTTGTATGTTTCAAAGTCAGAAAGAGACATTTTACAGCAGGCTTTGAATGACTTTGAGTCTGTGGACAAGGATGCACTGTGGGATTTGCTTGACTCCCATGAATGTCATCAGGCACCAACACAGGACAACATCCTGCCACTGATATCCCAATTAGGACATAAAGAACTAATTCAGGCACCAGTGTTTGTTATCAAGTGCTGGAGACCTGTCTTGTGGACAGTTTAACACCTGAGATGTTGCAGAAATTAATGAACGAATGCCTACTGCAAAGAGCGTGAGAAAAATCAGCTGCAGTTTCCCTATGAAATGAATGTGGCAGAAAATTCTGTAGCTCGTTATCTGAAGAAGGGGAAAATAGATGATGTCACTTGTGAAAGAAATATACTGAATCTTGGTTGTAAATCTCCCTATCAACCTGTGAGGGCGCTAAGCAGCGAGGACAGAGTTCTTTGGACGGGCTGGCCTGACAGTTCTTTCCTCGGTTCGGGAAGTCGGTCAGTCTGGAAAAAGGCGAGACTCTGTTGCAAGAACGTAGTGACCCGGAAGGGAAACAGTGTTGCAGCCGCAGATTGTAAAGGCAGCTGCGTTTACCAAGGTGTTGTGTGACAGCATATAAGAGGGACGGAGAATCGTAATCTTTTCCTTTGTTGTGGTTTTGAAACTGAACCGAAAGGACCGGTATTTCTGTGTTTAAAGAGAACGTGAGTGTTTCGTTTGTTTTTGTCAGTCTGTCTATATTGTCTTGTTTTGTTTTGTGTAGTATTAGACTAGACGGCTAAACACGATCCGACACTGTCGCCCATGGCCAGCACAAAACCCGGACAACAACTCACTGACTGTTCACTAAAATAACACTGTAAATTCACGATCAGCACTACAGCATTCACTGGGAGAGTTGACCGTGTTTGTGTTTGGGTATTTGCATTGGGATTATTGTTCTTGGGGGATAATTGTTTATTGTAAACGGGACTGCAACCCATCATCATTTACTGTGCAATACACATCACAATACACAATACGTTGTGTATTGCCAGCCATCATTGTTTGTCTCTGTTTGGTCATCGGACCCCTGGATTAAAATAAACAGAAACCTTTTCACCCATACTTTGTTTGTCTGTCGTTTCTTGTTGGATTACTGCACTGCACCTGCACGTACCACTTACCACTTTGCCACACACTCTAAGGCATTTCTTGCATTTTTGCACTGGAGCAGATCTTTTGCTTGGAAGCCCTATCACTGTGCAGTTTGTGGAAATTAGAGAATTTGAGCGTAGGCCACAAGCACACACATGTGGGTGCTATCTGAAGATTCCCTTGATTTATCTAAATTACCCAGACTTCCGCAGTGACTTCACTGCTGTTCTCAACAGCTCTGTGTGGGTGATGGATATAGTGTGGACAGTACGTGCACAAAACCACTTACAGTGAACCTGCTTTATTTTTGATACACAAAAAGCAATAGTTTAGAAACTGAATTAGTATTCAGTTCTTTCATTAAACATTTTTATATAGGCTATACAGTTGTCATCAGTCTTTTTTTTAACAACCATTTCTTTATTTTTGTAATTCTTGGCACGGTAAAGCAGGGTAAAGGATTGTGATTGGACTGGAAAAAAAACATTCTAGTAAAACTAGACTGTGCAGATCTTATATATAGTTCAGAGTACTGACACATTTTCTAATCGGGTCATTCCGTGTCAAATTTTGTGAAAATGTCAGATTTGGAGTTAGTAAAAGCGATTTCATGAAAAAATCTGAAATCTGAGTGGTCAACTCCTAATAGTTCCTGAGATATGTCTGTTTACACCTAGGGGAGTACCAGTACCTTTATCGGTCAGCCAATGAAATGAAAAAACACACACACTGCTTTTTAAAAGCTAATAACTTTTGAAATAAGTATGCTAGAGATGCCAAAATTCACACCCAGGTAGATTGTTAGTCATATAATCCAAATATCACATCAAAAATATACCTTTCATGGCTAAATGGAGGCTCAATGGGTCATCAAAGGATTTTTGAAAGATTCTGGCTGGGGATCTCAAGCATAATAGAAAGAAAGAAACGCTGATGTACAGGTAAGTAAGCTGGGCTGAGTTGAGTGGGGGACGGAGGGGGGGTGATGCTGGGACGCCAGAATCACCGTCGAGCCCTCTTGAGGTGTCGTGGGCTAGTTGACGAAACACTGAGGATGGAAGGTGCCCACTTGAAGACCCCAGAGATGTACCCTACTTAGCTCAATCCAGACGGTTGTCATGCTGATGCGCTGGGGAGGCCGCACTGTGGTTGATCCCCAGAGCCAGCATCATAGCCGTTGTGTGTGCTGATGTGCCAGGGAGGCAAAATAAGCTGATCCCTGGAGCCAGCATTACACTTCAGCCATTAACACCAGACAGAAGGATATCTACATCATCATATGGAAGGAAATGTAAATGGATGGAGACACATATGGATCACATTAGTTTACTGTAAAGCTACGTCTTAGTTGGTGCTTATCTTGGCGAGAGCCGAGTTCAAATCAGCTCTCGTGTAATGGAAATCTTGTTTAACCGGTCGCAAGGTCCACAAATCAGTTAAAAAAAAAAAAAAAGACGTGGCATAGCTACGCTTTTACTAACTTTGTGCCGATTTTTATCCAAATCTGAGACGTATGGTGACATTGACTGGTTGAATTGACACGGAATGACCCAATCGTATTTCATAAAATGAGCTAGATATTTTGATAAAGTTGTGCCCAAATTATTTAGGCCTGGGCCAAATCAAAACTTTGACAGACCCGCTAATCGCAAATTACAAACCCAGTGTTAATGGTGGGTTCCTTCTGGGGTAGAAATAATAACTTTCAGACAAACAAAAAAGATGCCATTAGAACCAGGTTTGTAATTTGCGATTAGCGGGTGGGTCAAAGTTTTGATTTTGTCCAGGCCTTAGTCTTAGAACCAAATATATCTCTCCTTTATTATTGTTAGGCTATTTAGCAAGTGTTAATCTAGCTTATACTCAGCTAGCATCAAATGGGAGTGTACTAGACAACACCTCCATATTGTACGTGTTTAAATACAATTTATGTGTCACAGTTTGTAGCATCCATTGTATACTCTTTCAAAAGTCTGTTTAAATATAAATCATAATTGAAAAAAAAAAATAGTTATTTTTGATTTTTCTGTTGTCTTTGAATACCTTTTCTGAAATGCTTCCCTCTGGATCAAAATGAATAATCACCAATTTTGTGTCAAAAGATCAAAGAGGTGTAATGTATTTCAAACTCAGGGAAAACTGTTCAAACAGGTTTTATTTAACTTACTTGCTTTACACAGTTTTTTCCTAGCTATTCGCCCCACGCTAACTTCCTCCACCCCCACATCCGCTTCCTACTAATATTAGTCTAGCAGGGGGTTTTGACTTCAGAGAGTAAATGGTCTCTAACGGCTTGTGATCCATTATCATCACAAAATCCTTCCCATACAGGAACACATGGAACTTTTCGCATGCCCAGACTATGGCCAGCACCTCTCTCTCGGTCTGAGAATAACGCCGCTCAACGTCTGTTAATGGCCGACTGGCATAGTACACTGGCTTGAATGAACTATCCGCCTGTTGTTGGCTCATGATGGCCCCGAGTCCCACAGGACTGGCATCCACGATCACATGTGTTCCCGCATCCTGCCTGAAATACGCCATTGTACTAGCGCTTGCCAATGCGTTCTTCAGTGCCTCAAATGCTGTCTCCTGCTGTTCACCCCAGATCCAGCTGCTCAAAGTTTTCGTGAGCCATCTCAAAGGTTCTGATATTGTTGCCAACTTGGGAATGAAACAGCCACAGTAGTTCACAAGACCCAGAAACCTCCGGACCTCTGCTGCTGTTTCTGGTCTGCATGTGTTCCTCACGGCCTCCACCTTGGACTTTGCTCTACTTGCCTAAACACATCTCTCATAGGGAATATTCTTCCGCGGCGTAAAATACTCTGTTAGCTTTTGCACTGCTAAATCATAATCTTCGTCTTCCCCCATGGCATCTAACGTTGCGAAAACATCCTGGAGGTCCGCCCCTCCCATATACAACAGCAATGCGTGTTTCTGAGACGCGTCCATAATTCCATAATTGCAATTAGAAATAGTTTAAAACTGTTCAACCACTTATCCCATCTCAAACCGACGCTAGTGGGCTCTACTGAAACATCGAACGGAGCGAGAGGAGGTAGGCTCAGTGCTTTCGCCATGTTAACACTGCATTCGACTCTGTTTCTCCTGTCTTTGTCTTTTTTTTTTTTAAATCTCCAAAGGTATTGTTTGTCACACTCACCCTTCACATGAAAGGAATGAAATCCGCAAATCCTTGTTGGCAATGTAATGTATTTCAAACTGGGGGAAAACTTTTCAGACGGGTTTTATTTAACGCACTTACTTTACACAGTTTTTTCCTAGCTATTCGCCCCATGCTAACTTCCTCCACCCCCACATCTGCTTCCTACTAATATTAGTCCTTTGTATAAACCTCCGCTAGGTGACACTAGCACACTACAAGAGGTAAAACCTTTCACTCTATATTATGTTAAATATTGCAGGTATTTTTGTTTGTGTTCATCAGTGCACTTCATTTTAGAATTTGGAATTGTTCTTTTCAAAAAGTAATTTACATTCTTAAAAAATTTAACTTCTATTTTAATGCTGTATCTGTATCAATCATGTTCTATTTGAATTAAATTTACATAGTGCTTGGGGGGAAAACACTTGGAATTTCTAACTTTTGAATACTAAGGTTATAACTAAGAATTTGGTCAAAACTAGAGCAGTGCCAGGGCAGCATGGTGGCATAGTGGTTAGCACTGCTGCCTCACAGCTCCAGGGTCCTGGGTTTGATTCCGGCCTCAGGGATCTGTCTGTGTGGAGTTTGCATGTTCTCCCCGTGTTCTTGTGGGTTTTCTCTGGGTATTCCAGTTTCCTTCCATAGTCCAAAGACATGCTGACTAGGTAGATTGGTCTCTCTAAATTGCCCTTTAGTTGCCTTGCGATGGACTGGCGTCCCATCCAGGGTGTCGTCCCGCCTTGCGACCTACGTCTGCCAGGTTAGGCTCCGGCTTGCCGCAACCCTCTACAGGATTAAGCAGTTACAGATAATGGATGGATGGATAGAGCAGTGCCACACTATTAATAAAGTATTTAGATGGTGTTTCTGGAAGGGGTATAGAATGAAATTGACTACAGTGATTGACACTTGCAATTGTCTAGAACAGCTGCAAGAGTTTGTGTTGATTAAATCAACAAAGTGGGAAGAAGTTAGGGAAATTGACTCAAGAGGCTAGAGAGATAGACCCTGAAATCATGGTCATGTTAAGAATTCCTTCTCTCTCGCCAGGAGAATCAGTTTCCCCCATTTCATCACTGTAGTCAGTGTTGTTCTATAACCTCCCAGAAATACCATCCAAACACAGCTCTTGTCAGAATTGACAGTTATTGGAAGGTACTACAAGAGTCTGCATGCCATGTTACATATTCAAGACATGGGAACTTTTTTAATTGTAAGGTAAAATAAGTTTACGATTCTACTTCCCAACATTTTATTAAGTTTGAATTATAAAGGTTCATCTGCACATATAAAGTTTTAAACTTTTCAAACTTTTTGAAGCTTTTAACCTCTATACACCTGGACATGCTTTACGCTCTAAAGATGATGTATATTTGAACATACCTAGGGTGCTATTGAAATAGTTTTAAAGAGCAACTATTGCTGTGTTTAAAAATGAGTTTTCAGTCCCCACATGTTGCTATACACTTTAAAAGTTTGAAGTTCAGCAAAGATGTCCTCCTTATACTGTTATTATTTTATTATTATTATTATTATTATTATTATTATTATTTTTTAAAAACAATTAGTTCTGTCCTTAGCCTTTTTTGTTGTAGATCTCTTACAGATGATTATGAAGAATATTTCTCAGGTGCATATACAAATCCAATGGCTCGTGATGAGGAAAACTAAGACCGAATTCATCCATGATGATCATGCAAAGATCAAAAAACAACCTCATCACAAGGAATGGGGCTGCGAAACTCGCACTGTTCCTTACATGTGATCATCTCCCACAAATTGAATGGGTCAATGTAGTCTTCTGAACGCCAAAGCTGTGGGACCGAGTACATAACATCTGGTATTCCATTGGGTACATTCACATTTCCTGAAGGAAGGATTTGGTGGGCATTCCACATATTCCTAATCTCATTTAATTCTTCCTAGAAAAGAGAACAACATTTTTTTTTTTTAAATGCAGGAAGTGCAATCATATTTTTATTTAACATCAAAAGATAAACTAAGCAGGTGATTCTGTTAAAAATAATACATTGTTCACATGTTGCTAAATTACTGCATGAATTACACTAATCAAATAGCAAAAATAACAGATGTTACCTTTCTTCTCCTGTAACATAAAAATGTATTCATATCATGTGCTTCAAGGATGATACCATCTCACTTGATATCACATGAATCCATGCACTTAATTAGGTAATTTAACTGCGTAATTACAATGACATGCAAAGATTGAACTCTTTATCTAGGAAATTGACTATTAGGCTTCCCAGCCAGAATGAGGCTCAAGAGGCTCAATACCACAGACATTGCTGAGCAAACTGACATACTTGTTGTCAAGCCACTTCACTGCAATCCCCCCTTCAGGAGAGCGGTAGTCGTATGCTCCACGTTTTTGCCGTGTCAAACCTTTGTCGTCCAACAAGATGGCTCCACCAGTACGGTTTTATCTCACAGGGCCGGTTATTTGCAGTGTCTGGATCAGGATAAAGCTGGTAAAATAATTGTCACAGTAGACGACAGTGGATTCTGTCTGTGCAATTGTCTTGCAAAGGATGGTCATTGCTTTGGCTCCAATCGGTAGGTCCTGCTCAGTCTCAGTCAATGCAGTGTTGAAAAAGGTGGAGCTTCCTTGATACAGCAAAAAGTCATAAATTATACCAGATGAACTGGTCTGGCAGAACAGCGTGTACCCAGAGTGTCCTGCCCCTTTGTATATTTTGTTATGATTTATTAGTATGATTATGATTTATGTACATAGAACGGCGAAAAGCCCTTTTGTTTAAATGTATGCGGGCGGACAAAAACCATCTGCTATTTAATACTCTATTGTGTTGATTCAGCCAGGAGAGGGTTAACTTCCTCTCCCTGCCTTCACATGTGGAATGCAGGTAGTAAGGAGATAAATGCTCTGGAGACAGTGCTACAGTGCCACCTTGTGGCGAAAATAAATCTGTGTGCCAAGCGGCGTCTTCAACTACAGTTATGTCTTGTGTCCAGTGAATTCCCACACCATCCCACACCATCCCATAAACTTTGCATAGCAACCAACAATTCATTTTTCAAGATTGCTATGAATCCATTTTTAAAAGCAAGTACGTAAAAGACAAGATTTTTTTTTGTTGCTTGAAATGACCACAGTTAAACTTTAACAAACTGTGTCCACAACTACTGAACTAAAACATCTTAGTTTTAAAAAAAATAAAAAATTGAACCACTGTACTCACCAAAGATGAACGAAAATGTCATCTGTTATCACCCAGCAGCGGTTCTCAGACTTCGCTGCACTGTGACCCCCTAGTTGTAGCAATATTTTACAGACAACAGTAAAAAAAAATAACACAAATACTTCTAGGCTGCCATGGTTTACGCGATCAAACCACAAGGACAGCTTCTTGATCCAGCTTTCAATTTTGTCAGTGAGAGAAAAGATAAATATATCTCGTCCCTGGAGTGTGTTAAGAATATTGATGCGATCAAAAATATCTGCCAGGTAAACAAAGCAAGCCATTTAGCACAAGCTTTTCGGGTTCTTTTTTTTTTTTCCTTGTTGTGGGACTCGATTCCCTTTAATTACTCCCTATTTCAACACTTTTCTTCAGAAAACTCTACATTTTTTGATATTTATAAAGCAACTTTTTTAACTCACTTTACAAAGTAAAAAGTGGCAATAATAATAATACATTAACGTACCTGCTTCTTAAACTAAAATGTTTTTTATTTCACAGGTATTCAACACATAACTTTGTTTTGACCTCCCTTTCCTATTTTGATGCCAGCTGCTGTGCTCCGAGTACGAACACTGGAAATCGAAATTGATAGATGAGTTTTCAGTCGACTAATCATACCTAACCCGACGTCATGTGTTGACAAATAAAAAAAGTTACAGGCAGAGGACTTGTGTAAAGAGCACATGTTTTGTTGGATATTTACTTTTAAAGCACAAAACGCCGGACACATTTTATAAATTTGTATTACACGTTAACTGTTATATAAAAACGGTATGCATTTATTTATCGGTTAACCATTTAACCGTTTAACCTATTACATCCCTAGTCAAAAATGGGTCGGATCATGAAGAAACGGTCAGGACTGTTGTTAAACTGTATATTGTCATTGAAATGAATGTGCCTACGTAACAAACTGAACCTTTTTACTGGCATAACACCAGCTACTAATGAGAAACATGAGTCAACTTGCCAGTAGTCTTCCAAGGATGGAATCTGAAAGACACCCATATAAAGCAACAATGACAAAAAATCTTGACTCTCACCAGGGTTTGTGTTCATTGAGGATGCCCGCTCTCAAGCAGAGTACAGGTTGGTCTGCTCGATGATATACTCAGTCACCTGATCAGTAAAGAACATCTTGAAATACTGTTATGGAGACTTGACAGAGTCTGGGACATCAAAAACTGGGTCAGGAACCTGGAACATGGGGATGTCAGCTTTCTTCCACATTCTGTGCCTAGACTGTGACTTCTTGGAGCTAGAATCAGGGTGGACAGTCCAGATTGAGTCCATGGCTATCTTCGGGAGCCTCCATGGAGACTGCTACAGGGGTGTGTTTGCCTTTTCTCTGTCTCTTCTTGGGGGGCTGAGCAGATGAAGTGCATGGTGAAGCACTGCTGGAAGATGGTGCACAAAAAGGTTTCATTCGACTTTATGAAGCTGTGGCAGTCTGGCTCGCAGTGGTGTGGTGGATGACGTCACGGACCAGGAAGTAACTGACTCCAAAACAGTGGATGGGCGGGTGAAACCGAGTGCAAAAGCACTCAGCGTATTTAATAATAAACAAACAAAAGATTTATACAAAATACAAACAAAAGGGCACGAGGGCCAAACGAATAAATAAACAAACAAGTAAGTGCCGTGCTGGATAATCCAGCACGTATTAGCAATTGTTTTTTTAAATGTTATTCCTTCTCTCCGCTCCCCGTACTCTCTACTCCAACACCCCAACCCTGAGTGCAGAGAGCTGCTGGTTTATATACTCTGGCCGAGGGATTAACTAGTTGTTAATTATCTTATTATCCCCCGGCCAGAGTCTGCACGCGTTTGGTAAGGATGCATGACTGTCAGCTATTTAAATAATCAGTAGCTGATCAGCCATGCATCCTCACGGGGTTTTTAAATAATAATAAAAGACGCGGCGCTTTTACCCGCGCCGCAAACAAAAATACAAATAATAATAAATAGGGCCGGGACACTCCGCCACAGAAGCACAATGTGTTAATTCTATAGGGTGATACAAAACTTTTGGCCATAGCTGTATGTCAATGCCTAAGGTTTAAACGTTCATAAAACGTAACCAAAATGCATGTTCCCATATTAGCTTATTAAATAGCTAATATTAAAATATGTTTTCATATCTTACATGAATATAGATTCATATTCATTAACCAAGTTGTATTCTTTCTTTCTTTTTTTCCTGAAAACATCCAGATTGAAAACTATAATCATTGGTTTAAATAAAGCTTAACAGTTTTATTTATTAGAGGGTGGCAATGTCGAATAACACTACCTGTCAACTATTCATACTGTCAGAATGGCACGTTCTTCTTTTTATTTATATAGTGTCTGAGGACACTCTTAAACTCACAGGAGACATTTAAGGGGGTCACAGATGTTTTAAACTCCTGTAAGTGGTTTTGTTTGTGCCCTGGGCATGCTATATGTCCAGACAACTTTTTACTAATCAAGAAAATAACACAGACTCATTGAATTTGAAGTTTGAACGAATCAGAGCAGTAGTAGTGCTCTTTCGGTTTATTAAATGCTTTAAAAAGTGGATTGGTTGGTTGCGCAGACCACCGTAAATCCCAAGTAATAAGCAATCTGGGCCTTAGTACTTCAATACAGTATTATAAATATGGTTATTATATGCTTAGCCTTTAGGCTAGCCATGCAAACAGCTAGAGCACCCTCAGCTAAGTTCTAAAACATTTAATATATCACTCTCTTAAGACTAAAACATAATTTCTATACCTTATAGCAATGTATCAATATAAACAAGATATAAATTCAAATATATGCTTACCTTCCAGTATATGGAAGTTTAGTGTAGGATACAGTGGCTCTCAAAAGTATTCACCCCCCTTGGACTTTTCCACATTTTATTGTGTTACAACATGGAATCAAAATTGATTTAATCAGGAGTTTTTGCCACTGATCAACACAAAAAAGTCCATAATGTCAAAGTGAAAAATAAAATCTACAAATTGTTCAAAATTAATTACAAATATAAAACAGAAAATAATTGATTGCATAAGTATTCACCCCCTTTGCTATGACACACCTAAATAAGCTCTGGTGCAACCAATTGTCTTTAGAAGTCACATAATTAGTTGAATGGAGTCCACCTGTGTGCAATTAAGGTGTTTCACATGATTTCAGGTTAAATACACCTGTCTCTGGGAGGTCCCACAGTTGGTTAGTACATTTCCTAACAAAAACTACATCATGAAAACAAAGGAACATTCAAAGCAAATCCGGAATAAGGTTCTTCAAAAGCACCAATCAGGGTTAGGATATAAGAACATTCCAAGGCATTGAATATCCCCCGGAACACAGTAAAGTCCATTATTAAGAAATTGAGAGAATATGGCACAACTGTGAATCTGTCTAGAACAGGCCGTCCTCAAAAACTGAGAATCCGGGTGAGAAGGGCACTAGTCAGGGAGGCCACCAAGAGGTCTATGGCAACTCTAAAGGAGTTACAGTCTTCCACAGCTCAGCTGGGAGACACTGTGCATACGGCAACAATAGCCCGGGTGCTTCACAAAACTGGCCTTTATGGGAGAGTGGCAAAAAGAAAGCCATTGTTGAAAAAAACTCACATCAAATCTTGGCTAGAGTTTGCCAGAAGGCATGTGGGAGACTCTGAGACTAAGTGGAAGAAGATTCTATGGTCTGATGAGACCAAAATAGAGCTTTTTGGCCTCAACGCTAAGCGCTATGTTTGGCGCAAGCCTAACATTGCACATCATCCTGAGAACACCATCCCTACCGTGAAGCATGGTGGTGGCAGCATCATGCTATGAGGATGCTTCTCTGCATCAGGGCCTGGAAAGCTTGTGAAGATAGAGGGCAAAATGGATGCAGCAAAGTACAGAGAAATCCTGGAGGAAAACCTGCTGAAGTCTGCAAGAGACCTGAGACTTGGGAGAAGATTCATCTTTCAGCAGGACAATGACACCAAACATACAGCCAAAGCCACACTGGAGTGGCTTAAAAACAAAAAGGTAAATGTCCTGGAGTGGCCCAGCCAAAGCCCGGACCTCAATCCAATTGAGAATATGTGGAAAGAGTTGAAAATTTTTGTTCACCAAAGGGTCCCATCCAACTTGACGGAGCTTGAGCAATTTTGCAAAGAAGAATGGGCAAAAATTGCAGTGTCCAGATGTGCAAAGCTGGTAGAGACTTATCCAAATAGAGTCATGGCTGTAATTGCTGCCAAAGGTGCCTCTACCAAATATTGACTCAAGGGTGAATACTATGCAATCAATTATTTTCTGTTTTGTATTTGTAATTGATTTAGAACAATTTGTAGATTTTATTTTTCACTTTGACATTATGGACTTTTTTTGTGTTGATCAGTGGCAAAAACTCCAAATTAAATCAATTTTGATTCCACAATAAAATGTGGAAAAGTCCAAGGGGGGTGAATACTTTTGAGAGCCACAATATATGAAAAAATAAGAACTGTCTTCAAAAGGCAGAGACTTCTGAGTTTGACTGAACAGCAATCAGTTTTTCAAAGATCCTCAGAGCATGGACCACGTCAGCTTGCAAGATCAAGTTCAATGGTATCGAATGGGGTCTTGCTCTGGGCTTATATAGGATTTTCCCTCCATTGAATACATCAGAAGTTCCAATTAAATCTGATCATCAATCTACCTTGACAGTTCTTATCTTTTGAGTAAATTATATATTCCAGAAGAATCCGGTCAACATGGAACTTGGAACATAATCTCATGGTTCTCATTTTCAACCGCTCCTTTCTCTAAAAAGTCAGATGAACTAAAGTTCACAGGATCCTTGCTATCAAGTACAATACAAGTTTACGTGTATTAAAAGAGATGCTGTTTATATATATATATATATATATATATATATATATATATATATATATATATATATATATATATATATATATATATAAATAAAAGATCAACTTTTTGTTTGATTATATTATGTTATCAATGGGCCAGTTTAACTTCATATACAAATGTGTGTTAACAAAATATTGGACAAGGACTGTAAGGGTTTATCTTAAGCCTTTGAATAAAACCACTAAGCATACAGTGGCCAGTCCAGTTATGTCCAATTAAATTCAGGCTACTGTTAACATATTGGAATGTAATAGTCTTACAGTGACTGAACTAAGTCTGACCTCTTTCTCTGTTCATACAAATCCAGTTGAAGCAGGTTTTAAGACATCCTACCCTCTTGTCAATTTTAGTGTTGATAAATATGAAACACTACCGTAAGCATTTTCTAATTATTTTGAACCACATTTTAGCTTAACTCAGTAAACCGTCCTACGCTTTATGCTCTCATCTCTTCTTGCCAGGTTCTAATTAATTTCTGTGATATATAGAAAAATGTTTATTTTAATATAAACTCCTACCTTCTGTTATCTGAAAGGTATTTCGTTCGTTAATATTAACGAGATCGCTCATTATAGAAAGGACCTTGGCTTTTAAATCGCTGATCACCAAAAAAATCCAGCTTCATCTGCCAAAACTTATTTTTTCATGCCCAGCATTGCTCTGCTACAAGCAGGTAAAGGGGAGGTCACCAAATTAATTATTTTCCTATAGTAAATACAGTTAAATACAGTTTACACTTTATTGTCTTATATTCAAACTTAACAGTTCCTCTGTTTTTATTGCAGCAAAACCTTTATATAAACTAAACATTTATATTCTTTAGTTTAATTGATATTGTAATGTCTAAAAGATTTTTTGTTTAGTTGGAGAAAGAAACTGAACTAATTCTTAAATTGATTAAATTAAATGCTTGCTCCTGCTTTCACAGTCTATTTGTATTACAGTAGAGCCTTAACCAAACAAAAACACTTGTTAGTTTAAATATTATGTTTCTTATTAGATCAAAATACTTAAAACATATTTTTTCTCTTCAGAGAGTTTTGTCACTCTATTATTAGATCAGAGTACTTTTTTTATTTAAAACCTCTATGCTTAGTAACAACACAATCAAATACAATCATATAGGTATAGCATAGCTTTTTTAGTTTTAAACATTTGTTTCAATACCTAGCCTCTTTGTTTATTTCTTTAAAAATGATGGCTTCATTTTCAAGCTAACTAAATTAGATGCCTACTTCTGCTGCTCTTAAATAAGGGAAAGCTCATTTCACATGTATTTTTTGGTCAGCATGATCTCAAGCCAGTGTGCTCTCTTTACACAGAATTACACAGACTCTATAATACTCTATAAAACCAATACAAAGTATATTTAACATTATCTTAAATGTGTCTTAATGATTTGTTTACAACATTGTCAATGTCGAGCAGATCAACTCTTCTGTTATAATAAACTTTTAATATGTTCTTCCAACAGTTTAACTTTAAATGATTTTATAACATGTATTTCTAATTCAGATACTTCAATATAGCAGTCAGAAGGCAAGAGGTTAATTTTAATTAGGTACCTGCTTGGCAGCAAATGCAACCTTGAATATTAAAACTTAGGACTGCTCATACATTTACTTAAAGTTATTATATTAGGTTTCTTATTTATTTAAATACTTTCGTTTTTTCTTACTATAATCGAACCACATACCTATCCTAGTTCGATTGCTTCTGGCATATTAACTCTGTTCCATAGAGTTTGCCATTATGCTCTCGCTAAATCAAAATTTTCTAAGGCTCTGAGTCGAATTAAAAAAGATGCTTTTGCCTGATAAGGTAGTGTGGTAGTGTGCTCCGTCCACGTGTGGATTATGTGTTATGTGTTGCGTGTAGTGTGTATAGGTATTGGTGCATGGGATATAAATGGGTCTGTGTAGCACGAGTGATTTAAAATATATAGTTGTATTTAGACACAGGGATGCATAATCACTTCACATGCAGGTATGTGAGCACGGGATTGCACAAATTAGATCACGTGCTGGGATTCAAGCGAATAATTAATTGGTAATTGAATCCCAGCACAACAGTATATATAGATGCACGTTTTACTCAGTTGTGTGTTCGATAAGTGGAGAACGGGTGTGGAGAGAGAAGGAGAAAATAAAAAGTAAGATCAAATAACAAATGCTATTCGCACAATACTTGTTTAGTGTTCGTCTACTGTCTGTTTTATTTGTCTATTTATTTTGGCCTCAAGTGCCGTGTGCTATTTTTGTTTAACTCTTTTGTTTGTTTACTAAACGCACTGAGTGCCGCAGCGTCTCAGTTTCACCTGCCAGTACTGCCTGTCTGTGTGTTTCTTTCTGGCCTGACGTCACCCCTACAGCCAGCCTGTTCACAGGGAGGTTTGGAACTTTCAGCAGGCCGGCCTGACCTTCAGTGCAATGAACTTCTTCACACAGGCCTTACACAGACTTATTCAAAAGGATACAACATACAGAATCCTACAACATTACTATTAGCAATGTACTTCATTCTATAGCATCCAATCCATGCTATAGTATAGCATCTAATAAGTAAGCTTGTTCCCAGCAAGATTAGAATTTTCCTCCTCGCTCAGATCGAAGTGGCTCTGCGAACACCACAGCAGGCCTGTGCATCCAGCGTTTTACATCACAGGTGTGGGCGACCAGGGTCTTTACTTGATACCTGCAAAAACTTAAATCTTGTTAGCTGGGCTCCCATTTCTACATTATCATTCCCATCATCAGTGGGCAAACTTCAAATAAATGTAAACTGTTTCTATCAAAGAGCCATCCATCTCTGCCGCATACACCTTTCACTCAAAGAAGGTGCTCACACTTGTACGTAAGGGAAGACGGGTTTTAGGGTCACTCCGTGACAACACCTTACAATTTACAAGAACAAAGTTTCATGAGTTGAAACCTGTGCGTCTTTCCTTGTGATGTACAGTAGTTCTGAGTTATCGTAAAATAAGTTATAGGAACTCTGAAAGCCATGCTCACCAGTATTGCTTTTCTGGTCAACTCTCTCAATGGGTCCATGTTTATAACGCTCTCAAATGAGGCGATTTTTTTGGCACTGGATCAAAAAATTCTAAACATGCACATTTAACCTCATCCATACCGTACTTTGTGTATTTGAAAAACTGTGTGGAGTCTGCAGTGAATGTATATCCCACGTATATTGTAAGTCGCCCTGGATAAGGGTGTCTGCTAAGAAATAAATAATAATAATAATATATCCAGCCAATCAGATAAGCAGTCACTATAATAGGCAAGAGGGTGGAACTATTTTTAAGGAACTGTATTTTAGAGTGTACGGTTTCCCTGGCTGAGACAGGGATATCCAGCCAGTGGGATCACTGCTATCCTGACCCCCCCCCCCCCACCCCCTACCCCAAAAAATCTCACCTCCCCATGGCAAAAGTAAATAAATACATATAATTAACAAAAAATTAAAATTGATACTTGGCAATGATTTTGTATCTGTGATGCAACAAACTAAAACAACTGTACATCAGGAGTTGGATTCAGTTTATAGAGAAAGAGTGGAAAAAAAACAGGCAGAAGCTATTTTTATATTTGAATAACTACCAAGTATTGCATATTATAGTTGTACTCTTAGTATGTTACTTAAATTTACTAGCAAATGTGTTCCAAACTGCACTGAAAGGAACAATTTCCTTAAAGTATGTTATACATTTGTTGAGGTGAGGTGGGGTCACAGGGAACCATTTGTGTATCTTGAAGAATTTAATGATTGCAAGACTCACATCTGATTACTCTCATTCAGCAAAAGAAGCATTAATATGGGATACTCATAGCACCTTTCTTTGGATTCAGAGAATTTTCAGGATTTCTTGTCTGTAGCAGAGCAGCTTCAAACCAGGGTCCGATCAACCCACCATACTTCTCTCCATCTGGCATCTCTGTAAGATCAGGATACTTATTTCTACCTGCCACCCAAGGCGCTAATCTCCGCCAATCCAATGAGACTCCATGCTCAGGATGCATCTCCGGAGCGACTGTACTGGAAGGATAGGACCCCAGTTTACTCAAAAAACTTTGGGGGAATTCGTCCATGCCTTCGCCATATTCAGAGATGTGCTATGTTCAGTATACCCAAACCGCAGAGCTGAACATTCTGGAGCTGTCTGTCAGACATGGAGGGACCATGTTTTTTGATTATCACAAAGCATTTTCAGCAAAAGCAGCAGCTATATTGGCATCAGATAACCACATCACTGACTGGGCACAACCTGATTCGGAGCTGTTCAACAGGATTTTCGGCGATCTCAGAGCTAATGCATGCAGGGTCTGTGGTTCCAATGGTCACTCAACATATCTCTGCCCAAAGGCGGCCACAGCATCAACCTCCTCCAGATCAGCAGTTGGCATCACTCCTCCTCACTATTCAAACAGAATCTCCACCCCCAACTCCATACATTCTTCAGCCCCTCCTGAGTAATCCACAAGGCAAGACAAATATGGGCACAGAATCAGATTTGCAGGAGGACAAGACAAATCTGCAATAGTTTCAATACCAGTTTCTGTTCAAACAGGCAATGCAATTTCATTCACAAGTGCAGTACTTGCGGGGATGCTCACTCGAAAGCAATCTGCCCAGTAGCTCCCAAGTGACTTTCTTCAATGCTCACAGTCTCCACTCCCATAAACATTTCAGTACTATCACAAAAACTTCTGCATCATCCTGACAAGATTTTCAGTCAAAGGACTGGAAAACGGTTTTTCAGCCGGACTCGTTAAAATTCCTTCTTCCTTTCAAAGCAAAAACCTCCATTGTGTTAATCAAGAACCAGAGTCAGTTCAATCTCTCATTGAAAAAGAAATCAAAAAAGGATTTATAGTCATCCCATTTTCAGCTTCCCCGTTTCCAATCTACAAGATTAATTGTATTGGCATTGCCACTCGGAAAATGTCAGGAAAAAAGCGATTCATCATCGATTTATCAGCACCGTGGGGGTCAAGTACCAGAAAACCCATCTTCCCTTATACAAAGTGTGAGCACCTTTTTTGAGTGAAAGGTGTATGCAGCAGAGATGGATGTCTCTTTGATAGAAACAGCTTAATTTATCTGAAGTCTTTCCACTGATGATGGAAATGAGAGTGTAGAGATGGGAACCCAGCTAACAAGATTTTTTGCAGGTACCAGGCTTTTAAAGACTGTCACCCACACCTGTGGTGGCTTTGGCAGACTCACTGAGAGCAGAAACTGACCCAAGATTGTCACAGCTACTGGAAGAAGGCTGATCTTTGGGATACAAACTGAACACTTGTGAAACTGCAACAAATATTGTAATGACTGTAATGCATTTTAAATAATATAAAGTTAGCAGAAATATTAAACAAATATTTAAAACACACTATTCAGAAAAAAATGTATAATGTACTTTGTATTAGTCTATGAGAATATTGTAGGATTCTATATTCCTGTTTATTCTAGTATAACAATAGAAAAATATTATTAGTGAATGTGTAAGGTCTGAAAAGAGAGCTCCTTGTATCAGAAGGTCAGGCCAACCTGCTGAAAGTTCCAAATCTCCCTTATCAGGCAAAAACATCTATTTTAATTTGACAAAGAGCCTCAAACATTTTAATCCAGTGAGAACAGAATGGCAAACTCTATGGAGCACAGTTAATATGGCAGAAGCAATTGAACTAAAATAGGTTTGTGGTTCTACTATAGTAAGAAAAAAAAGAATAAATAAGAAAACTGTGAGATTTAAAAAATAAGAAACCTAATATAATAACCTTAAGTAAATGCATAAGGATGTTAGTCTGTATCAAAGTATAGCAGTCCTAAGTTGTAATATTCAAGGTTGCATTTGCTGCCAGGAAGCTGCCTAATTAAAAATTAACCTCTTGTCTTCTGTGTATATCAATGGAGTAAAATAAAATTACAAATTATAAAAGAGACGGCTATATTGAAGCATCTGAATTAGAAATACATGTTATACAATCATTTAAAGTTAAACTGTTATACAAATAAAATTATTATTGTTGAAAGAATATATTACAGTTAAAAATAAGAGAGTTCAGTACTAACTGACAATGTGAACATATTGTAATAACTGTACTATGTTTTAAGGAATTTAAGGAATATACAACCATTTTAATTAAGAAAACTGAACAAATGTTAATGTTAGAAAAAAAAGCTTGAATGTGTGCCTTTGTTATTAGAGTGCATATGAACCCTAAATTAATGAAGACTATTGCGAGTGGAAGCCTGTAACCTTGGTCAAAGCAGGTATCTCATTTAATTAACTTGAAGATTAAATCATAGTTTTTAAAGAACTAAACACAGACCCTTTTAGTATAGTAAAACAAAAAAAGCAACCATTTTGACAGTATTATATTTGAAACTAAAAAATAACAGTATTGTATCTATTTGAATTGTATTGTAACCAGTAAAAACTGTAAAGAAATGAACCGAGTATGTACTTTGCTTGAGAGTGTATTCATAGTCTAGTTTCTTATTTAGAAAAGAAGTAAGCTTGATCTGAAAGTAGCCTCTAAGATAAACAGAGGTATTTAATCTAGTAAAATTGTAAATGTTTTATTATAACAGAGGAACTGTTAAGTTTGAATATAGGACAATAAAGTGTAAACTGTATTTAATAACTAGTATACCGTGGACCTACTAAAGAAATGTAATTAAATTGGTGGCCTTGCCTTTACCTGCTTGTAGCTGAGTGGTGATGGGCATAGAAAGTGCTTTTTGGCAGTCGAAGCGAGACTCACTGGTCATCAGCATTTTTGAATTCAAGGTCTTTCTACAAATGAGCAATCTTTTTAAAAGAATTAGAAGTCAATCTCAGACAAACAGTAGAATTCTGGAAGGGCATTAGACTTTCAAGAGATAAGGATTTGTTTTTGGCACCTCAAAACAGGATTCGTTGTTGCCTCTTAAAAGCGGATTGCTGTGTATCAACCTTGAATGATAACCAACGGAAGGTGCTTTAAGAAAAACATGAGTATGTACCTCATTACATTAAGAAAATAATGAGAGCTTAGTTATAAAAATTAGGATGTAAGCTTTTTTCTTATCCGAAAAGATACCAATCCGAGGCGTCTCTTGAATTCGGCCAAAAAATGACTTCATGCAGTGAATTTGGAAAAGCGATTACAGCAGAGTTTCATATTAATTAAAAAAAACTAGCCTTGGCAGGTAAACAGGGTGTCTGAAATCTGCTTGCACAGGGGTTTTTTTTAGAAACAGAGAGAGGTCAGGCTTAGTCCAAGAATGGTACAGTTAATATGAGACTTATATATTATATTTAACATTATATAGCCTGAATTTAAATGAAAATAATTGGATCTAGAATTGCAGACTCATCTATAAATGAAGGAAATATATTTTAAACCCAGGTTGGAATGATTAAACAGAGTGGGTGTGGTATATTGGAAAACATCTCTCTATATGTATTCTCTCTCTCTCTCTCTCTCTCTCTCTCTCTCTCTATATATATATATATATATATATATATATATATATATATATTGTAGTGTTCTGTGCTATGGGGGTGAGACAGACTCGGGGAGACCAGATGAGGTTCCACGTACCTTTATTTTTTAAATTTTTATAATAACACAACAAAACACTGTTTGGGCCGGGGTTCATGCCAAAATAACAAATAACTGTCTCTCTCTCTTTTACACCGCAGACTCACTGGGGGTTCACACACTGCTTCACCGACAAGCACTCTCTCAGCCGGTACTCTGTCTCTCGCAGTCTCTCTCCAGTCAGACATTCACACGCGTTCTCCCGCTCGTGGCTCCCCACCCCCTCCTACTTATAGCCTCCGGGGGAACCGCCCACTGCACACACACACATGCACTCACGCAGACACACACCAACGGCGTGCCCCGTACCCTCACAATACTCTGAACCTTAAACAGGACATAACAAACAAGACAAACACAATGTCCAGGATGCTGCCATCGCCAGGGTCGTTACAATATATATATATATATATATATATATATATATATATATATATATATATATATATATATATATATAGTAACAAACTGTCAGTGATGAGCACACAAGGAAGGTATTGGAAATGTGGGGATTCTGATGTCTTGCCCCTGTGCTCAAAACAAGAAAGATGTTTGTTCCTGTTATAGGGCTGTGTGCTCTGTATGAATACTGTGTGTTAAAGAAACTTCATTTCCCATGATACCAATGGTCAAAAGTCAGGTGACCTGCCCATGGGAATTCAGGGTTTTTTAAAAGCAGGCACAGCAATAGAGAGGAGAGCGAGGGGACGGAAGGTGCTGGGTGGTGTTGCTAGCATCATACGTAGAGTGCAGTGAAGGCGTTTGCTCAGCCTGCACGAGAGAGAAGAGAAGAGAGAATAATGGTAGAAGTACTCTTTGTTATAACAGCGAGTATTGAGCTACCGAGCGGTGTTGTCGGGTTCAACATAAAACAATGACAGAGGCAAAGAGATCAAAAGGACAGTGATTGTGACCAGAAAAGACTTCAGAACTCCAGAGCCAAAGGTACCTGTGTGGATGGACTACAAAACTACAAAGCTGCAACATGTCTGCAGTCTGAAGCTAAACTGGAACACTTGCAAAACAGAGATCTCTAAAGTGAGTAAAACAAACCGCGAGCTGGCAGTATTCAATTGTGCTTGGTTTTTTTTTGTTTTTTTTTTAATTTAGTCGTCGCCAATTTTTTTACCCCGGTTTTCTCCCCAATTTAGTATGCCCAATCATTATCTGTATCCTCGGCTCACCACTCGCAACCCCCCCGCTGACTCGGGAAACAGCGGCTGGAACACGCATCCTTCGAAAAGTACTCCTGCCAAGCCGTCATTTTTCGCATTGCAGATCCACAGCGATGCCACCAGACATATAGTGCCGGAGGACAACACAGATCTGGCAGCTCCACTGCAGAACCACAGACGCCCTATCGGCCACAGGGGTCGCTGATGCGTGGTGAGCTGTGGATTCCCCTGCCGACCTAAGCCCTCCCTACCCAGGCAGCGCTCAGCCAATTGTGCGCCGCCCCCTAGGAACTCCCGGTCACGGTCGGCTGTGACATAGTCTGGATTCGAACTTGCGATCTCCAGGCTATAGGGCACATCCTGCACTCCGCGTGGAGCGCCTTTACTGGATGCGCCACTCGAGATGTGCTTGGTTTTTAAAACAACCTTCTGTGTGCACCTGTTTTTACAAAGAAAGCCACGGTATTATTGGGACTGTTTTTATTCCCCTGTTCACCTACCTGCTGTGTATAGCGCTTACTCTGCTTGTCCCAGCTGTACACGTAAAAAGGTGCAAAAGCAGGAGGAGAGGATGAGGTGTGTAAAGGCTGTTTCCCAGGCCAAGCAGGGAGAATGGATACGATGGGAGAGTGTGGAACAATGCAAGATCAGCTGGCAAGACCTATGGACAATTGAACAGAGCAGGATCAGTTTCCTCATCAGGTCAACATATGATGTTCTCCCATCACCACAGAACCTAAACCTCTGGGTAGGAGAGGATCCCTCATGTCCTTTGTGTTCATCACCTGCAACTTTAAGGCACATTTTGACAGAATGTAAGGTGGGTCTTAGCCAAGGACGATGTTTGGCCTTAGCATGGAAGACAAGCGTAACATGACCAATAAGTTGCCACCAGTTCCATCAAAACATTACACACAAAAGACAACATTCCTCTGCCCAGGAGAGCAACCACAAAGAAAAGGTGTTAAAACCAAGCCTCGCCCAGGACAACTGGAAGCTACTAGAGACTGGAAAATGCCGGCAGATGTTGGTCAACGGCTTATTTTTCCACCTGAGATTGCCACCACTAACCTTCGACCAGATATTGTCTTCGAGGATGGAGAGTCCGGGTTTACCCAGTGGAGGTGGGGTTGTCGAGGATTTGTGGCACACTCTACAACCTGGTTTCTCAGAGACATCGGATTCAGTGGCCAAGAGTTGCGTCACACAGTGAAGAACTTATCTGAAGCAGCAGAGAGGAGCAGCAACTGGCTGTGGTTGAGACGGAAAGATTCTGGTTGGGGATCTCAAGCACAATAGAAAGAAACGCTGATTTACGGGTAAGTAAGCTGGGATGAGTTGAGTGGGGGTCGGAGGGGGGGTGATGTTGGGACGCCAGAATCACCATCAAGCCCTCTTGAGGTGTCGTAGGCTAGTCGACGAAACACAGAGGATGGAAGGTGCCCACTTGAAGACCCCAGAGATGTAGCCTAATTAGCTCAATCCAGACGGTTGTCATGCTGATGCGCTGTGGAGACCGCACTGTGGTTGATCCCCGGAGCCAGCATTACACTTCAGCCATCAACACCAGGCAGAAGGATATCTACATCATCAGATGGAATGAAACACAAATGGATGGAGATGCAGATGGATCACATTAGTTTACTGTAAAGCTACGTCTTAGTTGGTGCTTATCTTGGCGAGAGCCGATTTCATATCAGCATGAAGTTTTATCTACTCTCATGTAATGGAAATAATTTATTATTATTATTATTATTATTATTATTATTATTATTATTATTATTATTATTATTATGTGCAAGTCACCACTAATCTTGTATTACTACCGATGCCGTTCTCCAAAACTTTTTTTCTACTTTATCGTAAATGCTATAGAATGCTATTACGGACGCCTCCTTTTTGGGATTCAGCGCTTCTCAGGCACGTCAGGTCCAACTTATTTTCACACGCGCACTTTATTTTAGACGTGCTGTTTAAAAGTATCTTTTTTCACAGTAAAACAGGTTTAAAAGGCACTGCATATCAACAGGACACTCAGTACTGCATCTCCAGCCCTGCCCCACCCCTTGTTCGCTGTATTTTTCACATACCTCTTCATAGTAGTGCATACCGATAAATCATCTCCTGATCACTCGTTTTATCACCAAACTCCTCAATAATGCGATCCAAGTCATTATTTTATTACTATAACATCTAAAAAAAGCTCTGCAAATGTCTGTGATATTCTTTGAGTGCTGGATGCAGAAGCAGCTATCTTGTTTGTTTATGTCCGTGTTATTTATGTGGTGCCGAGGCTATCTGTATTCATGAGATACGCCCCTTTATTTTCGGCTTCTCTTGACTCCTATCGGTCTCACTCGGCCATTGAATGGTTTTCTCTGCTTTGGACCGCAAAGGGTTAAACAATCAGTGGTTTTCCAGTGTATGGCCTACGGAAATCGAAAACCTATTACTACATCAAAATCCACAGCTCTTCTTGAAATTTACCCAATAGTCGCAGCAGCTCAGATATGGGGTCATCTTTGGTCTAAGAAATCAATATTATTCTACTGTGATAACATATCTATAGTGCATATTATCAATAAAGGCTGTTCCAGTTCCCCTCTTATCATGCAAGTATTACGGCGACTAATATGGATTTCCGTATCTAATAATTTTCTAATACAAGCTCGCCATCTACCAGGCATTTATAATAATACAGCTGATGCTTTTTCTCATTTACAGGTTTCCAAATTCCACTGTCTGGTTCCTACAGCCAACTCCAGCAGCGACACCCCAGTTCAATCAGCTGATCTTCAACTAAACCAGCTATCAGCAAACTACTTAATTCAGTGCAAGCTTACATGGCTTCAGCACTCGCTCCCTCTACCAGATCTTCGTACTCTACAGGCTGGGTTACTTATCTAACTTTCTGTTCCCAAAGCAGGATCCATCCAACTCCATTCAACCAGGACTGGATCATGGCTTTCACAGTACACACAAAGGATTCTCTACATCTGGCACCAGCTACAATCAAATTGTATACCCCTTTAAAGTGAAACTACTATAATCCACATACAGTAATATATATATATATATATATATATATATATATATATATATATATATATATATATATATATATATATATTTTTTTTTTTGTAAAACCAGCTTTCACAATCTTTGTTGAGAAAAAAATTATTGTGAAGCAATGAAAGAAAAAGAAATCACTTTACTCCGGGGGAACCGCCCACTGCACACACACACATGCACTCACGCAGACACACACCAACGGCGTGCCCCGTACCCTCACAATACACAGAACCTTAAACAGGACATAACAAACAAGACAAACACAATGTCCAGGATGCTGCCATCGCCAGGGTCGTTACAATATATATATATATATATATATGTATATATATATTTGTAAAACCAGCTTTCACAATCTTTGTTGAGAAAAAAATTATTGTGAAGCAATGAAAGAAAAGAAATCACTTTACAAAGGTTTCATGGATCAGGCCTAAAATAGGAAACTGCAGTTAAGATTTTAAATCACAAATAAAATTAGATTTTGTGATAAATTGTTGTTAATCAATTTTAAAATCAGACCTAATACTGTATGTGGAAGGGTGGTGGGTAGTTCACTGACACACAGGAGATACAAAGGTAATTGGGAACACCGCACAGGTGCCCAGTTTTATTATGGGAGGGTAATTTCTTTTTCAGCCCGCAGAGGGCGCTGTTGTCTGTGGTCTGCCTTACCAGCGATGGTACAGACAGAACCACAACTATACCGGGAGCGGTACACAGTACAGGTGCTCTAACACAAGAATAATCAAAAGGCAAAAGGAACAGGGAAAATAAAGCACAATAAACCAAACTACAAAATGAAAGGTGCTGTGCTTGGCAGCTTTCCCCAACCATCGCTACCCGTATGGCCCGGGTCTACGTCCTACACTCACGGCTCCCTCAGCCTGCTATACAAATGTTTATCGGGGCTGCCCAAGGTTTTCCCCGCTACCGTTAATTCTTTTTCTTTTTCTTTTTCTTTTCTTCTCGTTGGGATTTCCGTCCCCGCAGTTCTCGCTCCAGTGCTTCCGTACGCCAGTACGTCTCAGAGGGCAGACCTGAGGGAACAGCAGAATGTTAACTTATAGGGCCAGCAACTCCCCCAAGACCCGCCTCTCAGTCATTCAGAGAGAAGGAAAGCCCGCACACCCACTCTCCCACCTCTCCGTGTCACTGCCATGACTGACAGGCGAATATTGATGGGCTGCTGCCCTCTTCCTACAGCACTTCGAACACATCAGAAGAGTCAGTACAGGTCTCCCCCTGTTACACTGTATTACATGCAAAGATGTAATTTACAGGGGGGGCATGCCCCCCTCACTTTTTCAATGATAAGGAAATGTCCCCCTCACATTGCAGGAGTACTAAAACTTATTTCACGATAATTTATTCACTAGTCAGTATATAAGTCAATGGGAAATAAAATGGTATAGGATCCGGATCTGGATCCGGGATCACTGGAGCCGGATCATGAGATGATGTTTTACTGTTTTAATTGTGGTGTTGATGGGCATTTAGTTAAAAACTGTCCTAAAACTAAAGAGCAGGAGGGAGATGGTGAAAGAGCAGAGAGAGATGTGTCCGTGACTCTGGAAGCTACAGTGCCGAGTAGTGCTGGCGGTGAAACAGAAAAGAAGAATGTTGAGATTAATGACAGAGGGGTGGCGGAGCCGAGTGAGGCTGTTGGTGCAGGAGTGATCCAAAATAATGTTACTTCTGTGGTGCCCGAAACCAAAAGTAAGGAGCCGAGTAGTGTTGTTGGTGGAGGGGGACATCAGAATGCTGATAGGGAGAATGCGAGGGGTGAACTTAAAGAGAGGAAAGCAGCGGGGTCGAGTGATGGTGCTGCTGCAGGGGAGAACCAAAAGAGTACTAAAGCTGTGCAGCTTGAAGTAGAAAGTATAAAAAACGTTGTTGCTGGCACGAGTAAAGTAAAGGAGACCGAGGCTGGTAAAACAGAGGGCGAGAGTCCTTCTCAGTGTACCTCTAATAAAGACGAGAATTTGAGGAAAGAGACTGCGTTGGTGCAAGTTTCTGATACTAATGTAGTGGGAGAAGTAGAGATGAGTGAGCCTGTAAATGAAAATGATGGTTTTAAACCCCCCCCAAAAAAGAAAAAAAAACGAGTGCAAAAGAAAGGAGTTGCTGCAGCTGTAGGTGTAGCAAAGAAAGCCTGTAAGAGTGAAGTAGCTGATGGGGCGAAGTGCTGGAGATCTCACTGACTCATCTCAGACTTCAGAGTTCGCTATCATAAAAAGTGGGTATAGTGAACAAAATATAAAAGAGTTTTTAGAAGTCACAAAAGGAAGAAGAAAAATTGATGTAGAGGATTTTTTTCCTGATATAAAAATGTTTCTAAATTCTGCGGCTCTCTTAGTAAAGAAGGTGTCAGGGTCTAATTTGACGGAGCAGGAACGCTGGCGTCTAAAGAACTTTGTTGTTAAAACTCGTAGTAGTCTTAACCAAAAGTAAATAAAATGAGAGCAAACTCTTTATATTACTTTCTTATATTGTTTGTTGTTTGGTTTTTGTTTTCTCTATTTATCCCAATGAAAAATCTTTTACTAGGGAATCTAAATGTAAATGGGTGTAGAGATGATCTTAAGAGAGCCTCGGTTTTAGAATACTCGTTGCAAAAAAAGATTGATGTAACATTCCTGCAGGAAACACATTGCGATCTGAAAACTCAGTCCGATTGGGAAAGAGAATGGAAAGGGGAAATAGCTTTTAGCCATGGCTCTAATGTCAGTGCTGGGGTGGCAGTTTTATTTAAAGAGAATTTTAAACCTGAATCAATAACTATTACAGAAGAAGTCAAAGGTCGTTTGATTAAGGTAAAAACTGTAATAGAAGGTCAGTCTTTCTGTTTTATCAATGTTTATGCTCCTAATGAAGGAAAAGAGAGGTTGGAGTTTTTTAAGATCTTAGATCAGGTTTTAGTAAACTGTGCCTCTGACGAGAGATTGTTTTTAGCAGGGGATTTTAACTGTACTGTGAATTTTAAAGAGGACAGGAATCACCCTGAGCCACACCCTCAATCTGCCAAGGAACTAGCTGTCTTGATTAAAAAGCATGGTTTAGTTGATGTATGGAAAAATAAACACTGTGATAAAAGACAATACACTTGGGTTAAGCACAGTAATAATAATGTCTCAATGGCTAGACTTGATCGAATTTATGTTTTTAAAGAGCATTTAAATCTGATAAAGCAATGTCAAATTTCCCCTACTATTTTCTCAGATCATAACATAGTCTCTCTTTCTGTTTTATTGCCCTCCTTTAAGCACAGTCGCTCTTATTGGAAATTTAATGTAAGTTTGTTGAATGATTTAAATTTCAGGAAATGTTTTAGTTTTTTTGGGAAAAAATGGAGAGCTGGTAAAAATTTATTTTCCAACCTTAGACAATGGTGGGATGTAGGAAAGGCCCAAATAAAAACTTTTTGTCAACAATATACTGAAAATGTTACAAAGAGGGCTAATGAGTCTCTGCAAGAACTGGAGCGGGAGGTCTTAGAGCTTCAAGAAACTCTGGACTCCAATCCAAACGATAGTTTAATTGAAAAATTAAGGCTTAAGAAACAGTTAATAGCAGATCTTTTGGATGCAAAAGTACAGTGAGCTCTGGTGAGGTCCAGAATACAAGGATTGACCAAAATGGATGCACCCACAGTTTTTTTGGGGGTTGGAGAAAAAAAGTGGCCAGAGAAAGACCATTCACTGTCTGACAAGACCAGATGGTGTAGAGCTGAGGGAGCCGGAGGAGATCCAAAGGTATGTGGTGGAGTTCTACTCTGGTCTGTTCGCAGCAGAGGTTGAGGCTGAGCCTGAAGAGGTGCAGTTTCCTGCAGGACTTGACATGTTTGCCTGAAGAGGCAAAAAAGGAGCTGGGAAAAGCTCTATCGATGGAAGAGCTTACTGAGGCCCTACAGGGGTTAAAACAAGGTAAAGCTCCCGGAATCGATGGGTTACCAATAGTTTTTTTTAAAGTTTCTGGGACCTGTTTCAACATGACCTTTTCACAGTGTTTGAGGAGAGCTTTAAGAAAGGGGAGTTACCTCTGAGCTGCAGAAGAGCTGTCATTACGCTCCTCCCAAAGAAAGGTGATCTCAAAAACGTCAAAAATTGGAGACCTGTGTCGTTGTTGTGCTCTGAATATAAGGTCCTTTCCAGGGCTTTGTCCAATAGACTGAGCACAGTGATTGATAATGTTGTACACCCTGATCAAACTTACTGCATCCCAAATAGATCCATTTTTGATAAAAAAATTTTAGTTTGAGACATTTTAGCGGCCTCTAAATTGTTTGGCTTTAGTACTGGTCTTGTTTCTTTAGATCAGGAAAAGGCCTTTGATCGAGTAGACCACCGTTATTTATGGGAAGTCCTAGACGCATTTGGTCTTGGTTCTGATTTTATTAGTAAAATAAAAGCGCTCTATTGTAACGTGTTCAGTTTATTGAAAATAAATGGGCGCTTGAGTGCACCTTTTGCTGTACAGAGAGGAATCAGGCAGGGCTGCCCTTTGTCTGGAATGTTATATGCTTTATCAATTGAACCACTACTATGTAAACTAAGAAATGTTTTAACAGGTTTGTCTATTCCAGGTTGTAATGCCCAGTCAATAAAGCTCTCAGCCTATGCAGATGATATAGTTGTGTTCGTTTGCAATCAAGAAGATGTAAAGGCCTTAATTGAGAAGCAAAAAGTATTTGAAAAAGTCTCATCAGCGCGTGTTAACTGGAGTAAAAGTAGTGCTGTGCTCATTGGGGAGGGACAAGGGTGTAGATCCCTGGTTTTACCAGACGGACTAGAATGGAGCCAGAATGGGTTTAAATACCTGGGGGTCTTTTTAGGCAATGAGAAAGTAGAACAGTTAAACTGGGATGGGGTTCTAGAAAAAGGAAAAGGTCGCTTACAGAGGTGGCGGTGGCTTCTTCCACAAATGTCTTTCAGAGGAAGAGTTTTGGTTTTAAATAATTTGGTTGCCTCCAGTCTCTGGCATAAATTGATCTGTGTGGAGCCCCCGCAATTTTTGATTAAACAGATTCAGTCTCTGCTCTTAGAGTTTTTTTGGAATGGGTGTTATTAGTTAAAGCAGTGTGTGTTGTATCTACCACTAGAAGAGGGTGGACAAGGTCTTATGAATATTGAGTGTAGGCTGGCTGCCTTTAGGATTCAGGCTTTGAGGAAATAGTTTTTCTCTTCAGTAAAGCTCCCATGGAGGGAACTGGCATTTTCTTTTCTTCATCAGGTTGGAGGGTTTGGTTTTAATTTGTTGTTTTTAGATTTTGACAAAATGCAGTTTTCATGTCTTCCCCTCTTTTATAGGAGTGTGCTGAGGGCTTGGATGTTACTAAAGGCTGAATATGTTGACCCACTGGATCCTTTTTGGGTTCTGGAGCAGCCTTTGGTGTTTAATCCACGCCTTAATACTTCTTTTAATAGTTCAGAATCTTTTAACGATTCTCTCATAAGGGCTAAAATAGTAAAGATTTGTGATCTGACAAACACAGAGCAGTGTGTCTGGAAAAGCCCTGAATGTGTAGCCGGTGCTCTGGCCATGCGGTCTGTGCGTGTGGCAGGTCTGTATCTGGCACAGCTGCGTGAAGCTCTGTCTCTGGTGGAGAGGCACTGGGGAGTGTTTTTGATGAATGTCGAATGCCTCAGCAAACTCCATTTCCTTCTTTGCTAATCTCCCCTGCGATAAGTCATTTTGGTGAAGAGAATGGCAAGATGTTAAAAGTGAAGGATTTGTGTAAACTTCAGTTTAATTTATTAGAGGGGAAAAAAGTCTATGAAATTTGTGTAAAAGTTAAACAGCAGAAACTACTTGAAGTACTTCCAGATACCCATTGGAGGGAACGGCTGGGAGCAGGAGAGGAGGATAAGCCAGCCTGGAGGACTTTATATAAACCCCCTCTTAATAAAAGATCAGGGGATTTGCAATGGCGACTCCTGCATACAATCTTGGCTGTTAATGCATTTGTAAGCATTATAAATCCCGAGGTGACTGATCATTGTCCCTTCTGCAAGGAGAGAGAGACTGTCTTCCACTGCTACATGGACTGTAAAAGACTGGACCCTTTGTTCAACTTTTTAAACACCATTTTTTCAAATTTGAACTTAACTTTTACAAAGACTGTTTTTATTTTTGGTGTCAAATTTACAAGAAACCGAAAGCATTTGATTCAACTGGCAAATTTCATTTTAGGGCAGGCAAAATTAGCCATCCTAAAAAGTAGAAAAAGCCAAATCAAAAATGTTCATCAGGACCTGGTAAAATTGTGTAGGATATTGGTGGTTACTCGCATAACTTTTGAATTCAAGTTTTATAAGATGATGCATGACTTGCTCAGTTTTGAAATGTTGTGGTGTGTGAATGGGGCGCTCTGTGAGGTACAGGATGATTCAGAGGAACTCTGTATAAATATTTAAATGACTGTTTGTTTTATGTATTTTCTCACAAAATAATGTAAATGTTCACAGTTTGTTTTTGACTGTTTTTTCTACGCAATAAATGTTTTTTTTATAAAAGTAAAAGTATCTATCTATCTATCTATCTATCTATCTATCTATCTATCCGCCTCTCTCAAACTGTCGCCAACATCTGCGAATTGACTCGAGCATCTACTTGATTTAAACTACTGAGGAGATGAGCTCACATGGGCACAACTTCCATCAGATCCCAAACCACCACCTCCACCTGTCAGAATGGAGCCACTTCCTGGGAGCAGTTTGTCTGGATGGCAAACAAATCAAAGAACTAATGTTGATGCCAGAACAAATAAAACATTGCCATGTTCCTGTAAGTATGTATTTGTACTTGATAAGTCCTCTTGAGAAACTAGTATGTAAATATCCTTGATTTTCAAACAAGATAGAAAAAAATATCGTCATCTCCACCTGTAGCATATTCTGTATAGTGCTTTGACATGAGACATCGTGGGTGTTGCAGGATAGGTGCAGTGCAAAACAATGCGGCTGCAAACTCCAAATGCAATTATGTTGCACTGCACCCTATGCCAGCTTGAAATCAATGCAAATTAATCAATGTGCACATTTTATAAAAAGCAATTATAATGAGGATTAATGCTGCCTGTGCATCAGGTTCTTTAGCGGCCGCATTTACAGTCCAGAGGTGAGTTAGAAGAGCAGAAACCAGTAGGCGAGGTATGAAAACATGTGGAGCATGGAGATCAAAACAAATAAAACATATGACAGAGGAGAAGCAGCAAAGTCCTTTGAACACGGGAAAAAAAGTAAAGTAAATCTGCCAACATAAATTGCACTTTTGGTAATTAATTCTTTCACTGTAAACTGGTATTACTTACGCTTTGGATAAAGGTGTCATCTAAATATAATAATAATAATAATAATAATAATAATAATAATAAGAATAATAATAATAATAAGAATAAATTTAGCTACCAAAGAGGCTATTACCAATAGGTCAAATAGGTGATGAAAAGTTGGCAGGATCTTCGGCATCCAACTAAAGGTAAACTAAAGCAGCACAAGCATCATCAGGAACAGGAGGAGACATTCTGTGGTCTGATACAAAGTGAAGGGATAGCTGTCCCTATAGATTGATGGAGAGATACATGGGTCTAGCTATTGGGTCAATTCAGCTATTGGGTCTAGGGGGATCTGCAGTGTGGAGTAGTGGTTAGGGCTCTGGACTCTTGACCAGAGGGTTGTGGGTTCAATCCCCAGTGGCGGACACTGCTGTTGTACACTTGAGCAAGGTACTTTACCTAGATTGCTCCAGTAAAAACCCAGCTGTATAAATAGGTAATTGTATGTAAAAATAATGTGATATCTGTATAATGTGAAATAATGTATAATGTGATTCTTGTAACAATTGTAAGTCGCCCTGGATAAGGGCGTCTGCTAAGAAATAAATAATAATAATAATAATAATAATCTGAGAAGTGAGATGATAACACTTTACCACTGCATCTTCTGGCATCCCCAACAAAGTGACCCTCCGAACGTTATCCCGTCTGTCCCAACATGAGCCAAGTGTTGCCGCATCAGGAAGTGACATACTGAGGTGAATGACAGCTAAGACTGACGGTGTATATAGATAAATATGATTTAAATAGTTAGCAGAGTGCAAATTTGATTGCGGCTGCAGAATGCCAGGTTAACACCATTCTCGACATACACCACATTTTTAGCAGCCGCATATCAATTACAGTAAAATACATTTTTTAAATTAAATTTTCAGAGGTAGAAAAAGAGATTCTGGTGATGCTGGGGACAATTAGGGAACAGCAACGGCAGCATTCTTTAATTCTGAATCAGATTGTAAACCACTTATTTTCAAAATCAAATACAATTGAGTCACCTGAATTTGAGCTCCCAATTGCAGACATTGCTTCCCTTTTAGAGCGGGAAGAGCAGCTCAGGGCAGATAGTGTCCTGAAAAACAGCTTGGTAATTCACCCTTTTTTAATTTCAAAACACAATAAAATACTGTTTCTGTGTGACTTTGTTATGAATGTTATTATTGTTTAAAAAATGATAATAATGACTTACAAAACAAATCAGACTTTGCAGATTTGGGACTGGTGTCTGTTTTCCAGTACATCTGTGATAATTAAACCATTCTGTTTAGATTTCTCTGGGCATGTTGGGCGGTGTACAAATAAACGAAACGGTGTGGAGAGTGCTAGCTAAGGTATTAAAAAACAACCTAGCAAAAAAAAATTAACTGGACAGGTGCCAATGGCAAAAGGCCCTTTAGACAGTATTTTAAAAGAAGTGGTTTTTGGTAAGTCAGTTTTAATTTATATATATTTTAATTTATTTACGAAATACGGAGACACAGTTATCGCTCCCAAGTTAGAGGAAACATTGAACTAATGCTGATGTGACATGACTTAACCTTTGGCCAATTTTTAAGTATTGTCTCAGTTGTACTGAATGCTGAAAGTGAGAATAACAGCTAGTACACAGTAGATAGGGTTAGTTGTTCATAAAACGTCACAGAATCCTGAGATGGGAATATTTTCTTATAATTGAATTACTATGATTTTTAATACATGGATATTAGCATTTGGAAAATAAAGACAGTAAATGTGAGTTAATATTTAAATCGAGTGACTAACTTAATGTAATGAACAGTAAGAACATTTTTGCATGTGTTTTTAGTTTTTATTTAGGGTTCAATGATCAAATGCAGTCCTGCAGACCAGGGGTCCCCACTCCTGGCCACAGGGCTTTCAGATTTTCATTCAATCTGATCACTAAACTATGTGTAATTGCCCAGACTACATAACCGATCTTGAGAAACATACTCAAAAACGTTCTAATTAGTCCAGCACAGTGCGTCCACACTATAATACCTTTTCTTCTTTAGTCAGGACTAATGTGTCCAAAATAGTTAGGTTACAGTTTCTAGCAGGGCAATGGACAATGGGATTGGTATTACAGCGTCCACACTTCTGACAAACCGCACTACTTGATGCGACCTAATTAGAACCGGACTGTGGACTACCCCCTAAGGTAGTCTCGAGTCTGGTTCTCGAGTACGGTATTAAACATTCTGTAGTGTGGATGCGAACTGTATTTAGCACTTTAAACCATCTTAAAGGCAACTAATGTGGTTTAAATGCATAGTCTGGACAGCTAATTGTGTTAATTTGACCATTTTAAATACTCTTCCCAGTTCTGAGGAACTAGTAATTTAAAGAGAGCTGCAAAATCTGCTGGAATGCAGCCATCCAGGACCAGGCTTGAGAACCTGCTCTAGAGGAACATATCACTAGCTATGTATTATACACATGAATTTCATTTTTAAATTCTGTTTTTTCAACAATTTTGCAGGTGCTGTCAGACAAAACTCTTTAACTCAAAAGCATCAGAAGGCGAAATTGAAGCTATTATTAAAAGATGGTTCCAACTGGCAGCAGACTGAGAGGGAGGACGTAGAGCTCGAAATAAGCAAATCTAGAGAAGTGGGGGTGGGGGGCTTGTCAGTTGCTTGTGATTTTTTATTTATTTATTTACAAAAATACTGAATTATATATATAATGTAAAAATGTATATATTTATATTTATATTTATATTCTTATTTTAAGTAGTTTACACTGGCCTGAGGGACTCTCTGACATAAACCAGTATCCTAGCAAGGACTGCAAAACATGTAGATTCCAAGGGGGTTTCAAAATAAAAATTACAACCAACTAGCTGTCAAGCTACTAAATGCTTATGGCAGAGAACATGAATGATAATTATGTTATTACCTTTGAATATTCTAAAAACGTTTTTATAAAGTTCCTATAATAATTTAAACATTTATTAAAAAATAAATACAAATAAAAGCATCCTAAGGGACACAATAAGGCATTGCCACAGCTGTACCCTATTAATGTGATTCATTAAACATTGACAATTTTCAAGATGTTGGTTTAATTCTACATTCCTTAAAAAAAGGAAAATATAGTGAAATGTTTGACAAATAAATGTTTTACTGCCTACTGTTCTTTTAATCCATGTGAACAGGACCCAGAATGACAACACAAATCTAGATGACTTAAATCACAAATGTCATCCTTAAAACACAAAATATGTGTGTTGTACAAACAACCTACTGAATCCTTGACCCAGAATTAAAAAAAGTATACCTTATAATTAACTGAAACGTGGTCTATATAAACAAAGAAAATAATTTGTAAGCAAAGATGTACTTAAAAGAAGGTAGCTTAATTATTATTATTATTATTATTATTATTATTATTATTATTATTATTATTATTATATTCAGAGTATTTTACAACAACCTGTTGTTTTGAACTTGGATTAGATATAATTAATTACCCAGGTGAACTTGATTGAAACTTTTTATTGAGGATGATTTTTGTCTTAGGGACACCTGTTGTGCAGATCTGAATTTTCCGTTTTTTCTCCCTGATAAAGACAAAAATGTATGTGCATTGTATATAATATGGACTTTTTACTTACTTCAATGAAGCTTGATTTTACTGAATCCACTTGTGAATAAGAACCAAAGAAAAATAAGTTAGAGTGCTGATATTTACTACACAGGCTGCCAGCACTAAAGACTGAGGTGCTGATCATGCAAAAGAAATTCACCTGCAGCATACAAGCATATCATAATGGTGTAGTATTGTACTGCACAATTATAAAAACACAATTATAAAAAAAATATAAAATAAATACTTTGAGAACACAAAGATTTTTTATGTTCTTAAAATATTTTGTGTTTTCTCAAAATATTTTTTGTATCATTAAAATATTTTTTGTTTTTTTAAAAATATTCCAAAAATATTTTGAGGACTCAAAAAATACTTTTTGTGTGCTTCAAAATATTTTTGGAATTTTAAAAAAATATTTTTGGTGTATTTTTTTTATATCCTGCACGTCTAGGGCACCTTACTGCACGTGTGGTCAATAATGGCCACAAGACGTCAATACTGATTGACCTCTCAATGGCCATTATTATAATAAATGTATGGCGGCTTCTACGTTATTATGTAAATATAAACTCTGTGGGACAGAACAAAACCATAACTCTCATAAAAGTAGTTTATCTTTTTATTTAAACACATGTATGTGGCAAAGTGGTAATCAGTAGCAGGTGTATAGCAGGTGCAGTGCGGATGCAGTAATTCCAAATAATAAAACAGACAACAAAGTACAGGTGAAATGAGGATTTTAATGATTAGAAATCCAATTGTCTGATGACCAGCCAGAAAACAGTAATGAGCTGGCAATACACAGCAATTTGTATTGCACAGTAATGAAAAAAGGTTGCAGTCCTGCAAACAATAAACATGGTACAAAACACACACAATTAGACACACGGGTCCAAAGTGAGTGCTCTCAGTGCTTGTGGTGAAGTACAATATATTACGTGCTATTGGTGAAAACAAGTGCTGTGGTGGTCCGGCTTTGTGCTGGCCCCTGGCGACAGCTCCGGATTTGTTTAGCCGTCTAGTACTATTTAACAAAACAAACACAGACAGTTACTAAACAGAAAACACCAACAAAACACTCACAAACTCTTTATTTCAGTTTGGGGATATCTCCTGGTCCTTCCAGTCTCCTCGTAACACTGAAACCCAAGCGAAGGAAAAGATTTACAATTCTCCGGCCCCTTTTATGCGTTTATGCATAACCCCTTGGTAAACGATTACAGCTGACTCTAGTGCTTGCAGCTGCTACCTCATTTACCTTCCAGGTCAATACGTACCTGCATCGGAGTCTCGTCTTTTTCCAGGCTCACTGACCTCCCGACCCAGGGAATAAACTGTCAGACCAACCTGTCCAAAGCCTTTCCCTTTCGCTACTTAGTATCCTCACAGGTCAAGAGGGAGATTTACAACCAGAACTCATTAAATTTCCGTCACAATGTATTATGATGCAGAATTCAGACAACTGAAAATCAGCATTGTCCAAAGTCATTGACCTATCAATAGGGTTGCCACCTTTTCCACAGAACAAAACCGGACAAATTTCTCAATTAGCCTCGGTCAAGCACCATAATACCAGATCTTGGTATAAAAATAAATAAATAAATTTAAAAAAATCAATAAAATCATACTGTTGGTATTTTTGCCAATCGAACTTGCAGCCATACTGTTAGTGGATACAGTAAAGTAATTCCTGCCTGGCTGCACATTTCACTATTGTGTCACACCACTGAAAACTCAATCACTCATTGTCACAAGGACTGCTGGAGTGGGGTGACATCAGGCCAGAAGCAGAAACACAAACAAATACCGCAGGTTTAGTGAAAAATGGTGCGGCTGCACCGTTTATTAAATACAAAGATAAATCAAAGGGTTTAACAACACTAACTACTGACACCAAAAGAAAAAGGGTTTAAACAAAACAATAACGAACACAAATTATAATAATACAGGTCAGACTGACAGGCTATGCCTTCACTGTTCTTAGACTAAGTTTTGGTTTCGTTTTTATTACCACTCCTCGCTCTCGCTCCATGCTCTCTATCTCCCCGAGCAAGGAAACGGCAGGGTTTATATACAGGTGACCATCTCCCGATTAGCACCAATTAATCAATGAATTAACTCGGGAGATAAGAACATAAGAACATAAGAAAGTTTACAAACGAGAGGAGGCCATTCAGCCCATCTTGCTCGTTTGGTTGTTAGTAGCTTATTGATCCCAGAATCTCATCAAGCAGCTTCTTGAAGGATCCCAGGGTGTCAGCTTCAACAACATTACTGGTTAGTTGGTTCCAGACCCTCACAATTCTCTGTGTAAAAAAGTGCCTCCTATTTTCAGTTCTGAATGCCCCTTTATCTAATCTCCATTTATGACCCCTGGTCCTTTTTTCTTTTTTCAAGTCAAAGAAGTCCCCCGGGTTGACATTGTCTATACCTTTTAGGATTTTGAATGTTTGAATCAGATCGCCGCGTAGTCTTCTTTGTTCAAGACTGAATAGATTCAATTCTTTTAGCCTGTCTGCATACAACATGCCTTTTAAACCCGGGATAATTCTGGTTGCTCTTCTTTGCACTCTTTCTAGAGCAGCAATATCCTTTTTGTAACAAGGTGACCAGAACTGAACACAATATTCTAGGTGAGGTCTTACTAATGCATTGTAGAGTTTTAACATTACTTCCCTTGATTTAAATTCAACACTTCTCACAATATATCCAAGCATCTTGTTAGCCTTTTTTATAGCTTCCCCACATTGTCTAGATGAAGACATTTCTGAGTCAACATAAACTCCTAGGTCTTTTTCATAGATTCCTTCTTCAATTTCACTATCTCCCATATGATATTTATAATGCACATTTTTATTGCCCGCATGCAATACTTTACACTTTTCTCTATTAATTTTCATTTGCCATGTGTCTGCCCAATTTTGAATGCTGTCTAGATCATTTTGAATGACCTTTGCTGCTTCAACAGTGTCTGCCACTCCTCCTATTTTTGTGTCGTCTGCAAATTTAACGAGTTTGCTTACTATATCAGAGTCTAAATCATTAATGTAGATTAGGAATAGCAGAGGACCTAATACTGTGGTACACCACTGGTTACCTCACTCCATTTCGAGGTTTCTCCTCTAATCAGTACTTTCTGTTTTCTACCTGTTAACCACTCCCTAATCCATGTGCATTTCCTTGAATCCCTACTCGTTCAGTTTGAGAATTAATCTTTTATGCGGGACTTTGTCAAAAGCTTTCTGGAAATCTAAATAAACCATATCGTATGCTTTGCAGTTATCCATTTTCAATGTTGCATCCTCAAAAAAGTCAAGTAGGTTAGTTAGACATGATCTCCCTTTCCTAAAACCATGCTGGCTGTCTCCCAGGATATTGTTACCATATAGGTAATTTTCCATTTTGGATCTTATTATAGTTTCCATAAGTTTACATATAATAGAAGTCAGGCTTATTGGGCTGTAGTTACCTGGTTCGGTTTTGTCTCCCTTTTTGTGGATTGGTATTACGTTTGCTATTTTCCAGTCTGTTTGTACAACCCCTGTGTCAAGAGACTGTTGCATGATCTTGGTTAGCGGTTTGTAAATAACTTCTTTCATTTCTTTGAGTACTATTGGGAGGATCTCATCTGGCCCAGGGGATTTGTTTATTTTAAGAGCTCCTAGTCCCTTTAACACTTCTGCCTCTGTTATGCTAAAGTTATTTAAAATTGGATAGGAACAGGTCGACATGTGGGGCATGTTGTCCGTGTCCTCCTTTGTAAAAACCTGTGAAAAGTAATCATTTAATATATTTGCTATTTTTTTTTCTTCATCTATGATTTTGCCATTTGTGTCTCTTAGACATTTAACCTCCTCTTTGAATGTTCTCTTGCTGTTATAATATTGGAAAAACATTTTGGAATTGGTTTTAGCCCCCTTAGCAATATTGATTTCTATCTCTCTCTTGGCCTTTCTAACTTCCTTTTTGACTTGTGTTTGCAGTTCCAAGTACTCTTTCTGTGTGCTTTGTTTTTGGTCCCTTTTAAACGCTCTGTAAAGTGCCTTTTTTCGCTGAATATTTTTTTTAATTGATCTATTAAACCATTTTGGCCATTTTGTTTTAGATTTAGATTTGTCTACCTTTGGGATGTAATTGTTTTGTGCCTCTAGTACTACATTTTTAAAAAACAGCCACCCTTTTTCTGTGGATGTTTTCTCTATTTTACTCCAATCTACTTCTATTAGTCTCTGTTTCATACCTTCGTAGTTTGCTTTTTTAAAATTGTAAACCTTAGCTTTAGTCATTACTTTTGGGGTTTTAAAAAATATTTCAAATGAGACCATGTTGTGGTCTAAGTTTGCCAATGGCTCTCTGACCTCTGTTTTAGTTATTCTGTCTTCATTATTTGAAAAGACTAAATCAAGGCATGCCTCCCCTCTAGTCGGTGCCTTGACAAATTGCGTTAGGAAGCAGTCATTTGTCATTTTCACCATTTCAATTTCGTCCGTCGTGCCCCCCATCGGGTTTTCCCATTTTATACAGGGGAAGTTGAAATCCCCCATTAGTATGGCTTCTCCTTTTCTACACGCATTTCGAATGCCATTGTACAACAGATTATTTTGCTCAGCGTCTGAATTTGGCGGTCTATAGCATGCTTCTATTATTATGCCCTTTGAATTTGTGTCCATTATTCTGACCCATATTGATTCTGCATTGTTTTCTTTGTCCTGATTTAACACCTGGGCTTCAAGGCTATTTCTTATGTATAGCGCTACCCCTCCGCCTGGTCACCTTCTGCACAAGGTTTTAAATTAAAATAAACAAAACAAAACAATAACACATAATGGCGGACGGCATCTTGCTCGTCAGCGCTGCAAATAATAATAAAATAACGAGATGGCTTTTCGCTGTCATAATAATAATAACGATAATAATAAACATATATATACACACACAAACAAGGGGCAGGTACACCACCACACTCATACTGTCTATCTACAGTGTATTATACAGTACATTACTTTTAATAGACAGAACACCTCTCATACAGATATAAATAATTGTGTTTTGTATTTTTTGAAAAATAAAATAATTAGCCTACTATAGTTTCTTACTTAAAACATAGACAAGGAAAAAGATTAAACTTATCCACTACTTCCATGTGTACTTTGCATTTGATTTTGCAGCTTTCAGGAGTTTTTAGTTTTTCAGTACAAAGTCATAAAAGTCCCCACAAGACACATTGAAGTTAAACCTGATGCAATTTCCGATTTGACCAAATTTGAAGACATTCGATTTCTTTCGTCGCTCCAAAGATTTTGCATAACACTGAACACTCGTTCCACAAACGCATTGCTGACTGGGATTGCAAAAACACATTCTATAATTTTCAAGAGGTTTGGTGCATCACATTTGTCAAAAAACTTCCCCCATTTCTGTTCCACTGAGAGTTCGTTATCAGGATCCAGTTTTGGTAGTGCTGCTTTCAAGATGCAGTATTCGTTGAAGAGTTGCTCACCATCTATATGTACGTCAAAAATGCTTGGAATCTCACATAGATCTTCAAAGGTGAATGTAGCTTCAGGCTTCAAACTGAGAATGGCAATTTTCTGTAGGTATGAATCTAGCCCGAAATTAAACCGCTTCTCCAGGTACTCTGCGCTTCTTTGCTAGACATCTAAAGCATTTTTTGTGAAGGCCTCTTGTTTGCTTGGTGGTAGATACTTCAGCGCTTGGTTAACTTTGAAGCCAAAAAGACGTTCTGAAATGAGAGACTTCAGGTTGTGCAGCATTTCGTTTAGTACGCCGAAGACCTCGGTGGACTGTGTATTGTCACTCTCCAGTTTCAGGATTGCTGGTTGAAATGCATTCATGTAGCTATGCACAAAAAAAAGATAGCACTCATGGACAGAGAGATCTCTGTTGGGATTTAATCCCAGATCAGTGCTGGACAGCTTTCTTCCCCCTGTTGAATGAAGTACAACTTCACTGCAGGCCAATTCTTTAGAAGCCTATCTACAGCTGTGAACAACGATAACCATCTAGTAGGTATGTGGCGCAGAAGCTTATGATATCCCATATGCAGCAATTCAAAGCACGATTTCAGCTCACTCACATGCTTTGCACTGCAGGAAAATTCGTTGTACACTTTGATGACAAACGATTCCACATCATGTGCCAACCTTTTACAGCCGTGTTTTGCGGAATTGTGCAGCAGATGACAATTGCAACCAGCAGCGAGGAGATTCCCATTTTCATTCTTCAAGTTGGTATATATACCAATTGATGAGCACCGTAGTTTACAGCAGCATTGTCTGCACCGTATGAAACTACATTCTTGAGATTAGACCACACGTGGTAAACATCTCGCATATGTGAGCAGCAATAGCATCCGACGTTTCATTTGAGTCTTCATAAAAGTCGATCACACCTTTCTTAACCCAGGGGCGTAGCTAGGATTAGATTAGAGGCAAATAAATAAATAAATAAAATAAAAAAATAAATAAAAAAGATGAACAAACCTCTTGCAGATCCTGTTCATGTTACAACGGTAAAAGTTATCATCTTATAAAGCCTGGAGACTTTTTGCAAACTGCAAAGCAATATTAAGTCCCTTGGATGATGATGTTAATGTTAAAATTTGATGACCCATATTATTTCAAAGATTAAAACGAATTGTCTCCCAGCAAAACCACAGCAACCTAAAATGACCATATTCACACTGTCAGAGATATGTGATTTTAAAAGGACAAGAATATAACATCAATATTAATAAGTAGATGGGTTCATACCTGTATTGACTTGCATTTGGTTCACTGCTACTTAAGTTGCCTTACACCGCTGGGACTGGTAACTGCTGCTGACTGGTAAGACTGGTGCTGATACTGCTGTGACTGGTGCTGACACTGTGACTGGTGCTGACACTGCTGGTGACACTGGCACTGGTGCTGACACTGGGACTGGTGCTGACACTGCTGGGACTGGTGCTGACACTGCTGGGACTGGTGCTGACACTGCTGGTGACACTGGGACTGGTGCTTACACTGCTGGGACTGGTGCTGACACTGGGACTGGTGCTTACACTGCTGGGACTGGTGCTGACACTGGGACTGGTGCTTGCACTGCTGGGACTGGTGCTGACACTGGGACTGGTGCTGACACTGCTACTGGTGCTGACACTGCTGGGACTGGTGCTGACACTGGGACTGGTGCCGACACTGCTGGGACTGGTGCTGACACTGGGACTGGTGCTGACACTGGGACTGGTGCTGACACTGCTGGGACTGGTGCTGACACTGGGACTGGTGCTGACACTGGGACTGGTGCCGACACTGCTGGGACTGGTGCTGACACTGGGACTGGTGCTGACACTGGGACTGGTGCTGACACTGCTGGGACTGGTGCTGACACTGGGACTGGTGCTTACACTGCTGGGACTGGTGCTGACACTGGGACTGGTGCTTGCACTGCTGGGACTGGTGCTGACACTGCTGGGACTGGTGCCGACACTGCTGGGACTAGTACTGACACTGCTGGGACTGGTGCTGTTCGTGTACAATATTTGTATGACTATATTACTTTGACAAGGTATTCGCCAAAATAATAATAATAATAATAATAATAATAATGATAATAATAATAATAATAATGTTCCCACCTCTGAACGCTAGATCTCCTTTGAACGTTAACACAGTTTCTCACTCAATTCCAATATTCTTTTGTCAATATAAATCGACGATAGGAAGTAGTACAGTACTTCAGGCGGGGGAAACCAGTCGCAGAGGTCCAGGTGCTGCCTAGTGTACAGGCCAGGTCATTATAGATGCAAATACACAGCCACTATGCTTTAAAACACTATGCTATGGTGATACTTGGATGAGCTGACTGTCCAGTTAAAGTGACGAGAAAAAACAAACAAAAAAAAACACCATACAGACAGCTATCCCGGTTTAGCTACACATTTAATGTCATCATAAAAAAAGGGAATTTGATTTTTGCTGTGCTGGCGTTAAACATTCTACATGGGAAAAAAAAAAAAGGATTTATCAAAACGTATTGCAGCTAAACATCACATTGCGCAGGGGAAAAACAACAATATAAATGATAAATTCACTTTGATTCTTACCAAGAGATGGCTTCTTTATGTAAAACAGTCTTCAGGAGTCCAGACCTGTTTAACTTTTTAAGTAACTATACCCTTACACTAATATCAATTGGATATTTAATTTATTCCAGGTTTAACACTTTCTTAAACAAATGCTAAATAAATGTCCAATAAATGCATTAATTTCCATGGCTAGTAGGTTTTAGGATTTTATTATTATTTACTAAACTCTGGTAGGCCTATGATGCTGTTATAGTACCTATATGATAAATTAATCTTACCTGAGACAAATAGCTATGATGATGTGTAACACCGTGGAAAACCAAAGAAATTTTTGATGCGATGACGCTGTCCTCTTCCTCTGTGTTTTTCTTCACGAAAAAATTTGATAGTGTGTCACTGGATTTCTGAGCCTTAAAGGCCAGTTTATGGCGGACAGACGTTTGGTGAGTTTTTACAGCCGGTACGCCATCATGTTTAACTGTAAATGAAGTGTGGCACACACTGCATCTTGATGAAGTTGCATCACTGTGGTCTTTTGGAATCCAGGCTTTAAAGTCATCCATTTCAAGCCAGTCGTCCCGAAAAGAACAGAATCTTTTAACTTGGTTGAAGGTGATTTTTTGTTTGCCACCACCATTATGAATCCACTGTGTCCTCGGCTCATGCTCACTCCTTAGTCCCACGAGTGGAATCACATACCAGCTTAGTGCTATTGGATTCTTACATCAGGTGGATATGTACGTTATTCAAAACGCGACACAGAAGTGCAACGCTTAGCTACGTGACATTTGAAGTTCAATTATTGGACAGCACATATTTTCACATACTTAACATAAAATAACACAAAAGTACAATGTACAGATCAGACTAAACAATATATTTTTTAATGATATTGGAAATCGTTTAAGCAGAAAGGCTGTTGGTGTTGCTTATGCATGCATTTCACTTAAAACCGGACATTCACGCTTGTTAATTGTGGCAACCCTACCTCTCAAGTTAAATACAGGTGAAACATCACCTTTGAAAACAATCTGTAGATGCCTGCAGCACACAGAAACTCACATAAAATGTGTGTAATTTAGGGAGATGATCATGTTTTATGACACACGGTGCTAAAATAGTAAATAATTGTTGTCCGAGGTCATTGACCTCTCAAGGTCATCAGAGGTCAAATCTGAGATGGCTCCACATCTGAACCTTAGGGTATGTAGAAACACTGCAGAAAATGTCATGCCTTTATCATAAAATGCACAATACTTTTCTTGTCAGCTGTACTAAAATAAAAGCTGTCATTCTTAAAACAAAAAAAGGTATAGTTCATAAAAAAGGTACCAAGTCTAATTCTTTATTTAATTCATTGGGTACCACAGTATTTAAATTAAAAATCCAAAGCGATTCTCTCTGTAACAATTTATTATTAAGATTACCACCCCTACTATTTTGACTTACGTTTTCTATTCCAATACACCTTAAAGTATCAATGTCATTGTTTTCTTCCAAAAAATGTTTTGCAACTGGTGAAGTTATATCTTGTCACCGAATGTTCTATGTTCACTTCGTCTAGTTTTTAACTGACGAGTGGTTTTACCCACATACCCCTTTCCACATGGACAAGTCAGTAGATACACTACATGTGTGGTATTACATGTTATACAAGATTTAATCTTTCATTTTTTAACACTTGTAGGACAATTTAAAAAAAAAATTAAAAGACTTCATAAGATAATTACAAGACACAGTTGCAACATGGAAAGCATCCCATTATAAATGCCCTTTCACTTTTTGATTTATGTACATCTGCTTTCACCAACATAGGTTAGGTGCTCTTTTGTAAATAAAAAGAGGGGGAATTTGAAAACCAGAACCCAAAGACCTGTCAGAAGACAAAAGCCAGTCTATCCCCTGGAGCGGGCAAGTACCTCTAAATGAATACATTAAAGCATTAAGACAAATCACAATGACTATAGTCATGTATTTGGTTTATTGTTTTGTAAATTACCCATAAGTCTTCCTTTTTTTGCAGTTGAACAACTATCTCTGAAGTATTTTTTGACTGTAAAACAATAAAACAGAGGTAAAAATAATTCCTAATATTTCATTCACAGGTTTAATGCACACATTTCAAACTATTGGACTAAAAGATAAGAATTTCTGGATTTTTTCTTAAGCAGAATATTTTGCATGACATTTTTGACAAATCAGTGAGATGCCAGAAAAAACACAGTCACACATGAGGTGTTTGAGATATTCTTATACTCTTCAGTCAGTGTCCCTTAAATACTCTAGCAACTAGCGTTGTCACTATCTCAGTCAGTCTGTTGGTATCTGTGCACTGCAGCTCACTTTCTGCAGTACCATTTTTGCTCTTGAAACTCATAAATTCCATTTTGATGTATGGTGCAGCTAGAAGTGTCAGCAACAAGAAGGACATTTTTGAAACAGTTTTATTTTCCCAGATTCATTTTTTCAGATTTAATTGCTAACCTCAGACTTATTTCGGATTTATCTGTCAGCTAAATGTTGACTGGCCACATTTAAGTTTAATATAAATCAGATTTAAGTTTAATGTATTTTTTCACATTTATTTATTAGATTCCTAGATTTAACATGTCAGCTAAATGTTGACTCACCGAGTGTAAAAGAAAAGCCACAAAGAAAGTAATTGTTCTATTGAAATATATAAATTAAAGCAAAGATTCAGATTTATAATAAAACCAAAATAATATGCTGTGGCAGGGATGACGCCCTGCCACTGTAAATAATATAAAATGTAATATAAGGTTTTTGTAAATAATATTTGTATATTAATTTAATAATGTATGTGAATGGTGTTGGTTTTGACTTTGTTTGGCAAAAATAGGGTTAAAATCTGTCCCTGCCAAACGTGTGTAATGTGACCAGAGTTAATTGTTTGATTGTGGATTAGCTCTGGCCACATACTGTAAAACCATTCAGAGGCTGTACCTCTGGACGATTGATATTTTGCAGCATTCATTGATCCTTCTACAATACAAAGGTCGCCAGTGCCTGAGGAAGAAAAGCAAGCCCATGCCATCAAACTACCTCAACCAAGCCCATGCCATCAAACTACCTCAACCATGTTTAATACTGGGCTAGATTAACTTTTGATGAACTCTTCCTCCAAACATATTGCTGCTTTCTTGGTGAAAAAAGTTATATTTTGGATTCGTCTGATCACCTTATATTTTGCAATTTTCAATTAAAATTAGTTTTGAAATATTGTGCATATTTTTAATTTTCCATTTACTGCACTTTTTTTGTCTAATCCATTGTAACTTCAATAATGTGACTGCATTTGCTGTTACACTGTGTAATATTGTGTATTAGTATATTGTATTTTAATGTTTGAAAAACACTGTAAGTCGCCTTGGATAAAGGTATCTGTCAAATAACTAAATAATAAAAATAATAATAATAAAATATTGTGCAGGAGCTAGTGTTAAGGTGTCAGCACAAACAGTAAGACTAGAGTAAAAGAGAAGGGATGTATTGGGTTGCTAGAAAGAAACCCTTCAGCAGTGCAATCAACAAGAAGAAAAGATTAGCTTTTGCCAAAAGTACTTTCAGAAGCCAGTAGCTTTTTTCAGAAAAGTAATTTGTCAGATGAATCCAAATGTAATTTGTTTGGCTCAGATGAGAGTGATGGTGTGGAGAAAGATAGAATTTACAGGAGTATCTGCAACCCACCATGAAACATGGAGCAGGCAACATTAAAGTGTGAAGTGTACTTGTACTAATAGAAGGCAACATGAATATAGAAATTTGCAGGGATATTCTACAGGGAAATCTGAAGATGTCAGCTAGGAATTTAAATGTAAGAAGGTTTCTGTTCCAACAAGATTGGTGTCCGAAGCAGAGCAAACTATTGCTACATCTGGCATAGAAAAACTCTTTTTTTAGGAGAAAGTGTTTATATTTTCTTTACACGTTGTCTGAATATATACTAAATACAAATCTGTATCATTTTCTTTGGGGGGGAGGGGCACCAAGTTATTTTGGGGTGGCACGTTATGGAAAAGGTCACGCAAACCAACCATTCAGCACTATTACAAGTTAAACTTCACTATGAGCACAAACAAACCAACCAACCAAATAAATAAATAAATAAAATACCTCTGCGTGATACTTTGAAACACCCACACAGCACTAATTACTAAGTACATGTACCACATATTGACTACTGCGTTTGTTTCTGGAAACATTTTTCTTATTAACGTATGTGACAGAAAGACAATGATTCTTGGTAGTAAATCTCCCTCCCGACCTGTGAGGGCGCTAAGTAACGGGAACAGAGTACCCTGGACTACTTGGCCTGACACTTTGTTCCGAGGGTTAAAAGGAAGTCAGTCAAAACAGGCGGTGCTTCGGTACACTAACTCATCGACCCGGAAGGGAAATGATGTGGCAGCCGTGGATTGGAGGAGCGGCTGCAATCGTTTACCAAGGGGTCATGAGTGGCGGTATAAATAGGGGTCAAAGCGACGTAATCTGTTCCATCATTTTGGTTAATGAAGAGTGACCTGGAAGGACCTGTGTTTTTGTGAATCAGTATTGTGAGTGTTTGTTTTGTTTTGTCTGTTTGTTGTTTGTAATCACTAGACAGCTAACACATTCCGGAGCAAGAGGCCAGCACAAACCCAGAACAGCACTTCACTTGTATCACAATAAACTGTATTTGTACCACAATCACTAATTCATGCACTAAACAGATTTGTGTATGTGTTTTGTATTTTATGTGGGGATACAATAACGGGACTATTATTTCGGGACAAACCAGGGCATTATAACGTAAGTAATACATACCACTGTATTACTTACCAGCATTATTATTTACTGTTTGTTTTGCTGTCATACCACATATAGTATGCCTGATCCTGTTGCAACTTATATAATATGACAGGAAATTACATGCATACAGCTCAAACTATCCAGTAGTTACACATACATAAATTAAAACAATGAAAAACAGGCAGAAATAAGGAATAGGCCACTGGTCTCCAGCCCTCAGAAAACTCCTGGTACATCACCGCACTTAACCCATCCAAGCTGGCATCCACATGAAGGACGTATGGTTTCTGGGGATCAGTGAAAGCAAGGACTGGTGCACTGGTCAGTTGCTCAATCTCCAAAAGACTCATTGTCACGATAATAGGACACTTCTTTTGAAGGACGTTTTCCTCGTTTCTTCTTTGGGGCATACCCCCGAGTCAGCTTGTGGAGATGTCGCACCACTGCAGAGTAACCTTCCACAAACCTCCGGTAGTAGCCACAAAACCAGAGGAAAGACTGAAGGGTCTTCAGGTTGGTAGGTCTTGGCCAGGTGACGAGGGCCCTGACTTTGTCTGGATCTGTTGCAATGCCCTGTTCTGAGACGATGTGTCCAATGTACTTGACTGATGTCTGACAGAACTGGCACTTATCCAAAGCTTCAGACCGCAGGCCTCAAGATGATCTAAAACCTTCAACAAATGCTCCTTGTGATCCTCCAAGGTCTTTCCAAAAACAATGAGGTCATCGAGGTAGACTAACACTTCCATCAGGTTCATGTCTCCTACTGCCTTCTCCATGAGCCTCTGGAATGTGGCAGGAGCGCCAGTTACTCCTTGGGACATCCTCTCAAACTGGTAGAAACCTAATGGACATATAAAAGCTGTCTTCTCTTTATCAGTCTCCCCCATCAGGATCTGATAATAACCACTCTGAAGATCAAAAACTGAGAACCATTTGCTACCATTCAAACAGTCCAGGGCATCATCTACTCGGGGAACAGTGTACTGCTCGGGAATTGTACGTTTGTTCAGAGTATGGTAATCGATGCACAAATGGACTTGCCATTCCCCTTCCTTACAACCACAATTGGGGAGGCATAAGGACTTCGGGATTCAGCTATAATCCCAGCTGCCAGCAACTTCTGTAGGTGGCGTCTCACATCCTCCACATCTGCAGGAGAAGACGGTGTGACCTCTCGCAAAAAGGGCCTGTGTCGCTTATGCGAATATTATGTGCCACTCCTTTTGCACATCCTACATCCCAAGAACTGTAAACATGTTAGTGTTTGTCCCAATCAGGATTGATGTCTCAGGGCACACCACTGCCAAAGTTTCAATAGCAGGATAGGTGCCCAAATATCTTGCATATATCCACAAGTCTGTGAAATTCAAAATCAAATCACAAGGCTGCAGAAACGAATACATTTAAATGAATCTAAACAGGAAATTAATTGCAACTCTATTTGCGTACATTTCAAAAACTATACCACGTGATTACTCTGTCACTATAGTCTACATATTAAAAATAATTATCATTATATGGGTTTTCATATTTTCTAATACATTAAAATGCTACCAAGGCAAATCTGTCCAGATGGGGCACTAAATCAATGAGAAATATCTAATTATACTACACAATTAAAGTAGTATAAACTAATATAATAAAAATGCATTTTAATATACAGAGGCTGACTAATCATGTGACCCAAATTGCTCTCGTATCCATGCTTCTAGGCTGCTGTCTCCAACTTCACGTCCTGGCCCCGGTAGCATCAGTAACTCGGCTCTCGCTTCCCGCTTGCCGGTAGTTGGTCCATGAGCCCAATATTGAACACCAGTTATCTTTTCTCACTGCGAAAGGCTTATGTGTGCGGTAAGGAAGGAGACGAGGCAATGTGTCTTTCTAATGGCACCAGGGGGTACCATTTATTTTTCTTTTCTTTGCTCAATTGCTTTGGCACTGACGAGCGCCGTTTGGTCTTCTGACGCTTACAAGCACCGTTTGGTCAATGGATAGGCTCCCCACAATGGATAGCTCTGTAGTCTGCTTGGTTCCATTCCGCCCTCACCTGCAAGCCTGCTCTCGATCTGGATACGCGCATGTCCTGGACTGTCTACTGTCGGCTTGGCTGCTCACTCGGTCCTGGTCTCGTACACGTCCTCTGCTTTCACACTACTCTGGCTCGCTCTGTCCGGCTTCACGCTGCTTCTCTCCAGTGTCTGCTCTGCCATCTTCTGTGCTGTCCTCACGTTCCCGATCTGGACTGCATGCTATTGGCTTGGCTGCTTGCCTGCTCCTGGTCTGCTTACACGCCACTCACGATCTGCTCACATGCCCGATCTGGACGGCCCGCTGTCAGCTTGGCTGTTTGCTTGGTCCTGGTTTGCTTACATGCCACTCAGCTTGCATGCTACTCTGGCACGCTCTCTCCCAGCTTCACACTGCTTCGCTCCATGGTCTGCTCACCCTGCTTTAGCATCTCCCTCGCCGTCTTCACGCTGCTTCTCTCCAGCGTCTGATCACATGCCACCCGGCTTCCCTTTTCTTTCACATGCTCGGCTCTTCTATTACTTCTGCAATGCACCACACTCTATGGGGAATGTGCACTCTTTTATAGTGTGCCCTTTGGTCCCTGATTGATCAATGTCCAGAGCTGTCATTAGCATATTCGGGAGTCAATCAGAACTGGACACTGACATCACACACACTCACAGATGGGAGGGGGGAGAGGGTGGAAAGAGCAGGCACTGTATAGCAGAAAGATAGCATCTGCAACAGATAGGGAAGTGACAGTAAGCACACATACATACACAGCATTCTTCTTTAGCTCAAATCACTCGAATCGCCCGACACGACAATATGGTACAGTTTTCAAGATGATTCATGCCACTTCCAGGCAATTTTGTCTGAGTCTGGTTTTCACGCTCTCTCTGTGTTAATATACAGGTGGTATTACTAAAAAATTATTAATTGCAATGTAAAATTGTAATCATTTCAACTAAATGAGGAAGTGTTTAAATGCTGATATCTTAGCTGTACATTTTCTCTGTGTAGCATATAAAAGGAGGATTTAAACAGGATTTAATACGATTTTATTCAGTTCCATGATACTGGTTACTTATATCAGTGTGTATGTTATATCCCAGATATGTTGTAAATGGGTTTGACTGTATTATGTGTTATACAATAACAACTTCAGGATGTGCGTATGGTCTCTTTTGTTGTTCCATGTTCTGTTCTAAAAACTGCAAACTGATAGAAATGTCTCTCTAATCACAATGTCTACTGTCTCAATACTAAGAAAAACTGTTCTGTTACTGTTACAATATTGATTTTTACAGGTTATAGAAGTTTCTTTAAATTTCATCCATCAGTAGTAAAAAAGTACAAGACAAAGCACAAACAAAACACACAATGCATGAGAAGCTACAATAGATAATTAATAAGTGCTTTGGTAATCTATACATTCTCTCATACTTCAAGCACTAGACACTGTTTTTCTATACGATAGATTCTTACCAAATGCTTTACGTTAAAAAAGCAATAATTTCAGCCCACATTTCTTTAATGAAACATTGTTACCTTCATATAGTTACATTTGTAAATGGGAGGCAGACGATTTAAACCATGAGGAGACTGGAAGGCTCAAATAGAATAGTCACCCAATGAAAATAGTTAAATTAAATGCAGCAAAATAATCACTACTTTTACATGCAGACAGACTAGTATTCGGAATACTGTCACAGGTAGCCTTGGCATAGACCTTGTGTGCTATAAATCACTGGAACCCTTTGCATGGCAGATCTCAGTTGATAGGGTGAGCGGTTCTTTAGTGGACCCAGATTCAGTTACAATGAGTCTGCCCACTTATGATGTGCAAGAGAGAAAATGTTGGGGACTGTGACAGGGAGAAAATGAATATAAGCTGCAAATCTCCTTCCCGACCTGAGAGGGACGCTATGCAAGGCTAGAAGTATCCCCAACAGGAGATGCACCGGTCCAAAGGTCATTGTAGGGGCGGAAGTTAGACCAGAAGTCGGCCATTTTTCTGTGGGGCAAATCTGTGGAGAACCCAGATTTCTTTACTGTGATCGGCAGTGTTGTTTGCAGCGATTGGACTGGCGGCTGTGACACGATGATCACAGGGAGGAGTCTAGTAGTATTTAGGGAACACAGTTTTGCTGAATACTTCCCTTGTCTTTGGAGGTTGGTGCGTAATGAGCCTGAAACAGTTTTGCTTATCTCTTATACACAAACAGCAGCGGGAGCCCTTGGAGCTGGAGCTGAAACTCACGGACAACCACTGCAGCTGGAACAAAGAGGCACGTCACCCAACCCTACCTCACCACCCCATCACGCACATCTGACCCGCACTTATTATTTGTTTTGTGTACCTGTTGGTATGGACACTTTGTTTTATAGCACTGTAAAATAACTTGCCTCAAATAATAACCCTTAGCAGTCCATTTATTCAGCACATCTCAGGCGCATCAGGTCCAACTTATTTTCACACGCGCAGTTTATTTTAGACGTGCTGTTTAAAAGTATTTTTTTTTTCACAGTAAAACAGGTTTAAAAGGCACTGAATATCAACAGGAGACTGCATCTCCAGTACCACCCCACCCCTTGTTCACTGTATTTTTCACATACCTCTTCATAGTCATGCATACCGATAAATCATCTCCTGATCACTTGTTTTATCACCAAACTCCTCAATAATGCGATCCAAGTCATTATTTTATTACTATAACATCTAAAAAAAGCTCTGCAAATGTCTGTGGTATCCTTTGAGCGCTGGATGCAGAAGCAGCTATCTTGTTTGTTTATGTCCGTGTTATCTCTGTGGTGCCGGGGCTATCTGTATTCCTCAGATACGCCCCCTTTTTTTTCCGGCTTCTCTCGGCTCCTATCGGTCTCACTCAGCCATTGAATGGTTTTCTCAGCTTTTTCCAGAGAAAAAAATGACTAGAGATCTGTTTTTTACGTCTTTTTGATGATGTCAGACAGGGTCCGACATTGGACCGGAAATGGAAAATTGCAATGTCGGACCAGGTCCGACATAGGACCGCAAAGGGTTAAAAGCCTTGCGGGTTAAAAGCCTTGCGGGTTAAAAACGTAATTTGAGACTTTTGTTTTGTTTGGACTGCACCTGCACCACATCACTCTCCACATCCTGACAGGACCCCTGTATTCTGGATGGAGGGCGTTCCCCCTAGAATTACCCTTTGTGAGCAACATGAAATGTATCAAGGAAATAGTTATAGAGCCAGGACTATTGTTCATGGTACAGAACTGACTCTGAACAGAGCAGTTCAAAACAATCCTTTTCTAATGTGTGGGTGTGATAAGTGCAAAGGTGAATCACCACTGACCAGGTCCAAACCCTGCCCAGCCTGTAGTCACTTAGTCAGACACTGCCGAATTCTGCTTGAATGTAATAGTCCTGAAGGGATGTCATTTTTACACTTGAATGTCGACCCACGGGATGTAAAGAGAATTGAATGCGTGGGTTGTGACAGTGGTCATCCAGTGACAATGGCTCATTTAGGTAAGGCAGAATGTGAGGAGGATGTTACTGCCAAACGTGTACAAGTGTCTTGCAGGTATCAAGTGAAGACCCTGGTTGCCCACACCTGCGATGTAAAACGCTGGATGCACAGGCATGTTGTGGTGTTCGTAGAACCAGTCCGAGCTGAGCCTGGCGCAGAGTTCGAATCCTGTTGGGAACGTGCTGAGTTATTAGACATGGATTGGATGATTTAAACTGGCCTGTATTGATCGAAGTAATATTATATACGCTTTGTCAATAATTATAGTAATACTGTATGTTCCTTTAAAAAATATCTGTATACTCAGTAGAAAACAATGGATAGCTGTTGTGTGCCGTCTTGAAAGCACCTGCTGGAAGGAATCAAACTTGGCAGGCTCTTATCATAAGGGCTTGTTAGCATATTCCACTTTTATGAGAAAAAGTAGCCAATTTCTTTCGTTACTTTACTTTCATTACATTCGGATAACAAAAGGTAGGAGTCTTAGAAAATGCTTACGGTAGTGTCTCATACTAATCAACACAAAAAATTGGCAAAAGGCTAGGATGTCTAAACACAAAATCCAGTTGAAGCAGGTATGAACAGAGAAAGGGGTCAGTCTTAATTCAGTAAAATAATATTAACTGTTATACTGAAGTAACTGAATTAGAAATACATGTTATAAAATCATTTAAAGTTAAACTGTTATACAAATAACATTATTACAGTTAAAAACGAAAAGTTCAGTACTAACTGACACTAAAATTGCATTGTCAGAATATTGTAATAATTGTACAGTGTTTTAAAGAATATAAAACCAGCATAAATAATATTGCAGCAAATTATGAACAGGTTACAATGATTTGAACTAAGAAAACTGAATAAGTGTTAATGTAAGAAAAAAAACTTGTCTGTATGCCTTTGTTATTCGTGCACATACACTTTATTTGATTTTATTTGATAGTGTTGTTACTAAGCATAGAGGTTTTAAATAAAAAAGTATGCTGATCTAATAATAGAGTGAGAAAACTCTCTGAAGAGAAATAATATGTTTTAAGCATTTTGATCTAATAAGAAACAGAATATTTAAACTAACAAGCGTTTTTGTTTAGTTAAGGCTCTACTGTAATAAAAATAGACTGTAAAAGCAGGAGCGAGCATTTAATTTAATCAATTTAAGAATTAGTTCATTTTCTTTCTCCAAATAAACAAAAAATATTTTAGACATTACAATATCCATTAAATTAAAGAATATAAATGTTTAGTTTATATAAAGGTTTTACTGCAATAAAAAACAGGAACTGTTAGGTTGGAATATTAGACAAATAAAGTGTAAACTGTAAACAAATAACGCTGTTATACTTAACATGTTTATTATAACTTAAATTTAAATTAAACTAACTGAACTGACCACTGTATGCTTATTCAAAGGCAGTCTTTGTCAAATACTTTGTTAACACACATTTGTATATGAAGTTAAACTGGCCCGTTGACAACACACTGAAAAGATAACATAATATGCGGCTAAGAAGGACATATATTTTTGACCCAGCTTAATATAATCAAATAGAGCTGGTGTTACATATTAAAAATATCTCTCACATATACACATATACTTGTATTATATTATAGCAAGGATTCTGTGAACTTTGGTCAACCTGACTTTTTAGAAAAAGGAGGAGCTGGAAAAAGAGAGCGATGAAATCATGTTCCAATATTTTTTGGCAAGAGGTTATATCCAATCAGTTTTGAAAAAGGAGTTGACCAGATCCTTCTAGAATGTAAAGTAAAATTAACTTAAAGTTAAGAAATGTCAAGGCTGAGTGATGATTAGATTTACTTCGGACTTCTGATGTATTCAATGGAGGGAAAATCCTATATAAGCCAGAGCAAGACCCCATTTGATACCATTGAACTTGATCTTGCAAGCTGACGTGTTCCATGCTCTGAGGGTCTCTGAAAAACGGATTGCTGTTTTGATCAAATTCAGAAGTCTCTGCCTTTTGAAGACAGTTCTTATTTTTCAATATATCCTACATTATTCTTCCATAAACTGGAAGGTAAGCATATATTTGAATTCAATCTCTTTTATATTGGATGCATTGCTATAGAAATTATGTATTCATTTTAGAATGTAACTCTGGGTGTTTTAGCTTTTTGAATGGCTTCCCTAAGGGCTAAATATATAATAACCATATCTGTATTACTGTATTGAAGTACTAATGCTGTTAAACCTGTAAAGCACTGGATCGCCCAGACTGGTTTTTACTTGGGATTTACGGTGGTCTGCGCAACCAACCAATCCAATTTTTAAAGCATTTAATAAACCAAGAGGAGCACTACGACTGCTTTAATTCGTTAAGACTTCAAATTAAATGAGTCTACGTGATTTTCTTGATGATTAAAAAGTTGTCTGGACATATAGCACTTATAGGAGTTTTGAACATCTCTGTCCCCCTTAAACGTCTCCCCTGGGTTTAAGAGTGTGTTCAGAGCATATATATAAATGAAAAGAGTACGTGCAAGTCTGACAATACGGTATTCATAAAAACAAAATGTTCACATGGGTGTAAGAATAGCTATTCATAATGTATCCCGCGTTTACACGATGTTTCTTTCACAGTGGAAAACTTAACATGCGCCCACCGCAATAAAAAATATAGCCTACAAAAACAATCTGTTGTGAAGAACTAAAATGTGCAACTTCAGAGCAAGTGAATTTACAAATCCATGTTTTTCAGTGTAGCCTACACTGTACGTGCTGTTCGCGTCACAATGGACCAATCAGAAATAAGATTCAGTCTGTCACTCTGTAACTCACGCAAGGACATGTCATGTTTTTTTCAGCTTCTAAACAATAGGCTAAATGTTTCCTCCTGTAATGTTATTCAGTGCACTACTCAGGTATAAAATTGCATAAAGGAACTTAAATTCTCCAACTTTTTATAAGCTACACAATTTAAAAAGTCAAAATAAGCAAATTATTAGTTCAATTGAGGGTTAAATTAAGTAATTGAGAGCTCGACTGGAACAAAAATCAGCAGGGCAGTGGTACCCCAGGACCAGGATAGAGAACCACTGCTATATGATATTATAGTAATACTATAGGGCACTGTAGAAGTCTTATAGGATCTTATAGGATTACTATTGTTTTTTTTTTTTTGTAAGAGTAGCGGTAAGGTAGAGTATTCGCATTCGTAAGGTAGAGTATTCACATAGTATTCAGTATAGGAGGAAGGTATTCAGTATCACGTATTCAGAATACGTGACATTCCGAATATATGGAATCATAGTTTCTTGTAAACATAATGAATTACCAGTCAAATTGTAAGCATTTCGGGCTTGAAACTGTTATTATAAAGTATACACAGAGCAATGATCAATAAAATGAACCTCGGATTTTGATTAACCTTTACTTTAACAGTCTGTTATACAATTATAACCAAATATACTATATTTACAATATTAATATTTAATAACATGTCGTTTGACATCATGCTTGAACCAATGAAGGCATCAAAATCGACATCAGTCAGTCTGATCCAGATTTTACCACATGTGGAGAGGGTTTTTCTATAACATGGAGACGTCTACCTCTGCCAAATAATATAATAATGCCAAAAATTATTTTTAAAAAATGTGTATTTGTAAAGGTCCAAAAAGGCCTGAATACCCAAAATGAATCCCGTTCACATATATTTGGAAGTGGCTGCAACCAAACATCTGCCTGTACACATTTAATTTTTATTTAAGACAAGAAGTGTGCTGATGTTCTTCCTGTTTTTTCAACTTTGTTTAAGAATTTTTTTGATGTCAATCCTAGCCTTCTATTAACATAAGGTACATCAGAAAGTACTTTGTAGGGCTTTACAATGACAAAAGGCATGAGCTTGCATTCACAGTCACTATCACGCACACAATTTGGTTTGCACAGCAAAAGCAAATGTATTTCACAAAATTCTCCACTAATTAATAGCACATTAGAATTGCATCTTTTCTCTGGTTTTTGTATTGTGTGGTGTTGTATACAGCATTGTTGTAAATAAATCTGTCAAATGATTCTGCATTCTTGTTAGCAACTGTTCGTTGCAGAAGTTCTTCTATGGCCACTTGAACAGAAGCAGTCATATAGAGCGATGTTGCTTTGCCTAACGTCAAAAGGCCGTCTTAACTTTTTTCTCTCATCAGTCTCTTGTCGGTGAGTTTAGATAAGAAATTGTGTCATTGTTATTTTCGAAATTAAGGGAAGATGTTGCCCACAGAGGTCCCCAATTCTCAACACTCTCATTAATGTGCACCAGCTGATGTACATTAAAGGTGATATTTTCTTTGCCATACAACACATCCATTTTTTGTACAAAGGTACACAGTGATATGTGTGCTGACTTGATCTCTTGCTGTGAAATTCGTTCTTGAAGAAGAATATACAGGCTATATACCAACATGAAGAAGTGGTCAAGAAAAAGTGGTGGAAGAATGCCAGGAAGAATAACTAATGCATAAAATAAAAGAAATTATCTCCATTCCGAAGCTTTCCAATATTTCCGCGTGGTGAACGTGAACGTGGTGTTCTAGTAATTTGTGTGGGGGCTTTATTTGCAATAATTTGGAATCTGATTTCCTGATCTGTTCTCTGATGTACCATGTCTGCATGCAATTTTGTGGGTCTAAACACAAACTGACAAACACCCTGGTGACACCTAACAGAACTGAATGCATATAATCTGGGACAAATCCAGATATTATATTCAACATTTGGCATTAAAAGAAGTATGCTTACTCCTTTCACACCTTTTACTGGGGAATCTGATTGGAGAGCCTCAACAGCATTGTTCTTGAACTGTTCTGCTGTTCTTGGAACTTGTAATACCTCTTTATAAGGGTATATGCATCCATAACCCCTTCCCTTTTCTACTACTTCACCTGGATGCAAGCACCAATCACATCCACGTTCTCCATTACATGGTTTTGTGTTATGCAGTAGTGGCCTGGCAACAGCATCAGAGGAACACACAAGACAAAAAAACCTTGGATTGATGGAAGTTACAAAATTATCTTGCCATTGTATGGGGAAGATCACAGCACTCCTCAACAAACTGCTTCAAAAACGTGTCCATACATAGCTTTTGTAAACCAAACCACAAAGCTGCAATCATTACATTTTCTTTTCTTTGTTTTGTTTTGGTGGCAGTGTGTTCACTGTAAACTGAAGAGGCCATAAAAATAGAAACACCATCACAGTTCCACATTAAAGTTAAGTCTTCTTTACCCAAATTTTGTTCTTTCACTCATTTTTTATATATTTTACCATCTACAATATCGTGAATATAACCAACTGGCCGTCTTGCACTTTTAACTGACTAGGTGACACCATGATTTTCTAATGTATCTAACAGTAGATCTTTGACCCCAATTATTAAAAAGAAGTTTCCAAATATAACACTTGCTTCTTTATTGAAAGGGTTTCCACAGTGTTCACAAGCAACATCTGCAGGTTCTTGTCCCTTGTAATGCAAACACTCTGGACAGTAGTAATGTGCAACACATGACAAAGCTGGATTTCCAAAGAACTTTCGGAAGAGGTATTTAGATGTTGGAGCTAGATGAGGAACATGTAAATTTAGTAGAGACAATAAGTCTTCTAAACCAGCCCCTGTTAAATGATGATGTAGCACATACAGCATTACTGCCAGCAGACTCTGGCCTTTTGTGATGGATACCCCAGGGTAAATTGGTTCATCATTCTGTTAAAAACAAGGACACAAATATCATTACACATTCAACTAAATCAAACTAAATAAGCAAAATAATGTAAAGGTGAAACAACATATTAGAGTGCCTTCTCACTAAGATGAAACAGAACTGCTTCATTATGATGGTAACTCCAAAATGGTCTTTGCACTGACAAGTAAACTGTTCTCTATAAGTCACCGTTAGGGACATAATAAACCTGAAACATTACATATAGTCCAGTAGAAATTACAGAGAAGCGTAAAGTTGCGTACTAATAGTTTTTTTTTTTTTGTTTGTTTTTTGCTGAAATGAGTGCCCAGCTGGCATTGAGCATTTGCATTTTTACATATCTGGTCCTGCATATAAGGTATGGATAAAACTTTCAACTTGTTTCAAATCTTATATCAATTATTACTCCCTCCCACAGCATATCAGCATCATTATAGCACCTTGCATATTCTTTAATCTTTTTTTATTATTATTAATTAATAAAAATCATCCAGAACAAGACTGTTGTCCTTTAGCTAGTTTCACAAGCTATTCAGTTTAATACTTCAAATAGTTACAATGTTTCAAACACTTTAACTAAGTGCTCAGGCAATCTACATGATACATTGTTTCAGGTCTGCCCATAACTCATCTGAATTACAGAAACAAAGTGAATTGTTTCAAGTTTTCCCAGCATTTAACTCCAATACTTACAGTGCGAGTTAGAAAGTGCAAAGTGCAATTTACTTCCTATATCCTTTGGAACCGTTCTGAATTAACAGACTTGCTGGATATTGGGGAAAGCAGTTCTTTCAGAACCACATGCCGATGAAAATGTGGGCTATATTTGTATCCTGTCTGGCAAGATAGCATTTTTATTAAATAAATAATATAAAAAGTACTATAATTATTATTGTTGTTATGCAAGCTACACGGTTGTGTTCAGTTTTTATGAAAGGTTTGGAGTTTCTGACTAAAAGTGGACTTTTACAACTTATCCTGAATAAACACACATACACCCAGACACACAAAAACTTACTTCATTAGGAGGTTGAAATTCAACTGCATAATGGAAAATATATTCACAGCTATGCTCTGCATCACATAAATGGTTGTCACCACATATCTTCATCAGAATTGTAGTTTTCTGTCTCCTAAAGTAAAATTAAAATAAGAATATAGTTACAACTGAGTAAATAAGTACAAATCACATGTAATCAGTAATCAGAAATATAAAGCGCATAAAAACATTAATGATAAGTACCAGATCGTAGTTAGCATTTCCTTCCAACCCCATTTGTACAACATTGTTGTTGTCACTACATAGGGCAGCAGTGTGGAGTAGTGGTTAGGGCTCTGGAATCTTGACCGGAGGGTCGTGGGTTCAATCCCAGGTGTGGGACACTGCCGCTGTACCCTTGAGCAAGGTACTTTACCTAGATTGCTCCAGTAAAAACCCAACTGTATAAATGGGTAATTGTATGTAAAAAAAAAATGTATAATGTGAAATAATGTGATACCTTGTAACAATTGTAAGTCGCCCTGGATAAGGGCGTCTGCTAAGAAATAAATAATAATAATAATAATAATAATAATAATAATAATAATAATAATAATAAAAATAATAATAATAATAATAATAATAATAATATTTCTGTCCTGCCTTCTGTTTGACAGTGTTTGCCTTGGCACTGTGTGACCTTCATGAAGCCATTTCTTATAAGGTCCGCAAAGCTATTGAACAGGTTGCATCATTTAGAAAATGTAATCAAATTATTGCCAGGGGAGGTGTATAAAATATTTCTCAAAACAACAGTTACCTAGATACCGCACAAGACCACCATGCACGAAAAACTTTGGTGGTCTTTCGCGTTCTCTTCTCTGACTGTTAGACTTTTTTCAGTTGCCATAAAAATATGTCATGTTTGCGCTGTATGATTTTTTCAATGAAAACACCATTGAAATTTGTCTAGCTGAATGGGTGGAAGATCTGGACATTGATCAATTTGATCCTGATACAGAAGTCTTGGTTAACTGGAAGAAGGGGAAAGAAATGTCCGCTGTCCGGCTCGGATTCTTGCAATAGATGGTAAGTTTGTTTAAACTAATAAAACTCAAACTTTCCTCTAAGGGATGTATTAATTTCTATAATAATACTAATAAAAAACAACAATAATATTGTTAGTCAATACAATTACAGTAAATTACAATTAGGCTACAGTAAATTGCCTCCTCCGCTTGACACAATCATACAAAAAAAAAATGATTTGTGAGTTATGAAAATAAATATTGTATTAACAACCCAGACAATAATGTTTTATACTTTGAAAGCAGATAGAACTGAGGAAGTCAGCACCTCCGGTTACTTTTTATTTTTTAAAGTAACAAAGACGCTTATTCACTGTCAAACATGAACTACTTTAGATGTGTAATGGCTGCAGTATAGGATACTGACCTTAGGTTTAGGGTTTCGGTGTTGGGAGAGGATTATTCATTGTTTTATTAACAATAATATGATAACCAATCAGAGTGCAGTGTCCTGATGGGAACATTTGGTGTTACCTTTCTAAGGTCACCAAATTATTCCTCTCACTCTGATCACTGATGAAATCTGCTCTGCAGTGCTCAGAGCTGCTCACAGAGAGCGGAAATGAGTACACCGTCAAGTGTATTGTTCTACCGAGCAGCTCTACTGTTTGCAAGCAAAAAAATATTTCATTAAAATACAATCATTTGTTAAAATAGAGTAATATTTTGTTAGTGTGCTGTATAAGTTAATTTATATAAGTTACATATGTATAAGCTATGGTTATTATAATAATTCATAGTTATAGTATTGTTGTTCAAAAACTATAACAATATTGTAGTAATCCTATAAGAATTCTATAGTATTTTTCTATAGTATGTCCCTATTAACTATAGAATTTTACCATAAGATTCATATAGTAATACTATAGAATTCTTTTCATAAGGGCGTTTGTGATACTGGAACTCACTTTGACAGTAGATACAAATAATCCTCTTTCTATCAATGAACCGTCAGAAAGTTTTTTTTAAAATAAACTTTACATTCACAAGTCCTTCAGTTTGAGTGTTTTGCTACAGAATACGGTTCCGTGATTAATTTTATATGCAAACGATGACTACACTCATTCAATCCTGGCATGCACTCACGTGTATTACAATGGTCCCGCAGAAAATAATTAATTATGGTATGCTAAGAGGGACAAGACCGAGGACTGCGATTAATGTGCGTTAAAAAAAAGAATCTCCCATAAAATTCACATGTTAATCAAAGTTAACTGCGATTAATTGACAGCCCTAAATAATACATATCACATTATTATTGCTTGAAAGTAACAGAAATACAAGGCAAAGGAAAAAAATATATAAGTAACTCATGAAGCAAACCTATATTAGAACATACATGTCAAAATGTGCTCCCTTGTTGAACCATTAATTAAATGTGCCTACAGCCAGCTGTACTGGAGGTATTATGCATGGCAATTTATTTGAAGAAGATAATAATACGATAAGAGTTCCACTATCATAGTAAAAAGAGTGGTATTAACTCAAATTAATTATTAATGAGATCTGATCAAACGCCATGAACAAATGTATTTGGGCATTCATGAAATACATACACAAGCAAGGAGTTTGGAAGACTGATAATAGCACACCTCCAGTCCTAACTCCAATTTTACCACTGGTATTTGAATTGGGCCCTATATATCATACTCTGCTATAGCTAGGCTTGCTCCTTTTTGACATTTATGTTTCAAAAGCTCAAAGAAGAGTGTAATAAATCACTCCCCTTTTTTATAGGGAAAAGGGTTGCAGGGTCTTTGCTACATAATGCGATAACTTTAAATGTATTCTTTGCTTCTTCACCAGCATCTTACCAAATGTGACTGAGGCGGAGATATTCAAACTAAGGAAAATCATAGCAAATTAAACAGGTGTCAGTCATACCACATGCTTTCCCATTCTTGACTTTGGATACCAAAGACTCCGCCTCACTCAATCATGGCGTATTGTCAGCTCAGCAGGTCAGAAACGCATCTTGGTGTTCCTATGAAGAACCCCAGTTAAATGTGTACCTAAATGAGGAGTGATTTCATATGGTTTGTGGCGAGCCCCTGAAAAATAAGTCGAAAATGAGAGCAAACCAAATTAAAACTCAAGAATTACATTCAATTTTTTAAAAATTGTGATTTAATTTTTTCAATTATGTTTTTGTTTTACTTATAAAGATCACTTACTATTAATTGTACCGTATGTTTGAAACAATGCATAGTATAATGCTTGTAAATCAATGTACTGTACTGCAAACTATATTCAAAGATTAATAAACCCATTTTTAGCACTGCCAAATTTAATCAAATTTAATGCAGGTTTGTCCCTGTCCCTTATGAATTGGTAACATGGAAAACCTTTTTTTAAATCATTTTAAGTTGTTAAATCTAAAGCACGAAGTTAGTTTAATAACCTTCTGGAATTTCTTTACGGATTGGTTGTCTGTAAAACATAAAAGCCAGTTTACAACATTTCCTCAGAATCAAATGTTAGTTTCTAAAAAGACAACACTGATGCATCTCTTGCAGCACTAAAATTCACCACAAGAAGGCACCGAAATACTGTAATTCACTGTCTCTTGTGTCCCTTGTGATTTAACAACAATTCTAAATCAATAAAAATGAAACGTTATACCTTATGTCAAACTTGCAAATAGCCTTAGATCAAACCATGACACTCCTTAGTCATTGCAGCTGTCTAGCGGTTTAACAACAAAGTGCAATCAGAAGCTATCTTTTCTAACTATTGTAGAGCTTTCGGGAGTCTTAAGTACTAGAACTTTACTTCAAAGTTTATCCCTTAAATAATAAAGTAATCTTATAAAACATACAATAAGCTTCATAATAGGATACTTATAATGTATGTAATTAACACGTCTTATAAGATTCTTTATAATAGCTTTATAAATTGAACTTGACATTTTCACAAGATATTGTTATTAGTGGGCAAATGACATGTTATATATTACATTATAAATACTGTTATAATCTATATTATAACCTTTTCATAACATGAAACGTGTATTGTAACAGTCTTGTTATTTCTAATCATACATTATAATGGTTAGTGACATAGCTAATAACGTGTTTATAGATTGTTTATAACCACTTATAACGGCTACCTAAACTAAAGTGTTACCAGCACTTCTTGCTGGTTTGTTTGATGCATTATCTGCCCTCTTTTACCACCAGGTGGCAGGACTAATGAAGTGCAGTTGATTCAATGGTAGTCAGAAAAAACAGGATTGCAAAGCTGCAACATCTTTACATTATCGCACTGCGGCAGTATTGGGACAGGTAAATAGCTTGTTTTGACTACCACTGTAAACACATACAATGTATAGCTTTTCAAACTTAAAATCTGATTAACTACCTGTATTTCAGTTTTAATATGACACTTTAATCTAAAATTGCAAACAAGAAATACAACGTAGTTGCTGTAGCCGAATGGCGTAAAAGTGTGTAACCTACTACTAGAAATAATGCATATAAGCACAAGTTTACCTCAAAATGAGTTTACATTTGTTTTATTAAATTAGGCCAACATAAATATACCAGATTACGTAAGTAATCAAAGAAACAGAAAATAATTTGGTTCAGCAAACGCACTCATTTGATAAAGATACCAGAAAATACAGCACAAAAAACTTGTTAACTATTCTTAGGGCTTGAATTTTACTTTAGTTCAGGGGGAGGGTTATTATTATTTGACAAAATCGGTTATTTTCGGTTATTAAAAATAAACACCACTCAAACTCATCCATTTCCGTTTCTATAATAAATTGCATGTACATTTCACTAATATGGCCACATTTTTTGCATAAAAATAATTTTAACATCATGTATTCAAATAAACTACAAAATGATATCGCGAGTGGGGGAGGCATGCTGTCTCGCTTTATCACAAAAGAAACATGTGCACTGAGGAAAAAAGGCGCATGTGTAGCACACAATGTTTAGTTGCGGTTGTACTCTGCGTATACGTTTACTTCGTGTTCCAAATAAAGGTGCATTCTGAAAATTATATTTTCATCTATTCATGAAAACCGTTGCAACATTCAGCCGTAACACCCCAGAATCTGGTTAAAATTGTGAGAAACTTAAATAATAGAAAAGGATGTAAAGAAAAACTTGACCAACTGGATCAACATTGAAGAAAGAGGAAAGGTCAACGAATGTTGAACTAATACATTAATGAACTGATTTACAGCAAGAGATTCCCACCAGACACTGAGCAAGACTGGGTTTGACTAACCAGGAATACAGACAAACTGATTCTACTGCAAGTCAGCCCTCTGACGGAACTGGAACCACAGACGACAACTTAATCATACCCTGCAAGACAAAAATGGAGTATTCCCAGTTCAACCAAAAGAGATTTTGACAGAAGCTCTATGTGGTAATGTGTGACAGAGAGGAAGAATTTGAACTGTAAATCTCCCTCCCGACCGCTGTGTAAGGTTGGTGGTTTGCTTCGTCCTAGATGGGCAGCCTTGACGGTAGGCAGAAACCGGAAGGTGACCATATTAGGGGGAGCGCGTAGTTGCACGTACCTGGAAGGACTCCATTGCAATCAGCTGCGGAACGACCCTCTATTGGAGAAACTATGGCGACGGGTTGATTGCAGGGAGGAGTTTTAGGTACAAAGGGGAAGCAGCTATATCAGTACAGCCCCCTTGCGCTGACAACATACTACAGCTGGAGCCTGTGTTTGTTATTGTTTTGTGTTGTTTTAAAGAGGAGGAGTAAGAGTCGGGAGCTGCAGCCACGGAGCCAGCACCAAACCCGGAGCACGTCCCTCACAGCACAGCACAGCACCAACACTCACCACGATCCCGGAGGAAAGGAGCACAGGATCGTGGTTTAGGAGTATGTTTCTTTTGTTTAATCAGGACTGGAAACCTGCCCTGTTTCCCCTGATACCATTGCTGGTAAAGGGGTGGCTTATTATTGTTTTGTTAAATAAAACACTGACATTTTTGGGAGAGTACTTCTGCCTGGACATTCCCTTGTTATTGCACCACTCACATCCTGATCACATAATGTAATAAATGTATAACTGCAGAAAGATTGAGAGTTATAAAGTATAACTAAAGTATCGCTGTCAGTGTTGGCCATGTTACTGAAAAAAGTAACATATTACTTGTTACTCGTTTCCTCAGAAAAAACAAATATAATGGCCTTACCTATTACTCACATAAGTAACTGAGATGGATTTACCAGTGAGCAGGAGGATGATGGGAAATGTAGTTCTGAGAGGTCCATCTTGAGGCAGGAAATGCAATTTAAAAGTTTTAAAAAGTGGTCAAAATGTAAAAAAAAAAAAAAATTAAAAGAATACACACACCTTACGTAAACAGTTGTAGCAACACATGGGAACATGTAACATAATTAAAATAAAAAATGTCCTTATTTGCCCTTTAAGTTACATAAAGGCAATGTCGCTCGCTTTAAATCAACTCTCAAGACCCACTTGTTCTTTAAAATTGTGCTTTCCATGCTCTTTAAGCCTGATATCTGTTATTAGCTGTTGTGTCTTTGCTACTTCTAACTTTTTTTAATACTCATGATTCTATATGACATACGCATCCACAATGTTTTAGAATTTTCACATACTAGTCTTATATTTAATGTATTATGCATTGTTTTTCACTGTATTTAATGCATTATGCGTTTCTTTTTCTTTTTGTACTTAATGTGTTATGCATTGTTTTTTACTGTATCTTGTAAAGCACTTTGTGATGGTGGTCCACTATGAAAGGCGCTATATAAAATAAAGATTTGTTGATTGATTGATATAAAACATTGTGTTACTTCACGTAATAGATACATATGCATACATTTTGTAGATACATACTATGCATCAATTATACTGTAGAATTTTTCATATGCATGCAATTTGAGTTCTTCAGAGCGTACATTGTCAAACTATTTTAAATGTTTTGTTTATAAATCTAAATAGTGTATTTGTTGTATCGCATCAAAAAGAGCTTAGGTTACTGAAAAATAAGCTGTTTATATATCTGTCTGGATCTCTGTTATGACTTGCTTAAACTGTACTCATGCCAGTTAAGATCCCAACGCAAGGGACTGTGTTCAACCTCATGCAGGTTTACAGAAGATCCCAACTCAAGGGACTGCGTTCAACCTCATGAAGGTTTAAAGAAGATCCCAATGCAAGGGACTGCGTTCAACCTCATGAAGGTATACAGAAGATCCCAATGCAAGGGACTGCATTCAACCTCCTGACACCGTTCCGACCGAGGGCGAAGGACTCCTGCTGGAGCCCCTGCTGCACAACCCCCACCTGGGTGCGCAGGCATTGGAGTCCCCCTCGGTGCGACGCGCGCTGATCTCGGCCAAGGTGACCAGAGTCTAGGATCTCCTGGATCGCGAGCGGTCGGAGTGGCTGACTCCCGAGTCGTTGGTCGCCAGGGCGGCTCGGGCGACCGTCAGGACGACCAGCCGCGCGATCCGGGAGTGCAAAGCAGCGTTGCACCCAGACTCTGTCAGGTATCTCGAGGGAGTTCTCAGGACCGGGGAGCCATCTTCCATCCCCCCCCCCTACCCCTGGTTCTCCGGTCCTGCTGATCGAACCCAAGGCCCGAGCCCCCCCTCGGCCTCCCCTCAAGAACAACCTGAGCAGGATCTCGCGGTTCTCCTCGACCCCCCTCAGATCGGCGTCGAGGAGGACCCTGTACGCGATGACGCTCCACACCCTCCACTTCCCGGCCCTCGTCTCCCGCCGAGACACCGCTTGGCGGGAGACCCTCCGACCCCCAGAGGGCGTTGGTCCCCAGTGGGAGGCCCTGTACTCCCCGTTGGTCTCCAGAGGAGCTGGGGACTTGGGATGGAGGGTCCTGCACGGAGCGCTCGCGTCAGGAGAGATCCTGCGTCACTTTACCGACTCGGACGCCGCATGCCCTTTCTGCGGTCAGTCCGAGTCGGTAAGTCACATTTATTTTTTGTGTGCCAGGCTACAGCCGTTCTTTTTGTTGTTGAAGAACATGCTGCTGCATTTCTGGCTGCACTTTTCACCCACCCTCCTCATTTTCGGGCACCCTGTTCGTGGCTCCACCAGGAAGAGGGACCTCCTCGTGAATCTGCTCCTGGCTCTTGCTGAACTCTCCATTTACAAAACCAGGAAGCGTAAGATGATCGGGGAGGGTTTCTTTGACTGTGGGGCCATATTCAGGGCCCTGGTCCGATCCAGGGTTAATTTAGAGCACGCCCACGCGGAGTCCGCTGGCGACATGCCATCATTTGTCGACCAGTGGGCTCTAAGGGGCGTGCTCTGTACCACCTCCCCTTTGGTTCTACACATTTAATTTGCAGTCCTTTTTGAACCGGTTTTTCTGTTTATTAGTTAAGGCCTAGTCCTTGTTGGCACTCCTATTTTAGGGGTGCTAAATTGAATTTTTTCTCCGGCCGCCTTTGGCCGTCCGGTGCACCGGCTGCCATTGGGCAGTCGGTGTAGTCCAGCCATTAGGCCTTAAATAGGACTGGTATGATGGGAAAGAAAAGCCAAACCACATGTGGGAAAATGCAGATATCTCTGTGACACCACAAACATTTTTTGTTAATTATATTATGTACACAATTACACCTTCATCACTATAAAGGGATCTCTGTGGAACATCAAACAGTGTCTTTATCAATCAAGACTATTTATATCAGTGGGTTCTATTTGTATATTTGTTACATTTAACTTTTTATTTTAAAGTTTGAAATTTAACAGAAGTACAGTTACACCTGATCTATGCACAGTAATCCTGTGTTCCTTTCTGCATTTAGCTACATGGACAAAGATCAAGGCTGCTACTGATAATTGTACCCTACCATTTTTTCTTTTCTTTTGTTGAGCAAGGTACAAAGAGCATACCTTTTAAATTATAGACAAATTATAGTTTCTTTAGTAGGAGGGGTTAAAGCTGGTACTATATTTGTATTATTCCCTAGTGTCTGGCAGTTAAGAATCACTGCGAATGTCCAATATCAAAGCAACTTCAGCCTGGTAAGGTTAACTTACTGTGTTGAAGTGAGGGTGACACATTTAGGATTCAGGCATTTTGAATCTGAGAATTGTGAGAAGTAACAGATGTTTTTTTTTTCTACCCACCCCAGTCACAAGTCACTCAAATGTCATAATTGTAGCAGTTGTAACCAGTTAGGGTTGAGTAGGTAGTTTAATGTTAAACCCGTTTCTGTACTTTAATAACTTTGACCCCCTTCCATGGATTTGCATAGAAATGTGGATGTGTGGTCCCTTTGGTCAGATCTCTTGATGTGGGCCATTTCGTTCTCGGAGATCCAGACTGGGAAAAAAATAAAAAATAAAAAATTTGTTTTATTTTCAGTCTCCAGCTCCAAACGGTTTGGAATTTTTTGTTTGACAGTTTCAGGGTACAAGGGGACTGGCCCAGAATAGTGTCTTTTTCTGTTTTGGTGAAAAAAATATGAATCTGTTCCTGAGTTATAGGGATTTGAAATTTTGGTTCTGTGCATTCTCAGTACAGCTCTTGCAGTTGGATGTTTGATCCGAAAAAGGAATTGGCCTCACAGCAAAATAGCTTCTTCATGAGGGTCTGATCTTCTGTCGTCAGAAAAAAATCTTTGTTCATGAGGCGGATATTTTGTTTTCAGTTTAAAAAAAAAAAAAACTGAAACTTGCTGAAATACCTTTAGTAAACCATGACATGTCTGTATATAATTGGGTCTCCATAAGATTGACTGTAACATTGTCTTTTTATTTTGTGAGTGGGAAATGTGTTTTTTTAATCTTTAAAATATTTTTTTGCCACATCTCATGAAAAAGGAATTCTTCCCTGTGACAGAAATATAATGAGTTCTGGTTGTAAATCTCCCTCTCGACCTGTGAGGGCACTAAGTAGCGAAAGGGAAAGGCTTTGAACAGGTTGGCCTGACAGTTCATTCCCTGGGTCGGGAGGTCAGTCAGCCTGGAAAAAAGGAAGACTCCGGTGCAGGAACGTATTGACCTGGAAGGTAAACGAGGTAGCAGCTGCAGGCAATAGAGTCAGCTGCAATCATTTACCAAGGGGTCATGCATAATCGCATAAAAGGGGCCGGAGAATTGTAAATCTTTTCCTTTGGTTTTGGTTTCGAAATAGACCCGAAAGGACCCGTGCACTGTGTATTAAGAGTATTGTGAGTGTTTGTTTTGTTTTGTTTTTGTTTTGTTTTGTTTTTCTTGTCTGCAATTGTTACACCACGAGCACTACAGCACGCACCCAGGACTGGATTACAAATCTCTGTCTGTTTATTCCTGCACTGCATCACCTCTGCACCTGTACATAATCAGCAACCACTTTGCCACATTCCCACAAAAAAGCAGCTGTTCTGGCAAAAATAGAAGTAGTCTGGTGAAAAATAAATTTTGAATGTCATTTCTTTTGTCATGAGGGGGATCTTCTTTCATGAGGTTCTTTTGTTCTCGCAAAAAAATAAGTATTCTGGTGAAAAAAGAATGTGGACAGTCATCGCCGAGTCCTCGGGAGAGGTTTGCCCAAGACAGACAGCACTTCGCCAGGCAGCAGTGTGAGGTACCTCCCTTACATTTTAATTGCTGATATCTCAGCCTATGTTCAAGTTAGAAAGAATATGGAAGGGGAGGTGGGAGAACCTAGGAACCCATTATTTAGTTTTTTGTTGAATGTGTGTGGTTGTGCTTGTCTGTTACTGCTTGATCTGTATCTCACCTACACCGGCTCATTCTCCCTGCCTGCCTGTCAGTTCTGTGTGTGAGGGGATTACGTCACTATACTGTCATGGTTAGCACATTTGCCTAGCACACCGAAAACTGGTGAAAACTTTTTTTATATATATTATTTTTACTTTTATACTAAGATCACTTATTAGTTTTTGTTCATGAGTACGAACATCCAAAATGCTAACAGTATATTACATTTTACATATTAAATATTTTAATGGTTATGGTACAATTAAACGTCCTCGCTTGAAAACTATCAACTGTTACGTTTTGAGATGGTACGTAAAGCTATGGCAACAACATTTGCATCACCTATATATTTTTTTTGGATTGAGACAATTAAAAAAAAAACACACCTAGATTAACATAATTTAGATGTTTTATCTAGCATCATGTAATCAAAGAAACTACAGAACTAAAACTTCCAACTTTGTGAAGCCTAAACCCAGCACATGTAGATCTTGCCATTGGAAGATACTTACTGTCAACATTATGAAAATGTTCATCCTCAATGATGCTGATTTGAAAGCTCCGTGAAGTTGGCCCCCCTACAAACAGCACAAACGCTAAGTCATATATCATTCGTTTGTGCTACATTTGTGCCAGTTTATGCCATTGAAACAAACGTTTGTACCGCTATGGTTTTTAAGATATGTGACAGAAAGACAATGATTCTTCGTGGTAAAAATCCCTCCCGACCTGTGAGGGCACTAAGTAACAGGAACAGAGTACCCTGGACTGTTTGGCCTGACACTTCGTTCATAGGGTTAAAAAGAAGTCGGTCATTTAGAAAAGGGGTGGAGCTTCGGTACATTAACCCAGAAAGGAAATGATGTGGCAGTCGCGGATTGGAGGAGTGACTGCAATCGTTTAACAAGGGGTCATGAGTGACAGTATAAGTAGGGGTCAAAGCGATGTAATCTCCTCCTTTGTTTTGGTTAATGAAAAAGAACCCAGAAGGACCTGTGTTTTGTGTATCTTTATCGTGAGTGTTTGTTTGTTTTGTATAATTGTTACTTGTTATTATTAGACAGCTAACACATTCCGGAGCTGTTGCCAGAGGCCAGCACAAACCCGGAACAGCACTGCACTTGTATCACAAATACCTGTATTTGCAACACGAGCACTAATTCACGCACTAACAGACTTGTGTATGTGTTTTGTGTTTCATGTGTGTGTACAATAAACAGGACTATTATTTCGGGACAAACCCGGGGATTACAAACTAAGTAATACACGCTGCTGTGTTACTTACCATCATTATTGTTTACTGTTTGTTTTGCCGTCAGGCACTGGAGATAAACCCATTAAACAACTTTGCACCTGGATTATAATTGTCTGTCTGTTCATTGATCACTTGCACCTGCACACTGTTAACCACTTTGCTACAGATATTAACGATTCATTTTTTACGGGAGTGATGTCACTCAGCCCCCCTACAATAACAAAATTGAACCAAACTTGTCTCATTCGTTTAGGCTAATTTATGGCGGTTTGAAACTAACATTTGTACCGTTATGGTTTTTAAGATATTAACAATTCCTTTTATTAGCCCCTTGCAAATAAACGGAATGTTTACCATCTCTATATATCAGCTCATTGAAAATATGTAAATCAATTTGTGCTGAAAAACTTATGATTTCCATTACACGAGAGTAGAAGTTAAAACTTCATGCTGATTTGAACTCGGCTCTCGCCAAGATAAGCTCCAACTAAGACGTAGCTTTACAGTAAACTAATGTGATCCATATGTGTCTCCATCCATTTACATTTCCTTCCATATGATGATGTAGATATCCTTCTGTCTGGTGTTAATGGCTGAAGTGTAATGCTGGCTCCAGGGATCAGCTTATTTTGCCTCCCTGGCGCATCAGCACACACAACGGCTGCGATGCTGGCTCCGGGGATCAACCATAGTGCGGCCTCCCCAGCGCATCAGCATGACAACTGTCTGGATTGAGCTAAGTAGGGTACATCTCTGGGTTTTCAAGTGGGCACCTTCCATCCTCAGTGTTTCGTCAACTAGCCCACGACACCTCAATACTTTTTCATTTCTACAATGTTATTTCAACTGATTTGTTATATATATATATACACAATATATATATATATATATATATATATATATATATATATATATATATATATATATATATATATATATATATATACACACACACACACACACACACATTCCTAGACCCTTGAATACACTGTAATACTACTGCTATAAGATAATTTATTGTTTTGTATACTGTTAATAAGAAATAAAATAAAGTTTACTGCACTGTGTTTACTTTTCTTTTGTATAAATACAAAATGACATAGTTATTTGAAAATTCCCTGTATATGTAATTTAACCATATGTTAGTGCGACTGTAGGTTAGCTGGTGCTGTGTTACCAGGGTATGCCTTTACGGCAGTGCATGTTGGGACAGGGGTTGTAAACAACAATAGGTCAGGTTGCTAAGACCTACATCTGTTTACTCACAGTAAGTTAGTACCTTCTAACACTATTTTAGTGTTGCAATGGTTAGTAAAAGTGTTGAAGAATTATAAGCACCACTTTGGGGAGCTGTGATTTATTTTAATTTTTTAGGGGTAAACTTGATCTGAATATATTCTTTCAGTTAGGATGAAGCCAGATTTAATATACAGCTGGTGCACTGCATTCACCTTTTTCTTTCTGTTCACTTAAAGAAACACAATAAACCCCATTTGATGTTGTCTTGAAACCTCATGTGTTTTACTTAATATTTACTCAATATTTGTGTGTTGTGGTTATTTCACATGATGTGTGTCACAGAGCAGTATATTTATTTATGCCTCCCTGGAACAGGGAATGAGTGGATTAGGTCCCTAAATCTTTCAAGGTATAGGACAGAAAGGTAACAGCTGCAAAATCATCATTAGTGTAGCTTTCTTTAAATATTTCTTTGATAAGTTATGTACCCTCACTCCACATAATTTTCTTTCATTCAGTGCCCAGTGATCTACAAGCATTGTTAAGAGGGTAGGCGCTGGATAACACTAACATTTGTGCTCTGCTGCCAGGCACTCTCAGATGAAAGCATAAATGATGCAAGTACTGTAGGACTATCAAGGTAACAAAGAGAGATGAATATATTATATATGTAGTTATTATGCATAACTCCTGTGTTCCGATAAACAACTGTTTTACACAACAAATGCTCCGCTACCACCACCTACTTCAAATAAAAAAAAATAAAAAAGACATGAACATAACAATAATGGAAAAGGTCTGTTTAATATTTAGTATTTTCTTTAAAGAAAAACACAACATACTCTGTTGCTTGAAGCAGTAATGCAAGCAGGACTGTCAAGGTAACAGTCCTACTTGCATCACTGCTTTAAGCAACACAGAGAAAAAAAGGCTACATGAAAAGTTGTTATTTAGTGGCAGATGAATAGCACTTTTGTTGGTAACACTTTAACATAAATGTCTCTTCATGATTATTTCATGTGTATTAAAGTGTTACCCTTTGTTGTTTAAGTAACTCTCATTTCATAATTAATTCATAACAGTACCTAGTGTGGTAGCAAAGAGTCAATGCTCGTCAACACATTGCCCTCGGCATGATGGAGCTTCACGTAATGTCATGTTAGTGTCCATAAATGTAGATACACTGAAGGCAAAAGAAGTGACAGGGCTAGCAGAGGAATTAAACCAGGCCAATCCAGATGTCTTGCAAAAGTTCAGCATGTTGAGAATACCCCTGTGGAAATGCAATTATTTGACCACTCTGTTTCAGAGAACATGCTGTGTAATGAGACTGTAACCCACACCTTGACAACTGGACAGCATCTTTGTACTGATACTGTCGTGGGATATTGCTCGAGTAATGAAAAGAAAGACTCTGACCCTATTAAAAATGTCTTTGAAAGTCGACTTTCAGAATTAAATGGGGAGAAATTCACATTCAGAGGTGTCTGTGCTTTTGCCAACCTGCTAGCAAATACTTACTTGGTCACTACATTGCGTATTGCAAAAGGCATGATTTCACAGGAGAAGTATGATGACTTGTCAAAGGCAGTCATATCATTAAACTCAGAAGTCCAGGTATGACCTCACGGTGTGCTCTACACAAAGGATTAATGTGTCTTGCCAGTACAGTATTACAACTAGTGAAGAATATGGCTCATAGGGGTGTGCAGAAAGATGTCTATCTATGTTCTCAGAGCAAAAATGTTGAGGGACATCTTTGGTGCTGTTGAAATAAAGACAGCAGGTTAGATCTGAATGTAACTGTAATTGTTTATTTTTTCAGGTAATTGTTTAATTAGTCTAAGGTTTCTTTCACCTGTTTAAAATTTTTGAATAATTGTGTTATTAATTGTGAAAAATACATGTTATAATTCATATGTTAAAGAAAATTGTGGAAGTTATTTTTTCTAGTTTTTCTAGGAAAACCCGGTGGGGAGCACGACGGATGAAATTGAAATGGTAGAAATGACAAATGACTGCTTCCTAACGCAATTTCTCAAGGCACCGTCTAGAGGGGAGGCATGCCTTGATTTAGTCTTTTCAAATAACGAATACAGAATAACTCAAACAGAGGTCAGAGAGCCATTGGCAAACTCAGACCACAACATGGTCTCATTTGAAGTGTTTTTTAAAACCCCAAAAGTAATGACTAAAGCTAAGGTTTACAATTTTAGAAAAGCAAACTATGAAGGTATGAAACAGAGACTAACAGAAGTAGATTGGAGTAAAATAGAGAAAACATCCACAGAAAAAGAATGGCTGTTTTTTAAAAATGTAGTACTAGAGGCGCAAAACAATTACATCCCAAAAGTAGACAAATCTAAATCTAAAACAAAATGGCCAAAATGGTTTAACCCTTTGCGGTCCAATGTCGGACCTGGTCCGACACTGCAATTATTCCTATCCAGTCCAATGTCGGACCCTGTCCGACATCATCAAAAAGACGCAAAAAACGGGTTTCTAGTTGTTTTTTCTCCGGAAAAAGCAGAGAAAACCATTCAATGGCCGAGTGGGAGCAACAGGAGCCGAGACAAGCCGAAAAAAAAGGGCCTATCTCATGAATAGTCATACTTGCCCCTGTGAAAGCTATAGCGAACGAAAGGGTGGGACAGGGCTGGAGATGCCTAGTGAGTGCTTTGTTAATATGCAGGGCCTTTGAAACCCATCTGACTGTGGAAAAAAAATACTTTTAAAACAGCGCGTCTAAAATTAACTGCCCGTGTGAAAATAAATTGGACCTGACGCGCATGACACGCACTTAATAAAAGAACTGCAGAGGGTTAATAGATCAATTTTAAAAAATATTCCGCGAAAAAAGGCACTTTACAGAGCGTTTAAAAGGGACCAAAAACAAAGTACACAGAAAGAGTACTTGGAACTGCAAACACAAGTCAAAAAAGAAGTTAGAAAGACCAAGAGAGAGATAGAAATCAATATTGCTAAGGGGGCTAAAACCAATTCCAAAATGTTTTTCCAATATTATAACAGCAAGAGAACATTCAAAGAGGAGGTTAAATGTCTAAGAGACACTGTCACACGGCTGGCTGAGTGGTGCCGTCAGACCCGGAAGAAACAGACAGACAGAGACAGCGAGGTTGGTGAAGCTGAGGACTTGGTTGTGCTCAGCATTTAATAAACAAAACAAGAGAACACAAAAAACAGGGACGAACACTAAACAAACACGTACTGTGCTGGTCCTCCAGCACCACGTAGCAATTGCTCACTTTCTCTTTCTCGTTCTCGTTCTCTTTCTCCTCACTCTCTCCCATTCTTTCGCCCTGAACACACAACCCCGAGTGAATGAAATGTGCATCTATTTATACTGTTGTGCTGGGATTCAATTACTAATTAATTATTCACTTGAATCCCAGCACGTGAATTAATTATGTGCAACCTCGTGCACGCATATTACTTACTTTAAATGCACGTGCAGTGATGTGCAATCCCGTGCCTAAATACAATTATACATTTTTAAATACACGTGAAACACAGACCCGTTTATATCCTGTGTACCAATGACTATACACCAACATTAACACACCACACGCAACATACAACACAGAAATGCACACAGGGGCGGACCACATTGCCACAGACACAAATGGCAAAATCATAGACGAAGAAAAAAAAAATAGCAAATATATTAAATGATTACTTTTCATAGGTTTTTACAAAGGAGGACACAGACTGTATGCCCCACATGTCAACCTGTTCCTAAAGGGACTAGGAGCTCTTAAAATAAACAAATCCCCTGGGCTGGATGAGATCCTCCCAATAGTACTCAAAGAAATGAAAGAAGTTATTTACAAACTGCTAACCAAGATCATGCAGCAGTCTCTTGACACATGGGTTGTACCGACAGACTGGAAAATTGCAAATGTAATACCGAGCCACAAAAAGGGAAACTGAACCAGGTAACTACAGACCAATAAGCCTGACTTCTATTATATGCAAACTTATGGAAACTCTAATAAGATCCAAAATGGAAAATTACCTATATGGTAACAATATCCTGGGAGACAGTCAGCACTGTTTTAGGAAAGGGAGATTGTGTCTAACTAACCTGCTTGATTTTTCTGAGGATGCAACATTGACAATGGATAATTGCAAAGCATACAACATGGTTTATTTAGATTTCCAGAACGCTTTTGACAAAGTCCCGAATAAAAGATTAATTCTCAAACTGAACGCACTAGGGATTCAAGGAAATGCATGCACATGGATTAGGGAGTGGTTAACATGTAGAAAACAGAAAGTACTGATGAGAGAAGAAACCTCAAAATGGAGCGAGGTAACCAGTGGTGTACCACAGGGATCAGTATTAGGTCCTCTGCTATTCCTAATCTACATTAATGATTTAGATTCTGGTATAGTAAGCAAACTTGTTAAATTTGCAGATGACACAAAAATAGGAGGAGTGGCACACACTGTTGCAGCAGCAAAGGTCATTCAAAATGATCTAGACAGCATTCAGAACTGGGCAGTCACATGGCAAATGACATTTAATAGAGAAAAGTTTAAAGTATTGCACGCAGGCAATAAAAATGTGCATTATAAATATCATATGGGAGATACTGAAATTGAAGAAGGAATCTATGAAAAAGACCTAGGAGTTTATGTTGACTCAGAAATGTCTTCTTCTAGACAATGTGGGGAAGCTATAAAAAAGGCCAACAAGATGCTCGGATATATTGTGAGACGTGTTGTATTTAAATCAAGGGAACTAATGTTAAAACTTTACAATGCATTAGTAAGACCTCATCTAGAATATTGTGTTCGGTTCTGGTCACCTCGTTACAAAAAGGATATTGCTGCTCTAGAAAGAGTGCAAAGAATTATCCCGGGTTTAAAAGGCATGTCGTATGCAGACAGGCTAAAAGAATTGAATTTATTCAGTCTTGAACAAAGAAGACTACACGGTGATCTGATTCAAGCATTCAAAATCCTAAAAGGTATTGACAATGTCGACCCAGGTGACTTTTTTGACCTGAAAAAAGAAACAAGGACCAGGGGTCATAAATGGAGATTAGATAAAGGGGCATTCAGAACAGAAAATAGGAGGCACTTATTTACACAGAGAATTGTGAGGGTCTGGAACCAACTCCCTAGTAATGTTGTTGAAGCTGACACCCTGGGATCCTTCAAGAAGCTGCTTGATGAGATTCTGGGATCAATAAGCTACTAACAACCAAACGAGCAAGATGGGCTGAATGGCCTCCTATCGTTTGTAAACTTTCTTATGTTCTTATGTTCTAGTTATATATTTTACCTTATGAAAAGTTTGTTTGTATTTTCATTCAAAATTGTCCTACATTTGTGCATTCACAAAGGTGTTTTGTTGAGTTACTTTCAAATACAGTCAACTGTCAGATTTTTTAAATAAAAGCAATCAATAAATAAAAAAAAATTTCAAAACAAAGATAAAAGGGTGTTTATTGTTTGTTTACGACTGTAAGTCGCCCTGGATAAGGGTGTCTGCTAAGAAATAAATAAATAAATAAATAAATAAATAAATAAATAAATAAATAATACTACAATGTCCAGAGCGAACACCTGTAAATAATAAATGAAAAGGTGATACAGTGGTGTGTATCACTTCGTTTGTAAATCCCCGGGTTTGACCCGTAACTAAAAGTCCAGTCTTTATCACACCCACAAGAAAAACAAAACTCAAACACAGTTTTTAGTGAGTAAAATTAGTACTTGTGGTGAAAGACAGTCCTCCATGAAACAAAAGGTGAAAGTGCTGGTGTCCGGGTTGGTGCTGGCTGTTGCTACAGCTCCGGATCGCGTTAGTTGTCTACAACAGACAAACAGTTTTACTAACACGGACAAACAAAACACAACACTCATGGTTTCTGGAATCACTGGGTCTCCTTTTAGGTCGATCTAACCATTTACAATGGAACAGATTACTTTCACTACAACTCCTTTTATACCCTCCCCCATGACCCCTAGGTTAACAAGCGCATCCGCTCCTCCAATCCGTGGATGCCATTCTGTTTCCCTTCCGGGTCATTGAGTTCTGGTACAGTAGCTCCACCCCTTTTCTAGATGGCCGACTTCCACCTAACCCATGGAATAAATTGTCATTCCATTTAGTCCAGGGTACTCTGTTCCCTTTACACAGCGCCCTCACAGGTCGGGAGGGAGATCTAACAAAAAGAATCATTCGATCTCTGTCACATACTCATACTAGTATTGGTTCTGATTTGTGCCAGAGACGGCATTCTGCACACCACCCACCAATGCTGAGCATGCACACTCTACACCCTCTCCATTCTGGGTACCCTAGCTACTGCAAGCATGCTCAGGATTGGTGGACACAGTCTTGCTACGGACCTGGATTAGCAAGAGGAACAGCCATTGTTGGGAACGCCAGCTGATATGATATTTTTTGCCATTTAATATTTTCTTAAAAGTCTCGAGTCGAGTCCAAGTCACAGGGTCAACGAGTCAAGTCTAGTCCGAGTCAGGAGCTCCACGAGTCAAGTTGAGTCCGAGTCAGGAGTTCCACGAAACGTCCTGGAAAATCATTTAAAACTTTTGTGTACATGCAAAATAACCTTTTCATTCTTTTTATTTTTTTTTATTTTTGTACACTGTAGTTATACCTGCTTTCAAATCTATACATAGTGATCTCTGGGTAGCTGCCATCATCTATGTTCTATTCCAAACCATGCTTTCCTCCCCTATATGTGGCTTTTTATTATTTTTTATTCTACTGTCTCAAAAAAGCACTCTTATAGCACTTTAAAGACAGTGTGGTAAAAATGATCATAAAATGTTTGGATGTGAGGTGACATCTATTACAAAAAACACTTGTATAGCTGTACAGGGGTTAAGAAGGTTTAATATTAGCCATATTTTCATTTAATTTTGTATGAATAAAAATATGGATATCAATATTTTTTTTACCAACATATCATTTAACAAAAACATAAGCAAATCTTGACAAAAAATGCACAGTAAAAGACATTATATAATACAAATTGGCATGCCTAAAGTAATATTCAGAAAATAAAGGCTAGTACAACGTTTATTTACCGCAGCTTGAATGCCTGCCAAGGCTTACATCCAGCTTTAGCCCCCTGTTCCAAATCATGAAAGATTACGCCTGATTAGAGTGGTGAAAGCAGGGAGCCTCTGTCTGTTGCTAGGCAACCCAGTGGCACTAGAATGTCACATGCCTCTATTACCCTCATGTATATTTTGTGTTTTCATTTCAAATCTGCCACATAACAGCAGATTAATTAACTGTGCTTTCTGTTTTCTGATTTCACAAATGCCTTACATAGGAAGCCTTAGAGAGATGTATTTTATGTTCCGATTTTAATCCAGTAGTTACCACCATTGTTCACCAACACTTTGCTATGTGACAATAGCAATGAGCAGAAGAAATATTTCCAACACCACAAAAACATCCAAGTTTTGATGCTGCAAGTCCGGCAGGTAGCAGACAGAAGAAGGTTTCCCATGGTTAATTCAAATGTAAATATTTGTTTTTGTTAATTTCCAGTCCTTGTTATAGGGGTGTCTAGATGACCATGGTACAGTGCACTCCGCTTAGAAGAATCACTGATATAAGAATCAACCGCATATTGTGATCAAAACCACTGGGACAAAATCATTCCTATACTAACTAATGTAAAATAATCTGCTTGTAAGAATCAGGCAATCCGCTTATAAAAAGTGTGGAGTAGTGGTTAGGGCTTTGGACTCTTGACCGGAGGGTTGTGGGTTCAATCCCTGGTGGGTGACACTGCTGTTGTACCCTTGAGCAAGGTACTTGACCTAGATTGCTCCAGTAAAAACCCAACTGTATAAATGGGTAATTGTATGTAAAAAATAATGTATAAAAAATGTAATTGTATGTAAAAGTAATGTGATATCTTGTAACAATTGTAAGTCGCCCTGGATAAGGGTGAGTGCTAAGGAATAAATAATAATAATAAAAATAAATAAAACACTGTGTAACAATTTTTTTTGTTTTTTTTGTTCCTGGGTAGTAAGTGTTATTTCCTAATTGCTTATGCCTCAAAAGTATAGAAAATGGCTATTATTCCCCACAAACTTTGCTTTTGTGACCAGGACAGTGATATTTTGAAATTTACCTATTTTCCAGAACATTCCAGATAGATTCAGTGCTGAGTAAACTTGGAGTAACTTCTAGAACTTTCCAGTAATATAAATAGTAGTATAAATACAGGGGCCTTAAGCCCACCAGTTCAGTTTAGTTCCAGCTGCTTTTTCCAGCTTCTTCACCCGTCAAGATGGGCTCTGCTTCTGCCACAATGTGACCAGTCCTATCTAGGCAATCGGAATCGCCTGTAACCAGAATGAGTGGCGCCACTTCATTGACAGCTCATCCAGGAGCCTCAAAGCCGTGCTGCTCCATAATGGTAACAAGTACCCGTCTCTTCCCCTGGCTCACTCGGTGCACCTCAAAGAGGATTACAACAGCATCAAGACCTTGCTGGAAGTCTTGAAGTATGATGAGTAGGGCTGGGAGGTCATAGGAGACTTCAAAATGGTGGCATTCCTGATGGGTCTCCAAGGCGGTGTTACCAAGTTTCCCTGCTATCTTTGCCTTTGGGACAGCAGGGACACCAAGGCGCACTACCACAGGCGGGACTGGCCACAGCGGACCGAGTTCTCTGTGGGGAGGAACAACGTCAAGTGGGAGCCACTGGTGGACCCCCAGAAGGTGCTGATGCCACCACTGCACATCAAATTGGGCCTTATGAAACAATTTGTCAGAGCTCTAGATAAGGAGTCGGCAGCCTTCAAGTACCTTCAAGACTTTTTCCCTAAGCTGTCAAGGTCAAAGCCGATGTCTTCGTCGAACCACAGATAAAGAAGATCCTGGAGTGCAATGAATTCCCCAAGAAGCTCACTAGTAAGGAGAAAGCGGCTTGGAACAGCTTTGTCGCAGTGGTTCGGGGCTTCCCGGGCAATCACAAGGCCGAAAACTATGTGGAGCTGGTTGAGACTCTGGTGAAGAACGACGGCACAATGGGCTGTAGGATGTCCCTCAAAGTCCATATCCTTGATGCTCATCTTGATAAATTCAAGGAGAACATGGGAGCGTACTCGGGGGAGCAAGCGCTTCCACCAGGATATACTGGACTTTGAACGCCGCTACCAAGGACAGTATAACGAGAACATGATGGGAGACTACATTTGGGGGCTGATTCGTGAAAGTGATTTACAGTATAATCGTAAATCTCGAAAAACTACTCACTTCTAAATCTTTTGTAGTCATTTTTGTATTACTTTAGTATAAATACATGTTAATTTGGATTCATATGTTGTTTTTTTCTGGCTTTATGTGAACGAAAAGACACAAATTCGCCTGTTTTCTCATTGGAAATAGGTAAATTTCAAAATATCACTGTCCTGGTCACAAAAGCAAAGTTTGTGGGGAATAATAGCCATTTTCTATACTTTTGAGGCATAAGCAAATAGGAAATAACACTTACTACCCAGGAACAAAAATTGTGTTACATAGTGTTATTTTTACATACAATTACATTTTTTTTTTTTTAATTGATGAATTGATGAATTGAGGAATTAACTGAGTAATTAATAAATTAATTGATGACTTGTTTTGGCACAAATAGCACTCCATATTTTATTCCAGTCACTTCTTAGCACGGTCCCAATGCAGCAGCTTGCTCCACACACGCCGCTCCTCACACACCTCCCCCGTCAGCAAGTGAAAAATGGGCGCTATGATGCCAGCATTTGGAGTTAAGAGTAAGGAGTATGAGAAAGAGAGACAGGTCACATTGCAGCTTTTATTTTGTGATTTTTTTTCAATTACCTGGAAGTCTGGAAGCGATTTAGTTATCGCGCATTGGAGGAAAACGATTGCAATCGCTAACCAAGGGGACATGGCTGACAGTATAAAAGGGGATGTGATGATGTGAACAGTTCCTTTGTTATGGTTACGGACGAACTGCTGAAGGACGTGTATGTACAGTGATTGTTTCATGTTTGCCGTGTTAATTGTGTCTTTTATAGACGGCTAACACATCCGGAGCTGTCGCTTAAGGCCAGCACCCAATCCGGACTTCACTGCACTAGTACTCACTAAATAAATTGTATTTCACCACTTGCACTTCAGCACTCAATCTGGACTTGTGATCGTGTTTGTGTTCTGTGTGTGTTTAAATACCGTGTCTATTATTTCAGGACTGAACCCTGTGTTTATTTAACTGTGCAATACACATCGTTGTGCATTGCCAGTCCTCCCTTATTTTACTGTTGTCAAGTGACGTCGGTTTTACAAATAAACCACCATTTCACCAGTAATTTGTTGTTTGTCATTGTCTTATCACTGCATTGCCTCTACACCTGCACACTGCAAACCACTTTGCCATAATGTGGAGCTCCTGAGTCAGGATTCAGTCAGTCACAGACAAAAATAACCACTTCGCGATTTGAACATTTACAAATGATTAGGGGTCTACTTAAATCACGATTTCGTGGAAATCTGGAAATTGAGGCGCCTCCGCGAAATTCACCTCTTTTAGGGGCCAATGCATACCGGACAAGTACAGAGAGAAAAAAAAGAAACCTTGTTTAAATGAACTACTGCACAACACAAGTGAAGCAAACTATGTATCTTCCTTCTGTAGATAGGCTTTTTTATTCTTTATTATTCTATCGCCATCCTGTGTACATTGCACTTAGGCAAAAAAAAACGTCCTTAGACAAATAACATTTACCAAAAAATACACCAAAGCGGTTAACATTCTTGATTACTGTTCAAATGACAACAATGCCTATCAGGGCATTGGTACTGGCTTTTCTGTGACCTGTACAGTAGGGGGTGGGACAAAGTCAGTGCTGCATTGTTTTGATTTAGGTTGCTAAAATCTAGTTTTCAGCATTGGAGGGAAAATACCAGAAATGGACGACAAAGCAAAAAAAGCAAAGTATATTTTGGCTGATGATCGTGTCAAGATATTGCTGATGATCATGTCAAGATATTTCCCAGAGAAACTGTACATGCAGATGGAGGTAATTGTTTTGCACATCTTGTAATGTGTCTTTGGAGAAAATACGATCGATTGCTATTTAGCTTCAGAATCACACATTAAACGAAAGGCTACTACAGAGGCTGCTGAACAGAACGTAAAATAAACAGCTTTCAGAAAACAAAATGGAAAATCAGTGCAGACAAAAAGTATTCCTGTCGGTTGTAGCCAAGTTAAATTAGTACTACAGGTACGATCTAACACAGCCACCTTGCTTCAAACAACCTGCTGCTTACTTTTTAAACGCAATTAGAATTTTAGACCCGAATAGGCACGTTTTCTTTGTTTTGACTCGGTACTAATAAAATAAATTATTGGATGGGAAAAATAACATGACAACAATGAATCACGAATATTGTATATTTAAAATTATGTTGGGTGTTTTAATACATCGCACAGATTCTCGCATCTCTAGTCGTATTTCATTATTGAAAGTTTATTTATGTTCCATTAATGTTGGGGGGTGGAGATTAATCCAATTATGATCTTTCAGTTTTGTATTTTTAATATATAATTTTTTTCCTCAATAAAAACTTTTTTCCCCTTAACAGTGGAGTATAGTGTGTAGATAAGTGGAAAAAATCTGCATTTAAATGCATGAAACTCTGAGGCACTGACACAACAAAATGTGTAAAACATTCAAGGGGGTGTAGACTTTCTATAGGCACTGTACTAATTAGCAGTTAGTAATTGTTATGCACATGTGTGGGATTTATTTGTGTATTACAGGCAACTGAATTAAGTAATTCCAGTATATATTTTCACAGACCAAAAAAACAAATCAGAAAATAGAAAATATGGACTCAATTATTTATTTAGAATTGGTTATGTATTTTGACACTTAGCTATTTGGCTCATTTAGCAATGTGTGTTTAAATTGTACCAAACAGATTTTTTTTCCTTTTTTATTTTTAATGAAAATTTATATTACAATAGGCCTAATCTTCAACAGACATGATGCAAACATAAGCAGTAAACCTAATTTTGACGATCACGAAAAACACACTTTTGTGTTACAGTCTACAAATAATTCCTTCATTTTAAAACATTAGATCAAGCTCTGATCCGACTCTTATCCTGCTCTGAAGCAAGATCGAAATAGGATCAGATTTTGAGCCAAATCTGAGCTCAGGATCCACGCTGACCCCTTTAATACAACACAATACGTCACAGGGGCAGGATTGGAGCCTGGATCCAGGATCGGATCCCTTTAGTACAACCGGCCCCTGGAAGTGGAGACTTAAGACCTGGTCCTTGATGCTTTTACTTGCTATCTCCAGTGCAATTGAAGATAACCTGTGTCTATTGTCTTAATATTATTTAATTATTTGTTTCAGTTGATTTTACTGATCTTACTGTTGTGAATATTGAATGTACTATTTATACTGAATTTTAAGTCATTGCTCTTTTTTTTAAATTTAGTAGTCGCCAATTAATTTTACTGTTTTTCTCCCAATTTGGAATGTCCAATTGTATTTAGGTTCAGCTGACCACTACCACCCCTGCGCTGACTCGGGAGGGGCGAAGATGAACACGCTGACCTCCGAAACGTGTGCCGTCAGCCGACCACTTCTTTTCACTCTGCAGGCCCACCATGCAGCCAGGCAGCTTACAGACAAGCCCGTAGGCACCCGACCAGTCTACAGGGGTCGCTGGTGCGCAGCGAGCCGAGGACACCCTGGCCGACGTAAGCCCTCCCCACCCGGGCAGCGCTCGGCCAATTGTGCGCCGCCCCCTGGGAGTTCCCGTCCACGGTCGGCAGTGGAATAGCCTGGACTCAAACCGGCGACGTCCAACGTTTAGGGCGCATCCTGCACTCCACGTGGAGTGCCTTTACCGGATGCACCACTCGGGAGCCCACTCATTGGGAGCACTGCGACACCTCTCTCACTGGAAAAGGAGTTAGGGAAGAAGCAATGCCCAGTGTTTTTGCTCTTGTGTTACAAAACGTCTCAGCATCTGCTTCAAGGTCTGATTAAATCGTTCCATAACATAAAAGTTGGTTCCATGATCAGTCAAAATCTCCTTGGGGATCCCTACTCTAGCCATAATCTGTACTAACTCTGTGGCTATTGGCACTAGTGGACCTCAATGGAACTGCCTCCGGGTATCGCGTTGCACAATCTACGACTACTAATATATGAGTCAGAAGGTAGCAAAGGGCCAACTATGTGCATTGCAATGCGTTCAAAAGGAGTGGAAATAATCGGCAGTGGAACCAAAGGGGCGGAGCGCACTCGACCCGGCGCTACTCGCTGGCAGTCTGGGCATGTGGCTACATATTTAGACACATCAGTATGAAGACCTACCCAATAGAATCGAGCCAATATCCGCTATCTTGTCTTGTCAGCTCTGAGGTGCCCCGCAAAAGGGATATCATGCGCCAGCCTCATGACCTCGGTCCAACAAGACGGGAGAATCAATAATTGTGTTACAGGCTGTCCTGTGCCCACTGCTAGATTTACCCTATACAGTAATTGCCCCTTGATACTGAAGTGTGGATATACTAGCGCCCCAGCGCCATCAACATCCTTACCTTTAATAGACCGGACCTGCCCCCAAGCGTGCACTAGTGACGGGTCTTTATGGTGGCCCCACACTATGTCCGCGCTTGAGTGCCAAATGTCCGGTATATTGAGAGGGGCTGGAGTAGCATCTGTCCTAGATGGCCCAGAAACCTTGCCCTCTCGGTCACACTGCGTTCCAACTCCCTTTGACTGGCGTTTGTTACCACCCGAGCACTCTCCCACCAGACCCCAGCCTTGTCTCAATGATGCTCCCTCCCATTTGCGGTCATTCTCTCTTTATTCATTTTTCTAGGATGGAAAATAGAAAACATTTCAGCTTGAAAAGGAAACACATCACCAATTTGTTAACTTTTTCTTCTGCTATGTTTTATGTGTTCAGCTGAGACTGCCATTATTTGCATTAATTCTTTGAATTTTGGCTAGTCTTGGCCCAGAATAATGGGTGTGGCAACCTTTCCACCAACCCCACATTGTGACAATGTACCACTTTATAATACTACACCGGGACTTATATTGAACGTTATTTTTACATACAATTACCCATTTATACAGTTGGGTTTTTACTGGAGCAATCTAGGTAAAGTACCTTGCTCAAGGGTACAGCAGCAGTGTCCCCCACCTGGGACTGAACCCACAACCTTCCGGTCAAGAATCGAGAGCCATAACCACTACTCCACACTGCTGCATATGTTTGTATTAGAAAGCACGGATATCCATGGAGTCAAATCGAAAGAGATGAAAAGACTTTACAATTTTGGCATTTATACCTTTGTAAGCAATTGTTGACTCCACTCTCATTTGTCTTACTTCTGTCCAATGATAGGGGTTTCCACTCTATCATTGCACATTCCCGCTGCGGGGGAAAATGGGGGTTGCATACCACGTGGTACCTAGCAGGGCACGTCCATCTTGTCTCACCCTATCTCTGCTAATATCCTGCCTTTTGGCGTTTAGCTCCAACACCTATCTGTGACTTCCAGTCGTGTTAGGCTATGCAAAACTGCACTGCTGGTTTTGCCGATGGGAAATGAAAGAACTCGAAACTTACACAATACTGTATAGAAACTTAATATAAAAGCATATTAAAGCAACTGAATTAGTAAAACTTATAATTTAATAACATAATTAATATCTCAGAAAGCCATCACTACAGTCCACCCTTTTTGTACTGAATTGTACAACTACAATCAAGTACAACCAAATTATTATGTATTTTTTTAGTTATTCCTTAGCTTAATAAAGCTATTGAGCAAAATTATGCTTTGTAATGAGTCAGAAACTGTTGTAGAATTAATGAGGTCGCTATGGCATTCTTAATAACATAATTCTTGCAGGATTTTGTTCCCCTGTTGCAGCCTCTCACCATTGGTCACCCTTGAAAATCAGGATCAGGATTCTCACTTGCTATGCAATCTGAGCTCCATTAATCCTTTCCTTGAAAGTGGGCTACTGCTCCATTGGGTTGCGCTTCACTACATGCTTTTTGCAATCGGATTTCCGCCGACATTTTATTGGCAGCGAGTCTCTCTGGATCTCGTCGCTTGTTCTTAGCTGGGGGGAGGGGTTCCTTCCCCCACGTCCTCGTATTGGGGTGTGATGCTTTCCACCTATAGTCTGTTGAAAAAGGATTTTCAAAATCCTCAGTTCTAAATCAGCAAAAACACAACATCCAGCATCATCAACACACACCCATCACTTTCCTTGAGCATACTGGCAAGAACCTTGCATAATTAATCTACATTAACCCAGAGGCAGTCTGCAAAACAGACCACTCACAATTTAGTTTTGTTTCACAGGATAGTGGTTAATTTATGTACTTAGTCATTGTTACAGTAATTACCCTATCACTGCCCATTTGAATCAATTTCATTTTATTTTACATTCGATATGTATATGCCCCTTTAATTGTGAAACTGATATAAAATATCATTCCGCAGCTTGCTTTCTCTCTCTCTCTCTCTTTCTCTCTCTCTCTCTCTCTCTCTCTATGTTACAGTTTATCCGCCTATAGCAAATATGTTGTCTGTTTTTAAATCAAGTTCTAAAACCTTTTTAAAAACATGTTGGTATGATTAAATACTACTGCATTTTGAAAAGTTAACAAATTAATTTGTTAATTGGTGAAAAATAGACAGTTTCTAAAACTTGACTGCTCCGTTTATTTCATACAAATAAAAGGAAGATAGTTTTGGGTTTAAATTTAAATTTTACTTTAACCACGGTGGAATTTAACCGTCAAAATAATCAAATTCAATTAAATTTATGAACAGTACTCCAAAGTCTTATTAATGTTACTTGCCATAATCCAAACCACGTCTGGTTTGCACCATAGCAACAACACAATAACACTTGAATATAAAGTCTTATTTATGCTATTTGCAATACATTAAACCACGTCTGGTTTACAATATTGCCACAACAAAATAATACTTGTACGTAGAGTTTAACAACTACGTGTAATCACGAGAGTATTTTTTTAAATAAAAATACTCCCAGTAACTTAGTTTGTGACAGATTTAACAATCTCCAAGAGCTGTTTTCCCCCCTCTAAGTTATCCACAAGCAGTTTTAAAACCACGCGCTCTCACTCATTTTTTATTTTTCATGTAGCCCGCGTTTGCTGCTGGCTCCACCCACCTCTATCTGTAAAACAGTATTCAGCTAAGAATTGCATGTACACAGACAATAGCTGTTTTTTTTTTCTTCGTATTTTGTGGAAGCTTATAACATATATTAAACATGTTTTTCAAAGCCTTTTAAATTACCGTTTGTGAAACCAGACAGTACTCAAATTTAACTCTGTTATTTGCAATATATTTTAGTGCCATCTTTGCGACATCAATAATAAATTGGCTGATAAGCTCAGTATTGTTAAATGTTTTTTTTTTTTTATTCCTAAACAGAAACTGGCTTCCATTCTCAAACTGTAGTCTGTCTCTATCTCAGTCTAATTGCTGCCAAACGCTCTGCTAATTCGTAAACACAGTTTACGCATTCACGCACACACATAGGCCTACTCAAGATTCACACACAGTTAAACACACAAAGACAAACAAACAAAACGACGTACTTCAACATAAAGGCAGTTCGATGCTAGTAACATAACTCGGTACTTTATATTACTGAGTTTCTGTTTCATTATTATTTTTTTTATTATTTGTTTTCCATTCAAAGAAAATATTATCTCTCCCTGCTCAGCTCAGGCATGAACTAAACAATCATTAATAAACAAATTCTCAATTTTTTTTCTTCCTAAGATGTTGCTTTATCTCCTCACTTAAGCAAAACCAGTCTAACCCAAACAATCATTAATAAACAACTTAATTACCATTACTCTACTTTGGAAACTACATATTGTAGCTCTTATCTATTCTATGTTTTGTCATTCTTTTTACTGCCAGATTCCTTTTTACACTTGAATGGATACAATCTTTTTTTCTTCTAGTATTTGATTCACTTTGATTAGCGCTTGTTCTACATATGATATATCCTTGGCCATTTTAATTTGATAATTTTCCCAGTCTTATATAATACTTGGAAGTGCCACAATAGGGCCTCTCTCAGCGACTGAATCTTATATATCAATCTGGTAAATATAGGCTGTGGAGGTGATTGCAAGGCCTACCTGCCCGTAGGTCTCACTCACCAGGATTTTAAATTTATGTAACTTGTTTGCCACAGCGAGACTTATTATAAGAGATTTTTAACGTTACCTTGGCTCTTCACCAAGGATTTTAATTCACGTGACTCTGCTGCCTCAGCGGGACTTACAGTCGAGATTTTGACGCCACTCTGGCTCTTCACCAAGATATTTAATTACGTAACTCAGTTTGCCTCAGTGGGTCTTACGGTCTAGATTTTGATGTCACCTGGCTCTTCACCAGGATTTGCAATTTGCTACTATTTTTCTTCACTTATTTTTATTTTGTCAGTGAATTCCTGTAAGTACCTTACACTTCGAAAATCACTATTTGATTCTCTCTCTACCATGGGATCTCTCCGCTGAGAGATTCTATCCTGAGTATCTCGACTCACTAATTCTTTGCCTTTCTCTTTCCCTTCACTATGTGTGATTTATTCAAAAACGGACTCACCGGATGATATAATACCGCTGACGAATCTGAAACCGCACACCATCGTTAAGGGTTGCTTTTCAGGAATCCTGGGTTTTCGGCACCAATCTTAAGTGAAGAAATTAAGCTGACAAATGGTTTTTGATTCAAAAACACTTTACAAGAAAGATATACCTCTAATACAATCATATAAGCACAAGATTTAAACTGACTTTGGACAAGGTCTCAGTACAGCTCAGTGCATTTGTTTGTATTAGAAAGCACGGATAGCCATGGAGTCAATTCGAAAGAGATGAAAAAACTGACAAAACTTTACAATGTTTGGCATTTATACCTTTGTAAGCAATTGTTGACTCCACTCCCATTTGTCTTACTTCTGTCCAATGATAGGGGTTTCCACTCTATCACTGCACATTCCCACTGCGAGGGGAAAGGGGGAGTTGCATACCACATGGTACCTAACAAGGCGCATCCATCTTGTCTTTCAGTTCCCCTCCCTCCATCTCACCCTATCTCTGGTAATATCCTGCCTTTTGGCATTTAGTTCAGACACCTATCTGTGACTTCCAGTCGTGTTAGGCTATGCAAAACTGCACGTAGCTGGTTTTGCTGATGGGAAATGAAAGAACTCGAAACTTACACAATACTGTATAGAAACTTAATATAAAAGCATATTAAAGCAACTGAATTAGTAAAACTTATAATGAATAACATCATAAATACCTCATGCAGAAAGCCATCACTACAGTACCAGGACTTATTTTATCTAATTTTCATGCAACGTGCATATACATTCCATCCACTCAGTCCACTAGCATTCTGTCAGAAAGCAATCTTGTCACAGAAACTAAACAATCAACAACATATTCTCGAAATCAACTAATAGCAATCGATGATCTATTTACCTTTATTCTTGGCAGCAACATGAGAAGTTATTTGGCAGCTTTGGTGACAATCATTATTAAACCAATCGGTCAATCTCATCTGCCTCTGGATTTATATGATTGGTCAATAACGTTGTCAAAATAATATGTTGGTACTCCTCTGATATCGACGAGTAATTCTTTAAGAAATGAAAAGTAAAAGACGGTTGTTCATAGAATGAATGACATCTGAAGTTTAGTATTATGAAATGTTTAATTTAGTCTCCTGATTAATATTTAAGTTTTTTTCTTTTAAACCTGCAAAACAATGATTATTATTATTTGTTTATTTAGCAGACGCCTTTATCCAAGGCGACTTACAGAGACTAGGGTGTGTGAACTATGCATCAGCTGCAGAATCACTTACAACTACGTCTCACCCGAAAGACGGAGCACAAGGAGGTTAAGTGACTTGCTCAGGGTCACACAATGAGTCAATGGCTGAGGTGGGATTTGAACCGGGGACCTCCTGGTTACAATCCCTTTTCTCCACTGGACCACACAGCCTCCTAGCAATGATGGAATTTGTAAAATATGGCCATTTTCTGTGGCTTGTGAAATAAAATCCATTTAAAAGTAAAATATGTGTATCAATGCACTGTGGGAACCACTCTACAAAGAAAACAAATATAGCATTATTTTCTTAATGTACATGATGAAACTAAGTGACTGAGTTTTTTAATGTTATTTCTCTCATGAGGATACAAATAAAGGTCAATATATGTTCTTGCTAGCTACATAAAGGTTTGTCATGTTAAATTAAACTCTTCATAAATCCAGTTGGTTAATGATTCAGAAGTTGATTGACCATTCCGCTAGAGAAAAATGACACTTATAGTAATTAATTATACGATACAAGTATAGCTGGAACATTTTCTTTATGAGTGTGAAATATTTGTTTAAATTGCCTTGGGTGCAAGAAGTGATGATATCTCATGATAACACAAACCCTGTAGTGTATTGTCACGAAATCCGAAGGTTCAGTTTTCTTTACGTACTCTTTCCATTTAGCTCAGTATACACTCTTATTTCAGAGGAGACGTTAGGAGGACAGAGATGGTACTACTCCTTGTGGGGTATTTTTTTACGCTTCTTGACCCGCAATATATCCAGATGACTAATATAGCACCCAAGAAATTGACAGTACTAGTACTCGTTCGGTTTATTAATGGTTAAATATTGGATAGAGTAGCTACAGGCTACTTCATATCCCCAGCTGACACACACTGGGCAGTCCAGTGTCTTAACAGATATCAACGTTAACACTTTAATACATGTATATATATGTATTCAAGGCCGACAAGCAGGCCAAGAGCACGTCACTTAAAGTACCCAATGGTCTATTTCAGCATATTCAACAAAATACTCTCTTATTTTCTAAACATAGTGTGAGTCCCTTATAGCAATACATGCAATACATGTGAGATAAAATAATAATTGATTAATGCTTACCCTTTAATATAAATCGTAAAGGAATATGACTGTCTTCACCAGGCAAATGAAACTGAGTTCAATCAGCTCAATTGTGTTGGTTGGCAGAAGATGGACCACCTTACCCTGTCTGGGATGAGTGTGGTACTCGTTTGTAATTACTTAGGAGTTATATCGTTTTTTCGTCTTATTGGAATACATGGGACGCCTTAATTAACTCCAATCATTAATCTAGTGAGACAGCTCTTATCCCTTTTACAAATAATAGTTTTCAAAAGATCCGGACCAACTTTTCAGAATTAATTGGTGTCATGTACCAAATAAATTCAAGACTTCATATTTGTCCAACTCTAACTTTATGATCTCACTCCTTGTTTTCCTCTGAGCCCCTCCTTTATCTGAAAAGTTTAGTGAACCAAAGTTCACAGGATCTTGGTTTATAATATAATATAAAAACACTATTGTTATATGTGCATGCAAAACACTATTTTTATATATGTTATATATGGGAGATGTCCTTAATATGTGACATCATCTTCTAATTGATTATATTTTGCTAAATTAAAGATATGTGTTTCTTTTAACCTCATATTGTTTCATCATTTTGTTAATGAGTCAGTTTTAATTCCATATACCATTGTCTAACAGAGTATTTGACAAAAGATTGTCTCATGCAGTATTTAAGTCAATTAGTTTCACTGTTTAAGTGGTAATAGTTTTCATTAGAATTATTACCTGTATCTGATTTCTGAATATGCTTATTGCAAGCTTTTTCCACAGTCTCTTGTTTTTTCAAGGCCAAAGTCTGTGCAAACACTTTTTTTAGATATATGACCTATCAATGTCTGTTAAGCTATAATTTTTGCATATTTTTTCAAGATAAATTCTTATTTGTGCTATACCACTAACTCCATAAACCTTAAGTTCCAAATCTATAAGACTTGCAGCTTTGCTAGCGTGGAATGCAATAAGACCCCCTCCTTTCTCTATAGCCCGTACATTTGATAAGAGGCCCCCTTTTTCAATGCAGCAGTTTCAAAGAACCACATTATAAGGACTATCTACCATCATTAGACAATAGTATAGTGGATTAACAACAAGGTACATTATAGTATATTATTACAAACTTAACACAAAAACATAACACAACACCTTTTAACTTCTATACTTCAATGGATATCATAATGTCTAGAGGTCTTGTTGTTCAATAGAAAGAGAAATAAACTGTACCACTTTCCCATTTAATTAAATCGAATACTGCCTCCAGCTTTTAATCTTCTTATGAATACAGTAAAGTCATGAACAAGCAATAATACTTGTCAGTTTTTTAAATAATATGTTTTCTTATTATAGCAAATACTTAAAACATATTATTAATCTTATGAAATCAAATAATTATTTTTAGTTTCAAATATCATGCTGTCTAAAAAAGGGGTTGATCATTTATTTTATTAATTTATAATACCTTTGTGTCTAATTTCTATTCTTTAACTATTATGAACTATAAACAGTGTCAATTATCACTGAACCTTTCTAACTATGAATTACCAGTTACTCCTAGAATTTATAATATCACTTTATTTCTTTGGTGATTCCCTCTAAGATTTAAATCCAAATACAAGCCAGTATAACTGCATTCGACTCTTATATTTTTTATAATGACTGAACTAGGCTTGACCCTGTTCTTTGTTCATACAAAATCCAGCCGAGACAGGTTTTTTCTTAAGACCTTGGCTGTTTAAGGATTAATGTTAATTTATATGTGGTAAAGAATCTCGTTCTTATCCTGTTTTTGTTTGGAACATAAATTAGTAGGTATGATTAATGTTCACTTTTTAGCCGGAATGGTGCTTTTTATGAAGCGTCATGCTTTCAGAAGATAAGATATACAAGCAGTAAATCGTTCATTATATATCTTCGTAGAAATTCCCAGATTACTAAGTACTTAATTAAAAACATGTGTAGACTGACCTATTTCATGGAGCAAGAGAGCCATCTACTGGTGGTACAAGGATACTCTCTCTTTATCCCCCCTTCCAAAAAGCCTCTAATACATCATTTTTATATGAAAGTACATTCCATACTTGAAATTGCCTAGTCCATATCCAGCATATCCCCACATTTGCATCTTCCATGCAAAGGGATTCAATGTTTTACTGAACAGTTCAGCATCACTTGCGACAGTATTATTGCTATTATTGAATGGGTCTAGAGTGTGTTGTTGTTTTTATTTGTGTAACTTTCCATGGAAAGAAAACGTAGTTCCACAGTAATTAAAATTGTTAGCTTAACAATAAAACATTTGATTTTAAACAGTTGTGTATAATATTTTCTTTTTTGGGGCTTCGATAGTTTCTTGTTTAGGCTTTGTTTCAACATGTATATATGGGTTCTGTCCAGTAGACGGAGCTGCTGCTGCTGCAGCTGTTGTGACATTTTCATTTGTGGTTGCTCGTTTGACAGGAGGAGGTTGAAGTGAATTTTCTTTATCATCTGTTGCAGTGAGTAGGCTGCTCCAGACTTTTCGCTGCTTGAGAGTTGGGTGCCAGTAGCTTTTGATAGAAGACTCCAACTTATGCCCAGTCACGGCCATGATTTCTTTAGCTTCGAGAAAAGCTTCCAACAGCATTTGAACCGAAGTGCTTCTGAGGCAGTGATTGGTGTAAATTTTGGGTAAATTAGCCTCTTTGGAAATGAGTGAGAGCATTGAAGCCAGATAGTTAACAGCAAGTGGCTCTTTGGTATACCAGATGTCTTTCTTGTCAAGGTGTTGTTGTGGCACATGGCGTGAGTGAATGTACAGGGCTGGGGTATCAGACAGCAGTTTAGTCAAGTACTTTGTAAGCGACTTTATTAGGCAGAGTGGGCCAGTTTTCAAACATAAAACCTTTCCTGGTGGTCTGAGTGGTTTTTAGATGCCTCACTGAAAGATATAGCGCATGCCGTCTGGAGTTGTGTTAATAACCAGGGAGTCAGGTTTTAAACTACAAAGACCTTTGTTGCCTCGATGTGCAAAGTGCAACTGGATATACAACCAGACTTTCTGTTCCAGAAGCAGTGTCAGGTGAAAGAGTGGTGGACTTTCGTAACATTTCCATATGCTCAGGAGGAATAGCATTGTGTTTTTTGTTTTCTTTCCCAGCTCTCCATAGTTTTTTTGTTTCCAATTAATACATTGTTGAATGTTGTATCGGCCATTATATTTATACAGTGGCTGAGTGGTGGTTGGTTTAAGTAACGGTTTATACCAGCGCTGAGGCAAATGTAACTTGTTATGCTGTGTTCTTGCCCAATGCTATTACGAACAATTCCGTAAAATTCTCTTAGGGCTGTGTTTAAATTATCTGGCGATATTGTTTTTAAATCAGTGTCAATGTTCTTTTTAGTTAGCCAGTCATGGAAAACTTTCATAGCCCATTTTGTTTGGCGCTTGGTGTTTTCCTCAGTTGTATTAATTTCTAGGTTGTCTTAATCTGCTTCATTTATCTCAGTATGGTGAGATGCTGACATTTTCTTTTCTTTTTCAATGTTTTCAGCAGCGAGTGGTTTTGTTTACCCAGGCTTACAGTTACAGTTGGTGTATTGATTTTGTTTACTGTGATAAGGCCTCTTTGGAGAACGAAGTTCTGCACTGTTGCGTTATCACCAGATATCTAATGGCTAGGGAGAAGGTCTCAGCCAATCAGAATTGTTTCTACCTATTTAATAATTATTAATACTTACCATTTACGGTTTAACTTGAGTGTTATATTACAGTACATGACTGAGTGATACATGCAGAGGGTACAAAACTTTTAGTATTTTCTGCTTCTTTGTTTAATTGGCTATGTTGTATCAGTTATTTAAGGCTTATTTTGTATTAAAAAATTATCTACCGATATCTGCACCTTTTAAAATTATTTACTCATTGGCACTCAAATTGGCTCAATTTTTTTCTGTTTACACCCAGCTGCACATGAGTGCCTGCACTTTTTTTTGTTGAGAATTTCACCCTTACATATAACTTTATTGCATGTTTAACTAGAAAATAAATACTGAAAATACTGTATTGAGACAAGAAAAGAAATATATATTTAAAATGATCATAGGCCTACATGCTTTTTATTTATGCAGCCAATACATATATATACACATGTATACATGTCCTCAAAGAAAAGATATTCACTCTCCAATATCTAAAAGACCACCCACTCCAAAAGGTATTTTACAGTAACAATTTGATGTATCTATTATTTACATTACTTCAAATTATTCATGTGTACATTTAGGTTTTACATCATTACAAACGTCATATTCTCATGATTTTTTCAGTGTTTTTTTATTATTTTTTTCACAGACTAAAGATTAAATGTATGCCACATCTAAGTGTAAATAGCCCTGTCAAGCATCTCTTTATTTTCTAAAGTTTGATCTAAGTAGTGTAAAATACCCCTGTGACAGGGCAGTTAATGCTCAGGCAATAAAACAAGTATCACACAAACAAGAAGAGATGTGCTTTTGCTCACTTTTATTGTTGGTTGACACAAAATAAATTAAAGGGAAGATACAGCATCCCCTGATACAGACAAGCTCTAGTTGCAGAACATGCCTATTATTTTCGACACACGGCACTTTAATGGATCACTTTATATCTATGCTGAAACAGCTCATGCCACAACCTTCTACAGCAACAACCTACAACTCTGATAATGATGGGTGCAGCTTTCTTTATATCCACCTGTCAATGCAGGTGACCTCAATTCATTAAACTGAATAAGTGATTGGCAAATTGGCCAACCAATCAAGACCCCAGTTTTCCCATTCTAGCCACAATCTCACATAGCAAGAATAGAGTGAGCTATAGAACAAATTTCATGTAGGGTAAGGACATTTAAACCATATCCTGCCAAAAAAAACAATGCCACAGGAGACACCTCACCTTGACAAAACCTAACACACATTGTTAAATGTATTCTAAAATTCTATTCCTTGGTGACTGTTTACCTGAATATTTCCATCCACTAAAAGTAGTTTCAGCTGTGTAAACTTTACAGGCATGTATGTTCCAGTTCTGAATGTCATCTCCACTGTTACAACAAGGGTGTAGCCTTTTTTCATGTATTTTATATTAATGAAAGACTCCTGCACAGTTCTGTACTCTAACATAGCTTTTGCTTGCCATTTTTCAGACCACTGTGATAGTTAACGTATTATTTATTATTCAAACACTAATGGAAACTAAAATGAACCTGGAAATACATTTACTTGGATGTTTTTTTTTTAAATATATTTTGCTACCTAATGTGTCTGAAAGCTTGTGTTGAATCTTAACAACAATGGGTCTGTATATGGAAAAACTAACAAACAAAAACATAGTTCAGCTGTAGATTTATAAAAAAATATATAAAAATATAACACTACAAAGGACATTTAATGTATATAAAAAAAATTAAAATCAACTTTTAACACTAGAACCACCGTGGGTCAATTTGACCCATTTTGGATTTAAAATGTTAATTACTCTTCCGTTGTAAATCGTATGTGTATGTCCATTTTTAACTTTTCCAAAATATATTATCACCTGTAAACAGGTAAATATACATACCCGTTTCTTTTGAAATGTATACTTTATCAAGCCTTTTATGTTTAATTTTCCATTTAAATACAGTGTTTCTGTAATGCAAATGTTAGATAGGATGTTCATGAATAAAACTTTTGAGTTGTATCTGACAGTATGTCTTTCATTTTCATAACGAAGCAGTTTAAAAATGTATGGGTCAAAATGACCCACGTGGCGGTTGTAGGTAGTTCGAAAATCCGGTGGTTCTAGTGTTAAGTAAGTTGATCCATGACTATTAAGTATACATATACTGTATAAAGTGCAAACTAACATGCCTGTAAGGTAACTAAATTCTATATGTATTTTTTTTTATGTATTTATGTATTGGTATTTCTCTGTGTTAAGGAGTGCATACGACAAGGATTTAAGCAAAATTTAACATGTTTCCTTTTATTGATTCCAATAATCAAAAGTTACACACATTGCTTAAAATGATCATTTAGGCATAATAATGTAGCCATATTTATCAACAAAAAAGAAGCAGTGATCAATTACCTAATCCTCTGGAAGAAGCACGGGATGGTCAGTCATCAGGAGAGGACTCAAAGTATACTTCTTGGATGCCTCTCCAAGTGCCTTCTATTTTATACAATCTCTACACCACTTTGTTGCTGGCTTACCTCTGTGTGTCAACAATATTTTGTCCAGAAAACTCTTACTTGTACCAGGTCAGGTGAGGTCAATTTTGTTCATTTTATAGTCCCTTTCCCAGGCAATAAAACATTATTTCCCTTGTGGTTTTGTACTTGTATTCTTTTCACCTTTCTGCTCCCTCCTATCTGCAGACTATCATTTCTCCCTACACCCTATCTTGCTCCCTCCACTCCTCCACCACTGGCAGATTAGCTGTACCACCCCAACCCCCAACCCCCAACCCCCAACTCCAACCCCAACCCCCAACCCCAACTTTAAAGTTGTAAGATTGAACATGATTGTGTGACATTGTTGCTTTAAATGTATTATCTGAAATATCATGTGGGATCAGATATGAATCCTGTAGGTATTCACAGAAGTAATTTAAGAAGGGGTCACTCAGTCCTTTTTTTAATAACATACTCATTTGATATTTATTCAACTGAATTCAATTTATATGAGCTTCAGGGAGCATTTTAATAACCAGAGTGTCCATTAATCTTCAAAACCCACCCTTTACCCGACCTTTATATTCCCTTTTCATGCAACTTTCTTATAATTTTTAATATAGCCACACTATTCGTACAGAAGCCTCTCAATTGAAAGAAACTAAGCTTGTGCCAGTTTACATAACATACCTCAAGGAAAAATGGGGCAAGATTCTCAGAAGGTCTAATGGAAAATGTGGTTGTATAATCTCAAATTGGTATTCCTCTCAGTAGGTAACTGGAAGTATGTGTAGCCAAATTATAACACTTTTTTGTATTTTTGCCAGATACTTGTCTTTTCTTAACTAGCTAACAAATACATGTAATGAAGTGTTCATTACCATAATTTTCTATAAAATAGCACAAAATTAGTAGTCCTCAAAGTAATTTGAGGGGCATGCTGATGTATACTGCCAAATAGGCGTTTTAAACCAATCATTTCTATAATTGTGTAATCACCTGGATACAGTATGTTAGGTGTACAAAACATCTGACCCAGTGTAAAGATTTGACCACTGTTAAATAATGACGTTTATGTTGCCTTTTTATATTTCTGAAGCACTATTTATTATTTGATTAAAAGAGAGAAGGTGGTGTAAACTTTAAACTGGACCAGCAATAAAGAACGCTAATATATATATATATATATATATATATATATATATATATATATATTGTGAGGAAAGGGCGGCGTCACCTTTAAGAAATGGCAGCGCCATTGGTGAAACTACACAACCCAGAAACCTGAGCACCAATTGGTAGGGAGGGGTTACTGGGTTTATAAGGAAGCAGGGCAGAACAATCGGGGCGATGTGTGGTCGTGGGGAACACCGCCTGATTGTCCTGCTCAGAGAAGCCTGCAAACTCTGTTTGGTATCAGAAAATATCGTAAGGTAAAGTGAACGCTTGCATTTCGATAATAGTTCAGTATTCAGTTTAAAACCTAGTGCGTTTTTCCTCTTGGTGAGGTAGTCTTTTGTTTTGTTAAGTTTATTTATTTTCTGAAGTGTTTCTAGCTGGAGTTCGTATTAGTTACACAGTATTTAATTTAAAAGGGTCCCCCGGTGTGCCGCGGTGTTTGGTTGTGCGCTGTCACAGCAGCAGTTCTTTTTCAGTGTTGTGTTTTATGACACGGGACCTGGATGTGTATTGATTATTCACGCGCTGCAGGGACAGCTAACTGTACTCAGAAATAACTGAATCACCAGACCTTATTTCAAGACACTGTTTATTGTGGGATGGACATGAGTCATATTGCATATAGTTTACACGGGAAGTGCGGGTACCCTGCTTCTGCACAGGCCAAAGCCTGTAGTATTGTGGTAGTCTTGAAGTAGCTTAGAGAGGGTTGAAGAAGTGAGTCAGTCAGTGGCCCGTACAGGGCAATAGTCTATGGAAGAAACTATTTTATTGTGTAAATATTGTAAATAAACTACACTTACCTGAAAACTCATTGAGCCCGTGCCAATCGGTGGGAGCGAAAAATCACTGACGAGTCGCGTCACACTACCAGTTCTGTTACTATATATATATATATATATATATATATATATATTATTATTATTATTATTATTTATTTCTTAGCAGACGCCCTTATCCAGGGCGACTTACAACTGTTACAAGATATCACATTATACATTATTTCACATATCACATTATTTTTTACATACAATTACCCATTTATACAGTTGGGTTTTTACTGGAGCAATCTAGGTAAAGTACCTTGCTCAAGGGTACAACAGCAGTGTCCCTCACTGGGGATTGAACCCACGACCCTCCGGTCAAGAGTCCAGAGCCCTAACCACTACTCCACACTGCTGCCCTATATAGTAGCCGTGGGGCTACTATATATATATATATATAGTAACACAGCCACTCTCACTCACGTTCGTTTGCCCCAATAAAAACGTGGACCCGACACAAACTTGAGGTTTTAATGCTTTTTACGCACACTTTTAAATACAAAATACAAAAATAAACAAAAACAAAATAAACACCTAGCTCTACTCAAGCACTAACTAAACATACAGGAACACACTATCTATCTATAAACAGGACAGCTAAGCTGTTTACCCGTTAACAAACAAACACACTGTTTTACACACTGTAGCACGACAACACACAGTCCCTTCTGTTTGATTGCTCGGCAGCACCTTCCTGATTCTTTCTACTCAGCAGTGCAGAACAGACTGGCTTTCTCAATTTTAAACTTTAGACTGGAGAGGAGGGTCATAGTGGAAAATGATTGCCCCGAGGGAACACAGTTGTTTCCGACAGGGTCCTGTGGCAGGATGGCTCGCAGTGGTGAGGTGTGGTGACGTCACGGACCATCAAGTAACTGAATCACAACAATGGATGGGCGGGTGAAGCTGAATGCTACGGCACTCAGCGTGTTTAATAAATAAATAAACAAAACAAAAGATTTAAACAAAACAACAAAACCAAAGGGCACAAGGGCCAAACGAATCAGACAGACAAACAAGTAAGTGTCGTGCTGGCTAATCCAGCACGTTTTAGCAATTGTTAAATTATGTCCTCTCTATCTCCCCGTACCTCCTCTCTGTACACCCAACCCCGCAGCACGGACAGCTGCAGGTTCTTATACTCTGGCCGAGGGGTTAACTAGCTGTTAATTATCTTATTACCCCTCGGCCACAGTCTGCACGCGTCTGCACTCTGGCCAGAAAAAGTTTGGGGGTGGTCTCCAGACCTGCCCACCCTTCTTCATGGCCGGCAGCTCCCCTCCGTGGGGCTCCGGCCACCCGTTCTCCTGCAGCGAAATTGCTGCGGGGGGAGCTGGTCTCCTGACCTCCCCCCCCCTTCTTCGTGGCCGGCAGCTCCCCTTCATGGGGTTCCAGCCATAGTATTTCCTGCCGCATGGCAGGACTGGTAGCGACCCCAGGCAAAACAGGACCCTCGAGAGGCGACAGCAGCAGCTGCAGACCCTCAGCAGCCGACGGCAGCAGCAGCGGACCCTCGGGAGCCGACGGCAGCAGCAGCGGACCCTTGGGAGGCGAAGTCGGGGGGGGAGCACCTGGCCATGGAGGCGGCAGCGGGAGTGCCACTTCTCCCTCGTACCCTGTAACTGGTGGCTCTCCAGGCGATGCGGAGCAACAGGCAGCCCCAGGCGATGCAAAGCAGGCATCCTTGGGCAGTGCGTAGCAGGCATCCTTGGGCGGTGCGAAGCAGGGCAGGAGCAGTCCTTCCCATGATGGTGGATGTGGAACCAGCAGGTATTCATGCTCTGCAGGTGGAGGTGGGAGGGGCAAGCAGTCCTCCCACAGCGGCTGAGGTGGAACCAGCAGGCATTCACCCTCTGCTGGTGGAGCTGGGAGCGGCAAGCAGTCCTCCCATGGCGGTTGAGGCAGAACCAGCAGGTATTCACCCTCTGCTGGTGGAGCTGGGAGCGGCAAGCAGTCCTCCCACGGCGCTTGAGACGGAACCAGCAGGCATTCACCCTCTGCTGGTGGAGGTGGCGGAGGCAGTGGCAGCTCCTGCTGCTCTGCTCCTGGCGGTGGAGGTGGTGGAGGCAGAGGCAGCTCCTGCTGCTCTGCTCCTGGTGGTGGAGGTGGCGGAGGCAGAGGCAGCAGGTATTCTTCCTCTGCTGCTGGAGGCCTGGGCGCTGGATGCACGGGCTCCCCCCCTCTGGGCGCTGGATGCACAGGCTCCCCCCCTCTGGGCGCTGGATGCACGGGCTCCCCCCCTCTGGGCGCTGGATGCACGGGCTCCCCCCTTCTGGGCGCTGGATGCTTGAGCTCCCCCCCTCTGAGCGCTAGTTCCTCCTCTTCATAATAGCGGAAGGGACAGTTGGCAAATCGATGCTTCTGGTCTCCGAGTGGAGGCGTGGGTTCAAATCCCACTGCTGACACCATATGTGGCAGGATGGCTCGCAGTGGTGAGGTGTGGTGACGTCACGGACCAGGAAGTAATTGAATCACAACAATGGATGGGCGGGTGAAGCTGAATGCTACGGCACTCAGCGTGTTTAATAAATAAATAAACAAAACAAAAGATTTAAACAAAACAACAAAACCAAAGGGCACGAGGGCCAAACGAATCAGACAGACAAACAAGTAAGTGTCGTGCTGGCTAATCCAGCACATTTTAGCAATTGTTAAATTATGTCCTCTCTATCTCCCCGTACCTCCTCTCTGTACACCCAACCCCGCAGCACGGACAGCTGCAGGTTCTTATACTCTGGCCGAGGGGTTAACTAGCTGTTAATTATCTTATTACCCCTTGGCCACAGTCTGCACGTGTTTGGTAAGGATGCATGACTGTCAGCTAGTTAAATAATCAGTAGCTGATCAGTCATGCATCCTCACAGGGTTTTTAAATATAAATATAAAAAACAATAACAAAAGACGCGGCGCTTTTATCCGCACCGCAAACAAATACAAATAATAATAAATAGGGACGGGACACTCCGCCACAGGTCCATAATGCCTGAAGCCGCAGGTAACAATAGTCTTCCCGAGGGGAATTTAATTTTCCACTATGAGCTGATATTTAATATATTAATCAGTTAAGAAAATAAGTGAGGCAAGGTTGGATAGTAAATATGACTTTATATATTTTGTTTAAATATAGCTGATACAGCATAAGTTAATGTATAAATAACAGAAATAAATAACAGAAAATGTCTTTGCAGTTCATATCGCATAGTTATCAAAGTCTTTTTTGGCGTACAGCTCTCCGTCTGGCTTCCTGACCACTGCATAATACTCTCTTAGTAGTGCTCTTAGATCCTGGCCTTCATATTTGTTTACGTCGTTCAGTTGAATTTATTTGAATTTCAAGTCAGAAAACAGTGACAGTGGTGTTTTAATCACCCTTTTAGTGTTTGGAGCATCTTTCTTTTGTAGTATGTTTTGTAATTAATTTTCTGTCAACTCACAGAATCGCTGTTCAGCAGTTCTTTCACTTTCAGCCATTTTCTCTTGTTGTGAGGAATGCAGGTGAAGGGTGGTACATTCCTTTGAAAAGGGGCGGGATTGACAGTGATGTGAACCAATCACGTTAGAGGGAGTGTGATGAGTCAAAGGGGTTTCGGTCTGTAATTCAGCCTCCCGACAGTAGAAGGCATCAAACCAACTCGGGACTTTCCTTACCAAGGTCTCGTGACCATGACGAAAGTCATTTTTATGAGGTGCGGCACCTTGGTGAGGGGCGGAAGTACGAGTATGTAAATTCCAGCCACTGGAGTCAAGTGAGTTGTAAGGACACTTGTCAGTTGGGGATTGGTGTTCCAATGACTACATGGGCGGGGCTTTGCATACTAAAGGGAACGTGCTACTGTGTTCGGGGTTGGTCCTAGAAAAGATAGGCGGGGTTACTGGGCCTGAGGGAGGCACTAAGCATTGGCTTGGTTTGTTTTTATTTGTTGGCACGGTGTTGGAATATGCACTAACGTCTTCTGTTCTGTTTTTATCCCTTTTATGTTCGGGGATATTGTGAAGAGGACAGAGGAGATTACGAACCCTTCTTTTTGTTATTATCTATTCCAGCACCCCCTCCCTCACGCCATTCTTTTTTCATTTTTTATTTTATCGTGTAACTAATAATATTAATAAAACAAAATATTTGGTTACACGTAAAGTACTGTCTGGACATTCCATTATTACTCACACGCCTCACAGGGAGACTATAGCCCTGTGGTGCACACGCAACAAGAAGAGAGAGATGGGTGAGCTACAGCTATTAGTTTATTTAGCAGATGCCTTTATCCAAGGCGACTTACAGAGACTAGGGTGTGTGAACTATGCATCAGCTGCAGAGTCACTTACAATTACGTCTCACCCGAAAGACGGAGCACAAGGAGGTTAAGTGACTTGCTCAGGGTCACACAATGAGTCCGTGGTTGAGGTGGGATTTGAACCGGGAACCTCCTGGTTATAAGCCCTTTACTTTAACCACTGGACCACACAGCCTACAGCGCATTGTGCGCAACAAATGGGCTGAAACCCAGAAATGCATTGAGGGGCCACTGCAGGAGCTGGCAGTAACAGAAGCCGGCTTGAGGGTTACCAATGCGGGCGAAAATCCAGCGCGGGATGTGGGACGGAACATGGGGAAAACACACGCACTGTCTCCATGAAGCCTGACAGTGAAGCCACCCAGCGGGCGCTGGCAGCGAGGGGAGCCGACTTTGGGGATGTCAACACGGGGTGTACAACCTGAGGCCCCACCCCCACGGAGTACAAAAAGGAGGTCCTGTGGTCACGTGTCAAGCTGGGGAGGTTCGATGGGCGGGGCAGCTGGGAGGCTTTTCATTTTGCAGCCGTTGCGCAAGTAAACAACTGGGCAGAGCTGGAGAAGGGGGGCAGCTGATAGCAGCACTCGAGGGGGAGGCCAGTAACTGCATTCTAACGCAAGCATGGCCACCCCCGGGCTGCAACGCTCCCCAGCCAGCACCAACGCCCCCGGCCACCAACGCTCGCCAGACAGCCCCAGGCTGCAACGCTCGTCAGCCAGTACAGCCACCCCCGGGCTGCAACGCTCGCCAGCCAGCACAACCACCCCCGGGCTGCAACGCTCGCCAGCCAGCGCAGCCACTGCCCTCAGGTGCCAGCGCTCACCAGCCAGCACAGCCACCCTCAGGTGCCAGTGCTCACCAGCCACCACAGCCATCACTGGGCTGCAACACAACCACCACCGGGCTGCAATGCTCACCAGCCAGCACCACCAGCCCCAGGCCAAAATGCTCGCCAGCCAGCACAGCCACCACACTCAGGTGCCAGCACTCACCAGCCAGCACAGCCACCCCCGGGCTGGCCCAGGCTCCTGTACTGGCTTACCCTGATCCAGCCCTGCCTTTCCTCCTCGACACCAACACCAGCGATGTAGGACTGGGGGGAGTCCTGTCGCAGGTAGGAGCTGACGGGGAGCGAGTGGTCGCATATTTCAGCAAGGCTGTCAGCAAGGCAGAGCAGAATTACTGTGTCACTCAGAGGGAGCTGCTGACTGCCGTCCTGGCCATCTAGGGCTCTGGACTCTTGACCGGAGGGTCGTGGGTTCAATCCCCAATGGGGCACACTGCTGCTGTACCCTTGAGCAAGATACTTTACCTAGATTGCTCCAGTAAAAACCCAACTGTATAAATGGGTAATTGTTTGTAAAAATAATGTGATGTCTTGTAACAATTGTAAGTCGCCCTGGATAAGGGCGTCTGCTAAGAAATAAATGATGATGATGATGATGATACTTGTATGGCCACCACTTCATTATCCAGATGGATCACTGCAGTGGCTCCTACAAGGAGTGAGAGGGACAGGTTCCCTGATGGATTGAGGCCCTCCAGGGCTCAATCCATTGGGGAACCTGAAATAAGAGAAAGAAATAAACATGCAAAAAGTGGGTCTCCAGAGAGGGAGACTGGGACAGATAAAAGCAAATACTTAGTAAAGAGTACAGGGTTTCCCCTTGGCTCGTGGAGAGACGCCCTCATGGAGGTGAGACCAAACCGATCAGCCTCCAAGGCTGGGAATCAACTGTTACTTCCCCCTAGGGGAACATAGAGGGTAGAGAATGGGAAAATGGAAGAGAGAGGATAGATTTGGCCAGAGGTTCCTTCTGGCTGGCGGAGAACCTTCCTGGCGGAGGATGAGGCCAGCGCGGCTGGGCCTCTAAGGTTGAGAAGTGAGTATCACTTGCCCCCAATGCAAAGAAATAGAGGTTAAATATTATATGTATGGTTTTTTTTAACTATGATGGGAGGATTAAAGACTAATCTCACCGCTCAGTGGAGAGGAACAAACCCCCCCCCCCCCCTTGCAGTGGGAGAGATGGCCCCAAAGATATATCATGAATAGGAATGGACACGAGGCTCCACTGCAGTGGAATACCTTTTGACATTGGCTGCTGCACCTATACGGAAGGAATAAATGATTTCCATTACACGAGAGTAGATGTTAAGACTTCATGCTGATGTAGGGACGAATTCTGGAGGTTCACCTAACCCCAAACAATTCAATCCGAGGCGCGTTGAGTTAGATCACGTCTATTTATTTGACGGTTAACACACAGATGTTACAGAGCGCTCCGGAGACCCACTCAACCGGCACTTTATCAGTACACAGAAAAATGTGATCTGCCTGAATTCACTTTTACATCAGTATATAGCATTCTCTATTCTAAACTTTGCACCAGTAATATTCTAACACACAGCAGTTAATTCAGTCTTGTACCAATCACCTTGCAGCCCACGTCTGTAACTCTTATCTTCTCTTTTCAACCCTATATCGAGAAAAACAACCATATATGGTCATACCACCAAATGGTGTCTACTGAAGCAGTTAAAACTGGTCCCGCTAGCCTACATTCCATTCCCCACCCATCCTTACACCACTTTACCCCAACCATTATCTATATGAGGCACTCAAAACTTAGCCAACTGCATGAAGTTATAGTTTGCATACAACTTAATATATTTATTCCTTCACTGATTTGAACTCTGCTCTCGCCAAGATAAGCACCAACTAAGACGTAGCTTTACAGTAAACTAATGTGATCCATATGTGTCTCCATCCATATGATGATGTAGATATCCTTCTGTCTGGTGTTAATGGCTGAAGTGTAATGCTGGCTCCAGGGATCAGCTTATTTTGCCTCCCTGGCGCATCAGCACACACAACGGCTGCGATGTTGGCTCCGGGGATCAACCACAGTGCGGCCTCCCCAGTGCATCAGCATGACAACCGTCTGGATTGAGCTAAGTAGGGTACATCTCTGGGGTCTTCAAGTGGGCACCTTCCATCCTCAGTGTTTCGTCGACTAGCCCACGACACCTCAAGAGGGCTCGACGGTGATTTTGGCGTCCCAGCATCACCCCCCTCCGTCCCCCACTCAACTCAGCCCAGCTTACATACCTGTACATCAGCGTTTCTTTCTTTCTATTGTGCTTGAGATCCCCAGCCAGAATCTTTCCGTCTCAACCACAGCCAGTTGCTGCTCCTCTCTGCTGCTTCAGATAAGTTCTTCACTGTGCGACGCAACTCTTGGTCACTGAATCCGACGTCTCTGAGAAACCGGGTTGTAGAGTGTGCCACAAATCCTCGACAACCCACTTCCACTGGGTAAACCCGGACTCTCCATCCTCGCTGTTTCGCTTCAGTGGCTAGTTGAGCATGCCGCAGTTTCTTCCTCTCATATGCCTCATCTACAGCATCCTCCCATGGCACTGTTAACTCTACCAGGTGAACAAGGCGTGCTGATCCAGACCACAAGACAATATCTGGTCGAAGGTTAGTGGTGGCAATCTCAGGTGGAAAAATAAGCCGTTGACCAACATCTGCCAGCATTTTCCAGTCTCTAGCAGCTTCCAGTTGTCCTGGGCGAGGATTGGTTTTAACACCTTTTCTTGGTGGTTGCTCTCCTGGGCGGAGGAATGTTGTCTTTTGTGTGTAATGTTTTGATGGAACAGTTGGCAACTTATTGGTCATGTTACGCTTGTCTTCCAATGCTAAGGCCAAACATTGCAGCACCTGGTCATGGCGCCAAGTAAACCGTCCTTGGCTAAGAGCCACCTTACATCCTGTCAAAATGTGCCTTAATGTTGCAGGTGATGAACACAAAGGACATGAGGGATCCTCTCCTACCCAGAGGTTTAGGTTCTGTGGTGATGGGAGAACATCATATGTTGACCTGATGAGGAAACTGATCCTACTCTGTTCCATTGACCATAGGTCTTGCCAGCCAATCTTGTGTTGTTCCACACTATCCCATCTCATCCATTCTCCCTGCTTGGCCTGGGAAACGGCCTTTATACACCTCATCCCCTCCTCCTGCTTTTGCACCTCGTTGACTACCAGCTTCCTCCTTTGAGCTGGGGCTGCCTTGTGTCGTGTAGGAGCTGAACTGAGACCAAGACCCCCTCTTCCATGCTGAACTTGCCCCATGATATCACTAATTCGAAGGGCAGCCTTTGCATCTTCCACAGCTTTCTTTGCCGCCCACTTTCTTCCAGTTTTCAACACAGGTGCTGCCTCCCTTACGCATTTGTCGCGTGACTCTACTAATGTCATTTCCAGTCTGACCTTGGCGCACTTAAACTCCTCGGTTAGAGCGGAGACTGGTAGCTGCAGTATTCCTTTACCATACAGTCCCACTCTGCTGAGGCAGAGTGGAACTCCCAACCATTTCCTGATGTATGAACTGATTAAAGCTTCCAACTTCTCTACTGTTGTCAAAGAAACCTCGTACACAGTCAGTGACCACAGCAACATCGGCAGTAGACCAAACTGAAAGCACCAGAGTTTTAGTTTGCCTGGTAGAGCGCAGCTGTCTATGCTCTTCAACCCTTCCACTGCTTGTTGTCTAACTTCTCCCACACGAACTGTGTCCTTTAGATCCCCGTCGTACCATCTCCCAAGACTTTTCACTGGCTTCTCAGACACTGGTATTGCCTCACCATTAATGATGAACGTTTTATCTACTACTTTACCTTTAATTATAGAGATGCTCCTTGATTTAGTGGGCTTGAATTGCATTCGTGCCCATTCAATGTTATTGGTTAATTTGCCCAATAACCGATTAGTGCAGGCTACTGTTGTAGTCATGGTTGTCATGTCATCCATGTATGCTCGAATTGGTGGTAGTCGCATTCCAGAAGCCAAGCGCTCTCCTCCTACTACCCATTTTGATGCCCTAATGATTACTTCCATTGCCATGGTAAAAGCCAGTGGAGAAATGGTGCATCCTGCCATTATTCCAACCTCTAGGCATTGCCATGTAGTGCTGAATTCTCCAAAGTAGGCTTTCACTAAATTTGTTATTGTCATTGGTACACTGAAAAAATCAAATGCTGCCCAAAGAAGTTCATGTGGCACTGAACCATATGCATTAGCCAAATCCAGGAATGTCATATGGAGCTCCTTCCTTTCCTTTTTAGCTGATTGAATTTGTTGCCAGATCACATTGATGTGTTCTAAGCATCCTGGGAAACCTGGAATGCCCGCTTTTTGTATTGAAGTGTCAATGAAGCAGTTCTTTAATAGGTAAGTTGACAATCTCTGAGCAATAATGCTGAAGAAAATCTTGCCTTCTCCGTTTAATAGGGAAATAGGACGAAACTGACTGATGCTTGTAGAATCTTTTTCTTTAGGTATAATCGTGAAAAATGTTGAAATACCTATTTTTTGGACCAGGAAATACTGTGAATAAGTAATATTTACCATGGAAAAAATACAGCCATAACGGTATGTCAAGCCTTAATAACATTAAGACATGTCCAGTATCTATGACTATGTTTATCTGTGTCCTGCAACAATGGAAACAGTTTATCCAAAAGTATTATTTTTGTTTACAGCTCAGCAAGCAGCTTTTGAAGGAGCTGTTTTATTATTCTTGCTTGCAATTTCAGGCTACTGGATCATGTCACAGTGTCAGGTTTGCACATACTCTTTTTATTTTATATATATATATATATATATATATATATATATATATACAGTATATATATATATATATATATATATATATATATATATATATATATATATATGTACTCTAAGCACACTCTTAAACTCAGGGAAGACGTTCGGGAGGACATTAAGATGTTTCGGACTCCTGTAAGTGGATTGTTGGTGCACTGGGCTTGCAACATATCCAGTGACGGCAACATATCCACTGACGGCCGCGCTCAAATACACGGGCACGCGCCCAATGTTAGTGAATGGGGCGAGCTGATTATAGCTTAAAATGAGTAACTAATGGTGTAGAGTGGGTTATGCAATTGGGAAAAATGTTAACTATTGTAATGTTAATGATACTAGAGAACTGTAGGTAGTTTAAGCATAATGAAAGTAATTGGCACATGATGATAATGTTTTGCTTGTATTTTATAATGGACCAGTCCAGGGGTGTGGTTATATAGCCAGCCTCTACATATAGGAGAGGTGGGCTCATTTACAGGGAGGCTCTCCAGAAGGTAACAGCAGGATGCTGTGTAGTAACCAATGCTTTTAAAATGAAACTATAGAATAGCTGAGTATCCTGGTTTGGTTAAATGTTTTGTTTTTTTCAATGCAGTGCTGTATTTATTTATTATACTTGAAAACTGTTGTGGACAAAAAGCAACGTTCGTGTGGCACTCAGCACTTTAATAAACTTCTCACGTTTGCACTTTAACCTTGTCTCCTGAAGCCTTTCTGCTCCCAAACATCAGCCGCCCGATATATCTTACAGAGATATTTCTTATATGTAATAGATCACTCATTATATAAACCTTGGATTCCAAACCCCCAAACTTCATTTTCCGCCTGGTACTATAAACAAGTAAGGGTTACCAAGATTAATTACCTTCTCTTTTGCAAGCTTGCGGTATGCCTGACACAGACTGGTAGCACTCTATTTTGACTACAATTCTTACTTTAAGTTAATTTCTGCACTATATTCTCTTAGTTCCAAATTCTTATAAACTTTCTGCTAATACACTTCATATTGTTCTACCTTACAGTAAAATCACAAACCATTATTTCTTTTAATTCAGTTCTAACTGTCCTTACACTATTTGGGTTATTTTCATTTTACTTGCCTTTACTTTACTGGATTGGAATGCTAAGAAGTCTCCATGTATATTTTAGAGATCCTACCTTTCGATAAGAGAGAGGCACCAAACTTCAACATGCTAGCAGGAGTTTCTATCAAAGAACCACTTTACACAGACTCCATCCAATTCCACTAATAACATTGTTATTGGTTACAAAGAAATATTCTTAAACAATAATACAGTGGATTAATAACAAGGTACATTATAGTATATTATTGCAAACTAACACCAGGAATATAGCATAATACATTTATAAGTAGGGTACCTCAACATCTTAGATTCTCCCATTGATGTCAAGCAAGTCAGCCCTGCTCCAGCAGGATTCAACTTCTCTCTCTGGTTCAGCTCTGAGTGGTTCTGTGAAGGCCATGACAGGATAAGGTAGCCATCTTTTCATATCACAGGTATGAAGGACATCAGCCTTCACTTGATACCTGCAAAATATCTGGACACGTCTAGCAGGAATACCTTCTTCATATTCCAGTTTACCCAAATGTGCCCATCTTACAGTATGATCAGTTTCTGCTCTCAATGAGTCTATCAAAGCCACCACAGGTGTGTCTTTAAAAGCCTGATACCTGCAAAAACTTAAATCTTGTTAGCAGGGCTTCCGTCTCTACATTCCCATTCCCATCATCAGTGGGAAGACTTCAAATAAAGTAAACAGTTTCTATCAAAGAGACATCTATCTCTGTTGCATACACCTTTCACTCAAAAAAGGTGATCGCACCTTTTACAAGGGAAGACAGGTTTTAGATTAATTCGTGACAACAGGAAGCTGAATAAGATGCTTGATATCATGGTAGGTCGGAAAAGCAAATGAGAAGAAACAAGGATCAGGTAACACGGCAGGTTGAAGATCTAAGTAGAAAGAGCAGGACCGGGAGCATGCACGGCAGCGCACAGAGATTGCTGCTGAAAGCCTGGTTTGCTGAACAGCTCAAATGGATTCTTTGGGTTAAAGGATGTCCAGAAGGAGAAATTCTTCGAGAATTCAGATTCAGCATTCGAGAATTTGGATTCCGAAGAGAAAGAAAAGTGTGGCGAGCGAGTATATTTTATATCTCAATTGATAATTTGAGATTTAAATGAGTCTACAGGGCTGCGGACACAGCGGGACCAGCAAGGATTAAGGCGGCAGGTCCAGTGGTGTCTAGGGTGATTGGTTAGTGCTGTTTGTCAGGTGTGTAGCGAAACACAAACATAGCGATACACAAACGAAAAACGCAAGACAGAAAACAAGGGCATGACTTGATAGGCAGATATTATTGGCAGGATAGAACAGAGGAGGAGCTCCCCCCCAAATCACACCGAAGGTTACAATAATTCTATCTCATTAGATTTATTTTGTGTTAACACTCAAACATTTTATTTTACAGCTTTTGAGTCTGCAGGTCTGGAGATAAATTAATCTGCAGGTCCAGGTGGTCTTGATCCTTACTAAAACTCCCAAAAAACAAAAGCAGTGGTTTTCACAAAAATAAATGTCTTGATATGTCAAACTTTAAATTGAAGACTCTGAAAGGTTCCTGCATGAACTAGTAACTAGTTCCTGCATTGAACTATTTAATAGACATAAATCATGTTTTTAGGAAAACTGCATCCTTTGTACCATTCTGCATTGTTGATTTAAGAAATACTTTTAATATATTAATGAGAAGCACTTCCTGCGATTTATTTATTTTGGTTGCATGGGAATTTAAAAGCAAATCAGTGATAATTGGCATAATTTATCAGGAGTTAATTTGCACGTGGAAAAGGAGGGTTTTAATTTACATAATATGAATATAGCTCACCTTGAAACAGTACTGCAGGTTTTTAACAAACAAGACTTTGTTAGGAGTAGCAGCTGCACCAGCAAATGCAATATTAGAGCTTGAGTTTGAGCCTGAGATTGACAGATCCCGGCTGCGACACCAATGTTATGGAGAGAGGGTGTACAGGAACAGAGTAAGTTTCCTGGATTTATCAGACAATATAAAAACTTGATTGCGACTACATAGGGCAGCTATTGTTGACCTCTGGCAGGCCCTGTGGGATGACCTTGAATCGCCTACTAATAGGGGCCTTGCTGTGACACTGCATATGAAGGTGTTGGCAGCATTGTCTTTCTATGCCTCTGGTTCATTTCAAAGGGTCACAGATGACTTGATGGGACCCTGTCAATCTACCATCTCTACAGCCATCAATCAGGTCACGGCTGTATTGATAGAGGGTTGATGACCATATCTGTATGCCACTTAATCAAGTTAATCTATTCACTAAATGTGCAGATGATTTGGAACATATGTGCAAATTTCCCTGGCTCCTGTCATGACTATTACATTTTGACACAGTCCACTGTGTTTAATAATTTCAAAGCACCAGATGGCATGTTAGTAGATAAGTACTGTAAAAAGAAAACTAGATCATTCAATATTTGTAGTTATGAAAATATTTGAAGCCTTTTCTATACTAGAGGTTTTCTTTGAGCTTTAGTCACTTGTTTTATTACATTTGTAACCTTATGGAAAGTTTTTGTTTTGCTAAAATGATATACAATTACTTGCATTCTGTTACTACCAAGAAATTGTCAATGTAGCTATAGCCTAATCAGCTGAGCTCTGTACATAATATGACAACTGGCCTCTTGTGTACATTTTTATTTCAAATAAAAAATAAAAACCTAATGTAAATAAACACATTTTGGTATAGAAAAGTTTATACAACATACTATATATTACAGTAAAGTTTTTTTTTTACAAGTGATGGCACATTTTTCACTTCAACAAACATTATTATGATATTGACCCTAATTATGTCATACAAACCCAGTCATTTACTTTAAAGTAATTGTAGTAATAAAACAATTGCATTTTCTCTGCCTTCTTTACAGGAAATTTGTTAGACTTCAAATTCCTTGTTAATTTCACCTCAGCAGTGACTTCTGGGACAAAGCATGTCAGTCAATATGGGAAGCAGCTGACTGGTTATTGAAAGGAAAGAAACCATTGAAGGGAAGGGGACAATTTCACCCTCCAGGTAAAATGACCAAGCAAGTGCAGCACTATCTGAAAGCACTGCTGGCAAACAGAGGTTTAGTACCAGATATCATGTTTTAAAATGAAAATACATCAAAATAAATCATGAATGGAAGTGCACAACAGGTCTGATTTATTTTGTTAGCTACACTTTTAAAATTGCAATACTATTTCATCTGATAAATAAATCCAGACATAACTTCACTGTATTCCAAAACCCTCTTAGTCAGGATGTTCTCTCCATTGTGAATTAATACAATATCTATGCAATACATAGATACGTTTGCTACAACATGTATTTATTTTAAAACTGCACATTTGAAACTAATGTAGCTAATGGAACCGCAAAACAGGTAAAAGGGTTTGATCCACACTAAATGGACAACAATTTTGAATCTTCCCCACCTCACCATCTCAGAATCTTTTGATAGCGCACATGGAAGTACATTGAAAGGTTTTAGGAAGAATCCCAAAATATTAGCTCTAAACTCTCACACATTTGTTATGGGCCTATATTGGTGAGGAGGTGCCTGTGACAGAAAAAAGAAGTACTGAAAAGGGGGCATTTTGAGAGGACATATCTTTCAAAGCTTTCAAGATATTTTTTTTGATATTTGCTACACACACAGAACGTAGAACTGCTCTTGTAATTTAATAATGAGAAATAGCATAAAGGTCTCTGCCCCAAGCTGGCCAGTCATTGGGCGGGACTCTGTGAGGTGTTGGAGCGCTTGTCGGAGGTGGTGTACCAGGTGAAGCTCCAGGCCAGGAGCCGGGTGGTTGCCCACCTACTTTGCCTGGATGCAGGGCCGGCTCAAATACATACATTGTTAGGTTGGTTACAGGCGATTCCGATTGCCTTGAACAGACTGGTCACATTGTGGCAGAAGCAGAGCCCATCTTGACGGGTGAAGAAGCTGGAAAAAGGTTGGTGACGCTTCCTCTGATCTGCGACTTGCACACTTTCATCCAACAAGTTCCACTGCTTGAGCCTAGACGTCAAAAGCTCGGCATTGGACTTGGTGAGACCAAGATCTCTAATCAAGTCGTTGAGGTCTTTTTGGTTGGGATAGTATGGGTTTCTCTCCTCAGCTCCACCTCTGAAATTGTCATCTGGATCTACAACGTCTTCCTCGCTCTCTGACTTGCTGCTCTCTTCTAAAGACGGCTGCTCTCTCTCCGGAGGAGTGGGTACGGGGAGCTCATGGCAGTGTGGCACGGGGCGATGGATGAAGGAAGGTCCGGATACGTGATAGCAGGTGCATTCTTGCCAGTCCAACGTTTGGAAGGGTCCACCATGCAGAAATAGCAGTTGCTTGAGTGGTCAGTGGGTTCCCGCCAAATTCTTGGGATAGCGAACTTCATGGCTCTCTTTTCCCCTCTGTACCATCCAACAAAAATACATTTATTTCACCCATGACTAATGTGTAAGAGATTCTCGCAACATTTTTCATATATGATATATTTTTTCAATAACATTGAAAATTGTAAAACATTTTAAAATTAAAAACTTTTACAATTTTAAAAATTTTAACAAATTTTATAACATAAAATTCCGAGCAACAATTGTCCATCTTACCTTCCAGAGTTTTTTTGCAGTGCTCGCAGGTGAAATGAGGTGCCCAGGGTTTGTCTTGATCCCCGACAGGCATGCCGAAATATGCCTTGTAGGCCTCACACATCTTAGCAGATGCTTCCACTGAGTACTTTTTCGCTCTTGTCTTGATAAATTGGCCGCAGACATAGCAAAATGCGTCTGCCGGATGCTTGCAGCCTCTTGATGCCATCTCAGAAAAATGCAGATATGTATCCACTTAGGCAGCTGGAACTAAACTGAACTGGTGGGCTTAAGGCTCCTGTATTTATACTACTATTTATATTACTGGAAAATTCTAGAAAGTTCTAGAAGTTACTCCAAGTTTACTCTGAATCTGAATCTATCTGGAATGTTCTGGAAAATAGGTAAATTTCTAAATATCACTGTCTTGGTCACAAAAGCAAAGTTTGTGGGGAATAATAGCCATTTTCTATACTTTTGAGGCATAAGCAATTAGGAAATAACACTTACTACCCAGGAACCAAAAAAAAAAAAAAAAATTGTTACACGGTGATTTCAGCCAGACCATTTAGCCGTTCTAGGGTCATGGTAGAATGAAGATAGGTCTTTATGAGCTTCAGTTTTGAGAAGCTGCGCTCAGCAGTGGCTACACTTACAGGCAGAGTCAATAAGACGTGTAACGTGATGCAGGTATTTGGGAATACTTTGGACAATCCATGCATGACAATGAAATCCAGTGCTCCTAGAGCAGTGCATTCCTTTGGTAAGAGGTAAGGAAGGTTGTGTAGCTCGTTTGCCAAGTCAGTTCCATCCACATATGATTTACTGTTGGTGTCGCTGTCTTCTGAGGCCAGATGCAAGTCCATGCAACTCTTCTGGATGTCTTTTTCATGTTTGTTGGACAGTGATGTTAGGTTGTACAGAAACCCAGATGTATTGCTGTGGTCTTTCAGCTGAGTAAAAAGAAGAGTAAAATTATGTCTTACTTTTAATTCACTCTTTTACTGAGCTATTCTTTGGTAAACAGGACATTTTGAAAACACTTTAAAATATTTTCTTTTATTAAGCTTCCTTTTTTAAAAAGGGCAGACAGACAGAACCAATGTAGCTAGATGTGAGTCCTCATGTTGTTAAAAGTCTTACCTTTGTAATTGTAATATAATATTTTATACAGAAAGATGTTCTTTGTCTAACAGGAATAAATCCTTTGAACCAGAAGTACATTTTTAAATGCTTAACACAAAAATTACAAGTAGGAGCATATAATAATTTTGAATGCAATTCATCAATTTATTTAGCATTAATTACTCTCATCTTACAATCTGAACAAAATAAATTTAAGGGGCTTAAATTATAATTATTAATATTCCTGTTCATTATTAGTATTCGTAGTAATCGTAGTCATAGTAATAATAGTATTGCTTAAGGCTGCAGAAATATGTTTACATGGTGGTCACGTATACATAATGTAAAAATGACTATTGTCTACAATATTATATAATGTAAATTATTGCATTGTTTGTGTTTTAGAAACTTTAATATTCAAACTCATATGGAAGAAATGTTGATATGTCAGGACAGCAGTCTTCGCTATTAGCTTCAAGTTAATTTAATCCTCAGATTTTTCACAGAGTTTAGTCAATATTGTCCTGGCAGGAATGTTCCCTGCTTTTTTGGTCACAGGATTTCTAGTGATACCATGTCCTGACAGGAATTGTACCGCAGCCCTTGTCCTGACAGGAATAGATTTCCTTCTTTTGTCCTCAAAGGATTTCTAATGATACCTTGTCCTGACAGGAATTGTACCTCAGAATTTGTCCTGACTGGAAATCAATTGATCAATTGTCCTGATAGGAATTGTACTGAAGATATTTCCTTGTAGGAATTCTACTTGAAAGTTTGTCCTGCCAGGAAATCAGGTGATGCCTCCTTATAATTCCTGTCCGGATAATGTTTTTTCCTGACATTAATGTTTTTTTCCTGCTTTTGTTCTCATTGGATTTCTATTAATACTTTTGTTCTGACAGGAACTCAGTTGATACTTTGTCCTGCGTATATGTGTAATGTATATTAATTTTAAATAATATATATCTGTATAAAGGATTAATTGTTTTGTGTTTCCTCTTCCAGGCCAGTCTGTTCACGACGAATGAAATGCTAATGTAAAAGAAGTGTAAAGTAATGGAGGGGAATGTTATACTAAATTCATTTGAAATATCACTGAGAAAAGAGAAATCAAATGTAGTTAGATCACATTTTGTTGTTCAAACTGAAGATGAAGTTGCCAGCTTCATATATAATAAACTACCAAAAAAAATGGAAGAATGGCAATTTTTGTCAAGTAGTTAGTAAAAGAAACATCTCGTACTACAAGTGTGAAAGGGCCATCCTACATTAGCAAGAGCAAATTCCTGCCCTGCATATGTGTCTTTTTAGATACAGAAAGAAGGAAAAAATTGTTGTCATTATGAGAGAAATGCTTCATCACACAGGGCACAACCTTAACCCTTTGCGGTCCATTTATTCAGCGCCTGTCAGGCACGTCAGGTCTAATTTGTTGTCACACAAGCTGTTTATTTTACACATGCTGTTTAAAAGTAATTTTATTCACAGTAAAACAGGTTTAAAAGGCACTGCATATCAAAAGGACACTCAGTACTGCGTCTCCAGCCCTGCTCCACTCCTTGTTCGATGTATTTATCACATATCTCTTCATAGTAGTGCATACTGATAAATCAAATCTCTCCTGATCACTCGATTTATCACCAAACTCCTCAATAATTCAGTCCAAGTCGTTATTTTATTACTATAACATCTCAAAAAGCTTGGCAAATGTCTGTGATATTCTTTGAGCGCTGGATGAGGAAGCAGTTATCTTGTTTGTTTATGTCCGTGTTATGTCTCTGGTGAAGGGACTATGCGTATTGCTCAGATCCGCCTCCATTTTTTTTTCTGGCTTCTATCGGCCTCTCTTGGCCATTGAAAGCTTTTCTCGGCTTTTTCCGGAGAAAAAAATGACTAGGGATCTGTGTATGACGCCTTTTTGATGATGTCGGACAGGGTCCGACTTGGGACCGCAAAGGAAAAATTGTAATGTTGGACCTGATCCGATATAGGACTGCAGAGGGTTAATAACGGATTTGAAAACTGGGTTCATTTAATTCATTCACATTTTGTTGACTTGATTGAAATGCTACCCACAAGAGGTCACTGTTACAGTAACCCAAAACGTAATTTATTGAAATACCCCAACAGCCAAATGTAGCTTTCATTAGTAAGGAACATATAGATAAACGTGCAGTGCACAATAAATGTATTGCAATGATAAATTACCTGGATACGTATGTACATTCAGAGGACTTCAAACCAACATCAGATTTCTACACAACTTTAAAAAGAGCTCATACACTAGCCTTTGGATGTTACACCATTAAAAAAAAAATTACACCGTTATGTCCTTAAAACAGCTTGCTTGTTGCAGAACAAACTGACCACAAACAAGAGCATGCCAAGAAATGTAAGGTACTGCACAAAAGTGACAAAACAGATATGGAATTCAAAAAATCTAACAGACAGCAAAGGGTAAAAAGCCAAGTCTACACTGCATAATGCATGATACATGCAGCTGATATTTAACATTACACTATTATAATATAGACCAGTGGTTTTCAACTCTGGTCCTGGAGACCTCCTGTGTCTTCTGGTTTTTAATTCCAACTGAGCTCTCAATTACTTAATTAAACCTTTAATTGCACTAATAATTTGCTTAATTAGACCTTGTTAATTTTTTTCAGCTCCAAAACAGTTGCAAGTTCAAGTTACTTATAGCTAACTTTAAACCTGCAACTGTTTAAGAGCTGAAAACAAAAGGTCTAATTAAGCAAATTTAATTGAGGCTGAACTGAATTGAAGTATGTTCTTGGATTGGCAAAAAAACAAGTATGCAGACAAAAAGTACATTCATTTCAATGTGTCATCTTAGAAAAACTAAACTGAGATGGCTCTTAACAACATATATACATGTGGCAAAGTAGTTTGCAGTGTACAGGTGTAGAGGTGATGCAATGCTCAAATAGATGACAAACAACAAAGTTCACAGTCCAAATAATCCTTCATTATTTTGTAATCCAGGTGGTTTGGCAACCGTAAATAACAGTAACTGGCAATACACAACAATGTGTACTGCACAGTTAAAACCATAGGGTTCAGTCCCAAAATAATAAACAGAGTATAAACACACACAGAACACAAACATGATCACAAGTACAAGAGTGAGTGCTAATGTGCAAGTGGTGAAATACAATTTATAGTGAACAGTAGTGCAGTGCTATCCGGGTTTGGTGCTGGCCTTTAGCGACAGTTCCCAGATTGTGTTAGCCACCTAACAATGACAAAAGAGTACAATTAGAATGACAAACAAACAAACACAAAACACTCACAGTCATTACAGTCCTTCAGCAGTTCTTTCACCACCATAAAAAAGACACAGTTCGCTTTGCCACATCCCCTTTTGTACCTTTAGCCACGCCCCCTTCATTAGCGAGTGCAATCGTTTTTCCTCCAATCCGCGATTGCCACATTGCTGCCCATCTGGGGCGATGACTTGGTGTACTGTGGCTCCGCCCCCTTTCTAGATGGCCGACTTCCACCTCCCCCTGGAATGAATTGCCAAACCATCCAGTCTGGGGCACACTGTTCCCTTTACACAGCACCCTCACAGGTCGGGAGGGTGATTTATAACCAAGATTAATTCTTTCACAGTCACAATACAGTATCGGTTTTCTGAAACTAACACATACCAACAAACTTTAGCTGTAACAATCTAAATTCATGTGTAAAATGGTAATGTTGACAGTGCTGTCCCCATCTATAAATGCTTAAATCTTAACTGTGTACAGATAAATCACATAAATACGATATAGAGATGCACAGATCGTGGAGGAAAACAGGGTTTGTACCCCAACATTTAATTATTTACTCTATAGATTTGTGTGACGGGGTGCCCACCCCTTCTGCATATTCATTTATGTATGTATATTATTAGTATTATTATTATTAGTAGTATTATTATTATTATTGAATGTATTTGTGTGCGGGCGGACAAAACCGTCCGTCATTGTTATTTGAGACCGGCGTAAAGCGAAATGTGGTTGGCATGGATGGGGTTGAATTCCCATCCCGAGTAGCTCGTGGGAATGTGGCTGCAATCTTAATAAGGTAATTGTTTAATAGGTAATTAAGGCTCCAGCCACAGTATAAAAGACCCACTCCGGGCTCAGAGTTTAAAAGAGAGTTAGAGGAGTTAGGACCGAGAGCGAATGCTACCCGGAAGTGAACCAAGGTACTCATTTTACTAAAAAGTGTACTTATTGTTTGTGTTATTTAACTTTGGCCAACGAGCCGTTTTGTTTTGATAAAGTGTTTTTTTTCATTTTGTATAAATCTTTCATTTAGTAAACGCAGTGAGCGCAGCCATAGCGCTTCAGTTTCACCCCGAAGAACCTGTGTTTGGTGTCATTTCCCTGGTCTGACGTCACCCTTGCAGCCCTCACTGCCACACCTTGCTTTTTAATTTGAGCCCAGACAATTAATTTAAACTTTTGTTACGCGAAGCATGAGTAAGAAGTACTAAGTTAAGTTACTCTAAATCTAACCCTAACCATTATTTAGCTTAAGTTATTGAGAATATCAGACTCTGGGGATATGGGGGCGTTTGTATGTTCATTCATTCATCCGTCTGTTTGTCATACTTACATTTTTGCATATAGCTGGAGAATTACTTATTAAATTCTGATTAAACATTCATAGCTAATTCTTACTTTATACAGTTCTCTAATACTGTAGATATATGTCATGGTCATCATCATCATTTTTTATTTATTTTTTTATCATACTGATAGCCATAATTTAGAATTTACAGTTGTGACTGGGGATGTATGTACAAGACATAAATCATATTCGAGGACTTATTTTATTTTCGTATGGAGGGATCTTTTTAAAGACGTTCACAACATAGAATTGCTGCCGGTTTCTCTTTCAGATCACAGCGTACTCGTCTGTACTCACTTGGGCCACCAGATGGCGCTTTAACACCACTTTGCTGGAGAATGATGATCTTTCAGGTCAGAATTTGAAAACCAGCTATCAGAATTTTTAAACTTCAACAGAAATTTGGTTGATGATCCACATGTGTTGTGGGATTCAATTAAAGGATTTATCAGGAATAGTACTTCATAATTTGCTTCAGACCTTAGTAAGTTGCAACTTAACAGAATTAAGGAATTGAAAACCAAGTTACCATTTCTAGAAAATACTTTGCATTCTAATTTCTCTGCTAACACTGCGCTGGAACGTGATTCAATTAGAAAAGATCTTAATCTTTCACTCAGGCATTGGGCTGAATTCTTTATTCATAGAGCTAGACAGCACTATTATTTCAAAGGCTCGAGACCCAGTCATCTTCTAGCCTTGAGACTCCGGGCTAACAAGCACTTCACAAACATTATGTCTGTTAATTCTCCGAAGGGAGATATACTGTCAGACCCTGTACAAATAAATTCAGCATTTCGCTCCTTTCATTCCAAACTTTATAGTTCCGATATTCCTCATGACAAAGATAAATGCATGCGGTTTCTTCAGAAGTTGCAAGACGCTGTTCAAGATATGAATAAGGGTAAATCCCCAGGATTCGATGGCATTCCTCCGGAATTTTTTCTGACTTTTTGGTCTCAGTTAGGTCCTCTTTTGCTTGATATGATGCATTTTGCAGTTGAGAAGGGCTTTTTAACTAGAGATGTTACTACTGCTATTGTCTCCCTATTATTAAAAAAAAATAAAGATCCCATTGATTGCGCCAGTTAAATTGTGACTCAAAGTTATATGTTAAGGTGTTTGCACACCGACTTGAAGCCTATATGACTAAATTGATTCACCATGACCAGACTGGATTTATTAAAACCCAATTGGCATCTGATAACATTCGTTGCCTGCTTCATATTATTCATGCTGCGGCAGACATAAAGCCCCAATACACCATGTTATCTCTGGATGCGGAGAAAGCTTTTGACTGCTTAGAATGGCAATATCTTTGGTCGGTTCTAAATCATATGGGTCTCAGGGAAAACTTCATAGGCATATTTAAGGTCTTGTATGCTAATCCCTCAGCGATGGTGCTGACAGGCAGTGAGTGTTCTCCCCAATTTAACATCTCTAGGGGAACCCGGCAAGGTTGCCCCCTCTCTCATCTGCTGTTCGCCCTGTCACTCGAGCCACTTGCTCAGGCTGTTCACAGTCCTTGATTATACTCCCATCACCATTGATAATACTCAACATAATATTTCACTTTATGCAGGTGACGTATTACTGTTTGTCGAAAATGTGTCTCAATCACTTCTCACCTACTGACTATTTTTGATAATTTCAGTTTGCTATCGGGATATATAATAACCAGGGCTAAATCAGCACTATTACCCCTTAATGATGCAATAAGAAATATAGTTTTACTCTCAAACATATTGGTGTTTCAGCATTTTAAATACCTTGGCGTATAGATCTACCCCTCCTTACACTTATTATAGTAACTAATTTCAATAATATTTTTAAAAAGGTGGAGACAGATTTCAAACGTGTATCTCTATAGTTAAAATGAATGTGCTCCCACGTATTAATTTTATCAGCTCTATGCTCCCCCTCTCTCCCCCTATATACTGGGATAAATTACACTCCTTAACTTCCAAATTAATATGGAAGGGTAAACGTCCACGCATTAAATTCTCCACTTTAGTGCGGGAGAGGTGTACAGAAGGTTTATCCTTTCCAAACTTTAAATTTTATTTTTGGTCATTTGTTCTGCACCCGCTTGCTATATGGTTTGATCCTAATGCTCCTGTCTCTTGACGCTCCCTGGAAGAAAATTTGGTGTACCCGTGCAGACTCCAAGATTTAATCTACTCAAATATTGCTCTCAGATATTGTAAACTATGGTTTGGCCCCATAATCACAAAGTTAGTTACTGTTTGGCACTAGTGGAGAAGCATAGAAAAATCCAACTTAAGTGGCACTCTCACTCTCATATATTTCACAATTTTGCACTTCTAGGGGGCCGACCCATCTCTTTTCCGTACTGGAGGGACAGGGGGATACATACTCTCACTGATATTTCTAATGGAGGCTGTCTCCGCTGTCTCCGCTATCTCCGCTGTCTCCGCGCACTCCAGGATTTACAACTTCAGTACAATTTGCCGAGTGTTTCTTTCTTTTTTTTTTTAACCTCCAAATGCTGTCATTATTGTGTGTCTATGGGGTGCCTTGGGGGACAGCACTGTCAACACACCCACTCCAGAATATGTTGGACATGGGGGGTAAAACTAAGGGACTGGTTTCCACAATTTAGATTTTTCTCTTAAAGGCTTCTTATAAACCATTAAAAACTAACACAATTTGGAATAGGGATTTAGCACCATCAGATAAGTAAATTAATTGGAGTACTGTCTGGTCTAATATAGGCTCTGCCTCCAGGAACCCTAATCACCAGATGATTCATTATAATTTTCTTCACAGAATACATCTGACGCCTCGTAATCAATTTTGAATGAAACTTGTCCCTCCCCCTGTCTGTTTGCTTTGCCCTCAGGGTACCCATGGCACTTTCTTACATATGGTCTGGGAGTGTCCTGATGTAGTCAGTTTCTGGGAGGAATTCTCTTCTGCTTTGTCCAATATTTGTCTAAAGATATTTCCTGTTCTGCTGTGTTACTTCTGCTGAATGATGACTCATCCCTTGATCTATTGTCACAGCAGAGGCAGATCTGGTTGGCAGGCCTGACTGCAGCAAAAAAGATGATTACTTTGCGCTGGCAGCCACCGCAGTCTCCCCTGTCGCCAATGGATCCTCTCTTATCTTGATATTGTTCATATGGAGCTCTCCACGGCTTGGATCCATGGTGCCAGGGGGCAGAATGTTCTAGCCTGGAAAACTGCTGCTGATATCATAAAATCTATGTTGGTTGTACCATCTGCTAACACGGAGTGATGTGGGTTCTCGAGGGCCTCGGGATGGGGGGTGGTTACGGATGGGTAGAAGGGGGGGTGGAAAACTGGAACTTAGGTTTTTTTTTTGTTTTTTCCTTTTGTAATGTGCTGTTTGTTTCACAATAAAAAATAGAAAAGATAAAAAAAACAAATAAAGTTAAACGAGTTTGAAGACAACCTCGCCTCAGGTGTCGCATACATCACATGGTGTCAGAAAAAAAAACAATAAAAAGACGAACAAAAGAATATAAATGGAGCAACTTAAACCGCTGAGTAGTTTGTTTCTTCAAGATAATCTGGCAGAGCACTGGAAAACCTGGATTCAGAAATTTCAACTGTTCCTGACAGCAAGTGGAATGTCGGAGAAGTCGGAGAAAGAAAGAGAAAGACAGTGTGCCGTGTTTCTCCACATTGCCGGAGAAGAAGCCATTAAGGTATTTAATACATTTGAATTTCCTAATGCTGAAGACAGAGATAAAATAGAAGTTCTGAAAGAGAAGTTTAGAGTGCACTGCGAACTGAGAAAGAATTTGCCGTATATTTAGACACATGTTCTTTACAAAAGCACAAGGCCAGTCTGCAACAGTAGACACGTACATGACTGATCTGAAGAACAAGGCCAAGAATTGTGAGTTCGGGCAGCTCACAGAGTCTCTGATACGGGACAGAATTGTGTGTGGCATTAGAAATGACCAGGTCAGAGGCAGATTACTTAAAGAAGTGGATCTCACATTACAGAAAGCAGTAGAGGTATGTCGTGCTAGTGAAGTGAGTTGCAGTCAAATGAAAGTGCTCCATGACGCAGCACAAATTCAAGTTCAGAAACTTTGGAAAGTCGTGCCAGACTCGAATAAATTAAAAAGCGACAGCTCAAAGAAAATGAGAGAATGCAGAAAAGAGGTGGTAGATGTGGTTACAAGCATGAAAAGAGAAAATGTCCCAGCTTTTGGTCAAATGTGCAAATCCTGCCGCAAGAAAAATCACTTAGCTAAAATGTGCAGAATGCAATCCCAGACTCAGCATAAGAAAGTACATCCATTAGATGAAGACGATACTGAAGAAGAAATGTTTGTTGGAACAATTGGGGTTGAAAACTACAAACATGAGATTAGAATGCACATTGAAGCTAACGTTGCTGGACTCAAAGATGATAAGAAGAAAAAAAAAAAAAAAAAAAGATGATAAGAAGGATTGGACAGAAACCCTGAAAATAAATAATAAAGAAGTTAAATTCAAGCTTGACACTGGAGCAGAATGCAATGTCACGTCTACAAGAATTTACAAGATGCTGGAATTGAAAGATGTGAAATGGAACAAATCCAGTTTCAATTTGGTGACATACTCCGGACACCAGATGTCGCCAAAAAGACAGAAAGTGCTCACATGTGAATTCAAAGGTCACAAATATGACATCCAATTCCAAATAATTGAATAGGGTGCACCAGAAATACTGGGTCACTCTACATGCTTGCAGTTAGGCATGCTGAAGAGAATCTTTGAAGTAGACAGCAATGGAAATGATATTCTGCAAGAATATGAAGAATTGTTCATGGATGTGTACCAGGGCTACATCATATTCAAGTAGATCCCTCAGTCAAACCTGTTGTGCATGCACCCTGAAAAGTACCTGTAGCACTGAAAGACAGAACCATGGAAGAACTCCACAGAATGGAAAAATCAGGTGTCATTGCAAAACAAAACTAGCCTAATGATTGGGTAAACAGCATGGTGACAGTAGTGAAGCCTAACAAACTCCCTAAGGATTTAAATGGTGCAAATAAAAGAGAACACTACCCTCTGCGCACTGTGGAAGAAGTAGTAGCTGGAATTCATTACATTCAATGAACATAAGAAAGACTAATGTTAAATCTAGCATAATATTAAGAAAAAGATGGTACTGTTTTGTAATTATAGGAATTAATTTACTGTATTGATTTTAGGTTTTGTGGAACAATAAATTATTTCCAGATTCATTTTGACTGCCGGTTTGTCTTTTTAATGTTTAAGGCTTAATGTATAAGATAACACTTTATTTTAAGCACTACTGTGGCAAAGTGGTGAGTGGATACAGGTGAGTGCAGTGCAGGTACAAATCACACAGACAATTACTAACAGGTGCAAGGGTGTTTATTGATAAATTACAATGTCCAGAGCCTTAAGGCAAAACACCTGCAAATAATAATGCTGGAAGTGATTACAGCGGCATGTATCACTTCGGTTTTGTAAAATCTCACAGGTTTGACCCGCAACCCAAAAGTCAGGTAGGCTTAAACCACGATTAAGCATACCGAATGTTAGTTTTCAAATTAATCACCATTCCAAATCAATCCGATAAATCCTTAATAAAAGCACGAAAAATACTATAAAAAATACATATATTTTATTTGCAACGTATCTATATTCTAATAGCATTTGAGCCTTCAGGAGCGAGCTTAATCCTGTGGTGCCTTTCTGGTTACGTTAATATAACTGCACGAGGCTGGCATTACCACATGATTAAGCCCACTCTTGAAGGCTCAAATGCTAATGTGAGATTGCATTAATTAATTCAACCAATCTTAAATATATTGGACATCTGATGGTTACCTGTAAAAATTTTGCAAAATGATTCCACAAATGGTTTCTTTCCACCTTTCCCTTTCAGATCTCGTTTGTCATAATCTCGTTTGTCATAAGCCTGTTAATGTCAAAAAACATAAACATATTAAAAAAAATAATAACCACAAAAGAAAGCTATGTTATCACTGAAATGTAAATTAAAGTGAATTAATCTGTATAAAATGAAGTATACGGTCAAAAAAAGTGTGGTTTAGTATACAGTATTCCTTTTTTTAACCCCACATATACTTTCTGGAAAGTAAACTAAAGTGAAAGCTATTTTACTTAGTATTGTAAAATCTATACCACAAAGCCAACTAAAATTGTATTTTGTAAGATGATTCAGAAGAAAATAAACAAATAAATAAAATCAGAAATGGAAAATACTACCGTTCCATCACTCGTTGGACGTTGTCTCTTACAGAACTCCCACCTACTTTGCCAAGTTTTGATATCTGAAATTATAGATTTCCATTACACGAGAGTAGATGTTAAAACTTCATGCTGATTTGAACTCGGCTCTCGCCAAGATAAGCACCAACTAAGACGTAGCTTTACAGTAAACTAATGTGATCCATATGTGTCTCCCTCCATTTACGTTTCCTTCCATATGATGATGTAGATATCCTTCTGTCTGGTGTTAATGGCTGAAGTGTAATGCTGGCTCCAGGGATCAGCTTATTTTGCCTCCCTGGCGCATCAGCACACACAACGGCTGCGATGCTGGCTCCGGGGATCAGCATGACAACCGTCTGGATTGAGCTAAGTAGGGTACATCTCTGGGGTTTTCAAGTGGGCACCTTCCATCCTCAGTGTTTCGTCGACTAGCCCACGACACCTCAAGAGGGCTCGACGGTGATTCTGGCGTCCCAGCATCACCCCCCTCCGTCCCCCACTCAACTCAGCCCAGCTTACTTACCTGTCCCCAGCCAGAATCTTTCCGTCTCAACCACAGCCAGTTGCTGCTCCTCTCTGCTGCTTCAGATAAATTCTTCACTGTGCGACGCAACTCTTGGCCACTGAATCCGACGTCTCTGAGAAACCGGGTTGTAGAGTGTGCCACAAATCCTCGACAACCCACTTCCACTGGGTAAACCCGAACTCTCCATCCTCGCTGTTCCGCTTCAGTGGCTAGTTGAGCATACCGCAGTTTCTTCCTCTCATACGCCTCATCTACAGCATCCTCCCATGGCACTGTTAACTCTACCAGGTGAACAAGGCGTGCTGATCCAGACCACAAGACAATATCTGGTCGAAGGTTAGTGGTGGCAATCTCAGGTGGAAAAATAAGCCGTTGACCAACATCTGCCAGCATATTCCAGTCTCTAGCAGCTTCCAGTTGTCCTGGGCGAGGATTGGTTTTAACACCTTTTCTTGGTGGTTGCTCTCCTGGGCGGAGGAATGTTGTCTTTTGTGTGTAATGTTTTGATGGAACAGGTGGCAACTTATTGGTCATGTTACGCTTGTCTTCCAATGCTAAGGCCAAACATCGCAGCACCTGGTCATGGCGCCAAGTAAACCGACCTTGGCTAAGAGCCACCTTACATCCTGTCAAAATGTGCCTTAATGTTGCAGGTGATGAACACAAAGGACATGAGGGATCCTCTCCTACCCAGAGGTTTAGGTTCTGTGGTGATGGGAGAACATCATATGTTGACCTGATGAGGAAACTGATCCTGCTCTGTTCCATTGACCATAGGTCTTGCCAGCCAATCTTGCATTGTTCCACACTCTCCCATCTCATCCATTCTCCCTGTTTGGCCTGGGAAATGGCCTTTATACACCTCATCTTCTCCTCCTGCTTTTGCACCTCGTTGACTACCAGCTTCCTCCTTTGAGCTGGGGCCGCCTTGTGCCATGTAGGAGGAGTTGAACTGAAACCAAGACCCCCTCTTCCATGCTGAACTTGCCCCATGATATCACCAATTTGAAGGGCAGCCTTTGCATCTTCCACAGCTTTCTTTGCCGCCCACTTTCTTCCAGTTTTCAACACAGGTGCTGCCTCCCTTACGCATTTATCGCGTGACTCTACTAATGTCATTTCCAGTCTGACCTTGGCGCACTTAAACTCCTCGGTTAGAGCAGAGACTGGTAGCTGCAGTATTCCTTTACCATAAAGTCCCACTCTGCTGAGGCAGCGTGGAACTCCCAACCATTTCCTGATGTATGAACTGATTAAAGCTTCCAGCTTCTCTACTGTTGTCAAAGAAACCTCGTACACAGTCAGTGGCCACAGCAACCTCGGCAGTAGACCAAACTGAAAGCACCAGAGTTTTAGTTTACCTGGTAGAGCGCAGCTGTCTATGCTCTTCAACCCTTCCACTGCTTGTTGTCTAACTTCTCCCACACGAACTGTGTCCTTTAGATCCCCGTCGTACCATCTCCCAAGACTCTTCACTGGCTTCTCAGACACTGTTGGTATTGCCTCACCATTAATGAAGAATGTTTTATCTACTACTTTGCCTTTAATTATAGAGATGCTCCTTGATTTAGTGGGCTTGAATTGCATTCGTGCCCATTCAATGTTATTGGTTAATTTGCCCAATAATCGATTAGTGCAGGCTACTGTTGTAGTCATGGTTGTCATGTCATCCATGTATGCTCGAATTGGTGGTAGTCGCATTCCAGAAGCCAAGCGCTCTCCTCCTACTACCCATTTTGATGCCCTAATGATTACTTCCATTGCCATGGTAAAAGCCAGTGGAGAAATGGTGCATCCTGCCATTATTCCAACCTCTAGGCATTGCCATGTAGTGCTGAATTCTGAAGTTGAAAAACTGAATTGCAAATCTCCAAAATAGGCTTTCACTAAATTTGTTATTGTCATCGGTACACTGAAAAAATCAAATGCTGCCCAAAGTAGTTCATGTGGCACTGAACCATATGCATTAGCCAAATCCAGGAATGTCACATGGAGCTCCTTCCTCTCCTTTTTAGCTGATTGAATTTGTTGCCAGATCACATTGATGTGTTCTAAGCAACCTGGGAAACCTGGAATGCCCGCTTTTTGTATTGAAGTGTCAATGAAGCAGTTCTTTAATAGGTAAGCTGACAATCTCTGAGCAATAATGCTGAAGAAAATCTTGCCTTCTACGTTTAATAGGGAAATGGGACGAAACTGACTGATGCTTGTAGAATCTTTTTCTTTAGGTATAAAGACTCCACCTGCTCGGCGCCATGCTCTTGGTACAACCTGTTTTTCCCATGCCACTTTCATCAATTTCCACAGAATTCAAGAAATGTATGTCAATACAGGTGTTGTATTATATAGAACTTGTTCTGATAGTGAATTTGGTCCACCATGCAACGTTAAAACAGTAGACATACAGCAGGCGTATAATTGTCTGAACGCTGCCCAGGTTTGGGAGGGGGGAGTCAGCATTAGATTCCACAGCTCACCACGCTTCAGCACCCCACTGTGGCTGACCAGGCGCCTGCAAGCCTGGGGCTGGAGGCGGGGAGACTGGCACTAATCCTACAATCGGCGTTATGGGTTTCCCTGTCTATGCTCGGAGCACATTGTGTGAAAAAAAGTCGGATGGCTGATGGTGCACGTCAGAGGACGCGTGTAGTACGTCTTCATCCCTCCTGGATTAGCGCAGGGGGTTGCAGCAGTGAGCCGAGCTGACGGGGTACAATTGGGTAGAAAAACAGGAAAATTGGCGGAGAAAAATTGGGTCAAAATAAATAAATAGTGTCTGCAGCATACATGTTTCCTGCAACACGAAATATCCTCAGTCCCAACAACATACTAAGAAGTATGTACAAAAATCAAAATTAAATTCGCCATCCTCTAGAGTCTCCACCCTTTTACATAGGTTCTTCATCTCTTGCCGCAGATCAGTCAGAAGGTATAGAACTCTCTTCTGGAACTCTAGAACGACAAAATGTTTTCTCATTTTAAATATGAACAATGATCATATCAGTACCAATCATCACAACGAAACATAACTGCTGTCTGCAAGTGTTCAAAAATAAAATAAAAAGAAAGGCTACATCATGTTATATATTACCAGTGCCACCACATAATGTAAAATATAATTTCATGAAAATGGTATAAGACCTAATAATTATGTAAGTATTTACTGATTTTCCATTTATTTAGGTCAGCTTTGCAAACAATAAAGTATACATTTCATCAAGATAAATATGTAGGATAACATCAGGGAATTGGCCCGCCTTAAGGGAAATTACATTAAATCAACTTGCCACAAATATAATATATAAATAACTGTAAGTGGCCTTCAATAAGACTTCTGTTAAATGCAGTACTACTACGACTAATAATAATACCATTAAAGTAGTAAAAGGTATTTTTTACACAAACCTGTGACAAATTCCTGAAATTGCTTCTTTCTTTTTGTTCTTTTTGCTGTAAATTCATCTTCAGTGTACTCTTCTGTGGTGGCATTGAACTGTTCACATTCAGCAAAGCTTTCTGTAAAAAAATATTAAAATTTAGAACATCAAATCACAATTATTTATACAAAATACATCAATAAATCTAAGTTAATTTAGTATGGCACCATTCAAGGTTAAAAAAAATATTCAATGGGCAGGACATTTAAAATTCAATGAAAATTGAAAAATATATATATAAAAAAACAGTAAAAGATATTATTATTAATATTATTTATTTCTTAGCAGACGCCCTTATCCAGGGTGACTTACAATTGTTACAAGATATCACATTATTTTAACCCATACAATTACCCATTTATACAGTTGGGTTTTTACTGGAGCAATCTAGGTAAAATACCTTGCTCAAGGGTACAGCAGCAGTGTCCCCCACCTGGGATTGAACCCACGACACTCCGGGCAAGAGTCTAGAGCCCTAACCACTACTCCACACTGTTACCCCAGTTGTGCCATAATCAGTAATACTGCTTGCATTTTCTTTTAACATGTTAAAACCAGATATAAAGTGCTCATTTTGTGATTATTTCAAATCTCAGGTATTGGAAGTACTGTACCTGATGAAATCTTGAGCTTCACAAGGCTGAACTTTCTCCATTTATCAGTGGGATCCTGCCTTTCATTGAGAGCTTTCTCTGCATTAACTCCAGGTGGCCAGAATACCTGGTTATCATTGATCCATATGTCTGGGATGACCCCCTCCTCCTCGCAATCGCCATACAGCACGGCACCACATTCTGACAATATTTAGTACTGGTAGAAGTGACATTAGGTGGGGACTTTAAACACACAAATTGTGTTTAAGGTCTCTATCAGATGTGGTACACCTTATCTACCACTGGTATTTAAAAAGATGGATTAAACCTGGATTTTCTTTTTTTGCCAGTTAATTAAGAGAGAATTAACAATCATTATTTAATGACAGGAGAGATTTATGTAGTTAAACATATTTACATATTTTAATGCGTCTCCACTTCATGCAGCAGCGGGAGTACAACATATCCTCTTTGGGGAGGCAGGCATACTGCTCTCCTGTCTAGATCAATTCGCTCCAGAAGTTTACTTTTCACTCTGTTAAAGTTTTTTAAATAAGCAATGTTCAGCAGTTTTGATTCGCAAGGAGTGGTAAAGAAGTTCCCCATATGATGCTGACTGATGACATCACAAAGTAATTTCCCATCTTCTCTTTTTTCTCTTACAAATGCAAATGTATCATTTTTCAGCAAAAAAACAACAGTCCTTTTTCTTGGTTATTATTTGTTTATTTAGCAGACGCCTTTATCTAAGGCGACTTACAGAGACTAGGGTGTGTGAACTATGCATCAGCTGCAGAGTCACTTACAATTACGTCTCACCCGAAAGACGGAGCACAAGGAGGTTAAGTGACTTGCTCAGGGTCACACAATGAGTCAGTGGCTGAGGTGGGATTTGAACCAGGGACCTTCTGGTTACAAGCCCCTTTCTTTAACCACTGGACCACACAGCCTCCTTGGTTGATATATAGTTTACTGGCTGTCTGCCCCTTTTCATTCCACTTGACATTTCTAGTTCTGTCAGCCTTTTAGACACTTGTGCTATGGGATTTTTTGAATTTCTGACTAAGCGCTTTACTTTTTGAAGGTGGTTTTCAAATGGGAATGCAGAAATGTCATTAAGGGAACACTGGAAAAACATCACATCCTCAGGAAGGTGGCTCAAACTGTGGACATTGTAGACAATGAAAGTCTCTCCGTAAATGTCTTTGCTTTTTTGAACAAAGTATGACAGCAGCATCTGCGCATACTCTACATACTCGTTCCTTCTGTCATCATTGGTTTCCAAGAGAATCGATAAGGCAACTGTTAGAGTCAGGAAATGGTCATACACTGTACAAGGGAGTACTTTCCTCAAGACCAATGGGCCTGTGTATAGAACAAACTGCCTAAATTCAGTGGCCTTCCACCTGTCAACATCAAACAAGGCTCTCGGTCGGTGAGCAAACTCAGATAGAAGTTTTCCTGCAAATGAGAGCAAGTGCTCTGAAATTTCATTTATTTGTGCATATGAAAGTCATTCTTTTGGGCCTTTCTTTAAAAAAATTAATATGCGCTTCACAACACCTAGACAGACTAGGTGCATATAATCAAGGCAAAACCCTCTTACACATGACATACCACACTCTGAGTGGAGTTTCCCTAATCTGGTGTTCCACATAACTTCTGCTGTTGAACCTTTTATCTGTCCGTTTGGGGACAGTGTCTTCTGAATACAGAACTGTTCTTCTATTCTTTGTGTATCCTTTTATTGTGCAACGTTCACAGGCATGAAAACCAGTGTGGCCTTTGATGTCCTTCATGAAAGCATGAGCAGGGGCATCACAAATGAAACATCTTTCAATCACATGGAGTCTTTTTCCATCTTGAGTGATGCCATTTTGCTTCAGGTTTTGTAATTCCAGTAAAAAGTCATTCAGGAATTCATGAATTGAGTTGGGTTTTGCCTCACCGTAAAACAAAGCCACCAGGAAAGGGTCTAAAGTACTGAATCTGCATAATATAGGCCAAAACTGAACTGTGCTTGATTTAGGAGGCTGTGTGGTCCAGTGGTTAAAGAAACAGGATTGTAACCAGGAGGTTCCCGGTTCAAATCCCACCTGAGCCACTGACTCATTGTGTGACCCTGAGCAAGTCACTTAACCTCCTTGTGCTCCGTCTTTCGGGTGAGACGTAATTGTAAGTGTCTCTGCAGCTGATGCATAGTTCACACATCCTAGTCTCTGTAAGTCGCTTTGGATAAAGGCGTCTGCTAAATAAACAAATAATAATAATAATAATAATAATAAACGGGGGTAACCCATCAACGTTGAATAGCAGAGCAATAACGGTCTCTTTTTCTTTGAAATGTGGATTTTGTGCCAGTATCTTCAAAATGCCTGTCTCAATCCCAAAATAAGCATACTTCCCACCACACTTGCTCTCTGTCTGTATTGTCCTTGGTGTTTGCAGCAGTGTGCATGCATCTTTGGGAAGTCTGTGGCCTTCTTTTCTAAGTATACTGAGAAGATTGTTTAATGCCGACCGGGTGCACTGGCTATTAGTTGCCCATGCTGCAAGTTGTCCACCAAAATCCTGTTCACTTTCTTCCTCATGTTCTGTATCTAATTCGAAATCACCCAAATCTGACTCTGAAGAAACAATATTCCCCAAATCATTGTCATTATTACTGTCATGTCCTGATACTTCCTCCACATCACTCAAAATATCAAGATTTCTGTCTGCTTGTTCAAGAGCACCACTTCTGTTTCTTTGGACTACAGCTCTAGTGTCTTCTTGTTCGTCATTGCTGCTACTGACTTCAGCAAGCGCTCTGACTTCAGCATGGCATTTTCTCCATCGTTTCATATATGCCATTTTTCAGGTTCAGATGGGTGACACTGCAAATATAAGGGTTTTTTTTTTTTTCACTGGAAAATCTGGTAATTTTAATGTTTGATTGAATCCCAAATATGGTCAGTGTTAAACACATTTTAAACAACTGCACCTGCTGACCTATTTGAGATTCAACATTCTTGTCACAATTAATTAATGCAACACAACACAACCTACAAGCCCTGGAGCCAGTTGCATAAAAGGCATAAGCTAGACTTGAAATCCACCCCCTTCAAAACTACATTTCCCATAATCCTTTAACTAGAATGTAGTTTTGAAGGGGGTGGATTTCAAGTCCCGCTTGGGAGTTAAGTCTAGCTTAATGTTTTATGCGACCTTGAGGAATGAATGTATTTTATACATGATAATTTACTACTACGGTTAAATATTTTATAATGACGCCGATTCACCTTAGTCCACAAGGTGACACGTAGTATCAGCTACGATGCAACAACCTTTTAGGATGATATTGCACATTCTAACGGATGACGTTCTTAAACGTCTATTATATTTTACACGCACATTAAATATGCATTTTCTAAATGTTATTTTACTGTGTTAAACACTAAAAAATACTAAATATAGACACATTTAAATTTTGTTTATATAAAATGTACATGTTGCGATTATGGGTGTGCTTCAACGTGTGATTGATCACATGACTAATCCCAAAGGTTTACTGGATAGAAGAGGAATTGGGCAAACAGCGTTTTGCTATGTGCTGAATAAATATCACGGATTAGTTCCACAAATACCACTCGTTCGAGCCTCTCTTTTCTGTTGTTGTAAAAAACAATGGGTGACTCCAAATGTATAGAACAAAAAACACTAAAAAATGTAATTGACTATTATTTTTTTTTTAAGTTTATATAATGGTGATATCAATCATAAGGTGACTTTAATGTCCACCCAAGGTTGCTTGTTTGTATCGTTTGTCAGTGAATCTTAAATTTGGTCAGCTACCCGTCAGCTTTTGGATATCATACTGTAGCCAAACTGGCTAAAAGGGAAACCTGTCATCATGTAGCCGGGCACGTGCTCTGCATAATGTGAGAGGCCCTGAATGTCAGACGTGTTTCGCAAGAGTAAAATCTGAAGTGAAAAGAAATATCTTGTTCAATTGGTGATTAATTGTTCTGAGATTCCTTGAAACTCATTTGCATTTTTCTTTGAATTAATATTTCAGCTTTCTGCTGTGTAACTGGCACACACTTATAGGAGGTGAAGTAACAAAAATTAAATCATGAATGTACAAGCATCAAATAGCAAATATAAGCATTGAATTTTAAAATGTGCAAGCATTGAATATTAAATACAAGCATCAAATATTAAAAAGTCCAAGCATCAAATATTAATATAAGCATACCTCGAACTGAAATTCAATTTGAGGACTCCACATTCAGTTCAAGGTCTGCCCATTCAATTCAATGTCTATACATTCAATTCAGACTGCTCATTCAGTTCAAGGTCTGTGCATTTAATATTTGAGGTTGCAGTTTCGCAAAGTGTCAATCATTTGCCCAACCTCGCCCACTTCCATCAGGTAAATCGATGCTCATCCTTGGTACCGACTAACCTGTTCAGCCAATAAGAGCTTTCTTTCGTTTTGAAACAAAATAGTCTCATCTGTAGTTACAGGCTGTAATCATGTTTATATGGTGTTGTAACTCCACGTGTTATTTGTAAGGGCTTCATCATGTTTAAGGACATTATTTACATTTTATTGGACTATATGTAATCATTGATTTTTGTTGTACAATTATTTATTTTTTTAACCAACATTCATTTTCTAATGTTATTGTAGTTATCTATCTATTCTATACACATGGATGTAGCTGATAGGTCACCAGTTGCAAGCCAGCTGCAGAATTATGCTCTGCAAAGATTATTCTAGGGAGAAATATGTTAGAAATGAATACTAATGATGATGCTGTTTTGGGCTTCACACTGTTTTGATTAATGCCAAGGTAAGTGGAATTTATGTAAATGGATCATTGATGGAAAAAATAAATTAAGCAATTTTTGAGTTAAATCGTGAGCTACCAGGTGAGGAAGTTGTCTCCTTAAGTAATCAGAACATTCCAAATTGTGTTTGTGTATTTTGGGTAGACCACGATTTGAAATTGTAACCGATCAGTCAGAACCATTTGTGGAATGTGGCTTTTCTGCAGTTCAGATTGCTGATGGCTTTGGAGTCCATCCAGGAACAATTAGACAGCGTATGCAGGAATATCTCTGCTATTCCTAATCTACATTAATGATTTAGATTAGTTATTGTATTTCTTGCTCTTATTGTATTACTTGTATTGTAACACTTGAAATGTATTTGCTTACGATTGTAAGTCGCCCTGGATAAGGGCGTCTGCTAAGAAATAAATAATAATAATAATAATAAATAGATTCTGGTATAGTAAGCAAACTTGTTAAATTTGCAGACACAAAAATAGGAGGAGTGGCAAACACTGTTGCAGCAGCAAAGGTCATTCAAAATGATCTAGACAACATTCAGAACTGGGAAGACACATGGCAAATGACATTTAATAGAGAAAAGAGTAAGGTACTGCACGCAGGCAATAAAAATGTGTATTATCAATATCATATGGGAGATACTGAAATTGAAGAAGGGATCTATGAAAAAGACCTAGGAGTTTATGTTGACTCAGAAATGTCTTCATCTAGACAATGTGGGGGAGCTATAAAAAAGGCCAACAAGATGCTCGGATATATTGTGAGACGTGTTGAATTTAAATCAAGGGAAGTAATGTTTACTTTATTTAAGTAATGTGACTTTACAATGCATTAGTAAGACCTCACCTGAATATTGTGTTCAGTTCTGGTCACCTTGTTACAAAAAGGATATTGCTGCTCTAGAAAGAGTGCAAAGAAGAGCAACCAGAATTATCCCGGGTTCAAAAGGCATGTCGTATGCAGACAGGCTAAAATAATTGAATCTGTTCAGTCTTGAACAAAGAAGGCTAGGCGGTGATCTGATTCAAGCATTCAAAATCCTAAAAGGTAAAGACAGTGTCGACCCAGGGGACTTTTTTGACCTGAAAAAAGAAACAAGGACCAGGGGTCACAAATGGAGATTAGATAAAGGGGCATTCAGAACAGAAAATAGGAGGCATTTTTTTACACAGAGAATTGTGAGGGTCTGGAACCAACTCCCCAGTAATGCTGTTGAAGCTGACACCCTGGGATTCTTCAAGAAGCTGCTTGATGAGATTCTGGGATCAATAAGATACTAACAACCAAAACGAGCAAGATGGGCTGAATGGCCTCCTCTCAAAATTTGTTTTCTGAAAAATTGGGCGTCTGATTTCAACGGGGCATAAATTGCAACAAAAAAGAGTTAGAGACAGTATAATAAGAGTTGGCCAAGAAGGTGTGATCAAGCGTACGCTTAATCTGTCAAGGGTATCAAGAAGGCAGTGCTCTGTCCCTGGACCACAGTCACTTTGGCATATTGATGGGAACCATAAACTAATGATAATTCTTGCAATTGTTTTCATTTACGAGATACCAGAACGCAGTAGGTCCAAATCTCCATGTGTATTTTGTAGTACAGGAGGCTGTGTGGTCCTGTGGTTAAAGAAAAGGGCTTGTAACCAGGAGGTCCCCGGTTCAAATCCTACCTCAGCCACTGACTCATTGTGTGACCCTGAGCAAGTCACTTAACCTCCTTGTGCTCCATCTTTCGGGTGAGACGTAGTTGTAAGTGACTCTGCAGCTGATGCATAGTTCACACACCCTAGTCTCTGTAAGTCACCTTGGATAAAGGCATCTGCTAAATAAACAAATAATAATAATAATAATAAATTTAAAAAGGAACATTAAAAAATCATACGTTTTATGTGAATTGAAATGGTAACTATTGTACTTTCTTTTCTGAGACGTGATATTGCCAATTTATAGCCATTGTACACATAAAACATTCTGCATTGCCTATTGTTTTTTTTTTTTACTGACAATAATTACCAAAGTAAATTCACAAACACAAATAAATGTCAGTATATACTAGTACTTTAACTCTAACATCCTTTTAAAAAGTATTTTTGGACTGATAGAATTGTGTATAATTAAAGAAATACAATCCAAATAACTTTCCTTGTGTTGCTTAACTGTTCGCAGATGGTGTTTAGTTGTTTTCGGAGGGATAGATGGGTACAGCCGAAAAACATTGCTTTTGGGGGTTGCAAACAACAACAATGTATCAAATCGGGCGGTCGAGTTGGCGGAACAGTACCAGGCAGCAGAGCCAACGCCAGCAAGACTGCCTGGAAGGAACACAATTGCTGTGGCCCCGGAGAGGGTGAAGGGACTGGGGGGAAGGGGTAGACAGGTATTTGGACGGGGGGTGTCAGCGGGATCTCCCAGCCCGGGAACTGGGGCAGGGTGGGGTTACCCACGGGCTGCTGCGGTGTCGGACCAGGGTCTCGCGCGGCCACCCTACCGTCGATCCCCTTTAATGGCTCCAGTGTTTCCACCCCTTGTTGAAGCGTCGGGGCGAGAAACCAGCCCACCAAGGTGTTGGACATGCAGGGAGGTGGGCCACATCGCGTGGGACTGCCCCGTGATGGAGTGTGACCTCAGCCGACCAGGTAAGCATGTTCAGTTACCTCCTGGCGCTCCTGGATTCATGGTGTGGTCATTCCGTAATACAGGATAGCCTAATCTCACGGGGACATAAACAAATATTGGGACGGGTGCATATTAAATGTATTCATGGGGATGTACGCTCTTATCCTAAGGTTAGCATAATGGTGAAAATTGGCCAGCAGGTGACACAGGTGCAGGTGGGGTTGTGTCCTCCATTGCCGGTACCGGTAGTTCTGGGACGGGACTGTGGGCAATTCAAGAGTTGGTTGGCTGCCCTGACGGCCCCGTCCTCCCTATTGGCTAAGAAAGAGGAAGTAATTGGAGAGATCTTTCCCTTTCGCGACCCGGAGTGGTTTTGTCATAAATTTAAACCCTGTAAAACTAAACGGGAGCGCTGGGCTGCTAAGAATGAGGGCTGGCAGTGGAAGGGGTTTGAGAAGTTTCAGGTGGGGGCGATTGGTGAAGAGTCTGGGGGGGAGGCGCAGGGGTTTGGTTCGGCTGCCTCCGCTCTGGACCGACCTGATCCCGAGCTGGAAGCCATGGGAGCTGATTTTTTAGCTCGTTCCCGTGACTTCTGACTCGAGCAAGGGTGTGACGATGTGCTGGGCAGGCTCTTTGACCAAGCAGCTGTGGTTAATGGTCGGGTGGTCGAGCCCAGACGTGCTGCCACATACCCTCACTTTGAAATCGCTCGAGACCTCCTGTACCGTGTTGACAAATTGCCCCAGACCGGGGAAGTGCGTCACCAGTTGCTGTTTCCTCAACCCTTTAAGGAGGATTTACTGCGGCTGGCTCACGCTATTCCTTTGTCTGGTCATCTGGGCAGGGATAAGACTAAAGCAAGGCTTGTGTCACGGTTCTACTGGATGGGGCTGGATGGTGACGTCAGACGTTTTTGTGAACGTTGTGGGGAGTGTCAGGAGGCTAGTCCTAGAGCCGTCCCACGAAGCTCCGTTTGAGCGTATTGGAATGGATTTGGTTGGGCCGCTGGAGAGGAGTGCGGCAGGATACACACACCTATTGGTCATTCTGGATTACGCCACGCGTTATCCCGAGGCCATTCCCCTTCGCTCTTCCTCAGCAAAATCTGTTGCCAACGAGCTTGTGAAGGTCTTTTCCCGAGTGGGGATTCCCAAAGAAATACTAACCGACCAAGGCACCAACTTTATGTCCCGACTAATCTATTAATAGTGATGTGCGTTACTGGGACCAGCTGATTCCTCCCCTTCTCTTTGCGATCAGAGAGGTACCCCAGGCTTCCACGGGTTTTTCGCCATTCGAGCTGCTGTATGGGTGAAGACCCCGGGGTGTGCTCGATCTGGTCAGAGAGATGTCGGAGGAACAGCAGGATAATTCGACTAATACAGTCCGGTATGTGTTGGACCTGCGCAAACGTCTTGAGTCTGTGGGAAAATGGGCGCATGACAATTTGCTGCAGGCTCAGCACAGACAGGAGACGCAGTACAACCGAGGAGCCCGGTTACGCACATTTCAGCCGGGGGATAAAGTACTTCTATTATTACGCAGCTCTGAGTCGAAACTTCTGGCTAAGTGGCAAGGACCCTTTGAGGTTACACGCCGGATTGGGAAGGTGGATTATGAGATCTGCCAGCCGGAGCGACGGAGAGAGAAACACATTTATCATATAAACCTCTTGAAGCCCTGGCTGCAACCGGAGGCATTGGTAGTGGCGCAGGTAGATGACGTCACAGACCTGGGACCTGATCTTTCTGTGGTGGCGAAAACAGGGTCGGTACAGATTGCAGAAAATCTGACACCAACACAGAAATGTCAGGCTCGGGCACTGGTGATGGAATTTCCTGATGTGTTTTCTCCCGTCCCGGGGCAGACTCGAGTAGCCCATCATCACATTGAAGTTGAGCCGGGGGCGCCAGTTCGCCAGAGGCTGTACCGCATACCTGAGCGTAAAAGATGTAAAAGCGTAATAAAAACGGAGATTGATGATATGCTGAGACTGGGGGTAATAGAAGAGTCCCAAAGTGACTGGAACAGTCCGATTGTTTTAGTGGATAAGCCAGACGGGTCCACTAGGTTTTGCATTGACTTCAGGCGAGTTAATGAGAAATTGAGGTTTGACGCTTATCCCATGCCCCGGGTAGATGAGTTGCTGGAGCATCTTGGCACGGCTCATTTTATGACGACACTGGATTTAACAAAGGAGTACTGGCAGATACCCCTGACCCCGGAATCCAGAGAGAGGACGGCGTTTTCGACTCCCTTCGGGTTATACCAATTTAGGACCATGCATGGAGCACCAGCCACTTTCCAGCGGATGATGGATCGCATTTTGCGGCCCCATCAGCAGTACGCCGCTACTTACATAGATGACGTGGTTATCCACAGTGAGGATTGGCCAAGTCATCTGTGTAAGGTAGCGGCGGTATTGCAATCCTTGCGGGAGGCTGGGCTCACTGCTAACCCAAAGAAATGTGCCATTGGGAAGAGTGAGTCGGTGTATTTGGGGTATCGAGTAGGGAGCGGCCAGATCAGACCGCTGATTGCTAAGGTGAAAGCCTTGGCTGACTGGCCGGTCCCTACGACCAAAACCCAGGTGCGCTCTTTCTTGGGACTAGTGGGCTATTATAGGAAGTTCATTCCGAACTTCGCCACGCTCGCTACGCCCTTGACAGACCTAACCCGGAAGGCTGCCCCAAATACGGTTCAATGGACGGAGCCGTGCCAGAGGGCCTTTCTCGCTCTGAAGCGAAGGCTGTGTAGCAAGTCAGTGCTATGCAGTCCTAATTTCAGCAAGAGGTTCACCCTGCAGACGGATGCGTCAGAGACAGGTCTCGGGGCAGTGTTGTCTCAGGAGGTGCGGGGAAGCGAGCACCCGGTCCTGTATATCAGCAGGAAGCTCCTTCCCCGTGAAAAGAACTATAGTACCATCGAGAAGGCGTGTCTCGCAGTAAAATGGGCAGTTGAGTCACTCCGGTACTACCTCCTGAGGCGACACTTCACCCTGGTGACAGATCATGCCCCCTTAGCATGGCTTCACCGGATGAAAAATAACAATGCCAGAATCACCCGGTGGTACTTGGCCCTGCAGCCCTATGCCTTCAGGGTTGTCCACCGAGCAGGAAAGCTCCATCTCAATGCTGATTTTTTCTCTCGGGAAGGCATGGGGGTGTAGGATTTCGAATGGACCGGTGGTGCCATTCTGAGGAGGAGGATGTGTAACAGGGAGAGATCTGGACTGGCCGTCTGACGCATGCACGATGCTGCAGGAAGGGGGCGGCAGTCCCGTGGGGTCTGCCTGCCAGTCATGGCGGTGACACGGAGAGGTGGGGAAGAGGGTGTGTGCGCTTTCCCCCTCTCTGAGTGGCTGGGAGGCAGGCTTTAATGGGATTGTTTAACCTATAAAGTAATACTCTGCTGTTTCCTCAGATCTGCCCCTTTAGACTGGAACAGCGAGCAAAGCGGTCTCGTTTTGACTACAGAGGGACGGGAGGATAACAAACGTCCGGAAAGAAAAATCAAAGAAAATAATTTTAAAGAAAGAGAGAGAAAAGTGGGGAATCGTTGGGCAGCCCCGATATTGTTGTGCAGTGAGCTGGAAACAGCATAGAGTAGGACGGAGGCCCGGGTCGTACGGGTAGTGGCAATTGGGGCGATTCACGCTGAGAAGTGCAGCACATTTATTTTGTAGTTTTTCCTTACTGTGTTTTATTTTCCCTGTTTCTTTTTGCCTTTTTCGTTTTTCATAATTTGTGAGCACCTGCGAGTGCTGGACTGTACCTGAGTACCCTGCCGTGGTATTCCCCGTTGGTTCTGGATACCATACCTGGTAGCCAGACCACGGACCACATCGCCCTCTACGGGCTCAAAGAAATCGGTACAACTCACAAGAGTAAAAATAAAACCAAGCACCTGTGTGGTGTTTTCAACTACAATTTCTGTCTCCCGTGTCAGTGAATACCCACACCCTTCCACAGAAGACTTCTATATTGCATTTCCTGATTTATAGTAAATCAAATGCTTATTACAATGATCTCATCCTATAAGATTGAATGGCTTCGGGTAGACGTTTGGCAGTGCGTGAATGGTCTGTACTATTCATTGTTTCATCAGATGGAAAATGATGGCATTTTGGACCCAGATAGTACAGATCACATGTATGCTTTACACTACGCCTTTCTAGCAAGAATTCAACAACATTTAGACAGGTGGGTTCTTCAGACATTCTGTAAAATATTACACAGCTGTAACGTAAACACGATCATTTATCATTAAGTATGTCTGACATGTTTTGTTAAAGAAAATGTTTATAATTACCCGATTATATTGAGTATTGAATAGATCATATTTTAAGTGACCTAACTTTGCATAGGAAACATACCTCATAAACAGATCAGCCAATTCTGCCTGTATAGTAATCCCACTAGTTGAAACATCTGTGGAGCCTCTATCTTTTGATTTTAAGTACAAAATTCTTAAATGTGTTTCTACAAAGGCATCATTTAATGTTAGTTAAATGCTTTTGTGTAGTTTATATTTTTATATTTTGATTGCTTGCATTACAGGAAGCACCCATTTCTGTTGAAGAGTCAAACCAAGTTTATATTTCTCTTGTTGATCTGGAGTTGTCTGAAATTCAGAAACACAGACTAAAGTTGATTCTCTGAGACCTTCCATGTGCCATGGAACTGATATATATTTTAATGTACTACAAATACTGAGTCAAACTACATAGTTTCCTGTGGGTGTGGTAACATTGGACTTTATGAACAACCCACGTTAATTCATGATTCTTTCACTGATTCATGAATGAACACTTTTTAAATGGAGCCAAGAAAGCTGTAATTGTGTGAATGCAGGTATCATTTAAGTGTGGTGTTTTTTTTCATTTTACAATCTGAAAAACGTGCCTATAAACAAATCAATTCTGTATTTTTGTTACTCTCATATTTGACTGTGTTTCATGGTGTAGTGTTTAGTTTATTTTTTGTCTACAGCTTTAAGATTAGTCTGTTTGAATATGTATTTCATAAACATGCCAAGGCTAGTTCTTGTCTACCATATAATCCTGTATTTATTTGATACTGGTGGCAACTCTTGCTTATGAAATGTTAGCTTAAAGCAATTTCTATTTAAGGTAGACAAAAACATTTCTATTTTCTCTTGTATTTCTTGCCAAGAACACAGAAGGCAACTGCAATAAAGTTCTGCATGTTAAATGTGTAATATTTCTTGCATGCACTGCCACATTTCCATACATTTCATACACTATATTTAAGGGGAAAATTGTATGTCGGTGCACACAACAGCTATGACTAAAATTGTACTAATGTATCGTTGAAATTTGCAGCAATGCATCAAGTGTGAGAATAGTACTGACCACATAAACTTTTAAAGAAGGCCAAATCGGAATATGTTAACTTTAATACCATCAATCAGCTCATCTCTGAAGGTGTTGTAGCTTGAATATCTATGCAGAATCTTGAGAGTTTCAAAGCAGGTGGCAGATTTGAAGAACTGGTTTGAGGTATTTAAGAGAAAACTTGGCTGGCAGCACCTCTCATCCCCTTCAAATGTTCCGAAGCTAGGACAAAGCATACAAATATTAATGTAAACAATGAAATATAGTTTTATTTTTGTGTAGTAGGCTTTTAAAGTAATTCATAATTTAATTACCAGATTTTTTTAAATACATCTTTCATCATAGCCCCATGATACAAACATACCTTTATTACAAATATTGATTCACTGACTATACAGGTACGATCCATTTCTGAATTGTCTGTGTAAGAAATCTGACAATAGTAACACTGAAAACCTGAAAGGGTGAGAGAGCTCTCTCACCTTGCATTAATTAGCAAGCAAATATACATACATTTGGATGATAGTCTCACCGTATCCCCTTCCCCAGAAATGTTAAATATTGTTACCTTCAATAATAAATTGTCTTGGAAATCCTGCTAATGTAGCATCTCTCTTCATCAGTGTCCATATCAGATGGTGAGGGCCATTCAGATCAACACCTGAAGAGTTAAAATAGATCATGCTAATATAATATCACAACACTATAGGTTGATTTTTTGATTGGCAGTAGATTTTCAGTTTGCTTCTCATGTAACAATACCTGTCTGTCAAATTGACACTCTGCCCTTTCTGGGAATACATGTCTGGCTGCATCTGGCTTGGCTTTCATTAATTCATGAACAGAGGTTTCCTCCAGCCCTTTCCTGAACTGCTTACTGGCTAATATTGTTTGCTCAAATATCTACAACAGATACAAATAAATATGCCATCTTAGACTTGCGTCCCCATAACATGATGCTGCCACCACCATGCTTCATGTTGTCTTGCATAGTGTTTTGTGCTAAGGCCAAAAAGTTCAATTTTGGTCTCATCAGACCAGAGAACCTTTTTCCACGTTTGCTGTGTCTCCCACATGCCTTTTGGCAAAATCCAAACAGGATCTGATATGGGTTTTTTTCAGCAATGGCTTTCTTCTCGCCACTCTTCCATAAAGCCCAGCTTTGTGGGGTGTCCGGGTTACAGTTGTCCCATGGACGGTTTCTCCCATCTCAGCTGTGGATATCTCCAGTTCCTTCAGTTACCATTGGCCTCTTGGTTGCTTCTCTGACTAATGCCCTCCTTACCTGGTCACTGAGTTTTGGTGGACGGCCTTCTCTAGGCAGAGTCGCGGTTATGCCATATTCTTTCCATTTTTTAATAATGGATTTAACGGTGCTCCGGGGGATGTTCAAAGTTTGGGATATTTTTTTATAACCCAACCCTGATTGGTGCTTCTCCAGAACTTTATCCCGGACTTGTTTTGATAGCTCCTTGGTCTTCATGATGCTATTTGTTTAGATATGCTCTCTAACAAATTCAGGGGCCTTCCAGAAACAGGTGTATTTAATCTGAGATCATGTGACACTTTAATTGCACACAGGTGGACTCCATTCAACTAATTATGTGACTTCTGAAGGCAATTGGTTGCACCAGAGCTTATTTAGGGGTGTCACAGCAAAGGGGGTGAATACTTATGCAATCAAGACTTTTCAGTTTTTTATTTGTAAATAATTTTGAAAAATATGTAGATTTATTTCCCCACTTCGACATTATGGACTATTTTGTGTAGATCAGTGACAAAAAATCCTAATTAAATCCATTTTAATTCCAGGTTGTAACACTGCAAAATGTGGAAAAGAATACTTATGCAAGGCACTGTGTATAATATATATATATATATATAAATTTCCCATATGTGTATATGGATGTATTTTGCTAACAATTTTAAATCTAAGAACAATAAGGGCTGTATACAGATCACAGCACACATGCTAGTTGCCCCCGATTCTGTGGCACACAAATGGAGCGAAGACGTAAAAAACTACACTGCGCTGAAAACCACCTGGAAGTTGGTTACTTATTCCCGGTTCCTTATTTGCGATGTAGTTGACAAAGCAGCGCGTCCTTTTTCTGTGTGTTTTAACTCACTTACACATCTTCCTCAATTAATATATTGCTACTATTTAACAAATAATCGCTCCTTTAAAAAAAAAAAAAAACTAAAATATTAATAACAAATCTGTAACAGCAGCATAGCGGTACCCTATATTACCCCCTTTAGACGGCTTGCTCACTAAATATCGAGGTATGCCTAGATAGGTTATAACACCCTCTTTGCAAAGCCACTAAAGATTTTAGTGAGCAAGCAGTACCCCACGAGCAGCAGCACCCCAAAGTGTAGCCCATTATAACCTATACAAAACTCATGGGGGCACGTCTTTGGATGCCCGGCGTACCCCCTTAGACGGCTTAGAATCACACATTAAACGAAAGGCTACTACAGAGGCTGCTGAGCAGAACGTAAAACAAAGAGCTTTCAGAAAACAAACTTGAAAGTCAGCGCAGACAAAAAGTATTCCTGTCAATTTGTATCCAAGTTAAATTAGTACTACAGGTACGATCTCGCACAGCCACCTCACTTCAAACAACCCGCTGCTTACTTTTTAAACGCAGTTAGAATTGTAGACCCGAACAGCACGTTTTCTTTCTTTTGACTCGGTACAAATAAAATGAATTCCTTGAGGGTAACCGAGTTTTGGGACTGTTTCTAATTGATTTCCACATCTGTATAACTTGGCAAAGCGTTGCCTTACACTTCCAACCAATTCAGTGTATGCAGAATGTGCAGTTTCAATGTATGGGCAAGTCTTCACAACACAGAGACAGAGAATGTCATCAGCAACTGCTGGGGGATGTTGCATGCTTGCCTTTAACAAATGACAGCACTCCACTTTAGTAAGGAAGCAAATACCACTATTTTTAGGCTTTTACAGTGCTCTGAGATATTATCTACTTAGGTTTATTTAATGGTTAAACAGGTCTGCGAAATGTCAGTGAAACTAGAAGTGTCTTCATCTAACACTGGGATAGTATTGCTGTGTAACTGTAACTGTGATTCAGCCACTTGCTCTTCAAGCTCAGAATGGACTGTGTCCTCTGCAGTGCTGGAGCTTGAGTTGATTACCATGGGTTGTGACTGCTGGACCATTTCTTGAAAATAGTTCTTCTGTGAAGACAGAAGGCAAACATAGAAAATATTTAGCGCAGTGTTACAGAAAACTTGTGTTTCATTGTATTTTTCTAGACTTTACATTACGGTAACTAAATGAGTCAGTATTTAGAACTGTATAAGTTTAAAAATGAATGAAAGTTAGCAAGTCTAGAAATGTTTATGAATGTAGATTGTTATTTGTAGATCTACATCTTACTATACAGTATTAAACAATGTATATTAAATGATTTTTTGCAAACATGCAATAATGAAGGTCTTACCATTTAAACCACAGTCAATATTTTTGCTGTGAAATAAATAATATTTTTATTATTAGCTGACCTCTCTAAACTGCGACTTTAAAGCTGGTCCACTAATGCTAGACCCCCTCTTGTACTGAGAATGAAAAAATACATTGTTAAATTAAACATTGCTTACCATCATGTTCTTGTGAGTATCTTCTGTGAGCATTTCCAGATTTTAAAGTACAGACAAAAACAAAGCAAGCATGGTTATACACACATTACAAAGACAAAATGAAAAACATTTACACAGTTCCTCACAGTATATAGCTGTCAAGTTTTGTAAAGGGATCTAACATTACTTACATATTGTAGGTTGCTGCATGGCTTCGAATGTCTCCTCTGGAAAATAGCTTTTAAAGCAATGAATACATTAAATTCTTGAACTCCCTGAGCAGTGCTGTGTAAGAAATAGAAAATTATTCAACAAAGCCTACAATTTATTATAATAGTTTAATGTTTTCATTAATTGTGTGAAAATGACTCCTTCAAATGTAGGGTACCATATTGTTTATTAATATTACATGTCTACCATAGCATACAGCAACAATTTAAATTTAAAATACAATTCTGTCCACATTTGTTTTACCAATGGCTTTCTTATTTGGTGCATGTCAGAGGTACTTATTTGTCATTTTTAAAGCCAATGGTCCTGTGGTCATTTAATACTTATGTAACAATAACGTAAGCATATAACATGTTGAACAATAATTATGCAGCAGGAAACAACTGATAAAACTAGCGTAATTCTCAGGAGGAAATAACAAATAAAACTAGATTATATTCCTACAAATAAAATACCTAAGAAATACCATGAATGAAATAAAAAATGATACACAATTCCATGGCCAAAACTGCAATCCAGCCTAAGGTACTTTACAGAATAGCCTTCAGTGGGGCATTTTATCAGATGAAGCTCCTTACTATTCCCACCACTATTTCTCAAAAGGTAAAGTTCTGAAGAATCTTAGGGTACTGCATGAATAATGCATTCTCTAGCACTTGTGGGCCTCCATCTCTGTATAGCACAAGAAAGTGAAATACAATTTTATTAAAATTGGCTTTGTTAAGATATGAAAATGACAATGTTTCACTCAAATGTTGTAGTGCATAAATATGTAATCTCTCATTACAAAAAATATTAAATAGTATTTTGAGAAGATTATATACACAGTTGGTAAAAACTGTGGTGTCCCTATAAAAAAAAAAAACATTTTACATTTTCAAAGGGGTTTAGACAGGTGTAACTCATATATTTAGACTGGCTTCTGGTGTAAGAGTGATTTTCCAAAGCATCAAATAGTTTCCCCTTAAGCACTTATGGTCATGTAGATGTATAACTTTAGACATCATTAATATGACCAAGTGTGATTTTTAAAGCATTTACACCTCAAAAATTAATCAATTACACATCCTGAGTTACCAAATGCCTACCATTAAAAGTTATTCGTGCAGGTCCAAGGCCAGCTTCATACAAATATTTTTTCTTCATAATAGATGGGGCAATATAAATATCTTTCCCACTTGCAAGGAGGCTGTGTGGTCCAGTGGTTAAAGAAAAGGGCTTGTAACCAGGAGGTCCCCAGTTCAAATCCCACCTCAGCCACTGACTCATTGTGTGACCCTGAGCAAGTCCATGTGTTCCATCTTTAGGGTGAGACGTAGTTGTACGTGACTCTGCAGTTGATGCATAGTTCACACACCCTAGTCTCTGTAAGTCGCCTTGGATAAAGGCGTCTGCTAAATAAACAAATAAAATAATAATTTAAAACAGAACGCATGAGTCCAGGTAGATGTTGTTGATCTTCTGTCATTCAAAAGTCTGCTTGGGACTGATCTCGAACAATGAGGTCTAGTTGATTGGAAGCTGTTGGCTACAGGGTATGGCTGAAATAATCTGTATACTTCGACGGAATACATCTGTTGGAACCATTTATAAAACTGTTATATAAATAAATACATAAATAATAATAGTAAAGTTGCGTTAAGGTATTGGTTCCTTTTGAATGGAAGGCCTATCCAACCAAAGTAACTGGTCCTTCAATGAAACCAACTTCATTTCTCGGGGGGGGGGGGAGGGTTCCCTAGTGATAATGGAGGTGATAAAGAGGCTTGGGAACCCTCTGATATGAAAAATAGTGAATTCTGGCCTACTCAGATATTTTGGATGGACAGAATACCTAACAAAATAGCGCTCTGTGATCAAATTGAAATGCATGAATGAAATAGTTATCAGTCGAGAACCATTACACCCTGTGGGAAACTCTGAAAAGGGGGACAAACAGGCACGTGTCCAGACTAATATGTGGATGTCAAAGATGTAGAACTGGGTTGTCACTAGCAGAACCAAAACCGTGTCCTGCATGTACCCATATGGTAAAGCATTGTAGAATAATGTTTGAATGTAATGATAATTCTTCTGGGTCATTTTCTCATTTGAATGTTAAACCAGACAATATAAGGAGAATTTAATTTATGGGATGAGATGCAGCTCACCAAGCAAAGAGGGCTCATCTGGGAAAACTAGAATGCAAAGATGGGAGACCTGCTACCAGAATTCAGGTCTCCTGCAGATATCAAGTACTCGAAACTGTCACACACACTTGTGATGCTCAGTGATGGATCCCGGATCTTGTGGTAGCTTTTAAGGGACCTCTGAGAGTAGAGCCATACAAAGATTTCCAGTCCTGCTGGGAGCACTCTGATATCCTGGACACAAATGATACTGTGTTCAAAAGACCATTGGAAGAAAAGTAACTGATTAACCCTTTGCAGACGACCCATTATAATAATGTTGGGGGAAAATGGCAAGCGGATGGACAAAGATAGAGGAGGATGCACTATGTTGATTTATCCAAAACACAGGAAAATGGTTTAAGATTGTAATTCACCATAGCTTGTGTTATTTACTAATGTTATCACACTGAGGTTTCTGTTTACTTACAGTGTAACTGTTCATTTTAAATTGAAACAGTACATTTAAAACAGCAAAATGACCTTTGTGCAAATGAATATAGATATCAATAACAACTAAATACATTACTAAATTATTTGTGTGTTTAAATATATTGCACAGACTCTCGCATCCCTATTTATCAATGTTCCAAAAACTCACTGTTGGTCACATTTTACTAAACATTTTAAAACTAATAAATAAACAAGTCCCATAACGAACGTTATCATATTCATCACAGTAAAGTCGAGTTCTTACCTGTAAACAGGAACATGTTTAAAGTTTGAAACTCATTGTCTGGAGCTTGGTGTTATTTGCATTATCATTGATACACTGTGGTTTGAGGTTCAAGATACATTTTAAGTATATGGAAGCTGAAAATACTTTTTAAAAACACCCTTTTCTTATACCAATACATTACGAGCATCATTTTAATAGCAAAACTGTATTTATCTTAAGTATTTCAGTTGTGGGGGAAACCTCAACATTTCTATAAATATATTTCAAGGGCAATTCTCATCCCTCTCATTAAATCTGCATCATGCCACACTCGCTCTAGCGCTCAACACTACCTAAAGGGCCGGTTGTACTAAAGGGATCTTATCCTGGATCCAGGCTCCAATCTGAGCGTAGCTTCAGTGCTCTTCAAAGACTAAAGTCATGGCTTTGTAATTCCATGACTCAGAAGCGACTGAATAATATAGCTATTTACTGCAAAATTTATTGTTTTGAATGATTGAAGCGGGAATGTCTTGGGATCTTTTAATTAGACATACAAGGGATGCAATGTTTTGTTATACCTGCTCGTAACATATTTTATTATTTCAGACAGAATAATCTTCATGCTTGCCCCAACTACAGAATCTTGAATTTAGTGTTTATGCACCACACACTGCAAAACTGAAAACAGTTTTATAGAGCTGTACATTGGCTTATGCTCTTATTTGAAGCCTTAATGCAACTGAAGCTTGTGGCATTTTTTGGCTGGTATGAGACAAGTGATGAGGGAAGAGCTATGTGCGAATCTCACTGGCAGCATGTAGCAACATGGCATGCTTCCTACCAAAATGAAAATGCCCAGGAAGCCTTTCACCATCTTGATAACTACCTCAAGGGAAAATTTTCTGACATTACTTGTTAATTTCCAAACTATCAGAAGAGAGCAATCTCCAACATGCAGGTTTTGGGATATTTTCCTAGATACAGTTAATATACTTCTGAACAACATCAGAGCAGAGAGTGACAGACACAGGTTGCTTTACCTTGGCAGTGTTTTCCAAATGGTGCCATATTTTTTTAACTACAAACCGACAAAACTACTCCAGGTGGACTCCAATTTACTTACTTGACATGATCAACCTTCCACCAGAAGTGCAGTCTGCTTTCAACGAAGGATACTTCACTGTTGCCCTTTCACCTGGGACATATGGACAGATATGGCAACTGAATCAACAGTTATCAAGGACTCAGAAGATTAATAGGGTTGGTTTGATGGTTTCTCACAAGACATGTCATGGGGTCCTATGCTGCTGAAATTAAGAAACGTAGTAAGAAGGAGAATGTTACAGCTTCCAAACATTAACAATGTGAGTCTGCATTCATGGAAAGGGAAGAAGCACATGCAAAGCTGATGATAAACTATCTTTCTGAAGTGACAAATCCTTTTGACACCAGCGACCATCCTGAACAACTCATCAATATTTCAACAGGCATGCATGCCTCCAAGGAAGTTCAGGATTCATTGTTGGGCGCAGTTGAGTCAGGAGAAAGACGGTTTCATGATTTTGTAACATCAAGAATGTTATCAGTAAGATCAACAAGTTTCTTCAGTCCAATATTACAACACCCACTCATGACCTTCAGTGATACGACTAAAAACACAAGTTGTGCAGCATGGAAAGATAGCAAAGGTGGCAATAAACTCTAAACTGATTTTCAGGCGTGTACTGACTTTGGCAAAAAGCAGACATGGAAGCTGTGCTAAGCCGTCCTATCACTACTACCACAACAGCTTTGTATAGTGAAGATGGTTTGATGAGGAAGGCCACAAAGTCAGATTTGAAGCACAAACTTGAGGCGTATGCTACAAGTGTATATATGCTGCCCCCATGTGACACACAATGTACTGTGTTCATAAGAGACTCGATGGCAGAGCTAATAAAATTGAATATCAACCAATACACTTTGTTTGCTGATTCGGCAGATGCTTACTTTAACATGACTGTTGGTACTTTCAGCATAGCAGATACAGTCATAGAAGTGACCAATATGACTACCAGGACTCAATCAAAGAAGAGGAAACAGAGAGGCGCCAGACTTCAGGAGTATGGCAGTACCACATTACCGCTAACTGCAATGTGCCTCCTTGGCAAAAGTTCTTGCAACTCTCTTCCAATAAGCAACAACTTACAAAGTTTCTCTGCACATACATTGCAATGGCTGCACAAAACCATCATGCACTCTTAAGCTGAGGGGACAGTAGTCTACATGTTGCTAGAAAAATGTAGAGAGGGGTACTTTTTTGTAGAAAGTGACATGCAAGGTACAAGTTGCAAGCAACTGTATCAAAGGGCTGTTGATGTTGTAGAAGCAACATTAAATCATAGAATAAATTAGCCAATGAAAGTGATGTAAAAAGTCACTGGCAAAAAAAACCAAGGAAATGGCGGAGAAAATCAATGCGAAGCCAGTGTGGGATATTGTGAAGGAGACTCTCCTTATTGATTTTTTTTCTTTTGTATAAGTGGTATAGGAAAGTAAATAAGTGTTTATCGGCCCATTCCTGGTAGTTGATGATCAATTTGTCAGTTAATGCCAAGAGATGTACTGGAGCGGCATTAAAGTCAACAAAATTATTATTATAATATTCCTTGGCAATATTCCTTGAACCACTTTAAACATACTGTTGTGCTGGCATTATAGTCTAATATTAGGAATTACCAAAAAAAGACGGTTTGGTACCGATGCTGAAGCATCAGAATGTTCATGTTAAACTGCAACGGTATGTTAACGGTATGTTACATTTAAGTTCCCCAAGTTGTGTTTTCAGCGGTAATTTTGTCTCAAAGGCTTTAATTTGATACAACTTAATAGTAATGGATAAAGTGAGTCCTACTTTTTGTTTAAAGATGTTTGAATATTGCAGTTCAGCAGACGCAACTTGAAAATATTGTTACACAGTTACCGATATCTGATTTATAGAAAAAAAATCCTCACATGGCATAATTAGGAATTCTGTTCAAAATAATATAATAAAAAAATATAATAATAATCACATTTCAACTTCTTTCTATTTACAATTAGTTTACACAAATAAAAAACTAAAAAGCCAAAAATAACACAATCAGAACAAAAATTCTGAGGGTAATGGTAAATATTACTAATACAATCCTATATATATATATATATATATATATATATATATATATATATATATATATATAAGAATACAGTTTATTTTATTATATTGAAAAAAAATGATATGGACACTAAAAAAAATTAAAATGTTTTATAGGAAATGTCTGTGTATTGTCTGCTCTGTGTTGTCCATCAATATTTTATCTACAATTTTACATACTGTAGAATAGTGTTCCCTGGAATGTGAAGCAACAATGTAGAAGCAACAGATTGCATTCTACATTTTCTAGCAACATGTAGACTAGTGTCCCCTTGGCTTTAGAAAACCAAAACAGAAAGCTTGTCTCTTGCTGGAGGATTTGAAGATGGGGAACAAGCCTTGTGTGTAACATATGCAGGTGTGACTCAGTGGCTGGAGGCTGCTTGTTCTCGTGAGGAGGCTGAGACAAGAATGCTTCTACATGCCTTTTTGACAAATAAATCATTTGGCAATGCTAATATTCATGGAAGACTGGTATTGAAAACACCAGACACTGATGTGCTAGTTCTTGCTATTTATTACACTCCAAAACATCACAGAGTTATTTATTCAAACCGGAAATGTAACAAGAAACATGGATTACAAAAGATACATTCCTGTGCATGAAATAGCTTCAGCTCTCAGTCCATCTGTGTGTAACAGTTTGCCTGCTGTACATGTCCTTACAGGGTGTGACTCTGTATCAGCGTACTACGGAATTGGCAAGAAATCAGTTTACAAGCTACTGATGAAAACAGACTGAACAACTTGACAACATTGCTCTTTTTGGGATGGGATTAAACTCAAAATTTAGCCCCATATTCTGAGATTCACCACTCACCTAATAAACTAAAACCCTGTGTGACAGGAATGACGATGGTCTGACGTCAGGCAGAAGCAGGAAGGGAAAAATTAACTGACACCAAGGCAGTACTGCAGTTCAAAGTAAGACGCGGCTGGCTGCCGTTTTTATTAATAAACAAAAATAAATAAAATATTTAAACAAAACACTTGCGCTCACAGAGCAAAATAAAAGGGTTAACAAAAAAAAATCTCGAACTCAAAAGTAAATAATACAGGTCAGGCTGGGCTGTAGCCTTCACTGTTCCTGTAATCGTTTTAAACTCTCTCGTTCCTTTCCTCGCTCTCTACTCTCGCTCCTCTGGACTCCCACCCCGAGCTAGAGAGCTGCAGGCTTTTTATAACAGGTGACCATCTCCCGATTAGCAACAAATTAAATCACCTAATTAATTCGGGAGATGGCCACCTTCTGCACGAGTTTTAATTATGTTGTGGATGGGGCTACCCATCCACACTAAACAAAACAAATCGGCTACGCCGTCAAAATACAAACAATAAAACATACGGCGCTCGCCGACATAAATATAATAATCAAAATAAACACACACAAAATAACACAGGGGCGGAGGGGGAACCCTCGTTCTAAAAATAAACAAACAATATACAGGGCTGCTCGCCCTGTTACACCCTGCCAATCACATCTCAAAAAGTGCACCTGTCAAACAATTTTGTGTAAAATCAAAACCATACATGATAATTAAAAAATTGTTTCAGACTCTAGTTCCTGGGTTTGTGGCTACCACTGATAACTTTACATCGTTTAAGTAGGAAATCAGTAAATTACACTTATGAGGACATTTCTAAATATATATATATATATATATATTTCAAGTGTATTTTTTAACTTCTGTTTCTCATTCAAATTAGGCCAATGTAGGGTATAGTGAAACCATTATTTATTTAGTAATCTGCAGAACAACAGCTTTTTAGAATTGTATCATACTGTATACTTTAAGTGGATATTTGGTCTGGTACATTCTCTAAAGTTAAGTCATGTCAGTTGGCCCTTAAAAAGTAGAATTCTCACAGTATGCAAAAGGGCAAGAATATTGTTGTAAAAACTGTGTATTAAAGCTGAGACAGCTATAAGCAGAAATATTATTGCGGAAGTCTGTGTTAGCCTAAATAAGAGACTTGGTGAAACTATAAAACACTGACCTAATTTAATAACCTTGATGGGGCCTCTTGGAATGCACGTATAGCTGCAACTTATAACAGGAGAGCTTCTTGCTTTTTGCTTTTATCATGTGGGAGTACCAGGATTCTTATGGTACCAGAAAATATATTTAAACAACCAAGGCAGAACTCACTGACACAACAGGTGTTCTAATTCAAGGTCCTCTCATTTTTATAGTCTTTATTTTAACAAGTGAGAGGCAACTCCATGGTACAAGAATATATATTATTAGTTTTAGATAAGACCTCATATATCCTTATCTTATAAAAATAGGAAAAAACCTGGTATTGCATGTTATTAGTTTTAAGGAGTACCCTAGCACCAGAAAGTATATTATTAAATTTAGAGATAAAGGCTGTCTAACAAACCAGATGTTTAGTTTAATTAAGCCTTTTGATGCACGAAGGGAGAGAAAAAGTCCTATAAATAGGGAGCAAAATTACAATTAAGTATCAGTTGAGTTTGTTAAAACAGACTTAACTGGTCAATCTTTTGGATACCTCTCTGCGAAGCTGACTACTGGTGTTGTATTCAGAGCCTGTGGTTTGGACGACTGATCTTTCTTTGTTCTGTTTTATATTTTAAGATATACTTCTCTGCAGGAGGGTAAGCATAATGTTGAATTTATTTATCACCATATTGAAGCATGATGCTATAGGATAGGAAGACCTCTTCTTCCAAAAGATTTGCAACCCTTCCTCGATCCATTAGGGTTTGGTTCAATGACCATTAAATACAAATAAAAAAGCAAATGATTACATATAGTCCAATAAAATGTAAATAACGTAAAGCATATTTCTCACTAGAATAGTCTTTGCAGAGCATAATTTTGCAGCTGGCTCGCAACATGTGGCCTATCATCTACATCGCCCAGCCCTCCTTCATTTGAAAGTGCAGTGGTGGTGAGTTTTAATATCAAATACACTTTTTTCACCAATATATTCAAATTTTAAAAAATGTGATTTATATACACCTGCAGTTTATAAATAGGGGTGTGTGGCAAAGTGGTTAATAGTGTACAGGTGCAGGTGATTAAAGAACAGACAGACAATTGTAATCCAGGTGAAAAGGTTTGTTTTATTTGTTTTTGTCCAGTGCCTGATGGTGAAACAAACAGTAATCAATAATGAAGGTAAGTAATACAGCAGCGTGTATTACTTAATTTATAATCCCCGGGTTTGCCCTGCAAATAATAATCCTGTTTTTATTATACACTTACACAAAACACAAAACACATACACAAGTCCATGCGTGAATTAGTGCTAGTGGTGCAAATACAGTTAGTGATCCGAGTGCAGTGCTGTTCCGGGTTTGTGCTGGCCTCTGGCGACAGCTCCGGAACGTGTTAGCTGTCTAGTGAATACAAACAAACAAATAGACAGAACAAAAATAACACTCACGATTATTTCACCAAACACAGGTCCTTCCGGGTCACTTATTAAATAACCAAAACGAAGGAACAGATAACATTGCTTCGACCCTTATTTATACCGTCACTCATGACCCCTTGGTAAACGATTGCAGCTGCTTTTTATGATCTGCAGCTGCCACATCATTTCCCCTCCGGGTCAATGAGTTAGTGTACCGAAGCACCGTCTCTTTTCTATGTGTCCGACTTCCTTTTAACCCATGGAATGAAGTGTCAGACAACCTAGTCCAGAATACTCTGTTCCCGTTACTTAGCACCCTCACAGGTCGAGAGGGAGATTTACCACCAAGAATCATTGTCTCTCTGTCACAGGGGGGTCTTAGATTTTAGTTTAATTTACAGGCTTTGCTGCACGCAGAATGTAGACAACAGACAAACGAAGGTGCAACATTGTATTAAATAAATCTTTTATAAAGTTATAATAAAATTATAATAAAAAAATTAAGCTAGACAAACATTACAATTACTATTCGTAATTGCATTAATATTAATAAAGACTAGTCACTTATTAAAATGTTGGACCCTTGTTTTCTCGTTCTTTATAACTCTTTTAAATGCGAAAGTAAGGACATGAGGGAAAAGCTCATTTAGTTGTTTCACAGCAAAACTCTGTAAATTAAACAGATTTTATTACTACTAGTATTGTAGTATTGTTAATACAGTATACCTTTAATTTCACAAACCTAAAAAAATGTAAATGCGTTTCAGTGATCACAGATTAAAAGTACTAAGGGCATTCTACTAGTGAGACCAGACCGTGATATAAATAAAAGGTATACTGTAATAATAATAGTACAATCAGTTTAATTTACAGGGTTTGGCTGTGAAACAATTAAATGAGCTTTTAAATCCTCCACGTCCTTACTTTCTCATTAAATGTGGAATGAAGACCGAGAATAAGTGACTATGTTAATACAAATACGAATAGTGATTGTACTAAAATGTATCCATCTTAATATATATATATATATATATATATTATAACTTTATTAATGATTAGTTGCTTATTTAAAAGTTGCACCTTTGCCACTGTCCCAGCAGCTGCACTGTATCCTGGTAGAACCTACAGCACAATGCTACAATATTGTAACGACCCAGCGATTTCCATTGTTGCAGGACTTATTGACTGTCCTATTTGTTTGTCTTTTATGTTTCTGTATAATGCATAATGTTTTGCTGTGCCACACCACTAGCTAGCGGGGGGGAATGTTGGTTGCCAGTCTGTCCGGGTTCACCGATTCTGGACACACATTTGTACCCCCAGAATACTGGCGGGAGACTCGAATCCAAAAAAAGTTTTGGGAACCCCTGCCCTAAGGCAATCACAAAACACTTTTACGGACAGTAAGCACACCAAAATCAAGCGCACATGTGGGCAAATAGACTTTGCCCACTGATGTGATTTAGCAACCGTGTTTTAGTGCCCATCCGGCAAGTCAGCGTTAGCACTGGACATGGGTTGAACTTTAGCGCAATGTCCTCATTTACATATAAATGTAATGATTTAGCAAACCATCAACAGTGTTAGCGTTTGTGTTTCAATTGACATGTGAAAACCAGGTCTAAACTGTGCGCAAATTACATGGTCGACTATAAATACTGCTGAAACTACCAGGGAAGCAAGTAAAGAAAAGAGAGAAAAAAGAGAAATAAAAGAAATGTTAGAAGCCATCTGTCTTTTCTGAGCCTGTCTGACACACAATATGCAGCAATTCTGCCTCAACACACAAACAATCATTGACATCTGCCAACTGCTCCAGGCTGGCCTGGAAGGAGACATGCGGACAGCACACTGTTTGCCTGTAGCACTAAGGGTACATTTTGTGCCACTGGCTCGTTCCAACTCACTGTGGGTTATTGTAAAACCATAAATATTTGCGACCAAAATATTTGGCGAATCATAACCATAAAACCTATTTTGCTCCAGAAATGTTGGCTACCTGTTGCACTGGTCGTAGTATAATACTTCATTATATCTACAGCACTAAGGTATTCGTGCCAAAAATGTTTCTTTTTTCATACGTGAAAAACGCATAATGAAAGTCTCGCAGATGTAACTATCACTATTTAATCATATCCTGATGTAACTTTCACTATTTTCTGCTGTATTATTGAATTGTGGTTTGTCACACTTGAGAATTATTGTATTTCTTGTTCTTATTGTATGACTTATATTGTAACACTTGAATGTATTTGTATTTGCTTGCGATTGTAAGTCGCCCTGGATAAGGGCGTCTGCTAAGAAATAAATAATAATAATAATAATGATCCAGTCAGCTGTATCATGTGCAGTGCGAGATGTACCTGCAGCTTTAGTAACAAAATATAAAGCAGGGTTTTCTTGGGAGGTATGGGTTTCCTGGTGTCCTGAGAGCCATCAATTGCACACCCACACAGAATAGGCACCTCTACATAAATCGTAAGGGGGCCTATTCTGTCAATGTTTCAGCGGGGTGAGAGGCTGGTTGATAGGGGACAATGGGTATCCACTGAAGCAGTGGTTACTGACTGCTGCTCAGCCCCACAACCCCTGACGAACAGGAGTTTAACTGTACCTTTAAATGTGCTTGTACTTTAGAAAGAGAAAACATTTGAAATCCTCAAAATGCGATTCCGATGTTTGGATGTCTCTGGGGGAACACTACAGTACACTCATCAGAAGGATAGAAATGTAATCCTGGCTGGTTGTGTTTTACATAACATAGCACTCCATAATGGATGTGATATTGAACTTACAGAGGAAAGATTACAGGGTCTGAGGGAAGCAGATGCTGAACTTTAAGCATCAGTGGTGGAGGTTGCAGATGCTACAAGTGCCAGGCAGGTCAGACAAAGCCTTATAGATTACTTTTTTATTTTGTAAGTATTCACTCTCCACCACCAGGCTGCTAAAATAAAATGTGTTGCCTTGCTTGAGGGGCTTGGTCATCCTCCTCACTTGGGCTGCTGTACATTTTTATTTTTTTTTGCGCTTTTGTCTCCTTTCTTCTTTTTTGGGGTTTCAAAATGCCATGTGTTCGCTATCGCAGACGCACAGGTGCTTTTAAATGGACTGTTGAATGCTTATTTGTTGTAACCTTACTCCCCCCACTGTGCTGGGCACATGATTCGTTATTTTTTTGTGATCAATTGTTTTTTTTATTTTTAATAACAGAAACAAAGCACAAAAAACAACTAAAATAATATAAACTATTTACAATATTGCCAATGCTTGCACATTAAAATAAGAAGAAAAAAATAAATAAGAAAAAGTTACTATCCAAAGCCATAAAATTGATTTCTTGGCTGCAGTTAACCCTGCCAGAAGTATCCTGCTCTGGTGTTGACAAAGGCCCAGGGAGGAGTCATCATTCAATAGAAATACAACCAGATTTTTTATGATGAGAACCTCTGTCAGCTCAGTAATAGTTTGAGCTACACTGTCGCAGAACGCAGCCACAATCGGACATTCCCAAAACATGTGTAGGTATGAGCCCACTGCACCAGCCTGACAATCTGTACAGAGCGGACTAGGGGACCTTTTCATTTTAAAAAGTATGTATGGAGTCGCATATGCTTTATGGATAAGTTTAAAGTGTATTAATTGGTAAGCTGGGTTCTTGGATGATTCACAATTTGATTTGCGTTAGCCCATGCATGTGACCCGGGGCATGATTTTCAAAACCAGTGTTATTGTATCAAACTCATGGTATACTAACTAGAGCTTTAGTAGCAAGTGATTTTCAAATGAAATGTGTTAATTAAATCAATCCATTAATGCTTTGAAATTGAGTTGATGAGGTTGTTGAACTGCGAGTTAGTCAGGGAACCTGCAAATGTGCTAGGAGCTAGGTGTTTGGTTTAGTTTTGTTTATTTTTATTAAAAGTGCGTGCAAGCGCTGAACTTACAATTTTGTGTCGGTCTGTGTTTTAAAGGGGTAAAACGAACCTCGGTGAGTGTGGCCATGTTACAATATATATACTGTGCAATAAGGCCCGACAGGCTGTCAGTATACATTGAATATACAGACGCCTCGGTGCGTTGTGAGGAATGAGGCTTTGTCTTGTGCCTCCAACCCCTGAGAAGTCCATATATTCAATGTATACAGATGCCCTGAAGGGCCTTATTGCATTTATAATCCAGATCAAACAGTGGATTAGGGCAAAAAATTATTCATTTTTTTTATTAAATATCCTTACGTCAATAAAGTAGTCCCATTTTTAACTACACACTAAATTAAGCTGAGTAAATTAATTTTATTGGAACATGCAAAAGAAAGTACATCTGTATTTTTGATATTGTGGACATTGAAAAAAATACACCATGGGGTGGAGTCGAGATGGCACTGAGTTCTTTTTTTCCCCTGTCACTGTTTGAGCAGAACAGACGGGAGGAATAAAAATAAATACAATGACGTCTCGGATTTCAGTGTCTGAGAGAGGTGTTAATGTGCTGAAGTGTCTTTTTCTGTAGTGTTTACAAACCGCTATAAACATATATGATTCTACTTAATTAAATACTGCATGTGCTCATTATTTATTTTTAAAATCTATTATTATTAATTCCTTTAGCTAAAGCCTTTATCCAAATCAATTTACAAGATTACTCAATTATTAAAATACATTATGTTGCATATTTATTCTTACTGTCAGAGTAATTAATATTGTGCACTGCATAGCATGTTATAAAAAATTGCGTAGTTATTTATTTTTAATCTTAGGTGCACTGGATACAGCACTGGAGAGGATAAAGGAATTGGAAGCCCAAATTTATAAATTATCTTTAGTTGAGCTACAAATTGATTGTTTCTGTGCATCAGATGAAGACTTCCGCTATTATACTCGTTTCTCATCTGAACATGTTTTTAAAGTTTTTTGGGACTCAATTGAACCGTCTGCTGCAAGACTGGTCTATTGGTCCAAGGCACAGAAAATGGGCTTGGTAGCAATTGATGGGGATACAATACCCAGCCCTCTGCGGACACTTCCACTCATTGATGAGTTTTTTTTTTATATATTGTTGTCGTGTTGCTGCAGTTTTGAAAGAGAAGGTTTTGGCCGACATTTTTAAAGATAGTGTTTCATCTGTCAGTCGTATAATCATCACCTGGACTAACGACATGTATTTAGTGTTAGGTTCAGTGCCTATCTGGATGTCCAGAGAACAACTAAACACTACAATGCCAGAGAAGTTTAGACAGTGTTGTCCAAAGCTGAGAGTCATTCTGGACTGCACAGAGCTCAGATGTGAAAACCCAAAATCGCTTACGTTACAGTCTGAGGCTTTCTCTATCTACAAAAATTACACCACCTTCAAAGGACTGATTGGAATTGCCCCATGTGGAGCAATTACATTCATCTCAAAACTCTACACTGGATCCATCTCTGACAAAGAAATAACTAGGCTTTCAGGTATTGTGTGTCTTCTGGAACCTGGAGATGAATGCATGACAGATAAGGGCTTTCTCATTGAGAAGATGCTGGCAGACGCCGGAGCAAAATTAATAATTCCACCTTTTAAAACTAATGAAGTTCAGTTCAGCAAGGAAGAAACAGAACTTACCCAACTCATTGCTTTCTGAGGATCTTAGTTGAGAGAGCCATTAGGAGAGTTCAAGAGTACCACACTTTACCATCAGGGCTGGCCCCAAGATGTGGAGCATCTGGGTGCACTACCAAACCACAAGGCAGGACATTGACATTACACATGTCTGCATACTGCTGTAACACCTGTGGATCAAGGTCTTTTTTTATTGCACCTGTCTGCCGAATTCCCTTAATCATTCTCGCTGCAAGAGTTTGGTTAAAGGATTCTCCCCGAACATGACAAGCTTCATGAAATCTGCTAGCTGTAACTCGTGGTTGATGCATGCTTACCCAGAGTGGGGAGGTGGACTGCTCTCAGGTAGCCTTCTCAATTATTAACGATAATAATTATACAATCATATAAATAAACACAGTTTTATAAGTAGAATGGGCAGTTAGTAAATATATATGCAACAATGTAGAAACAACACATTTAATTCAACAATGTCCTCTTGGCTTAATAATAATATAAATATTGGCTAACCTGGATATGCTCTTGTGGCAAAGTGGCTGCTGAGATGAACAGGTGTAGAGGTGATACAGTGCAGAAATAATCACAGGTGAAAACTGTAATCCAATTTGGAAATGTTATTTTTATTATAAACACAAATCCTGGTCTGGCGACCAAACAATAATCCTCCGGTAATACACCCCTGGTGTAAAGCTCAGCAGGAAAATGATAATAATGATTTGTAAACAAAACAAATCCGCTCCCACAATACTACTAACACAACTCCCGTTATCCGCTCCCACAATACTACTAACACAACTCACCAGTCCGGGTGCGTGCAGTAGTGCTCAAGGTGGGTGATAACAAATAACAGTGACTGTGGTGTTGTTGTTCCGGGTAGTGCTGGCCCAAGGCGACAGCTCCGGAGATGTGTTAGCCATCTAGTGAATTTACAAACAAAAGACAATTACTAACAGTGCTACAAACAAACAAAACACTCACGAATACTTTTTTTCATTATTTTGGGAACTCTCCCAGTCCTTCCAGTTCCGTGCTTCTCTGAACCCAAGCGAAGGAAAAGATTTACGATTCTCCGGCCCCTTTATGCCATTCCGCATGACCCCTTGGTAAATGATTGCAGCTGCCTTTACTGTCTGCAGCTCCTACCTCGTTTACCTTCCGGGTCAATACGTTCCTGCAGTTTTTGGTAACCTAAACTTTTTTTTTTAACCTCTGGCAGTTTACCGCTTACCTTTGTACCATTTCAGGTTATTCACTTGACTTGAACTGCTTAAATTTCAATAAAAACTGGAAAAATGGGGGTGTTCTAAAACTTGACCGGTAGTATATATATATATATATATATATATATATATATAATGTGTATATGTCATCTAAATTAATGAATTAATAATAATAATATTAACCGGCAACAGCGAAAAAGTCCGATGTTTAGCTATGTATATGTCGTATATAATGTATATATATGTCAGCTATTAATTAATTATAATAATACCGGCAACAGTGAAAAAGTCAGATGTTTATGTATATGTAATGTTTATATATCAGCTAAATTAATGAATTATAATAATAATAGCTGGCAACAGTGAACAAGTTTGATGGTCTATTTGCCGCTACACTGACAGCTACTCCTTGACAAGCTACTGGAAGTTGTTTTACCCTGCAAATCAGTCAGTCAGATTTCAAAATGGCTGTGTGAAAGGGGCTAATAATGCAGCCATCCCAGCAGTATGTTTGACTCTCCCAGGAATCACCAAGAACCTCCCTGCATCTCCTTCCAGACTTCCAATAATTGCTCCAAAAGCATCATTACCAGACACTGGTTCTCTTCTCACCTCTGTGCTCTCGTCACCAGAGCAGGTCTTTCTCTCCAATTCTACACCACACACTCCTTCAGGATTGGCGCAGCCTGTTCAGTAGCCAGAGCCCGCATCAGCCATCGCCTGATCAAGACCATGGGGCGTTGGTCCTCTTCAGCAGTCAACTCCTACATCCGATCGCTGCCATCTGATATCACTGCAGCACATCAGTCTATAGCTAGCATGCCCGGAATAGGGGTGCCCTCTCCACAAGGACCATCAGAGGTTTTCCTCCTAACAGAGGGTTTTTTTTCCTCTCTACCAAGCGGATGGCCATCATATAGCTAGTTCCCTTAACCCATTGCGGTCCTATGTCGGACCTGTCTGACATCATCAAAAAGACGTAAAAAACAGGTCTCTAGTTGTTTTTTTCTCCGGAAAAAGGCGAGAAAACCATTCAATGGCCGAGTGGGAGCGACAGGAGCCGAGACAAACCGATCAAAAAAAAAATTTAAAGAACGACGTATCTCATGAATAGTCATTCTTGCCCCTGGCATCCCATATGGGCGGTCATAAGGAAACAAGCTGGCTGTTACTGTATCAGTGCACAGAGACTATCACGGACATTTGCAGAGCTTTTTTGAGATGTTATAGTAATAAAATAATGACTTGGATTGCATTATTGAGGAGTTTGGTGATAAAACGAGTGATCAGGAGATGATTGATCGGTATGTACAACTATTATTATTATTATTATTTATTTATTAGCATATGTGAAAGCGATAGCGAACGAAAGGGTGGGGCGGGGCTGGAGATACCTAGTGAGTGCTTTGTTGATATGCAGGGCCTTTTAAACCCATTTGACTGTGGAAAAAAATACTTTTAAACAGCGCGTCTAAAATTAACTGCGGGTGTGAAAATAAATTGGACCTGACGTGCCTGACGCGCACTTCATAAATAGACTGCAAAGGGTTAAACATCGTAAAATTCTAACTATAATTTGTGAGTTAAATAATGTTGTTAATATATTTCAGAACAGAAAATAGGAGGCACTTTTTTACACAGAGAATTGTGAGGGTCTGGAACCAACTCCCCAGTAATGTCGTTGAAGCTGACACCCTGGGATCCTTCAAGAAGCTGCTTGATGAGATTCTGGGATCAATACGCTACTAACAACCAAACGAGCAAGATGGGCTGAATGGCCTCCTCTTGTTTGTAAACTTTCTTATGTTCTTATATTTCTCATTGTGTAAAAGCTATGAAAGCGCTTTGTGATGGTGGTCCACTATGAAAGGCACTACATAAAATAATTAGATTGATTGATTGATTGAGGCTTTGAAAATGATTTTTCTTTTCTATTAAAATGTCACTTGAATCTATTTATTCTTTAAAAGCAAGACTTTGTGCCTAACTTGTGCTTTCATAGCTTACCTTTTAGGGGGTCGTTTTCTTTGTTTAGGAGGCAGTGATGTTGCTAAAGTTGAAAATTATTATTATTATTTATTATTATTATTTATTTATTAGCAGACGCCCTTATCCAGGGCGACTTACAATTGTTACAAGATATCACGTTATTTTTTACATACAATTACCCATTTATACAGTTGGGTTTTTACTGGAGCAATCTAGGTAAAGTACCTTGCTCAAGGGTACAGCAGCAGTGTCCCCTACCAGGGATTGAACCCACGACCCTCCGGTCAAGAGCGCAGAGCCCAGAGCCCAAACCACTACTCCACACTGCTGCCCTGTAGTACAGTGTAGTACAGTGATCTTCTTCAGCTTGAACAGGGACCTTGTGGTCCAAAATCATGAGAAGTCTGGTCTGTACCGCTATGGGCAACTGATGTGATGCCAACACCTGCTGAAATTAGTATGAACTTCAAGGGAGAAACATAAACTAGTGTATGCTAGAAATGGAGCTGCAGGAAATGAGACAGCAACAGGAACTTGAGGAGCTGGCATACCCACAATTCATGCAATTCATGGAAGTCAGCACCCCTAGCAGACTGAAAGCCACCAGGGAGATAGAAGAGGGTCAAAACAGCTGGGTTCAGGTAGGCAGAAGCAGGGAAAAAAAGAAACTTCATCAAACACAACCACCAGAAATCAAAACATCCAACAAATTTGAGCCAATTCAAAATGTAGATGATCAAAACCAACATCAAAAGAACGAAAGGAACACATCCAGGACCCTATAAACAGTGCTGGACAGGCAGCAAAGAGACGGGAGGTCATGATTGTTGGGGACTCCATATTAAGAAACACAGCAAGTTCAGTTCGCAGTATGGACCCCCTTACTACAGCAGTGTGCTGCCTTCCAGGAGAACGTGGACAGACTCCTAGAACGAACAGGAGACGACCCGGTAGTAGTCATCCACATTGGTACAAACAACATTGGAAGAGAGAGGCCAAGATCCCTGCAAAACAAATTCAAAGAGCTAGGAAGGAAATTAAAAGACAAGACCAAAGCTGTGGTATTTTCTGGGATACTGCCAGCACCTTGCAAAGGAGCATACGGACAGCTGGAAATACATAATCAAAATGCATGGCTGAAATTGTGGTGCACACAGGAAGGCTTCACCTTTCTTGAACATTGGAGCACATTCTACAACAAGGACTATCTATATAGGCGGGACGGACTGCACTTAAACAAAAAGGGAAGCAATCTACTCGGAGGAAGGTTCCTTGAGGATGTTCAGAAGCATTTAAACTAGAAAGGAAGGGGGGAGAAAACAAAAAAACAGAAGGGAGACCACATCAAAACAAGGGCAACAACTCAGGTAAGACAGCCATTCAATGTATTTATCTAAATGCTAGAAGTTTCAGAAACAAAATGTTAGAACTTGAAGCTACTGCACTAACAAGTAACTACGATGTGATAGGTGTTACAGAAACTTGGTTGTCTGAGAGTGATGGAATATAATATTAGTGGGTACACACTGTATAGGAAAGACAGGCAAGACAGAAGAGGTGGAGGGGTAGCGCTATACATAAGAAACAGTCTTGAAGCCCAGGTGTTAAATCAGGATAAAGAAAACAACGCAGAATCAATATGGGTCAGAATAATGGAAAAAAATTCAAAGGGCATAATAATAGGAGCATGCTATAGACCGCCAAATTCAGATGGAGAGCAAAATAATCTGTTATACAATGACATTATATATGGTGGATTTCAACTTCCCCCATATAAAATGGGAAAACCCGGTGGGGAGCACGACGGACGAAATTGAAATGGTGGAAATGACAAATGACTGCTTCCTAACGCAATTTGTCAAGGCACCGACTAGAGGAGAGGCATGCCTTGATATAGTCTTTTCAAATAACAAAGGCAGAATAACTAAAACAGAGGTCAGAGAACCATTGGCAAACTCAGACCACAACATGGTCTCATTGGAAGTGATTTTTAAAACCCAAAAAGTAATGACTAAAGCTAAGGTTTACAATTTTAGAAAAGCAAACTATGAAGGTATGAAACAGAGACTAAGAGAAGTAGATTGGGGTAAAATAGAGAAAACATCCACAGAAAAAGGATGGTTGTTTTTTTTTAAATGTAGTACTAGAGGCGCAAAACAATTACATCCCAAAAGTAGACAAATGTAAATCTAAAACAAAATGGCCAAAATGGTTTAATTGATCAATTAAAAAAAATATTCAGCGAAAAAAGGCACTTTACAGAGCGTTTAAAAGGGACCAAAAACAAAGCACACAGAAAGAGTACTTGGAACTGCAAACACAAGTCAAAAAGGAAGTTAGAAAGGCCAAGAGAGAGATAGAAATCAATATTGCTAAGGGGGCTAAAACCAATTCCAAAATGTTTTTCCAATATTATAACAGCAAGAGAACATTCAAAGAGGAGGTTAAATGTGTAAGAGATATAAATGGCAAAATCATAGACGAAGAAAAAAAATAGCAAATATATTAAATGATTACTTTTCACAAGTTTTTACAAAGGAGGACACGGACAACATGCCCCACATGTCGACCTGTTCCTATCCAGTTTTAAATAACTTTAGCATAACAGGCAGAAGTGTTAAAGGGACTAGGAGCTCTTAAAAGAAACAAATCCCCTGGACCGGATGAGATCCTCCCAATAGTACTCAAAGAAATGAAAGAAGTTATTTACAAACTGCTAACCAAGATCATGCAACAGTCTCTTGAGACAGGGGTTGTACCGACAGACTGGAGAATTGCAAATGTAATACCGATCCACAAAAAGGGAGACAAAACCGAACCAGGTAACTACAGACCAATAAACCTGACTTCTATTATATGGAAACTTATGGAAACTATAATAAGATCCAAAATGGAAAATTACCTATATGGTAACAGTATTCTGGGAGACAGTCAGCATGGTTTAGGAAAGGGAGATCACGTCTAACTAACCTGCTTGATTTTTTTGAGGATGCAACATCGACAATGGATAATTGCATGGTTTATTTAGATTTCCAGAAAACCACAGGGATCAATATTAGGTCCTCTGCTATTCCTAATCTACATTAATGATTTAGATTCTGGTATAGTAAGCAAATTTGTTAAATTTGCAGACGACACAAAAACAGGAGGAGTGGCAAACACTGTTGCAGCAGCAAAGGTAATTCAAAATGATCTAGATAGCATTCAGAACTGGGCAGACACATGGCAAATGACATTTAATAGAGAAAAGTGTAAGGTACTGCACGCAGGCAATAAAAATGTGCATTATAAATATCATATGGGAGATACTGAAATTGAAGATGGAATCTATGAAAAAGACCTAGGAGTTTATGTTGACTCAGAAATGTCTTCATCTAGATAATGTGGGGAAGCTATAAAAAAGGCCAACAAGATGTTCGGATATATTGTGAGAAGTGTTGAATTTAAATCAAGGGAACTAATGTTAAAACTTTACAATGCATTAGTAAGACCTCATCTAGAATATTGTGTTCGGTTCTGGTCACCTCGTTACAAAAAGGATATTGCTGCTCTAGAAAGAGTGCAATGAAGAGCGACCAGAATTATCCCAGGTTGAAAAGGCATGTCGTATGCAGACAGGCTAAAAGAATTGAATCTATTCAGTCTTGAACAAAGAAGACTACGCGGCGATCTGATTCAAACATTCAAAATCCTAAAAGGTATAGACAATGTCGACCCAGGGGACTTCTTTGACCTGAAAAAAGAAACAAGGACCAGGGGTCACAAATGGAGATTAGATAAAGGGGCATTCAGAACAGAAAATAGGAGACACTTTTTTACACAGAGAATTGTGGGAGTCTGGAACCAACTCCCCAGTAATGTTGTTTTTTTTTTCTTTTTATCATGTCTGCTGCTGTTCACTCCACATGTATGCTACTTGAGTTTTCAGGCAGTCCTTGTTTTCAAAATACAGGATACAGCGATAACTGTCTGTCATGGTGGACTTATGGATTCTGGATTTCTTTTCTGCCTTCCTCTTGAGTTTGTCCCAGAGTATTTTACCTACTGTTAAAATTACTGGGTCTGTGTGACATAGGTGTCCAACATCATCGTCCTGAAACTTTACACGAATCTCATCCCAGAAGTTCTTGTTGATTTGTATCTCAGTGTTAAGCAGAGAGAGACAGGAATACTTGTCGTATAGTGGCGTAGTTTGTCTCTCCTCTGCATCATATTTATGTCTTCAGATAAAAGTATTTGAATAAAACCCATTGCAAAAACAACACAAACCTAAAGGATTCTCTGTTTTTGTTTTTGTTTTCGCTCACACTCTCTAATACATAGGGTTACTTAGTTTCATCTGCTCTTCATTTCTGTTCAAGACTCCCTTTTTCTTAAATTTTGAGAACATTATTTTCCTTTCTTTGGCTGGGTGTTTAAGTGTGTTGGCCACATCTTGTTCTTTGTGCTTCATTTTAATATGTTGTGATAGCACTATGTAACACAATTTTTGTTCCTAGGTAGTAAGTGTTATTTCCTAATTGCTTATGCCTCAAAAGTATAGAAAATGGCTATTATTCCCCACAAACTTTGCTTTTGTGACCAGACAGTGATATTTTGAAATTTACCTATTTCCAACGAGAAAACGGGCAAATTTGTGTCTTTTCGTTAACATAAAGTCAGAAAAAAACAACATATGAATCCAAATTAACATGTATTTATACTAAAGTAATACAAAAATGACTACAAAAGATTTAGATAACTCCACATAGTTTTCGGCCTTGTGATTGCCCAGGAAGCCCCGAACCACTGCGACAAAGCTGTTCCACGCCGCTTTCCCCTTACTAGTGAGCTTCTTGGGGAATTCATTGCACTCCAGGATCTTCTTTATCTGTGGTCCGACGAAGACACTGGCTTTGACCTTTGCCTCAGACAGCTTAGGGAAGAAGTCTTGAAGGTACTTGAAGGCTGCCGACTCCTTATCTAGAGCTCTGACAAATTGTTTCATAAGGCCCAATTTGATGTGCAGTGGTGGCATCAGCACCTTCCGGGGGTCCACCAGTGGCTCCCACTTGACGTTGTTCCTCCCCACAGAGAACTAGGTCCGCTGTGGCCAGTCCCGCCTGTGGCAGTGCGCCTTGGTGTCCCTGCTGTCCCAAAGGCAAAGATAGCAGGGAAACTTGGTAAAACCGCCTTGGAGACCCATCAGGAATGCCACCATTTTGAAGTCTCCTATGACCTTGATGCCATCTCAGAAAAATGCAGATATGTATCCACTTAGGCAGCTGGAACTAAACTGAACTGGTGGGCTTAAGGCCCCTGTATTTATACTACTATTTATATTACTGGAAAGCTCTAGAAAGTTCTAGAAGTTACTCCAAGTTTACTCAGCACTGAATCTATCTGAAATGTTCTGGAAAATAGGTAAATTTCAAAATATCACTGTCCTGGTCACAAAAGCAAAGTCTGTGGGGAATAATAGCCATTTTCTATACTTTTGAGGCATAAGCAATTAGGAAATAACACTTACTACCCAGGAACCAAAAAAAAAAAAGAAATTATTAAACGGTGTAGTTTGCTCTGCCTAATGGAGCAGAATGGATAAATTCTGTATGTTTTTTTTTTTTTATATGGTTGGGGCTTTTCTGTAGATGTTGATGCAGGAATGTCATCATCGGATATAGAAGTAGAAGGACAAGAAGCTGAATTAGTCCTCAAGTATTTAAGGATGATACAAACTATTCATCTGCAAATATTAAGGATTATATGATTCAGACTATAGCAAGGAAAACTATTAACATGCTTTCATGATGTCTGTCATATTCATTGACATGCTTTTATGATGTCTCATAAAAAAAAGAGGTGGAGAAATATGTCAAGTGACTAGGGGTGTTAACAATATATGGTGCATCGATCAATCGTGTTACTTTCTTACACAATGTATCATATTGCAAAATAAAAGCACTATTTAGCTCCCTGTTATCAGCAAAACAGATCTTGAATTTTGGATAATGATGATTGTGGCAGGGCCCCTGTACACAATATGTTTTATTAGTTTATAAATATGGTTTGGTGGGATCTGTTTGAGTTTTTAAATAAAAATGTATAATTTTCTAAATTAAAGTATGTGCAGGGCAGGAAGGTCAGACTGCCATCCCTGCCTAATTGAAATTGAATGTGCAGCAGGTGGCCAGGTGGCAATTGGTCATCTGCCTTTAAAAAGGGTCTGGAAAGCCAGACCTTTGTTCTGTGCTGTTCAATGCTGTGTTCTGCTCTTTTTATTTATTAAATCAGCACATCAGCGCATTCATTCACATTCACTAACCAGCCTGTTTCCATTCAGTTCCTGGTCTGACGTCACCCCTACAGCCATCCTGCCAGGGAAGTTTATTTTTCTTTCTTTTCTAAATAAAAATGGAAGGGGAGTTGGAGTCAAGCCAGTTGTGGGATTGGATTATGGAGAATCCAGGGCTAGAAGACCAGTCAGAGGGATGGGGACTGATGGAGGGCCTGGCAGCGAAGACACAACCCAAGGTCACTGCAGGAGGTTGTGGAGTTGGTCCTTGGCCACTTGAAGGCAGATATGGAGAGAACATCAGTCCAGGTATCTTCAACACAAGAGGGAGAAGCCCCGTTGTCTCCAGCGCGAGAGGGAAAAGCCCCGCTGTCTCCAGCGTGAGAGGGAGAAGCCTCACTGTCTCCAGCGTGAGAGGGAGAAGCCCCGCTGTCTCCAGCTCGAGAGGGAGAAGCGCCACTGTCTCTGGCACGAGTGGGAGGACCCACGCCTACCGCAGTGACTGAAGGAGAGCCACACCAGACCCCTCGAGTGAAGGAGAGCCGCACCATTCACCTGCGACCAAGGGAGAGCGCATCAGTCCCCAGTGATGGAGGGAGACTATGTGCTGCTCTCGCCTTTGCCGCCAGGGGGAGACTACCCGCTGCTCCCACCTGCGCCGCCAGGTGACTGCATTTTGCTCCTGACTCCACCGCAAGAGGGAGACTGCCTGCTGCTCCCACCTTCACCGCCATGGGAGGACTGCCTGCCGCTCCCACCCCCACCACCATGGGAGGACTGCCTGCCGCTCCCACCTCCACCGCCATGGGAGGACTGCCTGCTGCTCCCACCTCCACCGCCATGGGAGGACTGCCTGCCGCTCCCACCCCCACCACCATTGGAGGACTGCCTGCCGCTCCCACCTCCACCGCCATGGGAGGACTGCCTGCCGCTCCCACCTCCACCGCCATGGGAGGACTGCCTGCCGCTCCCACCCCCACCACCATTGGAGGACTGCCTGCCGCTCCCACCTCCACCGCCATGGGAGGACTGCCTGCCACTCCCACCTCCACCGCCATGGGAGGACTGCCTGCCGCTCCCACCTCCACCGCCATGGGAGGACTGCCTGCCGCTCCCACCCCCACTCCCACCGACCCTGCACCACCTAGGGTTGCCGAACCTGCGCCGCCTAGGGCTGTTGACCTGCATCGCCCGGGGAGGCCAGCTAGCCGTCGCCCAGGGAGGACTGCTCCCCGTCGCCCGGGGGAGGCCAATTCGCCACCGACTGGGGATGCCTGCACAACACCACCTGCTTGCCATCACCCGGGGCTTTGTTGTATTCAGCAGCAGCAGTTGTGCTGCCAGAAATTCTGGGGCTGGAGCTCGAGAGAAGGGAGCCACCGGCTACAGAGAAGGGGGAGTAATAGTGATACGACAGAGACAGTTCAGAAGATGGTGAGCTTTTCAATACAGGAGATAAAAGATGCTCAATCAATGTATTTGCCTCATAGCAATGTTTCTCCTGCGCAGTGAAATGTCAAGGTTTATAAACTACCTGTAACCACATCTTTAACAAAACGTTCTTCAGATGTATTCTCCCATAACTAAAACATGTAATCAAGTAAAGATAGGAAACTAGTGTGTCTTCTAGTTCTCTATCAAAGAAATGGGCTGGTTTTGTTACGTTACATTGTCTGTAGGCTTTTTCTTCTTTAAAACACTTTTGTATAATTGCAACACGCAGCAATACAATGTAACAATTATGCAAGAATACCATAGTTGAAAATTGCAACTTTGAATATAACTGTGTACCAAACTAGACTGGTCGATGTACATATAAAAATCACACCGGAATAATCCTGAGGAGCTGGGAGAGTGAGAGAGGAAATAGAGAGAGGAGACAACAGCTTGGGTAGCAGTTCTTTGGGGTGATTTATGTTTCTGTCAGAGCCAGAAAGTCTAGAGAGATGAAAGGTATAGACAGAGATGAAGTCTGCCTTGTTGCAGGCTAACTAGCAGTTGCAGAGGGCACCAGAGAGAGCAGGAACAGAGGATGGGGGCAGAGGTAGAGAAGTCAGGTTGGAAGGGTTAGAGAAGTGCTGGTGAGAGATTATGTGAGTGCGAGAGGAGAGAAGGATTTGGATAGGAGAGACAGTAATAGTTGATAGAGTGGACCAACTAGCAGTTAGAAGGTAGCAGAGGCAGGGAGCAGTGTAGACAGTGCACAGAGGCAGAAAAGGCAGAGAGTATATATAGAAAATAGCCTGCATTTTGGGAACTTATCTAGACCAATGGTGAGTGTGGTTGCAGATCACGCCTGTATCAATAGCACCTGTAAGAATCTAAACAGTCAGCAAACAATTAACCTAGGAATGTTAACCTAACAAGCAGATTAACCTGAAAAAGGCTCTATTCAAATGGCAGTAAAATAAACAGCCTAACCTTAATGGCACAGTAAGCCTAATCAAAGCTAGAATTAAAAATAAGTCAAAAAGTAAATCCTAAGAATTAAAGCTGGAATTAAAAGCTGCCTGGACCCAGATTGTAATAATAATAATATTTGAAAAATGATTTAATTGTCTTTTTGACTGTTGTATATACTTTAACAAAACACCTGACACACCACTTTGGTCTTTACTAATCAAAAACACTGTGGAAGACATCCCACCATAGATCCATAACAAAACTATTAAAAGGAAATGGCCTAATACCAGCAGGATGGATTCAAGTTCAGCCCAGTCCATGGTCCACGCAGAGGGCAATGCAGCAGTTCCTCCTCTAAAGTCTCAGCCTGTTTATCTCTTACTGGAAATAAATCAATCCATCTTGTCTTGCATGTTATAGTTCTTTTAGATTTGATTCCCCGTTTATCAGAGACGGATTGTTTTCTTCACTGGAGATATATAGTAACTTTAAATTAGATTTTTGTCTACAATATAACACACATATATAACACCTTTTTGGGCATTTATTATTGCTTATTTTGTTTTAGAAGACACCGTATTAGAAAAGCCTACAACCTTTTTTCATTGTACTCATTGCATTAAATAGAATTTATGACACCCAATGAGCACATATAAACAATATTGACAACAATAAAACAGAAAAAGTTTTAAAATATGCATTTTTATTTATTTTATTTAATTCGCCAATTGATTTTACCACGTTTTTCTCCGAATTTGAAATGGCCAATTTTATTTTAGACTCAGCTCACTGCTACCACCCCCGCGCTGAGTGGGAGCGGCGAAGACGAACACATGCTGTCCTCCAAAGCGGGTGCCGTTAGCCGACCGCTTCTTTTCACTCTGCAGGTCCACGATGCAGCCAACCCCAGCTACAGCATTGGAGGATAATGCAGCTCTGGGCAGCTTACAGGCAAGCCTGCAGGGGCCCGGCCACTCTACAGGGGTCGCTGGTGTGTGGTGAGCCAAGGACACCCAGTCTGACCTTATGCCCCCCCCCACCTCCGGGTGGCGCTCAGCCAATTGTGCGCCGCCCCCTGGGAGTTCCCGACCACGGTCGGCAGTGGAATAGCCTGGACTCAAACCGCCGACCTCCAGGCTATAGGTCGGATCCTGCACTCCAAACTGTGTGCCTTTACCGGATGCGCCACTCGGGAGCTTGCATTTTCATTTTGACATTCACTTATATACAAAATATATTTCCTCTAAGCTAATGTTATTGCCACTTTACATCTAATCCAAAAGATATACACATTTCCATCCATAGGAAGGTCATTCCACCACTGCGGGGCGAGGGTAAAGAAGAAGCGGGCTCTGGAGGCAGAGGAGCGTAGAGGAGGTACAGCCAGTCTTCTAGTGCAGGCGAAGCAGAGAGGTCGGGTGTGGGTGTAGGGAGAGATGAGGGTCTGGAGGTAGCTGGGTGCAGTCGGTAGGCATCGGTAGGCGAGTACAAGAGTCTTGAACTGGATGTGAGCGGTGATCGGGAGCCAGTGGAGTGATCGGAGCAGTGGAGTAGCGTGGGTGAAGCGAGGCAGAGAGAACACCAGGTGAGCAGCGGATTTCTGGATGAGCTGGAGCAGACGTGTGACGTGTATTCTAGGCGGGAGAGTACCAGGGCCTGGACGAGGAGTTGTGTGGAGTAGTTGGTGAGGAAGGGTCTGATTCTTCGTATTTTGCTCAGGAAGAAACGGCAGGTGCGTGCTAGAGTGGAGATGTGCTGTGAGTAGGTGAGGCAGGGGTCCAGGGTTACTCCGAGGTTCTTGGCTGAGGAGGAGGGAGAGAGCATGGTAGATTCCAGAGGAATGGAGATAGAGAGATAAGAGGAGGGGGATGATGAGGAGGGGAAGAAAAGGAGGTCAGATTTAGAGAGGTTGAGTTTGAGGTGATGCGAATGCATATGAGATGGGATGGCTTGGCAAATCTTAAGAAATGCATAATATAACAATATTAATATATTTCATAATCTTCTGTTTTTTTTAATTAATGTACTGGGATTATTGGACTAAATTAGGGCTTGCTTTGCATGATGAGTTGGTGTGTTACATGGGGATGGGAGAGGCTGGCTTGGCTAAAGAATTAAAATACTGTATGCCTTTTTCATACAAAAGATTTAGTAACTTCACCTAGTGTATATACTCAGTGCTCATTTATGAGAATGATGCAACAAGATAAAGTTTAATTTAAAAAGTTATAAAAAAGTACAATTCAGGTTGTGTAACATGCAAACTTTGTGATTTTAACAAATGGGCAGATTCACATTTTAAAAACTTTAAAGATGTGGGTACTCATTAGTATAATCATGAAGTGACTTTTTACTTGGGCATAGTATGTTAACCTATGAGGACTGTAATTCAGATAGAAATAATTTGTCTACCTTTCTTGATAAGAGAATATTCTTTAAATACCATGGTGTCGGACATACTCAGACAAAGTGACATGTTCAGCCACACTGTTATGGTATCAAAATAACTGTGAGTTGAGGACAAATACAATTTTTTTTCTATGTGTACGTATATCAGACCCTTATCAATACACTACAATGGAAGTACAATATTTCATCCTTGGGGTAAGATCTGCTTAAAACATTACCATTTGTGTATTATTTTTATTCAATCGGGACGGTCTTTGGAGGGGACACAATGCAGCTTGGACTATTTGCTAATGAACTTTCCTTGTATATTTGATATATGTGATTTGTTGTTTCTTTGTCTAAACTGAGTTTGATGTTATTTAGTTACATACAGAAGAAGTCAACATTAATTAGTTTTATTTTGTGCTGTCTGCTGGAGGTGGGATTTATAAGAGTCTTTGCAACATATTGATGTCGACTCCTTTGTTTTTCTGGCAAAATACACTTGAGTGTTTGTTTATTGACAATTCTGTGTCTTGAATGTATTCCTTACACTGATACTTCCTCAGTGCCCCAAAACTTTTAAATTTAGGTCCAAAAAACATTAACTTAATTGTGTTTGTATTAAGCAACAGCTTTAAATTCCCAAAACGTTCTTGTACAATATTGAAGCCTCTTGGAGTTTTTTAATTGTGTCTATAACAGGGTATCCAGTAGCATAAAGCACTGTATCATCCTCATATAGATGACAATAGACTCCATTCAGAGTCCGACACACATCATCGATATACAGTGAAAACAGTGTAGGGCCCAGGATAGAGCCCTGTCTTTTCATCTCTAAGATAGAAGACAATATATCTCCTCTTTACCTGTTGTTGTCTATGGATCAATCATGGCTTTATCAGACAAACCCAATTCCCCCAACCTATCACATAATAATCTGTGGTCCACAGTGTCGAAATTCTTTGGACAGATCAATAAAGACTGCAGCTGCCATTGGCTTACTATCCAAGCCACTAGAAATATAATCAGCCACTTTAGTCACAGCTGTTATTGTTCCATGGCCTGATCTAAAACCAGACTGGATTGAGGACAGCTGGTTGTTTGAGTAAGTAAAGGCTTTCAGCTGATCCAGCACCACCTTCTCCAAACATTTTGTCAGAACAGGCAACAATGATATGTGTCTGTAATTGGCGACCTCCCTTATGTACTGGTACTTCCTGTTCAAGCTTCCACAATGTTGGGATGGTTCCAGTATTTAAGGATAGAGTAAGCAAATGTGCCAGAGGGTATTACTAAAATAATATTACTAAAAAAAAGGCTCAAATTGATTTGCTTCAGCCCCCTTTGAAGTATCCAAGCCTTGTAATAATGCACATATAGCTGATGTCACATTCTTAAAATCAAATTTAACAGAACCAAATGTTTCTTGTCTATTAAAATAAGTAAAATGTCTTGAGAGCTGATGTGGATCATCTTTCTCATACATACCAGAATTACATTAAATGCATTACTAGCTTGTATAAAATACTGATTAAAGACATTAATAATATTTCCCAGATGCTGAACTTGTTCATTTCCAGTGTTAAGTTCTGTTGGTAAAGCATTTAAAGAGCAGGTACCACCAATATCCTGAACAACAGACCATATATTCGTGCACCAGCTCCTCTCTCTGCTCCGCCACCCCCACCACCGGGACCGGCTCAACGACCTTCTAGATCGCCGGCCCCAATGGGCAACCTTGCCTCCCCTCCATGGAGACCAAGGTTGGCCCCCAGCTGGGGTAGAGGTGTTGCCCCTGCACCGTTGCCATACCAGCAGCAGGACAAATATCTAACCTCTGTGCCCAACTTTCCCCCTACCTGTTTTAGGTGCCACCAGCTGGGTCATCAGGCCAAGTCATGCCCATCTGCGATGGAGTGTGATGTGGCTGCATGCAGTCTAGCATCAGAAGCTGGTAAGCGAGGGGAAAATGGTCGGGAGGGGCCTTGTATTGTTAATGTCATTTTGGCAAATGTGAAAACCCATGAATTAGTGGACACAGGGTGTTGTCAGACATTAATTAGAACGTTTCCCTTGGGTGGTGTGTTGTGGCAACCACAAGGTCAGATGGCTATCTCCTGTACCCATGGAGACACGGCAACATACCCCACACTAAAAGTATGTTTATCGGTTGGTCCGATAAAACGTCACCTGGTAGTTGGGGTGGCGGAAAAGCTACCACACCCAATAATCCTGGGTGGAGACTGGCCAAACTATAAAGAATTGGTGAAATTAATGTCAGTCCCGACCGCACACATAAACGTGGCAGATAAAGACGAAAGGGAAATAATTGGTAATGTTTTTCTCTTTCAAACTGAAATGTTTTCTCCTCTGTTCCGCCCGAGAAAAACAAATAAAGAGAGAAGGATGTGGAAATGGGAGGGAGCATTAATGAGACAAGGCTAGGGGCTGGTGGGAGCCTGCTACAATGGTGACAAACGCCAGTCAAAGGGGGTCGGAACGCAGTGTGACCGAGAAGGCGAGGTTACTGGGTCATCAAGGGCAGATGTTACTCCACCCCTCTCAATATACTGGACATGTGGCACTCAAGCGCGGACATAGTGTGGGGCCAAAATAATGACCCCTCACTAGTGCACACTTGGGGACAGGTCCGTTCTATTGAAGGTAAGGATGTTGAAGGTGCTGGGGCGCTAGTATTTCCACATTTCATTATCAAGGGGCAATTACTGTATAGGGTAAACATCACCACGGGCACAGGACAGCCTGTAACACAATTATTGGTTCCCCCGTCTTTTCGACTGGAGGTCATGAGGCTGGTGCATGATATCCCTTTTGCGGGGCACCTTGGAGCTGACAAGACAAGGGAGCAAATATTGGCTCAATTTTATTGGGTAGGACTTCATAAAGATGTGTCGAAATATGTAGCCACATGCCCAGACTGCCAGCGAGTAGCGCCGGGTTGAGTGCGCCCCGCCCCTTTGGTCCCACTGCCGATTATTTCCACCCCCTTTGAATGCATTGCAGTGGACATAGTCGGTCCTTTGCTACCTTCTGACTCCGGGTATACGCATATATTAGTGGTGGTAGATTACGCAACACGATACCCGGAGGCAGTTCCATTGAGGTCCACTGGTGCCACTGCGAAAGCCAAAGAACGAGTGCAGATTATGGCGAGAGTAGGGATCCCCAAGGAGATCTTGACTGATCATGGAACACACATTTTGTCTAATACGTTACAGCAAGTATATAAAATTCTAAAAATACATCCCATCAGGACGTCTGTTTATCATCCACAGATGGACGGTTTGGTGGAACGCTTTAATCAGACCTTGAAGGCGATGCTGAGACGATTTGTAAATCAGGAGCAAAAACATTGGGCATCGCTTCTTCCCTACCTCCTTTTTGCAGTGAGAGAGATGCCGCAGAGTTTGACAGGGTTCTCCCCCTTCAAGCTCTTGTACGGCCTCATGGCATTCTCGATCTGTTGAGAGAGGGATGGGAGGAGCACAAAGGCTCGTCCAAAAATGTAGTGGAACATGTGCTCCTACTTAGAGATCGCCTGGTCGGTCGTTTGGCCAAGGACAATCTCAAATCGGCTCAGCACCGACAACAGCAGCATTACAATCAAAATGCCTTAATTCAAACCTTTCGACCTGGAGACAAGGTAATGCTTCTGCTTCCCTGGTGAATTATGAAATTAGACAGCCCGATCGCCGTAATGAAAAAGAGATTTATCATATAAATTTATTAAATCCCTGACAGGTAATGGAGGCCTTATTTATCGCCTCAGGCAATGTAGAGGATGATTTGGGCCCCAAGCTAGAGATCTCTAGTACAAAGTCTCTCCCCCAGTTGTCACAGTGCAAGAGAGACCTTATCGGATCCCAGAAAGTCGACGAGGTGGCGTTCGCAAAAAGGTATGGGACATGCTCGAACTTGGGGTGATTGAGCCTTCCAGGAGCGAGTGGTGCAGTCCAATTGTGATAGTGGCCAAAAAGGACAGCACCAACCGCTTCTGCGTTGATTTCCGCAAGGTAAACGCTATTGCCAAGTTTGATGCATATCCCATGCCTCGGGTCGACGAGCTTCTAGATAGACTGGGGATGGAAAGGTTTATTTCCACTCTGGATCTGACAAAAGGATACTGGCAGATCCTGTTAACTCATAGTTCTAGAGAGAAAACCGCATTTTCAACACCAGAGGGGCTGTTTCATTTCACAACCATGCTGTTTGGGCTACATGGTGCACCCGCTGCCTTTCAGAGACTGGTGGACCAGATTTTACATCCACATCGTGAATATGCGGCAGCGTATATCGACGAAGTGGTTATTTACACCTCCACCTGGCGAGAGCATTTGGCTAGGATCACAGCCGTCTTTCAGTCTCTAAGGGCAGCCCGGCTGACAGCTAACTTGCGAAAATGTGTATTTGCCAAGAAAGGGACACAATATTTGGGATTTATAATGGGGAATTCCAGGGTGAAACCTGTTGTCACCAAGGTCCAGGCCTTGGTGTATGCGGCAATCCCCAAAACCAAGGCTCAGGTGAGGTCTCTACTGGGGTTAGCTGGTTATTACCGCCACTTTATCCCCGAGTATACAGTATACAGTATACAGTGGTTATTCCCTTAGTTGACCTCACCAGAAAGAGCACACCAAATTCAATTAAGTGGTCAGAAGAATGTCAGGGGGCATTTGATATTGTTAAGCAGAGACTTTGCCAGGCCCCCGCTCTCATCACTCTAGACTTCACCAAGAGATTCATCCTCCACACCGATGCATGGGATGTCAGCTTGGGTGCAGTCCTGTCCCAAATGGTAGACGGAGTAGAACATCCCATTCTGTATATAAATTAAAAAAATGCTCCCTCGGGAGCGCAACTACTCCATTGTCGAAAAAGTGTGTTTGGCCATCAAATGGGCTACTCACTCTTTAAGATAATACCTGCTGGGGAACTCATTTGATCTCGTCACTGACCACTCCCCACTCAAGTTGTTAAGCACAATGAAGGACAGCAATGCCCGGATAATTCGGTGGCATCTGGCGTTGCAGCCTTTCATGTACCACATGGTACACCGTGCGGGGAAAGACCACCAAAATTCGGATTATTTTTCTCGGGAGGGGGAAGTAATGGGAAAGGTAGATTTAGCTGAGTGTTCCTTCAGCTCCACTCTGAGTGGTGGGATATGTGACAGAGAACGAATGATTCTTGGTGTTAGATCTCCCTCTCGACCTGTGGGGGCACTGTGTAAAAGGAACATAGTACCCTTAACTAAATGGCAAGACAATTTATTCCGTAGGGTAGGTGGAAGTCGGTCATTTAGGAAAGGGGCGGAGCTACGGTATCCAAACTCAATGACCCAGACGGTAAACAGTGTGGCATCTGAGGATTGGAGGAGCGGATGCGCTCGTTAACCCAGGAGTCATGAGCGAGGGTATAAATAGGGGACATAGCGTAAATGCTCTGTTCCTTTGTAAATGGTTAGAACAACCTAGAAGGAGACCGCTGTGATAACGAAACATGAGTGTTTGTTTGTTTTGTCTAGTAAAAACCATTTGTTTTGTTTCTAAAGCCTACTAACACTATCCGGAGCTGCAGCCGCAGGCCAGCAACAAACCTGGACACCAGCACTTCCCTGTTTCACAACGAACGTCTTTTCACCACGAGCACTAGTTTCACGCACTAAATTAACACTGTGTCTTTGTGTTCTGTGTTATGTGAGGGTGAGGAAAGAACCAGGACTTTTGTTATTGGTTTCGGGTCAAACCCGAGGATTACAAATGAAGTGATACACACCGTTGTATCATTTCCAACGTTTATTATTTACAGGTGTTTGCCCTAAGGCGCTGGACATTGTAAAAACAATAAACACCCTTGCACCTGGAAATCATTGTCTGTGTGTTTTGTATCCGTTCTGCACTGCACACATCTGTAACCATTCACCACTTTGCCACAGTGACCAATTATTATTATTTTTTTATTTTCCCCCAATTTGGAATGTCCAATTCTTTTTTTTCTCCACACTGCAGCAGGTCCCCACACATCACATACATTCTGAGGGCGTGTGAGAGTCCTCCGATCTCAGAAGCCTAAAGCCAGAATCGCTTTTACACCGAGCCATCAAGATCAGATGTGGGTGGGCTACTGATCCCGGAGAACAGAGATCAGCCATGCTTTTTCAACATGAATGCTGAAATCCCCCGTGATGAGAACTTAAACCTGCATCAGTACAGAAAATCTGAAAATTCACGATAAAAGAAGAATTGTGTTTTGGGGGACGATAAATGATACAGAGAATCAGAGAAGACAATAAAGGGAGTTTAAAAGTGAGGTGCTCAAATGTGGAATTTTGTTAGGATGAATACAGGAGTCAAATGGGATATGTAAATAAGTGCTAGACCCCCATACTGGCCACTTGCACATGGTTTCTCCATAAAAGACCCTGTGGGGTAGCTGACTGAATAGGGTGAAGATCATGGGGAGAGTGCCAGGTTTCAGTGTGAGACATAACATATCAAGTGAATTATCAGTGATCAAATCAGCAATAAGAAGAGCTTTAGAAACAAGTGAATGTGTGTTAAATAAGGCCACTAAGTGTAGGAATTTTAGGTACAGGTGCATGTAGAGTTCCCGTCAGAGTAGAAACTGACCCAGGAATTAAAGTTAAGAATCTTTTTCAAAAAATCTTTCTTAGTGAGTAACAAGATGTCTGGGGAATCCAGACATTCGAAACAGAACTTGGTATAAGAATAGTAGTTTGCCTCCTTGAAGGCAATTTAGACAGACACATGTTAATGCTAATGCTAAACAGTCAGTGTTCCAAATCATGAGCAAAGAACATATTGTATATATTGCTTCAGGTGCGGACAAGCCCTGCACTCTGCACACCGCATTTACCTGTGCTGCCACCAGCAACAGTTCAGCACAAAGTCAATTTTAGAAAGCAATGGAAGGAACGTGTCCCAGTGCTGTTTACAGCTAATAAAACTGGGGGGTACAAACTGCCACTTCTCATTGGAAAGAGTAAAAAACCACGCTGTTTTCACCGTGTTATATGCACAATCTGCCTGTGATCTATGAAGCAAGTAAGAATGCCTGGATGACCAGCCACATAATTAAGTCATGTTTTTTTTTTTTATATATTTGTGCCTCAAACCATATGTTTTTGCAGTGTAAAAATCTTGAAGAAAAGGACCTTCTTCTGTTGCATAACTGCACCGCACATCCTCATGCAAACAAACGTATTACGAATGATGGCAAAATTAAGGTTGTGTACTGAACAAAAAACACAACCAGCAAGATCCAGCAAATGGACCAAGGAATGATTTCAACTTTTAAAGGGCACTACCGCCGAGAGCTGCTTCGCAAACTTCTTGCAGATGAACGGGTTTCTTTCCAACAAGCCATCAAAGCGCTAACAGTAAAAGATCTGGTGTATATTGCTGCTGATTGCTGGGGCCGGATAAGAGCAGAGTCAATCAAAGTGCTGGGAGGTGCCTTTGATCAAGTGCAGATACTGAGGATACAGAGGAAGCAGCTGTTGCAGAACTCTCAGAGACCCTAACTAATGTAAGTGAAGATTATGTGTGTGTGCAGACACGTGGAGACATTTTGATGACGACTGTGAAGCATTTGCCCCCTTGAGCAGTGCCGGCGCTAGGATTTACTGGTCCCTGGTGCAAGACTGTGACGTGGACGTGAATAGCTTAAAATTAGTCACAGAATGTATTATTAATAGGCACAAAATGGATTTTGTAATTTATATTATCAAGTGCAAAAGTTAGTATGAAAATGTTTCTATAAAAAAAAAAAAACACTTGTGCATCTCAAAACCTAGCCCATAGTACAAATACATGTTACAACAGTGAAAACATCATTCTATGAACACACTTAACAAATGAATATCCCAAAAGCATGTATTTTTTTTAAAATACTGAATTTTGATCATCTGTTAGTAAAGGCGGAATTTCGTGAGGCAAACAGACTGACACGTTCAGCTTGTTTGATGTGGAACAGGAACAGGTTTTAGCCTTTTCGCAAAATCATTTAATTCAATTTAGCATCCTGGCTGACAGCAATTTGGAGATGCTGCTTATGCATTGTGGTGATTTTTTTTTAGACAGAAAGTTCCAAGCAGTAGTTACATCATATGTAATCAACTATAACATTAACATTATGGGTCGAATATACAAAACTATACAGTACAGACCATCATAAATCAAGGCTACATTTATTGTATTTTGCCAGTATTGCATGTACCGTTGTAATGTATCTATTAGAATGCAGTGAATTAGCAGTACTGTTATGGCCAAAGGTTTTGCATCTCCCTATATAATTAAATAAAGTTGCTTCACAGAGTCGAATGAAGCCTGTGGAATAATGCTACGTTACATATTGAATTACATACCGCTTTGTAGTTTTCCATACTTAATGAAAAACTGACAATTTAAAAACGTGACATTTCTAAGTCCAACCTGCCTTAAATACCACTGTAAAACTGTTATGGCTTTTGGTATAAATAAAACATCTACATTATGTTAATCTAGGTTTTCTTTTTTTAAATTGTCTCAATCCAAAAAAAAAAAAGAAATGTAGGTGATACAAAACTTTTGGCCATAGGCTGTACCTGCGGGGCTTCACCATGTTTCACCGTGACCTTATTCCACTCCTGGTCTTTATTATTAGCAGCTTCAATTAACTAAATTAGAACCTGCTTGGAGTAAAAACCTGGACTGGAGTAGATCAAGGGTCAGAGTTGAGTACCACTGGTTTAAGCCATTGCAGCAAAGCTGTAAGTAGCACATTCAAGCAATCACGAGAGGGTATGCCAGCTACTACACAATAATTATTATCCAAGAGAGTAGTGTGTGGTGGTCGTCAGTTCCAAGAATATATATAGATAAAACATCGACTACGCCATATATATAGTTTAAAGCGGAATGGAACCTGTAATATGAATTCAAAGAGGTATGGAATATTCAATAATACGTGGTTCCTCGATACAAGCCTCTTGCAACTAAATGAAAGTCAGAGACAAAGTTATAGTTATGCTCGTCCAAGCAGGATAATTTATTTTAACAGTAATAAAAATAAGTTTTTCACAGGCAGACCAAGCACGGACACAAACCAGGGACAAAGATTACCAGGTGAACTCACCTATTATCACCCTACTCATCCAAGCCCCAGATCAGATCAGACGCAGCCAGGCATATCACCCAGTGAAATAAATAGTGCTCACAATACTAAGCAAAATAGTGCCAAGTGCTCCTGACTAATATATTTAGGGCCTCATTTACGAAGCGTTTACTGTATGCATTTCAATTTCTGAAACACCATTCGCATCTCAATTTTCCTCCTGCAATTCTGGCCAAATTAGCGCTGCTTAGTAAATGAGGCCCTTAGAAAACCGTGCATAAATAAGAAACTAGGCAATGAAAAAATAAAGTAAGAACCAAACTACATGCGTGGCTGGAGCCAGAATGAGTCCAGGGGAGCAGAGCGATGAAAAAGAGTGATGCACACCCGCCCCCAGTACAGCAGTCCAGCCTACCAAGCTCCCCTAGGAAACTAATCTCAAAACACTACTATTTTAATAAACACTAAAAAAGACTCAAACAGACTTAACATAAAATGATTAAGACCTTTAAATAATGCACAACACAGGTAAAAACAATGATAAAACCTACATGATTTCCATTACACGAGAGTAGATGTTAAAACTTCATGCTGATTTGAACTCGGCTCTCGCCAAGATAAGCACCAACTAAGACATAGCTTTGCAGTAAACTAATGTGATCCATATGTGTCTCCATCCATTTGCGCTTCTTTCCATATGATGATGTAGCTATCCTTCTGTCTGGTTTTGATGGCTGAAGTGTAATGCTGGCTCCAGGGATCAGCTTATTGCCTCCCTAGCGCATCAGCACACACAACGGCTGCGATGCTGGCTCCGGGGATCAACCACAGTGCGGTCTCCCCAGCGCATCAGCATGACAACCATCTGGATTGAGCTAAGTAGAGTACATCTCTGGGGTCTTCAAGTGGGCACCTTCCATCCTCTGTGTTTCGTCGACTAGCCCACGACACCTCAAGAGGGCTCGACGGTGATTGTGTCGTCCGAGCATCACCCCCCTCCGTCCCCCACTCAACTCAGCCCAGCTTACTTACCTGTACATCAGCTTTCCTTTCTATTGTGCTTGAGATCCCCAACCAGAATCTTTCCGTCTCAACCACAGCCAGTTGCTGATCCTCTCTGCTGCGTCACTGTGCGACGCAACTCTTGGCCACTGAATCCGACGTCTTTGAGAAACCGGGTTGTAGAGTGTGCCACAGATCCTTGACAACCCACCTCCACTGGGTAAACCCTCCATCCTCGCTGTTCCGCTTCAGAGACTAGTTGAGCATACCGTAGTTTCTTCCTCTCATACGCCTCATCTACAGCATCCTCCCATGGCACTGTTAACTCTACCAGGTGAACAAGGTGTGCTGATCCAGACCACAAGACAATATCTGGTCGAAGGTTAGTGGTGGCAATCTTGGGTGGAAAAATAAGCCGTTGACCAACATCTGCCGGCATTTTCCAGTTTCTAGCAGCTTCCAGTTATCCTGGGCGAAGATTGGTAAAAGCAGTAGACAAGAAAGCAGTGGCTGGCTGACATCCTCGGGGAGGTCAGAGAAACGGCCATCCTATACACAAAATACACTGGAACTCTCCCTTGTAACAGGTGGGGAAAACTTGACAAACTCTAGAACCCAGGACACAGTGAAACTCTTTTCCTGCTTTTCCAAGTGCATTTTATATACATGATAATTAACCCTTTGCGGTCCTATGTCAGACCTGGTCCGACATTGCAATTATTCCTATCCGGTCTAATGTCGGACCCTGTCCGACATCATCAAAAAGACACAAAAAACGAGTTTCTAGTCGTTTTTTCTCCGGAAAAAGCCGAGAAAACCATTCAATGGCCGAGTGGGAGCGACAGGAGCCGAGACAAGCCGGAAAAAAAAGGGTGTATCTCATGAATAGTCATACTTGCCCCTGGCACCTGATAATGGAGGCCATAAGGAAACAAGCTGGCTGTGACTGCATCAGGGCTCAGTGAATATCACAGACATTTGCAGAGCATTTTTCAGATGTTATATTAATAAAATAATGACTTGGATCACATTATTGAGGCGTTTGCTGATAAAACGAGTGATCAGGAGATGATTGATCGGCATGTACGACTATTATTATTATTATTTACTTCTTAGCATATGTGAAAGCTATAGCGAACAAAAGGGTGGGGCGGGGCTGGAGATGCCTACTGAGTGCTTTGTTGATATGCAGGGCCTGTTTGACTGTGGAAAAAAAATACTTTTAAACAGCGCGTCTACAATTAACTGCGCGTGTGAAAATAAATTGGACCTGAATGTTCAGGGGCATTTCTTACGACGGAGAGTGCAGGCTCCTGAACCTTCCTGAACAACCCAGGAACAGAGGGAGAGTACTGAGAAGAAGGGAGAGTATTTAGGGTCTGCATTACCCTTTTTGATCTCCCTGAGGATTAAATTATAGCTTGATACCGGCTAGTTCAAGGGAGCAGTGTGGAGTAGTGGTTAGGGCTCTGGACTCTTGACTGGAAGGTGGGGGAACTGCTGCTGTACCCTTGAGCAGGATACTTTACCTAGATTGCTCCAGTAAAAACCCAACTGTATAAATGGGTAATTGTATGTAAAATAATTATGTGATATCTTGTAACAATTGTATGTCGCCCTGGATAAGGGTGTCTGCTAAAAAATAAATAATAATAATAATAATAATAATATTTCATTATGTACAATTGTTTGTAATGGTCATACAATAAACTTGGTTCATTATATAATTTTCATTATCTATATTTGGTTTTATCCATTGTAAAAGAACCTCACCACTCACGGTTCTTTGCCCCTTTAAAAATAGACCCAGACACAGGAAATGGATTTTTCACGGCTGACGCACTATTTTTTAAATTCACACAACACAATAAAATAAACAAAATCAACACCTAGCTCTTTTTTTGAGCAATAACTAATACACAAACAGGAACCTAAGCTAACCCGCAGGATGGCTAAGCCGTTTACCTGCCCAACAACAAAACACTCAGTTCTGTAAACTTACACTTTTACTGTCCTTTTTCACAACTGCTTGGAAGCAGAGCACCCCTTCTGCCTCCTTCTCCTCAGCAGCCCTGAGCAGACTGACTGCTTCTCTCTTATACCCTGCAACTGGCTCTAATTTAATAAAAATCACCAGGAGCAGGGAATAATCACCAATAAAATAATTAACAAAACTAATTAAACAATAAAACAAACAAACAAAAATGTGCATGCGCACATGTCTTACGCAGGGAGGATTTTAACCCCCTCCCTGCTATGTTACACCATCTTATAATAATAATATAATATAATGTCAACATGGGTCATTGCCTCTCTAAATGACCTACCTACCTGAGCAACTTTGGGGAGGAAGATAATAATAATAATAATAATAATAATAATAATAATAATAATAATAATAATAATAATAATAATCCTAACAAAAACTTCTTTCATCCGTAATCAATAAAACAACAGTGCTCTCTTGTAAAGGAAGAGAGAAAACATGGAGAAACAAAAGGTCCTCCCTAGATGACAGAATTAAAGTTATTAAACTCGTAAAGACAGTAAGTGCCAGAAAAACTGCTGAAAAATTTGGCACTAGAAAGACGCAGATACAGCATTTTGAAACAGAAAGAACTAGGGTTTGAAACTTTAGGTTTTTATTTTTGTTCATGTGACCGTGTTTTGAGCTGATTTCAATATCTCAATTAAACTCGGAAAAAGCTATTAATTACTAAACAAAGTCTCTTCTTTTTACCGTGATGTCCTGATTGACACCTTCATTATTCGAATACAAGAGCAAGCAATGATATTAATCACTTCCCCCAGATGCTCCTTTAACTTGCATTTCGTTCTCACACTTGCCTGGGAACTAGGTAGCTTCCAATGTATCTGTTTCATATTGTGTTGTTCTTTCCCACTAATTTAACAGAATGTTCTCATAATTAGGATGCAGTGGCTTAAGACTTAAAGGAAAACCGTTAAAAGGAAAATAATCACTGAAAAATTCAAGCCATACTTATAAGAGTACGAAAACAATATGCGCGGTAATCGAAAAAGATCTTATGCTTATGCTGGCGTTGGTTTCATGATGCAATGAATCGACACGTACCTGAAAGGCAGACACAGGCATTGAAATTTGCAAAGGATTTAAAATAATTTGTGTGACCTGAGACAGGCAAGCATTCATTACTTTCACAAAATAATTTGTTTTGTAGATGCATTACCTAAATGAATGTTATTAAATGACATACTTTCTTTTGTTAATATTACACGACATACATAATTACAGGAAAGCATGACAGAGACAAATAGAAAATTCATAAGTTATGGGCCCTCTTCTAAGAGACCACCTGTGTGAAGAGGCCACTGTTAGACTGTCCCTTGAGTGGTCTCTTAATACAGGTTTGACTGCACTTCCAGGCACAGGAGGAGGTCTCCCACAGTTTAGGGCCCCTCAACTTTTTGCCCCATAATTCGAGTACTGAATAAGCATGATAAATAATCGAAGTAGCAGCATCAGTAATTAATTATATATATACCATTAATTACTTTCATATTGAATATATATGGATTAGATTTAAACCTATTACATCTCTTCTAATTGGATGCATATGCCCCATTTACTCTTTCATGAAATAACATGCTCATCTCATTTCTTTTATTTCATTAAGTGTGAGTGGAAATTTAGTATTTGTACTTTATATGAGATTTGTGCTTTGTGAGTCGCAGACCTTGAAACTGTTGCTAGGATGTGAATGTCTCCATGGAAACTGTTAAACTCCACTGGCACTAGCAACTGCTGTATGTTTCAATCCATGTCTGGAAATCGTCAACTAGTTTTTAATAGAATATTTCTTATACCGTTATATTGTCAGGAAATCTTAGTTGTCTAATCATTTTGCATTATAAATTGTTTATTAAATGTTCATTAAATATTTATTGGGCAGTGAAATCAACTTCAATGACATACTGTAATTACAATTATAGTTAAAATGCAGATTTACTCTTACAGGTCTATACACTATATGTGATAGCTTTATTATTTATATTTTACTTCACACATTTTTACCTCTCAGAGGTACAATAATTTCATTTCATATTTTCAATTCCATATTTTCCACATAATATACAACAGTGATTTTGAGACTACTGCCTGAGGTTTCTGAGATTGTGAAATGCCCAAAGGTGAAGGAGACACTACATGTATTTTACCATTATTATAACTTCTATATTAACTATGTAAATATTGTAAAAATCAATTGTCCTATAAATGGCATATAAATCAATTCCTTAAAACAAATAATGTGTATAAAGAGGACTATATTTAATGTACTACAAATAAATAAAAGGTATGAAGGTATGGAAAATATGTAAACAGTTAATCTTTTTTGTATTTTTAATACTAGTAGTTGCTTAGCAACACAAATCATTTTGTCACCAAACAAAAATTACTTTATGATAAATCCAACAAAGATTACAAAGACTTTGGAAAAAAAAAAACACATATGGAAAGACATTGCCGTGGACTTGGGCATGAATGATATGTATTATAAAACATGAAATTATGAACTGATAGCATACATAAACATGTGGATTTTGTGCAGTAGGTTATTACAAGCATACACTTTTTATTTCAATTGTAGTCGAAGAAGTAAAGAAACAATGGCCTAACCTGGAGACACATATCAGAGACAGAAGCGTGACAGGGCAAGAGCGGTCAGGGCCTAACAGAGGGGCAGTACATAAAACCGATGGAATCTCTGGCTCCATACACAGAGAGCAGTAGAAGGTCATTATGATAAAGTATTTTCAGTAGCTCATTGCTAGCTTCCCAACCTTTAGATATATTTATTACAGGAGCGAGTGTTTGAAAAATGTAATATTGGTCATATGGTTTCTGATACTATGACAACTGTGTTGTGTAATATCATATGTTTTTTTAGTTTTTTTATTATTATGTACTGCGTAACATTATTGTAGATCTAGTAGAAATATAATGATCAGCGTTCGCTGATCATTAAGTTTATACTACATTTAACAATTTGTGTTCAAAGTTATGTACAAAGCCTCCACTGCACACCAGCACTCTGAAGTACGATATTAACAAATTTAGTGTGCAATGGACTGATGCACACATTTTTCGGATGACGGATGCTAAATGACGGAACGGATCCAGTGTGCAACGGCCTTAAAGCTTGGCTTTAAAATTGAGTTTCTGTTTGTGTTGTGCATATATGCTATTTTGCAGTATGATCATGTATTGCTGTGTAACTAATCAGAGGTTGTTGTTTTTTTTTTTTCCAAGCGGCAACCTCTAATGATGGAGATAAACTTTATTGTGTCTGGTTTAGCTTACAAAGAAGTGTTTTTTTTAAAGTTAGTTAAGTATGACTATGCTTGCAATTAGTTGTGTCTCCCTTTTTCTAGAATTATGATGCCATTATACATTTTGGAACTTTGTTCCTTGCATCAAAATGCATCAAATTGAAGGAACAAACTGAAGAATCATCATCTTACTGAGAAAGAAATACACCTCCTTATACCCTGTAATCCCATTGCAGGTCTAGTGTTAAGAAATCCGTAATATTTGCAAAGCCTCTCCTTAATCACCATAATATGACACCCACTGTCACAGCACTTAGAAGTTTGTTGCAAACCTATGTCATACTAAAAAAAAGTTTTTTTCTCAGGAATAATCATTGCACAATAGTGTGCTGCTTGATCTTGTAAATGTTTTACTTAATCTGCTGTATTTTCAAAAGTTAACATAACTTCAGTTACCTGAAAGTCATTGTTTCCCATTCAAGACAGCCAAAACATAACTTACTACATAAAGCCTTTACGGGATGAAGATCTTTAACACTAGAACTGCCATGCAGGTCAGTTTGACCCATTTTGCATTTAAAATGTTAATTACTCTTCCTTTGTAAATCGTACGTGTGTGTCAATTTTTGGCTTTTCCTAAATATATGCATTAAATATCCTGACGGCGTTTGATAGCCAGAATCGCAAAAATGATAAAGTTATAAACAGTTCTACCTAGAACTGCCATGTGGGTCAGTGTGACCCATGCATTACAACACATGTCTTTTTTATATAATGTAAGATATTCTATTTCTTTTGTAAATGCAGCAAACAATACACGCCTCCTCCTCCTAGCACACATTATTTTTATTTCAAGCCTTTCTTTGTTTGTAGACTGACTACAAGACTGAGATTGCTATGATTGTGGATTTGTCAAGATGCCAACTCAGTGAAAGCCTAGTTGCTTATTTTTCAATGTACCTTGAAGACAACTGGGAATATAGCAGAAGGAAATACATCTTGAAAGTAATCATTTTGATTGTAATATGGCAAGCTGCACTCAGATGCACACAGCAAACTGAAATGACAGGTAGGATAACAACTTATGTGCCTAATATGTTATATATTCTTTTTTCATATTACTTTTAGAAAAAAAAAAAACATTTTGGTTTTACAGGTTTCTACAGTGCCTTGCATAAGTATTCACCCCCTTGGACTTTTCCACATTTTGTAGTGTTACAACCTGGAATTAAAATGGATTGCTGCCAAAGGTGCTTCTACCAAGTATTGACTCAGGGGCGTGAATACTTATGCAACCAACAAATGTCTTTTTTTTTGTTTAATTAACTTTTGTGTCACAATAACAAATATTTTGCAATATTTTTCAAAGTGTTAAGTATGTTGTGTAAATCAAATGGTAAAAATCCCAATTAAATCCATTTTCATTCCAGGTTGTAACACTACAAAATGTGGAAAAGTCCAAGGGGGGTGAATACTTATGCAAGGCACTGTATGTACCAGTTTACACATGTTTACACAATAGCATTCAATGGAACTGTGTCTGGGTTTACAACACAGCTCCTGGATGCAGGTACAGTCAGCTGGCAGACGTGTACACTACTCCATAGAGTACAATGCAGCCGTCACACCGGAAGTAGTGTTATATTTTCTTTTTATGTAGTATGATTTTAATGATTTCAGTTTTATGTGTAATTTTCCATTTAAATACGGTGTTTCTACAATGCAAATGTTAGATAAGATGTTCATGAATAAAATGTTTCATTATTCCTGTAATCAAATCATATGTATGGGGTTAATTGAATATTTCTAAACACTTAATAAAGCATAAATAGCATTCACTTTATTTTAAGTGGCAAATGCAATGCTATTAAGTCATCTATAGACATGCATTTGTGTTATCTATTGACATCATGTGGCTCATCTATCATTAACTCTGTAGTGCACTCTCAATAGACCCTTAATAAAGCATTAATAGCATTCACTTTATTTTAAGGGGCAAATGCAAGGCTATTAAGTCATCTATAGACATGCTGTTAACATACTGTTATGTTATCTATTGACATACTATCAATACATCTACTGCCATGCTATTTATCATTTCATAACACAATGATGCATATAAGGATAACTGCTATTAGTCAAAACAGTCTACCCGTAGCTAATAAATAATAATCACATTAATAACCAGGTCAAGCATGCATAGGCAGTTTGATGCTGGACCCACACTTAACACGTTACAAAGTTCATATAAGGTACCATATCACATTCAAAGGTAACTGAAAATGCTTTGCTTACAATCCAATACAGTTCCATACGTGCACTACTTCATCATTTGCCCGTTGACTATCTATAAATCATTGTACATATTTCTAACAGAGTTTTTGGTCAATGTAACAACGTAGAAGCTCTATTGCATATCAATAGACATATAATTAATATGCTATAGAACTTTAGTTAACAATGTCAATTGCTTTTGCAACTGCATATTAATGCAACATCCTGCATATCTATATAGATATTTAATTAACGTGCTGTTGAACTATATTGAACAATTTATTGAATATCTCTTAAACATCTATTGATAACACTCAATCTAAAGCGTTACCCATATTTTCAATGGTAACAAAATGTAATATAAATGGATGTGATATGCAATTACATTTTCAGTCAACATTTGGTTAACATTTAGCAGGAAACTAGCTATTGCGTATTTATTAAATATTAATTTAACATTAATATAATATGCAATTGAATACACTATGTAACACAATTTTTGTTCCTGGGTAGTAAGTGTTATTTCTAATTGCTTATGCTTCAAAAGTATAGAAAATGGCTATTATTCCCCACAAACTTTGCTTTTGTGACCAGGACAGTGATATTTTGAAATGTACCTATTTCCAATGAGAAAACGGGCAAATTTGTGTCTTTTCATTCACATAAAGTCAGAAAAAAACAACATATGAATCCAAATTAACATGTATTTATACTAAAGTAATACAAAAATGACTACAAAAGATTTAGAAGTGAGTAGTTTTTCGAGATTTACGATTATACTGTAAATCACTTTCACGAATCAGCCCCCAAATGTAGTCTCCCATCATGTTCTCGTTATACTATCCTTGGTAGCGGCGTTCAAAGTCCAGTATATCCTGGTGGACGCGCTCGCCTTGCTCCTCCGAGTACGCTCCCATGTTCTCCTTGAATTTATCAAGATGAGCATCAAGGATATGGACTTTGAGGGACATCCTACAGCCCATTGTGCCGTAGTTCTTCACCAGAGTCTCAACCAGCTCCACATAGTTTTCGGCCTTGTGATTGCCCAGGAAGCCCTGAACCACTGCGACAAAGCTGTTCCAAGCCGCTTTCTCCTTACTAGTGAGCTTCTTGGGGAATTCATTACACTCCAGGATCTTCTTTATCTGAGGTCCGACGAAGACACCGGCTTTGACCTTCACCTCAGACAGCTTAGGGAAGAAGTCTTGAAGGTACTTGAAGGCTGCCGACTCCTTATCTAGAGCTCTGACAAATTGTTTCATAAGGCCCAATTTGATGTGCAGTGGTGGCATCAGCACCTTCCGGGGGTCCACCAGTGGCTCCCACTTGACGTTGTTCCTCCCCACAGAGAACTCGGTCCGCTGTGGCCAGTCCCGCCTGTGGTAGTGCGCCTTGGTGTCCCTGCTGTCCCAAAGGCAAAGATAGCAGGGAAACTTGGTAAAACCGCCTTGGAGACCCATCAGGAATGCCACCATTTTGAAGTCTCCTATGACCTTGATGCCATCTCAGAAAAATGCAGATATGTATCTACTTAGGCAGCTGGAACTAAACTGAACTGGTGGGCTTAAGGCCCCTGTATTTATACTACTATTTATATTACTGGAAAGTTCTAGAAAGTTCTAGAATTCTGTGCAATCTGTGTTGGAATATGATTTGTTCCATTTTCCAAGTTTTTGATTGTGCCCCTCAAAAGGAAAGACAGAAGTACACCAAAGGGTGCCATATATCTCACATAGATGCATAAGCTGATGTACATTGTATGGCATAAACTACATTCCATATATTGCAGGAATGTGTTTCATAATTTTTCAAATTTTAGATGTTGACATTGCCCAATCATGTTCAGATATAGTCTGTTTAAGAAAGCAAAATATGGCACTGACTAAAAGCACCCAGTCTTTCATGAATCGCTTCGGTAGTATTTTGTCTAGCACAGGCAGGCTGTAGAACGGTAACCAATTGCGACATTCTGAAGCTTTCCACTTCTGAGCTACTGTCACACTCTGTGGTAGTCTTGTTATATCAGTAGCTTTTGGTCTACATGATTTTTTGCTGTGCCAATGTACCATGCAAATTCATAGTTCTTGCTATTCAACCACATATCTAAAAACTGTTTAGTGACACCTAAGAATACACAGTGCATGTAGTCAACAGGGAAGCTTTTTACCATGTCAAATCCACTCAATTAATTTAATAGAACTAATGGAGATATTGTTTTAATACCAAGTACATGTCTTTATCCGTTTTGCAAGGCTCTCTCATCACATTCTATAAGATGATCATGGGTTCTTTTTGCAACTTCTTCCGGTGGATAAACCTAGTGAACCCCCTTCCTTTAGGCACTTCAATGCCTTTGTTTAAGCAATAGCTGCATCCATAGGCTCCATTGAACTGGTGGATGCCCTGAAGCATACATCGAGCCACTGCATCATAAGAACAGATGATACTTGTGAAACATGTTTTTTTAGTTTGTGGGTGAACCCATTTGGCACCTTCTGCATTTATCTTGTCAATGTCATTCACAAACTGTTTTAAAAATGTTGACATAACAAGCGTCTCCTTTCCAAACCAGATACTGGTGAGCAGTAATGCTTGAAACTAACTGGTGGTGTCACTCATCCTTCAGACTCCCTAAATCTACATTTGTATTGTAAAATGTGCAAAGCCTATCTGCCACCTGAAAGTGCTCAGTGCAGTGAGTGCAATACAGCATTTAATAGAGAAAGTTATTTGATTTTTTTAATTAATGTTTCACTCAAAGAGCAAATTGTGGATATATTACAAAAAGAGGAAACAGTTAAATGTGATAAATTTGAAAGCAATGCTGCTAAGAGTGACATTTGTACTGGGGAAAATTATAAATCTATCCCACAGTTCACAGATAGTGACATTTCCTTATTATGGAACTGTGATGGAGGATCCACATTCAAATCATCTGCATATTCTTTGTGGCCAATCCAGTGTGTGATTAATGAATTGCCACCAACAGTTTGTTTCAAGCTTGTACTTCTTGCCAGTATCTGCTGCATTGTACACATTTCAGGATACTGTATTTACACTTCACAGGGTGAAGCCAGGCCACCTGATGTATTGTTTAAAGACATGGAGTTACTAACATATAAAAAGTGTAGAGAGAGGGGCTCCGCCTCTTTAAGGCCCAACATATAGAAGGGGGGTTCCATCACTGAGGAGACCCCACAAACAGGAGGGGGGTTACCGTCTCTGAGGAGACCCGACAAACAAAGAGGGGTCCCACCGCTTGGGTTCCCTCGCATAAATAGAGGCATCAGAACCTGAAAGAGAAGAAGACAAGGGATCATGCATGCTAAAGGAGGGGTTTGGCCAGGGGACCCCTCTGACTCATGGAGAACCCTCCTCTAAGAGGTAAATGAAGCGAAGCTTAACAAGGGTTGGAGAAAGTGGAATCACTAACCCCCCATAGTATGGATCCCCAGCTCCCCGCTGAAGACACCTACGAGAAGAAAAAGGGGAAACGCCAATTCATAAAAAAGAAAGAAAACACTTAACATGACCCTACTGACTATGTGAAGACCCTCCACACGGTGGAAAGAAAAAAAAAACATTTTAGGGGGAAATCTTTGGTGGCCCTGGCGGAAAGTTCGTCCCGACTCCAGACATACTAGCAATGGACTGATGGGCAGAGGATATTTCGGATGATGAAGAACTAATATAAGCTTTGACTGCTGATGAGGTCCAGCGCTCCATATTTTTGATTAGATGCTGGTTGATATTTGCTTTTGCTGCTGATGTGGCTGCCCCTATTCTGAATTAATGAGGAGTGTAGAATTGCAAGGGAAGACCTGCTCTGGACACCAAAGTGGAGAGATGTGAAGAAAACCAATGCCTTGATACAATGGACCGGCTTGAATTGATGAGCAAAGGGTCAAAGGATAAAATGGCCTTGCATTCTGCAATGTACTTCAGCATGGAAGTGTAGGGGCATAGAGGAGAGATTTTTGAAAGTTGAATACATTGTCCATGCCGCAGCTGATCCGTTTTTGAAATGCGAAGGAATAGGATGAAATGTGAATCTGAAATGAGCTTGAGGTCACTGCAGCGGATACCTAGAGTAGGAAAGCTGGAAGTAGAAGGAACATCTCAAAAAATCAAAAAATGCAGATAGGCATATGGTTTCCATAATTAAATTATCGAATGGAGAGAAGCAGCCTCGGTGGAGAATTGAAATCAAGTTGCCGAGAATGTCTATAGAGATGAGCAGGAGATGGACCCGGTGAGCACTTGGAAATTCCCCACAGGAGGAGACAGACAGCTGGGACTGATAGTATAGTTGGAGAAGAGATGGACATCAAGCGAAATTGGTGTTGAATTCCTGACAAATAGGATTTGACAGTAGCTGGTGCCAGATGTAAAGAATCCTTTGCATGAACTATGAAATCCATGATCCAGTCCTGGTTAAATGGAGTAAGATTAATCCTGCTTTGGGAGCAGAAAGTTACATAACAAGCCCAACCTGTAGAGTATGAGGATCTGGTAGAAAGGGCAAGAGCTGAAGCCATGTAATCTTGAGCTGAATTAAGTAGTTTATTGATGGTTGGATTAAGTTGAAAATCAGCTGATTGAACTGTGGAGTTGATGCTGGAAATGGCAGAGCTGTAGGGACCAGACTGTGGAATTTGGAAATATGTAAACGAGAAAGAGCATCAGCTACATTATTATAAAAGCCTGGTAGATGGCGAGCTTGTATTACTAGACACCGCAGTAATTGCATGATAAGAGGAGAACTGTAACGGCCTTTATTTATAATGTGCACTATAGCTATGTGCACTATAGCTATGTTATCGCAGTAAAATAATAATGATTTCTTAGACCAGAGATAACCCCATAGCTGGGCAGCTGCAACTATTGAGTACATTTCAAGAAGAGCTGTGGATTTTAGATGAGGAGATAGATTTTCTATTTCCTGAGGTCATGTATTGGAAAACCATTGATTGTTTAAGAGACCTCCGAATCCCAGAGGTGAGGCATCTATAAACAAAGCCAGGTTGTGTGGTGCTGAAATGAAATCGTCATAAAAGAGTCTGAGTTTTTTGCTGTCGATGCAAGTGCAAGTAGTCTCTTGGAGGATAATGTGAATTGCAAAGTTGAAACGACCCAGCAAGGAAAGCAATGCATGTTTCCTAATTGTTTTACTGATCTGAAAGTTCTGAATAAGAAAACGAATATGGTCGAGTTTAGACTCAGGTAGGCTGGCTTCAAATGTTTCTGTGTCTAGAATGATTCCAAGAAATTCCAGACAATGCTGGGGGGCGATTGGTTTTTCTTCTGAAAGCGGAATGCCGACTTCTGAAAATAAACTTTTAAGATTAAAAATTGCTTCTGCTGGCAGATGTGAAGGAGGAGAGATCAATAAAAAATTGTCAAGAAGATGAAGCAGAAATGGAACATGGTAAGCGTTGAGAAGTATCCAGCATAATGCTTCTGAAAGTGTATTGAATATCTTCGGGCTGCCGCGGCAGCCGAAAGTTAACCGAGTAGCAAAATAGAACTTTCTTTCCATGCATATACCAAATAGATGATGAAGAGAAGGATGGATTGGCCTTACTTTAAATGCATCTAATATATCTGCTTTAGCTAACCAGGAACCACAGCCTGATAATTAATGCCTGCGAGTTAATGCTGGTGGTGCTTGACCCCCGGGGTGCTGATAAATCGATGATGAGATGCTTTTTTCCTGACATTTTCGGAGTGGCGATGCCAATGGGATTAATTCTGTAGACTGGAAACGGGGGAGCTAAAAAGGGACTGACTTTAAAACCTTTCTTGATTTCTTTTTCGATGAGAGAATTAACCCATTGCAGTCCATTTATTAAGTGCGCATCAGGCACGTCAGGTCCAATTTATTTTCAGACGCGCAATTAATTTTAGACACGCTGTTTAAAAGTATTTTTTTCCACAGTCAAACGGGTTTAAAAGGCCCTGCATATCAACAAAACACTCATTAGGCATCTCCAGCCCCGTCCCACCCTTTCATTCGCTATAGCTTTCACCTATGTAAGAAATAAATAATAATAATAATAATAGTCGTACATACCGATCAATCATCTCCTGGTCACTCGTTTTATCACCAAATTCCTCAATAATGCGATCCAAGTCATTATTTTATTACTATAACATCGCAATAAAGCTCTGCAAATGTCTGTGATGTTCTCTTTGCGCTGATGCAGTATCAGCCAGCTTGTTTCCTTATGACCGCCCCGTTATCTGATGCCAGGGGCAAGTATGACTAATCATGAGATACGCCCTTTTTTTTTTTTCATCGACTTGTCTCGGCTTCTGTCGCTCCCACTTGGCCATTGAATGGTTTTCTCGGCTTTTTCCCGAGAAAAAACGACTAGAAACTCGTTTTTTGCGATTTTTTGATGATGTCGGACAGGGTCCGATAATGGACCTGATAGGAATAATTGCAATGTCGGACCAGGTCCGACATAGGAGCGCAAAGGGTTAACTACCTCTGGTTCTTGAATGCCAGAATGAATGTTCTTGCTTTTAAATAGGAGGAAGGAATTTGACTGAGTCTGGTTGAAAAAAAAGTTTTTTAGTCCATGTGGCAATGTGCCCCGTCCCTGTGTGCATTTGTGTATATGCGTGCGTATGTTAATGTTGGTGTATAGATTGGTACACGGGATATAAACAGGTCTGTGTTTCACGTGTGTTTAAAAGTGTAGATTTGTATTTAGGCACGAGGAGGGCACAAATCACTTCACGTGCTGATTAAATGTAATATGTGAGCACAGGGTTGCACAGAATTAATTCACGTGCTGGGATTCAAGTGAATAATTAATTAGTAATTGAATCCCAGCACAACAGTATAAATAGGCACATTTTTAGTCACTCGTGGTTAGGTGTTCGGTGAGTGGAGAACGGGAGAGAGAGAAGGAGAAAGTAAAAGAAAGCAAAAGCGTAAAGATAAGTGTTTTCACTCACCGTGTTTGTTTGTCTCTCCGTGCACCGTTTGTTTAGTGTTAATCCGTTTTGTCTGTCTGTTTATTTTGGCGCAAGTGCCGTGTCCTGTTTTGTGTACCGTTTAAAACCTTTTTATTTGTTAATAAACGCTGAGTGCAGCCATTGCACTCAGCTCATCATCACCACCGTCTCTGTCTGTGTATTCCTGTCTGGTCTGACGCCACCCACTCTGGCCGTCTTTGTGACAGTCCATCAAGAGGAGGAGCCATAAGCAGATGCAGTAGCAAGGTTGTTAATTGGAGGGTCTGATGAAATGACCGAGGTTAGAGCGGAACCGGAAGAAACTATAGCAGCCGCTAAAGTGTTTACTGCAGGAATTAGTGAGAGAGATGAACTTTGTTTCTCTTGCTCAATATTAGATACCCTTTTATCCAAATCACTGAGTTTGGTATTGACCGAAGATAATGTGTCGGCAAAAGGCTAGCGCGGCTGACTGCTGATTAGAAGTTCTGGCTGTGGGGATGACTTTCTCTGGCACAGACTGCCTATTGTCTGGTTGGAGAGGCTGAATGGCTGGGCGCAGCTGAAAAGGAACTGCAATAGAGAAGAAAAAGTTGAAATCACTCCCTGCTGGAATCGCACTGCCATTTTTAAGAAGGCTTTTTACTAGTTTGTTCATGATCCAGTCCTTCCAAAACAATCGCTCAGGAGGAGCATCCTGAGGCCGGAGACGCTTGGATCGGCGAAGATTAGGTCCTTGGGAGGCAGGTAGACAGAAACTTGAATTGGAGCCTGATCAGATCTAACTGAGATGCGGAAGGGAGAGAAAAATCGGGGGCTGGAGGGACCCCGGATTGAAGCTGGAGGACAATGATCTGGTATAGATGGAAAATCCTGAGAATCATCTGAATCAGAAGACAGATGCGGTAAGTTCTCTATTATGCTTGATTAATAGAAGTCGAGAGTCTTGTAATCCGCTTAGGTTTACACCGAAAACGAAAAAATCACAAGACAGCTAGATAGGGGTGACTGATGGCTAAATAAGGTAGATTTAATTGATGAAAGAAGATGATAGGATCCAGTGGGGCCTAGCTCCACCCCCCAAACCACACTTAATAGGTTAACATTAAAAGGGATGCACAAGATCATGCAATTATGTATTACCGTTTCATACAAGTATAAATTGTAATCTTAATACAAATCTTAATAGAGAGCTATTTTATATGAAAGACTAATATACAATATGTATTTCAGTAAAAATATACAAATATCCTAATCATACTTCATATAAAATAGTTATAATATATACATGATTTAATAAAGCACTCTAAAATCCAGCATCTAACATCTGTTCTTTAGGATGATGTAAGCATGAAGTGTTACAGGTGAATACAGGGGACACAATGTTTACAATTGAGTGTATTATCATTACTACTATTTTTGTTGTTGTTATTATTGTTATTAATAATTAGGGGTCTACTTAAATCGCGGTAAATTTACCTATTTTTGCGGAATAAAATTAGGATTTTGCTGACATTTCCCGGACCTGTTTAAACATTAAATAAACCTTAGTAGACAGTATTTCAGAACAATATAAAGCCTAAAAATAGTAGTACTTGCTTCCTTACTAAAACAGAGTGCTGTCATTTGTTAAAGGCAAGCATGCAGCACCCCCCCCCCCCCCTGCAGTTGACTTGCCCATACATTGAGACTGCAGGTTCTGCATCCACTGAATTGGTTGGAAGTTAAGGCAAAGCTTTGCAAAGTTATACAGATGTAGAAATCGATTAGAAACAGCCCAAAAACTCGGTTACACAAGGGCACCTGGCATACTTTAATAAAGGCAATGTTTGCAGCACGTTCGTTGTCATGTTATTTGTCCCATCCAATAATGTATTTTATTAGTACCCAGTCAAAACAAAGGAAACGTGTATATTCGGGTCTAAAATTCCAACTGCGAAAATGTAAGCAGCAGGTTGAAGCGAGGTGGCTGTGCTGGATCGTTTTTGGTATTGATTTAACTTGCAGACAGGAATACTTTTTGTCTGCGCTGACTTTCCAGTTTGGTTTCTGAAAGTTGTTTATTTTACGTTTTGTTCAGCAGCCTCTGTAGTAGACTTTTGTTTAATGTGTGATTCTGAAGCTAAATAGCGATCAATCGTATTTTCTCCAAATACACATTAAGATATGCAAAACAATTACCTCAGTCTGCATGTACAGTTTCTTTGGGAATATTTTGAAACGATCATCAGCCTAAATATACTTTGCTTTCTTTGTTGTCCATTTCTACTATTTAACCTCCAGTGCTGAAAACTAGATTTTAGCAACCTATACAATGCAGCACCAACTTTGTCCCACCCCCTACTGCACAGTACAGGTCACATAAAAGCAGTACAGACACACTGATAGGCTGATTAAAACTTTGTCATTTGAATAATAAACAAGAACGTTAACCGCTTTGGATAATTTTTTTTGTAAATGTTACTTGTGGACGTTTTTTGTTTGTTTGATATTTGCTTATCTGCAATGCACACGGGACGGCAAAGGAATCAAAAAGGGCTATCTACAGAAGGAAGACGTGTAGTTTGCGTTGCTTGCATTGTGCAGTAGTTCATTTAAACGAGGTTTCTTTTTTTCCCTCTCTGTACTTGTTTGTATGCATTGGCCCCTAAGAGGTGAATTTCACGGTGACCCCTCAATTTCAAGATTTCCGCGAAATCGCGATTTAGGTAGACCCCTATTAATAATAATAATAATAATAATAATAATAATAATAATAATAATAATAATAATAACAATAATAGATTGTTTTGTCTAAACCATGTTGGTAACACTTTAGTTAAATAGGCCACTATGTAGAATAAATAATATCTTCATAAAGGCTACAGGACATGGTGAAGTTTTGTTTCATTATTGTTATTTAATTTGACATGATTTGCGAGGTTACAGCTACACTGCACAGCATTGAGCTGCCTGTATTGAAATACAAGTGGCAAGCTTTAACTGTTTGAACTGAACCCACTGTCTCCTGTCTCCGATTGTTTGTGGCATCCCCACCTTCGGTAACAATGTACCCATTAACAGTACCCTATTAAGCTAAAGCGTTACCACAGTATTCTATATTTATTTAAAATAAATAAATGAAATAAAGATTAGAAAATAAGTTAAACAGACTAAACTACACACTCTAGCCGCTTAGTGTAATTGTAATTGTTGGAGGTGGTTCCAAAAAAACAGCCGAGCCTATAGTAAAAGTAATTAGTGCGCTTTAAAACATCTGTAAAATTGTATAAGAGGTTGTTTTTTAAATATAATTCAAAGTATAGCTAGTAGACAGCATGGTGCAGTGTTTTGTGGTAGATTGCAACACCATTTCATAGCAATTTGAGCCATTCCAGATTTTATGGTGACTTTAATCATTCAGACACAATTAAGCTTGTTACTAATTAATGTATCTATTATTCAGGTCTCTTCTTTGCAATAGACTATTGTAAATCTGCTTCACGATAACAAGAATATTAATTTAACAAAGGTTTTCCACTCAAAACATGTTAATATTACTTTCACTCAGGGGCAACTTAAAATACCTGTCCTAACCCAGTTTCCCAGGAGTATTTTCAACATGAGCTTAAATGGTAACCACTTTATGAGGCACTGCACCTTTTAAATAAAAGCACATTTCAACTTTCGCATAAAAAAGGCTTTAGCTTTTTATTTAAACAAAATACAGAACATTTATTTACAATATTCTGAGGTAATGTGTCCATATGGAGAACAACGAAGTGAAACTGTGTTAAAATGTATAGCAGAATAATAAATCGGTGTCAGCTGTTCCACATATTTTTTCATTAATATAATCTACTACTATTATTATTATTGTTTAAAATTCATTTTTTTTAAATCATTTTCACAAGGCAGGAGCCAGGCCTGCGTAAGGGACTGTGTAAGGGACTACTGAATAAAGACAAAGTGCTTGTGACTTAGTAACAGAATAGGGGTTTCCCCTTGACTACTCGGAGAACCACCCTCGCTGAGGTGAGGCCGAACCGATCAACCTGCAAGGCCGGGAAGCGAGGACTTCCCCCAAGGAGAACAAAAGCGCTGGTTGAGTTGAGTCAAGTAAAATGCTCGAAAGTTGGGAGCAGCTTGCTCTCCGAAGGGGGAGACTGGTATGGGTGCAAATGAATAGATTAGCAGGAGAATGGAAAATTAAATATGGTTAAAGTTATTCGGCCGGGGATCCCCTCTTACCAGCGGGAACCTTACTCATTTAGATGAGAGAGGGCAGATGGAATGTGAATGAGCATCACCACAGAAACTGCACAGATGGAAAAAAAACGGCATCCTTTGGAAATGCAGAATGAGGAATTGAAAATCCGCCAGAATGTTTCATGGGTCTTTGTCACAAAGACGGCCGGAGTGGGTGGCGTCAGACCAGAAGCAGGAAATAAAACGACAGAGAGGTGTGGTTTGGTGGAGCTGAGCGAATGGTTTCGCTCAGCATTTAATAAACAGAACAGAAAATAAAAAGGTTGAACAAACAAACACAAACACAAAATGGGACACGCACTTACGCCAAAATAAATAGACAAACAAAACGAACTAACACTTAACAAACGGTGCACGGAGACAAACACACACGGTGAGTACAACACTTATATTTACTTTTCTTTTACTTATTTTAACTCCTCTCTCTCTCTCCCGTTCTCCACTCTTGAACACCCAACCCCGAGTGAAAGAAATGTGCATCTATATATACTGTTGTGCTGGGATTCAATTACTAATTAATTATTCACTTGAATCCCGGCACGTGAATTAATTCTGTGCAACACCATGCTCACATACTATACTTTAAATGCATGTGCAGTGATGTGCAATCCCGTGCCTAAATACAAATATACAATTTAAATCACACGTGAAACACAGACCTGTTTATATTCCGTGTACCAATCTCTATACACCAACATTAACACACGCAACATACAACACATAACACACACATGCACACAGGGGCGGGGCACATTGCCACATATACCCCCCCCTTGTGCGCAGCACACATGGCCTCAACGGCCACCTCCCCCCTTAAAAACCCAGCAGTCCAGGACAAAGTCTCGGGCTGGGAAGGGAGGCTTCAGTGGGCCCATGGCTGGCAATGCTGTCAGCACCCCTGCCGGTAGTGGCACGGCTGACAGCATGCTGGTCCACTCCTGCAGCGAAATTGCTGCGGGGGTTGCTGGTCTGACCTCTCCCCTTTTCTTCGTAGCCGGCAGCTCCCCTTAGTGGGGCTCCAACCACAGTACTTCCGGCAGCGAAGAAGCTGCAGTGGGAGCAGGTCTCCGGACCTCCCCCACGATCTCCGTCAGCGAAACTGCTGCAGTGGGAGCAGGTCTCCTGACCTCCCCCACGATCTCCGGCAGCGAAACTGCTGCAGTGGGAGCACGTCTCCTGCCCTCCCCCACGATCTCCGGCAGCAAAACTGCTGCAGTGGGAGCAGGTCTCCTGACCTCCCCCACCTTCTTCGTGGCCGGCAGCTCCCCTTGGTGGGGTTCCGGACACAGTACTTCCTGCTGTGATGCGGAGCAACTGGCAGCCCCAGGCGATGCGGAGCGGCTGGCAACCCCAGGCGATGCGGAGCGGCTGGCAACCCCAGGCGATGCGGAGCGGCTGGCAACCCCAGGCGATGCGGAGCGGCTGGCAACCCCAGGCGATGCGGAGCAGCTGGCAACCCCAGGCGATGCGAAGCGACAGGCAACCCCAGGCGATGCGGAGCGGCTGGCAACCCCAGGCGATGCGGAGCAGCTGGCAACCCCAGGCGATGCGAAGCGACAGGCAACCCCAGGCGATGCGGAGCGACAGGCAACCCCAGGCGATGCGGAGCGACAGGCAGCCCCAGGCGATGCGGAGCAACAGGCATCCTTGGGCGATGCCAGGCAGGCATCCTTGGGCGAAGCATGGCAAGCATCCTTGGGCGAAGCGTGGCAGGCATCCTTGGGCGAAGCGAGGCAGGCATCCTTGGGCGAAGCGAGGCAGGCATCCTTGGGCGAAGCGAGGCAGGGAGTCAGGACAAGCTGGGGTGCGGGTGTTGGCCCTCTTCTCGACCTCTGCGGCTGGGCAGTTCTTCCCCGTGCTTCCCTCAGCAGCCTATGCAAGGGCTGCTGAGGACCGTCAGCATCTAGTCCTGGTCCTTCTGGTGAAGGGAGAGGCAGCTCCTGCTCCTCTCCCCCTGATGGTGATGGAGGCAGAGGCAGCTCCCGCAGCTCCCGCTCCTCTCCTCGTGATGGTGGGGAAAGTGATACCAGCAGGCATTCATCCTCTGCTGGTGGGGGAAGTGATACCAGCAGGTATTCATCCTCTGCTGGTGGGGGAAGTGATACCAGCAGGTATTCATCCTCTGCTGGTGGAAAGGGACCCAGCAGGTATTCACCCTCTGCTGGTGGACAGGAACCCAGCAGGCATTCACCCTCTGCTGGTGGACAGGGACCCAGCAGGCATTCACCCTCTGCTGGTGGACAGGGACCCAGCAGGCATTCACCCTCTGCTGGTGGACATGGCGGAGGCAGCTCCTGCTGCTCTGCTCCTGCCGGTGGAGGTGGCGGAGGCAGAGGCAGCTCCTGCTGCTCTGCTCCTGCCGGTGAAGGTGGCAGAGGCAGCTCCGTCTGCTCTGCTCCTGCCGGTGAAGGTGGGAGCATCGTATAGTCTCCTGGCGATGGAGGTGGGAGCAGCGTGTAGTCTCCTGGCGACGGAGGTGGGAGCAGCGTGTAGTCTCCCCCTTTTGCAGGGGACTGGTGCTGCTCTGCCTCTCTTGCAGGGGACTGGTGCGGCTCTGCCTTTCTTGCAGGGGACTGGTGCGGCTCTGCCTCTGAAGGGGAAACCAGCAGGCATTCTTCCTCTTCCGGATGGAGATGGGAACCAGCAGGCATTCTCCCTCTGCTGGCAGCTTGGGTCCTAGGGCTGTAGAAGCCCCGACTTCCCTCTCTTCGGGCTGTAGACGCACCGACGCCTCCCTTTTGGGCTGTGGACGCACCGACTCCTCCCTTTTGGGCTGTGGACGCACCGACTCCCCCCTCTTGGGCTGTGGACGTTCGGGCTCCCCCCGCTCAGGCGTAGGACATTCGGGCTCCTCCCGCTCAGGCGTAGGACGTTCGGGCTCCTCCCGCTCAGGTGTAGGACGTTCGGGCTCCTCCCGCTCAGGCGTAGGACGCTCAGGCTCCTCCCGCTTGGGCTGTGGACGCTCAGGCTCCTTCCGCTTGGGCTGTGGACACTCAGGCTCCTCCCGCTTGGGCTGTGGACGCTCAGGCTCCTCCCGCTTGGGCTGTGGACGCTCAGGCTCCTCCCGCTTGGGCTGTGGACACTCAGGCTCCTCCCATTCAGGCATAGGACGTGGCAGCAAGGGCTCCTCTTCTTCATCCTGCATGGGGCATAGGGCCAACATGTGCCCATATGCCCCACAGCCAGGGCACCACTCCCCCCATCCCAGTCTTTGGGCCATTGCCTGAAGGGTCCTGTCGATGGTGCAGGGTATGGTGGTGTGGCTAGTTTGGCCACAGTCGAAACACCACAGCCCTGCTTCCGCCTTTCTCCCTTTGCCCTCCTGTGCTCCTCTCCAGCCTCTTCTCCCCATTTCTTTTACTTTTGTTTTTTTCAGGCTCTGGCCTGAGTCCTGGAGGCGCTGTAGATCCCACGCAGGACACCACGTGTCACAAAGACGGCTGGAGTGGGTGGCGTCAGACCAGAAGCAGGAAATAAAACGACAGAGAGGTGTGGTTTGGTGGAGCTGAGCGAATGGTTTTGCTCAGCATTTAATAAACAGAACAGAAAATAAAAAGGTTGAACAAACAAACACAAACACAAAACGGGACACGACACTTACGCCAAAATAAATAGACAAACAAAACGAACTAACACTTAACAAACGGTGCACGGAGACAAACACACACGGTTAGTACAACACTTATATTTACTTTTCTTTTACTTATTTTGACTCCTCTCTCTCTCTCCCGTTCTCCACTCTCGAACACCCAACCCCGAGTGAAAGAAATGTGCATCTATATATACTGTTGTGCTGGGATTCAATTACTAATTAATTATTCACTTGAATCCCAGCACGTGAATTAATTCTGTGCAACACCATGCTCACATACTATACTTTAAATGCACATGCAGTGATGTGCAATCCCGTGCCTAAATACAAATATACAATTTAAATCACACGTGAAACACAGACCTGTTTATATTCCGTGTACCAATCTCTATACACCAACATTAACACACGCAACATACAACACATAACACACACATGCACACAGGGGCGGGGCACATTGCCACAGTCTTCCATGATAGTCTTTGCTTGTTGAAAAAACTGGTGGAGCTGAAGAATGAATAGGAGAAACTGCAGATGCACAATTCCTAAAAAAAGGAGTGTTGTCGAGAGCAGGGGGGAATTATTTGAGGCTGATGAGGAGACTGAAGAGGAGGCTGCCTTTGGACACAGAGAGGTAGAATGGGTGGTGGAAGCACAAACTCCACAAGCGTTACCATGGAGACTACTGAGGAATCTATGCTAACCAATGCTCCAATGCTAAATGAGATGCTGCTTTGGCTGAAAAAAAGCTTTATGATACTCATAAAAAATGGTACCGCTATATCTGACCAAGAGATCAACAATGTTAAATAAATATCCAGTTCTTGTTGTCAGTGAGCATAAACTTCACAAAGGACATCACAAAAACCAGAAAAATGCAAACACAAATTCTCCATGAGTGAGTTTTTTAGACAGCCGAGGATCCTGAGATTTTAGAGTAACAGACAGATCTCCACAGTCGACTACCCTGTGATCCAGAAATTCTGAAGTTCCATTAAGAATTGAAACTAAATTAACGTATTTACCAGATTTTGTTATTATAATTCAGTGTAAAGACATAACAACTGAAACCTGATTACAAAATCAATCAAGGGTGATTGTTCAATATTTATTTATTTATTTTTTGAAGAGACCGTGTCCACGCATGCCCTAGTTCTGCCTGGCAGAGTTCCTGGATACAAATGGGATGACTTTAGGTTCCTGTCATCTTCTCATACTAGGGTCAAGGTCTATGAAGCCTACAAAAAGTCTTTCCAAGGAAAAGGTTTGAATAATTAATGTTAATTTATTTTACAAAAGTCTTATTAAATTGTAAGAGACATATTTTTTTCATTGATATAATAATACCTTGCAAATTATGTAAATATTGTTTGTTCTGTTTTAGTTATTTGGATGATTCATTTGTATTGTATACTTGCATTAAATCTAAGTTTACCAAATTATTGTTTGCAGAAGATTGTGTCGTTGGAACAAGCAGCTTTATGGCTCTGTGGAAGCAGCTTGTTCCATTTGTCATAACAGCAAAGTCGATGATGGATCTCTGCTGGACCTGCCAGCACAACAATACCCTGATCTTCAGGAGTGCAGACCTGCAGCATGAGCAGAAGAGCGAGAGACTCTTTCAGCAGGAAGAGCACTTGTGTGTTGTGCATCTGGAGAGGTCTGTCTACCAGCAGAGGTTGAAAATGCAAAGAAGACCTGTAAGAATCTGGGAGTCATAGACCTGCAGCAGAGTGCTCCCTGTAGCCGCATAGCATTCTATGCACTGCAGCTTTGATTACGCACAACAAGTTCACCTGCCTAGCAACCCCCTACAGCCTGGCCCCTTGTACTTTCTTGTTCCTAAAAAGATTTGTTTGATATTTGCTGTGAGGGGCTTCCTCGACAGGTGAACTTAATTGTGGATGAAGCCCATCTCATTACTAAGTGTCCTACCTACATCTCTTATTTGACAGTTTGGACTTGGCGAAACCAGTGTCCACCTCCACAGCGACAACTGCTCAGGGCAAAATACGAACCGCTTTGTCCTGTGGTACTGTGCATGGAGGGTGGCTACTGGGCTCCACAATTCCAAAACACTCAATTTTCTTGCGGCTGGACACACCAAGTTTGCCCCGGATTGGTGTTTTGGGCTTCTGAAGCAGGCATTCCGACGCCATGTTGTATCATCGCTGTCGGACATGGAGGCTGTGGTGAATGGGAGTGCTGTCTGTAACATTGCCCAACTCGTTGGAAGGGAGGATGGGACATCAATTGTTCCAGTTGGAGACTGGCAGACCCATCTGATTCAGCACTTCCATCTCCTTCCTGGAATCAAAAAGTTCCATCACTTCAGGTAACTAGTAGACATTGGTTACAAATACAGGTGCTTTTATACTTTGCCAAGAAGAATATTTATGAATTAAGGACAGAAAAGTGTAATCATACCATGTTATTTTTTTGGCTTTTCATGCAGGTTTGATGCGGCCAGCCCAGGCACTGTGTTCTATAAAGAACATGCAGACGAGGAAGAACAGCACCTTAAGCTGCTGGTAAGAGAGGACCATCTGCCTACCTCTGCCCCTCACCCAATCTAAACACCAGGTCTGGACATGAGTAAACAGCAATACCTCTACAAGCTTATCCGGCAGTTTGTTGAGGACCCCTGGAAGGATGTAATGTGCCCCCTGTCTGGTACTTTCGTTTCGGGACCCGGCACCTGTTGGCCCAACTGTTGCTACTCCAAGCAGTGGCAGTTCTGAAAGCTCCCCTAGTATTGCTTCGAGTGTGGACTCCAGCGTCAGCTTTCGAGGACGCTGTCTGGGACGGGGTAAAAAATAATATTATGTTAAAAAAGTTCACCTTGATTAGTTGTTTTTATTATTATTGATGACGTTAAATTATTTTTTTTTGTTTTCTCTTATCAGTTATTAATTTTACATGATTTTGTTTTCTGGATAAATCGCTGTACATGTTTACAGTCCCGCATTGGACAGGTGCAGGTTTGTTTTTATAGATTGTTTTTTAAATTTAATTGTTTTATATTACATGCACAATGTATGATGAACTTTGATTGTTACAATAAAAGTTGTCCAAATGTGGTGCCCCAGCTGGCAACCTAAGGTGAACTTCCAAGCTATAATAATGTGTCTGTGTGTAATAAGATAAGAATGAATGTTTTATAAACTATTACTCACTTAAAACTGAAAAACAAACTACTTTTGCCATTGTAAATCATTTTAAGCCAAAATATTACATTATCACAAGCTTAAGTTCAGTAAAAGCATTTAATAGTATCAATACTTCAATTTCAAATTTTTTTTTTGAACAATAAATAATGGTAATTGTTAAAAAATATATATATTTCCCATTGAGGCATACTGTTAATTTTAAATCTACATAATCATATTGTCAGGAATATGTTTGCCAAATTTCATGTAAATTGGATGAATATGTTGCTAAGGAAAGCTAAATTTAGCATTGAGGGCTACATTCTCAAAGCTATTTTCCAAGCTCATTTCATTTATTTTTTCTGAAAGGGAACATTTTCAAGTACAGTTTGCAAATAATAAGAAATGGCTGAGTTGTTGTTTCTGTCAAGCTTAATTTTGGAAACAGGCTTCACACTGCTATTTTATAATTATTATTATTATTTATTTCTTAGCAGATGCCCTTATCCAGGGCGACTTACAATCGTAAGCAAATACATTTCAAGTATCACAGTACAAGTAATAATACAATTAAGAGCAAGATAAATACAATGACTTTGGTTCAAGCAAGTACAAGTGTGACAAAATACAATTCAATAATACAGCAGATAACAGTGTCAGTGATAGTTACATCAGGATTTGATTAAATACAAAATACTACATATTAAACACTTGGCAGATTATAGTACTCTGAAGTACAGGATTAAATGCAGTAAAATAGGGGGCAGATAAGAGCAAGTAAAGCGCATTTAAGGAAGGGTGATAAGTGTCCCAGGGGAAAAACAGAGGAGTTCTACAGGTTCTTTCTGAAGAGGTGAGTCTTGAAGAGGCGCCGGAATATGGTCAGGGACTGGGCAGTCCTGACATCTGGAGGAAGGTCATTCCACCACTGCGGGGCGAGGGTGGAGAAGGAGGGGGCTCTGGAGGCAGGGGAGCGTAGAGGAGGTAGAGCCAGTCTTCTAGTGCAGGCGGAGCGGAGAGGTCGAGTGGGGGTGTAGGGAGAGATGAGGGTCTGGAGGTAGCTGGGTGCAGTCTGGTCAAGGCATCTGTAGGCTAGTACAAGAGTCTTGAACTGGATGCGAGCGGTGATCGGGAGCCAGTGGAGTGAGCGGAGTAGTGGAGTTGTGTGGGAGAAGCGAGGCAGAGAGAACACCAGGCGGGCAGCAGAGTTCTGGATGAGCTGGAGCGGACGGGTGGCGGATGCAGGGAGGCCAGCCAGGAGGGAGTTGCAGTAGTCTAGGCGGGAGAGTACCAAGGCCTGGACCAGGAGCTGGGTGGCGTAGTTGGTGAGGAAGGGTCGGATTCTTCGGATGTTGCTCAGAAAGAATCGGCAAGTGTGTGCCAGAGTGGAGATGTGCTGGGAATAAGAGAGGCAGGGGTCCAGGGTGACTCCGAGGTTCTTAGCGGAGGAAGAGGGAGAGAGTGTGGTATATTCCAGAGGAACAGAGATAGAGAGATCAGAGGAGGGAGAGGAGGAGGAGGGAAAGAAAAGGAGGTCAGATTTAGAGAGGTTGAGTTTGAGGTGATGCGAATGCATCCAGGAGGAAATAGCAGACAGACAGGTAGAGATACGGGAGGGGATGGTGGAGTCAGAGGTGGGGAAGGAGAGGAAAATCTGAGCATCATCAACATAGAAATGGTATGAGAAGCCATAGGATGTGATGAGGGGGCCCAGGGAGCAGGTGTAGAGAGAGAACAGGAGAGGACCCAAGACTGACCCTTGGGGGACTCCTGTTAAGAGAAGGTGAGGTGTGGAGGTTGCTCCACGCCAGGTTACCTGGTAAGTGCGGTTGGAGAGGTAGGAGGAGAACCAGGCCAGAGCAGTGCCAGAGATTCCCAGGTCAGCGAGAGATGATAGGAGAATAGAGTGATCAACAGTGTCAAAGGCAGCAGAGAGGTCGAGGAGAATTAGGACAGAGGAGAGAGAGGCAGCTCGGGCAGACTTTAGTGAGTTGGTGACAGACAGGTGGGTGGTTTCAGTGGAGTGAGCAGAGCGGAAGCCAGATTGGAGAGGGTCAAGCAGAGAGTGGTTGGACTTTCCCATCCTGTACAATTCCAGTTTTCACTGCTACTGAAGTAAAGATATTTTCATAATTTCGATTTTACCCCAGCAAAGCTGAATTTTTCACTCGCGCCCCGCTCCTACTCACTCAGCAGCACCAGCAACGCTTTGTCAGCAATAAACATTCGTTTAGATGGCATAGACGATTGCTCCAGCACCACTGCAGTTCCTCCTTCAGCCTCTCATGTGTCAATCTCCACCCCCTCTTTCATTTTCATCTTCTGTTCCAGTGGCTCCATTGCTCACCCCAGCCCAGGCAGTTCCGGCCCCACCCCCATCTATCAGCATTCCAGAGTACAACCTGGTTAAAGCATCTGCTTCAGGCTCCCAATCAGCAGCCCCATTTGACGTCATGCCCCCGTTGAGCCAAAGAATCACTGAGTCTAATTCAAGTTGAGATGGACAAATAATTAATGGCCGTCTCCTTCACAGCTCAGTTCCCCGTCTTCAGAATTAGCCCCATTGGAATAGTGAGCCACAAAATATCTTTCCGCTCCGAGAGATTCTTCCACTCCAGTCTCAACGCTCTAATTCCCCACAATCAATTCTCCCTTCATTACATTACAGCTTCCTACGCTATTAAATCCATCAAAGTAGCAGGCCATGCCGCCTGGCTCGCAAAAGTGGATATTTTAGACTCTTTTAAATCATGCCCATTCATCTCTCCCTCCACCACCTGTTCAGGATCTACGGGGGAACTTTCTCCTTATATCCCCACCTTCGGACCCCCTTGCTCAAGCAATCTTCTCCCTGTTTTCTTCATCTCTCTCTTTGTCCTTGTTTGTCCTTCTTCCCTGTTTTTTGTTGCGCATTGGCACGCAGTCTTTTGTTTGTCTTCACATGTGCGGTCCTTTTGGGGGGTTAGTGAGTCTCACTTCCACTCATCTACAATCTACAATCTTGATATACTAAAATCCAAATACTAACTAACTATATCTTTCAGATACCCTTGCGGGTGCACTCCAGTGTTTGGCCTTGGAGGACTCGTCTCACATCTTTGAGACCCGGTCCACGAGGCAGCGCCTCCAAGATTCTCCGCAGAGTCAGAGGATTTTGATGTTTTCAGGGTTCCCGGGGGTCCATGGGGCCGACCTCCGCAGTACGAGGTTCTTGCGGTATAAAGTCCGGACCCCATCCTTTGCCCTGGCCTGCAAGCCACTAGCAGTTCAAAACAAGCACTCCTGGCCCGCAGGCCATCATCATTTTCTCAAGGCTAAGCATCTTTAATTTCTAGTAAGTTAAGTTTTAGTTTTAAGTTGCAAATTAACACTTTTTAAATAGTTTATCAGAGCTCTTTTTTTCATACAAAAAATAATCAGATTTTCTCTTATTTCTTTCTCTTTTATATTTTCCCATTGGAACCTTTGGACTATGTTGGGCCCAGGCCATACAAGTACGTTTTCATTTACAGGTTTCTTTTGTTTGACAAGTTTGACATGGTTGTTTGTTTTTCTTTACAGGGTGTTTGCGGGAAACAGGTAAGTATTGTGGTTTGCAGTGATGCCGGTCAATGCCTAAATTATTACAGACCAGTACAAGCTCTTCAGAACATGCAGTACTGTCATTAGGGTGCTCAGATTTATAATATGGGTTACCATCACAATGGTCATTAACCTGACTTAGTACCTTACTTAAGGTGAAATATTAGAAACCAATGCTAATTGCAGCTAATTGTTTTTCTTTAGGGCTTTCAATGCAAGACTGCAAAACTTGCATCAGAGAGAAATGCTCCAAATCAAATGCAGATGATGAATGCCAAAAGGATTCTACTTAAATACAAAGACAAAATGAACAAAGAGGTAGTATGATGTCAGATTTTGCACGTACTTCCTTTATTGCTCTGAGCACACTCTTAAACTCAGGGGAGACGTTTAAGGAGGACAGAGATGTTTTAAACTCCTGTAGTGGATTGTTCGTGCACTCGGCTATCCAGACAACTTTCAGAAAATCACACAGACTCATTAACAGTGCTCCTTCTGTTTATTAAATGCTTAATAATTGATCGAGTGGTTGCAAGCCACTTTGGATCCCTGCTAATAGGCAATCTGGGCGTTTCCAGTGCCTTTACAGGTTTAACAGCATTAATACTTCAACACAGTAATACAGATATGTTTATCACATTCCCAGCCCTTAGGCTACACATGCAAACCGCTAAATCCTAAAACATCCAATATATCACTCTTCAAAGCTAAAATGTAATTCATATACCTTATAGCAATGCATCAATATAAATGAGATATAAATTAATATCAGATAATAAAAAGCTTACATCCTAATTTTTATAACTAAGCTCTCATTATTTTCTTAATATAATGAGGTACATACTCCTGTCTTTCTTAAAGCACCTTCCGTTAGTTATCATTCAAGGTTGGCAAATCCCGCTTTTAACAGCCAACACCAACTCCTGCTTTGAGGTGCCAAAGACTAAGCCTTATCTTTTGAAGGTCTAATGCCCTTCCAGAATTATACTGTGTGTCTGAGACAAACTTTTAATTATTTCACTTTTAACTACAGTTTCCCTGTAAATAAATACTTCTGTTTATTACTGCAGTAAAACCTTTACACTTATACTAGATTGATTTGTTAATTGGTTTATTACAAAACAACTGGTCATGTCGATTTTAACTTTTTAATCACATTTTTACTTATCTACAGTATGCATGTACCTGTGTTGTGTAGGTCTGGCCCTCCATGGACTTTTTCTGAGTACAGTACCAATGCAGTGGGACACAGTAGCCCCCTTTTGTAAAACGGTGCAGCATGTCACCAATATTTTACAGAGCGACTGATGTGGCAGAACGTGTTTTCCATTATTTTTAAATACAAATTAATGTTGCTTTGCTATAGAATTACTCTTATTCATTACTTCCAGGATTGCCGAGCCTACTGGAGGAACTGTGCAGCAGACTAGAATGTGAAGAGAGCTTAGAGAAACAGCTGGGTTATGCAGCAACAACAAACAATGTTCCAGAAACAGGAACTGACTGGCCATAAATAATGCAATGGCATCAAATAACTGTGAAAGCACCAGGAAAACAGTGTGTATACATTGAATATTTAACCCTAACTTTTTTTTTTGTTGTTTTTTTAATTATTACAGTACTAAAGTATAGTAGTGTGGCTCTGAAGAATTCCAATTGTCTTTTATGTTTTGTTGTTTTTTAGTTTTTTTTCAGTAACTGTGTTGTTTTACTTCTAGATAAAAAATAGGTCGCTGTACAAGCATCACCTCTGATCAATACTCTCATATAAAATAGGGGGGGACTCTAAGAAGGATACCAGAGAGCTCTATTGTGCAGTCTTTGGACTGGGAAGTGTTCTAATGCTTCTAATGCTTTTAATAGTAAGGAAACCAAGCCACAACTGGATCCTGGGAAAACTGCAGACATCATTAATGAGTAATTGTTAAAAGGTTTTTAACTGCTTAGTAGTTGCTTACTTTTAGTTGCAGAGAAATCATCTGGCATCTCTTTAATTGTGTTATAGTGATGATCCCATAATCATGAGAAGAAAGGTCATGATTTAATGATAAATCTTTTTGGATATTTATATTAATTCAATTAAGGGATTTTAAACGTATCTTTTGTTTTGGTGTTCTTTTTAAAACTATTAAGTTTAAATTACAGATATATATTTTTCTATTCCAATTCCAATATGTTTCTAAGACAGGGTATGCAAGTGCTTTGACCCTGCAAGATCTGTCTATTTTTCTTTAAGATTTATTTATTGAATTCTAGTATATCTAATACTATTAATTGCTTTACAGATTTTGTAAGTACAAAAACTGATCTGGAAAAGCAGCAAATAAAACAAGCCAATTGTCAAAAATGCAATGATGAAGAAAAAATGGTAAAGAGAAAACAGGGGTTTGTAGCAGCATTTTACTGTCCTTAAGATGTATAAAATAAGCTTGTGATTGTTATTTTGTATTTTAAATGAATTGTATAATAATGTTATACCGGTACATGTTATTTTGCTGTATGAATTGCATAATGCAACTTGATTTTACACTGTCATCTTGGATAAATTAATAAATAACATTAATAATAAACTTTTGTTAGATTTACTGTAGGGTATTATGTGTGTGTTTAAAGGTCACTCTCTGAAATCTTATTGCAAATTGTATTAGAAATGTAAACAATTCTATGGAAATCTCAATCTATACCATTTTAGTAATATCCCATTGCAAATCCTATTGGAAATGTTTTTTGTCAGTCTTATTCAAAGTCCTACTAGATTTCCTACAGAGAGCCAAATTGGAATCCTACTGGATTTCCTGTTAGGAAATCTTATTGGAAAGGTTCCAAAACCCAGTGTTGTAAGTGTTGAAATGATTTTCTATTGGATTTCCTATTGGATTTTGTTAATGGGATTTCCAATAGGATTTTTTGACTAGTTGTTACTTCCCACTTCTGGTGGGCTGTGATGTGTAAATTTAATGGGATTGGTGACACACAGTCAATACAATTTACAGCATTTTGGTTAACTATGACAGCGTCAAGAACAGACTGTACACGTTATATCCAGAAGTACTGTTAAGAGAATTTCCTTTTGGCATAGTCTTGTGAGATACTAAACCTGGCTGAATAAACTCAAATAATAACATGGAGCTGAAATCATTCACATTACGGTACAGTTCACAAGTCAAGCTACAAATAGAGCCTCTTTTTGTTTCACATTAACTGAGAAGGGGTTGAAACAGTTTGAGTGCTGAGTGCTGGAAGTGCCTGAGTGGCCTGCGGTGTCCTGGGACACTGTCGTGAGTGGCCTGCGGTGTCCTGGGACACTGTCGTGAGTGGCCTGCGGTGTCCTGGGACACTGCCGTGAGTGGCCTGCGGTGTCCTGGGACACTGCCGTGAGTGGCCTGCGGTGTCCTGGGACACTGCCGTGAGTGGCCTGCGGTGTCCTGGGAAACTGCCGTGAGTGGCCTGCGGTGTCCTGGGACACTGCCGTGAGTGGCCTGCGGTGTCCTCGGATTTGCTTTGAATATTGTGGTAGGTCCGGAGGTAAGTACAAACGTGCTCACATAAACAGTAGCAGATCCGTAAACAAAGTTCTACACAACACAGTAATACGGTATAAATCAGGGTGGCACCTGATGTATTTATTTTCCACAATCCAAAGGCCGGTCAAAACACAGACAGGGTTTGTTACACGTTACGGGTTCTCAGCAAAGTTCAGGTTCAGGCAACAAGTCGGGTAGTCAAACAATCCAAGGTCGGTAATCACAGGCAAACTGGTATTTAACAGGCACTTCCTTTTCTTTCCACTCACTCTCCCCCAACACAAAGCTGTCTCCTTACTCCTTCCCTAACCTTCTTCTTCTTCTGGTTAATCTATAGGGCACATTCCATCTATTATTTTAAATGATTAGCGCCCTCTATCTGTAGTCCTTTGTCTGTCTTTGTTTTACTTTATTTTTCTGTCATCTTTATTATAACTTCCCTTCTTTTCCTGTTTCCTTTATATATTTAGTCAATATCTTTTCTCTATTCAGTCTCCCATCCTCTTTCCCTCATATACCTCAATTTCCCTCAGCCTCCTCTCCATTTTCCTTCTCTGCTCCTCATATTTCTCACATTTTAATAAATAATGTTCTACTGTTTCAGCTACTTTACATTTTTCACACTTTCCATCTTCATGCTTCCCCAGTCTTAATAGATGTTCATTTAAAGAACTATACCCAATCCTTAACCTATCCAATGCTCTTTCCTATTTCCTTCCCAATTCTTTGTTCATCCAACTGTTATTCACCTCTTTCTGGATATTATGATAAAACCTTCCTTTTATGTTTTCATCCCATCTCTCCTGCCATTCTTTTACTATCATTTTTTTCACATAGCCTCCCATTTCCTGCGATCCCAGAGGAATCACCATATCAATTTCCTCTCTTTTTAACCCACTTTTTGCTGCCAGATCGCCAGAGTGACCAGGAATCCAAACTAAAATCACTTCGATCCCCATTATTACACATTCCTTATATTGTTGCATTATTTCAAACATGATATCTCTTCTATTAGTAAACTCCCTTTTTAATGCAATAAGTACACTTAAAGAATCTGAAAATATGACTGCTTTTTTAGGCTTTATTTCAGCTATTTTAACTATTGCAAATAGTATAGCTACCATTTTTGCAACATATACTGATAAATGGTCTGATATCCTCACTATTTTACAGATATCTAATTCTGAGATATAATATTATTATTTGTTTATTTAGCAGACACCTTTATCCAAGGTGACTTACAGAGACTAGGGTGTGTGAACTATGCATCAGCTGTAGAGTCACTTACAATTACGTCTCACCCGAAAAACGGAGCACAAGGAGGTTAAGTGACTTGCTCAGGGTCATACAATGAGTCAGTGGCTGAGGTGGGATTTGAACCATGGACCTCCTGGATACAAGCCCTTTTCTTTAACCACTGGACCACACAGCCATTGTCACCTGTTTTTGGATCCTTGGATCCATCTGTATATATACATAGCGCCTCCATACTCTTCTCTACAAAAGCTTGACTCTCTCTTTTCAATTCCACTTTTTCCCCTCCTTTCTTCACTTGCTCACTCAATTCTATACAACAGTTTGGTTTTTCCATCAACCATCCCGGTAACACATTTATATTAACATTCTTTACCAACTTCAGATTTTCCATTCCCAATTCCTTTATCCATTTTTGCATCCAATTCCCCAACGTGCCCCCATTTCTTTCCCACCTCTCCTTTTTATAATGATTAATCCACCTATCTTCCATGCTTTTCCGAGGAGGAAATTCTGTATGCAGAGAGTTAGCCTTTATCCAATATTTTATACTTAGCCATTTTCTCTTTAGTTTCAATGGCATCTCATTTATTAAAACCTGCATAGCATTTATTGGAGCAGATTTCATAGCTCCTATTTTGCAAATTATCCAATTTTTCCATCTTACTTTTACATGTTCCCACTAGAATCTGACTTCCATAATCTATTACACTCCTAATTAACCCTCTGTATATCATCATCATACTAGTTTTATTTGCTCCCCAACTCATCCCTGAAATACTTCTTAGAATATTCATCCTTCCTTTACATTTATCTATTATAGAATTTATTTGTTTTCCCCAATTAAATTTTTTATCAAACCACACTCCCAAGTATTTAAATTCCTCCACCTCTTTAAGAATCTTATCTTGGTATAATACATTTAACTTCTCCTTCTCTCTTCTTCTTCATGAAAATAATAGCACCTCTGTTTTTGTTACTGATATTTTAAAGCCCCATTTATTTGACCACTTTTCCAGATTATTCATTGCCTCCTTCAATTCCCTCCTAACTATTTCAATATGTTTATTCCTTTTATAAATAACCCCATCATCAGCACACAGACCTACAGATACTTTCGATCCTACTAATATCCTCAGCTAGATCATTTATCATTATATTAAATAGCAAAGGGCTAATAACACTTCCTTGAGGAGTTCCATTTTGCATCTCAAATCTTTCAGAGAACTTCCCCTTAATTTTTATTTTAAATCCTCTTTCCTTCAGAAACTCTCTGATCCACCACAAAGTCCTCCCTTTTATCCCCAATGATGCTATTTTATATATTAAGCCTTCTTTCCAGACCATATCATACGCTTTCTCTATGTCAATAAAAACTGCCCCAACCACCTCATTCTCACTTAATGCCTCCTTGACTTCAGTAGACAATCTTACCAACTGATCTGTCGTCTATCTATTTTTACGAAAAGCCACTTTGATAATCACTCATTAATTTTTTAGTTTCCAAAAAATTCCTGTTGTGGGCTGTACCTTTTTATGATGATTCATCCTTAATTCTGTGACATCATTTCTGGGAAATGAAGTTTCCCGCGGGTCGGCCATCTTACTTCCGGTAATGTGAGGTCATAATTTGCCAGCAAACTTGCCCTCACATAACTCCCATTCATGACTCTACCCCTAGCTTTATCACATATATATATATATATATATATATATATATATATATATATATATATATATATATATATATATACACACACACACATACAGGTTTCAGAGAAGGTAGAACTGCAGTGTACAAAAATGAAGGTTAATAAGAAGAAAAAAATATTTTAAAAAATAAAATAAAAATAATGTAAACAAAAAGTTTAAATGATTAAAAAAATCATTTATTTCAGGACGTTTCAGACAAAAGCCCTTCTTCAGCTGTGTAGAAAGAAAAGTAACATAGTGCAGTAAACTTGTTGATTTTCAAAAATTCTGAGGATGATGTTAAGATGATGTCAGAATGGAATGTTCATTCCAAAAGGCTGCAACTTACCCACAGAATTAAATGATTTCCAGTTTCAGGAGTTGCATGTCCCACAGTTTGTGAAAACAACACTGTCATGTTGCTGAAGGTCCTGTAAGAATATATTTAACAATACATTTAATATAGCCATGCACATCTATGACAATAACTTGTAAATAAGGCACACTGCTATATATTTATAGCCAATTAAACATACCTGAATCCTTTTTATTCATCCAGTATCTCCACCATAGCACATACCAAAAAATGTCAAGCATATGATACTGAAAAAAGAGAAGTACCTGTATATACATTTTTATTTTTTAATTTTAGTTTCACACACAAACATGCTTGCACAGTAAACATACTGGATGTGATAGACAGAAATACTTAGAAGTCTACACACAGAAAGTAGAAACAGTAACACATAATACACTTGCACCAGTACTTTTAGAAACAATCTGTGCAATTTGTGTGTTGATAACCTAAAATGAAAGAAAATAAGAAATATGATGCAATGTACATAGGCCAAGAAAATATGTATTTTTATTATTATTATTTTTACTTACATTATCAGTTAACCAAGGCATACCAACATGGCTAGTAACATTTTCCATCTGGATCAAAAGAATATCAGGGCACAGGCTCTTCAAATCAACTGTAGCTGTCCTTTTAGTCACAGAGAGTACTGTCTGTAGATCGTCATGTTCTGTCTGGAACAAGTTCTTTATCTTTTACTTCAAAAAAGCATATTATATTGTTATGATTAGAAACCAAGACAGTAAAAGTTCAATCATGCAATATTTTGTGATTTAGATATCAAAACGTTTTATTAGATAATTGGTGTGCACATTCTGAGAGACCAAAATACTGCTAACAACACAGTTCCTACACAACTACTTCCACCATCATCTATTTCATGGAGGACTTTCTCATATAAATTATGAAATTGGTAAGGAACAGATGGGAACTGAACCAAGAGTAGTTAAATGTATCTATATATAATTATACATTTTGTTCATGTTGTTCTCAAACATGTCAGCAGGAAAACTGCTTTCTATTTTTTCCGCAGTGGTTTGAAGTGCAGGTGCAGCAGTAGTCTGGGTTGTAATTGGTTGCTGTTTTTGGGTACCAAGTCTTTTTGCTGAAATCAAAACATTTTGATAATTACATTAACAGCAAAAAAAACCCTCAAAAAACCAATAAGATGGTACTGTACATGTAGTAATGTATTTTATTAATACATAACTACCTATTTTAGGGTAATTTAAAGAATCACCTGCGGCCAGCCTTCCGTCTGGACCAACCTCCAATGGATTCATTGTAATTTTCTTCATTTTATCATAAAACTTAGCATTCACTTTTTGGTTGTGCAGATGAAATATTAGTCTAGTTGAAAACAAGAAGTGAGTATCCTTCATTTCACATATGAAGTATCGGCTGAATGCAAGTTTTCTATTTAATTGCTCTGCTTCAGATGTATTTATTATGCCAAAAAGGTCTGGTAAAAATATCATACTCCTCAATTTCTCCTCAGGTCTTTTTTTTATTTATTTTAAATGGAACCTGTCAAAGAGAGTAGCGCTCAGTTGCACCAGTCACAGGATGTTTCTGACTGTATCTGTCATCTGTTATTTGCTCTCTTTGTACACCTGATGTTTTAAACTTCAGAACTGATAGCCAATCAAAACTTAATTGTAATTTGTTTGCCTGAATGCTTGTGATGTTATCTTTCATTGGTGCGCAGAGTCGGCGGCCGTCATGGGGCTAGAAGAATATATTTTTTGTCCGGTTGTTTGTGTGCCATGCTACTCTCCCAGCAATATCTGAAATGTATATATTTGGAGTGAATAAACAAGAAAAAGAAAAAAAAAACACAAACTGTTGTTTCTTTTACATGTAGATTGGGATAAATGGAGCATAAAGATTTACCTCCAGCATTTTGAAGTTTGGGTAGATATCTTTGTACAGGATAAGCTCTTGTAACCTGTTTATAAGGCCAGTTTTAGAACCTGATGAAGATATATCCAGCGCTTCACATGTTCCAGTCAATTGTTTTTTGTTGCCTATATTAATATATATATATATATATATATATATATATATATATATATATATATATATATATATATTTCTGTAAAAGTTAAATAAAATGTTTTAGTTTAGCAAGCAATATACTGAGTGGCATTTAGCTTAATCAATAAAGAAAGTACTATAGATAAAGCAAATCTATAACAATTTTTATTTAAGCATTTACATACCACCACACAGGCCTTGTGCAATTATTTCATGCTCCATTTTTCATGCTTTGGTCGCCGGAAAAGATTAACTGTAAAAGACACACAGATTTTTCAAATGATCAGTTGAATTGTTATTTTAATTATATATATATATATATATATATATATATATATATATATATATATATATATATATATATATATATACACACTGTATGTGGAGTAGTGAGTAGTGGTTAGGGCTCTGGACTCTTGAACGGAGGGTTGTGGGTTCAATATAAATGGGTAATTGTATGTAAAAATAACGTGATATCTTGTAACAATTGTAAGTCGCCCTGGATAAGGGCGTCTGCTAAGAAATAAATAATAATAATAATAATAATAATAATAATAATAATTATATATATATATATATATATATATATATATATATATATATATATATATATATATATATATATATATTACCAGGAAGGTCAAATGCTGTTTTCCAGTTGGCATCAGCAAGTAGAACAGGTGGGTGGTGTCCACATTTAAAGCAAAAAAAGTTATAGGAGTATTCCCTCAGAGCAGAAAAATGAAAAAAAAAGCCTTTCGAAAGGTGTGATGTTGGACTTTTACTTGCAAAACATCTTTCATTGTTGTAAGAAAGCATCCTATAGCTGTATGGTTCTGTGAAGAATTATCAGACATGATAGTTTTAGTTTAGTTATTTTAAGTAAATAGTAAGTCAAAACAGTACCATAAATTGAGAATAGAAACAGCCACAGAACATTTTCCTGTGTCTTTAAATGTAACAAATTAAATTGCATTTTATAGGGCCTGATTTACAAATACATTATTGTAACAGAATTATAACACAATTATAATTTAGACAAATACAATTTGAGATTAGCAATTAATTTGATTAAGATAATTAAACTGAAATGTTGTTTCCTTTACTGAGAAATATTGCAAAATCACTTGCAATGATGTTGTTAAAAGAAGACACAATGGAAGGCTAAGAAAAACTGTGTCATTGAAATTATGAAATCCTGAAGTGTAATCTTGAAAATGAACTGGAGTTTTGCATATGGTACAAATCCTCACATAAACATGGAAATAAAACAGTACAAACAATTAATAGATGCTTATGTAAATAATGAGATATGGATACGACACCTACCTTTATGGACCTTGAAAAGTCCATAGACACTTGCTCTTTTGGTCACTTATACTTGGCTCTGAAAGATTTGGAGGTCCAGGACAGTAAGGACAGACATCTTCTTCCAGCACAAACTGTTCTGGGATTTGTCTGTCGTGCTTTATTAAGTCATTAGGGAGTTCTTCTGGAATATGTTTTTTGGAATACATTATTTGGTGGGTATTTATGGAGTGGTACATCAAAAGAAGGCTGTGTTTCTACATGAATGGAATTGCCATCGACGCAGGTGGTATCTTCATGTTCTGCCAAGGATTCGGATACAGTTTCACAGAGCACCTCCTGTTTTTCTTGGTATATCCACCTCAATGACAGGTATCTGTGCACGCAGTGTGACATTTTCCTACTTCCCTTACACTGGCAGTACCATTGCCCTGTTTGTGTGTCAAATGTGACCCAAGTCCGTCCAAAACTACACCAGGAGTCTTGTTTACCAGTGTAAACTAAAAAATAGAAAAATCTTTCTGAAAAGCCATGGGCATCATAAAACACTGAATAAACTGCACAAGCACCTTCAATTGAGGCTTGAGATGCCATGCTTGCACACTCATCCTTCCGAAAGTTAGATGTTAATCACTTGCTCAAAAGACTGTCAAGGGACTGCTGGCATAATTGATTTGGAGGTGAATATGGGAGTGAATGCACTGTTCTTTGAAGATGGCAGCATTTCTAGATTGTCACTCCTATTAGCAAGAGCCATGAACTTTCTGCATTATTCAAGTTCACAATCTAGAATTTGTGCTGTAAAAAATTTTCACATGTGAAATTATAAGTATATTCCTTTCGGCACATCTACACAAAAAATGGGGTCCTTGCCAGAGCCATGTTGGTGTGCAGCATGGAGTCGTAATGATGTGTGACAAGTAAATGTTGCTTTACACACACATAAGAACATAAGAACGTTTACAAATGAGAGGAGGCCATTCGGCCCATCTTGCTTGTTTGGTTGTTAGTAGCTTATTGATCCCAGAATCTCATCAAGCAGCTTCTTGAAGGATCCCAGGGTGTCAGCCTCAACAACATTACAACACTCTGTGGTTTGCAATGTTGGTCCTCCAGGTGCACTTTCCAATTCAGGGACATTCACTGGGATTTGTTCATCTGTCTTTGATGTATCTAATAAAAATAAATAACAACAAAAAGCCCACATAATAAAATATGCTTTTCCTGATTATACAACATTAATTGTTTTGCATATAATGTTGTACCCTGTAAAATTCAAAGGAAAAAGTTAAACATAAAATCACACTTATTGGCAGTTATATTTTCAATGTATTATTATATTCAAAGGAATACAATGACTTACCATGCTTCACTAAGTGGCTCCTAAAGTTACTTGAGCACTGAAGTATAAATTTACACTTCTGGCAATGCCAGTGCAATCTCTGCTTTTTGATGCACTTGTTAGTAAACCACAATTACATGGAATTATGTAATTTTCTGTAGACAGAAAAATAAAGAACAAATGATAAAATAATAATAATAGTAACAATATTTACTAACATTATGAAAATAAATGCAAATATTTCTCTCTGTCTCTCTCTCTATATACTACATACTATATCTATATATAGAGAGAGAGATGGATAGATAGATAGATGGTCACTGACATAAAATCAATATAGCCTAACAGTTAGAACTGTTGAAAATGATTACGTATAATGTTTGCAAAACAGTTCAAACCTTCATCTTCTTCAAAAGTGATCGAAAATGTCCAATGCTTTTGCAATAAATGTTGTCTTGTAGCAACTTCACAACAAGGACAGTTCTTGTTTTCTGCTGCACAGTTTAGGAAGTCATCAATTGTTTTGAAAACGCAAATTGGCGCAAATGTGGCAGGATGGACGTGTGGTGACATCAGGCCAGAGTGCAGGAAGGAAAAAATACCAACACCAGGTACTGCAGTGCAAAAGGCACAGCGCGCACCATTTATTTAAATAGTACAACAATAAAATAAAAGGTTCAACACAAAACACTGCTCACAGAGCAAAATACAAGTTTAAACAAAATAATCTCGAACACAAATAATAATACGATGCTAGGTCAGGCTGAGCAGTTGCTGTCACTGTTCCTAGAATCTTTCCTACTTTAATTTTCTCTCTCTCTCTCTCTCTCTCTCTCTCTCTCTCTCTCGTTCCTCCTCTGAAAACCCACCCGAGTACTGAGAGCTGCAGGTTTTACTGGCTTTAACTGGCTAGTAATTATTCCATTACCCCTCGGCCACAATCTGCACGAGTTTATTAATTACTCCTGGCAGAGGACGAGTACCCAACCTTGCCTCTGCCAGAACACATTTAAACAACCAAAAACAAAACACACATGGCGCTTCGCCGTCATATATAAATACAATGCAATAAATAAATCATAATACAAACACAAATACGACACAGGGGCGGAGGGGGGAGACCTCTTGAGAAAAATAAAATAATTAAACATTTAATAAAACAGGAACGTGCAAATTGTAAATCTGTGATAAATGGTTATTTAGTGTTTATTCATAACTTTATGGTTGATATCGGTGTATTGGAATGATTTTCACACACCACATTAAAAAGAAACTGCACAGACATCTAAATTACAGTCTTACAGTACATAAGTTAGAGTACATAACTTGTGAAAAAATAGGCTACCTTATTGTAATACTTGTGAAGTCATAGTAATTAACTAGACAAATTACAGGAAAAGTCATACATACACGACATAGTTAAAGTGTATTATGAAGCTTTTGCAGTTAGACATGACATAAAAATGACAGGTATCTTATTGGTCCAATTTCAGGTTGCTGATTGGATTCCTAATGCAATGCAAACATCACATGTACATGTTGCTAAGATACAATCTTAAAGTAAAATCGGCACACTGAGAACAACCTGTACAGCAGTGTCCTAGGACACCACAGGCCACTCACACAGTATAATAGAATCCTATGCAGGCCACTCACACAGTATAACAGAATCCTATGCAGGCCACTCACACAGTATAATAGAATCCTATGCAGGCCAATCACACAGTATAATAGAATCTTATGCAGGACTGTGACAGAAATATAATGAATCTTGGTTGTAAATATCCCTCCCGGCCTATGAGGGTGCTAAGCAGCGAAAGTAGAGTTCTTTGGACAGACTGGCCTGACAGTTCTTTCCCAGAGTTGGGAAGTCGGTCAGTCTGGAAGAAGGCGAGACTCCGTTGCAGGAACTTATTGACCCGGAAGGGAAACGACAAAGCAGCTGCAGATTGTAGAGACAGCTGCACTCGTTTACCAATGGGTCATGCGTGATAGCATAAAAGGGGACAGAGAATCGCAATCTACTCCTTCGCCTTGGTTTACATGGAGAGAGCTGAGAAGGACTGAGAGAGAACCAGTGACAAAAGAAAGTGTATCAGTATCGTGAGTGTTTTGTGTATACTTCTCTGTGTGAATAATCATCTTGTTTGTAACACTAAAAAACTAAACTGTATCACCCACCAAGAGCACTACTGCACTCACCCAGGACTGGTGACCGTGCATGTATAATTGTGGGGCGGTTATGTGTGGTTTATTATTGTTTGGGTCTGAAAAACCCGTTATTGTTATTGTATCTGGTCACCAGACCTGGATATACAAATAAAAAGACCCCTTTTCCAAACCGGATTAAATCTCTGTTTGTTTCATTACCACACTGCATCTCCCCTGCACCTGTTCTCACTCAGCAGCCACTTTGCCACAAGGACACTCATGAAATATAATAGAATCCTATGCAGGTCACCCACGCAGTATAACAGTATTCACCCCCCTTGGACTTTTCCACATTTTGTAGTGTTACAACCTGGAATTAAAATGGATTTAATTAGGATTTTTTGTCACTGATCTACACAAAATAGTCCATAATGTCGAAGTGGGGAAGAAAATCTACATATTTTTCAAAAATATTTACAAATAAAAAACTGAAAAGTCTAGATTGCATAAGTATTCACCCCCTTTGCTGTGACACCTCTAAATAAGCTCTGGTGCAACCAATTGCCTTCAGAAGACACATAATTAGTTGAATGGAGTCCACCTGTGTGCAATTAAAGCGTCACATGATCTCAGATTAAATATACCTGTTTCTGGAAGGCCCCAGAGTTTGTTAGAAAGCATATCTAAACAAACAGCATCATGAAGACCAAGGAGCTATCAAAACAAGTCCGGGATAAAGTTCTGGAGAAGCACCAATCAGGGTTGGGTTATAAAAAAATATCCCAAACTTTGAACATCCCCTGGAGCACCGTTAAATCCATTATTAAAAAATGGAAAGAATATGGCACAACCGCGACTCTGCTTAGAGAAGGTCGTCAGAGAAGCAACCAAGAAGCCAATGGTAACTCTGATGGAGCTGGAGAGATCCAAAGCTGAGATGGGAGAAACTGTCCATGGGACAACTATAACCCAGACGCTCCACAAAGCTGGGCTTTATGGAAGAGTGGCGAGAAGAAAGCCATTGCTGAAAAAAACCCATATCAAATCCCATTTGGATTTTGCCAAAAGGCATGTGGGAGACACAGCAAACATGTGGAAAAAGGTTCTCTGGTCTGATGAGACCAAAACTGGACTTTTTGGCAAAACGCTATGTGTGGCGCAAAGCCAACACCATCCCCACGGTGAAGCATGGTGGTGGCAGCATCATGTTATGGGGATGCTTTTCATCGGCAGGGACTGGGAAACTGCTCAGGATTGAGGGCAAGATGGATGGAGCCAAATACAGGGAAATTCTAGAGGAAAACCTGTTTCAGTCTGCAAGAGACCTGGGACTGGGGCGGAGGTTCACCTTCCAGCAGGACAATGACCCTAAGCACACAGCCAAAGCTACACTGGAGTGGTTTAAAAACAAGAACCTGAATGTCTTAGAATGGCCCAGTCAAAGCCCAGACCTCAATCCGATTGAGAATCTGTGGCAAGACTTGAAAATTGCTGTTCACCAACAGTCCCCATCCAACTTGACAGAGCTTGAGCAATTTTGCCAAGAAGAATGGGCAAAAATGGCAGGATCCAGATGTGCAAAACTGGTAGAGACTTACCCAAAAAGACTCACAGCTGTAATTGCTGCCAAAGGTGCTTCTACCAAGTATTGACTCAGGGGGGTGAATACTTATGCAACCAACAAATGCCTTTTTTTGGTTTACTTAACCTTTGTGTCACAATAAAAAATGTTTTGCACCTTCAAAGTGTTAAGTATGTTGTGTAAATCAAATGGTAAAAATCCCAATTAAATCCATTTTAATTCCATGTTGTAACACTACAAAATGTGGAAAAGTCCAAGGGGGGTGAATCCTTATGCAAGGCACTGTATGTATATATATATATATATATATATATATATATATATATATATATATATATATATATATATACAGTATATATATATGTGTGTGTGTGTGTGTGTGTGTGTGTGTGTTACTTCATAGTAAACAATACAGGCCTATCATAGCAGTTTTGGAATCTTATGATTAGTTACTGAGTTGGTACGCACGCTCAGTTATTATTTTATGTATTTAAAAAAAAAAAAGTCTGTCATTACGCCTCATCGGTTCAGCGCCCTGCTGGCAATTCCAGCACTGACCAGCTCAAGCTCATCTAGATGGTCACCAACTAATGTTGTGTTTTGGAACTGGTTTGATCAGCATCTCCCAGCTCCTAGCTGGTCTGACCAGCATCTCCCAGTTCCTAGCTGGTCTGACCAGCATCTCCCAGCTCCTAGCTGGTCTGACCAGCATCTCCCAGCTCCTAGCTGGTCTGACCAGCATCTCCCAGCTCCTAGCTGGTCTGACCAGCATCTCCTAGCTCCTCCTCCATTCTGAAAATAGGGTTCTGATGTAAATTCTTCCTTTGTAAATTTTGACAATTGTATGCAATTGTATCTGAAAAATCACTGTTGATTTTCATAACAATTATTAGCAAAATAACCAAAACATACTTAATTTGAAAAAAATGATTGTCTTGGCATGGTTTTAGATATATTAAAGGAAGTTCAATGTCTGTCATTCAGAATGTGATAATATTAGCAGGATATACAACTTGAACTGGGAGTAAAATTCCCATTCAACACATTAATGATTATTATTCCTCCAGACAATAGTTTTATATAATGTGATGTCTGTGCTTTATCATTCGGTTTCTGTTATTTGTTCTACATAAACTAATAGTTAGTTTAAAAAAAGGCATGTCACAAAGTTAATTACCATGCAGGGGTGGAGCTAGCTTCTCATGCCGGGGGGGGGAGTCTTACTCTAGGAGCCCATTGTTCAAATAGTTGTCTGATAATTTGCTGGTCTCATGATCATATATCGAAGCAGATGTAGCAGAAGTGCTGAATTACTGTACAGTGGAATGCTGATGTGCAGAAAATTGACTTTTAAGACCATAACGCTCAAATAAAAGTCGATAAACTTCCAAAAACTGTAGAGACTCAGTACGTAAAATAGATGAAAACATAACAGGAGATGCAAATATTTGTCTAGAATTAATGCCCACTATTGAGGTACTAAGAATCCAGCAGATTGTTTAGGAATACCATTAATGTAAACAGTGAAGGGTTTATTGATGAAAAATATAAGGACATTGAAAAGAAACTGGTTTTCCTCACATTTCAGATAGACTTTAAACTCCAAACTCACTGCCGGGACAATTTAAAAAATAGGTCCCCTGGGGGGGCAAAGGTATTCAAACTGTCTTTGACTTGACGTCAGACTTCCTGCAATGCACACATAGGAGGAGGAACATATTAATGGCCATATTATATCAGAAGGCTCTATTTAATTAAAAATAGGAATTGATATTATTAAAAATAAAATGTGAGTGTGACAGGGATGTCGTGTGGTAACATCAGGCCAGAAGCAGGAACACTGACACCAGGTAGTACTGCAGTTGCAAAAAGACGCTGGGCGCCATTTATTTTCAACAACAAAAATAAATAAAAGATTTGAACAAAAAGACTTTGCTCACAGAGCGAAATAAAAAAGATAAACAAAACAAATCACGAACACAAAACTAAACAATACCGATTAGGCTGGGCAGTAGCCTTCACTGATCCTGTATGTCTTTCTATTCTAAATTCCTCTCACTCCTCGCTCGCTCTCATTCCTCCTCTGAACACCCGCCACGAACTGGAGAGCTGCAGGCTTTCTATACCGTGGCCGAGAGGTTTAACTAGCTGGTAATTATTCTTTTACCCCTCGGCCACAATCTGCACTAGTTTACTAATTACTCCTGGCAGAGGACGATATAAATACATAAATCATAAAACAAACAAATACAAAACAATAACCTGCACAGGAGCGGAGGGGGAAACCCTGTTCTAAAAATAAATAAACAAATACATGTACAGGGCTCCTCGCCCTGTTACAGTGAGTTATTAAGCAAAAATGAACAAATGTATTTTTAATGTTAGTGAAAAAATAAAATTAAAAAATTGAATAATAATAATAATAATAATAATAATAATAATAATAATAATAATAATATGCTGTTATGGAACAACAACAGTAATACTACAAATAACAAATATATATATACAGTATATAATGATTTCCATTACATGAGAGTAGATGCTAAAACTTCATGCTGATTTGAATTGAACTCGGCTCTTGCCAAGATAAGCACCAACTAAGACGTAGCTTTACAGTAAACTAATGTGATCCATCTGTGTCTCCATCCATTTGCGTTTCCTTCCATATGATGATGTAGATATCCTTCTGCCTGGTGTTGATGGCTGAAGTGTAATGCTGGCTCCAGGGATCAGCTTATTTTGCCCCCCTAGTGCATCAGCACACACAACAGCTGCGATGCTGGCTCCGGGGTTCAACCACAGTGTGGTCTCCCCAGCGCATCAGCATGACCACCGTCTGGATTGAGCTAAGTAGGGTACATCTCTGGGGTCTACAAGTGGGCACCTTCCACCCTTGTATTTCGTCGACTAGCCCACAACACCTCAAGAGGGCTCAATGATGCTGGTGTCTCAGCATCACTCCCCTCCATCCCCCACTCAACTCAGCCCAGCTTACTTACCTGTACATCAGCGTTTCTTTCTTTCTATTGTGCTTGAGATCCCCAACCAGAATCTTTCCGTCTCAACCACAGCCAGTTTCTGTTCCCATCTGCTGCTTCAGATAAGTTCTTCACTGTGCGACGCAACTCTTGGCCACTGAATCCGACGTCTCTGAGAAACCGGGTTGTAGAGTGTTCCACAAATCCTCGACAACCCACCTCCACTGGGTAAACTCTGACTCTCCATCCTCGCTGTTCTGTTTTAGCGGCTAGTTGAGCATACCGTAGTTTCTTCCTCTCATACACCTCATCTACAACATCCTCCCATGGCACCGTTAACTCTACCAGGAGAACAAGGCGTACTGATCCAGACCACAAGACAATATCTGGTCGAAGGCTAGTGGTGGCAATTCAGGTGGAAAAATAAGCTGTTGACCAACATCTGCCAGCATTTTCCAGTCTCAAGCAGCTTCCAGTTGTCCTGAGCTAGGCTTGGTTTTAAAACTTTTTCTTGGTGGTTGCTCTGGGCGGAGGAATGTTGTCTTTTGTGTGTAATTTTTTGATTGAACTGGTGACATCTTATTGGTCATGTTACGCTTGTCTTCCAATGCTAAGGCCAAACATCACAGCACCTGGTCATGGCACCAAGTAAACCGTCCTTGACTAAGAGCCACCTTACATCCTGTCAAAACGTTCCTTAATGTTGCAGGTGATGAACACAAAGGACATGAGGGATCCTCTCCTACCCAGAGGTTTAGGTTCTGTGGTGATGGGAGAACATCATATGTTGACCTGATGAGGAAACTGATCTTGCTCTGTTCCATTGTCCTCCTGCTTTTGCACCTTGTTGACTACCAGCTTCCTCTGTTGAGCTGGGGCTGCCTTGTGCCATGTACAGGTAGTGGACAAAAAAATAGAAACACAAATGTAAAGTCACTTAATAGAGTGTTGGGCCACTATGGTACGGTCTGTGGAGTTCTCGGCGAACCGTTTTTGATGAAACTGGCTGCTCGCACCCCAGGTTGAAATTTGCAGTCAATTGATCTTCAGTTGCTTGCCTGTTTTGCCTTGCACTTCTAATTAATGCATGGATATCACGATCCTGGAGTATGTGCTTCCGCCCACTGTTGCCCTTTGCTGATGATGTCTTTCTCTCGGAGTTCCATGCCGACATCACCTTAGACACCGTTGCTCGTGAAACACCGGCAAGTTGAGCTGTCTTGGTCACTGAAGCTCCTGCCAAACACGCCCCAACAATCACCCCTCTTTCAAAGTCACTGAGGTCTCCTCTTGCAGCCATGCTAGCCATAATTATAGGCAACCAGGCCTGTCCAGCATTTTTATACATGACCCTAAGCATGCTGGGATAATATTTGCTTAATTAACGCATGAGCCACACCTGTGTTGAAGCCCTTGCTTTCAATATACTTGGTGTCCCTCCTTTACCCAGGTGTTTCCATTTTTTGTCCACTACCTGTAGGAGGTAGGAGCTGAACTGCGACCAAGACCCCCTCTTCCATGCTGAACTTGCTCCATGATATCACCGATTCGAAGGGCAGCCTTTGCATCTTCCACAGCTTTCTTTGCCACCCACTTTCTTCCAGTTTTCAACACAGGTGCTGCCTCCCTTACGCATTTGTCGCGTGACTCTACTAATGTCATTTCCAGTCGCACTTAAACTCCTCAGTTAGCGCGGAGACTGGTAGCTGCAGTATTCCTTTACCATAAAGTCCCACTCTGCTAAGGCAGCATGGAACTCCCAACCATTTCCTGATGTACAAACTGATTAACACCAAAATGACCAGAGATATACTCATACCTAAAAGCCACACAGCAGTCTTTCTGACAGCTGTATTCAAAACACTTTAAATAGTATAACGAACAGAGAAACTGTCAAAAAGTTTTTTTTTTATTGAGCATGTTACATAAACATCTGAAAAACCGAAATATATATATATATATATATATATATATATATATATATATATATATATATATATATATATACTGTATATATGAACATTTATTTTACAAATCAAAACAAGAAAATGTAAGTAAATAAACATCTGAACAGACATCGGTTTACAACATACATATTTATAAAACTAAAACGATAGCAATACATTTTTAACTTTTCAGCAGCAATCGGTTTATTATCAGAAGCGCAAAAGCAACTGAACAATGTAGATAAATAAACTCAGAAGAACACATTTTACAGAACCGCACAGCACAAGAAGTTATTTAAAGTTTTTTTTTCTTTTTTTCTTTCTTTTTCAACAAAATGGTATGCCTTTACCATGAGTCTAAGGCTGTTCACAATCAACACAGATAATGCGCCTCTCCACGCCGCCTTACTGCACAGGGCACAGCTGTTCAAAGTTTTATTTTTATTGCACTTGCCAACCTGGCATTGGCGTCTCTTGCGGCTTTCAACGGGGTTGCCAGCTTCAGCTGTGGGTACACGCTTGACAGTTTCTCTCTGTTCCAAATACTTCTTGCGAAGTTCCTGTGCTAACTATAAAATATATTCTCTCCTTGGTAAATTATTCTCTGTCCATTCTTTGTAAAGTACCCAGGAGTTGATGGCTGCTAGGTCCAATACATTGTAAAGCACCTGAACAGGCCACCGTCGGGAGCCAGCTTTCATGGAATACTTCCATGCCATCTGATCCAAACATCAATTTCATATTTTGTTGTGTTGTAAAACTCCATGGTCTCTGGTATTTATTTTCACTAGTCCTGATGCTAATTGACTGACCAAAGCAGCGCAGCAGCCTTGCAAAAGGCTGATTGAAAAACAATAGACTGTCAGTCATTCACGCAGGCAGAGAGTACAGACTAATTTAATTAGTGAGGTGTGTGGCCGTCAGTGTGACTGCTCCTGGGGCTTTTAGGTATAATGTAATAGGTATAATGTAATATATCTCCTTTATTTCTGCACTCCTGTGTTTCATGCTTTGTGAGAATATTGAGAGGACCGGTAGTTCCTCGTACAAGTTAGAAAAACTTGTTTGAAACTACCGAGAGTCTCTATACAGCTCAAAGAGTTTTGCTGTTTTCACCATGTTACAGCGGCAGAACTAAATCACTTAGAATTACCATCTGTGCCAGTATCAAAAGTCTGAAACTTTCTTACATCAAATGTGAAAAAAACGTACATACCTCTTATACACAATGAGATATAAGTCGTCAAACTAAGGTAAAATTGTTGTTGTTGTTGTTCTTCTTCGTCTTCTTCTTCTTCCTCTTCCTCTTCCGTCTACTTTTTTAAGCTTACATTCATGCCTGACCAGCTTTCGCTGAAAACCTGAAGGTTCTGCTCTATTCCAGAAATTTTCGATTTTCTGTTTGAAAATTTCTAGTTTCCTGTTTGTTTGTTAGATACCATAGAATGGAATTGTACACAAGAATGGCATGTAGCTTCCTTGTCTAAATCTCTGATCTCTGATAAATTGTAGTTCCTCGTTTAATTAAAAATAAGTAAAGGAATAATTTATTTGGTAGCAATAAATAAATGATTTTAACAAATGCATAGAGGAATAAATACATTTATAAATACATTTTTTTAAATAAATAAATAAATGTAGAAATGAATACATGTTTATATTATAAATGTATAAATAGCAAGCTAGAAAACTACATTTCATATAAATTGATTTGGCTAATGCGTCTATCCACAGCAATTGACTTTGATATACCTATATCTATATCTATATCTATATATATATATATATATATATATATATATATATATATATATATATAGACGTGCTCAAATTTGTTGGTACCCTTACAGCTCATTGAAATAATGCTTCATTCCTCCTGAAAAGTGATGAAATTAAAAGCTATTTTATCATGTATACTTGCATGCCTTTGGTATGTCATAGAATAAAGCAAAGAAGCTGTGAAAAGAGATGAATTATTGCTTATTCTACAAATATATTCTAAAATGGCCTGGACACATTTGTTGGTACCCCTTAGAAAAAGATAATAAATAATTGGATTATAGTGATATTTCAAACTAATTAGTTTATTTAATTAGTATCACACATGTCTCCAATCTTGTAATCAGTCGTTCAGCCTATTTAAATGGAGAAAAGTAGTCACTGTGCTGTTTGGTATCATTGTGTGCACCACACTGAACATGGACCAGAGAAAGCAAAGGAGAGAGTTGTCTGAGGAGATCAGAAAGAAACTAATAGACAAGGATGGTACAGGTAAAGGCTACAAGACCATCTCCAAGCAGCTTGATGTTCCTGTGACAACAGTTGCAAATATTATTAAGAAGTTTAAGGTCCATGGAACTGTAGCCAACCTCCCTGGGCGTGGCCGCAAGAGGAAAATCGACCCCAGAGTGAACAGAAGGATAGTGCGAATGGTAGAAAAAGAACCAAGGATAACTGCCAAAGAGATACAAGCTGAACTCCAAGGTGAAGGTACATCAGTTTCTGATCGCACAATCCGTCGCTTTTTGAGCGAAAGTGGGCTCCATGGAAGAAGACCCAGGAGGACTCCACTTTTGAAAGAAAAACATAAAAAAGCCAGACTGGAATTTGCTAAAATGCATATTGACAAGCCACAATCCTTCTGGGAGAATGTCCTTTGGACAGATGAGTCAAAACTGGAGCTTTTTGGCAAGTCACATCAGCTCTACGTTCACAGACGAAAAAATGAAGCTTTCAAAGAAAATAACACCATACCTACAGTGAAACATGGAGGAGGCTCAGTTATGTTTTGGGGCTGCTTTGCTGCGCCTGGCACAGGGTGCCTTGAATCTGTGCAGGGCACAATGAAATCTCAAGACTATCAAGGCATTCTGGAGCGAAACGTCCTGCCCAGTGTCAGAAAGCTCTGTCTCAGTCGCAGGTCATGGGTCCTCCAACAGGATAATGACCCAAAACACACAGCTAAAAGCACCCAAGAATGGATAAGAACAAAACATTGGACTATTCTGAAGTGGCCTTCTATGAGTCCTGATCTGAATCCTATCGAACATCTATGGAAAGAGCTGAAACTTGCAGTCTGGAGAAGGCACCCATCAAACCTGAGACAGCTGGAGCAGTTTGCTCAGGAAGAGTGGGCCAAACTACCTGTAACAGGTGCAGAAGTCTCATTGAGAGCTACAGAAAACATTTGATTGCAGTGATTGCCTCTAAAGGTTGTGCAACAAAATATTAGGTTAGCGGTCCCATCATTTTTGTCCATGCCATTTTCATTTGTTTTATTATTTACAATATTATGTTGAATAAAAAATCAAAAGCAAAGTCTGATTTCTATTAAATATGGAATAAACAATGGTGGATGCCAATTACTTTTGTAAGTTTCAAGTTATTTCAGAGAAAATTGTGCATTCTTCGTTTTTTGTGGAGGGGTACCAACAAATTTGAGCACGTCTGTATATATACAGTACTGTGCAAAAGTTTTAGGCAGGTGTGAAAAAATGCTGTAAAGTAGGAATGCTTTCAAAAATAGACATATTAATAGTTTATATTTATCAATTAACAAAATGCAAAGTGAGTGAACAGAAGAAAAATCTACATCAAATCAATATTTGGTGTGACCACCCTTTGCCTTCAAAATAGCATCAATTCTTCTAGGTACACTTGCACACAGTTTTTGAAGGAACTCGGCAGGTAGGTTGGCCCAAACATCTTGGAGAACTAACCACAGTTCTTCTGTGGATTTAGGCAGCCTCAGTTGCTTCTCTCTCTTCATGTAATCCCAGACAGACTCGATGATGTTGAGATCAGGGCTCTGTGGGGGCCATACCATCACTTCCAGGACTCCTTGTTCTTCTTTACACTGAAGATAGTTCTTAATGACTTTCGCTGTATGTTTGGGGTCGTTGTCATGCTGCAGAATAAATTTGGGGCCAATCAGATGCCTCCCTGATGGTATTGCATGATGGATAAGTATCTGCCTGTACTTCTCAGCATTGAGGAGACCATTAATTCTGACCAAATCCCCAACTCCATTTGCAGAAATGCAGCCCCAAACTTGCAAGGAACCTCCACCATGCTTCACTGTTGCCTGCAGACACTCATTCGTGTACCGCTCTCCAGCCCTTCGGCGAACAAACTGTCTTCTGCTACAGCCAAATATTTCAAATTTTGACTCATCAGTCCAGAGCACCTGCTGCCAGTTCCTGTGTTTTCGTGCATAGTTGAGTCGCTTGGCCTTGTTTCCACGTCGGAGGTATGGCTTTTTGGCCGCAAGTCTTCCATGAAGGCCACTTCTGACCAGACTTCTCCGGACAGTAGATGGGTGTACCAGGGTTCCACTGTTTTCTGCCAATTCTGAGCTGATGGCACTGCTGGACATCTTCCGATTGCGAAGGGAAATAAGCATGATGTGTCTTTCATCTGCTGCAGTAAGTTTCCTTGGCCGACCACTGCGTCTACGGTCCTCAACGTTGCCCATTTCTTTGTGCTTCTTCAAAAGAGCTTGGACAGCACATCTGGAAACCCCTGTCTGCCTTGAAATTTCTGCCTGGGAGAGACCTTGCTGATGGAGTATAACTACCTTGTGTCTTGTTGCTGTGCTCAGTCTTGCCATGGTGTATGACTTTTGACAGTAAACTGTCTTCAGCAACCTCACCTTTTTAGCTGAGTTTGGCTGTTGCTAACCCAGTTTTATTCCTCCTACACAGCTGTTTCTGTTTCAGTTAATGATTGTGTTTCAACCTACATATTGAATTGATGATCATTAGCACCTGTTTGGTATAATTGTTTAATCATACACCTGACTATATGCCTACAAAATCCCTGACTTTGTGCAAGTGTACCTAGAAGAATTGATGCTGTTTTGAAGGCAAAGGGTGGTCACACCAAATATGGATTTGATTTAGATTTTTCTTCTGTTCACTCACTTTGCATTTAGTTAATTGATAAATATAATCTATTAACATGTCTATTTTTGAAAGCATTCTTACTTTACAGCATTTTTTCACACCTGCCTAAAACTTTTGCACAGTACTGTATATATATATATATATATATATATATATATATATATATATATATATATGAACGGTAGTTAGAAAAACTTGTCGCAAACTGTCGAGATTTAGTTATACAACGAGACACTAGTGATCCGTCGCTTGCAGCATCTGTGGAGTAGCGGTTAGAGCACTGTGCTCTTGACTGGAGGGTTGTGAGTTCAATCACAGGTGGGGGACTGTGACGGAAATATGAGTTCTGGTTGTAAATCTCCCTCCCGACCTGTGAGGGCGCTAAACAGCAAGGACGGAGTTCTTTTGACGGGCTGGACTGACAGTTCTTTCCCAGGTCGGGGAGTTGGCCAATCTGGAAAAAGGCAAGTCTCTGTTGCAAGAACGTATTGACCTGGAAGGTAAACAATGTAGCAGCCGCTGATTGTAAAGGCAGCTGCATTAGTTTACCAAGGGGTCATGCGTGACAGCATAAAAAGGGGACGGAGACTTGTAATCCGTTCCTTCGCTTGGGTTTTATTGAGAGACTGGAAGGACCGTGTGAGACACAAAGAAAGCGTACAGGGAAATATTTGTGAGTGTTTTGTTTGTTTGTTTGTGTCTGTTTAGTAACTGTCTGTGTTTTTGTTATATAGCACTAGACAGCTAAACACGAATCCGGAGCTGTCGGCAAGGGCCAGCACAAAACCGGATCAACACTGCACTACAGTCACGATTAACATTGTTATCAGCACTTGTTCACAAGTATAGCACGTATTATATTGTACTTCACCACAAGCACTGAGAGCACTCACTTTGGACTTGTGATCGTGTGTCTGTCTAATTGTGTGTCTTAGTACTGTGCTTATTATTTACGGGACTGCAACCCTTTTGATTACTGTGCAATACACATTATTGTGTATTGCCAGTTCATTATTATTTGCTGGCTGGTCATCAGACAGTTGGATTAATAATCATTAAATTAACCATTTCACCCGTACTTTGTTGTCTGTTTGTTCTTGGGATTACTGCATACACACCACACCTGCTATACACCTGCTACTAATTACCACTTTGCCACAGGGACACATTGCTGGTTTACCTAGATTGGTCCAGTAAAAAACCTGACTGTAAAAATGGGTAATTTTAAGCTGGCCTGGATAAGTGTGTCTGCTAAAAAAATAATATGTGTGTCTGTTTGGTACTTGGATGGGAGACTGCCTGGCAATACCAGGTACTTTAAACTTTTCTTTGAAGTTTTACTTGTTTACAATAACAAATAGTAGATTAAACAGCAAAAATGAGCTGATTTACTTTTAATTTATTGATGCCAGCTCGCTGCATTCGTCTTTAATAATTCCCACCTCGCTTTGCTCGCCTTAAAAAAAGATTCCCGGGTTGCCAGGCTGGCCAGCTACTCACTACTATTCTCTCCTAGCAGAACTTTTCATCTCTGATTCCATTACAGCACACCATGCTGGTGCGGCGTGCTGCTCTTTCACTTTTCTATAAGGCACATAAGACACACTGTTATGATTTTATTAATCGCTATTGAAATAATTGCATAAGAGAAGTTATAAATATATTTATTTCACGCCTCCACCCGCTGTTTTAATTGCATTTGGATCATTCCAGAAACCACCTGATACGTGAGCGCAACAAACTCAGCAATGCATTATTCACTGCTGGATGAAAAAAATATGAAACAGACATGTTTGTTATATAAGGTAGGCTATGTTAGGTAGATGACAGATTCCTAATATTGTGAAGGTGGCTCTTTTAATCAAAAGTAAATGAATAAGTAATAGTAATAGTAACAGACTGTCATGAAGGGGGGATACCTGATATGAAACATACCATTAAAGTAAACAACACATTGACATTTTTAATGTTCGAGTTTATTCTGATATTGCTAGGTTATATTGCTGTAAAACAAGACCATTTTACCAGCAAAGCATTTTGCTAATTTTGTCTGGAAAAAAAGTCTGCATTATTAATGTGCCATATATTTATTGTGAATTTGTGATAGTGTAATCTAGCACGTCGTTTTACACATGTTTTTCTGCAAACAGTGCCAATAAGCATAGCTGGGACATTATCAGATGTTATTCATTTAAAGTACAATTACATGCATTACGCTGCTTCTGTATAGATGAAGACCCCAAACAGCTTTTCTTTCAGTTTACGGTGTGCACAATTCTATAAACTGACACATACGCTTTTAGGCATTAATGTACTGTATACGTATTTTATTTAGTTCCAATCCATATACTGCATTAAACCAAAATCATGAAAATACTGTTAATATATTGTAGCGTTCTGGGGAAAACAACAGGAAGGCAGACGACTGCAGCAAGATCTCATTCAGATTTTATTGAGAAGGTCAGCATACCACAACACAGCCCACAGCAGCGTGCAAGCTTCACCTTTATATCCCCAAACCCTGCAAAAACATGTAACATTTAGACATAACGACACATTATTGGACAACATTCACAAGCACACTGGGACCATGACTCGATCACGCTCCCCCCACCCCCACCGGTGCAGTCGTTCACATGCACAGGCTCTCAGGACATTGACAAAACATGGAACAGCAACACAAAACCATACAACACAACACACACAATCCAGATCGCTACAATATCAATGCAACTGCCTTATCGATATAAACGATTTAAACATGTTTAAACAGGAAAGCATGCATAAAAGTTGCAGTTATTTTATTACTGCATTGATCATTAATACATCAAAATCACAGCATGCATTATATTCGGGTATTATGGCTACATCTGTCTTCTTTTCATACATTTATGCTGTAAAACCACAGACGTGTGTGATAGCGAGAGAAAGGATCGATGCTGTAAATCTCCCTCCCGATTAGAAAGGGCGCTGTGTAAGGGGGAAGGTAAGCTGCCTCCTAGATCTACTACCTCGGTGGTAGCTGGAAACCGGAAGGTAACCATATTAGAAGGGGCGCGTAGCTGCAAGTACTCAGGACGATTCCATTGCAGTCAGCTGTGGGGCAGCCCTCTATTGGAGAAACCAGGCGACGCGTTGAATGCAGGGAGGAGTTTGCTGGGTACAAAGGGGAAGCAGCTACGTCAAAACCTCCCCTGGCGCTGAGGTAATGAAAGCAACCGGCCGGAGCCGATGTTTGTTTTGTGTGTATTACGTGTTTTTGTTTTGTCTGTTAATAGAGGAACCGGAGGATGGAAGGCTGTAGCCAGCGAGCCAGCACTTACCCCAGAGCACGCCTCTCATCAAACAGCACTACACTGCACAGCGCACGCACCACAAGCCCCGGAGAAGAAGAGCACATTTTCGTGCACGGAGGACTGTGGTTATCGGAGTGTCTGTTTATTTTCGTTTGTCTGAGTTTGGACCCTGGCGTGTTTTGCCCCAATTCCATCGCTGGTAGTGGGGCTATTTATTATTCTTCCAGTGTGGATTATTTTTGTACTATTTCTGTTTTTTAATTAAAAGTTGATTATTTTTGGGAGACAACAGTCTGGACATCATTCATCTCTTGCACTGCACCATTCATCGTGTCACAGTTGGTGATCAGAAGAGGGAATCGGGATCGGATGCCGCCGCATTAGGAGCAATATTGGAGGTGCAGGAGCGAAGACACCAGGAGGGAATGGCAACCATGATGGAGCGGATGCATGCCATGTTCCTGGAAGCCAATCGGGGGGGACCGGCGACAGAACCAACGCCACCCTTACAGAAGATAAGGGTGGTAAAGATGTCGCTGGAGGATGATCCCGAGGCCTATTTGGTAGCCTTTGAGAGTCAGGCAACGGCAGCGCAATGGCCTTGGGATTGGTGGGCTACCCAGTTGGGGCCCAATTTGATTGGGGAGGCCCAGGCAGCCTACCAAGCCTTAACCAATGAAGATGCCCTCAATTATGATAGAGTGAGACAGGCCATTCTCCAGCGACTCGACATCACGGAGGAAACCCACCGTCGCCAGTTCTGGGAATACCAGCGACCCCCAAGACTGCGACCTCGCGTGGTGGCACAACAGCTGGTGGACCACGTGACCCAGTGGCTCTGCCCCGGCACCAATAGCGCAGAGCAAGTCACCGAGCTTATTGCCATTGAGCAATTTGTGACGGTGCTGGGGCCAGACACCGTCCCACGACGCTGGAGGCAGCGGTCAGATTGGCTGAAGGGTTCGAGGACGCTCTACCTGCTGCTCCAGTGGTTGCCCCACCTGCTCCTGCCTCCAATAGACCGCGAGCGGCAACACCACCACCACCCTGTGTCACCCCCACTGCTCACGGACCAGCACTGCAATGTCACCCCAAGGGCGGCCTCCAGTGGAGGTAACACAGTGGAGAGCGAGGGCGACCCCCAGCGGGGTAAGAGCAGAGTACCCCTCCCCGCTGCCAAACCGGCAACGGGACACGCAGGCTCCGTGGGCACCCTTTCGCCCCACATGTTACCGGTGCCAGGAGGTCGGTCACCTGGCGCGGAATTGTCCAGCGGCCATGGAGTGTGGTATGACCTCCCATTACGTCCTGACAGCACCAGGTAAGTCCAGGGGTAATGATTGGGAGGGGCCTTGTGTTGTTAATGTATGGGTTGGTGAGGTGAGCACCCACGCATTAGTGGACTCAGGATGTGGGCAGACTTTAATTAGACGAGCTCTATTAAAGGGGGTACCTTGGTGGTCACGAGGGGTCGTGGTCATTTCCTGTATTCATGGGGATAACAAGGACTACCCCCTCACCAAATTAGATTTGACAGTTGGATGTCATGCCTGCCGCGTAATCGTGGCTGTGGCAGAGAAGCTGCCATATCCAGTTATTTTAGGTCGAGACTGGCCGCATTTTGACAGCATGATTAATAAAACGGTAAAGCCAGTCTCCGGTAAGACCATGGGAGCAGCGGGGGAAACTATTGGGAATATCTTCCCGCTGCACACCGATTTGTTCCACTCTCGATTTCGCCCCAAAAAAACAAAAAAAGAGCGAAGGGTTGAAAAATGGGAGGGAACATTAATGAAACAAGGTTGGGGTTTGGTGGGGGAAGCCTCAGGATCAGTCAAATGTAAGGGAAAGGGGGTTGGGACCCAGTGTGACCTGCGGGGGCAGGTTACTGAGGCCCCCAGTGCTGAAGCTACTTTAGCTCCGCTCGATATCCAGAAATTCTGGGACCGAGATGTGGACCTAGCATTGGAGCAAAAGAACGTTCACTGGCCCACATCTGGGGGCAGGTTCGGTCTATCGAGGGGAAGGATGTAGAGGATAGCCGGCCGCTTACATATCCCCACCACATTATTGTCGGGCATTTACTGTATAGAGTATCCCAAGCCATGAGCACAAGTCAGATTGTAACACAACTACTCGTTCCCCAGTCTTTTCGACGTGAGATCATGCAGTTGGCTCACGATGTCCCCTGTTCGGGCCATTTAGGTATCGATAAGACGCAGGAACGAATATTGGCTCGATTTTATTGGATGGGAGTGTTTAGTGAGGTGACGCGATATGTAGCGGAATTCCCGGAATGCCAGCAAGTAGCGCAGGGGCGGGTTCGCCTGGCCCCGCTGGTCCCACTGCCCCTGATCTCAGTTCCTTTTGAGTGCATTGCTATGGACATAGTGGGTCCATTGAGCCAGTCTGACTCTGGATATACGCACATTTTAGTAGTGGTGGACTACGCGACCAGATAACCAGAGGCAGTACCATTGATATCCACTAGTGCCGCAGCCATTGCTAAAGAGTTAGTGAATATTATATCGAGAGTAGGGATTCCAAAAGAAATCCTCACTGATCACGGAACGAACTTCATGTCACAATGTTTGAAAGAATTATACAAATTGATGCAAATTAAGTCGATCCGAACCTCTGTTTATCACCCGCAGACGGACGGTTTGGTGGAACGTTTTAATCAGACCTTGAAACAGATGCTGAAGCGGTTTGTCAACCAAGAGCAAAAACATTGGGCTAAACTCCTCCCTTACCTAATGTTTGCAGTGAGAGAGGTGCCTCAGAGTTCGACCGGGTTCTCTCCCTTTGAGCTGCTGTATGGGAGGCAACCACGAGGTATCCTTGATCTTGTGAAAGAAGATGGGAGGAGCAAACAAAAACCTCTAAAAACATAGTCAAATATGTAATTATGTTAAGAGACCGCCTAGCATTGGTTGGTCGTTTGGCGCAGGAGAACCTAAAACTAGCTCAGCATCGCCAGGAGCAACAGTACAATAAACAAGCACGTATTCAGACTTTTCAGCCAGGTGATAAAGTACTGTTGCTACTTCCCACATCAGAATCTAAGTTGTATGCTAAGTGGCAGGGGCCATATGAGGTGGTTCAGGAAATTGGTAAAGTAAATTATGAAATTAGACAACCCGATCGTCGAAATAAAACCGAAATTTATCATATCAATTTGCTAAATCCCTGGAATGAAAGGGAGGCCCTATTTGTAGCTGGTGACAGTTTGGAAGAGGATTTTGGTCCCACTGTCAATCCACCAGCTACAACTCATATTCCAATGGGGGAACAGTTACTTCCGGATCAGAAACGAGAGCTCTACTAGTTAGTGGAAAGGTTTAATGATGTTTTCTCTGACTTGCCCGGCAGGACTAATGTTATTTCTCACGCTATTATTACTCCACCAGGGGTCAGGGTCCGGGAGAGACCATACCGGATCCCAGAGAGTCGCAGGGTTCCTATTCGCAAGGAGGTGGAGGATATGCTTGAGCTCGGAGTCATTGAACCTTCCCGGAGCGAGTGGTGCAGTCCTATCGTGATGGTGGGCAAGAAGGACGGCTCCACTCGGTTCTGCGTGGACTTTCGAAAGGTTAATGCCTCTTTCGAAAGGTTAATGACTTTCGAAAGGTGAGGCCTCCGCGCAAGCTGCCGTGTAAGCCCGCCCCCCTGGGAGCTTACTATACGCAGCGCGCGGAGAGTCACTTCCTCTTTTGCCTTCAGCATCAGTAGCGGTAGGACTTAGAGCTATTTAACTGATTGTACTCACTAAGCTTAGGCTTGAGAAGCTGGTTTATCCCCTTCTCCGAGTTTATTTCAGTTATACTCTCCGGAGTTATTATTGTTTATTATTATTGTTATTGTATTATTATTTAGGATTATATATTGTTTAACATTATATATTCCTTTTCGCTTTGCTTCGGCATCGCGTTCTTCGTGGTCTCCCCGTCTTTCCTCTGTTCCTTTTATTATTATTGTGTGGGTTTTTTGTATATATATATTTTATATATATTATATTTATTGTGTATATATATATTTGTATATATTGTACATTGTGTGTCGGACGCGTGTTGCGTTGGCCTTGGCCACGCGCATTTGCATCCTCGGTCTAGCTTAGGCTAAACCGTGTGTGTATGTGCGGGTAGTCTGCTCTGCAGTGTCCCCCACCGCGGCGCGTTCCCGCCACGTGGTATTGCACTACACTCCCTTTCCTTCTGCAGCGTCCACATAAATAAAAAAAAAAAAAAAAAAGATTTTCCCTTCACTATACAGAGGAAGACAACCACCAACGTGCAAAATCCCCAGCACCTTTCAGGTAGGTATTGCACAGCATCAGACACTGTACCAGCACTTAGCGTCTCCGCTTGGCGGGTCAGCAGACGCTTAGGCGTCTGTGCTAGCGTTCCACGCTCGGTACTCGCGCTTCGGCGCTCGCGCTCCGGCGCTTTTGGTGTCAGCGCTTGTGCGCTTGGTGCAGCGCTTCGGCGCTTTGTGCAGCGCTTCGGCGCTTTGTGCAGCGCTTCTGCGCTTGGTGCTTAGTGCTTCTGCACTTGGGGCTCAGTGCTCGACGCTCGACGCTTCGGCGCTCGGTGCTCGACGCTCGGTGCACGTTCCATCAACGCTTGGTGCTCGGTGCTCGACGCTCGACGCTTCGGCGCTCGACGCTCGGTGCTCGGCGCTTGGCGCCTCGACGCACGCACCCTCGACGCACCTCGACGCTCGGCGCTCGACGCTCGGTGCTCGACGCTCGGTGCTCGACGCTCGGTGCTCGACGCTTCGGCGCTCGACGCTCGGTGCTCGGCGCCTCGACGCACGCACCCTCGACGCACGCGCCTCGACGCTCGACGCTCGGCACTCGACGCTCGGTGCTCGACGGTTCGGCGCTCGACGTTTCGACGCCTCAACGCGCGCACCCTTGACGTCGACGCACGCACCTCGGTGCTCGACGCTTCGGCGCTTGGTGCTCGACGCACGCACCCTCGACGCCTCGGCGCTCAACGCGGCAGCGCTCGACGCAGCGGCGCTCGACGCGGCGGCGCTCGACGCATGCACTTCAGGTGCTTGACGCTTGGTGCCCGGCGCTTCGGCGTTCGACGCGCGCACCTCGGCTTTTAACGTCTCTTCGTGATTGACGTCAATACTAGACGCTTCGGCATTCTACAATGTCTGGGTTCCACCGTTGCGTGACCTGTCAGGCCAAGTTGCCTGCCAGCGACCCTCACAAGGACTGCGTCGCATGCTTACTGCCAGCTATGTGCGGGGTTTCAAACACGCACCCTGCGCCAGAGAGCTAGGAAGGCGATTGGAGGTCGTTCCCCATCCTCGGGCTCGTCCCACACCGTCTCGGCCCCACCATCATCTATCGTGTCGCTGCCGGCGATGTCTCAGCCTCTGAGCCCATCTTCCCAGCTTACAGCTGGTCAGAGGTCTCCAATTAGACGTGCTCGGGAACGTTCCCGCAGCCCCTCCTCTCGCGGGGCTCGCCCCCGTCGGGAGTCTCGATCCAGATCTCGATCGCCTCGCCAGAGAAGGCACTCTCGCTCCCCTCGAAGGGGTAGACGACATCAGGACACATCTGGGGTGGCTGAGCTCACCTCCAAGATGTCACAGTTTATGGAGCTCATGATGGGACAACAATCCCTCCTCATGACCCTAGCGAATGTGGCGCCTCGGGCCCCAGAGATGGTAACCGGACCCAGCGCTAGTCAGCCGATGGTTCCTCCACCAGTGCCCCAGGAAGTAGAGTGGGATGCCGATGCTGTCTCAAGGGACGCATCTGACGCAGACCCGCTCTTCGAAGATACAGAGCCTGAGGTGGCATCCCAGCACTCTGGGCAGGACGACCCTGAAGTGCTGGATACTAATGACCCTATCTGGTCAGTGGTGGAGAGGGCAGCCCGTCACCTAGGCGTGGACTGGCCTGCATCAGAGCCAACACGACGCTCTCTATTTGAGTTGCCATCGGCTCCGCCCCTTCAGTCCAGGATGCTCCCGGCATTCCCGGATTTTATTAAGGAGGTGCAGTCCACCTGGGGAGCACCGGCCTCCGCCCCTGCGACTTCTCGCAAGGCTTCGGCCTTCACCATGCACGGGGCGAGCGAAGCTGGGCTAGCGTTGTTTCCGCCAGTGGGCGCCGCGTTCGCCGCGCTAGTAAAGACGCCGACACTATCGGGGCTGGCTAAGGACCCTTCCTGCCCTAACAGGCAGTGTAGGATTACGGAGGCCCACCTAAAAAAGGGTTATGCCGCGGCTACAGAGGCAGTTAGACTGTCTAACGTGGCCAGCCTCCTGACAGTCTACCAGGCGGCGCTGATTCGCGACCTGCCTGAGTCCACATCCGTCGGACTTAGAACCGAGCTGGGTGCAGTTGCACAGCTTTTGGTCAAGCTGGCTCAGCTGAATGCGCGAGCACAGGGCAGGAGCATTGCTTCCCTTGTAGTGGCAAGGAGGCAGATATGGCTCTCACAGGCCAGGGTACAGGAGCCTGATAAGGCCCCGTTGCTAGATGCTCCTATATCCCCGGGGCACACGTTTGGCCCAGCGGTGGAGGAGATGCTGCAACGCTCCGTCAAGGCGCGTGAGGCGTCGCAGCAGTTGGCTAAGATGTGGCCAGGCAAGCCTTTCCAGCCAAGGCGGCCGCAGGAGCGCCAATGGCGCAGGGCGCCGCCGCAGCAGCAAGCGCACCCACAGGGCAGTAAAACCGCCCCTTTGGGGGTTGCAGCACGCAGCCAACCCGCGTTTGCAAGACCGCAGCGCGGAGGGTGGCGCCCCAGAGGAGGTAGCAGACCACGCCCTCGTGGCTCTGGTCAGGCCCCTCGTGAGCGAGCGCAGCCTAAGCAGCCCTGAGAAACCCCGGCAGCCATTAACCCACCCCTACACTGTTCCACAGCTCCTGTTCTGGCAACAATGCACCAACGACATCTGGGTGCGCAAAACTATACTCACCGGGTACACCCTTCAATTCCGGTTAAAACCCCCCCCCTTCAGGGGAGTGGTGGTAACTGCAGTGAAGGACTCGGTTCAGTCCTCAGCTCTAAATGCAGAAATACAGGCATTGCTCAAGAAGCGTGCCATTCAACTAGAAGACCCTGCTCTGACCGACCAAGGGTTCTACTCCAAATACTTCCTTGTGCCAAAGAAGGACGACGGGCTCCGCCCTATTCTAGACCTGCGTGTACTGAACAAATACCTACGGGTGTTGTCGTTCAAGATGCTTACGCACAGGCACATTGTCCAGTCTGTCCGGCAGGGTGACTGGTTTACCACCGTAGACCTCACAGATGCATACTTTCACGTTCCCATCTGTCCGGGTCACAGGAAGTACCTACGTTTCGCATTTCAGAGCAGGGTCTACGAGTTTTGTGTCCTGCCATTCGGCCTGTCTCTAGGTCCTCGAACCTTTTCGAAGTGTATGGACGCCATTTTAGCCCCCTTGCGGGTTCAAGGCGTTCGACTGCTGAACTATCTGGACGACTGGCTCGTCTGCGCGCAGTCAAAGGAGCAGCTGGCACAGCACACAGTGATGGTTACAGACCATCTTCAGCGGCTAGGTCTGAAGGTCAATCCAGACAAGAGCCGCCTCGTGCCCAGCAAACAGACCGAGTTTTTGGGTCTGCATCTGGACTCAGTGTCCATGGAAGCGACCCTATCGACACAAAGAGTTGCCTCATTAGAGCGGTGTCTCTCCCTATTCAGGTTGAGAGAAACAGTCAGCATGGAGCTCTGTCAGCGCATGCTGGGGTTGATGGCTGCCGCCTCGCAAGCCCTTCCTTTGGGCTTACTACACCAGAGACCTCTGCAGGCCTGGTTCAATGCCTTCGCGTTGCACCCGCGGAGAGACAAGCACCGCAGGTTGAGGGTATCCCGAACCTGCTGGGAAGCATTACGCTGGTGGAAAGTTCAGTCGAACATCCGCCAGGGCGTGCGCTTGGGTCACATCTTCCGAAGGGAAGTTATCACAACCGACGCTTCCAACCAAGGTTGGGGAGCAGTCTGGAATGGGACAGGGACCCGTGGAGTGTGGTCAGGACCCTGGAGGTCAGCCCACATCAACGCTCTGGAACTCAGAGCAGTGGACCTCGCCCTTCGGCACTTCTTGCCAGTGCTTCTAGACAAGCACGTGTTAGTGCGGTCAGACAACACCACAGTAGTGGCGTATATCAATCGCCAGGGCGGATTGCGGTCCCCCGGTCTTCACCGGATGGTAACGCGGCTGTTGCTCTGGGCTCAACCGCGTTTAGCCTCTCTGCGTGCAGTTCATCTGCCGGGCAGAGTCAATTACGCAGCGGATCTCCTGTCCAGAGGAGGTCCTCTTGCGGGCGAATGGCGTCTTCACCCTCGGGTGGTAGAGCGCATTTGGGACTGGTTCGGCACAGCGCAAGTCGATCTCTTCGCGAGAGACCACGCACTGCCCCCTATGGTTCTCGGTGAAGGACCTCGACAGCCCCCTAGGAGTCGATGCACTGGCTCACGAATGGCCGCCAGGGCTCCTGTACGCATTTCCACCAATTTCGATGCTCCCCACCTTCTTGGAGAAGGTCAGGGTAGAGCAAGCGACAGTGATCCTGATCGCTCCTCGGTGGCCTCGGAGGATATGGTTCCCGAGTCTAGTGCAGTTGTTGCACGGTCGCCCGAGGGAGCTCCCTCTGCGAGCGGACCTGTTGTCCCAAGCCCAAGGAGGGCTATGGCATCCGAACCCCAAGCTCATGCAGCTATGGGCTTGGCCCCTGAGCGGGAGCGCCTGTCAGCCTTAGGGCTTTCGACGGCGGTTATATCCACTATTCAGAGTGCGAGAGCGCCCTCTGCTCGGTCGCAATATGCGTATAAGTGGCAATTATTTCAGAGTTGGTGTCTGGCTGAGGGCCATGACCCGGTCTCCTGCCCTATGGCAGTGATATTACAGTTTCTGCAGAAGCTGTTAGATGAGGGTAAGTCTCCCTCTACACTTAAAGTGTATTTGGCCGCTATTTCGGCTTGCCATGTACGCATTGACGGGTTATCACCTGGTTGCCATTTTTTGGCATCTCAGTTTCTGAAAGGCGCAAGATGCTTGCGGCCTCCAAGAACGACCAGTTTACCGTCGTGGAGCCTTGATGTGGTGCTAGAAGCCCTTGCCAAGGCACCGTTTGAGCCTCTCCACAGCGTGGATATGAAGCTCATATCTATTAAGACTGCATTTTTGCTGGCTGTGGTATCAGCAAAACGCGTGAGCGAGTTACATGCACTTTCAGTGCATCCTTCTTGTACTCGTTTTGCAGGAGACGGTTCTAAGGTCTCCATGCGCCCTAATCCGGCCTTTTTACCAAAGGTTATATCCCCGTTCCACATGAACCAGTCAGTCGAGTTGATGGCGTTCCATCCTCCTCCTTTTTCTTCCCCAGAGGAAGAGCGGTTACACATGCTCTGCCCCGTGAGGGCATTGAGGTGTTATATTGACCGTACAAAGACTGTGAGGCAGACAGAACAGTTGTTCATATGCCATGGTTCTAGATCTTTGGGTCAGCCGCTGTCTAAACAGCGCCTTTCCCACTGGATAGTGGATACTATTAAATTAGCGTATGAATCTGCAGGCCTTCCACCACCAGGACAGTTGAAGGCGCATTCTACCAGGGGTATGGCGACATCCTGGGCCCTCTTTCGAGGGGTGCCGGTGTCTGATATTTGCGCGGCAGCCAGTTGGGCTACGCCGCATACTTTCATGAGGTTTTACAGGTTAAATGTACTGGAATCCTCTGCTCCGTCATTTTGAGCATCTGTGTTGCACTCTATGACGCCTCAGGTTGCGGACGTCTAGAGTGGTTGACAATATGGTGTGACTATTCCACCTTGGGACAGGTGTCATTGCGAGCATAGACACTGAGGCGCAGCTCCGCATATGTGTAGATGTACTGCCTACGCAGTTGCGTTATGACGTAAGTCTGTCCTACTGCCGAGAATCCTCCCTCGCGACGGCTTGGGTACACTGTTCCCATACCTTGATGGTTATTTTCGACTTGAAAGGGAACGATAGGTTGCGGATGCAACCCCGGTTCCCTGAAAGAGAAAATAACCATCAAGCCGCGAGGTCGCTCTGGAGGCCTTCACGGCCTGAAGGGCAAAAGAGGAAGTGACTCTCCGCGCGCTGCGTATAGTAAGCTCCCAGGGGGGCGGGCTTACACGCCAGCTTGCGCGGAGGCCTATCGGCAGCTTTGACATAAAGCCCAGCCAATCCCTACTGCCTGACGGCAATGTCCCATACCTTGATGGTTATTTTCTCTTTCAGAGAACCGGGGTTGCATCCGCAACCTATCGTTCCCAGTCATTGCTGCTCATGCAATCACCATTCACAAATGCCAGGGGATGACTGGCATTTCTGATGGCACAGTTATGATGGATCGTGGTAACTCCATTTTCTCCTATGGACAAAGTTTTATTGCACTTTCCACAGTTACTTCCTTAAGCGGTATCCACCTTATCAACTTTGACCCCACCTGCATCTATGCATGTCAAACTGCAGTTGAACAGTACCATCAGCTCAGAGGGATTTATTGTCCTAAGTTGAAAAGCTTGAAGGAGACTAACACGCACAAGGGACACAAGGTAAAAGGGGTAGTGTGGAGTAGTGGTTAGGGCTCTGGACTCTTGACCGGAGAGTCGTGGGTTCAATCCCCGGTGGAGGACACTGCTGCTGTACCCTTGAGCAAGGTACTTTACCTAGATTGCTCCAGTAAAAACCCAACTGAATAAATGGGTAATTGTATGTAAAAATAATGTAATAAATGTAAAAAATAACATGATATCTTGTAACAATTGTAAGTCGGCCTGGATAAGGGCGTCTGCCAAGAAATAAATAATACTAATAATAATAATAATAAAAGATCATGCACATTTTATTCATGAGCCATCATTAATGTTCAGGAACAGCAAACGCCTCAATCTTCTAAGAGAACATTGCACTTACACATCCATTCAGAGACTTGAGCAACCCCAATTTCACCTCATGCTATGCAAATGCAACATTACAGTGCCTTCTTCACTTGCAGCCTCTGTGTCTCGCAGAGGAGGATGGAGCCAGAGGCTGCAGCCATGGAGCCAGTCCGAGCTACTGAGCACTACCCTCACCTCAGGACACCAACCCTACTACCACCCCACGGATTTGTGAAGCACACTTTCGTGCACGGGCTTGTGGATCAATTTGAAAATGTGTTATTGTTTTATTTTTGGCCTGTGTACACTGATACCATCACTGGTAGAGGGGCAGATTTTCTGTTTATTTATTAATAAACACGGACATTGTGGGAGAATCACTGTCTGGACATTGTATTTATTGCCACACCACTTGCACTCATCCATACCAAGTTTGATACATATCCCATGACTCGGGTCGACGAGCTTCTCGACAGACTGGGAAAGGCAAGGTTCATCTCGACTTTGGACCTGACGAAGGGATACTGGCAGATCCCAGTAACCCGCAGATCATGTGAGAAAACTGCATTCTCTACCCCTGATGGTCTGTTTCATTTCACAATCATGCCGTTGGGGCTAAATGGTGTGCCTGCTGTCTTTCAGAGACTAATGGACCAGGTTTTATGCCCACATCATGATTATGCAGCAGCGTATATTGTTGATGTGGTTATTACAGCTCCACCTGGTGAGAGCATTTGGCTAGGGTCACAGCCATCTTGCAGTCTCTGGGGGTAGCCCGGATGACAGCCAACTTGGATAAATATATATTTGCTAAAGAAGAAACCCAATATTATGGGACATGGGCAGGTGAAACCCGTCGCCACCAAAGTCCAGGCTTTGATGGACGCGGCAATCCTGAAAACCAAGTCCCAGGTGATGATTTATCCCCGAGTACGCCACAGTGTTCAACCCTCTAGTGAACCTCACAAAACGACAGGAACTGTGTGCCTGTAAACAAGCAAGCACCACTGTTTAAAGCACTGCACCTGCACCTAGAGCACGCACTGTCCGGAGACATGTCCGGTGAGGGTGTAAAATACAATGTAATTTTTTTATAAAACAAAACTGTTACTTAGTACCCACTGACACGCAATGGGCACGTTGTTAAATTCAACGGTTGCTCTACCAGTGAGCTTCTGTGACCACCGAACTGTTGTTAAAGTCAACAGGTGGCACTCAACAAACTGTTGTTAAACTCAATGATGAGTCACCAGACTCACTGTGAAAAACAGGCGGTGAGAGACTCACCATAAACAATGGACAACATGGCCGCCCTCAAGAATAGTATAATATTATTAAGTATTAAGTATATCATTAAGTATTAATATGTACATCTTTTATATCAAACGTCTACTGTCAAGGTGGTAGAGATCATATTTTATTAGAAAGTCATTCTAAAACTATAGTGCGTTTCATGTAAAAACCTCATAAATGCTTCACACAAATAAATATGGTAAATAAAATGTTAAAAATATGCATGCAGCTATGTATTAAAATATTCAAAAAATAGGCAAATAAATAAATAAAATGTTACAAATATGCATGCAGCTATGTATTAAAAGATAAGAAAACAGGCAAGTCAGTACAAAGCAGCTATATTGAAAACGTTCATTATGTTATCAAATTTAACAGATAATAAAAATGTAAAATCATTTTCTAGAGAAAATAATAGTTTTGAATGAGGATTTAAATAGCTCATGTAGTCAATGGTTATTACTATGCACAGTATTACTAACTTTATATTTTAACTACTTTTAGATGCTTCTTTTGCTAAAGAATATGTAGCTGCTGTGCTTGCTTCCCTCAGTGTGCCTTCAACTATTTCAGGAGCAGGGGAATTACCTTCAGTTAATGAGCCAGGAGAATTTAGACTGCATACGTTTAAGAACTGTATTAGTCTATCTTTACAGCAGTGTAGAAGTGGAGGTTGTGACTTCTACCTGTGAAACCTGTTGTATCTGTAGTACATTTTAAAACAAATAGTCTTCAGTTGTTTAATTATTTTTTTTGGGGGGTGGGGGGTTAATTACAGGAACTGTTGAGAACTATGTCAGCTTGGCACCAACACCTAACAACTCTGGTAAGTTTTTATAGTGGGGCTTGCGAAGCAAGAGTCCCCACTTTAAATCTTCGACATACTACTTCATCTTCTTCTTCTTCTTCTTCTTTGGCTCGCTACTCCTCTTACACCGTTTAAGCCAGAAACGCCGTTCAAACTCTAAAACGTGTAGACCGGTCTGGAATAGTGTGCTTGTATGCGACTTTTTGATATCTTTTATACTTTTTAAACTATTAAGCTTTTTGTCCCTTTTTTGTCCATCTTCATTCACTTTATGGGACTTTTTTCAACATTCTAAAGCTCCCCATTGTTTAAAAACTCCCAGACTTCCAACATTCTATTTACTGTAAACGATGTCTTCCTCTACTTCTCTGCTATTCAAATATCAAATCAAAACAGAAATAACTTTTACCAATCAAGAGGTACACCTGTTTTAGTAACCGCACCAACTCAATTTTCTCTAACTTTTTATAAACAACTGCCATTTTGACCACTTTCCCAACAAGTTAGACAACTACTTAGAGCAAATGAAATCTTCCTCTACTTCTCAGCTATTCAAATATGAAATCAAAACAGGAATGACATCTACCAATCAAGAGGTACAGCTGTTTTAGTAACCACATCAACTTCTTTCAGTAGGCTACTTCCCACGGTTGAATGAACTGTCATAGAACTTTGAGAAATTTCAAATTCTAGCACATTCTAAGCATGAGACAATCAGTAAACAATGTGACTTTTGACACAAATCAGCTACTTTGACCACTTTCCCAATAAAGCAAGCCCCACAACTTTACTTGTAAAGTTATCATCTAGTTTTTTTAGTTATTTAATCAGCATCCAATGTAATTTCTTAATTCTGTAGGCCATGAGTGCCTGTGCTGTGTGAGAAAGAATAGCTAACAGTATTGTATATACATATTATATCTTATATCACTAACAAAATGAAAGAAACTGGACATTACTTAATCACAGGTCAGGAATATGATGCCAAATGGAGGCACATACTCAGCACCTACAGGAAAAATAAGGACAGAATGAAAACCAGTGGTAACCAGGCCATCCTGAATGTTTTGGGTACGGCGGCAAGTAGCAATCATCTGTTAGCTTCTTCTTTGGATACTGCAGAATCAGAAGACGACCCTCATACACAACTTAACTCTCCATCAACCTCAAGTTCATCATCTAGCCCCTCCAGAGCAACAGTGGCCAAAAATAAGAGCAAGAGAAATGCATCCGAATGGCTTCAGGTGTATGTGGCTGTCACACGGCTGGCTGAGTGGTGCCGTCAGATTCAGAAGAAACAGACAGACAGAGACAGCGAGGTTGGTGAAGCTGAGCACTTGGTTGTGCTCAGCATTTGATAAACAAAACAAGAGAACACAAAAACAGGACACAGCACTTACGCCAAAATAAATATATAAACAAAAATGGACTAAACAGTAAACAGACAAACGAACAAACACGGTGAGCAGATACTTTAACTATTCTTTTTATAGTTCACAATTACCTCCATCTCCAAACCCGTTCTCCACTCACCGAACACACAACCCCGAGTGAAAGAAATGTGCATCTATATATACTGTTGTGCTGGGATTCAATTACTAATTAATTATTCACTTGAATCCCAGCACGTGAATTAATTCTGTGCAACCCCGTGCTCACATACTATACTTTAAATGCACGTGCAGTGATGTGCAATCCTGTGCCTAAATACAAATATACAATTTAAATCACACGTGAAACACAGACCCGTTTATATCCCTTGTACCAATCTCTATACGCCAACATTAACACACGCAACATACACCATATAACACACACATGCACAGAGGGGCGGGGCACATTGCCACAGTGGCGCAGCAGGTAAAAGAAAATGTGGGAAGAACAAAGAATTGTAGAAGAGAAAAAAGTAGAAGCCATCCATATACTAGCAAAAGCCATCAGCAGCCTGGCTAATAAGGAGTAAACTATTTGAAAATGAATGTTATCAAGGATGTTTATTTCAATTCCATATTCATATATTTTATTTTTTCATTTAATTTCTTTCAATTCAGTTAGATAGTGATGGTGCATTTCATTGGTCAAAAAGCAAAAATACATAAATGAGACATTACTTAATCACAGGTCCGGAATGTGAAGCCAATAAGGAATAAAACATTTGAAAATTAATCGGTTGTCAAGGAATAAAACATTTGAAAACCAATCAGTTGTCAAAGAAATTTATTTCAAAACCATATTGTTTTTTAATTTTGTTTCATTTCCTTCAACTTTTCAATGCAATCGTCAATAATGTTATAAGGCTTATGTATTTTTATAGTTTACAGTTTCCTTTTAATAGCCCTATAGCTTGCTCAACCACAACATGTTTTGAACTAAGTTTCTGACTTAACTTTTTATGTCTTGGAATTGGCCATTGTCCTTGTAAGGAGTCATCAAATGTGTCTCCAAACCAAGTAAATGGCAGTTGACAGGCACCATGTCTGGGTCAAGCTGAAGTCTCTGACCAAGGGGACTGCTTCGCCAAACACGGACATTGTGGGAAGATCCTGGCCAGCCTGAAAAACAATCCATGAAAGCACAGCAAGAGTTGGACACCACCTGCAAAATAACGGAATGAAACCCTTTCTCGTTGTAGTAGCTGGTGCTGTCTTCAACAGGTTCTCGAATTGGAATGTGTGTACCATCAACACAGCCGAACACTCCTGGGGCCTGTTTCACAAACATGGTTTAATAAAGCCAGGCTTAATTTAAAGTTACCTAGTTTGAGTTAACTCGATATAACTTAACTGGCTAACTTGGTTTCAAGAACGTAGATCAAGGTTAATTTGATCTAGATAACTCAAGCCGGGTTAACTTTTTGTCAATGTGCGCGGATCCTACCGTTAACACGCATTCTATTGCGGCATCGAGTGCCATGGTAATCTTTATTAAGCGGTCATCTAAAAATGGAGAAGAAGAGTGACTTTCTTCACTGCCACCAAGCAACATATTTTAATAAAGACGCATGATCAAGTAAAAATTGTATTCATAAAAAAAACCAAAAAAAAAACAACTGCCACCACCAATAAAGCCAAGGAGGTAGCCTGGAAAACAATAGCCGATGCAGTCAAAGCATAAGTAGACTGACTTACACCTCAAGCACTATAAACAATTTTGACTGAATGTAGTTAGGCCTATGCAATCTGTCAATATATCCCTGTGATTTATTTATTTATTTATTTTTTAAATTTCCACACCTGTGAGTCGGAGTTAACTTTGTTACAAATAGAGACCGCAGCAGTATTATCGCTTGTTATCTCTTATAAAGGTCAAATCTGGCAGGTGTTAAAAGGACATGGCAACAGATAAAGATCACATATAAAAATATAACTCAGGGGGGCGTGGCTATGGCTTGCTGCTGAAAGGACGCAAAAATCTGCTCTGCTGGTTTAACGCTTCTTATCCTTTACAATCCTTCAAGAAAACACGCTATATTCAACTCATTCTGGTCTCTGTCGATATACAACTTGATTATCCAACTAAAAATGCCTAAAAATAATAAGTCAAAAAGAGCTGATTTAATAAATGACAGCGCGATCGAGACGGAGGCCTGTGCTCCACCCTCGCCATCGACTAGCGATCCCAATGGCGATGCCGATGCTACTCAAGGCCGGGACCACCTTTCTGGTAAAATACTGAACGAAATTTGTTTAATGAAAGAGGACTTCTCCTTGAAATTGAACGGCTTGTTAGCGGCGGTGGACTCTATTAAAGGGGACATAAGAGACATTTCCGGGAGGCTGACACAGGCCGAAACTCGAATTAGCGATGCTGAAGACAACATAACTACTCTACAATCGAAAACAGGCCGCGTGGATAAAGACCTGACAGCTCTCATCCTAAAAGTGGACGAATTGGAAAATCGTAATCGCCGATCTAACTTAAGACTAATTGGTCTCCCCTTTTTGGAGACATGGCTGCCGGAGGTTCTGGGCTCGGCAAACTTTCCGTCACCTCTGATTATCGAAAGAGCGCATAGACTGACGGGACCAAAACCTGCTCCAGATGCTCGCCCAAGAGCTCTCATTATGAAGTTTCTCAACTTCAGAGATAAAGAACAAGTGCTGTACATTGCCAGAAACAAGGGCAGGGTGATGTACGAAAATCATCATGTAATGTTTTTCCCGGACCTGTCGGCAGATCTACATAAACAGCGAAGACAATTCAACGGAATTAAACAAGAGCTGAGGGCCATGGATATCCGGTACGGACTTATATTCCCTGCGAAGCTACGTGTTACCTTCAAAGGCCAGACTCACATTTTTGAATCTCCTTCGGCAGCTGAGGTGTTCCTTAAGAAGATAAAGCGAATAGACGTTTGAAAAATCCTATCGAACTCAATAACGAGGACTCAATATTAAACAAGATACTTTTCTTTCTAGATAAGTACAGTAGTGAGTTATGCTTTTCCCTTTCTCCCCCTTTATTATTTATTTATTATTATTACTCGTAACATGATGAGAATGTGTTTTATATATATATATATATATATATATATATATATATATATATATATATATTTTTTTTTTTCTAAAATCTAGAGGAAGCTACTAGCGGGGATGGAGGGGGTTATTAGGCTTTCGCTGCATACTGTATAGGGGACGTGTTTGAATTATTTGCATTTTGTTTTGTTTCTTTACAGTAAATGCCAGCAGAGCGGGTATTGCGATACTGAACTGGTGTTTAAGGTTAGACTGCTCCTCAGCAAAGTGGATCAGTTTGCATAGCAGCTTTCCCGTGTTTAGTGGGATGGGGGCGGGTCAGATCTATGTGGAGAACAGAAAAAGATCTGTGTGGGTAAAAAGGTCTCGTTTGGGGAGACCGACCGGGAAATGTAATAATAGACGGGGGTTTCAATACTTGGGTGTTTCGTGCATAGTGACCATTCTTTTATTTACTAGTGGACTCGTTTTCAGAACCACACACTTCTTATTGTGCTTAGTAAACAAACTACAACAGAAACTGAGAACTGTGACTCGATCCCAGTTTGGCAAAATCTTGTGCTCCCCATGCATCCAGTTCAACGATAAGGTTAATGACTGCTGCATGCAATTTAAAATGCAGTCAGATAGTGTCGGCAAGGTGTGTGCGATCATGGACATACGAAAGGAGGTATTCAACCAATACAGTTTTTATCTGCTTATGTCTATGACTTTTAACCTTCAAGATGTAAAATAAGATGATGTCTCTAAATGCAGGGTTTAAAATAACCTCTTGGAACGTGAGGGGCTTAAATAAACTCTCTAAAATAAAACAGGTACTTATCAGGCTTAAACAATTAAACTCTAAGATAGTGTTTCTGCAAGAAACCCATCTAATGCAAGATGAAATAATAAAAATTCGAAAAAGATGGCCAGGACAAGTAATATCGGCATCATATTCTACGCATGCAAGAGGAGTAGTGATTCTTATACATAAATCCGTTCCATTTAAAATACACCACTCATCACCCGATCCGACTGGTAGATATATTATTGTTCAAGGGTCATTGCTTTCCCAAAATATTAATTTAGTAAATATATATGGGCCTAATACAGACAACCCCAAATTTTTCAGTAGTTTATTTTTATCTCTCCCATCGCTCCCAGGTCATATCATTATGGGGGGGGGGGTCTTTAATTGTACTCTGAATCCACTTCTTGATTGTTCTGTAAATTCAAAGGCATCTTACAAAGTAGGAAAATAATACTGGAATCCATTTCGGATCTTAATTTGTGCGAGGTCTGGAGAAAGATTAATCCAACAAAAAAGGAGTACTCCTGCTATTCAAGCACGCATCAATCTTATTCTCGAATAGATTAATTTTTAATCTCTAGCGCACTTATTCCCAAAATCTTGGATTGTAAATATGACTGTATTGTTATATCTGATCATGCACCAATTTCACTATCTTATATTGATTCTAAACTGATCGCTGACCCCCCAAAATGGCGTGTGCACTCAGAGTGGTTTAAAGATTCAGACTTTCTAAGATTTGTAGGAGAACAAATTGATTTATATTTTGAAATTAACACAACCCAGACCACTGCCTCAGTTAGATGGGAAGCCTTTAAAGCATTTATCAGAGGACAGATCATTAGTTATACTAGTTCTAAAACTAAAGCTTTTAAACTGAAAATGAGTGAATTAGAAAATAAAATTAAAGCTTTGGAAAGGGAGGTTCTTATGAATAATACTTCAAAAGCTCAAAAAAGACCTCAAGTTCTGTTTGAGTTGTTTAAAAGCAAAAATTTAATAAACACAAGTTTAAAAAAAAAAAAACCCCAGCTGAAGAACTGGCCCTCGCCACCAACCAGGGGCATCCCGTGATGGACGGGATCCCTGGGGCAGTTCATCCTCTTTTTTGACACCAAACCTGACCACTAATGCTTTTGTTAAAGTAATAAGACGCAGTGGTGTACATAGACTGTAGTTAACAAAAAAAATATATATCTTACCTACCTTACTGTACACACACACAAATATGTTAATTCCACATAAATATATATGTATTTATTTAATCATTCTATCAATTTATGGGCCCTACTTAATTGCGTTACAGATCAAAACTTATGAAAATACTGTAGCCGAGTACCGGTAGCATATGAGAAGTTTAAAACTGGAATTTGTATGTGTGCCAAAATGAAATTGCTGGAAACGGCAAAATCAGTCAGGAAGTAGGCTACAAAAAAAAGTAGCCTACAAAATTTTAAAATATTGTTTCACATTTAAGTATTTACTTAAAAAAATATTTGAAAAGGTACCTATATAGCAGTTTGCAGAAAACACGACCAAGGTAAGAAACCTTAATAATAAGGGGTGGGGAGCTAATTTATTTTTTTGCTATGTGGGCCGTGACATGTGATGTACGCCACTGAAATGTCATTTTAATTTGAATACAGTCAATAAAATAATTTCAAATTTATGCTGTCCTCTTTTGTATTTTAAAACTAAAGTAGATTTGAAACCCAAAAAGGACTAATAAATTGTGGTAACTGTAACTCATTATATATTTCAGTCATTAAATGTCTTTGATGCAGAGGATCTTCCTGATAATTAAACAGAAGACCTGTCTAAGGTGAGACAAAAAAATATATAAAATATTAAAAGCTAAAACTATGAATTAGCCTATATTTAGAGAATAGTTTATATATATATATACAGACGTGCTCAAATTTGTTGGTACCCTTACACCTCATTGAAATAATGCTTCATTCCTCCTGAAAAGTGATGAAACTAAAAGCTATTTTATCATGTATACTTGCATGCCTTTGGTATGTCATAGAATAAAGCAAAGAAGCTGTGAAAAGAGATGAATTACTGCTTATTCTACAAAGATATTCTAAAATGGCCTGGACACATTTGTTGGTACCCCTTAGAAAAGATAATAAATAATTGGATTATAGTGATATTTCAAACTAATTAGTTTCTTTAATTAGTATCACACATGTCTCCAATCTTGTAATCAGTCATTCAGCCTATTTAAATGGAGAAAAGTAGTCACTGTGCTGTTTGGTATCATTGTGTGCACCACACTGAACATGGACCAGAGAAAGCAAAGGAGAGAGTTGTCTGAGGAGATCAGAAAGAAAATAATAGACAAGTATGGTAAAGGTAAAGGCTACAAGACCATCTCCAAGCAGCTTGATGTTCCTGTGACAACAGTTGCAAATATTATTAAGAAGTTTAAGGTTCATGGAACTGTAGCCAACCTCCCTGGGCGCGGCCGCAAGAGAAAAATCGACCCCAGATTGAACAGAAGGATAGTGCGAATGGTAGAAAAAGAACAAAGGATAACTGCCAAAGAGATACAAGCTGAACTCCAAGGTGAAGGTACGTCAGTTTCTGATCGCACCATCCGTCGCTTTTTGAGCGAAAGTGGGCTCCATGGAAGAAGACCCAGGAGGACTCCACTTTTGAAAGAAAAACATAAAAAAGCCAGACTGGAATTTGCTAAAATGCATATTGACAAGCCACAATCCTTCTGGGAGAATGTCCTTTGGACAGATGAGTCAAAACTGGAGCTTTTTGGCAAGTCACATCAGCTCTATGTTCACAGATGAAAAAATGAAGCTTTCAAAGAAAAGAACACCATACCTACAGTGAAACATGGAGGAGGCTCGGTTATATTTTGGGGCTGCTTTGCTGCGCCTGGCACAGGGTGCCTTGAATCTGTGCAGGGCACAATGAAATCTCAAGACTATCAAGGCATTCTGGAGCGAAACGTACTGCCCAGTGTCAGAAAGCTCCGTCTCAGTCGCAGGTCATGGGTCCTCCAACAGGATAATGACCCAAAACACACAGCTAAAAGCACCCAAGAATGGATAAGAACAAAACATTGGACTATTCTGAAGTGGCCTTCTATGAGTTCTGATCTGAATCCTATCGAACATCTATGGAAAGAGCTGAAACTTGCAGTCTGAAGAAGGCACCCATCAAACCTGAGACAGCTGAAGCAGTTTGCTCAGGAAGAGTGGGCCAAACTACCTGTTAACAGGTGCAGAAGTCTCATTGAGAGCTACAGAAAACGTTTGATTGCAGTGATTGCCTCTAAAGGTTGTGCAACAAAATATTAGGTTAGCAGTCCCATCATTTTTGTCCATGCCATTTTCATTTGTTTTCTTATTTACAATATTATGTTGAATAAAAAATCAAAAGCAAAGTCTGATTTCTATTAAATATGGAATAAACAATGGTGGATGCCAATTACTTTTGTCAGTTTCAAGTTATTTAAGAGAAAATTGTGCATTCTACGTTTTTTGTGGAGGGGTACCAACAAATTTGAGCACGTCTGTATATATATATTTATATATATATTGAGCGAGGGTTAATCGTTTTACATTTGGTGGAGAATGCGGGCAATAGACATGGGGTTGGCACCGCTGAAAAGACAGGAGCGGGAACCAACCGAGCTAGAGCGGTTGATCCAGGCATGGAAGCTGCCGCTGCCAGAGCCCAGAGGAGAGGAGCTGCCGCTGCCAGAGCCCAGAGGGGAGGAGCCGCCGCTGCCAGAGCCCAGAGGGGAGGAGCCGCCGCTTCCGGAGCCCAGAGGGGAGGAGCCGCCGCTTCCGGAGCCCAGAGGGGAGGAGCCGCCGCTTCCGGAGCCCAGAGGGGAGGAGCCACCGCTTCCGGAGCCCAGAGGGGAGGAGCCGCCGCTTCCGGAGCCCAGAGGGGAGGAGCTGCCGCTGCCAGAGCCCAGAGGGGAGGAGCTGCCGCTTCCGGAGCCTAGGGAGGAGGTGAAAAGCGTACCTCCACCACAGCCCCGACCACCACCCCTACGGTCCAGTCCGGCGTCGCTGCGTCCAGTCCCTTACCCCTTGCTCCTGGACACCCTGTCGGTTAGCCTGGACCTCCCTTTACTTGACCTGGAGCCCAGGAGTCGGCAGAATCGGGCACAGTTCTCCACCTGGTCCCCTGCTCCGCTCCTCCCGGACACTAAGACGTCGCTGCGCTGCTCCCAGACGTCGCTTATGCTCCCCCTGGTCACTGCTTCGCTCCCCCTTGCTGACCGGACATCGCTACACTGGGTCCCAGCTGCAGACCTCTGCCCGCTGCTGCAGCCTCCAGTGCCCCGGTTGTCGTGCCGGTCGCCCCTGACAAACCGGTGGGGTCCCTCGTCGCCGGTGCGCGGTCCCTACCTGGCTGACCCAGGACGTGGACCGATCCACCCTCGAGTTCGCCCGTGGAAGAGGGCGAAAATTGACATTTATGGACTCGAGGGTGGGTGGTTGTGTTTTAGGGGAGGAGGTGGCCGTCTCGTGGCCTGTGTCTTGTAAAGACAAGGGGGGGGATGTGTAATATAGCGGGTTGTGAGAGACGGCAGGGAGGGGGTTAAAACCTCCCTGCAAAGAAAAAAATAAAAAAAAAATGTGAAAATGCACCTTTTTGTTTGATTTGTGTTGCTTTATTGTTTCATTTAATTTGCTAATTGTTTTGTTAATTGTTTTATTGTTTAGTTTAATTGTTTAATTGTTTTATTATTAATTGTCATCCGCACCTGGGCGTTATTGGAAAATTAGATCCAGGTGCGGGGTTTAAAAGGAGAGCATCAGTCTGCTCGAGGCTGCTGAGTAGAAGGAGGCAGAAGAGGTGCTCTGTCTCTGAGCAGTCAGAAAACGAGTAAGTGCTGTGTAAACCTGAGTTGGTGATTGTGTCGGTGCCAGGTAAACGGCTTAGCCGTCCTGCAAGTTAGTCAGGGAAATACCTGTGTAGTAAGTGCTCCAAATTGGAGTTAGGTGTTTGCTTTGTATTTGTTTTGTTTGTGTTTATTAAAAAAATAGCGCAAACGCGCTTGAAAAATCCACTTCTGTGTTCTGGGTCGTATTTTTAAAGGGGCAACGAACCCGAGCGAGGGTTAATCGTTTTACATTATATATATATATATATATATATATATATATATATATATATATATATATATGTATTATATATATATATAATAGTAATTCATTGTTTAAGTCTGTTATGTCAGTTAGAATTGGTGTATTGATACATTTGTATTCGTTTTTGGAGCGTATATTACATTGATACTATGAAAAGCATTTTGACATTGCGTTACTGTAATGTTTATGATTCTAATATGATAAGTTATATTAATTTTACTAAATCTTCATAGATTCCAGAAAACCCTGAAACAAGTAATCAGCCAGCAACAACTCCATCACCCAGTTCCAGCTCATTCACTAAGGTTAGTCCTTTGCAACTTGCTCTCTTCAAACCGCTGTTGGTCCACCTGTATGTCAATTTGGATAAAAGCGTCTGCTAAATGACCTAATTTAATTTTACTTAAACAGAACAAGCCAAGAACATCCATTGAAGTCCAGCAGGTCTACGTTCAACACCTACAACAGGAAATACAGTATTGCCAACTGAAGATGAAGAAGATGCAAATGGAGATGGCACTTTGAGAAACAATTAAATGTCTGATAATAAATAACTTAATTTAATTAAACCACAGTATTACTATACTTTTTTTTTTTACATTTTTACATTATTTATTTAATTACCTAATCAACTAAAATGTCCAGCAGCAATGGTGTCTCTTACAGCACTGCCATCTTGGTTTGCCTGCCTGGCAGGCTGGTTGAAGCGGTCAGGAAGCTGTCTGAGAGGGGGGACTCGCTCCTTTCTGATGGTGGCAGTATTGTGGAGGACCACACATGCTGTGATATCACAGGCCTTTTGAGGTGACACCCTGAGGCCGTTCAGGCAGGCAAACTTGGCTTTTAGGATCCCAAAGGCCATCTCGATTTTAACACTGGTCTTGCACAGAGATGTATTGAATCTTGTCTGAGATCCTGGTTCAGAGTTGAGGTACGGTGTCATCATAAATGTGCGGCAGGCATAGTCATTGTCACCGAGGAGCAGTCCATTATACTGACCTGAAAAGTAGAAATATATATATTTATATATATATATATATATATATATATATATATATATATATATATATATATATATATATATATATATAATGTATATACACACACACACACACACACACACACATATATTGGAATTTGGGGTAAAATAAAAAAAGATTAAAAAGTAATATAATTGTTTTATATTAACCTTGCTCACATCAGCGTACTCTCCCGGAACATTCTTGAATCATGTGCTGAACCAGGCCATTGTGCCTCAATGTTTGTAAATAAACAGTCTGGGTCACAGATCATCTGAAAAAGAAAGAAATGAAGTCAGATATCTATTACAATGGTTAAAGTGCTTAGCACAGACAAAGTAAAAAATAATACATAACTGGTTTATTATACAGTGTTTTTAAACGCATTCACAAGAACTCTAAAAATGATTTGTAATGTTACACTTAGATGTATTAAATTACTTTTATCCACACCCTGGTTACTTTTAATTATAGCAACTGTGGCTACTTTGTCACTGATTGTGCAACACTATAACAACCCCCTCCATCTCCATGAAGGGATTTAAACTCTAGTGTTCTCTAGTGCATACAATATTATATGATCTAAAATAGAATATAATTTACCTGCTCAGTCACGCTGTGGAAGCCCTTCCTGTTCACAGAATTTGCCTCTTTCTGAATGCTCTGCATACCATTGCCTTAGTGAGTCCCTCAGCATCGCCAACAGTGTACAAAAATATACCAGAAGCCAAAAATCTTAAGCCGATGCAGAGCACCTGCATACATGTAAGGGCTCTGCTCCGTCGGTTTGAGAATTCAAGAGAGGGTCGTAAGATATTATATACCATTTCTTGAAAATCGATGTTGCTCATACAGGTTAGAATCGGGATAATTATTCAGTGGGTCTTGACGATCCCAGAATACCCTCTCCCGACGAAAAGCCCTTCTCACAATAACAGCGCCAGCATCTACAACTCCCGGTAGGAAAGGTGTTGCCATTTTACCATTTTTTTTCTTCCAGATTTAAGTCAGGATTATTCTTAGTTATCCTGCTCCGAAGCAGGTTTATTTAAACGTGATATGTCACCATGGTTTTAAGCCTGAGTTATTATCTTGTTTTGTGAAACCAAATAAGCCTGAATTTCAAATCTAAACCTGGAAGTTAGCCAGATAACTCTTTAAACCACGTTCGTGAAACAGGCCTTTGTTAAGCCGCTTTGTTCTCATAGATTTTTTAAACCCACTTTCACCCTGGCTGCATCTGTGCCTAAATAGATCAAAAGAAATAAGATATAAATTAATTATAAGTAACTTTAATATTAAACTCATCGTTTTTTTCTTTATTTCCTTTCTATTTAGGCTGCTGGCATATTTCTCCATTTTCTATTTTGTTTATTTATTCTGTATAATGTTCATAGTTGTGTGTGGTTGAATTTGTTATGTGGATGTTAATGTTGTTACTCTGTACTGTTTGTATAGTACATTTTATTGTATTGTTTGATAAACCCTGTAAGTGGCCTTGGGTAAAAGTGTTTGCTAAAAATCTACAATAATAATATTGTACATAGCCATGTTACTTACCTGAAGGCCACTTGATGTGTTATTTCGCAAAACCTTTCATCATTTTACAAAAGGTGATAAAATCAATCAATCAATCTTTATTTTATATAGCGCGTTTCATAGCGGACCACCATCACAAAGCGCTTTACAAGATGCAGTAACAAGAAAATCCATAATACTTTAAATACAGAACAATGCATAATACATTAAATACAGTGGAAAGTGCATAATACATGAAATAGTAGCAGCAACTAATAGCAGACATCAGGCTTAAGAGCATGGAAAGCAAGAGAGAACAGGTGGGTCTTGAGAGTTGATTTAAAGCAAGCAATGGTGGGAGCATCACGCACCAAAGCTGGGAGAGAGTTCCAAAGAGTCAGAGCCATGAAGCTAAACGAGCGTTCTCCAAGTGTGGTGCACTTTTGCTTGGGCATAACAAGCAGGCCAGAGTCAGAGGACCTCAGCTTGCGGGCAGGGACATAGCGGGTCAGCAGGTTGAGGAGGTACTTGGGACCTGTATGATGAAGGGCATTGTAGGTGAGCAGGAGAATTGTAAGAATCCTGACAGCGGCATTCTGGACAAGCTGCAGTCGGTTTATGGTGCGTGCAGGGAGACCACCACATAGAGAGTTGCAGTAGTAGAGTCGAGAGGAGACAAATGCATGAGAAAGTATCTCCGCATCTGGGAGGGAGAGGTAGGGACGGACTTTAGAGATGTCTTGAAGATGGTAGAAGGAAGATTTGACCATGGAGGAGATGTGGGCATTAAAGCACTGTGGGGTAAGGCAGCAGCAGACAGTTTCCGAGGTTCAGGGCATATTTAGATTCTTAAGTTGAGTTTTAGATCCTACTAGAAGGAGTTCAGATTTGCTAGCGTTCAGCTGAAGAAAACTGACAGTCATCCAAGCTTCGATGTCTTGAATTCAGTTTTAAGTAGAGCTGGGTGTCGTCAGCATAGGAGTGAAACATGAGGCTGTGTTGGCGGATGAGGTGACCCAAGGGATGAATGTAGATATTGAAGAGAAGGTGCCCAAGAACAGATCCGTGGGGGACACCACAAGTGACTGGGTTTGCAATACTACTGTGTCCAGCATAGAAAACAGACTGCATGCGTCCAGACAGGTAAGAGGACATCCAGGAGAGACAGGTTCCAGAGATCCCAGCATACTTCTGAAGGCAGTCAAGAAAAATGACATGATCTATGGTGTCAAAAGCAGCTGTTAGGTCAAGGAGAACAAGCACAGAGGGAGCACCAGCATCAGTATTGAGCAGGAGATCATTTACAATCCGGAGCAGAGCAGTTTCAGTACTGTGATGCGGCCGGAAACCACACTGTAGAGATTCAAGCAGTTTGTTGTTCGTGAGATGTTTCATCAGCTGACTGGCTACAGCCCTTTTGAGAGTTTTTGAGAGAAAAGAGAGATTGGAGATGGGACTGAAATTAGATAAGTCAGCCGGGTCAAAAGGTGGTGTGCATGACCCCTGTCCAGCCCAAATCGGTCTGCAACTCCTCAAACTTTCTTGGTTTGTAAGAACCCAAATTTACATTAAAATCACAGTTTCCTGGGAAACAGCTGGTCGTCCTCTTTGAGCAACATCTAGGTCGATGCCCTGGAATTTTTCAAGTAGACTCTGTGAGGAAAATTAAGAGCTTGCAAGATATTACTGTAAACTATTAACTCATTAACAAATATTGTAACCAGTTATCAAATTATTAGCATGTGTTTACTTGCTAAGTTAAATGAAAAAAATAAAAAGTATATTCACCTTGGTGTTATATCCCTAAAGTTCATTAAAAAAAATAAAAGAATGTTCAATAAATGTACACATTAATGCTTTAAATCCATTATCTTAAAATATGTGTATATGTAAACTACAAAGATACACAATTAACTTATCTGAAAATACATCAGTGTTACAGTCACAGCTAAAACACAGGCTCACCTGAACTAAAGTCCTACTCAGTCTGAAATGGCTTTTGAAATACAGATTCACAACCTGCACGTAAACTTTTTCCCTATTTTTTAATTTCGCTGCAACACACTCCGCTATGTGCTGCTCCATTTCAAAATCGGAATCTAATTTTGGAGTTTCTACAATTAAGTCTATTATTGCCTTGCCTGCCGCCGCAACACAAACATCTTTCCTTAGTTGCCATATTTGCTCACTGAACTGTTCTTTTAATCCAGTCACCAGTGGATGTACTTCCGGTTCACAGTAAAATTTTCAGCGGTGAATTTAACAACGCGACCAACCTTTCGGATTGTATATACTGCTACGTTTTTAAAGAAATTATCAGAGTTGAATTTAAGGTATGATTTTTGTAAATTTCATAACCAGGACATTTACGTTTTGTGGCATTTTTGTCGGGACACCTGGACTGTTAATGAGACCCACACGGTCCCGGTGTTGCCTCATCTTGTCAGTGTTAACTGATTTTTATTTATTTTTGGTAATTTGTATATAATTTAAATTATGGCTGTGAATATTACATAATATAAACGTGTCAAATTAAAGTACAGCCTTACCTTCAAAGGATGACTCTTCAGTCTTCATTCACCACCACGCATTCCAAATCGTTCCCACAAGATATTAAATCGTTCCCACAAGATATGAAATGGTTCCCATGATATATTAAAACTCTCCCTTCCCACAAGATGCTGTATCAAAACATTCCCACGAGAGATATTTTTTTTCTCTTATGTCCCTTCCCAGGCTTCGTACGAACAGAGATATACCATAAGAGCACAGATACAGCAAAGATATTCTATTTAAGAAGATACTTGACTCAGACTTTAGTTCAGTCTCTCTACGGGCAAAGCATTGTGTTATATACAGAGAGCTCGGTAGAATTCTTTCTATGGTGTCAGTGGAGGCGTAAGAAATTTTGCTGATTTGAGCTGGTTTTCGCCATGCAAAAAAATGCATCAAACTTTTGAAGTAGATTTCACATTTGCCCAAGGTCTTTTGAAAACTGCAACATTAGCAAATTATGACAATACATAATTGTTATGAAAAATGCTATTTTCTGAACACTATCCTGTTCCGTGGCGCATGCGCAGTGAATACAGTTACGGCTGATCGCACATGTCATCGTTGATAATATCTGTTGACAGCTTTCGGAAGCGGGTAATGGGAAATTTAAAAACTATATCATATCAGATACATTTTATTACTATTTTTGTGTATGTTAATTATTTTTTTAATCATTTTTATAACAAATACACAGATGATTTTTTTTTTTTAAGAACATAAGAACATAAGAAAGTTTACAAAGCAGACATTTCTGAGTCAACATAAACTCCTAGGTCTTTTTCATAGTTCCCTTCTTCAATTTCAGTATCTCCCATATGATATTTATAATGCAGATTTCTATTGCCTGCGTGCAATACTTTACACTTTTCTCTATTAAATGTCATTTGCCATGTGTCTGTCCAGTTCTGAATGCTGTCTAGATCATTTTGAATGACATTTGCTGCTGCAACAGTGTTTGCCACTCTTCGTGGCCGGCAGCTCCCCTTCATGGGGCTCCAGCCACAGTATTTCCTGCCGCATGGCAGGACTGGTAGCGACCCCAGGCGAAGCAGGACCCTTGACGACCTCAGGCGAAGCAGGACCCTCGGGAGGCGACGGCAGCAGCAGCGGACCCTCAGGAGACGACAACAGCAGCAGCGGACCCTCGGGAGGCGAACTCGGGAGGGGAGCCCCTGGCCATGGAGGCGGCAGCGGGAGCTCCACTTCTCCCTCGTACCCTGTAACTGGTGGCTCCACAGGCAATGTGGAGCAGCAGGCAACCCCAGGCGATGCATGACAAGCATCCTTGGGCGGTGCCAGGCAGGCATCCTTGGGCGGGGCAAGGCAGGCATCCTTGGGTGGAGCGAGGCAGGCATCCTTGGGTGGAGCGAAGTAGGCATCCTTGGGCGGAGCGAGGCAGGCATCCTTGGGCGGTGCGAGGCAGGGCAGGAGCAGTCCTTCCCATGGCGGTGGAGGCGGAACCAGCAGGTATTCACCCTCTGCTGGTGGAGGTGGGAATGGTAAGCCGTCCTCCCACGTTGATGGAGGCGGAACCAGCAGGTATTCACCCTCTGCTGGTGGAGGTGGGAATGGTAAGCCGTCCTCCAACGCTGATTGAGGCAAAACCAGCAGGTATTCACCCTCTGCTGGTGGAGGTGGGAGCTGCAAGCAGTCAAAGGGGCGGGACACTCCGCCACACTTCTCTCATCAGTACTTTCTGTTTTCTATATGTTAACCACTCCCTAATCCATGTGCATGCATTTCCTTGAATCCCTACTGCCTTCAACTTGAGAATTAATCTTTTTATCAGGACTGTCAAAAGCTTTCTGGAAATCTAAATAAACCATGTTGTATGCTTTGCAATTATCCATTGTCGATGTTGCATCCTCAAAAAAATCAAGCAGGTTAGTTAGACATGATCTCCCTTTCCTAAAACCATGCTGACTGTCTCCCAGGATATTGTTACCATATAGGCAATTTTCCATTTTGGATCTTATTACAGTTTCCATAAGTTTACATATAATAGAAGTCTGGCTTATTGGTCTGTAGTTACCTGGTTCGGTTTTGTCTCCCTTTTTCTGGATCGGTATTACGTTTGCAATTTTCCAGTCTGTCGGTACAACCCCTGTGTCAAGAGACTGTTGCATGATCTTGGTTAGCGGTTTGTAAATAACTTCTTTCATTTCCTTGAGTACTATTGGGAAGATCTCATCTGGTCCAGGGGATTTGTTTATTTTCAGCTCCTAGTCCCTTTAACACTTCTGCCTCTGTTATGCTCAAGTTATTTAAAACTGGATAGGAACAGGTCGACATGTGGAGCATGTTGTCTGTGTCCTCCTTTGTAAAAACCTGTGAAAAGTAATCATTTAATATATTTGCTATTTTTCTTCATCTATAATTTTGCCATTTGTATCTCTTAGATATTTAACCTCCTCTTTGAATGTTCTAAAACATGGAAAAACATTTTGGAATTGGTTTTTGCCCCCTTAGCAATATTGATTCCTATCTCTGTCTTGGCCTTTCTAACTTCCTTTTTGACTTGTGTTTGCTGTTCCAAGTACTCTTTTTGTGTACTTTGTTTTTGGTCCCTTTTAAACGCTCTGTAAAGTGCCTTTTTCACTGAATATTTTTTTAAATTGATCTATTAAACCATTTTGGCCATTTAGATTTGTCTACTTTTTTACCTATTGCACACATGTCAACAGTCCCTATGTGTTCGCATCACATGTTACTACAGATGTCATTGGTTCCTTTCTGACTTCTGTTTTCAGCCACAAAGGGAACCCGTACCAACTGGTCAGTGACAATGGACCGCAGTTTACGTCAGCTACCTTTGCTGCTTTTCTTAAGGAGAGGGACAATAAACACATAAGGTCTTCTGTATGTTATCCACAGGCAAACGGGGCAATTGAACGTTTCAATTGTGTCCTGAAGGAGTGCATACAGACTGCAGACCGTGAGAGGAAGGAGTGCCTTGGGACCGGCGCAGCGATGTCCGATCACCCAGGGGGAGCGAAGCAGCTAACAGGGGGAGCACCAGCGACGTCTGGGTGCTTGGGAAGAGCGGAGCAGAGAACCAGGGGCAGAGCTGTGGCCAATGGTGCAGACTCCTGGGCTCCAGGTCTAGCGCAGGGAGGTCTAGGCAGACCGGCAGGGTGTCCAGGAGCAAAGGGCAAGGGACCACACTGACCAGCGCCAGAAACGCTTCCGGGGTTGTGGGCTAGAGCTGTGGTGGAGGTGCGCTCTTCACCTCCTCTGGCTCAGGAGACAGCACCTCCTCTCCCTTGATTGCAGCTGGTGACTCCAGATACAGCCACAGCTCCGCTTCCTCTGGCTCCGGGACAGACTCTTCCTCCCGCCCTTGACCCAGCACCAGCTCTCCTGGTGCAGGAGACTGCTGGGCTTCTTTCGCCTGCTCCCATTTTTGGAGCAGCAGCTCCAGCTCAGTCGGCTCCCTCTCCGGCAGCCCTAGCTCCAGTCTCCACTTTTCATTCTACTCCCATTGAGCAGCGGTATTCCAGTTGATCTTTGCGATCAACTCTTTTAAATTTGCGTCCATTTCTGGGTCTTTAGGGGAGCCCACACTCGCTGCCACCATATGTAACCGAGCTTGCACCACTCGTTCACGGTTCATTGCCCCTTTAAAAACAGAACCAGGACACAAAAATTGAGTTTTCCAGTGCTGACGCGCTAGTTTTGATAAACACAAAAACAAAATAAACAAAACAAACACCTAGCTCCTTTGGAGTGCTAACTATACAGTATGAAGGTCCCTGACTAGCTCGCGGGACGACTAAGCCGTTATCCTGGCATAAACAAAACACACAAAAACAACACAGTACTCACAGTGGTGACTGCTCGGAAACAGAGCACGCCGCCTTCTGCTTCCTTCTACTCAGCAGTCACAAGCAGACTGACTGCTTTTCTTAAATACACTGCACCTGGTTCTAATTTACAATTACCACCAGCTGCAGGGGATAATTAACAATAAAACAATTAACAATTAAGCAGAATGTGCATACGCACATGTTTTATGCAGGGAGGATATTACCCCCCTCCCTGCTGTCTTACTATATATAGTAAGACAGTAGTTTAAGCTCACATCCGGTTTAAGAAGCCATTAAAACGAAGACAGTGTGTGTGAGAGAGGGGGAAATACTGTAGACAGAAAAGTTAACGGAGAGATTATAAAAAGGTTAGTGATTTTAGTTTAAATATCAAAGCTTGACTGCCAAGGAAACAGATTTTTTTTTTTGCCATCCATTCATTTTATTTAGTTATTATTTGTGTATATTAAGTAGTTCTGGGCCTCCTTACTGTAGTTCTGCAGCATCACAATGGATTGGTTTCTTATTTGACAAAATAAAGAACCTGTGCCTCACACTACTACTAGTAGCACTGATAATAAAAGTCCAACGGAGGAAAGTAACATAAAATCTGCCATTGCTTCTTGTTCTTCTAGTGCAGCAGCTGACAATCTTAATACAGATACCCCTAGCCAGCCTGTTTTACAATCTTATCCACTGAGGTATGTTTGCTCAGCGAGAGAGAAGCTTTAACGCAAGTTGGTTTAAAACACGTCCATGGCTCAAGTATTCCCTTACAAAAGATACCTGCTTTTGTTTTCCTTGTCGCATTTTCGGGGTAGTAAATGACAAGGATACCGTGTTTACAGGACGTGGGTTTAAGAACTGGAAATGTGCACTTGAACGTGAAAAGGGTTTTCACAAACATGCCACGAGTCTGCTCATTTACAAGCTGCTGCCTCTTGGAGTGAGTTTAAACACAGTCAGGCAACGGGAGAAACCACTGATTCTCTGGAGAAAAACAGGTACTACGTTAAAAGCATTGGAGAGATTTTCTTGTAGTCGATGAACTCCCCCATTGTGGGGATAGTGACAAAATAGATGATGTGGACCATTTTACAACTGGGCTTTTCATAAAGCTATTTGAATACACTCTACAGAAAGATCCCTGTAGGTCTACTGGCCACCCCATTCTAGGAGCTGGAGCCGGGCCTACCTGAGTGTCTAGAATTGGTAAATAGGGTTTTTTTGTACTACCCTCTCCTTTGTCGAAGTACTGTAAATGGAAATGAAAAGTACTGTAAATGGAGTTATTGTACAAAGTATAATATATATATATATATATATATATATATATATATATATATATATATATATATATACTGTATATACAGTATATATATGAAATCTTTTTTTATTGGTATTTACTGCCAGTTTCATTCAAGTAGGATATGATATGACACATATAGCAATGCATTTGGTGTCCGTTCAGTTCTTGCTCACAATATATTAGATTTGTGGTTTATTAAGAGAAAAATATGGTTGACGATCATTTTAAATCATTAATTATGTGTTGACAGCTTTCTTATTTCTTGTACTTATGTAGTCAGTCACCTTCTTAAATCAGATCCAATCTCACCCAACATTAAATGTCAGCATAAAATTAATTTTTATGCTATTTATATATTTATTTTACTCTATACCAGTGTTAACCATAATCAAAAAAATCTCCATCCACCCCTGAAACAAATTCCTGGCTATGCCACTGGTCCAGGTTAATACTAAAGCTATAGGGGGTTCAAGGCACTTCAGAATTCGCTGAATTGCAGGAAGGTACGCAATTGTGTGTGTGTGTGTGTGTGTGTGTGTGGTTTTCTCCACTTAATTTAAATGGAGTTTGCTTCAGATTATGCCATTGCAGGTTTCTCATTTTTTAATTAAAACAGTTATTTTTGTGGGGCATTTTATTAGATGTGAAAACACTGTAGAACCCTGAATTGCCCCCCCCCCCCCCCCTTGGTGCTCCCCTGTGTGCAATACTCTAGAATCACTACTTCTGAGATGTAGGTCCTATATTTTATTTTACACACATAAATGTTGCCTTAGGCTGAGGGAAAGTAATTTTGTCTCCTATATTGTGCTTACCACATATACATGTCTCTTCAGGCTGATCGGTAGAGTGGGGAGGGGGGGGTGTCGTCACAGCCTTAAACATTTCCAAAAGGGGACCCAGCAAAAAAAAAGTTTGAGAACCCGTTTCCTGGGGTATCTGAAAGGGAACATATGGTCATTTTTATGTAAAAGAGCCGACTCCCAAAATCACAAAATGTATGTAGCATAGAGCGTCACAAGAGCCTCAGCAGAAAAGGGGTTAAATAACGTAAATCGGAAAATACATTCTCGTGTATTCTGCGTATTTGAATTACAAATAATTCACATATTCAGTCGGATGTTGTAAAGATTTTACTGAACGTGTGGGTTCCGTGCAAATAGATTTGAGAAATCAATATAGTCCCTATGACTGCTTAGGCAAGGCTGAGTCTGGGGATCATGTGGTTTACAAAGTGACGTCATTTAGCTTGATAAAATGAGAAAACGCGGTCTGAAAGTGATCAGATTTCGCTGGATATTACTGGTGGTTGTGGTATGCTCATATACTTGCAGGATTTAGATCTATTGTATTCACTTGTATGCTTATTCTTACAGCGAATGTGTTTGCAAGAACGATATTGTAATATATGATAACTGACATCGAGGACCTGTGTCCCGTGCACATGAAGGCATTCAGTGTAAATTGTGGCAGACGTGTAAACAAGATAGTAGTTGTCTAGGTGTTGCAATTACGGAGCAGCATTTCACTTCAGTTCACCATGGAGAATATCTCTACCAATGAATCAGCTGCAATGGATCAGCTTGCAGGTATTTTCAATAACAACATTGTTTGCAGAAACTCAACGAACATGACTGTTTTGGATGGAAATAAGTGTGACAGAACAGAAATTCTAAAGAGTTCAACCCCAGTGGTTATTGCTATCATCATCACAGCCTTGTATTCCATAGTTTGTGTGGTGGGGCTGGTCGGAAATGTGCTGGTCATGTATGTAATCATCAGGTAAGGTTTTTTTTTACGTTCTTACATATATGTGCATGATTTGTCGATACCATTTTCTGTTATGCATAGATAGATAGATAGATAGTATGTTAGTATTTGGCAGCGAACACTCCAAGATAGCCTTAATAGGTACCAGTAGTACTGAAAAGATCTGCAGTTGATAGTAAACGTGAATAAAGAGTAGCATTCGGCTGTACCGTTTGATTATTATTATGTATTCCCAAGCAGTAGAGCGGGAGCAACACATCTGGGCTTTAAAGAAGCAGCTATTCTCAATATTTTGCAGCTATATATATATATATATATTCCAATTTTACGTTTGTGTCGGAACAGACAGTAGGCTATTTTATGAAGCAGAGCACTAGGTAAAATGCAACAGCAGCTTTTAGGTAGAAGCTGAATACCTGTAACCTGTGCCCTTCACTACCACCCCGCTACCCCATAGTTCCAACTTTTATTTATTTGCTATAGTCCTCATCTGGTATTATAGTCGCTAGCACTCAGTGTTTACAATGTTTTTTTTTTTTTTTAACGAAAAAAAAAGTCTTGTCCCTGCATAAGCGCATTTGTTGGATTAAGATGCCTGTATTCACTACAGCGTGGCAGTATTGCAGTAGTTTCTGTTGTTATTGTCAAGTATATATTATATAAATATATACTTGACAATAACAAGTATGTTTTTATTTATATGTCAGTGTGGAGTAGTGGTTAGGGCTCTGGACTCTTAACCGGAGAGTTGTGGGTTCAATCCCAGGTGGGGACACTGCTGCTGTACCCTTGAGCAAGATGCTTTTTCCTAGATGACTCCATTAAAAACTGTATAAATGAGTAATTGTAGTAAAAAAAATAATGTGATAACTTGTAACAATTATACGTCGCTCTGGATACGGGCGTCTGCTAATAAATAAATAAATATATCTCGTATATCAAAGTAAATAGGTTAGTTAAGTTTCTAATGTGTAATTAGAAGATGTGTTTTTAGTTGCATGCGTTTGCTGTTTGTCAGCGCTGTCAGTCATATGTGAAGTAATGTTGGGATGTACAGCCCCCAGAAATGTTTCACATGGTACGCAAAACTGAACCAAATCGACATCCCATCTCATGCCGATAACAACTCTAGTCTGCATCAAGATGCTGTAAAGTGTTTCAGCCTATCAGAGGGCTGCATTGCTGTTCTTTCCTGAGTTTCACATACACTGTCACATTAGAAAACTGCAATCAAATTGCATCACCGTTTCCATTTCTACAAATGAATAAACACAGCGCTGTGCCATCGAGACGGAACAGTAAAAGGTACAAATGAACCTATTTGAAATACAGACTTAAACGAGGGGAAAAGCTAGCTCACAAATCTGTTCTGGTGGTTCCATTTCTAATCATTACTCGCACAATCACTACAACTAAGCATGGCGTATAAACATCAACTTTTTTTTTAAATGTTACACGTGACAAAACAGGCAGTTAAAAAAATAAAACATCAATACAAATGGTAATAATACTAATACGACGACTACTAATAATAACACAACTTGGCGATTATGTGTTAATGATTAAAAAATGTATTTTTGTATTCACACTGGATCCGTTTTAAACAGAATTGGTCTGGTTGCTCAATGTATCAATGTGCTTGCTGTTTACACTTATCTGCGCGAGCAAAGGGACCGCGTTTGTTTGAATGCGAGCTAATTTTTTTGTGGTCCTTTTCCATTTTTTTCAGTTTGCAAGTGCAGTGGCTGCTTCGTTTTGTAATGTCTGTGAACGGCGTGTTTACAGTATCTTTCAAGTTATCTTGAAAGATGGGAGCGATTGAAGTATTTATGGAGCATTATAAGGGTCAAAATTAAATAGTTAATTTGTTAATTAATTTGTCAATTTATAAAGTTAATTTGTAAATTAATTATTTTATTTATAAATTAATTTATACATTTATAAATTAATTCTTAAATTTATACATTAATATGTGACTTAATTTGTCAATTCTTAAGTTAAATCGTAAACGAGCTGTTTGCCAGTTGAACTTTCAAGTTAATTTGGCAATTGAACTTTTTAAAGCCTATGTTTGAACATTGTCAATCACACGAAGGGGCGTCTACAATTGATAGTGCTGCCAGCAGTTGTTTATGCCTTAGTGATGTCGTTGTGTTCCTAGCAGTGGCTTAACTTTGGTTTCAAAAGTGGGGGAAGTTTATGTAGCTGGGGCATGCATGAAGATTATTCTATCTGAAATAATACAATATGTTACCCAAGTCTAATTCTGAGATCTGAAGACATTGCTGCAGCAAATCATTCAAAACAATACATTGTTGGCGCAATATTGTCATGAGTGAAGCGTGTGGAAAATAGATATTATTCAGTCAGTTCTGAGTCCGCTCAGATTGGAGCCTGGATCCAGGTTCAGATCCCTTTACAACTGGCCCCCGAGGCAGTGTTGAGCGCTAGAGCGAGTGTGGCATAATGCAGATTTAATAGAAACATTGAGGGTTTCCCCACAATTGAAATAGTTAAAATAAATACAGTTTTGCTATTAAAATGATGCTAGTATGTATTGGTATAAGAAAATGGTGCTTTTTAAAAGTATTTTCAGCTTCTATCCACTTAAAATACGCAGATGCGCTTGTAGCTTGACCCTCAAACCACAGTGTATCAATGATAATGTAAAAAAACACCAAGCTCCAGACAATGAGTTTCAAACTTTAAACATGTTCCTGTTTACAAGTAAGAACTCAACTTTACTGTAATGAATATGATTATGTTCGTTATGGTAATTGTTTATTTATTACTTTTAAAATGTTTAGTAAAATGTGACAGATTTTTTGGAACATTGATAAATAGAGATGCGAGAGTGTGCGATGTATTTAAACACATTTAGAATCAGTAATATATCGTCATTAATTTGGTATAATTGTGTAAAAAGTGGTAATGTATTCAGTTTTTATTGATGTATCTATTTATTTGCACAAATGTCATTTTGCTGTTTTAAGTTTACTGTTTCAATTTAAAATGAACAGTTACACTGTAAGTAGACAGAGACCTCAGTGTAAATAACACAAGCTACGGTGAATTACAAACTTAAACTATTTTCCTGTGTCTTGGATACAGCAACGTAGTGCGTCCTCCTCTATCTTTGTCCATCAGTTTGCCATTTTTCCCCAACATTACTGTGATCTCAGGATGTATACAAATGCGTCAGCCGGGGTCTTTAAACTACGCCCCACATATGTTCACTTCTCATTGGTTAAGGTGTGTGCAGCTCCAGGATCGGATCAACATTACGGAGCAGTGGAGCCTGATCCAGATCCTCGTAGTGAAACACCACCTCATGATCCGGCTCCAGTGATCCAATTTTTCTTCCCATTGACTTCTATACTGACTAGTGATTATACCAATACATTTTCATAAAATAAAAGTTTTAATACTCCTGCAGTGTGAGGGGGACATTTCTCTATCATTGAAAAAGTGAGGAGGACATGCCCCCCGTGTCAGTTACGCCTATGGTTCCTAGTGTATGTCTGCAGACCGGAGGCTCATGAAATATACAGCTGAAGATCGTTAGCACGTGTGGCGTCCACTGGACTAAAATAAGGTAAGCAGTATATTAATTTTAATTATTAGTAATTTGTAAACCTACCACATGCACATATTTACTCCCAGACTATAACAGAACGGCATAGTTAGTACTATGGAGTTCTTTATTATATATTTGGTTTGTGGTGTATGGTTGGGAAACGCAGGGCTTGAAATTAACTTTTCCATGCACTAGCCATCATGGCTAGTGGATGGAAAAATCCACCGGCCACACAGACACGTTACTGGCCAACATCGTTCCGGGGGGCGACAACAACAAAAGAAAATGCAAAAAACAAGCAACATTTATGAGCAGTGTTAACAGGGTCTGAAACAATCTGCCTCATGAGTGAAGATATAGCTTCTGAGATGTGTTGGGCATCTGCCCTCTCCACAGACTTCCTGTCCATTTAAAGATATCTTCAAATGAACAGGAAGTTATTTAGAGATCTCTCTAAATAATTTAGAGATATCTCTAAATGAACAGGAAGTTATTTGAAGATATCGTCAAATGATTTACAGATATATTTAAATGAACAGGAAGTTATTTAGAGATATCTTTAAATGATTTAGAGATTCTTTAAAACCCTCATTTTAAGATATCTCTAAATGACAGTTTGGCGTGCCATGCTAGCACAATCCATATGGTTTCCATAGTATTTAAAGATATCTGTAAATCAATTTGAGATATCTTGATTTCATTTTTAGATATCTCAACTTGATTTACAGATATCTTTAAATTAATTTTAGAGATCTTAAAAACTGCACAATTAAAGATATCTGGAATTCAGTTTGAGATATCTGGAAATGTTTTACAGATATCTCTAAATATTTCAAGATATCGTAAAATGCAATTTGAAATATCTCTAAATGATCATTTGGCTTGCCATAAAAACTAACTACAATTCTTAAACTAGAGAGAGACACTGACGGACTGTACGGAAAACTGGTCCTATCACTTCACAGTGCAAGCACCGCCTCCTTCTCCTTTGTTTGGTTGTCAGCAACATCAGTTTCATATGTGATTTGGTTAAAAAAAACAAAAACTGAATGACAGCATATAGTAAATAATAGACCAATCGAAAGCAGAAGTTGTGGTGCTTATTGTGGTGGCATAATTTTTTCAAGTTTCTTGTTGTTTTAGCCAACAGCTTCTGTTTAAAGGTACAGCGGTCTGTTGCAAATTCACACCACTGGCACAGAGCCGCTGGCATTCAAAGTGTTAAGTGTAAAAAACAAACCCGCTACTTTGACGTATAAGTATGTGAAATTTACCCATTGACCTCAGCCCCCCTCCTTCCTTCTCTTTGTGGGTTCAAGCACCCCGGGCACTCTTATTAGGACTGAAGTCATTGTATTTTGTATCTTGCTCTTAATTTTACTGTAATTCTTGATATGTATTTTATTTTGTATACAACTGTAAGTCGCCCTGTACGACTGTAAGTCGTAAGGACGTCTGCTGAGAAATAAATAATATTAATAATAAATAATAATATGTGTTGTAAAGAAAACTGGTTCTGGCTCACACTGCCTAAGTTGGTGTTATCTTGGATGTGGCCCTTTGTTCTTTTGTGCTTAACCTATGTTATCTCTTGAGTGCATCAATTCCTCCAGCAATGTGTGATTGAGTTTATTCCAGCAGTCAGACTGTCACCGTCTATGCAATTAAATGCAATCTTGCAATCTGGCATTTACCGGTTACTGTACCTCCTCTGATAATCTCTTTAAAACTAACAGAGAGTACAAACCTGCAAACACGTGTATCTTATACAGCATTCAAACTTCTTTCCATGTTATCCAACATACGCCACTTTTAGAAGTAAAGATGGGGGGGTCCTACCGCGACAGGGTCGCCCACGAGGTACCCAAAGCCACCCGATGTCCTCTTCACTGGGTATGAACTCCGTATACACCCAAGTCTAAACTGTCATGCTATGGTCATTACAATATGTGTAAGTATTTATCATGTGTTGTGTCTTTTGTGTTTCAAGCTACAAAGATAATAAAATAAACCTTTATGTACAATCCACCTGTCTCTCTCCTTCTACTCCTTTGCTCCTTCTTTGTCTCTGCACATGTTTCAGTTCCGACCTGTAGCCCTTAATCAGGTATTTCAAATAACAAAACATTAACAATGTCGATTAAGAACGTAGCCAAAATACATGCCTCTTCAAACACCAGGTCCCATTATTATTTCATGTTCAGCTGGTATACGGATAACAGTGTTTTCCATTACTTTGAAGCATAATTCATTTTCTGAGCAGTTATCCTCCCTTAGAGTTAACATGTACATAATCATTTTTCTTGTGTTTGTAAAGCTTTTTGGAATGGCTTGTCAATTAATTAATTACCAGTTATATATGCAGGTCCGAATCTTTTAAAAACCTTAACTACAAAAATAATCACTCTATGTTAAACAGATCTAAACATATTCAGCATTACAGTAAATCATTCAAATTTCATATTATTCACAAAAATGAATAAAATAAAATAAATCAATCAATAAAAATGTCCAGAGTAGATGACAGTCTTGTCAGACATTCATTCTTTAACAGAAAAGCAATGGTCCTGCTCGCTGTTCCAAGTTCTGCTCAACTCTGTTGCCAGCTGCATGTCCCACTTGCTAGCACTCTTCATTGTTTCCTCTGGTTCCCTTCTTAATCACCATCAGAAATCAGCAACCTCTTCATTTCAGAACCCATCTGGAATAAATCAAGGGCAGTATCATTTTTCTCAATAACATCTGATTTCAACATTCAATGTGGCCATTCTCCCTTGAGTTTTCATTCTTTCATCTGGGAATGCGTACCCTATCTGTATGAGAGAAAGAATGTTTGCTGCTTTTATCTCAATGGTCTGTTTTGCTACAAAAGCTATTAACTCTCAAGATCTCTACTGAGATATATTAAGTGCAACTCCTCCCTTTGTCTCCACACAAACAGATACAGACGTGCTCAAATTTGTTGGTACCCTTACAGCTCATTGAAATAATGCTTCATTCCTCCTGAAAAGTGATGAAATTAAAAGCTATTTTATCATGTATACTTGCATGCCTTTGGTATGTCATAGAATAAAGCAAAGAAGCTGTAAAAAGAGATGAATTATTGCTTATTCTACAAAGATATTCTAAAATGGCCTGGACACATTTGTTGGTACCCCTTAGAAAAGATAATAAATAATTGGATTATAGTGATATTTCAAACTAATTAGTTTCTTTAATTAGTATCACACATGTCTCCAATCTTGTAATCAGTCATTCAGCCTATTTAAATGGAGAAAAGTAGTCACTGTGCTGTTTGGTATCATTGTGTGCACCACACTGAACATGGACCAGAGAAAGCAAAGGAGAGAGTTGTCTGAGGAGATCAGAAAGAAAATAATAGACAAGCGTGGTAAAGGTAAAAGCTACAAGACCATCTCCAAGCAGCTTGATGTTCCTGTGACAACAGTTGCAAATATTATTAAGAAGTTTTAGGTCCATGGAACTGTAGCCAACCTCCCTGGACGCGGCCGCAAGAGGAAAATCGACCCCAGAGTGAACAGAAGGATAGTGCGAATGGTAGAAAAAGAACCAAGGATAACTGCCAAAGAGATACAAGCTGAACTCCAAGGTGAAGGTACGTCAGTTTCTGATCGCACCATCCATCGCTTTTTGAGCGAAAGTGGGCTCCATGGAAGAGACCCCGGAGGACTCCACTTTTGAAAGAAAAACATAAAAAAGCCAGACTGGAATTTGCTAAAATGCATATTGACAAGCCACAATCCTTCTGGGAGAATGTCCTTTGGACAGATGAGTCAAAACTGGAGCTTTTTGGCAAGTCACATCAGCTCTATGTTCACAAACGAAAAAATGAAGCTTTCAAAGAAAAGAACACCATACCTACAGTGAAACATGGAGGAGGCTCGGTTATGTTTTGGGGCTGCTTTGCTGCGCCTGGCACAGGGTGCCTTGAATCTGTGCAGGGCACAATGAAATCTCAAGACTATCAAGGCATTCTGGAGCGAAACGTACTGCCCAGTGTCAGAAAGCTCTGTCTCAGTCACAGGTCATGGGTCCTCCAACAGGATAATGACCCAAAACACACAGCTAAAAGCACCCAAGAATGGATAAGAACAAAACATTGGACTATTCTGAAGTGGCCTTCTATGAGTCCTGATCTGAATCCTATCGAACATCTGTGGAAAGAGCTGAAACTTGCAGTCTGGAGAAGGCACCCATCAAACCTGAGACAGCTGGAGCAGTTTGCTCAGGAAGAGTGGGCCAAACTACCTGTTAACAGGTGCAGAAGTCTCATTGAGAGCTACAGAAAACGTTTGATTGCAGTGATTGCCTCTAAAGGTTGTGCAACAAAATATTAGGTTAGCGGTCCCATCATTTTTGTCCATGCCATTTTCATTTGTTTTCTTATTTACAATATTATGTTGAATAAAAAATCAAAAGCAAAGTCTGATTTCTATTAAATATGGAATAAACAATGGTGGATGCCAATTACTTTTGTCAGTTTCAAGTTATTTCAGAGAAAATTGTGCATTCTTCGTTTTTTGTGGAGGGGTACCAAAAAATTTGAGCACATCTGTATCTCTGTTATAATTACTACATCCCCCAGACTTGAAAAAGAAAACTCAAGTTAATATATTTTATTCTTTGTACAATTTGCATTGATTTGCCTTAAAGTTTTCCCCTTAAATCGATTTTTTTTTTAAATTGCCTTCTCCAAGTTTGTCCATGATGTCATTTTTATTTATTTATTTATTTTAATTTTAAGCATCACTCGATCCCCAATTTGAAAATGAACTGTTTGGGTGGGGCATAGGCCTGTGCTAATTGTGTGCTGCTCCCATCTGTGCTTATGATTGGCAGAGAAACCCCTGCAGGATGATAGTATACCAACACAGAGCGCTTATTTTCAACTAAAGATTTTACACTTAGTTGTTGGTCCATTTAGTATACAATTTCCTACAGTGACAGCTTGCATATTTAATGATTTATTGGTGCTGGCTTATCCAGTTCTCAGTTTAAACACATCATACAACTGGCAAGCAACCAAAACATACAATGTATTAAAAGTTTTCTGAAAAGACTTATTACCCCCACTTTGGTTTGTGGACACAATATGAAATATCAGGCCACAACCCAATAGGTGGCACCCATACATTTATTCAAAATCTTTTTTAGCCCAATGGAATTCTAAAACAATGTCTGTAGCAGCTTGTATTATTAATAGATCTACTGTATACGGGGAAATAAAAAATAAAGAAAAAGTCTCTCAATAGCACACACAAAAATAAAAGTATTTATTATAAAAATAGTCCAGTAAGAAAAACTATGTGTGTATCAATAATGAGAGAAACAAGTTTAGAAATAAAACCGTTCCTTAAAAAAATAAAAAATGGAAAATAAAGTGTTTTGTCTCAATAGCACACACACAGAAATAAAAGTAAATAGAGTAAAAGAAAAGTGTGTGTAGAAATACCAGTGTCAGTCAAAAAATGTTTGTCAGCAATAACGACTCGGTCATTTCCACTGAATTCACCTAATCAGTGTACTTTAATAGGGAAACTGTTGCTCTCAATGCTGCATAGTGGAGAAGCACGAGCAATATGAGGTGGGTCAGAATGTACAATAGTTATAAAGTCGAATCTGTATGAACCAATGACACACTAGACTGGCCTTTTACACTAGTATTGACTACAGGCCGACCATAACAATGTCCATGTAAGTCTGTCACTTCTGTAGAGGCCCGACACCTTCATTGTTGGGCTGAATGGTTAAAAGGACTCACCGAGCCTCCCCGAGTCTCCTAACTGCTCTTTTAATTGCTAATAGCTCTACATATGACGAAGCAGTGGGAGTGTTTACATTCTGCCCCTGCAACTGTCCTGACTGAAACTGCTGTTTCGGTCTCTGCCATTCAGCTCCCCCTCCCTTTGACCAACATTGACTGCTTACGTGCCCAGACCTGTTACAATTATTACAGACTTTTTTTTGGTATTCTACAATCTTTAGCCATATGTCCCTGCCTGTTACAGTTAAAACATTCTGCTTTCACCCCTCCCTCATTGGTTACAACTGCTGCAACCTCTTTTTTTAACAGTATTGTCGGGGTCAAACTCATTCCAATCTCAAGCAGTCATGTATACCTGCACCAATAGTTGGGGGGGGGGGGGGGGCGTTGGTTGTCTCGCGACAGTTCATGACTGTACTGTATCAACAGGTGCTTGCATGTAGGGGATACCAAACCCTTGTACTTGCTAATCACCAACTGCCAGAATGTCGAGTCATTACCAACCAGTGTTAAATCGACTGCATTACGCTCTCTGTGTGTAGGAAATCAGTAGGATGTTGGCCCTCTTTAGGTATCGCTTCTAGAATTTTACTCAAATCGGGCATGGTGATAGTTTGCAGCAGTGTACATGAGCATCACTCGCTCTGCGTGTTTGGGATAGGTAGCATCGGCGTCAACGGGAGTCAATTCAGTAGGGGCTGGCACCTCAACAGACAACACAGAAATCAAAACCCTGCAACAATCCCGATCACTCAAATTATGGGTGCGTTGCAGTACTCTCAGTTTGTCACACAGCGCTGTGGGATCCCTGTTCCCATCCCAGTGTGGTAACTGATCCATAATGAGCAACAATTCAGCCAAAGTCACATCACGATTAACCTGTACATCCCTATCTATACTCGTACGTAGTGGAGCCTTCCCCATCCGCGGTCCTGGAAGTGCGTACACGACGGGTAACCAGGGGAGCAACAGCCACTGTCTTCTGCCCTGACTTACTACCGGAGCCCTTGCCTGCCGCGTGGCTCTGTGTCTTCACTCCTTCCCTGGTACTCCTGCTCCTCCTCCGAGAGAGCAACATCCTCCCTGTCCACCTCTCTTTTGGTACTACTTTTGTCATCACTATCCTCACTGTACTCAGTCAGTCCCATAACATCAGAGTCATTGTTCGCTGTTAGTCTCTGACTTTAGCGCTGCCAAACTCAGTGTTGCAATGCGGTGCTATAATTTTTTGTGACTTGAGTCTGTTTACGCACTGCACGTAACTCTTGCACAATGCGTCAGTCTTTATTTTCACCGGACACTTTCCATAATTCCTGATGTGCGGTCTGTATGTTTTTTAAGCTACCTTTCAATCGTACATTTTTCTTAGACAATCATTGCAATTGTTGCAATTGACTTGCATTGTCTTTAAGCAAATCCATTTGTTGTATGGCAGCCAGCTGCCTCTCAGCCATCGATGCCCAAGTAACACTTTCCAATTTTTTCATTTCCTCTTTGAAACTCTTAGTCTCAACAGACATTTTTCTACAGTCTTTGCATGTAAAATCATATCTAGTCTGCAACTGTTCAATTGTCTGATTCATTGCCATTGCACAGTTAATCTGCTTCATTTTCTTATTTTTCTCTGCTGTATTTCTAGTATTACATTCCTGCCTCAAATGTAGTCACAGGGTCCTCACTGTTCTTTACAAATTCATACTCCAAGTGGTCCAATCATTACAGCGGTTAACCTTGTAATTTTTGTAGACTAACACAATGATTTCAGAGGTTTTAACTTAACTGTTCTATATCCTGAGTTCAGAGGTTTTAACTTAAGTTGTGTTTATTCCAGCAGACAGATGGTTGCTGTCAGTGCAATTAAATGCAATCTTGCAATCTCGCATTTACCAGTTACTATACCTCCTCTGATAATCTCCTCTTAAAACTAACAGAGTGTACAAACCTGTACACATATGTATCTTATATTGCATTAAAACTTTTTCTTTACAACTTTAAATTTTCTTTATTCTCAACTGCTGTTTACCCAAACATAAAAAAGTTAATTATCTTTAATTTAGGAGGCTGTGTGGTCCAGTGGTTAAAGAAAACGGCTTGCAACCACGAGGTCCCCGGTTCAAATCCCACCTCAGCCACTGACTCATTGTGTGACCCTGTGCAAGTCACTTAACCTCCTTGTGCTCCGTCTTTTGGGTGAGACGTAGTTGTAAGTGACTCTGCAGCTGATGCATAGTTCACACACCCTAGTCTCTGTAAGTCGCCTTGGATAAAGGCGTCTGCTAAATAAACAAATAATAATTTAAGAGATTTTCTATCAACAGAAACTATTTCTTTTGGCCATTCCTTGTAGAACAGTCTTCTAGAATGATCTGAGGAAGAACGCCACTGTTTTGCACAGTGGGTAAGGTAAAATATACCAGTGTGCATCCCTGTGACAGAGAAAGAATGAATCTTGGTTATAAATCTCTCTCCTGACCTGTGAGCGCGCTGCGTGAAGGGAACAGTGTGCCCTGGACTGGATGGTTTGACAGTTCATTCCAGAGTAGGTTGGAAGTCGGTCATACAGGAAGGGGGCGGGGCCACAATACCAGAGGTCATCACCTTAATGCGGTAGGCGATGTGTCAGTCACGGATTGGAGGATACGTGATTGGACTCACCGCCGAAGGGGGCGTGATTGAGGGTATTTCAGGGGATGTGGCCAAGCAATCTGTTCCTTTTGTTATGGTTGCGAATGTGGCACTTAGAAACCATAAACCAACCGTGAGTGTTTGTATTTGTTTTGTGTTATTCACTGTGTTTGATTTCTATTTATCAGACGGCTAAACACCTGGGAGCTGTCGCTGTTAAGCCAGCATTTCAACCCGGATTACAATACTGCACTGGTCACTTGTTATTGTATATTCACCACTGGCACTGGAGCACCGTGGAAAGGATGCGGAGCTGTGCCTGTACATTTGTTGCAATATGTTCTGAAAAAAATTAAAAAATGAATTATGTTTAGTAAGTGAGTGTTCTGTATGGGAATAGAAGTAAACTATACCTCATAATCTTGACAGTATGGCATCTTTATTAACAGTGTCTGCCACAGTTTGATTTGACCTTGAATGTATGGCTCTATGCCACTCATTTTGAACCTTTACCTTGTCACATTCTCCTCTGCAAAAGGAAAAAAGAAAAGTTACAAAGGTTACCTTGAAGAAAATAATATAAATAATTCACTCTCTTGCTTTTTGAGACCTCCCTAAAATGCTTCGGAAGGAAATCCACTTGTTCAACACCACAGAATAATTCACTCTCAGGCCATGCATCATGGTGGAATACTTGGAAACACTCGACAACCTGGATGCCTGGTCAACAGTGTTGTCTTTATTTAGCAGGCTGCCACAGCAGAACCTGAGGGTTCAGGTCTTAAATCTTGGCATAGTTAAAATGGACAACGCCAACCTACCCAAACAGAGAAAAAAGAAAGTTTTATCTTGGTAATTTGTAACGTATTCTTACATATATAATACTAGCACTCAAGAATAAGAATATCAAAAATCCAGTATGGTTTGTTTTAACAAGCTATACTTCTCGCAGGTTTAAGGGTTATTTTTTCTTAATTATTCCTTAAAAAGATTGGTCTTGAATCAAGTGGATTCACGTAAAGCAAATTTATTTAAGGTTTATTTAATATATATACACCCACCCCTCATTATATTGCCCCTCACTATACTGCGGATTCGGATATATCGCGGTCCTGGAGTTGGCGCTCCAGTTTTACTGTAACTGCGTATGCCTTAGCTGCAATATACATAGGCAATTGCACTTAGAATTACTGTTAGTTTTATTTTGTACTGCACATGACAAACAAAAATATACAAAACAAATAAAAACAAAGAATTAATATCACACTTATCATATACACACATATTGCACAATAACACAAAGCAAATTAAATATCTACTTGCTGAAGTGTCTTTTATTTTATCCAACGAGGTGTTCACTTGTGGCAGCAGCAATGCACTAGCAAAAGTCACAAGGCAGTGACGTCAGCTCCCTAGCAACAAGCCTCCTATGTTTGTAATGGGATTCTTTCAATGCAGCGAGTTTGTGCATTTGAGAAAGGAGAGGAAGACTCATAAAATTAATTGGAGACTCAAGTTGATGAGAAGCAATTACCCTCCACAGTACGAATTAAAACAGTGTGTTGCTTTGTATATGAAAAATGCGAAAAAGCGGGTTGCGTAGAGAACTTATATTGGACCCTGACGCCCCCAATAAATCGAGGGAGTGGTTGAATAGTTTTCGTTAGCCTATTTGTTTTTCTATGCGTCTCTCGCTATATCGCGGCACCCAATATATAGCCGATTTATATTGGACCCCAACACCCGCAAAATACAGACGTGCTCAAATTTGTTGGTACCCTTACACCTCATTGAAATAATGCTTCATTCCTCCTGAAAAGTGATGAAATTAAAAGCTATTTTATCATGTATACTTGCATGCCTTTGGTATGTCATAGAATAAAGCAAAGAAGCTGTGAAAAGAGATGAATTATTGCTTTTTCTACAAAGATATTCTAAAATGGCCTGGACACATTTGTTGGTACCCCTTAGAAAAGATAATAAATAATTGGATTATAGTGATATTTCAAACTAATTAGTTTCTTTAATTAGTATCACACATGTCTCCAATCTTGTAATCAGTCATTCAGCCTATTTAAATGGAGAAAAGTAGTCACTGTGCTGTTTGGTATCATTGTGTGCACCACACTGAACATGGACCAGAGAAAGCAAAGGAGAGAGTTGTCTGAGGAGATCAGAAAGAAAATAATAGACAAGCATGATAAAGGTAAAGGCTACAAGACCATCTCCAAGCAGCTTGATGTTCCTGTGACAACAGTTGCAAATATTATTAAGACGTTTAAAGTCCATGGAACTGTAGCCAACCTCCCTGGGCGCGGCTGCAAGAGGAAAATCGACCCCAGAATGAACAGAAGGATAGTGCGAATGGTAGAAAAAGAACCAAGGATAACTGCCAAAGAGATACAAGCTGAACTCCAAGGTGAAGGTACGTCAGTTTCTGATTGCACCATCCGTCGCTTTTTGAGCGAAAGTGGGCTCCATGGAAGAAGACCCAGGAGGACTCCACTTTTGACAGAAAAACATAAAAAAGCCAGACTGGAATTTGCTAAAATGCATATTGACAAGCCACAATCCTTCTGGGAGAATGTCCTTTGGACAGATGAGTCAAAACTGGAGCTTTTTGGCAAGTCACATCAGCTCTATGTTCACAGACGAAAAAATGAAGCTTTCAAAGAAAAGAACACCATACCTACAGTGAAACATGGAGGAGGCTCGGTTATGTTTTGGGGCTGCTTTGCTACGCCTGGCACAGGGTGCCTTGAATCTGTGCAGGGCACAATGAAATCTCAAGACTATCAAGGCATTCTGGAGCGAAACGTACTGCCCAGTGTCAGAAAGCTCTGTCTCAGTCACAGGTCATGGGTCCTCCAACAGGATAATGACCCAAAACACACAGCTAAAAGCACCCAAGAATGGATAAGAACAAAACATTGGACTATTCTGAAGTGGCCTTCTATGAGTCCTGATCTGAATCCTATCGAACATCTATGGAAAGAGCTGAAACTTGCAGTCTGGAGAAGGCACCCATCAAACCTGAGACAGCTGGAGCAGTTTGCTCAGGAAGAGTGGGCCAAACTACCTGTTAACAGGTGCAGAAGTCTCATTGAGAGCTACAGAAAACGTTTGATTGCAGTGATTGCCTCTAAAGGTTGTGCAACAAAATATTAGGTTAGCGGTCCCATCATTTTCGTCAATGCCATTTTCATTTGTTTTCTTATTTACAATATTATGTTGAATAAAAAATCAAAAGCAAAGTCTGATTTCTATTAAATATGGAATAAACAATGGTGGATGCCAATTACTTTTGTCAGTTTCAAGTTATTTCAGAGAAAATTGTGCATTCTTCGTTTTTTGTGGAGGGGTACCAACAAATTTGAGCACGTCTGTATATATAGTAGATGCTGGTTATTAGCAACCCTGATAAAGACAACTTTTGGTTATTAACAACATTTTCACGGGAACCAATCTCATCCCATATACTTTAATGTTAATGGATTTCGAATAATGACAACTTTTTTTACAATTTTTATTGCTGTGGCACGCACACGAATACAGCGTACGCATCGCAGCGTCTATTTATGTATCAGTTTTAATATCGCAGCTGTACATTTATTGAGTCTGATTGTCGTCTGTCATCATGGCTTCAAAACGTGTTGACCTTTCTATAGCTGATAAAGTTCGGATTCTGGAGGCACTACGTGAACCCGGTGCTAAATAAGTACGGCTAGCAGAAAAGTTTGGCATCTCAAAATCTGTTGTATCCCGCATTTTGAAATTGGCTATGAAGCTGCATGCAAAATTGAGAGTGATTTACAGCTGAAGGTGGTGAATCAAAGAATTCACCAAGCAAAGAAACTCTAAATAAGCAAATAACATTTTTAACATCGCAAAGACTTAACTACAAAGTAAAAAATAAACACAAAAAAATCCACATACCAAAGTATACATTGAAATGTTTATATTTAAATGTCCTCTTCAACCAAACAATGTTTGTAATCAGAGTTTTTCAGTGGAGATAGGACTTTTTGGAGGAATGTGCTGCCATACTGGTTTCTGGTACTGGGGACAAATGGATACAATCGGAGACAATCGCTCAAATTGTTTATTCCTTTGTGGTAAGCACCTCGTCACAATAAACTTTTGGTGCATGAATGACTTTTTGATTTTTATAGAACTATATAAATATTCAACAAATTTCCAAATAGTATAATGTTTCTAGTATAGTTTGTTTCTTAAAGGTTAATTAAAAAAAAAAAAAAAAAACAGGAACCTCTTCCATTTTTTTATTTTTATAAGTAACTTATTAAATACTTTCACTTCTGGAAAAGGGATAAAATAGCACAAGATTTTGGAAATGGAAAGATCACTGTGACTGATATTAAAAGGTCTGCCTTATATATTTAAAAGTTTGCAGTCTTTGATAGTAGGGGTGGGATTTTCAAGAAATATATTGCTCAGTACTTGAGCATTACAATTTCTCTGAGTACTTGAGTACTCTAATCCAACACCACTCTTCTCTACATACTAGTGTACATAAACCTCCCAAACATTTCCACAAGTCCTATTTTTAAATGCCAGTCTTACACATAATCAAGTATATTACGTAATGGATATAACGCTTGCCTTCTTGTGCAGTTAATTGTATATATTGTCAAGTATTACTAAATAACGTAACATATTCAAATTCAGGTATTCACATGAGCTTTATATTAAATTATTAAAAAGAGATGCCTGGCCTACCTGTTTGAAGTGTGTCTTGGAGGTCCTTTAGTACAGTCGTTCCAATATACAAACCAATGTTGCACTAAACAAAAACAGTAACAAACAACTTAGTTTCACAGAGAAATCAAACATTGTCGATTGTTTTGCATGCAAAAACATGCGCGCTGAATGTTCTGCGGTCAAGCTTGTTATCAATTGAACGAGTACAAATTTTTCGATTCTCACTCATTGTGAACTGATACTGTAACCAGCTGCACTTGGTAGTTGCGAATGAATGAATGAATGAATGAATGAATGAATGATCCATTTACAGTCAGAGGTCAGTGACGTGAAAGTGTCAAGTAGAGTTCAATCACGTCAAATGACAGTGTTGAGTTGTTCACTATGTATTTTTAATAGTTTTTATCCCTTTGGTACTGGTAATAAGTGTCAAATTACGAGTAAAGCTTGGTGTTGAATAAAAAAATTTAAAGAGGCAGTATGCATATATTTTATATGGAGAAAATCAGGGACCAAGACTGTCTCGAATTAAGCGAAGGTGTCGAGTTATCCATCAGTCGAGTTAACCGAGGTTGACTATATAGTGGACAAAAAGTTGTATAAAAAAGATATATTTATTTTGCAATTGATGATTACTGGGATAATCTTACATCGATTTCAAAATGCTGCATTCACGATTCTCACACACTGTCGTTCTTATAGGGGATAACGTGATCACACCCTGTTCGGCCCACTCTATAGCAAATGTTGTTATGGATGTTTGCTTTTTACTGCCATCAGTAGCTCCATCCACAGTAATTTCTTTTTTTTTTATTTAGTCGTTGCCAATTATTTGTATTATTTTCTCCCAATTTGGAATGGCCAATTATTTTTAGGCTCAGCTCACCACTACCACCCCTGCGCTGACTCATGAGGGCGAAGACGAACACACACTGTCCTCCAAAGCGTGCCGTCAGCCGACCACTTTTTTTTCACACTGTGGACTCACCATACAGCCATGCAAGAACTACAGCGTCGGAGGACAACGCAGCTCGCGGGCAGCTTAAAGGCAAGCCTGCAGGCGCCCGGCCAGACTACAGGGGTTGCTGGTGCGCTGTAAGCCAAGGACACCCTGGCCGACCTAACCCTCCCTCCCCCCGGGCAGTGCTCAGCCAATTCATCGGCGCCCCCTGGAAGCTCACATCCTCGTTCGGCAAAGGAATAGCCTGGACTTGAACTCGCGATGTCCAGACTATAGGGCACATCCTGCACTCCATGTGGAGCGCCTTTATTATTATTATTATTATTATTATTTTTATTATTATTATTATTATTTATTTCTTAGCAGACGCCCTTATCCAGGGCGACTTACAATCGTAAGCAAATACATTTCAAGTATCACAGTACAAGTAATAATACAATTAAGAGCAAGATAAATACAATGACTTTGGTTCAAGCAAGTACAAGTGTGACAAAATACGATTCAATAATACAGCAGATAACAGTGTCAGTGATAGTTTCATCAGGATGCGCCACTCGGGAGCCCCTATCCACAGTAATTTCTGAATGTTTTAATTTCAAATGGTGAAGCATTGAACTTGTGTTTTTGTGGTATGCCAATTTTGTTTGGCATAATTTATATACCATGGTTTTCTTGTCCGTTTTATCAAAATACTTCCAAATGTTGCTTCGCCTCATTCCTTTGAATTTAGAGATGCCATTTTATTAAAAAAATAGAACAAATATCAGAAAAAACTGGAAACCATGCAAAGTCTATTACAGCATTACAGCATGAACACAGAGTGTGCCAATGAAGCACCAGATCGACCAAGGATAGCACCCGCCCCAGTGTCAATCTTTCTATTGCACCAATTACAAAAAATACTTGGAGGCAATTGCCAAACCCCTTCCTTTTTACAATATCCGCCTTGCTCTGTCACCACTGCAGTCGGATACGCGACAGACTACTGTATATGATAAATTACTAAAATTAGTACATTAAAACAAGACTCGTTTGGTGAAGTTTGTCATGTGACCGGTTATACGTCTAGCATATTATTGACCACTTCTTTAGAGTTTATACGTTTAAACGTTTACAATTCCCATCCCTAGTAGGCATTTCTGCATATTGCGTATCACTTTGATGCACCGTGCTTCAGTACATTTATTTTGATTCCCTGTTGAAAATGAACTTGAACGTACCAAAAGAATGCATACAGGAAAGTAAAAGGACTTAGAAGATAACTTAAATTGGTTTAAATTTGTAAGTGGTCGTTTGGTTTGTTAGGTTATAGATGAACGTCTGATAACACTGTGTAACAATTTATTTTTGTTTGTTTTGGTTCCTGTGTAGTAAGTGTTATTTCCTAATTGCTTATGCCTCAAAAGTATAGAAAATGGCCATTATTCCCCACAAACTTTGCTTTTGTGACCAGGACAGTGATATTTTGAAATTTACCTATTTTCCAGAACATTCCAGATAGATTCAGTGCTGAGTAAACTTGGAGTAACTTCTAAAACTTTCTAGAACCTTCCAGTAATATAAATAGTAGTATAAATACAGGGGCCTTAAGCCCACCAGTTCAGTTTAGTTCCAGCTACCTAAGTGGATACTTATCTGCATTTTTCTGAGATGGCATCAAGAGGCTGCAAGCATCCGGCAGACGCATTTTGCTATGTCTGTGGCCAATTTATCAAGACAAGAGCGAAAAACATCTGCTAAGATGTGTGAGGCCTAAAAGGCATATTTCGGCATGCCTGTCGGGGATCAAGACAAACCCTGGGCACGTCATTTCACCTGCTAGCACTGCAAAAAAACTCTGGAAGGTAAGATGGACAATTGTTGCTCTGAATTTTATGTTATAAAATTTGTTAAAATTTTTAAAATTGTAAAAGTTTTTAATTTTAAAATGTTTTACAATTTTCAATGGTATTGAAAAAATATATCATATATGAAAAATGTTGCGAGAATCTCTTACACATTAGTCATGGGTGAAATAAATGTATTTTTGTAGGATGGTACAGAGGGGAAAAGAGACCCATGAAGTTCGCTATCCCAAGAATTTGGCGGGAACCCACTGACCACTCAAGCAACTGCTACTTCTGCATGGTGGACCCTTCCAAACGTCGGAGTGGCAAGAATGCACCTGCTATCACGTATCCGGACCTTCCTTCATCTATCGCCCCAGTGCCACACTGCCATGAGCTCCCCGTACCCACTCCTCCGGAGAGAGAGCAGCCGTCTTTAGAAGAGAGCCGCAAGTCAGAGAGCTAGGAAGACGTTGTAGATCCAGATGACAATTTCAGAGGTGGAGCCGAGGAGAGAAACCCATACTACCCCAACCAAAAAGACCTCAACGACTTGATTAGAGATCTTGGTCTCACCAAGTCCAATGCCGAACTTTTGACGTCTAGGCTCAAGCAGTGGAACTTGTTGGATGAAAGTGTGCAAGTCGCAGATCAGAGGAAGCGTCACCAACCTTTTTCCAGCTTCTTCACCCGTCAAGATGGGCTCTGCTTCTGCCACAATGTGACCAGTCTGTTCGAGGCAATCGGAATCGCCTGTAATCAGAATGAGTGGCGCCTCTTCATTGACAGCTCATCCAGGAGCCTCAAAGCCGTGCTGCTCCATAATAGTACCCGTCTCTTCCCCTGGCTCACTCGGTGCACCTCAAAGAGGATTACAACAGCATCAAGACCTTGCTGGACGCCTTGAAGTATGATGAGTACGGCTGGGAGGTCATAGGAGACTTCAAAATGGTGGCATTCCTGATGGGTCTCCAAGGCGGTTTTACCAAGTTTCCCTGCTATCTTTGCCTTTGGGACAGCAGGGACACCAAGGCGCACTACCACAGGCGGGACTGGCCACAGCGGACCGAGTTCTCTGTGGGGAGGAACAACGTCAAGTGGGAGCCACTGGTGGACCCCCGGAAGGTGCTGATGCCACCACTGCACATCAAATTGGGCCTTATGAAACAATTTGTCAGAGCTCTAGATAAGGAGTCGGCAGCCTTCAAGTACCTTCAAGACTTCTTCCCTAAGCTGTCTGAGGCAAAGGTCAAAGCCGGTGTCTTCGTCGGACCACAGATAAAGAAGATCCTGGAGTGCAATGAATTCCCCAAGAAGCTCACTAGTAAGGAGAAAGCGGCTTGGAACAGCTTTGTCGCAGTGGTTCGGGGCTTCCTGGGCAATCACAAAGCCGAAAACTATGTGGAGCTGGTTGAGACTCTGGTGAAGAACTACGGCACAATGGGCTGTAGGATGTCCCTCAAAGTCCATATCCTTGATGCTCATCTTGATAAATTCAAGGAGAACATGGGAGCGTACTCGGAGGAGCAAGGCGAGCGCGTCCACCAGGATATACTGGACTTTGAACACCGCTACCAAGGACAGTATAACGAGAACATGATGGGAGACTACATTTGGGTGCTGATTCGTGAAAGTGATTTACAGTATAATCGTAAATCTCGAAAAACTACTCACTTCTAAATCTTTTGTAGTCATGTTTGTATTACTTTAGTATAAATACATGTTAATTTGGATTCATATGTTGTTTTTTTCTGACTTTATGTTAACGAAAAGACACAAATTTGTTTTCCCATTGGAAATAGGTAAATTTTAAAATATCACTGTCCTGGTCACAAAAGCAAAGTTTGTGGGGAATAATAGCCATTTTCTATACTTTTGAGGCATAAGCAATTCGGAAATAACACTTACTACCCAGGAACAAAAATCGTGTTACATAGTGTAATGTCAACTCTGTTTATTGTAACAATTTATGCTTGGTCTCTTTGAAGTGATATTAAGTGGGTTTGACTGTCATTTGTTATTTTACTCATCGTATTTAAGATGAAAAAATGAATTACCCATTTCTTTAAAAAGAAAGAGGCATAATACATTTCCAACAATCAGGCAACAAGCACATTGATAAATCACATGCATTTAGCGGGGTATGGGATTTGCGGTTTTTTAGGGTATGGGAAGAATTGAACCAATGAACTACAATCCCAGAGTTCAGTATTAAAACCTCTTATATGCCAAGTTAGAATTATAAGTTAAATCCTTGCTGCATTTTTTTTTATTATTATTTTTTCAGCTGACAAAATTTAAATACTTCTTTATTATAGTTAATGTTTAAAACTTCCTGCGCACCTAAAATGAAATCGAAGATCGCACAAGCAATACTTAGGCACACTGTAGAGCCCTGAACTGTCTGTTGTAACTAAAGTAATGGGTATGTAATTTAAAACTACAATACAATTCAAAATATAAGTGTAGAATGTATTTAGTCAATTAAACATGTCTTCTAAAAAACTTTAAAGATCTTTTTTTTGTTGTCGTTCTGACTGGTTCAATCAATTTTCTTTCCACGAAAGGAAGATTTGTTGGTAGCAAAATCCCTGGAAGGCTAATATACTAGGCATGAACTACTATTGTTAATCATAGTAGGATAGCAATGGAGCCATCTGTTCCGCCTCATTTATTGACACTCAATCAGGCTAACATTTTGGTAACCTGGCAACTGGAGCAAATGCATATTTATTATAGTATGGATATAAAGTAATAATGGGTTAAGGATTGAGTCAAAGTCATTAAACTGGGAATGTATAATATGCAAATTAAAAAGGTTTACTACCAAAGAGTGAGATACTGCAGGTTTGTGTATAAACCAAACAGCTGCTAACATTTTTTATTTATTTTTACAATTTGTTTTATAGCTACCTAAAGTCTCAGAGGCAGTCTGGAAACAAATGTAGATTTAAGATGCCTGTTGAACAGCAGATGTTTGAACTATTTCAAATGGTTAAGTTAACTTGAGCAGGATAATTTAAATTCCAGGTTTGTTTTGTTCTAAAGTTAAATATTTCAATCAATGACCCAGGGATGAAAAATGTTCAATCCCTGACCTACAAAGCATTGATGGTTGCTTTGTAACAACAAAAATAGAAACGCCTACTGAAACAGTATGGGTGCAAAGCCACCATAGGTAGTGTTGACAGCACTGATTCAGTGTGACAAGGTGTAGAAATAATTCTAGGGATAAACGTGACACAATCAGATCAATTCTGTTCTAGCATGAAATTAAACTGTTCAATCAGTCCTAAAATGATGACCCCAGGTTAATGCAGTGCTAAATCTCTGACTCTCCAAGCACTGATTGTTATATCTACCTATATTTAAAAAATAACTCAAGTGTTTAATACTACATATTATATTTTATTTTAGTCCACTAATGTAACATCAGCAAGAAATAAGCTAATATTAGTATTGTGGGGCTAATTACGTTAGTTTGTTTAATAATTAATTTCAATACTGAATTAATACAGTCCAAATTAACGTGCGTTAATCAACTTGAATGAATACTATATGACCATTACCATATTAGATTACCGACTAAACACTGACAATCTATTAGTTATCTGTTAAATAATCGGAATATTCAGTCACCTCATCAATATTATTTTATTTAATGATGTGTATAAGATCGAGGAATTACAATGAACACACAAAACACCCTCAACCACAACAAGGTAGGTTAAAATATTGTAGCAGTTTATTAGATAATAATAATAAGGGCACAGAAAGGAAAACTTAGAAAATCATCATGAGGTAACAGTTCACATACATATCAATGCAGCACCAGTAAACACCTATACTTTGAATGTATATGCTTATCTAGATGTCGTTTTTCAATAATGCAATTAACTACAGTACCAGTAGAATCCTATTGCTCTCCTAACATTCAGTATATGTTCAACATCTCATTCTAACACAGTACATCAACTCGTCTGTCTCAATCTCAGTATGGCCTGCGCGGAGCTGCCAGCAGGTGATGACGTCACTCTGCAGACAGTTCCCTCAGCTCAACTACACAGACAGTAGCCCTGCGCTTACTGCTCACAGGCAAAATGACTTATGAAACACAAACACTTATTATTGAAATGCAAAACTAATTACACGATTACAATTCTTCTAATAACATATCACAGCTACGGCTGGACTACAATTGTTTACTAACAATTACACAAGTATACTTTTGCAACACTTCATATGACAATATGAGTTAATCAGCTTAGTTACTTTTTAACCAGGTTCAAACTATGAGGTTTTTCATGTGCTTTAAAAGCGCAATTTAGGATAACTACTTTATCAATTGCTATGTGTTGTAATTATCATTAATTACACTAGTTCCACAAGGGAAAGGTAAGGGAATTATACTCAACGGTGCCTTGAAGAAGACCCAAAGTCTCTTCCGTTGTTCCGTTGACTCTTCCGTTGTTCCGTAGTTATATTCTCGCTTTGTTCCCTCAATTCTTCAAACCCAAGTTGGGCTCCTTTATCTTCAAAACCCAAGTGGGGGTTTCACACACGCCCTGTGTGGTTTCTTCTTTGAATACTTCGCCCCAAAGGCGGACACAGTCTCGCTATGCTGTGTGCTTCTTCTTTGAATGCTTCGCCTTGCAGGCAGACACAGTCTCGTTATGCTGTGGTTACGACTGGGAACAGAAGCTTGTAGCCGAGCTGGGAATGGTTTGTTTCGCCGCGTAGATAAACTGACTCGCAGACGTCTCTTTTCCTATTAGCAGGAGTCCTGAACACGGAGCTTTCTTTGACGTTTGTTTATTGCAGGGTACAGAATCTTCTTGCAGTCAAGAGGTATAAGCTTAATGCTATCTTCTCTTATGAGCCATGTGAGACTCAGAAACCAGGTCAGAAACCAACTCTGAAACCAATTCAGAACCGATTCAAAGTTCTTACTGCAAGTTGCCAGTTCTTATAGGATTTTCGCATAAAAGCCTATACATTACCCCTACAACTGCCTTCCATTGTTTTGGACCATGATTGTCTCATCCTGCACGGGATGACCCCATTATCTCATTTATGACTTTCTTTTCTACCGTCTCCAACTCTTGCTTCCTCAATAAATTCTGATCCATTGCGCCGATCTATTTATGATCCTGTAGAGACCCTTTGTGTTAGGTTCAGTCAAAGTTCGTCAGCCCTCGGCTCATTATTCCCCCCTCCTTTGTGTAGGATATTTCGGGAGCTGCTCTGGTCAAAGGTTCACACACAGTCCTGCATCCTGCATGTCAGAGAATGAAGCCAAAAGATTAGTTCAGATATGTACTTATATCAGAAATAGTTTTTAGTTCCATGCCTACAGTATTTAAGTGACTCATCTATATTTGTCTTAAGATTTTGGTTTTATTTTGAAGTAGTTAAAACTGCATGCTATGTAATGTGTCAATTGCTATCATTTAACAAGTATTGGAACACAAGAGGCCCAAGAACGATGCTTAACTCAATATTGTGATTCAATTCACCATTCAAAATTTCATGAATGAATTTTTTTCAGGGTTAGGCCACGTTGACCATAAATTGTACAAGTAATATTTGAGTTACTGAACCGGTAATAAGTCTCATCTGTCTGTATGTCACAATATGTAGCTTATTTGATGTAGAAAAGATCAGTATAATTTATGTATGGGTTTAGCATAATTGTTGGCACTGGATAATTTTAGTAACACATTTCAACAAAGTAGTTCTAAAAAACAGATTTGGTAGAAACACTTTCCCCTACTTTGGATTGGTTTTCTCAGAGTAGGTCACATATTTTTTTCAGGCTCTATACATTGCCCTCTAGCAAGTATTGGGGCACCCTGGATGAGAAACAAAAAACAATATATAGGAAAATGTACACCCTTATAGGCCTTCAAATGAAATGGCAAAAATCTAATTCTGTGGGAAAATATACATAATATATGGATAGTATCTATAATTGCATCCTGGCTCATGCAAAGAAAAAAGTCATAATTCACTGTTATCACAGTACACACTCATAATTCACAGTTCTTATGGATGGTGAATTATCACTTCCCTTTAATAATAATAATAATAATAATAATAATAATAATAATAATAATAATAATAAACTTTATTTTATAGAGCCCTTAAAAGCCAAAAAATAACATGTAGAATCAAAAACAGGAACAAGGAAAAGGAATCATAAAAATGCCTTTCTAAAAAGGTATGTTTTTAAGCTAGATTTGAAAACACTCAAAGTTGCTGAATCCCTGATCTCTAATGGAATAGAGTTCCACAGTTTTGGGGCCTAGCAACAGAAGGCCCTGTCGCTCATAGAGTGCAGGCAAGCAGAAGGGACACACAACAGTCTAAGATCGGTGGAGCGGAGGTTGCGAGTGGGTGTGTAAAAGGTTAAAAGACAAATAAAGCGGAGCCAGCCCATGGAAAGCCTTGTAGGTCAGGAGAAGGATGTTAAAATCCACTCAAAACATAACAGGCAGCCAATGCAAGGCCTCCAACACAGGTGTAATGTGATCCATAGAGCGTGACCTAGACAAAATTCTAGCCGCAGAATTTTGAACATATTGCTATTAGAGACATCAGTGAGCAGGGCAGTACAATAATCAATCCTAGAGAAAACAAACGCATGAACCAAGCAGATACAGAGAGCATAGGTCAAAGCCTAGCTGTATTTCTGAGGTGAAAAAATTAAACCTTGACAGTATTCAACACATGTGGTTCAAAGGTTAACCCAGGATCAAAAATTTTCATTTTAGATCTGAACTCAAGCATGGTACCATGGGAAGTACCTAACAGCATAACCTCAGTCTTCTTACAATTTAGGTGTAAAAACTTTACACCTACAGGCAGTAAAAACAGAGGCAGCAGCATCAATATCAGGTTTAGAATGAATACAGATTTGAATGTCATCTGCGTAAAAATGATATTTCAGGCCATGTGATCTTAATATGTGGCCGAGAGGGGAAACATATAAACACTGAATAACAGGGGGCCCAGGATAGAGCCTTGTGGGACACCAGATGTTACTGACCCTGTCTCAGAACTAAGCCTGCCCAGGGAGATGAATTGTTGGCGCCCTGTTAGATAAGAGTTAAACCATTTAAGCCGTAGCCAGAGTGTCACAAGGCTGGCTGAGTGGTGACACGTCAGACCCGGAAGAAACAGACAGACAGAGACAGCGAGGTTGGTGAAGCTGAGCACTTGGTTGTGCTCAGCATTTAATAAACAAAACAAGAGAACACAAAAACAGGACACGGCACTTGAGGCCAAAATAAATATATAAACAAAACATACTAACACACAAAACAAGTGGACGAACGTTTAAACAAGTACCGTGCTGGCACTTCCAGCACGCTGTAGCAATTGTTATTCTTTAGCTTTTAATTCTTTCTCCTTTCTCTCTCCCGTTCTCCACTCACGAACACCCAACCCCGAGTGAATGAAACGTGCATCTATTTATACTGTTGTGCTGGGATTCAATTACTAATTAATTATTCACTTGAATCCCAGCACGTTAATTAATTATGTGCAACCTTGTGCGCGCATATTACTTACTTTAAATGCACGTGCAGTGATGTGCAATCCCGTGCCTAAATACAATTATACAATTTAAATACCACGTGAAACACAGACCTGTTTATATCCCGTGTACCAATCTCTATACACCAACATTAACACACGCAACATACAACACAGAAATGCACACAGGGGCGGAGCACATTGCCACACAGAGATACCAAATAAACACTCTAATCTGTCGAGAAGAATCTCATGATTTACAGTGTCAAATTCAGCACTAAGATCCAAAATAATTAATATTGATAAAGCACCTGAGTCTGCTAACATTAATAGATCATTAGTAACTTTGACAAGGGCAGTCTCAGTGCTGTGAAGATGTCGAAAACCAGATTGAAAAGGTGCATAAAATTTGTTAGCAGTGTGGTGACAATTTAATTGCAGAGTGACAGCACGTTCTAGTAGTTTAGCAAGAAAGGGCAGATTTGAAATATGCCGAAAATTATTAAAATGATCCAAGGCCATATGTGTTTTTTTAGGCACTGGCATGACTGCTGCAGTTTTAAAAGCTGGTACCACACCAGAACTCAGGGAATCATTTATGATATTTAACACTAAGGGGCAAAGCATCACAAAACAGGACTGAAAAAGAGCAGAGGGAATAGGATCCAACAAACAGGAGGTGGATTTTATTCGAGGGACAAGATCTGTAAGAGGTGCAAAGCAAGAGAGAGAGGACCCAGTAAAGCCAGGCAAACTGAGAGACTGTACGAGAGCAGGATAAGAAGAAATGCTAATGTGAAGATGGATGTTGTCAATCTTAGACTTAAAAAATTCCAAAAAACTGTTGCTGGTTGGTGACGTGAAGCCGGTAGTGTTGAAGGGGCAGTTAGGCTTTAACAACCGATCAATAGTGGAGAACAGTTGTCTAGGATTGTCTTGATTATTTGCAATAATATTTGAACAATAGCTCAATCTGGCAGTTGCCATAGCAACCTTATATTCAACCAGTGACTCCTTCCAGGGGTGAAGATGGAAAGTAAGACCAGAGTCCTGCCATCTATGCTCAATTTTACGACAACAAACTTTAAGAGAGCGCAGTTGGACGGTGTACCATGGAGCACGGCAAGTATAGGAGACAGACCTAGACTTGAACGGGGCCAGGGTGTCGAGGGTATTAACTAAAGAGCTATTGAAAAGCTGCACCTTCTCCTCCAGTGTATTAGAAGTAGAAAAAACTGAGACTGAAGAAAGAACAGAATCAGAGAACTTCACATGATCGACAGGGCGCCAGTTATGAAAATTAATTGTACACTTAGGGGTGAAATAAGAGACAGAAATTTCCAATTCAAATAAAATGGCCATATGGTCCGATTATACCTAAGTCTATATTAGTCAAATGAGAAAGTTAGTAATAATGAAATCCAATATGTGACCTTTGTTGTGAGTCGGATCATGGACAGTCTGCATGAGGCCAAAACAGTCCAAGAGAGCTAGAAAATCCCCTGCAAGATTGCAAACATCAGAATCAATGTGAATATTAAAGTCACCTAAGATTAAGATCTTGTCAAACTTAAAACACAACAGAGATAACAGATCAGATAATTCACCAAAAAAGGCAGCATTGTGTTTAGGAAGTCTATAGACAATGATAACAACCAAAGGCTGAGGAGCAGAGACTTTTAAAAACATACATTCAAATAAGAACATAAGAAAGTTTACAAACAAGAGGAGGCCATTCAGCCCATCTTGCTCGTTTGGTTGTTAGTAGCTTATTGATCCCAGAATCTCATCAAGCAGCTTATTGAAGGATCCCAGGGTGTCAGCTTCAACAACATTACTGGGGAGTTGGTTCCAGACCCTCACAATTCTCTGTGTAGAAAAGTGCGTCCTATTTTCTGTTCTGAATGCCCCTTTATCTAATCTCCATTTGTGACCCCTGGTCCTTGTTTCTTTTTTCAGGTCAAAAAGGTCGACATTGTCTATACCTTTTAGGATTTTGAATGTTTGAATCAGATCACCGCTTAGTCTTCTTTGTTCAAGACTGAATAGATTCAATTCTTTTAGCCTGTCTGCATACGACATGCCTTTTAAACCCGGGATAATTCTGGTCGCTCTTCTTTGCACTCTTTCTAGAGCAGCAATATCCTTTTTGTAACGAGGTGACCAGAACTGAACACAATATTCTAGGTGAGGTCTTACTAATACATTGTAAAGTTTTAACATTACTTCCCTTGATTTAAATTCAACACTTCTCACAATATATCCGAGCATCTTGTTGGCCTTTTTTTTTATAGCTTCCCCACATTGTCTAGATGAAGACATTTCTGAGTCAACATAAACTCCTAGGTCTTTTTCATAGATTCCTTCTTCAATTTCAGTATCTCCAATATGATATTTACAATGCACATCTTTATTTCCTGCATGCAGTACTTTACACTTTTCTCTATTAAATGTCATTTGCCATGTGTCTACCCAGTTCTGAATGATGTCTAGATCATTTTGAATGACCTTTGCTGCTGCAACAGTGTTTGCCACTCCTCCTATTTTTGTGTCGTCTGCAAATTTAACAAGTTTGCTTACTATATCAGAATCTAAATCATTAATGTAGATGAGGAATAACAGAGGACCTAATACTGATCTCTGAGGTACACCACTGGTTACCTCGCTCCATTTTGAGGTTTCTCCTCTAATCAGCACTTTCTGTTTTCTACATGTTAACCACTCCCTAATCCATGTGCATGCATTTCCTTGAATCCCTACTGCGTTCAGTTTGAGAATGAATCTTTTATGCGGGACTTTGTCAAAAGCTTATCTGTAAGCTGCACGAGAGCTGCGTTGTCCTCCGACGCTGTAGCTCTTGGGTGGCTGCATGGTGAGTCCGCAGTGTGAAAAAAAGCGGTCGGGTGACGGCACACGCTTCGGAGGACAGTGTGTGTTCGTCTTCACCCTCCCGAGTCAGCGCAGGGGTGGTAGCGGTGAGCTGAGCTTAAAAAATAATTGGCCATTCCAAATTGGGAGAAAATAATTAAAATAATTGGCAATGACTAAATTTAAAATAAATAAATAAATAAATAAAAATAATGCGATCCAAGTCATTATTTTATTACTATAACATCTCAAAAAAGCTCTGCAAATGTCTGTGTTCTCTGTGCGCTGACCCACTATCAGCCAGCTTGTTTACTTATGACTGCCCCGTTATCTGATACCATGTATGACTAATCATGAGATTTTCTTTTTTTTTTTCGACTTGTCTCGGCTCCTGTCGTTCCCACTCGGCCATTGAATGGTTTTCTCGGCTTTTTCCGGAGAAAAATGACTAAAACCCGTTTTTTGCGTTTCTATAATGATGTCGGACAAGGTCCGACAATGGACCTGATAGGAATAATTGCAATGTCGGACCAGGTCCGACAATGGACCGCAAAGGGTTAAAAGTTGTAAAAAGCCTGGCGGAGAAGCAGCAGACAAACACGCCAGTGTACTCTCACATCCGGTTCCCTCATTCCCACCAACATAGTGTGATTGGTTAAAATCGGCTGCTGTCGTTCATCCTCCTGTAAACTGCTGATGAGATTTTAGTTCCATCAGTGAAGTTGAGGGTGGAAATCTGTAGTGAAGACAGTTCTCCAAAACGATCATGGTAAAAAACTACTTGTTTCATGGCACTTCACAGTCCTAAATAGATATTTCACGATTTAAACATAATATTTATTAAAACAGAAAAAAGCAGTGTTGTCACATTCAAAGTGGATAATTTTTCTCTACAGTTATTATACATCAAATGTTCCTAAATATTTGTATACTTACCTGAATCACAGTAAATGCTAAACTGCAGCATACCATATTCCTTCAGATTTAAAACGCACTTTTCAAACCAGATTTTTCTTCTCAAGAATGGCCCGCTTAAATTCGAGTATAGTAATGTGTACTATAGTAGAGTATAGAAAATACAAACAAAAACGTCACTGCCCGATCATACAGGCAGCCATTTTAAAGAAGCGTCATTAGCTTCCTGAGGAATTTCAAGAGAAGGTTACAATTTCAGCATTTCATTATAGTCTGAGTTCTAACAAACAGTACCAGCCTGGACAGATCAGAAATGCTGATCAGACCCCTGTATTTTTCGACATGCCAAGCAATACCACAGTTCACAAAAAGGGAGAAAAACAGGTCTGAGTAATCACGACAGGAAATGAGAAGCAGCACATAACTGCAATGCTGTGTGCCAGCAGACGGCTGCAAACTGCCTCCATACGTCGATTTCTAATATGTGTAATATAGGTTGTATATTTGTAAATGCACCTTTATTTCATGTTTTATTTTTTCTTCAAATTGAGGGTGGGAAATTTGGGCTGTGTCTTAAATTCGATGGCACCTTAAATTTGAAGGAATACGGCATTTTGTATTTATGTTCATCTTTTTAAAGACATTCTATTTTCCCTGTCTGTGAATTATCAAATAAAATAATTTTAAAAAAAAACATAAATACAAAATAATGACAGACAGAGACAGAGCAATCTTTAGGAGAAATATTTTTTATCTTTGATTTTTTTTGTTGTTGAAGACATTTTAAAGAAATTGTGCAGCTCTATGCAATGTGTTCAGTTATTACCCAGAAGCAAACTAAACCGTCTGCCAGGTTCTTAAATGTGACAGGTAGTGTGTCAGTAAAGCAATTTTTATTTTTTTTAAATGTAAAAAAAAAAAAAATGTATATTTACTCTATTCTTTCAGAAATGTGAATTTTCACGGGGACTACATATTACACGGCACTAGGTACATTTCACAAAAATCGTGAAATCTTTGATAACTGAAAAATACAGCATTACTCGTGAAACATTAGAATATAATACAGAAGCATGTGAAAATGAGCAGCTACCATCAGTACTATAATATCTTCTGTCTTAACGCATGTGACTGAAACTGACTTACAAGAGGTAGGTGCAGCTTTCATATATTTTAAATGTACAAGTGATTTATAGGACACATCTCAAACCCCAGTGCACTAGAGTGGCCAATTTGAAAAGAGCTCTGAAAGGCTTTAAAGTTATAAGTCTAAAAAGTTTATTGAATTACATAATTATCTCTTCCCTTTCAATTAACTGCAGGCTGCTATCCCCAAGTCTTCAGTAACCTTAGGTTACTAAACCACTAAGTTTTTCAAAGTTCTGCAGTACGTCTTTATCAAACATTCCTTTAACGGTTATCTATTCAGAGATACCAGGATATTTAGTGTTTATTAAGTGTTACATGGCCAAGGCTGGGTGTTGATCCGACAAGCATTTTAACCATTGCACAAAAAGGCATGACTCATTACTTAAATACCTTGTTGAATGTTGTGATTTCTTGCTAAACAAATACAAAAACAATAACGCTCATTGTTCTGTTTACAGTCTCTAGCCAGTGCAGTAAAAGCCTCTTTTCTGACTTAATACTCCACAACTGCATAATACAAACTGTACATTGCTGCTATGTTCCCTAGTAACAAACAAGTTGATAGGCTTTTCAAAGGGCCACCAATCTCAGGTAAAACCAATCTGTGCACACTCTTCAGTAAATTGGAGTTATTGTATAATTAACACTCTATTGTACAGTATAGTGCTGTTTAAACATACAGTACACGTCAGATACTATTGCAGTATTTCAAAAGACTTGGTGGTTTGCAGTAATGTAAGTTAGACTGGCACATGGAAAAGAAAACGTGTTTGTATGCTTATTATATTGGTCCTCAGGAAATGTGCATGTAGGTGTCTGTGTGTTGTACTGATTTCTAGTTTTTACATCATTGTCAATGCAAGCCTGATGAAGACCTAAATTTATATTACTGTTTTACGTGTTTTGTTGATCTTCAGGGGAAGTTGTGTGCTGAGTTATACTACAGTATAATGTTTTGGTTATGCATGACTGAACCGCGGTGTTCCTGCAGTTATTTAATAATAATGTAATAAGCAGAGAGTTTTACAAACATATTCTTGACATCTTTTTGCAATATAAAATGTGGATGCATAACCAAAGTACATAAAGTAACTGAATCGCTATACAGCTACATTATGAGCCCAATTCAATTAACACATTAATTCCATTCATCATAGATGATGTGTTAATTGATTCATATGAAACTTCGGTTTAAGCTTGAAGCCACAAAAGTCAGGACCATAACTCATACCACCGATAACTCAGCTGTATCCAGGTTAGCTTTTTAAGTGTGCACCGAGAGCACTGAGTACTGTGAGCGCCGGGCACCACGTGCAATGAGCACCGTGCACACTGAGGCACCGCAGTACTGAGCGTGCACTGATGTACCAAAGCACTGCTATGCAGAGGTGCCTACCCTAACCACGTGTGGTCACCAGGGAGACACAAGGGCCGAAGCCACGGTGGGCAAGCTGAAAAGCAAAAACACAGCAAAAACAATTGGCAGAGAACACACTGTTTGTTATTATGAAGGCCCGACACATCGAGCCGGCAAGGTCTACTCTACAGCGGGGTGTATGTAAACACATGGGCCAGGTGGAAGAATATACGGCTGGTTGACTGTTGTTGTTTATAACAACTGAGCTGCAGCTAATCCACAGTATGACCCAGACAAGCAGGGTTGTGCAGTCTGGTATACAGACAGGAGATTTAGAACTTTAACCTTGAATTACTGAGCCTACAAACTCCTGATCGCACAAGGTTTCTTTAACAACTTGTATTAGTCTCTTGCGCCATCTGCCAGATATTGACTGAATTACATACAATAAACCATCACAAAAATGTCAGTAACTTCTAAAAACTGGCGAAAATTGCTCAGTGAGAAAGAAGTATTAGAAATAATACTAAATTCAGATTCCAATTTAAATTCAAATACATACAATTCTTCCACTGAATCGGATGTCAGCAAGTGAAGACATAAGTGAAGAATATTTACCATCAACATCAAGTGACAGGTGTCCAGCGAAGAGGCGGTGCCAAGCTATGTGCTTTGCTCCATGTTTCAAGGAGTATCATACGCTGAAGCATTAGACTCTCTCACTCCCTCCATCCCCACCGCCTGTTTACCCGGATATGATTTATTCATGTCTTGTGTTTGTTCCACCCCGTTGTTTATTGTCTACCTGTTACTTTTTAGTCAAAACCTTTCCTTATGATAAAATAAAAGGTTATACTTATTTGTTTTATTTATTCACGGTAAAAATAATTTGTCTGTATTTTGTCAGCATTCATTACATACATACAAACTTATAGCTTTCAGCTTGTTTGTATGCTGTATTCGTAATAATCAAGCGCATGCAACACACACAAAAAAACCCTCACTCAAACAAACAAAAATAAGAAATGGTGGTTGATTCTGGATCAAACATATTGACCCCCTCACTGAAGAAAATGTCCCCCTAAAATTGAGAGGGGGCCACCTTGACCCTCAGTCTGTAAGTCCTGGAGCAAACACTGGCTCCTATGCCAAAAATTTTGGGCGCCAAATCCAATTGTTGGGCACCACTTTTAGAGCAAGTTGGTTGCTTCCATATCAACTGCTTAAAATACAAAAAAACATTAAAATGATACAAAAACAGAAATGTAACTTTTATACTCATTGGTTTGCTGCCTCATTGTTCATCTATGCTCCCTGACACTGACTTGCTCTGCCTTGTCCTCCATGTTATCTGGTGTTCTGACGCTGCAAATGTCCTCCATGTGATCTGCTGTTCTGACGCTACACCTGTCCTGCATGTGATCTGCTGTTCTGATCCTACACCTGTCCTCCATGTGATCTGCTGTTCTGATGCTACACCTGTCCTGCATGTGATCTGCTGTTCTGTTCCTACACCTGTCCTGCATGTGATCTGCTGTTCTGACGCTACACCTGTCCTGCATGTGATCTGCTGGTCTGACGCTGCACCTGTCCTGCATGTGATCTGCTGTTCTGACGCTACACCTGTCGTGCATCTGATCTGCTGTTCTGATCCTGCACCTGTCCTCCATGTGATCTGCTGTTCTGATGCTGCACCTGTCCTGCATGTGATCTGCTGTTCTGACGCTGCAGCTGTCCTCCATGTTATCTGCTGTTCTGACGCTGCACCTGTCCTCCATGTGATCTGCTGTTCTGATGCTACACCTGTCCTGCATGTGATCTGCTGTTCTGACGCTACACCTGTCCTGCATGTGATCTGCTGTTCTGACGCTGCACCTGTCCTCCATGTGATCTGCTGTTCTGACGCTGCACCTGTCCTCCATGTGATCTGCTGTTCTGATCCTACACCTGTCCTGCATGTGATCTGCTGTTCTGACGCTACACCTGTCCTGCATGTGATCTGCTGTTCTGACGCTGCACCTGTCCTGCATGTGATCTGCTGTTCTGATCCTACACCTGTCCTGCATGTGATTTGCTGTTCTGATCCTACACCTGTCCTGCATGTGATCTGCTGTTCTGATGCTACACCTATCCTCACATGCTGCTGCTGTAACTGTTCTTCTTCCTCATGCTGTCATTTTACATCTTTGGTTCTTTAAAAGTGAACTTCAAATTCCCTGCAGTTCTGCTTTTGACAATGTGTTCCTTAACTCAGCCCTCCTGAACTAATTGGAATTTGGCCTTAACTTAAGCCTGTGAACTATATACAACTATCAAATCTTTCTTATTATTCACAATCTGAGTCAGCCTCACCAGATGTCCTGTGGTGTTTAGCCTGCCTCCCTGATCACCTGCACTGGGATCTGCACTGTCAGGCACAGTAAATCAGAGAAGTATGGTAAAGTCACATTCGCGACTGACAAATAAAAAAGTAAAGCACAGTAAATGCCTAGTATAAGCATGGGAGACATTATAAATTATAAAACCTACCCTCGACCCCACCTCCCTCCAGAGCTACCGTCCTGTCTCCCTCCTACCCTTCCTCTCCAAAACCCTCGAGCGGACTGTACACCGCCAGCTCTCTGCTTTCCTGTCCAACCACTCTCTGCTTGACCCTCTCCAATCTGGCTTCCGCTCTGCCCACTCCACTGAAACCGCCCTCCTGTCTGTCACCAACTCACTTAAGTGTGCCAGAGCTGCCTCTCTCTCCTCTGTCCTAATTCTCCTTGACCTCTCTGCTGCCTTTGACACTGTTGATCACTCTATTCTACTGTCATCTCTCGCTGACCTGGGGATCTCTGGCACTGCTCTGGCCTGGTTCTCCTCCTACCTCTCCAACCGCACTTACCAGGTAACCTGGCGTGGAGCAACCTCCACACCTCACCCTCTCTTAACTGGAGTCCCCCAAGGGTCAGTCTTGGGTCCTCTCCTGTTCTCTCTCTACACCCGCTCCCTGGGCCCCCTCATCGCATCCTATGGTTTCTCATACCATTTCTATGCTGATGATGCTCAGATTTTCCTCTCCTTCCCCACCTATGACTCCACCATCTCCTCCCGTATCTCTACCTGTCTGTCTGCTATTTCCTCCTGGATGCACTCGCATCACCTCAAACTCAGCCTCTCTAAATCTGACCTCCTTTTCTTTCCCTCCTCCTCCCCCTCCTCTGATCTCTCTATCTCTGTTCCTCTGGAATCTACCACACTCTCTCCCTCTTCCTCCGCTAAGAACCTCGGAGTCACTCTGGACCCCTGCCTCTCTTATTCCCAGCACATCTCCACTCTGGCACGCACTTGCCGATTCTTCCTGAGCAACATCCGAAGAATCCGACCCTTCCTCACCAACTACGCTACCCAGCTCCTGGTCCAGGCCCTGGTACTCTCCCGCCTAGACTACTGCAACTCCCTCCTGGCTGGCCTCCCTGCGTCCGCCACCCGTCCGCTCCAGCTCATCCAGAACTCTGCTGCCCGCCTGGTGTTCTCTCTGCCTCGCTTTGCCCACGCTACTCCACTACTCCGCTCACTCCACTGGCTTCCGATCACTGCTCACATCCAGTTCAAGACTCTTGTACTAGCCTACAGATGCCTTGACCAGACTGCACCCAGCTACCTCCAGACCCTCATCTCTCCCTACACCCCCACTCGACCTCTCCGCTCCGCCTGCACTAGAAGACTGGCTCTACCTCCGCTACGCTCCCCTGCCTCCAGAGCCCGCTCCTTCTCCACCCTTGCTCCGCAGTGGTGGAATGACCTTCCTACAGATGTCAGGACTGCCCAGTCCCTTACCACATTCCAGCACCTCCTTAAGACTCACCTCTTCAAACAGCACCTGTAGAAACTCCTCTGTTTTATCCTGGGACACTATCACCCTTTCTTAAATGCGCTTTATTTGCTCTTATCTGCCCCCTATTTTACTGCAATTAATCCTGTACTTCAGAATACTGTAATCTGCCAAGTGTTTAACCTGTAGTATTTTGTATTTAATCATATCCTGATGTAACTATCACTATTTAATCATATCCTGATGTAACTATCACTATTATCTGCTGTATTATTGAATTGTGGTTTGTCACACTTGTACTTTGCTTGAACAAAAGTTATTGTATTTCTTGCTCTTATTGTATTACTTGTATTGTAACACTTGAAATGTATTTGCTTACGATTGTAAGTCGCCCTGGATAAGGGCGTCTGCTAAGAAATAAATAATAATAATAATAATAATAATAATAATAATAATAATAATAATAATAATAAATAAATAAATTACAAATAAGCTGCAAATAAAATGTCTATTGCGCAAACATTAAAACTTGACTAATAAACAATAACCTTGTACCTAAAATGTCTGTTGGACCAGCATTACTACCCTTCAGATGGTAAATTACAAATAAAAATACAAACCCAAGGTGACATAAAATGGCTGACAAACAAAAAAGACTGACTTGTTAGAAAATCGCTTTATAAAGTATATAAGTACATCTATATAAATAACTATTGAGAAGCGATCAATCTGACAGGTAATTTATATATATATATATATATATATATATATATATATATATATATACAGTAAATAAGCCAATGATAACACCGTGTAACAATTTGTTTTTTTTTTTTTTGGTTCCTGGGTAGTAAGTGTTATTTTCTAATTGCTTATGCCTCAAAAGTATAGAAAATGGCTATTATTCCCCACAAACTTTGCTTTTGTGACCAGGACAGTGATATTTTGAAATTTACCTATTTTCCAGAACATTCCAGATAGATTCAGTGCTGAGTAAACTTGGAGTAACTTCTAGAACTTTCCAGTAATATAAATAGTAGTATAAATACAGGGGCCTTAAGCCCACCAGTTCAGTTTAGTTCCAGCTGCCTAAGTGGATACATATCTGCATTTTTCTGAGATGGCATCAAGGCCATAGGAGACTTCAAAATGGTGGCATTCCTGATGAGTGTCTGTCACAAAGACGGCCGGAGTGGGTGGCGTCAGACCAGAGCCAGGAAATAAAATGACAGAGAGGTGTGGTTTGGTGGAGCTGAGCGAATGGTTTCGCTCAGCATTTAATAAATAAACAGAACAGCAAAATAAAAAGGTTGTACAAACAAAACACAGGGCACGGCACTATACGCCAAAATAAAGAGACAAACAAAACAAACACGGTGAGTGAAACACTTATATTTACGTTCTTACTTTCGTTACTATTTAGCTTCTCCTTCTCCACACTCGTTCTCCACTCACCGAACACCCAACCCCGAGTGAAAGAAATGTGCATCTATATATACACTGTTGTGCTGGGATTCAATTACTAATTAATTATTCACTTGAATCCCAGCACGTGAATTAATTCTGGGCAACCCCGTGCTCACATACTATACTTTAACCAGCACGTGAAGTGATTTGTGCCCTCCTCGTGCCTAAATACAAATCTACATTTTTAAATACACGTGAAACACAGACCCGTTTATATCCCGTGTACCAATCTCTATACACCAACATTAACACACGCAACATACAACACATAACACACACATGCACACAGGGGCGGGGCACATTGCCACAGTGTCCAAGGTGGTTTTACCAAGTTTCCCTGCTATCTTTGCCTTTGGGACAGCAGGGACACCAAGGCGCACTACCACAGGCGGGACTGGCCACAGCGGACCGAGTTCTCTGTGGGGAGGAACAACGTCAAGTGGGAGCCACTGGTGGACCCCCAGAAGGTGCTGATGCCACCACTGCACATCAAATTGGGCCTTATGAAACAATTTGTCAGAGCTCTAGATAAGGAGTCGGCAGCCTTCAAGTACCTTCAAGACTTCTTCCCTAAGCTGTCTGAGGCAAAGGTCAAAGCCGGTGTCTTCGGCGGACCACAGATAAAGAAGATCCTGGAGTGCAATGAATTCCCCAGGAAGCTCACTAGTAAGGAGAAAGCGGCTTGGAACAGCTTTGTCGCAGTGGTTCGGGGCTTCCTGGGCAATCACAAGGCCGAAAACTATGTGGAGCTGGTTGAGACACTGGTCAAGAACTACGGCACAATGGGCTGTAGGATGTCCCTCAAAGTCCATATCCTTGATGCTCATCTTGATAAATTCAAGGACAACATGGGAGGGTACTCGGAGGAACAAGGCAAGCGCTTCCACCAGGATATACTGGACTTTGAACGCCGCTACCAAGGACAGTATAACAAGAACATGATGGGAGACTACATTTGGGGGCTGATTCGTGAAAGTGATTTACAGTATAATCGTAAATCTCGAAAAACTACTCACTTCTAAATCTTTTGTAGTCATTTTTGTATTACTTTAGTATAAATACATGTTAATTTGGATTCATATGTTGTTTTTTTCTGACTTTATGTGAACGAAAAGACACAAATTCACCCGTTTTCTCATTGGAAATAGGTAAATTTCCAATTTACATAGTGTAAACCGGCAAACACGATAACACATCCTAAATACCGGTGTATTACTAATATAATATATCATGGCATATTAATAAGGGATAGGTGAGCAAAAATAGGATGCAAAAGCTCTTCCTTCTCTAAATCGGGATCCTCGCCCACACTGGAGGAATCACAATCACTCTCATTCTCCAATACTAACTAAATATCTACCACAAATGTATTTTTCAATAAACTTTATTTACAAAAACAATACATGTGCAGGGCTTCAGCCATGCCATAGGTAGTAGTACCAGCAAGGGTGTGCAGTGTTTGAAAAAATATTATTGTCGAAGGGACAAAATGCTAGAAAAATCAACTTGGCCTTCTTAAAAATCTGCTTGCCTCCTCCCCGTTGCCCAAATCACACACAAAAAAGTAGAATATAAATTGTAGGGTTTTGGTTTTATTTAACAATCGCGAACACAATCGAACACAATCAATCAATTAGTGATTACCAGGGGCGGATCTAGCCTTGTAGCTTGACTGGTTCACTAAATTCTTCAAAATACACAAAAGGTTCCTGTGACCCCACCTCACCTCAACAAATGTGTAACATACTTTAAGGAAATGTTCCTTTCAGTGCAGTTTGGAACACATTTTCTAGTAAATTTAAGAGTACAACTATAATAAGCAATACTTGGAATTATTCAAATATAAAAATAGCTTGTGCTTGTTTTCTCCACTCTTTCTCTATAAGCTGAATTCACCATCAGATGTACATATGTTTTAGTTTGTTGCATCACAGGTATGAAATCATTGCCAACTATTACTGCTGCTTTGTTGAGTTCTGATTTGTTTCAGAACTCTGATCCTGAGATTTTTAAGGTGTGTAACCTGTTAAGTTTCTCTGCACACAATATTTACAGTAGGCTCCATCAGTTTCTTCAAAGACAAAATATGTTTTTTTCTTGTGTTTATTTCTGTGATATACTTTTTTTTTTTGTTTGTTTATTTAACTGAGTACAACATTTTACAGCTATTTTTCCTCATCTAACATCTTGTCCCATGATGGCTAACTGGAACACTGCTGCAGCAGGGTGATCCTGGTTCATATCCTGATGTGTCCAATAACAAATATCACTTCTTTTCAAATCTAGTAAAAAAAAAAAGTATTTTTTTTTTAATATAGCATTGAAATCTGAACAAAATATGTAAATATGACAAATGGCAAACTAGGATAGCAACACCAAAATCAGTAAATCAGGAACGTTTGTCTTTGAAGTGCTTCTAAACAGTGCTTCTAAAACTTTTTTTTTTTAAATCCCAACAATTACATGCTTGACCACAAGGTTTCTAATCTGCTAATACCTTAGTGACTATGGTGTTTTTCTTTTTGTTTTTTTTATAACTTTACTAGATTGCTGCAATTAAATGTCAGGTTCATGTATTATGAAAGCAGTATCACGTATTTGCTCATTTAAAATAACATAAATAATACCTTAAGTTTAAAGATTAGGCTGTACCTTGCCAGAGGCTCTAAGGGCAGCCATTTCTGGGTTTCTTTGTAACCAATAGAAGATCCGCTTTTTCCCCACAGCTACCCAATCAGAAGTGATAGTGGTAGGATATAAACACTTTTTTAAATGTTTGTGGAAGCCAGACTTCCGCAATTTTGTGTGGTCCAGTGGTTAAAGAAATGGGCTTGCAACCAGGAGGTCCCCGGTTTAAATCCCACCTCAGCCACTGACTCATTGTGTGATCCTGAGCAAGTCACTTAACCTCCTTGTGCTCCTTCTTTCTGGTGAAACGTAATTGTAAGTGACTCTGCAGCTGATGCATAGTTCACACACCCAAGTCTGAAAAAAAAAAAAACAGAAACAATTTTTCATCTAATTTATAACTATTTATAGGAGGCAAGGGTAGAAAAAAATGCCAAACAATTAACTAAATTATTTGTTTTGTTGAGTAAGAATGATTGTAGAGCAATCACTCAGGTTCCAAACTTATTGTAAATCAATGACACCCCTAACAAAGAAAACAATGAAAATAATAACCAAAAACATTTTTTTAATGTATTTTATGACTATTTGAGCATTGCAAAAGAAAGTGCACAAATCTGAACCAACAACAATTATAGAACAAATATAACTATGTATATGCTATTCACAGATTTATCTGTAAGTATATAGTGTGTGATACTTTTCAAAGCACCCCCTCTCCCCCTCCCCGGCTGGTACTGACTTCTTTCCAATCGGAGACGATTGGGGAGTTGGATTTCACCACTCAGAGCTGACACATGACCTGTTAAAACATTTTTTTTTTCCGATGTTGGACTGAGTCCGACATCAGACTGGAACAGGATTTTTTCAATGTCGGACCAGGTCCAATGTTTAGATGATTTTAAATGCGTCTACCTTTAATCTTAGGTCCTGTCCACACTACATAACTGTGACAGAGATCGAATGATTCTTGGTGTTAGATCTCCCTCTCGACCTGTGAGGGCACGGTGTAAGAGGAACAGAGTACCCTTAATTAAACGGCACGACAATTTATTCCGTAGGGTAGGTGGGAGTCGGTCATTTAGGAGAGGAACGGAGCTACGGTATCCAAACTCAATGACCCCGACGGTAAACGGTGTGGCATCCGAGGATTGGAGGAGCAGATGCGCTCGTTAACTTAGGGGTCATGAGCGAGGATATAAATAGGGGGGTAGCGTACGTTCCTTTTGTGAATGGTTAGAAATAACCAAAAGGAAACCCTGCAATTTGTGAGAACCGTGAGTGTTGTATTTGTTAGTCTGTCTTGTAACATTGTTCTGTTTGTGTCGTTCTAAGACTACTAACACTATCCGGAGCTGCAACCGCAGGCCAGCAACAAATCCGGACACCAGCACTTCCCTGTTTCACAACGTACTGTCTTTTCACCACAAGCACTTAAATCACGCACCGTAGGAACTGTGTCTGTGTCTTTGTGTTTTGTGTGGGTGATAAAACGATAGGTTGCGGATGCAACCCCGGTTCCCTGAAAGAGAAAATAACCATCAAGGTATGGGATATTGCCGTCAGGCAGTAGCGATTGGCTGAGCTTTATAGAAAAGCTGCCGATAGGCCTCTGCACGAGCTGCCACGTAAGCCCGCCCCCCTGGGAGCTTACTACACGCAGCACGTAGAGACTCTCTTCCTCTTTTGCTCTTCAGGCCGTGAAGTCTTCCAGAGCGACCTCGCGGCTTGATGGGTATTTTCTTTTTCAGGGAACCGGGGTTGCATCCGCAACCTATCGTTCCCTTTCAAGTCGAAAATAACCATGGGAACAGTGTACCCAAGCTGTCGCGAGGGAGGATTCTTGGCAGTAGGACAGACTTACGTCATGACGCAACTGCGTAGGCAATACATCTACACATATGCGGAGCTGCGCCTCAGCGTCTATGCTCGCAATGACACCTGTCCTAAGGTGGAATAGTCAACACCATGTTGTCAACCACTCTATACGTCCGCATCCTGAGGCGTCATAGAGTAGCACAGATGCTCCAAATAGTGGAGCATAGGAATCCAGTACATTCAATCGGTAAAACCTCATGAAGGTATGCGGTGTAGCCCAACTGGCTGCCGCGCAAATGTCAGAAACCGGCACCCCTCTAAAGAGGGCCCAGGATGTCGCCATACCCCTAGTGGAATGCGCCTTCAACTGCCCTGGTGACAGAAGGCCTGCAGATTTATAAGCTAATTTAATAGCATCCACTATCCAATGGGAAAGGCATTGTTTAGACAACGGCTGACCCAAACCAGAACCATGGCATATGAACAATTGTTCTGTTTGCCTCACAGTCGTTGTACGGTCAATATAACACCTCAGTGCCCGCACGGGGCAGAGCATGTGTAACTGTTCTTCCTCTGGGGAAGAAAAAGGAGGAGGATGGAACACCATCAACTCAACTGATTGGGATATGACCTTGGGTAAAAAGGCTGGATTTGGGCGCATGGAGACCTTAGAACCGTCTCCTGCGAAACGAGTACATGATGAATGCACTGACAGTGCATGTAACTCGCCCACGCGTTTGGCTGATACCACTGACAGCAAAAACACCGTTTTTATAGACACAAGCTTCATATCCACGCTGTGGAGAGGCTCGAACGGTGCCTTGGTAAGGGCTTCTAGCACCACGTCAAGGCTCCATGACGGTAAACTGGTCGTCCTTGGAGGCCGCAAACGTCTTGCGCCTTTCAGGAACTGCGATGCCAGAAAATGGCAACCTGGTGATAAACTGTCAATGCGTACATGGCAAGCTGATATTGCGGCTAAATATACCTTAAGTGTAGAGGGAGATTTCCCTTCATCCAACAGTTTCTGTAGAAACTGTAATATCACTGCCATAGGGCAGGATATTGGGTCATGGCCCTCAGCCAGACACCAATCTTGAAACAACTGCCATTTGTATGTATATTGCAACCTAGTAGAGGGCGCTCTGGCGCTCTGAATGGTCGAAATCACGGCCGTCGAAAGCCCTAAGGCTGACAGGCGCTCCCGCTCAGGGGCCAAGCCCATAGCTGCATGAGCCTGGGGTTCAGGTGCCATAGCCCTCCTTGGGCTTGGGACAACAGGTCCGCTCGCAGAGGGAGCTCCCTTGGGCGACCGTGCAACAACTGCACCAGACTCGGGAACCATATTCTCCGAGGCCACCGAGGAGTGATCAGAATCACTGTCGCTTGCTCTACCCTGACCTTCTCTAAGAAGGCGGGAAGCATCGGAATCGGTGGAAATGCATATGAGCACTGGCGGCCATTCGTGAGCCAGTGCATCGACTCCTAGGGGGCTGTCGAGGTCCCTCACCGAGAACCATAGGGGGCAGTGTGTGGTCTCTCGCGAAGCGAAGAGATCTACTTGCGCTATGCTGAACCATTCCCAAATGCGCTCTACCACCTGAGGGTGGAGACGCCATTCCCCCGCAAGAGGACCTCCTCTGGATAGGAGATCCGCTGCATAATTGACTCTGCCCGGTAGGTGAACCACACGCAGAGAGGTCAAACGCGGTTGTGCCCTTAGCAACATCTGTGTTACCATCCGGTGAAGGCGAGGGGACAGTAGGCCGCCCTGGCGGTTGATATACGCCACAACCGTGGTGTTGTCTGACCGCATTAACACGTGCTTGCCTAGAAGCACTGGCAAAAAATGCCGAAGGGCGAGGTCCACTGCCCTGAGTTCCAGAGCATTGATGTGGACTGACCTCCAGGGTCCTGACCACACTCCGCGGGTCCCTGAGCCGTTCCAGACTGCTCCCCAACCTTGGTTGGAAGCGTCGGTCGTGATAACCTCCCTTCGGAAGATGGGACCCAAGTGTACGCCCTGGCGGATGTTCGACGGAACTTTCCACCAGCGCAGCGATTCCCAGCAGGTTCGGGATACCGTCAACCTGCGGTGTTTGTCTCTCCGCGTATGCAACGTGAAGGCATTGAACCAGGCCTGCAGAGGTCTCTGGTGTAATAAGCCCAAGGGAAGGGCTTGCGAGGCGGCAGCCATCAACCCCAGCATGCGCTGACACAGCTCCATGCTGACTGTTTTTCTCAACCTGAATAGGGAGAGACACCGCTCCATCTCTTGTGTGTCGACAGGGTCGCTTCCATGGACACTGAGTCAAGATGCAGACCCAAAAATTCGGTCCGTTGGCTCAGCACGAGGCGGCTCTTTTCTGAATTGACCTTCATACCTAGCCGCTGAAGATGGTCTGTAACCATCACTGTGTGCTGTGCCAACTGCTCCTTCGACTGCGCGCAGACGAGCCAGTTGTCCACATAGTTCAGCAGTCGGACGCCTTGAGCCCGCAAGGGAGCTAGAATGGCATCCATACATTTCGAAAAGGTTCGAGGAGCTAGTGACAGGCCGAATGGAAGGACACAAAACTTGTATACCCTGCTCTGAAATGTGAAACGCAGATACTTCCTGTGACCCGGGCAGATGGGAACATGAAAGTACGCATCTGTCAGGTCCACGGTGGTGAACCAGTCGCTGTGTCGGACTGACTGGATGATGTGCCTGTGCGTAAGCATCGTGAACGATAACACCCGTAGGTATTTGTTTAGTACTCGCAGATCTAAAATAGGGCGGAGCCCACCGTCCTTTTTGGGCACCAGGAAGTATTTGGAATAGAACCCCTGGTCGATCAGAGCAGGGTCTACTTGTTGGATGGCACGCTTCCTGAGCAATGCCTGTATTTCCACATTCAGAGCTGAGGACTGAACCAAGTCCTTCACTGCAGTTACCACCACTCCCCGGAAGGGGGGAGGTTTTAACTGGAACTGAAGGGTGTACCCAGTGAATATAGTTTTGCGCACCCAGATGTCGTTGGTGCATTGTTGCCAGAACTGGAGCTGTGGGACAGTGTAGGGGTGGGTTAACAGCTGCCTGAAGTTTTCAGGGCTGTTTTGGCTGCGCTCGTTCGCGAGGGGCCTGGCCAGAGCCACGAGGGCATGGCCTGCCACCCTCCGCGCTGCGGTCTTACAAACGAGGGTTGGCCGCGCGCTGATGGACCTGAAGGGTAGGTCTTACTACCCCGTGGTTTCGCTTGCTGCTGTGGCGGTGTCCTGCGCCACTGATGTTCCTGAGGCCGCTTCGGCTGGAATGTCTTATTTGGCCACATTTTCGCCATTTGCTGTGACGCCTCCCGCGCCTCGACGGAGCGTTGCAGCATCTCCTCCACCGCCGGACCAAATGTGTGTCCCGGTGTAATTGGGGCATCCAGCAACGGGGCCTTGTCAGGTTCCTGCACTCTCTTGCGAGAGCCAGAGCTGCCTTCGGGCCACCACCAGAGACGCGATGCTCCTGCCCTGAGCCCGCGCGTTGAGCTGGGCCAACTTCACCAGCAGCTGACTGACCGTCCCCAACTCGCTTCTGAGGGCCACAGAAGGGCACTCAGGCAGGTCTCTAATGAGTGCCGCTTGGTAGACTGTCAGCAAGCTGGCCACATTTGACAGTTTGACCGTCTCCGTGGCTGCAGCGTACCCCTTCTTCAGGTGTACATCTGTGGTCCTGCACTGCTTATTGGGGCATGCAGGATCTTTTGTCAGCCCTGATAATGTTGGCGTCTTCACCAACGCAGCGAACGCAGCGTCCACCGGTGGGCAGGACGCCAACCCAGCTTCACTTGCCCCTTGCATGTTAAAGGCCGAGACCTTGCGAGAAGTCGTAGGGGCAGAGGCCGGAGCCCCCCAGGTGGACTGCACCTCCTTAATAAAGTCAGGGAATGCCGGAAGCATCCTGGACTGATGGGGCTGGGCTGAAGGCGACTCAAACAAGGATCGCCGTGGTAGTTCCGTCATAGGCCACTCAATGCCCAAGTGGCGGGTTGCTCTCTCCACCACAGACCACGTCAGGTCATCGGTATCCAGCACCTGGAGCTCGATGTCCTGCTCAGAGTGCTGGGAGGCTACCTCAGCCTCTATACTCTCTCCTTCTAGGATGTCAGATGCGTCTCTGGAAACTGCATCGATATCCCATTCCTTTAGGGGTTGCACTGGGAGGGCGACGACCGGTGCAGGTTGTGGAGGGGCCACTGGCTGGCTAGCAATGGGCCCAGTCGGTTGTTCTGGGACTGGGGGCACCACATTTGCTAGGGACATGAGACATTTTGGAGGTTAGCTCCGCCACCCCCTGTCTCTGTATCGGCTGTCCCGACGAGGGGAGCGAGAGCGTCCTCTGCGTCAAGGCGATCTGGAGTGCGACCTAGACTCCCGACGGGGGCTTACCCTACGAGGGGAGGGTCTGCGTTCCCGAGCGCGTCTGGTGGGGGACCTCTGACCAGCTGTTAGCTGGGAGGACGGGCTCCTGGAGAGCTGTAGCCGCCCAGGCGGAGTCGCCATAGACGACGGCGGGGCAGAAATGGTGTGGGATGATCCTGAGGAAGGAGAGTGCCCACCCACTGCTTTCTTCGCCCTTTGGCGGAGGGTGCGTGCCTGGAAGCCAGCACAGAGATGACAAAAAGCCCTATCCGCCAATGTGGATGCGGCGTTCTCTGGCCCCAGACATGTCACACAATCATCGTGCGGATCGCTGGCAGGCAGCTTTGCCTGACAGGTCACGCAGCGATGAAAGCCTGACATCTCCATCGAGCGTGGCTCAACGAACGCCGAAGGTGCGTCGAGCACCGAGCGTCGAGCACCGAGAGTCGAACACCGAGCGTCGGAGCGCCGAGCGTCGGAGCGCCGAGCATCGGAGCGCCGAGCGTCGGAGCGCCGAGCGTCGGACGCCGAAGCACCGAGCACCGAGTGTTGAGCGTCGAGCGTCGAGCACCGAGCATCGAGCGCCTAAGCGTCAAGCGTCGAAGGTGCATGCGTCGAGCGCCGAAGCATCAAGCAGCGAGCGTCGAGCGCCGAAGCGCCGAGCACCGAGCGTTGAGCGTCGAGCGTCGAGCACCGAGCGTTGAGCGTCGAGCGTCGAGCACCGAAGCGTTGAGCACCGAGCATCGAGCGCCTAAGCATCGAGCATCGAAGGTGCGTGCGTCGAGCAGCGACGCGCCGAGCGTAGAGGTGTGCTCGTCGAGCACCGAAGCGTCGAGCGTCAAACACCGAGTCCCAAGCGTGGAAGTGCTGCACCAAGCGCCAAGGCGCTGACACCACGTGGAGTGCGAGTACCAAGCGTTGAGACGCTAGCACGAGACGCCTAAGCGTCAGCTGACCCGCAGAGCAGAGTCGCTAGTGCTGGTACAGTGTCTGATGCTGATTAATACTTACCTAGGTGCTTAAGGGAGTATGTGTTTGGTGGTCGTCTTCCAAATGGTGATAAAAAAGGGATTTTTTTTTTTTTGTGGGACGCTGCAGCAACACTATATAGTGCTTAGTGACTGTAAGGGCAGGCCGTACAACTACCATGCGGTAGGGATGGAACACACCGCAGTGGATTAATATAGAGGCTGCAGAGCAGGCTCCACACACACGCGGCCTAGCCAGAGGCAAGACCAAGGCTGCAATGCGTGCGTGGCCAAGGCCAACGCAACACGCGTCGTAAACAAATATATATATATATAGATATATAATATAATACAAAAACCCAAAAAACACACAATTACAATTATTAAATAATTATAGTAAAAGGAAAGACTAAGACCACAAGAGTAACAAAGAAACGCGATGCCGAAGCAAAGCGTGAAGGAATATATAATGTAATATAAATTTATATACACAATTATATAAACCGAAATACAAAATAATAATGAGTACAACTGAAATAAACTTGGAGAAGGGGCAAAAACCAGCTTCTCAAGCCTAAGCTTAATGAGTATAGTCAGTCGACAAGCTCTAATGACCTACCGCTACCAATGCTGAAGACAAAAGAGGAAGAGGCCTATCGGCAGCTTTGCTATAAAGCTCAGCCATTCGCTACTGCCTGACAGCAATATCCCATACCTTGATGGTTATTTTCGACTTGAAAAGGAACTGGACTTTTTGGTTGCGGGTCAAACCCGTGGGAGTTTACAAAAACCGAAGTGATACACGCCGCTGTAATCACTTCCAACATTATTATTTACAGGTATTTGCATTTAAGGCTCTGGACATTGTAATTTATCAATAAACACCCTTGCACCTGTTAGTAATTGTCTGTATGATTCGTACCTGCACTGCACTCACCTGTATCTACTCACCACTTTGCCACAATAACCGATCTCGAGAACCATACTCGAAACCGTTCTAAGTAATCCACACTGATGTACCGTTTCATGTTTAGTCAGACTTAATGCGTCCACATGCTATTAGAATAGTTTGGTTACAGTTCCTAGCAGCGCCGTGAACAGTGGAAATTAATACGACAGTATCCCACCATGCACTGTGTTTTATTTTAAAATAATGTGTTATGTTTCATATTAATAAAGGTGCATATTGCTAAAAAGAAATCAAACAAGTATTTTGGAAAAAGTAAATGCGAACACACAGAAGGTGGGCTTGACGTTTTCGGGTTTTATTTTTAATCAGGTGACGTCCCTTTAAACAAATTGAGCCGATTCTGTTTTCATAATTAAACTCAGCTGTTAATTACAAAAACAATCTTTGTTTTTACCTTCATATCTTGCCTGCGCCTATTTCAGGTCCCCTTAATTTTATTTCAAACAGCTGACAAAATACTGAATAGTTCATCCCGGTCCTTTTAACGCATTTCATTTTTGCAGTCGCCTAATTTAATGTTGTGCTTTTGTTATTTTCCCCACTAGTTTAACAGAGATGTCCTGACAGTTTTTTATTTTTTTTTATTTTAAAGCATAAAGATGAATACCCATTGTGGAGTGTATATAGCAAGTCCTTCAGGCGCCAGTATTTCTCCAAACATACCACAAAGCATTGTAAATGTAGTTCGATATGTCAGCATCCACACTTCTGATAAACTGCACTACCTTATGCGATCTAATTAGAACTGGAGACTACCTCCTGAGGTGGTCTTGAGTACGGTATTAAGCGCTGCGTAGTGTGGACACAAACCGTATTTAGCACTTTTAAGCCAGTTTAAAGGCAACTAATACAGTTTAAAGGCATAGTGTGGACAGGGCCTCTGTCTCTAAATACATATTTTAAAATTACATGAGTCATCTGAGGCTAGCTATAGCGCAAATTTCAAACACATATATCAACGAAAAGTAGGACTAATAGCAGAATGGAAAGGAATAACTGCTGTGTTAATAATTTAAGTATCACTTGATCTATTTTGTGCTTTGATGTTTTTATACTGTTTTGATGTCTAAAAAGTACACCAATGGCAATAATGCAAAAAGCTAAAATGGCTATAGGTGGAGAATCATTTTTACAAAATGTAGCGATTATAGATACAACGGCATGTTGACTTCACAAAAACAAATATAACGACACATTTCCTCTCAACATTAATCGGTGGCCCTCTATTCTCCACCAGCTCAATTGCTTGGCCTCTTATTCTCCACTTATCTAAATAATGTGGTATATAAACTATAATATATATATATATATATATATATATATATATATATATATATATATATATATATATATAATACTGTTTATAATAAGTAATGCTTTTGATTGTGTAAGTTGAAGTATTGAAAAACATGTGGAGAGATTTCTAAACTAACGTAAGGTTAATTGTTGCAAATGTATGACCATAACATGTGGTGAGCTATAAAGTAAAATCTAGAGGGGCAGGGTTTGACTCATTTGAAATAAACACTTAACACAGAAAAATGGAAAAAAAAAACATTTTTAACAAAGTATATATTAGTGCTGGGACAAACACAGGATTTTCATGTTCAGATATTCACTCATAATTTAAATATTTGTTTGTTTTCAAAACGTAATAAAAGCCATTATATTGCTCAGAATGCAGGCAGATACAGCATAGCAGCAGGGGCTGGGGGGCGTGGCCTGTGTGTGTGTGCCTTTATTTTACAAGAAGATGTTACAATATGTAACCATGTTAAACTACAAAAATATCCCAGGAGTAAAGAATACATCGTATAGGCCGTACTTTACCCCAGTGAATTAACTACAAAACAAAGGATGCCAAATAGTAGGATGCAAAGTTAAACGTTCATTCCTTGCCATTGCTGTTTTTTCACAGTAAACTGTGGCCATAGACATGCTTTCATAAAAGTAATAAATGTACCTTTTTGTAGCTGAACAAGCACTGAAATTTAACTTAGCACATGAAATAACTTGGAAATGCTGTTGTAAAGTGAAGGGATTTAGCTCCTTTATACTCCCCAGCAACAACAACATGAACACTTCACAACACGACCCCAAACTGCACTAAAAAGTAACCCCCCCCCCCCCCCCCCCCCCCCGAACCCTATTGGCTCACACACACAGGGGTACATTTACATACACACAGTCCAATTGCTCAGACCCTCGGTCCCACGCAAACAGCTGACTGACAGAACCGAACACAAATCACAGTGCAGCGAACACAGACCTCTCTCCCATACAGCTGCACTGTGCACGTGACACCCCAGGCAGCACACCTGCACTGCCTAGACACGAAATGCGCTTCCACTCACAGACTCACGCAGGGTGAAACAGCGGAGAAGACAGGACAGCACACACACACAGAAATGCCTAACATTAACACTCTCTCGCTGGCGTCACTGTGCAGTCTCTCACTGGTGGTGTGAGGTACTCTCTCGCTGGCAGCGCTGTGCAGTCTCTCACTGGTGGTGTGAGGTACTCTCTCGCTGGCAGCGCTGTGCAGTCTCTCACTGGTGGCGGCGTGGGGTACTCTCTCTCTCTCTCTGGTAGTGCAGGACAGTCTTTTCCTGGTGTGGTGAGGTACTCTCGCTGGCAGCACTGTGTAGTCTCTCACTGGTGTCATGAGGTACTCTCTCGCTGGCGGTGCTGTGCAGTCTCTCACTGGTGTCATGAGGTACTCTCGCTGGCAGCGCTGTGCAGTCTCTCACTGGTGGCGGCGCGGGGTACTCTCTCTCTGGTGGTGCCGGACGGTCTCTTCCTGGTGTCGTGAGGTACTCTCTCGCTGGCAGCGCTGTGCAGTCTCTCACTGGTGGTGTGAGGTACTCTCTTGCTGGCAGCGCTGTACAGTCTCTCACTGGTGGTGTGAGGTATTCTCTCGCTGGCATCACTGCGCAGTCTCTCACTGGTGTCGTGAAGTACTCTCTCGCTGGCGGTGCTGTGCAGTCTCTCGCTGGCGTCACTGTGCAGTCTCTCACTGGTGGTGTGAGGTACTCTCTCGCTGGCATCACTGTGCAGTCTCTCACTGGTGTCGTGAGGTACTCTCGCTGGCGGTGCTGTGCAGTCTCACTGGTGGTGTGAGGTACTCTCTCGCTGGCAGCGCTGTGCAGTCTCTCACTGGTGGTGTGAGGTACTCTCGCTGGCAGCACTGTGCAGTCTCTCACTGGTGGTGTGAGGTACTCTCGCTGGCAGCACTGTGCAGTCTCTCACTGGTGGTGTGAGGTACTCTCTCGCTGGCAGCACTGTGCAGTCTCTCACTGGTGGTGTGAGGTACTCTCTCGCTGGCAGCGCTGTGCAGTCTCTCACTGGTGGTGTGAGGTATCTCGCTGGCAGCGCTGTGCAGTCTCACACTGGTGGTGTGAGGTACTCTCGCTGGCAGCACTGTGCAGTCTCTCACTGGTGGTGTGAGGTACTCTCTCGCTGGCAACGCTGTGCAGTCTCTCACTGGTGGTGTGAGGTATCTCGCTGGCAGCGCTGTGCAGTCTCACACTGGTGGTGTGAGGTACTCTCTCGCTGGCAGCGCTGTGCAGTCTCTCACTGGTGGTGTGAGGTACTCTCACTGGCAGTGCTGTGCAGTCTCTCACTGGTGGTGTGAGGTCCTCTCGCTGGCAGCGCTGTGCAGTCTCTCACTGGTGGTGTGAGGTGCTCTCACTGGCAGCGCTATGCAGTCTCTCACTGGTGGTGTGAGGTCCTCTCGCTGGCAGCGCTGTGCAGTCTCTCACTGGTGGTATGAGGTACTCTCGCTGGCAGCGCTATGCAGTCTCTCACTGGTGTCATGAGGTACTCTCGCTGGCAGCGCTGTGCAGTCTCTCATTGGTGGCGGCACGGGGTACTCTCTCTCTCTCTGGTAGTGCAAGACAGTCTCTTCCTGGCAGCATGAAGTTGTAAATGATAACTCCAGTGTTAATCACAAAAGATTGTCAAATTTGTCCATACTGTCAAATGAGAGTGAAGTTGCAAAGAATTTAGAATACTCAGATTTGATAAAGGACTTTGCTGCCACTGAAGCTAGGAAAATATCTTTGTAATTTATGTTCTTACATAATTTAGTATGTCAAATGAAAAAAAGGATTTGATAATGACCACTGAGTTCATTTGTTAACCATTTTTTGTAAAAGTGTCAAAGAGTGATTATTTTTGTTATTAATTATTTATTTATTTATTTATTTATTTATTTATTTCTGTCTAGTTATTCTCGCCGCCAACCTGTCAGAACCCATTATAGTCGGCATTGCAGTATTATATCAATAGGCCTATTGGGGCATGGTCATTTTAGAAACAAATACGTGATATGTTTGAAGTAGACTGGAATTCTGAGTGCTTTGAAGTTGTGAATTATATAAAATGATAAAGTCTAACAAATGAACTGAAACAAGTATTCATTAACATTTTAATATCATTAATATTATTTACCGTATCTTAACATTAGTATATGTAGGTGCATATGATTACATGATGCACTTATATACTAACTTTTAAGATATGGTTGCTAGTGTAGCATTCATTTGATGTTCTGGACCCCGCACGTAATCATTTTTTAAGTTTCATTTTTTCATTCCTTGCTCACATTTTTAGAGCACTTCTAAGATCCCCCCTGTGGCAGGGCAGGGTCCTGCCTGTAAATAATATTGCTGTGTGGTGATTTGGTGGTGGTTGGCAGGGATGGGGTTAATTTCCTATCCCTGCCAAAAGACATGTGAGAATGTGGCTCGAGCTAATTGAATAATTGATGATAGTTTGGCTCCAGACACATGCAATAAAAAGCGGAAAATCCTTTGTTTGTTTGTTTGTTTGTTTGTGCTGTGCTGTGTTTATTTTTGGGAAAAAATGTAGTGAAGGCTAATGCCCAGCCTACGTTTTTGGGACTTTGATTCAACCTTTTGTTTTGGCCCTTGAGATGGTTATTTTTTCCCTGTTTATTGTGCAAGTTTTGTTTTTGTTTAACTGTTTTATTTTTGCTCAGTGAGCAGTAGTGTTTTGTTCACCTTTTTGATTTATTTTTGTTTATTAAACTGCGCAGCAGCACTTCATCTACAGCTTCCTTGCTTCCGAGTCTCTTTGCCTGCCAATACCATCTGGGCCTGCAACGCTACCCTTTCACACCCCCCGTATGTAAAACATCTGTCCTAGTTATAAAAAGTCTGTTTCAAGGACAGAATTTCTGTGTTATTTTGTTATATATAAGAATTAAGAGATTCCTTGTAATTGGGGTATTTGAAGCTGTCAGAAACACCAGAGTTCTCTTTTTATATGTAAGAAATAAAGAAAATGGTGTATTTTATACTAAGTGTTGAGCTTTCTTACAGGTTTTATTTGAATGTTATAGTCAGTGGCAATGACCTTTGAATACACTGGAACTGGAAATATTTAAAAAGCAAGCATTCCACCATGCTGTAGCATTATTAACTGTGTATTAGCCTCTTATGCACTTTGCACTATCAAAAAAAGGAATTTGGCAGCCATTTAACATGTCATGGTATCATGATAGTATCGAACAACATGATACTGTGCATGGTATTGTAGCGAGGCTCCCTAATTGAGGTATCGCAGAACACAGTATATATGTATAACTAACAAGTACAAACACAGATGGCACTTCAGAGTATTTATTTATAGCTTACTATTGTACATACTTAAATACATACAAAAGTAGATGTCAACATAAGAAAATAAATTCCAGCCAAGCCTACATAGATGGCTTACTGCTGCCCATCCCATCAAAAATATATATTTTTTTTTTAACCAAAAAAAGATTGCAAAATACACTTTTTTTTTTTTAATTTGTGCATCAGATATCTACCCACACACCAGATAATCGTAAATCAGCATTTTATATGTGAAGTGTTCTAAATAAATGTACATTCTGCATGACAAAATGCACAGCTTTAAATGAAGTTTACAACTTATACACAAAATAGATATTCTCTTTTTTATTTCCATTTTGCTGGTGCTTGTTGGTGAGACAGCCGTCTCCCTGTATGCTATTAGTTTCCATAACAGTGAATTATGCACAATTCATTTTTCTTGATCTCGTTAACATGCATTTTGATTAAGGAGTTCCCCCTTATCTCGTCGTTGAGACAGGAAGTGATGTAATTGACCTGTGACAATTAAGCTTTTTAATGAGAAATGCGTGCATTAATGACCTCATCGACTCAATTTCAAAGCATTTAACGGATTGATTTAATAACTTGCTATTAAAGCTCTCATAACTATACCATGAGTTTGATACAATAAGACTGTTTTTTGAAAATCCTGCTCAGTGTGTCTTCATCAGGTGTTGCAGCGATTGTCAATTAGAATATACAGCTTTATCATATACAAAGGACACCAATCAATCCAATAGTTAATCAGTAATTGGATAACAGGTGTTGAAATTATTTAAAGTTACACAATTTTCACCTATCATAGCATTCATTAATTTAAAATGGTTTTAGAATCAATTTCTACATACTGTAATTATACAATAATTCAACTCAGACACTGATACAGTATATTGAAACACTTTAAAATGCAGCCATATATATTCTGCTGTATGTTACAGATCATAGTACACAGTTTACTTAAAGAGTTATTCAACACTAAAGATTGGAAGACATTGGAACATGATTCTCAACCCCGGATAACTGAAGATTCAAGTTGGCATACAAAGATTAATTGTCAAATTTTTAAACCATTTAACATTGAGTCGTATCCCACAAACTAATTAATTTACTTCAAAAAAAATTAAATGATTGTTTTGTAAAACAAACAAAAAAGAAAATGACCATGTACAGCATTTACATTGATAAATGTAAATCCCATGAAATGGTAACAAATCAACATGTTTCAACAGTCTATTAGTGTTACAAGAAGATGAATGTAGAAACATTCGCTATCACACCCAGTCAGCTTCTCTGCACTTATTCATTGCTGTAAACATGTCCCTATTTGTTCCAGCATTCACAATGTTAGTTCTGTCTTTATTTATGCTTATCAAAGCATATGTTTTTGCTTTGCTGTGGAGTGGCTCCTGCAGTAATAATATTAATATGTTGCCTGCCTTGTTTTATTTTATTTTTTGCTGGTGGTGAAATTAAGATTTTCGCTGTGTCACGAAATCCGCGTGTTCAGATTCTTTTACGTACTCTTTTGAATTGCTCAGCACACACTCTTATCTCAGGGGAGACGTTAGGAGGACAGAGATGTTATTACTCCTAGTGGGATATAGTTCGTGCTCTGGACCCGCAGTATATTCGGATGACCAATATAGTACCCAAGAAATTGACAGACTCATGTATTTAAAGTTTTTTACGAATCGGAGTATGATTAGTACTCGTTCGGTTTATTAACGGTTAAATATTGGATAGAGTAGCTACAGGCTACGTCGTATCCCCAGCTGAAAGACACACTGGGCAGTCCAGTGTCTTAACAGATATCAACGTTAACACTTTAATACATGTATATATGTGTTAATCAAGGCCGACAAGCAGGCCAAGAACACATCACCTAAAGTACCCAATGGTCTATTTCAGCACATTCAACAAAACTCTCTCTTATTTCTAAAACATAGCGTGAGTCCCTTATAGCAATACATGCAATACATGTGAGATAAAAAATAATAATTGCTTAATGCTTACCCTTTAATATAAATCGTAAAAGGATATGGCTGTCTTCACCAGGCAAATGAAACTGAATTCAGTCAGCTCAATTGTGTCTTTGGTTTGCAAAAGATGGACCACCTTGCCCTGTCTGGGATGAGTGTGGTGCTCCATTGAAATTACTCTGGAGTTAAATAGGTTTTTCGTCTCATTGGAATACATGGGACGCCTCAATTAAATCCAATCATTAATCATGTGAGACAGCTCTTTATCCCTTTTACAAATAATAGTTTTCAAAAGATCCAGACTAACTTTTCAGAATTAATAGGTGTCATGGACTTCAAAAAATTCAAAACTTCACATTTGTTTCAACTCTTATGATCTCATTTCTTTGCTTTCCTCCGAGCCCCTCCTTTATCTGAAAAGTTAAGTGAACCAAGGTTCCCAGGATCTTGGTTTATAATATAATATAAAAACACTACTGCATGCAACACTAATTTTATATGTGTTATATATGAGAGATGTTCTTAATATGTGACATCATCTTCTAAGTGATTATATTATGCTAAATTAAAGGTATGTGTTTCTTTTAACTTCATATTGTTTCATCATTTTGTTAATGAATCAGTTTTGATTCCATATACCACTGTCTAACAGAGTATTTGACACAAGTTTGTCTCATACAATATTCAAGTCATTTAGTTTCACTAAGTTTAAGTGGTAATAGTTTTCAGTACAATTATTTATCCATTAAGAGATGCACTGACCAGGCTCTGACCTGTACCTCTCTGGGAATATGTTACTGCTAGCAGTTTCCACAGTCTCTTGTTTTTTTCCAAGGTCAGAGTCTGTGCAAAGCACTTTATTAGATATATGACCTGTCCATTAAGCCATGAGTTGTGCATATTATTTCAAGACATTTACTTATCAGTACTAAACCACTAACTCCATAAACCTTAACACTCCATCTCTATGAGGCTTGCAGCTCTGCTGAAGTGGAACCCAAGGACATTCCTTCTTTCTAGAGAAGAAGAGAGGCCCTGTTTTCACTGCAGCAGTTTCAAATCACCACATTATAAGGAATCCAGCTACCATCATTAGACAATAGTATAGTGGATTAATAACAAGGTACATTATAGTATATTATTACAAACTTAACACAAAAACATAACACAACACCTTTTAACTTCCATAATTCAATGGATATCATAATGTCTAGAAGTCTTATTGTTCAATAGAAAGAAGAATAAACTTGTACCATTTTCCCATTTATGTAAATCGAATACTGCTCCAGGTTTTAATCTTCTTATCACTACAGCAAAGTTGTGAACAAGCAATAATACTTGTCAGTTGTAAATAATATGTTTTCTCATTATAGCAAATACTTAAAACATATTATTAATCTTATGAAATAACTGTTATGAACTATAAACAGTGTCAATTAGCACTGAACCTGTTTCATTATAAGATAATCTTTCAATTAATTTACCTCTGTTTATCAATTGCTATAATATTATTTTGGTGAATCCCTCTTAGGATCTAAATCCAAATATAGGCCAGTATAACTGCATTCAACAAGGCTTGACCCTTCTCTTTGTTCATACAAAATCCAGCCGAGACGGGATTTTTTCTCAAGACCTTTTGGTCATAAAGAGTCTCTTCTTATCTTGTGTTTTTAGGACATAAATTTGTAGATTAAAGTTCACTTTTAGCCGGAATGGTGCTTTTTATCAAGCGTCATGCTTTCTGAAGATAAGATATACTAGTGGTAAATCGTTCATTATATATATTTTCTTAGGGATTCTCAGACTACTAAGTATTTAATTGAATACATGTGTAATTCCAAACAAGAGTGGACTGACCTATTTCACTGAGCAAGAGAGCCACCTACTAGTGGTACAAGGATACTCTTTCTTTATCCTTCCTAATATCTTTGACACTTCATTTTATAATACATTCCATATTTAAAATCGCCTAGTACATATTCAGCATATCCATATGTTCTCAGCAGGATTCAGCTTCTGTACCAGGTTTCGCTCTTAGTTGTTTCCACAAGAAGTCCCTTGATCCACTGTTTCTCCATCACAGGTGTGGATTTCCATGGCCTGACTTCATTCCTATAAGATACTTGGACACGTTTAGCTGTAAATATTATTTCTTTATATTTCCTTTTGTTCGCACAGAGTCACTTTGCGAGGTACGCCTTCCATCCAGAACACTGAAGGAGGCCAAAACTCACTGTTATTCATATTTTCTGGTATCCAATTACTGTTCTGCCTCACATCATTAGTTGGCAGACACAATACAACTGAATCTGATTCAATTGATGAACCAACAGCTGTAGCTACTGAGATCCTCCATGCAAAAGGAGTCAGTATTTTACTGACCAGCCTAGCTGATTCAGCGTTACTTGCGACAGCTGCCTCATCCAGAATATTATTGCCTTCTAAAGCGTTAATTTCTCCATTCTTTAATTACCCATGTTCTCTGTATATTTCCTGTTTTACAAGTGGGGGACCATTGCCCCACTGTCCCCCCCAGCTCAAGTGCCACACAGCACCACACCACACCATCCCCACCCCACCAACCAACCAAGTACTGCTCATGTGTCATACTGACAGTATTAAGGTAGGTACATAAATTAGACTCTGATTCTAGTGATCCCTGTTTTCTCAGTGCTAATGGAAATTACACAAAGCATAACCACCCTCCCCCACTCTGTCAAAGACTGTTGCATAGCAACAGGCTATAACTCCACTCAAGAGTTCAATAAAAAAAGGGGTAATATTTTCTGCACATTTTGTAGATAAGTGCACTTGGAATGCAATTGAACTATTTCAGTGCTGGCACATCTGCCATAATAAAAGTTACTAGCTGTATAACTTCTGATACGAATCACGATTATCTAAGTTATTATCAATTATAAATGTACATATACCATGCTTTTATATTATTATCAATCATAATCTTTACTGATTACATTAGGCTAGCATAATAACTAAAAACAGTACTTGTGTACACACAACATTTCGCACCATTTCAATAAAACGTCATTTTACAAACTTTGTGGGCAGTTTTTCTATAAAATTATTAAAGTGAGTTGCCAGCGTCATTAACTTATAGATAAAGTAATATAAGAAAGTGTATTACATATTATAAAATTGTGAGGACAAAATTCCCCAGGCCAGATATCATTCTTAAGTTTTACTATGAAAATCTTGTTAGATGGGCCTTACTGTGAAACTTTTTCCCCCTATAGTTGCTGTCTGGAGAGGCTGTAAGTGAGATGTCTCATCACTAGGAGTTTTCCATAAACAACAGTAATTATGGTCCGTGTACATTCCGGCCAATCGTTTTTGCATTCTAAATTGTAAATCGGAAAACCAGAAAACAAATAGTTTTTCTACTTCGGTTTTTCAAAAAAACAAAAATCGACCTGTTTTTCATTTTCCAATTTCTGAGTTTAAAATACAAAAACTGATTCAGGCTTGTTTTCCCATTTTTCATATTGCTTTTTACAACAAAGTATTCGAAATGGAATAATCTGTAATACAAAAATAAATAATAGACCATTTAAAAAAAAAAAAAAGTACTGAGGTGTGCTCTACTCGTATCGAATGTGTCTCGTTGTTATGACGTTTTCTGCATCAATACATGGATATCTATATCTATGGATGCACCCCCCAAGTGAAACAAATTGGGTACCCGTGAAAGGGGAGCTCTAAACATACGTGAGTGCCCTGGACAAATGTGCTATGATAATATAATCCAGTTAAATTTATAAAGTAAATTTATAAAGCCGGATATAAATATTAAGAACCGTACCTGGATTTTTTTCCACCCAGTATGTGAAGGCTTATTATGTTAGTATTATTATAATGCACTGTACCTGAGTGATACAAGGATGATTACACTATGTAACACAATTTTTGTTCCTGGGTAGTAAGTGTTATTTCCTAATTGCTTATGCCTCAAAAGTATAGAAAATGGCTATTATTCCCCACAAACTTTGCTTTTGTGACCAGGACAGTGATATTTTGAAATTTACCTATTTCCAATGAGAAAACGGGCGAATTTGTGTCTTTTCGTTCACATAAAGTCAGAAAAAAACAACATATGAATCCAAATTAACATGTATTTATACTAAAGTAATACAAAAATGACTACAAAAGATTTAGAAGTGAGTAGTTTTTCGAGATTTACAATTATACTGTAAATCACTTTCACGAATCAGCCCCCAAATGTAGTCTCCCATCATGTTCTCGTTATACTGTCCTTGGTAGCGGCGTTCAAAGTCCAGTATATCCTGGTGGAAGCGCTCGCCTTGCTCCTCCGAGTACGCTCCCATGTTCTCCTTGAATTTGTCAAGGTGAGCATCAAGGATATGGACTTTGAGGGACATCCTACAGCCCATTGTGCCGTAGTTCTTCACCAGAGTCTCAACCAGCTCCACATAGTTTTCGGCCTTGTGATTGCCCAGGAAGCCCCGAACCACTGCGACAAAGCTGTTCCAAGTCGCTTTCTCCTTACTAGTGAGCTTCTTGGGGAATTCATTGCACTCCAGGATCTTCTTTATCTGTGGTCCGACGAAGACACCGGCTTTGACCTTTGCCTCAAACAGCTTAGGGAAGAAGTCTTGAAGGTACTTGAAGGCTGCCGACTCCTTATCTAGAGCTCTGACAAATTGTTTCATAAGGCCCAATGTGATGTGCAGTGGTGGCATCAGCACCTTCCGGGGGTCCACCAGTGGCTCCCACTTGACGTTGTTCCTCCCCACAGAGAACTCGGTCCGCTGTGGCCAGTCCCGCCTGTGGTAGTGCGCCTTGGTGTCCCTGCTGTCCCAAAGGCAAAGATAGCAGGGAAACTTGGTAAAACCGCCTTGGAGACCCATGAGGAATGCCACCATTTTGAAGTCTCCTATGACCTTGATGCCATCTCAGAAAAATGCAGATATGTATCCACTTAGGCAGCTGGAACTAAACTGAACTGGTGGGCTTAAGGCCCCTGTATTTATACTACTATTCATATTACTGGAAAGTTCTAGAAAGTTCTAGAAGTTACTCCAAGTTTACTCAGCACTGAATCTATCTGGAATGTTCTGGAAAATAGGTAAATTTCAAAATATCACTGTCCTGGTCACAAAAGCAAAGTTTGTGGGGAATAATAGCCATTTTCTATACTTTTGAGGCATAAGCAATTAGGAAATAACACTTACTACCCAGGAACCAAAAAAATTGTTACACAGTATTATATTAACTTATCGTAGACCTACGGCTGTATTGTAATACAATACTTTGTAACAACTGCTAAATTAATTAATAAATAAATAATGTTGGTAAACAGACAGAACACTTCACAATAAGCACAGGCACGAAATTATTGCATCGTCATAAAAGCGGGACAGAGAGAGCTGGCCGTGTCTGACCTTTTTTTTTTGTAGGTCTTGGAAGGAGCTAAATAATTAAGATATTAAATGTTGTGGAGTGTTTTCATGCTGCAGTGGGGGGTTCTTTTGTAACAGAATATGGTGATGGGTGGGGGTGAATTCTGTTTACAGTTCCGCATTGTATCGCAGTTCCGTCTTTTGTAAGAGCTGCAAACCGCAGGGAGAGAGGACATGTTAGCATCTTACAGAGCTTGCCATAGGATCACTAAAGGGGGCTGGTACGCTTGGTTGAATAGGTCTGTCCCTCTTCCGATACGTTAGTATATCTATCATTGTTTAAGTGTGTACTTGTTAGAGAAGCATTAACAGATTGCCTGTGAAGTGTTGTCTCTCCAGATATCTGCTTGAATAAAGACTACCTTCTTTATCACCGACTCTTGGAGATTGATTTCATTTTTCGTCCCTGCAATCTATTATTTATTTTTGTATTACAGATTATTCAATTTTCGAATATTTTGTTTAAAAAAACAATATGAAAAATGGGAAAACAAGCCTGAATCCGTTTTTGTATTTTAAACTCAGAAATTGGAAAATGAAAAACGGGTCGATTTTTGTTTTTATGAAAAACCGAAATAGAAAAAACGAGTAATTTTCTGGTTTTCCAATTTCCGATTCTGAATGCAAAAACGATTGGCCGGAATATACACGGACCAATTATGAGTGTTTAAAAGTAATTTTGCAATATTTTATTTTATTGCATTATCCAAGACTCGACCTCAACTTTAACCTAAAACGAACGAGTTCACAATTGGTAAATGCTTGGTTAAACTTTTTTTTTGTTATTATTATTATTATTATTTTATTTTTTAAGTATAGCTGCACAATTATATACTCACCTGTCGGTTTTGATCATATTTAATCATAATTATCTTTCTCATGGTTCTGCTAAACCTTTTGAGAATGAAAGATGAAACCCGCTGGTGAGCTTTTGTGGCAAAGTGGTTTGCAGTGTGCAGGTTTGCTAAGAAATAAATAAAAAAAAGGGCTCCGTGCGCTGCCATTGTTGATAGTGTCACATGGGCTGTTCAGTGTGTTGATATGTAAATAAATCCTGTTCTTTTGCGGGGCGTATTAACTTCAACCTCTGTCTCGATCTCATGCCTGTCAATCAGCACGCATCCACACAGCAGACGGTTACTGTGTCACAAGCATTAATACCCTGTATCTTTCTAAACTAGAGATTTAGGGGAGCTCCCTAATAAAAGCTGAATCTCAAAACAATAATTGTGTGAATATAGTAATTGTTACAGCTGTATATAATGGTATTTAAAACAGGATTCGTGTGTGTGTGTGTGTGTGAGTGTGAGTGTGAGTGTGAGTGTGAGAGAGTGTGTGTGTGAGAGAGAGAGAGAGAGAGAGAGAGAGAGAGTGTGAGTGTGTGAGAGTGAGAGTGAGTGAGTGAGTGAGTGAGTGAGTGTGAGTCTTTTTTTGTATAGTTTGTTTAAAGCCTGTTTTTGTGTTTGTCTTTTTGGTTGGCCAACGTGCCTTTTTTATTTGTGTTTTGTCAATTAAAATATTTTGGTTTCACTGCATTTCCTGTCTCTGAGTCTTCCCTCTGCTGCTATCCTGCCACAGTAGCGTATGTGGTTTTATTTATAATCTAAACAGAAAAACATAGTATATTATGTCTTTATTTGAAATAACAGTAAATGTAAGTAATTCGGGGAGATCTAAATTCATATTAGGGTGAACACTGTCATGTGGCCTTTGCTCTGTACCAGGGAGCAGATTGAATTTTGATCACCTTTTTTTTTCTTTTTTCAGGTACACAAAAATGAAAACAGCAACCAACATCTATATTTTTAATTTGGCTTTGGCTGATGCTTTAGCCACCAGTACTTTACCTTTCCAGAGTGTTAACTACCTGATGGGAACATGGTCTTTTGGTAACGTGTTGTGCAAGATTGTAATGTCTATTGACTACTACAACATGTTCACAAGCATCTTTACCCTGACCACCATGAGTGTCGATCGATATATTGCTGTGTGCCACCCAGTCAAAGCCCTGGATTTCCGCACCCCAAGAAATGCAAAAATTATTAATGTCTGCAATTGGATTTTATCTTCTGCAATTGGACTGCCTGTGATGATAAAGGCGACAACAACACCTGACAGCAATGGCAAGTATTTTGTATATTAATTTATTCCATATAGCCACAAAGTAGTTCAAATAATTAATGTGGTTGAAAAAAAATATTATTGAATGTAATATTTAGTATCATCATTTTTTTGTTTGTTTGTTTTTTAAATGTAGTCGTCACCAATGATTTTTACGCCGGTTATCTCCCCAATTTGAAATGCTCAATTATTATTTTTATCCCGGTTCACTGCTGCAACACCCCGGAGACTCTGGGAAACAGAGGCTGAAACACATGTCCTCCGAAGCGTGTTCCTGCCAATCCATCGTTTTTCGCACTGCGGATCCACAGCGAAGCCACCAGACCTATAGTGCCGGCGGACAACACAGATCTGAATGGCTCCACTGCAGACTCGCAGGCGCCCTATCAGCCACAGGGGTCGCTGGTGCGTGGTGAACCGTGGATTGCCCTGCCGACCTAAGCCCTCCCTACCTGGGCGGCGCTCGGCCAATTGTATGCCGCCCCCTTGGAACCCCTGGTCACTGGCGGCAATGACATAGCCTGGATTCAAACCTGCGATCTCCAGGCTATAGGGCACATTCTGCACTCCACGCGGAGTGCCTTTACTGGATGCACCACTCGGGAGCCCATATTAGTATAATTTTAATGTAACATTATAAGTGGTTTTTGGTAAATGTTGAATTCAATTCTGGGACCTAAGATTAAACAGCAATATCCTCTTGTGTTTTTTTTCTTATGAAAATCCTAATTACTTTACAATATATGTGTAATGGCACAAATTGAATCTTCAAAGATACAGAACTTTCATTAAGCATCCTCTGTTGAGTGCTTATGAATTGCTAATGTTTCCTCTACCACTGTTGCTTCAAAAACATTGCTTGTATCTTGATGAACATTTTCCTGGATGAGGCAAGAACAATGTAACTAAAAAAACATAGTTTTAATTTAAAAACATGAATTAGCCTAAGAGTTGGTTACAATGTTCTTGTACTCAAGCCTTGGGAAATTTGTTGAATGAACTTGGCAGGCTTTGGTCCAAAAATCCCATTAGTGTGATGGCTCTAAAATGGCTAAACAGTTTTTTTCACATTTTGGTGAAAAATAAAGGCGTGCTGACTAGTAGCTCAATCTTTCCTTTAAATTTGAGATATTATTATGTGCACAAGACTGTTAATCTGATTCAGACAAAGACTGGCAGCCATTTTTATGTTTGTAAATACCACATTCAAGCCATGCTGAGGCACTCTTGTGTGTTTCAAAACAAATTATTGTGCTGGCTAGTGTAGCCTTGGGAGAGTTAATCAAATCACTCTGCCCAACAGTTGTTAATATAATCTACAATTTAAAATATCTAATTCCTTGCAAAAATGTTACAATTAAATTAATTGTCAAATGAACAGCTAAAGGATTGTTTAGATCTTGTGCAGTCTGGTCTAAGTTTTGACAGCTACTGCTGTTGTAAAGATTGTAGATGTGTCACAAGGCTGGCTGAGTGGTGACACGTCAGACCCGGAAGAAACAGACAGACACAGTGAGGTTGGTGAAGCTGAGCACTTGGTTGTGCTCAGCATTTAATAAACAAAATAAGAGAACACAAAAACAGGACACGGCACTTGAGGCCAAAATAAACAGACAAAAAAACGGACTACACAGACAAAACATGGCGAGCAGATTTAACTACTATTATTTTTACAATTACTACCTCCGTCTCCAATCCCGTTCTCCACTCACCGAACACCCAACCCCAAATGAGTGAAAACATGCTGCTTTTATGCAGTTGTACCGAGACTCGATTGCTAGTCAATCATTCAATTGGAATCTCGGTACAACTGCACGTGAATTAATTAAGTGTACTCCCGTGACCACACATTACATTTTAACCAGCATGTGAAGTGATTTGTGCCATCCTCGTGCCTAAATACAAATCTACATTTTTAAATACACGTGAAACACAGACCCGTTTATATCCCGTGTACCAATGACTATACACCAACATTAACACACGCAACATACAACATATAACACAAACTACGCACAAGGGTGTGGCCACATTGCCACATATACCCCCCCTTGTGCACAGCACACATGGCCTCAACGGCCACCTCCCCCCTTAAAAACCCAGCAGTCCAGGACAAAGTCTCGGGCTGGGAAGGGAGGCTTCAGTGGGCCCATGGCTGGCAATGCTGTCAGCACTCCTGCCGGTAGTGGCACGGCTGACAGCATGCTGGTCCACTCCTGCAGCGAAATTGCTGCGGGGGATGCTGGTCTCCTGACCTCTCCCCCTTTCTTCGTAGCTGGTAGCTCCCTCCTGTGGGGCTCCGGCCACAAGAACTCCTGCAGCGAAACTGCTGCTGGGGAAAGTGGTCTCCTGACCTCTCCCCCTGTCTTTGTAGCCGATAGCTCCCCTTTCTGGGGCTCCGGCCACCGTACTCCCTGTGGTGGAGGTGCGGGAAGCAGAGACAGCTCCTGCTCCTCTGCTCCGAGCAGTGGCGGAGACAGAGGCAGCTCCTGCTCCTCTGCTCCTGGCGGTGGTGGAGGCAGAGGCAGCTCCTGCTCCTCTGCTCCTGGAGGTGGCGGAGGCAGAGGCAGCTCCTGCTCCTCTGCTCCTGGTGTGGTGGAGGCAGAGGCAGCTCCTGCTCCTCTGCTCCTGGCGGTGGTGGAGACAGAGGCAGCTCCAGCTCCTCTGCTCCTGGCGGTGGTGGAGGCAGAGGCAGCTCCTGCTGCTCTGCTCCTAGTGGCGGAAGCGGTGGAGGTGGGAGCAGCGTGTAGTCTCCTGGCGATGGAGGTGGGAGCAGCGTGTAGTCTCCTGACGATGGAGGTGGGAGCAGCGTGTAGTCTCCTGAAGTTGCAGGGGACTGGTGCGGCTCTGCCTCTCTTGCAGGGGACTGTGGTGGAGGCAGTGGCGATGGGGCTGATGCTGGCCACTCAGAGGGAGGCTGTGGCGGTGCTGGCTCCCTCTGCTGTGGCGGCTGGGCTGGTGTGTGCCATGCTCCCTTCAGCAGCATAAATAGAGGCTGCTGGGGGACACCAGCATCCTGCCCTTCTCCCCCCCAGAAAAATTCAGGGGGTTGAGCCTGTAACTCCTCCCCCTCTAGCTCTCGGGACGGCAGCAGCAGGTGAACCAACAGGCATGCTCCCTCTGCTGGTGGACACGGGGACAGCAGGCATTCTTCCTCTGCTGGTGGACATGGGGACAGCAGGCATTCTTCCTCTGCTGGTGGAGGTGGAACCAGCAGGCATTCTCTCTCTGCTGGCAGCTTGGGTCCTAGGGCTGTGGAAGCCCCGACTTCCCTCTCTTTGGGCTATGGACGCACCGACTCCTCCCTTTTGGGCTGTGGATGCACCGACTCCCCCCTCTTGGGCTGTGGACGTTCGGGCTCCCCCCACTCAGGCGTAGGACGTTCGGGCTCCTCCCACTCAGGCGTAGGACGTTCGGGCCACTTAGGCGTAGGACATTCGGGCTCCTCCCACTCAGGCGTAGGACGTTCGGGCTCCTCCCCCATCTCTAGGAAGGTGCAGCTGGCCATGAATCCTCCTGCTGGAGACCCTGCTTCCTGGGCTGCTGTTCCACTTATAGCTGCCTCCAGCATTGTCCAGGATCCAGTCCCGTAGTTTCCTGGCGTCTTCTGCCATTGTCATTTTTTTTTTTTTTCAAAAGAAACTGCGGTACTCTTTCCGGCCTGAGTCTGGGGGCGCTGTTATCCCGCTTCTGACAACCATATGTCACAAGGCTGGCTGAGTGGTGACACGTCAGACCCGGAAGAAACAGACAGACACGGTGAGGTTGGTGAAGCTGAGCACTTGGTTGTGCTCAGCATTTAATAAACAAAATAAGAGAACACAAAAACAGGACACGGCGCTTGAGGCCAAAATAAACAGACAAACAAAACGGACTACACAGACAAAACATGGTGAGCAGATTTAACTACTATTATTTTTACAATTACTACCTCCGTCTCCAATCCCATTCTCCACTCACCGAACACCCAACCCAGAGTGAGTGAAAACATGCTGCTTTTACGCAGTTGTACCAAGACTCGATTGCTAGTCAATCATTCAATTGGAATCTCGGTACAACTGCACGTGAATTAATTAAGTGTACTCCCTTGACCACACATTACATTTTAACCAGCACGTGAAGTGATTTGTGCCATCCTCGTGCCTAAATACAAATCTACATTTTTAAATACACGTGAAACACAGACCCGTTTATATTCCGTGTACCAATGACTATACACCAACATTAACACACGCAACATACAACATATAACACAAACTACACACAAGGGTGTGGCCACATTGCCACAAGATGCCATTTGAAGAACTATGGATCATTCATTTGGTGACATGAGCCTTCTATGGAGAATAATATTTGTAACTAAGATAATTTTACTCCTAAAGATAAGAATGTTATGTTTCTATTTGCTTGTTATTTATTGAGCCTGTGATAGGAAAAACAAAAAAAACTACTTCCCCTTTAAAGTGGTTGTAGCAAACAAAATAATCACATAAATCTCCATTGGGGTCAAAGCATATAAATCATGAGGGCAAACAGTTGGTTGCTTAATGACAGAGATTGAATTTATTTTAACCTCTTATGGTACCAGATGTAATTGTTCTAAAATGAAAATGCTGATTTGTTTTTCTTTCTGTGTGCATGTTTAATTTTTTGGATCCTATAATTGTTGCACTTTACAATGTATAGGTTATAAAGTCTCTTGGCGACTAAACAGCAATGAAATTTAGTAGGTCGGTATGATGTGCTCCACAGAGGAGGCACTGTTTCTATCATTCAGAGGTTTCATTCAATATGCTGTTCATGTGAATAGCATTCTTTATTTACGGTGATGAGATGTTAAAGCTGCTGCAGCATTTCTCTTCATAACTTAATAAATGACCATTATACTATTAAACTCTTGTTGTCTGTGCTGGACACAATTACCAGTAACTTTTTAGAGCTGCCCTTTATACAGTGCAGATCCTAGTTAATTTCAACAAAATGTGCATACATACCAATGGTTAGTTGCTTCTGGTGACATAGTTTTTTTAATGTATTTTATATTCATTGTCTGTTGAAATTTTTAGTTGCAGGTGTTACAGACTGCACACTGAAATTCCCTCATCCTTCCTGGTACTGGGAAAACCTGCTGAAGATCTGCGTCTTCATCTTTGCTTTCATCATGCCTGTCCTCATCATAACTGTCTGCTATGGGCTCATGATCCTTCGTTTAAAAAGTGTACGCATGCTGTCCGGCTCCAAGGAGAAAGACAGGAACCTCAGGAGAATCACCAGAATGGTCCTGGTTGTTGTGGCCGTGTTTATTGTCTGCTGGACTCCGATCCACATCTACGTCATTATCAAAGCTTTAATCACTATCCCAAACTCCTTGTTCCAGGCAGTAGCCTGGCACTTCTGTATCGCTCTGGGTTACACCAACAGCTGCCTCAACCCTGTCCTTTATGCTTTTCTTGACGAGAACTTCAAGAGGTGTTTCCGAGAGTTCTGTATCCCTACTTCCTCAATGATAGAGCAGCAGAACTCCACCCGAACCCGTAACCTGAACCGAGACCACAACTCCAGTGCGCAGACTGTGGATAGGACTAACCGTCAGGTATGACTAGCTGTAGAGATGTCATCCCTGCACTCACATTTCCATGCCAGTGATGACATGAATTCAGAAGTCACACAAGTCACAACAGCGCTTTGATAGTAATACAGTGTTCTACAATATACTGTATATATCAATTATATGGGTAAAACCCCCGTTACGAGGGGGATGCATTGGTTAGACCTCCTATCTTGTTAAGTCGAGGCATCAGCCGAGACAGGCGGTCTAAATAATGCATCCGAGATTAAGGGGTTTTACAAATGTATGCCCCAAGGAGATTTTTGTTTTTAAGTTATGACATTTTTACTGAGTAAATGTAAGTTTTTTGTTTTTTAAATAGTGTTTAAAGTGTAATTGGTTCATTCTTGATTGTGAAGTAATTGATAGGCAGGTGTTGTAGAGAAGTGATTGGTACACACAATACTAGGTATGTGTCTTTCTATCATTTATAGTTTGCAAGTTTTTTTAGATGCAGATTCAGTCGCCACCGCTTAGAATGGCCGCGTTTGCGTTAACGTGATTCACCCGCAGTAAGTGATGGACGGTATAAACTCCTACACAAGAACCTGACATTCAAAATGTCCCCCCAATCACCAGTACAGTAAACAAAACAAACAAGCGTGTATGCGGTTAAAAATCTTTATTAAGACAAGCATTACACTAATAAAAAAATGTATTAACCCTTAGTGGTCCATTTTAGTATTATTATTTAATATGTTTAGTAGTAGTAAAATGTCACTGTGACTGATAACCTGTTTGAAACAGTGACTGTTAAATAAAGCTTTGTTTTGCCTAAGTCCGCTGCAGTTGGTGCTGCTGCAGTGCAAGCTTACTGTATATATCACAAGCAGCATCTATTACGTGTAAATAAACAACGTGTATTTTTATTTAAATTATAAAAATATGATTACTGTTCTATATAACATATTTATAAACTGCATGTGAAATGTTTTATTCCATTTATATGGATTACCTGTAAAATAATAGGATTTTCAATCAAATATAAACAAGTAGCTATGGAGACGTCACCAGTAAATTATGCAAATTAGTACCATCGAAGGACCGAACCTTACTTCAGTAATGTGTTCCGAACTTTCGAAGGTCAAAATGTACCTTTCGTTGCAAGCCTAGTGTATTGCTAAATTAATAAAAAAAATGTACGCACTAGATTGGTATCTGAGAACTAATGGCGTAGCGGAGGTTTAATGGAAATGTGGAGTCTCAATGCTTAACAAGAGGTCTACACCTAATAAAACTCCCTATTTTCCTTTCTTTAAAAATCTCCATGCATTACAAATATACATTTTGCACCTGAACAGTTAAGCTTTGAAAAATGTTAAGCTTTAAAACTAATTACAGTATGTGCTCTATATACATGGCAGTTTGTCCCCTATCAGTCCAGGGCAGCAGTGTGGAGTAGTGGTTAGTAAAAACCCAACTATATAAATGGGTAATTGTATGTAAAAATAATGTGATATCTTGTAACAATTGTAAGTCGCCCAGGATAAGGGTGTCTGCAAATAAATAATAATAATAATAATAATAATAATAATAATAATAATCAGTCCAGGCTTTTGTTTAAACCAACTCCCTTTGTAATTTGTCCAATGTTTATGTTAGGACTGTATGTGCAGTAAAACAAATGTTGTATTAAAGTTTACCATGACAAATATCCACAGTAATTTAATAGCTTACCATACTCTTAGTGTGTTTTTATAGTGGTTAACCGTGGTTTCTCTATGCTTATGTGTGCCTGTATGTTACCATTCTTTCACTTTCTTATGCTTTTATCATAGTAAACTGCTGTAAAATTTTAGAAAGGAAGCACAAGAAGAAACGTGTGCACAAGATGATCTTTTACCATTATAAAAAGGTATGGCACAACCACTGTAGCTGCAGTCTACCTGTAAGTTTTATGTGCACTAAAAGACAATGCTTGAAAATTATAACTTGTTTTGTATTCGAGGGTATACATCTACTGCTGTATATAGGAATGTCAAGTCTTTTAATTGTACAGGTTTGTGTCCTAATTAGGGTTGCCACCTGGCCCCATAATTCCAGAACACTTTGGGACGGGACAGGGTTTTTAAGTTGCCCTTAAACTTGCTTAATATATACTGCTTCTTAATGATCTAAATCATTGTGATAATACAAATCTTACAAAATAAAAAAAGCATTAAATAAACATGTGTAGGTTTATTCAAGATACTTTTTTTATTTTGTATAATTAGTATTTCAGTTCTCAATATTTAAAAGTTGCTATTTATATCCTGTTAATTAGTAATACATAGCCCTAATTTACACGGACTCTCCCAATTAAATAATAACACTGATCAGGTGTCTGGTGTCAGGAATAGTGAACAGCTGGTCAGTATTAATGATTTGAGCGAGAGAAGGCGATATACTATTAGAATCTATAAAGAAACTTTCAAATATATATTTTTAAAACTATTATTAAAATAAATAAATATTGATGATGGTACTTATTTATTTAATTTGTTAAAAGCTATTATTGTATTGTCATGCTGCCTCGAGACAATTAATCAACAGAATCAATTTAGCAAAGGTTTAGCACTCAGTTCATGTGTTGATTTCCTTCAGTTTAAAGGCAACTTCAAAATCCTGTTCTGTCTCACAGTGTTCCGGAATTATGGGGCCAGGTGGCAACCCTAGTCCTAATGCAGGCCTCAATGTAAATATTTCAACAAAAAATGTAATAAGAGTTCTTAAACTACATTTTCACTTTATAATCTTGTACATGTAAAACATATATACTGTATATATAAAAACACACTTTACTCAATTTGTCACTATTCAAATGTTTCCTTGTTAAAATGTTTTCAGTGTTTCAACTGCCTAAAAAGCTGTTTATTTGATGTATAACTACCCATATTTCTAACTCAACAATGGCACACTGTATAAGGTTTGAGATGACAGCTCTTAACAGCTCCACTGAGGTAATAGGTAAGTGAAACAGTGAATATCTTAAATAAAACTGAAGATGGAGGTGTAGAAACTACCTTTCTGTATGTGTGTCTATTATGTGTGTGTGTCTCTAGATTGTAATGTACCCTAAGGCAACACCAAACTACTAAGTAAAAACTAAACTAAAACTAAATGTACAGTATATCAGAAGAAGGATATAATCATTGACGTACGAATATAGAGTCCTGCCTAATTGTACAGCTTGACTTAGTGCTTTGACAGATGGTGAACCACTAGGGTGGGTGGTATAACAAATGCAAATTATGCGTGTTATATTGCTGCACATCAGTTCCAAAGGAATAACTTGTGGAATGATAGAGTGAACTAACAGGGGCAGCATAACAAGGGTAGACTGAACTTTAAACTTGGGAGTAGGTAACGTATGCCTCTTGCCATTTTAAATGGCATGACATTATTATATTTTAACATATTTTTAAAGTTATTAAAATGTATAGGCATTTATTTACCACAATTTGATTATTTCCATCAGTTTTAAATGATGTCCACGATTTTTGTGGCCAGGATATTCCTGTATCATAGTAGGTGGGTGCCTTGTATTTGTCACGATAATGTTGATGATATTTTAATTAAGTACAGTATGCAGTTTGTAAAACAGGTTTATAATGATAATGTTTCTCTATATATGGTTGTTTAAAATTCAGTTTACAGACATTTGTTTTTTTACACAGCGCTGTAAATAAATAGTAGTTAAGGAAATGGGGATTCAGTAAAAATGATATGGATCCCAAAATGAAACCAACATATACTGTAAAGCATTTCTGTGCATCTGTTGTATATGAAGTTCTAAGGAAGGTAATAGAAACATGTGTATTTTGAAATGTCCTTAATCTTCATTTTGATTAAAAAAAAACCCTGAAATGAATATGAAGTCATGTTAAATGTATCTAGAATGTTAATAATTATTCAGTTTTGGTGTTATGCTATTCTACTGTTAAGTAGTTGTTGTTTTTTTTGGTTGTTTTTAAATAACCCCAGCACACATCCACACTGAAGCAGCCCCTCTAAGATAGACCTTTACATTTGGTGGAAACTTATTATGAGTACAAGAACACAAGGTAGCTAATGGTTGATCTAAGGCAGTGGTTCCCAACCTGTGGTCTGCAAGCAACTTCCTTAATTCAGTTAAGCATTACTTGCAAAAACCCTTTTTTTTATTTATTTTTTTTTTAATAAATTTAGTCGTTGACAATTAGTTTTTTATTTTATTATTTTCTCCCCAATTTGAAATGCCCAATTATTTTCACTTCACCGAAAAAAAAAAAAAAAAAAAAGACGCTATCTGGCTGTCCCAGCCTTTTCGCTCTGCATATGAGTAGCACACTGCATTGAATATTCCTATAACTCGGTTGGAATTACTAAATTAAAACAAACAAAAAAAGAACCATTAAAACCACAGTTTTAGTACTTTTTTCATTTTCAACAATATAGAATATGTGCTACAGTGTTGCCAGGGATATAGGAATAGACCTATTATTTCCATACATTTTTGGAGAGGTTAGCTGCATATAGTAACAGAAGTTAATGTGAAACAAAAAAAGAGGCTAGATTTCTATCTTGACTTGTGAACTGTACAATAGTGTGAATGATTGATTTCAGCTCGCTATTATTATATGGGTTTATTCAGCCAGGTTTAATATCTCACAAGACTATATTCCAAAATTACATTCTATTAATACTACTTCTGGAAATAATGTGTACAGTCTGTTCTTTATGGTCATATTCAACTAAAATGCTATAAATCCGAATGTGTGCCACCAATCACATTTAATTTACACATCACAGCCCACCAGAACTGGTAAGTAACATCCACTCTCGAATCATTTTTAAATTTTTCAAATCGCTTCCCACCCACCTCGACTTCGTATTCCGGTGTGTTTTTTATATGTACATCGAGCGAAGTTGTCTACTCAGTGAGTGACACACGAGGTAACAGTTGCGGGGACCAGCACTGGTATTTACATTTACTGGATCTGAGGACGACCCAAGCCCCAGTGCATTATTTGTCAGGAGGTTTTGTCAACCAAAACTCTTAAACCTGCAAAATTGAGATGCCATTTATCTACGAAGTGCTCAGAATGTGAAAAAAAAACAATTTAAACAAAAGAAACAGAAACTCTGCCATCAGCAGCTTTCAATGCGTAAAATGACATCATTCCTTGCTGACCTGGTAGCCGACATTCAAGCCCAGGAATCTCATTAAGTTAGGTACATTATATAAATACTTTACTTTCTACATATACACATACAAATTAGATTCAAAATGCTGTTGTGAAAAAATGTATGGTGGTCCGTGGGAAAAAATCCTAACACACCGAGGTGGTCCCTACATTGAAAAAGGTTGGGAACCACTGATCTAATGGAACCAACTAGATATTACCATGCATATCACACACACCAGTAAAGGATACGATTGGTTCAGTACAGTACAGTAATCACATGCTCTGTTGCAGCTATCACCGAACAGCAACGAGCAAAGTGTGCCTTCCTTTTTCTTCAGTGAATAAAGTTTAAAGAGTAGTTAAACTATTGTTGTGTTGTTTCTTGCATTATTATTATTTATTTATTAGCAGACGCCCTTATCCAGGGCGACTTACAATCGCAAGCAAATACAAATACATTCAAGTGTTACAATATTTGCATGATTTACAGTATAATGTTAAAACTGTTTTACAGTATTCATTTCAGAAAAAAGGGGCAAATGTTTCCCATTAGATATGACCCTAACTGTTTTAATTAACACATTACTGTATATCCAACATATAGTAAACATTTTGATTTATGTATATGCATCACAGCATACTATAACCAGGGCTCTCCATACAGTGTGACTAAACATTACAAAAACTGTGAAAAACAAGGCAACTTCTTCATAAACTAGTACAATGATTAAAAAAAAAATCTTTATCTGTAATTATACTTTAACTATTGCAAATTGATTTATTTTATGCAATTTAGGGATCAACATTTAAAACTAAAGGAAAGTGGTTAGAGATTTTAAATGGAGTCAGTGACAGACTGTTTACAGTTTTCATGCTATAAGAATTACACAGCACAGACTAGATACAGGACAGGAATACAAGTGTAATAATAAGAGATCCTAAATGTTAGTAGTTGCAATAATGATGCACTAGAACTATTGACTGTTAATATTTTACCTTCGATTGTGTTGACCCAAACTCTACAGGTTGATTGATTTGTGTGCAGTAAAATGAAACAGGTATCTGTAACTTGTGTTGTGCTAAGTAATGCGTTGGAAATAAATCGGCAGTGCAGTATATAGCACAATATGGGTGGCTCATTTTTTTAATCGGCACTTAAAAAAATAACACACTAACTCTTTTTTGTACTTTCTGCCAACTATTCTTTTCAACTTCAGGCACTTAATATCTTCACATTGAGTGTTATAGAAGTTTAATTGACACCTATACATCACTATTCAGTGCTGAAAAGGTAACATATTAATATATTTTAAAATATGTTTTATTTGAAAACACACTGCAAAATGTGCCTATTAATTTTAACATGAAGTATACAATTATAATTATACACATACATAGAATAAAGAAAAATGTAAGATAACAGAGCTTTAAAATTATGCTTGAAATATGCAGCACAAGAATGCAGTTGTTACTCTCCTGTTCCTGCCCCAGTCATTGACATTATCCATACACAAATTAAATGATCTCTTGCTTTGAAGACAGGTGTAACAGAATTAATTTATGTCCCTCCCCTTACTTGCGCTTTCCCAATAGAATAACCTGGGCTGGGTAAATTAGGGCAAAATTGGAAAACTCTACATTTTAGTTGCTCTTTATAGAGCTGGTGTAATCGGATTATTACCCGTCATAGTGATTGTGGTATAGTTTGGACGTAGTTGCCTCTCCCAGTTACATTTTGTTAAGGAGGCAGTGTGGTCCAGTGGTTAATGTCCAGGGCTTGTAACCAGAAGGTCACTGGTTCAAATCCCACCTCACTGTGTGACCCTGAGCAAGTCAGTTAACCTACTTGTGCTCCATCCTGTGGATGAGATGTTAAATCAATGTACTATTGTAATTGACTCTGCATATAATGCATAGTTCACAGCCTACCTCTGTAAAGTGCTTTCAGATGGTGGCCCATTATGAAAGGCACTATATACAAATAAAGATATTATTATTATCATTATTATAAAGCAAAATACAATTGTTACTTTTTACAAAACCAGTAACAAAAGGAATCAAAATCGCCTTTTTTGTGACTAATTTTGTAAACAGTTTATGATGCACAGCACATCTATGTTTAGATCCAATGGAATATAAATGTAATAATAACATGAAAATGCATCAATTTCGCTCAGAGAGAAATTCAAAGAAACGATAACAGATGATAAAGGGTTCACAATGATTTTTTTATTTTTATTTTTAGTCATATTTGACATAAATAGATCAGGGAACTAATGATGACGGGGATTAATAATAATTTGCATATTACTATTATTATTAGTAGTAGCACGAGTTTAGGCTACTTGACAACAAGACTATAGAATTTCCCCACTCCCCTGTAGCCTCACATTTTCCACGAGACTGGCTATTTAAGCTAAACTTATGTGACAATAATAATAATGATAAAAATAATTTTCTTTACTGTAGTAGGCTTACATGTTCTTATATGCTGCAACACAGAGCTGACCTCCTGATAGGCATTATAACAATTTAACATGCTGTAATAGCAACTATGGCAGGTGCCAGTGGGGAAGGAAGTGGCAGACAACAGCGTGAAGTTCAAGCAGTGAAAACTGCTATTTTTATTTCCTGCTCTGCGCTGCAATGGATTCAAATGGATAACTCTTTCAAGATGCTTCTAATGGTTTGCTCTTTCAGTGTCCTCACTCTCAACTCAGTCACTGGCACCGCAGCACGGTTCCCTTTCAAATCAAAAATAACCATCAAGGTATGGGATATTGCCGTCAGGCAGTAGGGATTGGCTGAGCTTTATAGCAAATCTGCCGATAGGCCTCTGCGCAAGCTGCCGTGTAAGCCCGCCCCCCTGGGAGCTTACTACATGCAGCGCGCAGACACTCTCTTCCTCTTTTGCCTTCAGCCTTTGTAGGACATTGAGCTGGTAAGTTTCTCTCTGTGAGATTTTCACTGATTGTACTCGTCAGCCTTGAGCTTGAGAAGCTGGCTACCGCCCCTTCTCTGAGTTGATTTCAGTGTTCGCTCTACTGAGCATTATATATATATATATAATTTTTATATATATTGTTTTCTCTTTCACGCTTGCTTCGGCATTGCGTTCTTTCCGTGTTGGCTCTCTGTCTTCTTCTTACATTATATATTGTAACACAGCAGGGAGGGGGTTAGTATCCTCCCTGCAGAAAACATGTGCGTATGCACATTTTGGTTAATTGTTTAATTATTTGTTAATTGTTTTATTATTTAATTATCACCCGCACCTGGTTACGATTGTAAATTAAAACCAGGTGCAGGGTATTTAAGAGAGGCAGCTAAACTGCTCTGGACTGCTGAGTAGAAGGAGACAGAAGACGTGCTCTGTTTCCGAGCAGTCAAAAAGGAAACTGCGTTTTGTTTTAAGCCAGGTAAACGGCTTAGCCATCCTGTGAGCTAGTCAGGGACCTGCATAAGTGTTTAGTTAGTGTGTATTAGAACTAGGTGTTTGTTTTGTTTTTGATTGTTTATTAAAAATAGCGCGTAAGCGCTTAAAACTCAATTTCCTGTGTCCTGGGTCTGCTTTTAAAGGGGCAAACGAACGACCGTGAGTGCCGGCCGGGTTACAATATATACAAATATATATTTTTTGTATTGTTATTTGTTTGGGTTTTTGGTATTGTCTATTCTCTCCATAGGTGTAGAATACAGTTTAGAGGACATGTTGCGCGCCTGGCTAGGCCACGCAATATTTTGCAGCCTCGGTCTCGCCTCGGCTAGACCCGGAGTGCAGCCTGCTGCTAGCAGCCACTCCAATAATACCACCCACGGATTGTAACATCACACCGCGTGGTTGCTGTTTGACTGTAGCTACGCTACAAATATATCTGCACTTTAGTGCGGCTGCAGTTCTTCTAAAATAGAAAAAATTCCCATACAATACATTAGGAAGACTACCGCCAACTACACTTTTCATTGCCCCTTTTAATAACAGGTAAGTATAGCACAACACCATTGTCTTTTAGACTGAGACACTGTACTAGCACTTAGCGTCTCCGCTCTGCGGGTCAGCTGACGTTTCGGCGTCTAGTGCATAACGTCTTCACGCTCAGTACACGCGCTCCGGTGCATAGCGCTTTGGCGTTTTTCAGTGTCAGCACCTTGGCGCTTAGGCGCTTTGTGCTTAGTGCCTTAGCACTTGGGGCTTGGTGCACGCACCTTGACGCTCGGCACTTCGGTGCTCGACGCTCGGTGCAGGCGCGTCGACGCTCGGTGCACGCGCCTCGACGCGTCGACGCTCGGTGCACGCACCTCGACGCTCGGCGCATCGACGCCTCGACGCTCAGCGCACGCACCTCGACGCTTGACGCTTTGGTCCTCGGCGCTCGGTGCATCGACGCTCTGTGCACGCACCTCGAAGCTCGACGCTTCGACGCTCGGCGCATCGACGCCTCGACGCTCGGTGCACGCACCTCGACAGTCGGCGCATTAACGCCTTGACGCTCGGCGCTTCAGCGTTCGACGTTCGGTGTTCGGCACCTTGGCGTTTGGTGAACGCTCCTGACACGTGTAGCTTCGACGCTTCGGCGCAACCCATCGACACGCGACGCTTCGGCGATCGGGGTGTCTAAAGATGTCTGGGTTCCACCGTTGTGTCACCTGCGAGGCAAAATTGCCAGCGAGCGACCCGCATGAGGACTGTGTGGCGTGCCTGGGACCAGAGCACGGCGCGTCTGCCTTGGCAGACAGATCGTTTTGCGCATTGTGTGCTAATTTTCAGCCGCCCACTCTTCGCCAGAGGGCGAGGAAAGCGGTTGGGAGCCACTCCCCCTCCTCTGGGTCGTCTTACACCCTGTCTGTCCCGCCGTCGTCTACAGCGACTCCGTCCGTCAAGCTGCGGATATCCAGGAACCCCTCCCAGCTTACAGCTGGCCAGAGATCCCCAGACCATAGACGTGCTCGGGAACGCTCTCGTAGCCCGTCTATCCGACCCCGAGGCCCCTCCCCGCGCAGGGAACGCCCTCGCCGGTCACGGTTTCGCTCCGTGTCACCCCGCCATAGGGGACGCTCTCGTTCCCCTCGTCGAGACAGGCGTTATAGGGACAAGTCAGGCGTGGCAGAGCTCACGTCAAAGATGTCCCAGTTTATGGACGTGATGATGGGTCAGCAATCGCTGCTCATGTCTTTGACGAACATGGCACCACGAGCCACTGACGCACAGGTCGGGCCGACTGTCAATCAGACGGCGTTTCCGCCACAGCCTCTGGCCGCCCCGGTCGTCCAACAACCCCAAGGGGTGTGGGACGTAGATGCCATCTCAAGGGATGCTTCAGAAGGGGAGCCTCTCCTTGAGGAGGACAGTGTGGAAGCTGAACTAACCTCCCAGCACTCAAAGCAAGACACTGAGTTGGAGATGCTGGACACCAATGATCCCTTGTGGTCACTGGTGGAGTGAGCAACTCGCCACCTGGGGATTGAGTGGCCAGCCGTAGAATTACCTCACCGGTCACTGTTTGAGTCGCCTTCTGTACGGTCTCCACAGCCCAGGACGCTCCCAGCCTTCCCTGATTTCATTAAGGTCCACCTGGGGGGCCCCAGCTTCTTCACCGGCAACTTCGCGGAAGGCTTCCGCGTTTGCCATGCAGGGAGCGAGTGAGGTTGGACTGGCATCCTTCCCACCAGTTGATGCTGCCTTTGCAGCCCTGGTTAGAACGCCGACGCTATCGGGTCTAGCTAAATACCCTGCATGTCCTAACAGACAGTGCAGGACCACGGAGGTTCATTTAAAGAAGGGCTATTCAGCGGCTACAGAGGCAGTTAGGTTGTCCAATGTGGCCAGCCTCCTTTCAGTTTACCAGGCGTCACTGGTGAAAGATCTCCCGGAGCACCTATCGGTGTCTCTGAGGGCGGAATTGGCGTTGGTCGCTCAACTCCTAGTCAAGATAGCCCAGCTAAATGCACGGGCTCAGGGCAGGAGTATTGGATCCCTGGTAGTTGCCACAAGGCAGCTCTGGCTCTCGCAGGCGAGAGTTCAAGAGCCTGACAAGGCCCCATTATTAGATGCTCCTATTACACCGGGGCACACGTTTGGCCCAGCGGTTGAGGATGGCGAAGATGTGGCCGCATAAGCCCTTCCAGCCTAAGCGCCAACAGGAGCACCAGTGGCGTAGAACACCACCGCAGCACCAGCCGCGGCCACGGGGTGGTAAGACCTCTCCCTCAAGTACAGCAGCGCGCGGTCAACCTACTTTTGCAAGACGGCAGCGCGGAGGGTGGCACCCTAGAGGAGGTGGCAGGCCACGCCCTCGTGGCTCTGGCCAGGCCCCTCGTGAACGAGTGCAGCCGAAACAGCCCTGAAATCTCCAGGCAGCTGTTAACCCACCCCTACACTGTCCCACAGCTCCAGTTCTGGCAACAATGCACCAACGACATCTGGGTGCGCAAAACTATATCCACCGGGTACACTCTTCAGTTCCGGTTAAAGCCTCCCCCCTTCCGGGGAGTGGTTGTAACTGCATTGAAGGACTCGGTTCAGTCCTCAGCTCTGAATGTGGAAATACAGGCATTGCTCAAGAAGCGTGCCATTCAACAAGTAGACCCTGCTCTGATCGACCAGGGGTTCTATTCCAAATACTTCCTAGTGCCCAAAAACAGCGGCGGGCTCCGCCCTATTTTAAATCTGTGAGTACTGAACAAATACCTGAGGGTGTTATCGTTCAGGATGCTTACGCACAGGCACATCATCCAGTCAGTCCGACACAGCGACTGGTTCACCACCGTGGACCTGACAGATGTGTACTTTCACGTTCCCATCTGCCCGGGTCACAGGAAGTATCTGCGTTTCGCATTTCAGAGCAGGGTATACGAGTTTTGTGTCCTTCCATTCAGCCTGTCACTAGCTCCTCGAACCTTTTCGAAATGTATGGATGCCATTCTAGCTTCCTTGTGGGCTCAAGGCGTCCGACTGCTGAACTATATGGACGGCTGGCTCATCTGCACGCAGTCGAAGGAGCAGTTGGCACAGCACACAGTGATGGTTACAGACCATCTTCAGCGGCTAGGTCTGAAGGTCAATTCAGAAAAGAGCCGCCTCGTGCCGAGCCAACAGACCGAATTCTTGGGTCTGCATCTGGACTCAGTGTCCATGGAAGCGACCCTGTCGACACACAAGAGATGGACCGGTGTCTCTCCCTATTCAGGTTGAGAAAAACAGTCAGCATGGAGCTGTGTCAGCGCATGCTGGGGTTGATGGCTGCCGCCTCGCAAGCCCTTCCTTTGGGCTTACTACACCAGAGACCTCTGCAGGCCTGGTTCAATGCCTTCGCGTTGCATCCGCGGAGAGACAAACACCGCAGGTTGGGGGTATCCCAAACCTGCTGGGAAGCCCTGCGCTGGTGGAAAGTTCCGTCGAACATCCGCCAGGGCGTACGCTTGGGTCCCATCTTCCGAAGGGAGGTTATTACGACCGACGCTTCCATCCAGGGTTGGGGAGCAGTCTGGAACGGGTCGGGGACTCGCGGAGAGTGGTCAGGACCCTGGAGGTCAGCCCATATCAATGCTCTGGAACTCAGAGTGGTGGACCTCGCCCTTCGGCACTTCTTGCCAGTGCTTCTAGGCAAGCACGTGTTAGTGCGGTCAGACAACACCACAGTTGTGGCGTACATCAGCCGCCAGGGCGGCTTGCGGTCCCCTGGTCTTCACCGGATGGTAGCATAGATGTTGCTATGGGCACAACTGCGTTTAACCTCTCTGCGTGCAGTTCACCTACCGGGCAGAGTCAATTACGCAGCGGATCTCCTATCCAGAGGAGGCCCTCTTGCAGGCGAATGGCGTCTTCACCCTCAGGTGGTAGAGCGCATCTGGGAATGGTTCGGCACAGAGCAAGTAGATCTCTTCGCTTCGCGAGAGACCACGCACTGCCACCTATGGTTCTTGGTGAAGGACCTCGACAGCCCCCTAGGAGTCGATGCACTGGCTCACGAATGGCCGCTAGGGCTCTTATATGCATTTCCACCGATTCCGATGCTTCCCGCCTTCTTAGAGAAGGTCAGGGTAGAGCAAGCGACAGTGATTCTGATCGCTCCTCGGTGGCCTCGGAGAATATGGTTCCCGAGTCTGGTGCAGTTGTTGCACAGTTGCCCGAGGGAGCTCCCTCTGCGAGCGGACCTGTTGTCCCAAGCCCAAGGAGGGCTATGGCACCCGAATCCCAAGCTCATGCAGCTATGGGCTTGGCCCCTGAGCGGGAGCGCCTGTCAGCCCTAGGGCTTTCTACGGCGGTGATTTCGACCATTCAGAGCGCCAGAGCACCCTCTACTAGGTTGCAATACACATACAAATGGCAGTTGTTTTAGGATTGGTGTCTGGCAGAGGGCCACAACCCAATATCCTGCCCTATGGCAGTGATATTACAGTTTCTACGGAAACTGTTAGATGAAGGGAAATCTCCCTCTACACTTAAAGTGTATTTAGCCGCCATATCAGCTTGCCATGTACGCATTGACGGTTTATCACCAGGTTGCCATTTTCTGGCATCGCAGTTCCTGAAGGGCGCAAGATGTTTGCGGCCTCCAAGAATGACCAGTTTACCATCATGGAGCCTTGACGTGGTGCTAGAAGCCCTCACCAAGGCACTGTTCGAGCCTCTCCACAGCGTGGATATGAAGCTTGTGTCTATAAAAACGGTGTTTTTGCTGTCTGTGGTATCAGCCAAACGCGTGAGCGAGTTACATGCACTTTCAGTGCATTCATCATGTACTCGTTTCGCAGGAGACGGTTCTAAGGTCTCGATGCGCCCAAATCCAGCCTTTTTACCCAAGGTCATATCCCCGTTTCATATGAACCAATCAGTCGAGTTGATGGCGTTCCATCCCTCTCCTTTTTCTTCCCCAGAGGAAGAACGGTTACACATGCTCTGCCCCGTGCGGGCATTGAGGTGTTATATTGACCGTACAACGACTGTGAGGCAAACAGAACAGTTGTTCATATGCCATGGTTCTAGGACTTTGGGTCAGCCGTTGTCTAAACAACACCTTTCCCATTGGATAGTGGATGCTATTAAGTTAGCTTATGAATCTGCAGGCCTTCCACCACCAGGGCAGTTGAAGGCGCATTCCAGTAGGGGTATGGCAACATCCTGGGCCCTCTTTAGAGGGGTGCCGGTGTCTGACATTTGCGCGGCAGCCAGTTGGGTTACACCGCATACTTTCATGAGGTTTTACCGGTTGAACGTACTGGATTCCTCTGCTCCACTATTTGGAGCATCTGTGCTACACTCTATGACGCCTCAGGATGCGGACATATAGAGTGGTTGACAACATGGTGTTGATTATTCCACCTTAGGACAGGTGTCATTGCGAGCATAGACGCTGAGGCGCAGCTCTGCATATGCGTAGATGTATTGCCTACGCAGTTGCGTTATGACGTAAGTCTGTCCTACTGCCGAGAATCCTCCCTCGCGACGGCTTGGGTACACTGTTCCCATACCTTGATGGTTATTTTCGACTTGAAAGGGAACGATAGGTTGCGGATGCAACCCCGGTTCCCTGAAAGAGAAAATAACCATCAAGCCGCGAGGTCTCTCCGGAAGACTTCACGGCTTGAAGGGCAAAAGAGGAAGAGAGTCTCTGCGCGTTGCGTGTAGTAAGCTCCCAGGTGGGCGGGCTTAGACGGCAGCTCGCGCAGAGGCCTATCGGCAGCTTTGCTATAAACCTCAGCCAATCCCTACTGCCTGACGGCAATATCCCATACCTTGATGGTTATTTTCTCTTTCAGGGAACCGGGGTTGCATCCGCAAACTATCGTTCTTTATACCTCACAACTACGCACACTCTTCACCCATTGGCCCATTCGTAATACAGTACACCATTGACCATGCATGCACCCAGCTCCTCCCCGTACGCAACACTCCACAACCTCACCAACACACACACAGCCTTCTGAGCAGGCCAACAAAGAAACGGGAGAGAGAGAGACAGAACTGGCCTAAGCCAGCGAAACCACATGAGCTCACTAGCATGGCATAGAGCAGTGGTTCTCAAACGTTTTGTTCACGGACCACCTGAATTGTTTTTTGATCTCGGTGGCTCACACAATAAACAGTATAGGTGACTGAAAAATAAGCACATAAAAAAACACTGTAATACTAAGAATAATTGTAGACTTACCTTTCTTTGTTTCAATGTGATGGGTGAGCCTGTTTCTGTGAGCACATTTATTTTAAAAAACATTGAACAGTTCTAGTTTGCTTTTAATTAACATGAATTTACTGAGAGGGAAAAAATTATTTTTTAATTGATAATTACAGCAGAAGTTGATTTATGTAAATTAATAATCTGTGAAGTTACAATACATCCATGAAGCAAGAGCAGTCGGAGCTACTAATCTTTATTTATAAAATGGAATGTTTGAATGCTGCATGCTGATTGGCTGTTGAGGGGTTTTTAAAGTGCAAAATAGTACAATGCACTTCAGAATTTTTGCCGAAGCACAGTTCAATTAATAAATTATCAATACACAACATAGTTTCTTCCTTTCTTTTCAGAGGCATGACAGTGTACAAGTGCATAGAATTACAAGAAGCAAAGCCCGTTATGAAAAAAAACAAGAGCCAAAGATTTAACAAGTCAACAACTTAATGAAATCGAAGAAAACAAAAAGGCTTCGGCAGCTGGTGTTTTTACTGATTTGATGAAACCATAAAGAAATGATAATAGACTTAAAAACAGTTTGTCTTGAAAATCTAAGCGGTCTGTTATGATAATTCTATGCTTCAGTGCGTAATTCGGCTGATCAAGAGTACTTCATTTTGTTGTTAGCCTCCATGATGGTCTCAACCGCTCCGTAAACAGTGCTGACATAATCCGCGATGATAGCCTGTTAGTGACCAAGCCAATAATGCCAATAATATATTTTTGTATTGGCTTCTCCAGGTCAGCGGTAGTAATGCGTGGATAGTGAATTTTGTCTTTTCCTCCTTTTCTGTATCTTCTCATTATCAACAAAAATACACAATTGGCATTTTTAAATGTTTGGTCACTAACAAGGCTAACATTGTGGGTTATGTCGGCTCTGTTTACGGAGCGATTGAGACCAACACGGAGGCTTCATTCATTTGAATTAATTACAATAAATGGAAATGTTGAAAACCTCCAGTTTAATGTTTACAACAAATAATAGAACCTTGTTTGAGGGACTATTTTTTCTCCGAAGTGGAAGGATATATAATCTTTTTTTTTCTTTTGGAAAAATAAAACCTTTTTTTTCTATTGTATCTTTTTTTATAAGTGGGATAACACTCCAGGGCTTGTGCGTTGTGTTGAATTACTATACAGCTGTGTTACTTTACAAGCTGCTGTGTTGAGTGCACATGAGCTCAATACACAAAAACTCCCTAGTAAAGAATACATTTTCAACACTCCAAAACTATATAGATTTTTCTTTTTAACTTGGAGATATTTTCCATGTATGCATTTTCTTCCTGCATCTGTAGCTGAGTTTTTAAGGTCTCAAATTTGGGGTTTGCAATGGGATCCGTAATTATGTAACCTTTCCATGGACCACTTGAAGGATGCTGGCAGACCACAGCTTGAAAACCACTAGCACAGAGCATAACATACGCATTATATAGGATTGTAAACAGCAAAGTCCCATCGCTTTCCACAGTCCATCTGACACAGGTCCTTCGTTGCAGCTGCTCTGCTGCTACAGTATGAATATAATAAATATTAATTTTGTTTAATCAAAATACAAACATTACAGTTTAATGATCATTACTTTACCTGCCCAGCATTACTATACGGACTCAAGAAAAAAAAGAAAAAAAAAGCACACACACACACACATTTAAAGCAGTAATTTCAGTTATTAGCCGGACAGAATGGATTAAGTTACACATGAAAAACACTATGCGTTTGGGAATTCAGTTTTTATATGCTGTCATTTTCAGTAGCCTTGCATTTTAATTTTGTTCCCCAATCTGCCCAAGAGGCAATGGACACATTAACCGTATCCTGGCTAAAGTCAGAATAAAGAAAAAAATCACTGACCTACTGTATTTTCATAGCACACAAGTTATGACGAATGTGCACAACATGACTTTGATTTTCCATAGCAATCTTAAGACTATATAAACTGTTGTGTTTTTGATTATCGTTAGACTTGAGTGCATTATTAAGTTCAATGCTCTTAGTTTCCTTACAAAATTAACAGGACTGTACAATAGTTTGAGTGATGAATCATTATAGCTGGAAGTGTACAAGTACTGTACAGGTAGTATGAACATTTACATGAATATTATAATAAGGACGCTGCAGATCATTTGAGATTCTTGCTGGACTGATCATCACCTGTAAGCTTAAAAAAGGGTGAGTGTTTTGTGTGGTATGTATACTTGTAAGTACTGTTTATACAGCCTGCTGTATGGATTTTAGTCCAATAACTATAACTCCTCCCGTTTGAACGATCGTGAACAATCAATTGACGTAAGAGCCGAACTCCAAACCACGTGCTGTTTAGCAACGCTCTAACATGCTGGTTTGTTTAATGTATTTTCTGGTCCCTTGTCCCATTTGGTGTCAGGACTAATGAAGTGCAGTTGATTTAATATAGTTACAAAAAATGCAAAGCTGCGTCACTTTTGTGTTGTTTCACTGCGACAGTATTGCGACAGGTAAATAGTTGGTTGCGGCTACCACTGTGTTACATTTTACATTATGCACAATCCAACTAGCAGATGTGTGCGGGAGTTCATTCATATTTTTCTCTTTGAATCTACACATAACAGAAATAATGCAATATTGAGTTTTGATGGGAAAAGATTGCGACACAACGTTATACACTTATTCTTTCTGTAAGGGATAAACAACAACATGTGTTGAATCAGTAAAAATAATTCAACAGTGGATTATACTCTTACCAATGCAACACTGAGTTGTTTATGCCGCTTAAACCATTTCTTCCTAATTGATACTTGTTTGATAATGAGATTCAAGTGATTGTTCATTTGGTAATTGGATTTGTTTTTTGCTCTTTTATTAAGCTTAGTTCAAAGAGTTCAAATGTTTGTCTCTCACATTGTGGGAATGCGTTTGAGTTTGAAATCCCACTTACACAGAAAAAAACTGTCTGTAAGTGAAGATAGTAGCGAGGGCTATGTTTTAGATTTTAAACATGAAAGTGGCATTAGAAAAATAAAATGCAAAAAAAACAAACATATAAACAGCAATGGAAAGGAAAGTCATTTTGTCAAACCTAAAACAGTTAACATGTAACAACTAAGTTTACATCTAACATCAGTGTAATTGATGGAAATTTACTAAGAGATGATGAAATTGCTGTTGTTCCGGAACCTGTCCAGAAGAAATGTGAAATAAAAATGCAAAAAGAGAGTGTTTATGTGGAAATGAATTTGTAATTATGAAAACTTTTTTTTACATTGTTAATCTGATTCTATTACTTTTCTTTAACAATATGAAATGCTAAACTGAAATCCCAAGCCCTTTTCTAAGTGCTACGTATGTAATGTGTTATACTGTAATTAACTAAATGTTGAAATGATTGTCGCATAATAAAATTATATTACCTTTTCTGTTGAATTATTCTGACTGTGGTTTAGTTGACTAATGAACAGTTTTCTGTGGATTTGTAGCATAAACTGAATATGTTAATCAACACTATATCTGCCCCACACTAGTGTTCTGCGATACCTCATTTAGGCTACCTCGATACGATACCCTGCATAAGATCACGATACTCGATATTATCACGATTCTTTGGATTTTATGTCCATTACGTATTAAATGGCTGTCAAATAAAAATGTTTACAAGTACAAAGTGTGGTATAAAAAGAGAACTGTTAATGCAGGGATGAGTGTAAAGAAAAACACCCAGTCCCACTGGTGCTAACAAAACTTACAGTACTGTAAAACAAAATAACACACATACTTTTCTCAAAGCATGGTTTTTATTACTAGGTCAGATGTTTATATACAAGGGTGTCTTAGAAGTGCTCTAAGGAATGAAAAAATGAAACTGTTTTTATTGAGAGAGAGAGAGAGAGAGAGAGAGAGAGAGAGAGGGAATGATTACTTCAAATTAATTTTATAAAATAAGTTCAGCTGATGAAAAAAGTATTTCTGGCAAAGAACTTCTGATACTGTAGTACTGAAAACACTGATAACAACTATTAGAACATAATATTATGTTTCATCTTATTCAAGCCAAACGTCTCCTTCAAAACAACGTTGCAGTGCACTTAAATATAAACATAGGAAATGTTACGCAATTTTATTCAGACCATCATGCAAGCGTGGATGTTAATTTTGCTAAGAAAATAAATTAGACAAAAGACTTTTACAACTATATATTAGAGCAGATAGTTTACTTGCTGAACCGCGTATGCACGCCTTGAACTATATATGGAAAAAAACCAAAACTATGCAGCCTATGTATGTACTGTATGTTTTTGTGCTGAACCTGCAACAGTCAGACGTCCGTTTCCAGCATGAAAGCTAATTGTTTTACACACACAAAAAATGGTTTACCTCAAAATGTTTTATTTCAATAAATGCCAAAAATAATAATAATAAACCACCCCTTTACCAGCGTAGTTAATCTCCCGTGGAGCCAGTTTTTTGCTCATGTAAATAATCGGGTGTTCTACCCCGTCAACTTGCTGGGACAGGACCGCCCCCAGACCAATCTGGGAGGCATCGGTCTGGAGGATGAACTCCTTACTGAAATCTGGTGAAATAAGTGCTGGGGCCTGGTATAGTCTCCTTTTAATCGTGTCAAAGGCCCCCTGACACTCCCCTGTCCACTTAACTATTTTTGAAACCGTCTTTTTGGTGAGCTCTACCAAGGGGTTAACTACGGTGGCATACTCGGGGATAAAGCAGCGATAATAGCCTGCTAACCCCAATAGTGATCTCACCTGCGGTTTGGTTCTCGGGATCGCCGTCTCCACTAAAGCCTGGACTTTAGAAGCAATCGGCTTTACCCGCCCATTACCCATAAGGAAGCCAAGATACTGGGTTTCTTGTTTGCCGAATGCACACTTGCACAGATTAGACGTCAGCCCTGCCTCCCTCAGAGACTGTAGGACGGCCGAAAGTCTAATAATATGCTCTCTCCAGGTAGAGCTGAAAATCACCACGTCATCAATGTATGCAGTGGCATACTGCTGATGGGGCGCTAAGACCTGGTCCATCAGTCTCTGAAAGGTGGCCGGGGCTCCATGCAACCCGAAGGGCATGGTCTGGAAATGGAACAATCCATCTGGGGTAGAGAAAGCAGTTTTCTCTTACGAACTCTGGGTCAGTGGAATCTGCCAGTATTCCTTCGTCAGAGCCAGGAAGTCGAAATTAACCGCGCTCCTCCAAGTCGGTCGAGGAGCTCGTCCACCCGAGGCATGGGATATGCATCAAACTTGGAGATGACATTGCCCTTTCTGAAATCCACGCAGAACCGAGTGGAGCCATCCTTCCTAGGCACCATCACTATCGGGCTGCTCCACTCGCTCCGGGAAGGCTCAATGACTCCAAGCTCGAGCATATCCCCCACCTCCGGGCCGACGGCACCCCTGCGACTCTCCGGGATTCGATACGGTCTCTCTCAAACCCTGACACCTGCTGGAGTAATAATAGCATGTTCAATCATATTAGTTTTGCCAGGCAAGTCAGAAAAAAACATCACCAAAAAACTGATCAGGAAGTAATTGTTCCCCCATTGGAATGTTAACTGTAGCTGGTGTACTGACAGAGGGACCAAAATCCTCTTCTATACTGTCATTGACTATAAACAGGGCCTCCTTTTCATTGTAGGGTTTTAATAAATTAATATGATAAATTTCAGTTTTGTTACGGCGATCAGGTTGTCTGATTTTGTAGTTTACATTACCAATTGACCGCATCACCTCATATGGTCCCTGCCACTTAGCATACAGTTTAGACTCCGAAGTGGGAAGTAGCAGCAGTACCTTATCTTGTGGCCAAAAAGTCTGACTCCGTGCTTGTTTATTGTACTGCTGCTCTTGCCGATGCTGAGCCTGTTTTTAGTTCTTGTGTGCCAAATGACTAACCAATTGCAGGCGATCTCTCAACATAATTACATATTTCACTATGTTTTTAGCATCTTTATTTTGCTATTCCCATCCTTCCTTTACAAGATCAAGGATACCTCGTGGTTGCCTCCCACACAGCAGTTCAAAGGGAGAGAACCCGGTCGAGCTCAGAGGCACCTCTCTCACTGCAAACATCAGGTAGGGAAGGAGTTTAGCCCAATGTTTTTGCTCCTGGTTGACAAACCGCCTCAGCATCTGCTTCAATGTCTGATTAAAATGTTCCACCAAACCATCCGATTGCAGGTGATAAACGTAGGTCCAAATGGATTGAATTTGTAATAATTTATACAGTTCCTTTAAACACTGTGACATAAAATTAGTTCCGTGATCAGTCAGAATTTCTTTGGGGATCCCTACTCTCGATCTGCACTAACTCTTTTGCAATCATCAATGCACTAGTGGACCTCAATGGTACTGCCTTTGGATGGATATCTGGTCGCGTAGTCCACCACTACTAAAATATGCATATATCCACAGTCAGACTGGCTAAATGGGCCCACTATGTACACTGCAATGCGTTTAAAGGGGATATTGATCAGGGGCAGTGGAACCAATGAGGCCAGGTGAACCCGCCCCGGCGCTACTTGTTGGCACTCCCTACAGGTCGCTACATACCGCTTCACCTCACTGTACACTCCCGCCCAGTAAAATCGAGCCAATATTCGTTCCTGAGTCTTTTCGCTACCTAAGTGGCCCGAACAAGGGACATCATGAGCCAACCGCATGATCTCATGTCGAAAAGTTTTTTTTGGGGGGCGGAACCGAGAGGGGAACAGATCAGCATGCAGCGGAAAAATATCCCCAGTAGTTTCTCCTGCTGCTCCTATGGTCTTACCGGAGACTGGCTCTACCTTTTGGTTTATACAGACGTGCTCAAATTTGTTGGTACCCTTACAGCTCATTGAAATAATGCTTCATTCCTCCTGAAAAGTGATGAAATTAAAAGCTATTTTATCATGTATACTTGCATGCCTTTGGTATGTCATAGAATAAAGCAAAGAAGCTGTGAAAAGAGATAAATTATTGCTTATTCTACAAAGATATTCTAAAATGGCCTGGACACATTTGTTGGTACCCCTTAGAAAAGATAATAAATAATTGGATTATAGTGATATTTCAAACTAAATAGTTTCTTTAATTAGTATCACACATGTCTCCAATCTTGTAATCAGTCATTCAGCCTATTTAAATGGAGAAAAGTAGTCACTGTGCTGTTTGGTATCATTGTGTGCACCACACTGAACATGGACCAGAGAAAGCAAAGGAGAGAGTTGTCTGAGGAGATCAGAAAGAAAATAATAGACAAGCATGGTAATGGTAAAGGCTACAAGACCATCTCCAAGCAGCTTGATGTTCCTGTGACAACAGTTGCAAATATTATTAAAAAGTTTAAGGTCCATGGAACTGTAGCCAACCTCCCTGGGCGCGGCCGCAAGAGGAAAATCGACCCCAGATTGAACAGAAGGATAGTGCGAATGGTAGAAAAAGAACCAAGGATAACTGCCAAAGAGATACAAGCTGAACTCCAAGGTGAAGGTACGTCAGTTTCTGATCGCGCCATCCCTCACTTTTTGAGCGAAAGTGGGCTCCATGGAAGAAGACCCAGGAGGACTCCACTTTTGACAGAAAAACAGAAAAAAGCCAGACTGGAATTTGCTAAAATGCATATTGACAAGCCACAATCCTTCTGGGAGAATGTCCTTTGGACAGATGAGTCAAAACTGGAGCTATTTGGCAAGTCACATCAGCTCTATGTTCACAGACGAAAAAATGAAGCTTTCAAAGAAAAGAACACCATACCTACAGTGAAACATGGAGGAGGCTCGGTTATGTTTTGGGGCTGCTTTGCTGTGCCTGGCACAGGGTGCCTTGAATCTGTGCAGGGCACAATGAAATCTCAAGACTATCAAGGCATTCTGGAGCGAAACGTACTGCCCAGTGTCAGAAAGCTCTGTCTCAGTCGCAGGTCATGGGTCCTCCAACAGGATAATGACCCAAAACACACAGCTAAAAGCACCCAAGAATGGATAAGAACAAAACATTGGACTATTCTGAAGTGGCCTTCTATGAGTCCTGATCTGAATCCTATCGAACATCTATGGAAAGAGCTGAAACTTGCAGTCTGGAGAAGGCACCCATCAAACCTGAGACAGCTGGAGCAGTTTGCTCAGGAAGAGTGGGCCAAACTACCTGTTAACAGGTGCAGAAGTCTCATTGAGAGCTACAGAAAACGTTGGATTGCAGTGATTGCCTCTAAAGGTTGTGCAACAAAATATTAGGTTAGCGGTCCCATCATTTTTGTCCATGCCATTTTCATTTGTTTTATTATTTACAATATTATGTTGAATAAAAAATCAAAAGCAAAGTCTGATTTCTATTAAATATGGAATAAACAATGGTGGATGCCAATTACTTTTGTCAGTTTCAAGTTATTTCAGAGAAAATTGTGCATTCTTCGTTTTTTGTGGAGGGGTACCAACAAATTTGAGCACATCTGTAATTGTTTCGAAACATGGCCAGTCTTGACCTAAAATAACAGGGTATGGCAACCTTTTTGCCACCGCCACAATTACACGCCGGGTGTGACTACCAATTGTCACATCTAATTTAGTGAGGGGGTAGTCCTTGTTATCTCCATGGATACAGGAGATGACCACTAACCCACGTGACCACCAAGGTACCCCTTCTAAGAGAGTTTCCGAAATCAAGGTCTGACCACACCCACTAATGTCCACTAATGCGTGGGTGCTCACATTACCAACCCGCACATCAACAATAAAAGGTCCCTCCCAATCATTACCCCTGGACTTACCTGTCGCCGGTACCAAATAATGCGAAGCCGCACCACACTCCATTGCTGAGGGGCAATTCCGGGCAAGGTGGCCGACCTCATGGCACCGGTAACATTCCAGAGGAAAGGGCGCCCACGGAGCCTGATTGTCCCGCGTGGTGGGCCGGTGCCGGCTGACACAATTACTGGCCTCTAGCCCCAGCAATTGTATAAATTGTTCAAAGGTGACAATCTCAGTCACCTCCTCTGCTGTGCGTTCACCAGGGCAGAGCCACCGCGTCACTTGGTCCACCAGCTGCTGGGCCGTTACTCGGGGTCGGACTCCTTCGGGGTGTTGGTACTCCCGGAACCACCGGCAGTGCGTCTCCTCCGTGATGTCCAGTCACTGAAGGATGGCTTTTTTTACCAGATCATAATCCATGGCTTATTCATGGGTTAAAGCATGGTAGGCTGCCTGGGCTTCCCCGATCAGATTGGGTCCCAGCTGGGTAGCCCACCACTCCCGAGGCCATAGGGCTGCTGTCGTCTGCCTTTCAAAGGATGTTAAATAGGCCTCGGGATCATCCTCCAGCGACATCTTCACCACTTTAGGTTTCGGAGGCGCCACTGCTGGTTCAGCCACTGGTTCCCTCCTCTGGTTGGCCGTGAGGAACATGGCATTCACCCTTTCCATCACCGCTGCCAAGGTCTCTTCATGCCTCCGTGCCTGAGCCTCCATCATAGTGTTCAGTGCTGCAGGGTCCATTGTAAAATCCCGTTTCTGACACCACTTGTGAACAGGATGTGAGTGGTGCAAATATAAGGCAATGTCCAGACAAGAGTTCTCCCAAAACGTCTCTGTTTTATTTCAATAAATGACAAAATTAATAATAATAATAAACCACCCCTTTACCAGCGATGGTATTGGGGGAACACGGCAGGTTTACAGTCCTGAACAACAAAATAATAACACTCCTAAACCACAATCCTCCATGCATGAAACTGTGCTCTTTCTCCGGGGTCGTGGTGGGTGCTGGTGCTGTGCTGGTGCTGTGCTGTGCTGTGCTGTGCTGTGAGGGACATGCCCCGTCTAGTGCTCCGGGTCTAGTGCTGGCTCCGCGGCTGCAGCTCCCGACTCTCACTCTGATAACGACAAAACAAAACAACAACAAACACACAGGCTCCGGCTGAATATCGTCATCAGCGCAAGGGGCCGTACTAACGTAGCTGCTTTCCCTTTGTACCCAGAACCTCCTCCTTGCAAGCAACCTGTAGCCATGGTTTCTCCAATAGGGGCCCGCCCCGCAGCTGATTGCAATGGAATCCTTCCAGGTACATGCAACTACACGCTCCCCCTAATATAGTCACCTTCCGGTTTCCACCTACCGTCAAGGCAGTCCATCTAGGAGGAAGCATACGATCAACCTTACCCAGCGCCTTTTTTGGTCTGGAGGGAGATTTACAGTTCGAATTCTTTCTCTGTCACAAGACCCAACACGGTTAGCAGTTATCAGTTCTCTTATTATTTTACCTCCTACTCCACACTCGTTCTCCACTCTTGAACACACTCCACCCGTTGCAGCCAAAGCTGCAGGTTTTTATAGTCATGACCGAGGGATTAACTAGCTATTAATTATCTTGTTAACCCCTCGGTCTCATTCAGCACGGGTTTACTAAAGTTGCGTGACTGTCAGCCAATTCAACAATTACTAGCCGACAGTCACGCAGTCTCACAAGGTATTTTAAACTATAAACAATAACAAATACAAAATAGCACTGCTTTTCACCGGCATATATAATATATATAAACACATAAATCATAATAATAATACAAATAATAAACGAAGGGGCAGGAGACTCCGCCACAATCATAAATGAGTATTTTTGGATTTACTGCAACTTTACAACACTCTGAGGGATTTGGTTATTAAGGTTCCAAACAATGTGTTATGATACTATTGGTACCAGGCGAAGGTTCTATAATAGAAGTGTTTAACCACTCCCTCCACCCCCACAATCTGTTAACGGCTCACCAGTGGGAATCAAGTCGGGTTATAAACTAATCGCATATAATACCTCACAGTTTTTAGGTTTCAATTACCAGTAACTTAGGTCACCATCTGAATTCCACGTAAAAAGTAAGGATATCTTTGATATATTTATTATGAATCATAATTATAGCTCTAAACCGCTCCCATGTCCCTCTAGTAAAAGCACTGCCGCTTGGAGTGCAGGGGTAGCCATGTGAGAGTGGTTCTAATTCTGCTTGAGTCAAGTTGGGGATTATAACAGCGGTGTTCTGTTATGAGTGTGGGTATCCGCTGATTGACAAGAGAGATAGAGGTTGACGTTGAAACGCCACTCAGACATCCAGGTTTTATTAAACAATTAATAGGCAGTTGCAGTGGTAGGTGGCTGCCACTAGGGTACCAGCAATGGTGTCAGTAGTGTGGGAGGACATACACACACATGTACATAAACATTTACAAAAATGTCAAAACAAAACTGTGGGTAAAACATCTCAAAACAAACGTTTGCAGTCCAGTGGCTCAATGCTGCTCCCACTAAAAGGGAGGTCTCGCTCCAGGAACCTTCTCCTTACACAACTAAAATAAACTCTGGTGGGATTAAAATCCCCTAAATGAAACCCTATTCTGAGCACTCAGATCCTGGTGAACACACACGTGATCACAAGTGGTTTCTTTGTTTGCTCACCCTGGTTCATACACAGTCGTGAGGATTTCCAGCCAATTCACCCTCAGCTTGCTGAGAAAGAACAAATAACCTCCCAGCCCTGCCATACCTAATACAAATTTTATTTTGCAAAAACTTTCAAATTAAAAACATTTTCTTTACAAACAAAACAAAAACATTACTTAGATGTGCAGGGCCTCAGTCCTGCCACAGGCTCTTGGCTGTGGACTTTTTTCTGCATTGGCCTTTTGCAGTCCTTCAGGATTTGGAAGGAAAACCATCTGGGAGAGTTAATCTGATCATGCTTCTGTGACCTGTACTGGTAAGGTCAGGCTACGAGTCCAGGAGATATCCCAGGCCCTTGCCTACAGGGTTCAGTAGGTTGGTACAGTAGTATCATTAGCTTAGGTTTGGCTGGTGAGGTCAATAACTTGACAACAGGAACAGGGGTCGCCCATTGATCTTTCATACTTATTGGTAAGTGGGTTGCAGCAGTAAGGAGATATTTGAATTGGTCATTTCAAATTAATGAAAACGATGAACTTATTCATGTATACTAAAGCATTTTTGCTTAGCTTTATTGTGCAATCATGTTTGCAATTTTTTAGAATGGTGAAGAATTGGTCACAGTGGTTTAAGTAAGCACTCACATTATGAGGTTTTAGTAACAAGCCCATTCTAAAGTGCCACTTTTGATGTAACACATTTTTTATTTAGTAAAGTTTGGTAAATTCTATAAATTAAAAATATGTAGTTCAGATGTTGTAATTGTTATTTTTCTGATATGCTGCCAAAGTATTGCACAAAAACTATTTTGGTAAACATTAGAGAAACCACACAATAACCTGGGGTAGCATTGCATCCCAGTCTCTCTCATTCATTTTACGTCATGAAAATATTCCTCTTGGTTCCCACATAACAGGTAAAAACAAAAATAGCTTTAGATGCAGGTGGATTCTTGCAGCGTAAATGTAATCAAACTTGCCAGATGCATCAAGAAAAAATAGAAAACAACTTCAAAGAGCAGAAGGAAAGTTTGGTAAAGATACACAGGGGTACTCCAGGGATTGAATGTGACAAGTCTTGAAATGTGTTTAAGCAGTTCAGTAAGAATACAGGACAACTCCTCAATGATTACCCCTCTAATTTTCTTTAGGGAAATGTGGCTGTACATTTTCAGCAAAGTCTATAGATTTGGAATGTAGAGTTCTCACTTTTGGGACTGTTTCTCGTGAAACATTAGTAATCATCAACAACACCTGCCAACCAAGTGCCTGTCAGCTTACTATCAAAGTCTGTCAGACATGCTGCCTTGTCCATTGTGAGTGAAAATGACTTGCAATATGGATAAGCAGCTTTAATATAGTCATGTTATCTCAGTGATGGAATCCCTCCTTGAGATAAATGGTGGCAATGTAAAGCGGTTCAAGTAATGTCACTTTATAAAAAAGCACTCTTTTTGTAAATGTAATATTGTTGACCAGTGACCTTATTTACCCCCCTGAACAATGTTATATTTGTCAATTTCTCTGAAAAATAGAAATTACTTTTAAAGTTAGCAAAACAACTGCAATGTTGTATTAAAACTTCAATTAACAGTTCTACAGATCTCCCATAAGATTTGCAATTAAGGGTTAATTAAATAAATGCATCAGGAGCTAAACATAAATTAACAATTCTATCAATGGGTCAATGGTTCATTAGAACTGTATTAAAACCAGAGCTGATTCTGCAGAAGTCTGCATTGATCCAAGTAACCATTTTGAAAGAACTCCACCAAATCAGATGACTGTCAAGAGCGACCATTCAAGTTAACCAGTTAACTGTCCTTAAATGTATGATGTTTAAAAATAAAGAAAGTATTTTTTATTGAATCCTATGCACCTGTCTTTGCTTGCTCAAAACACTTAATGCAGGGCTTGCTTTCAAGAAATTAATTTTGTTAACGAATATTCTCTTCAATAAGTTGGTACATTTTATCCTGTTTCTTGACTTTCCTTTTACATAAGGAAGGAATGACGTAGTCAAAAACGAATTACAGTATTTTTAAAGAACTATGGGCACAATTGGTGTTTTATCAGGTTTTATCAGCATGTAGAGCTTATGTGAAAAAAATAAGTAAGCTTCAGCTGAAAAACAACCATTAATTCAAAAACTACCTCCAATATCCGGTACATCCAATACAAATACATTTAGTGCATGTAAATATATTTTACAAAAAAACAGCAATTACAGTCTCCCTTTGGTTCAATCAAGTCACCATTTGAACATTCTACAGTTATAAACTACCAGTAATTGTAGGAAAAGCAGAGATAGTATTAAACAGTAAATAACCCTACAAACATATTACTTTTGCTATATATTTGCACTGCATATTTGTATTATACAGATTGTTATTTGCCTTCCAAAACTATTTCCTGGTGTCTGCCTGTACTGTAGCTACCTGGAACTATTTTATATTATTGGACCTATCTTCTTATCTAAGCTGATGGTTTTAGCACGCTATTACAAGTACCAAATTACAAATCCACGCAACTATCATGTTCCTTAGACATGCTGATAGAGAAAATTAGCAGTAGAACATTCACATCTGAAAACAAAACCATTTGCCAATTAACTTCCAAATATGCCTGTTTGGTATTATTTCCAAACAGGCATATTATTTAATATCATTTGTATTATTATGACATAAGTGAATACATTTTAGCCTGTGGGACATCAATTGAAATTCATGTATGATTAATTTGTTTTTATATTATCTAACAGATTTTCAAAACACTTCCCTCCAGTGCATTGCATTCTGGTAGACATTAAGGGGCTGATGTAAGGATAGGTGCAGTGCAATCAATTGCGGCTGCAAAATCCAGATTGCCTAGCGGCCAGGCAATTATTTTGCACTGCGGCCTATGTAAGCTTAAGAGCAATGCAAATGACTCAACACCCAAAAATGCTTATCCACCATGCAATTAGTTTATTCAGCAATGTTAGTTTATTATTGAACAGAGAAGATTAGTTCAGAAATTGTAGATCCTACCAAAGTTTTCGTACACTGGGTTGTATGTGCTCCGTGCGCTGCCATTGCTGGTAGTGTCACGTGAGCTGTTCAGTGTATTGATATGTAAATAAATTCTGTATCAACTTCAACCTCCTTCTCAATCTCCTGCCTGTCACTTAGTAGCAAATGCACGCACCCACTAGGCACATGGCTACCCTGTCACAAGCATTAATACCCAGTATCTTTCTAAATAAGGTATTTAGGGGAGCTCCCTAATGTAAGCTGAATCTCAAAACAATAATTGTGTGAATATACTAATTGTTACAGCTGTGTATAATGGTATTTAAAACAGGATTCATTCACCTGACTTTTTACATATCCGCCCTTACTCTGGTCCCACCGCAGTCAGATATGTGATGGATTACTGTATTTGGAAAAGCCTCAGCCAACATCAGTTTTGCCACTAAGAGGCCATATGGTCCTCTATAGTGAAGGAAGTCAATGTTGTTGGTGTTACCAGGAGGACAGTCAACCAGGAGATGAAAAGGTGAAATTCAGCTATTAGGTCTAGGACGACCTGTGGAGTGAGATGATAATGCCTTACCAACGCATCCTACGCCATCCCAGAAAAAGTGACCCTGGGTTTGAATATGCAGGGTTTTCTCCGTCTTGCCCTTCTCCTCCGAAGGTTTTCTGACTGTGCTCAACAAAAGCCAAGTGTCGTCACATCAGGAAGTGTACCACAGCAGCCATGCTGAGGCCAATGACAGGTCTCTAAAGGTGTGTAGTTTTATACAGCTCTTAATTACTCGCTTCTACAATGGTTTGAACCTTGTCAGAAGAGGTGTAAAGTTTTTGGAGGGTCAGCAAGTGCAAGGCAAAATCCTTACATCTCATTATAATGTTTGTGTCTGCTTAATATTCCAGAACCCTGCCAAATTCCATGCTCTTTTCTTTATTTGAATACATTTCAATATAATTTAAATGGATTAATGATGGCAAAGTGCTAATTTGATAGCAGGTGCAGAACGGCAGGTGAAAACCATTCTTTACATACGGCACATTTTTAGTGGTCACTAAAGTCCCACTTTATGGCTGAAAAACACTGATTTTGCTGTAATATTGGTGTGTAGGACCATAAGAGTATTTAAATGGTTAAACTTTGCTGTAATGATCTAGCATGAGAAATACATTTGAGGAGTTTGTAACAGTGTAGCTTGGAAAGAAGTAAGCCCCTGGTCACTATAGCAAATCTGATTCTGTTCTGGGGGAAGACAGGCCCTTCTGAATTCCTGAGCCTGGAATAAGTAAGAGATAGCAAGTATGGATGCACCTGGCTCTCAAGGTCGGATGCAAGAGAGTAATTCTAATTAAGTAAGAACCTGGTCTTTGTTCCAGTAAATGATATAGTCAGTCGAAAAAAATGAGCGTGTGTGGCAATGTGCCCCGCCCCTGTGTGCTTATTATGTGTTGTATGTTGCGTGCGTGTGTTAAATGTTGGTGTATAGATTGGTACACGGGATATAAACGGGTCTGTGTTTCACGTGTATTTAAAAAGTGTAGATTTGTATTTAGGCACGAGGAGGGCACAAATCACTTCACGTGCTGGTTAAATGTAATATGTGAGCACGGGGTTGCACAGAATTAATTCACGTGCTGGGATTCAAGTGAATAATTAATTAGTAATTGAATCCCAGCACAATAGTATATATAGATGCACATTTCTTTCACTCGGGGGTTGGGTGTTCGAGAGTGGAGAACGGGTGAGGAGAAGGAGAACGTAAAGTAAAATAATGATAATCTAGAAGTGTTTGTACTCACCGTGTTTGTTTGTCGCTCCGTGCACCGTTTGTTAAGTGTTTAGTACGTTTTGTTTGTCTATTTATTTTGGCGCAAGTGCCGTGTCCCGTGTTTTTGTGTTAAAACCTATTATTTTCCGTTCTGTTCTGTTTAATTATTAAATGCTGAGCGCAATCACGCGCTCAGCTTTACCAAAACCCCATCTCTCTGTTTATTTATTTCCTGCTTCTGGTCTGACGCCACCCACTCCGGCCGTCTTTGTGACAGCGTGCTATCAACATCTAACAAGCAAAGTCAGAAGAGCAGAGAGCTCCCAAGGATATTCAACCGCAACACCCCAGACTGGTTAAAATTGTGAGAAACCTAAACAATACAAAAAGGACATAAAGAGAACCTGACCAACTAGATAGCCATCGAAGAAAGAGGAAAGGTCAACAGACGTTGAACAAATAAATGAATGAACTGATTTGGCCTGCTGGCACTGGCCAAATTTACAGCAAGATTTCCTATATACGGAGCGAGACTGAGTTTGCCTAACCAGAAATACAGACAAACACATCTATATATAAGCAGACAGTTATAAAGTATAACAGGGTGGGCCATAAGTCACTGTACTGCAGAAACCACGGGCAAGTGGAATAGCTGATGGAAATAATTTAACAGTCAGACAGAGTGAAAATAATTGAATTAATCTACTTAACTGGGTAATTGGTACTGGAATAAATACAGAATGAATAAGAACGAATCTAATGGGTGTTAAGTTTAGGTGCCATGAATTCTAATCAAGGGATATAGCAATCAATCAATCAATCTTTCTTTTATATAGTGCCTTTCATAGTGGACCACCATCACAAAGCACTTTTATATATATATATATATATATATATATATATATATATATATATACAGTACTGTGCAAAAGTTTTAGGCAGGTGTGAAAAAATGCTGTAAAGTAAGAATGCTTTCAAAAATAGACATGTTAATAGTTTATATTTATCAATTAACAAAATGCAAAGTGAGTGAACAGAAGAAAAATCTACATCAAATCAATATTTGGTGTGACCACCCTTTGCCTTCAAAAAGGCATCAATTCTTCTAGGTACACTTGCACACAGTTTTTGAAGGAACTCGGCAGGTAGGTTGGCCCAAACATCTTGGAGAACTAACCACAGTTCTTCTGTGGATTTAAGAAGCCTCAGTTGCTTCTCTCTCTTCATGTAATCCCAGACAGACTCGATGATGTTGAGATCTGGGCTCTGTGGGGGCCATACCATCACTTCCAGGACTCCTTGTTCTTCTTTACGCTGAAGATAGTTCTTAATGATTTTCGCTGTATGTTTGGGGTCGTTGTCATGCTGCAGAATAAATTTGGGGCCAATCAGATGCCTCCCTGATGGTATTGCATGATGGATAAGTATCTGCCTGTACTTCTCAGCATTGAGGAGACCATTAATTCTGACCAAATCCCCAACTCCATTTGCAGAAATGCAGCCCCAAACTTGCAAGGAACCTCCACCATGCTTCACTGTTGCCTGCAGACACTCATTCGTGTACCGCTCTCCAGCCCTTCGGCGAACAAACTGCCTTCTGCTACAGCCAAATATTTCAAATTTTGACTCATCAGTCCAGAGCACCTGCTGCCATTTTTCTGCACCCCAGTTCCTGTGTTTTCGTGCATAGTTGAGTCGCTTGGCCTTGTTTCCACGTCGGAGGTATGGCTTTTTGGCCGCAAGTCTTCCATGAAGGCCACTTCTGACCAGACTTCTCCGGGCAGTAGATGGGTGTACCAGGGTCCCACTGTTTTCTGCCAATTCTGAGCTGATGGCACTGCTGGACATCTTCCGATTGCAAAGGGAAGTAAGCATGATGTGTCTTTCATCTGCTGCAGTAAGTTTCCTTGGCCGACCACTGCGTCTACGGTCCTCAACGTTGCCCGTTTCTTTGTGCTTCTTCAAAAGAGCTTGGACAGCACATCTGGAAACCCCTGTCTGCCTTGAAATTTCTGCCTGGGAGAGACCTTGCTGATGCAGTATAACTACCTTGTGTCTTGTTGCTGTGCTCAGTCTTGCCATGGTGTATGACTTTTGACAGTAAACTGTCTTCAGCAACCTCACCTTGTTAGCTGAGTTTGGCTGTTCCTCACCCAGTTTTATTCCTCCTACACAGCTGTTTCTGTTTCAGTTAATGATTGTGTTTCAACCTACATATTGAATTGATGATCATTAGCACCTGTTTCGTATAATTGTTTAATCATACACCTGACTATATGCCTACAAAATCCCTGACTTTGTGCAAGTGTACCTAGAAGAATTGATGCTGTTTTGAAGGTAAAGGGTGGTCACACCAAATATGGATTTGATGTAGATTTTTCTTCTGTTCACTCACTTTGCATTTTGTTAATTGATAAATATAAACTATTAACATGTCTATTTTTGAACACATTCTTACTTTACAGCATTTTTTCACACCTGCCTAAAACTTTTGCACATTACTGTATATATATATATATATATATATATATATATATATATATATATATATATATATATATATATATATATATAAATTAAACAACAGATTGCTAACGATTTTGTAATATCCTGATAATTAGAATTTACTAAGTTTGTATTTTGATCAGTTTCCTGACTCATATATACTCATATATATTCAAACAGTTATCCTTTTTACATGCTTTATTCATGCTATTTGATTATTGATTTCAGAATCGTGCTATTATTATAGAAAGGCAAATATAAAATGTAGATGAATGCTTGCTTTTACTTATAATTAACATGTCACATATTAACAGAATATTATCCATTGCTAATTTTGACACTAATTAACTTTGTTACTTTTGTACTGTATTACTGAACTCACTTTGATAAAATGTATAGACTATATAACCATGTTGTGTTGTTATTGTTTGACTGTGTTTCACTTTCCGGATCTTGAGCTTGGTTGGAAGTAATTCATAATTAAGAGTGCAAATTAATTAAAACCATTACACATGTCACCTAGTTACTCTTGATTGGGTATTGTAAATGTATTTAATTGTTAATACTTCCTACAAAAATGGAGGTCCTAACTGAGATCTGGAATGTATGAAATCCATTGAGCAATAAAGCAACATGCTTGTTAAGTATATAGTGCATGGGGTAGTCTGTGCTTCTTGCCCTGACTTAGCCAGCTGTTTCGAATACATCATCAGACCTATCTGGCTCAAGTCAATTCAAGTCATTAGTTCTGACAGTTCAAGACAGTTTGATTTAATCAGATTAATTTTACAATGAGCCTCCTGATAGCTCATCAATCAGCCTTGACAGCTGACAGAGCCTGGCTGTCCTGTCTGTCTGTGTGATAGTCTATCATCTATGTTTTAGATGCACTCTAGTTACTATATAAGTCACTTGTTTTTCAAAGAAGTTCATTGTTATCCCAATACACATTGAAAATGGATCGCAGAAGATGCATGACAGCAAAGCAGTGTTTGGAATTACAGTGCTCCCTTGCTGTAACGCGGGTCTCGGGGGACACACAATATGAGCATTGCAACCGAAGAGCATTATAAACGGGGGAGGGGGTGGGGGTTCTGCGCGACACATAACACACATCTGACAAATACAAAATAAAATAACTCCCTCTCTATAATGCATATATAGTGAAGCAAAGATGTAACTTTCCGTGAATTAACCATGCATAAAGCACCATGTAATCAACGCTATATTTTTTACAAAAAAAGGTAACATTCCCACTCATGGATCATTTTAATTAGCAGTTTTTAAACTATAAATAGCCTGGTAAATGGTGGTCGGGAGTTCAGTTTGAAGTGACAGACAAGCAAACCAAGTGCGAGAAGGAGAGCGGCTCGGGAAAGAGGAAGATGGAATGGGCTCGCCCCAAGTTCGGCTGCCGGAGCGGGGCTGAAATGAAGCTGACGCATCTCGTCTTCCGGAGAAAGCTGCAGCTCCTCTCGCAGAAAAAAAGTAAATACATTTGGAAAGATAACCATGTAATAGGCCTAATATTTATTTAGTTATAAAAGAAATGATGAATTAGATGTCTGTGTTATAAAGTGCCAGTGCAACATTTCTTCAGTTCAAATACTGTATCAAAAGGGAGAGACAGAAACAGAAGTTAGACCGAGAAGTTATTTATAGTTTTAAAAACACCGGTACTGTATGTACTGTAGAAATATTGCATGAATCACTAGTATAGGGAATTGGGGGACATGCTGTAGGAGCGTTATATCAGAGGCACGTTATAACTGAGAGCCTTATAGCGAGGGAGCACTGTACAGAGACGGACATTTGCAGACTGGATTTGCAAAGATGAGTCTTCCAGTAGCAGTGACCATATATTGTATTATTGTGGGGTGGATAACGTGTCTTTATTATTTGGACTGTAACATTGGAGTGTATTGCCTGAGGTTTATTGTTTGGTCACCAGAACCGGATACAATTAAAAACTGTTTCCAACTGGATTATAACTCTCTATGTTTCATAACTGCACTGCATTACCCGTGCACCTGCACGTATCACTTATCACTTTGCCACAGTGTGCCATTATCGACGTGCTCTGTGCCATTTATTGAAATGTTCAATACAACAGAACCAGGGGTGCAACCACTGCACATTTTTCTTGTGTCCTTTCTTTTGTTTTCATTTTCGTAGCAGACCCTGCACCTTTTTTGAGGCCTCTTGTGTTGGAGGGATAGTCACAGATGCGTGTACAGGGCTACTTTGCCCAGGCATTTTGATGGATCTGGCTGCTGCAGACACCTGCCTGCTTCGTTGCCTTGTACCCCCCAGTATTGTTTTGATAATATTTCGTCAAAGCACTGCCATTTCAAACTAAACACCTTCCTGTTTGCAGCTGGCTTACCTGTAAAGTAGCTGCGTACTCTTTTGTTTGTACAGTCACAAAGGTAAGTGATTAGCTTTTCGGGAAAAAAAGCCAAAAAGCACTCCAATGGAGAATGCAAATCTGTGTAAACAGGTGCAAAATCAAATGATGGAGGACTGGCATCATCGTAGGGATCAGTAATAAACACCCAGTCCCCTGCTGTTCTTGGCTCCACATCCTCTTCATCATCATCGCTGAGTGATAAGTCAACATCACTGTCACTGGTATCGAAATCCTCCGAACCAACTTCGAAATCTTATTTTTCCACCTGAGATTGCCACCACTAACCTTCAACCAGATATTGTCTTGTGGTCTGGATCAGCATGCCTTGTTCACCTGGTAGAGTTAACAGTGCCATGGGAGGATGCTGTAGATGAGGCGTATGAGAGGAAGAAACTGCGGTATGCTCAACTAGCTACTGAAGCGGAACAGCGAGGATGGAGAGTCCGGGTTTACCCAGTGGAAGTGGGTTGTCGAGGATTTGTGGTACACTTTACAACCCGGTTTCTCAGAGACGTCGGATTCAGTGGCCAAGAATTGCGTCGCACAGTGAAGAACTTATCTGAAGAAGCAGAGAGGAGAAGCAACTGGCTGTGGTTGAGATGGAAAGATTCTGGCTGGGGATCTCAAGCACAATAGAAAGAAAGAAACGCTGATGTACGGGTAAGTAAGCTGGGCTGAGTTCAGTGGGGGACGGAGGGGAGTGATGCTGGGACGCCAGAATCACCGTCGAGCCCTCTTGAGGTCTCGTGGGCTAGTCGACGAAACACCGAGGATGGAAGGTGCCCGCTTGAAGACACCAGAGATGTACCCTACTTAGCTCAATCCAGACGGTTGTCATGCTGATGCGCTGGGGAGACCGCACTGTGGTTGATCCCCAGAGTCAGTATCGCAGCCATTGTGTGTGCTGATGCGCTAGGGAGGCAAAAATAAGATGATCCCTGGAACCAGCATTACACTTCAGCCATCAACACCAGGCAGAAGGATACCTACATCATCATATGGAAGGAAACGCAAATGGATGGAGACAAAGATGGATCACATTAGTTCAAATCAGCTTGAAGTTTTAACATCTACTCTCGTGTAATAGAAATCCATTGGGGTACGTAAACTTTTGACTAATATATATATATATATATATATATATATATATATATATACAGTGCCTTGCGAAAGTATTCGGCCCCCTTGAACTTTGCGACCTTTTGCCACATTTCAGGCTTCAAACATAAAGATATGAAACTGTAATTTTTTGTGAAGAATCAACAACAAGTGGGACACAATCATGAAGTGGAACGAAATTTATTGGATATTTCAAACTTTTTTAACAAATAAAAAACTGAAAAATTGGACGTGCAAAATTATTCAGCCCCCTTAAGTTAATACTTTGTAGCGCCACCTTTTGCTGCGATTACAGCTGTAAGTCGCTTGGGGTATGTCTCTATCAGTTTTGCACATCGAGAGACTGAAATTTTTGCCCATTCCTCCTTGCAAAACAGCTCGAGCTCAGTGAGGTTGGATGGAGAGCATTTGTGAACAGCAGTTTTCAGTTCTTTCCACAGATTCTCGATTGGATTCAGGTCTGGACTTTGACTTGGCCATTCTAACACCTGGATATGTTTATTTGTGAACCATTCCATTGTAGATTTTGCTTTATGTTTTGGATCATTGTCTTGTTGGAAGACAAATCTCCGTCCCAGTCTCAGGTCTTTTGCAGACTCCATCAGGTTTTCTTCCAGAATGGTCCTGTATTTGGCTCCATCCATCTTCCCATCAATTTTAACCATCTTCCCTGTCCCTGCTGAAGAAAAGCAGGCCCAAACCATGATGCTGCTACCACCATGTTTGACAGTGGGGATGGTGTGTTCAGGGTGATGAGCTGTGTTGCTTTTACGCCAAACATAACGTTTTGCATTGTTGCCAAAAAGTTCGATTTTGGTTTCATCTGACCAGAGCACCTTCTTCCACATGTTTGGTGTGTCTCCCAGGTGGCTTGTGGCAAACTGTAAACGACACTTTTTATGGATATCTTTAAGAAATGGCTTTCTTCTTGCCACTCTTCCATAAAGGCCAGATTTGTGCAGTATACGACTGATTGTTGTCCTATGGACAGAGTCTCCCACCTCAGCTGTAGATCTCTGCAGTTCATCCAGAGTGATCATGGGCCTCTTGGCTGCATCTCTGATCAGTCTTCTCCTTGTATGAGCTGAAAGTTTAGAGGGACGGACAGGTCTTGGTAGATTTGCAGTGGTCTGATACTCCTTCCATTTCAATATTATCGCTTGCACAGTGCTCCTTGGGATGTTTAAAGCTTGGGAAATCTTTTTGTATCCAATTCCGGCGTTAAACTTCTCCACAACAGTATCTCGGACCTGCCTGGTGTGTTCCTTGTTCTTCATGATGCTCTCTGCGCTTTAAACGGACCTCTGAGACTATCACAGTGCAGGTGCATTTATACGGAGACTTGATTACACACAGGTGGATTCTATTTATCATCATTAGTCATTTAGGTCAACATTGGATCATTCAGAGATCCTCACTGAACTTCTGGAGAGAGTTTGCTGCACTGAAAGTAAAGGGGCTGAATAATTTTGCACGCCCAATTTTTCAGTTTTTTATTTGTTAAAAAAGTTTGAAATATCCAATAAATTTCGTTCCACTTCATGATTGTGTCCCACTTGTTGTTGATTCTTCGATCACGGGGCAAGTGGATTGGATTCTAAACTGTAAAATAGCCATTTTTATTTTTGTATTTATTTTAACCCCCCCCCTCAATCCGGCCCTGCTTCCAGGATTTGAAATGTTTAGAAGCTCAGGCTGATAGGTCTGTGATTGGGATTCAATATCGGAAGCTCGTTTGAATCTGCCAGTCACTCAAATCTTTATTGATGTGTCACAAATCTCCAGAGCGGGGGGTTTGCTGCTCTGAGAGCCCCCAGTGGCAACCCCAGTGCTGAGGGGATTTCTCACACACTGCATTCATATTGCTACTAGCCAGGCATGTGTTCACAGTGATGTGCAAGCTCTGGGTTTCATTGCATTTCAGGGTGAACTCAAGACTGCGCTGAAGCCCTTGCAGGACAAACTGAAAACCTTTAATAAAGTTAAAAATGAATGTGATAAAACAGCAGAGCACATCAAGGTAAGAGAACTAGATTAGTGATTGAAACAATACACAACATACATTTTCACTGGACACCCAAACTAACTCTAAACTGATCCTTTTCTTGTATAGAAACAAGCCCAGCAAACAGAGAGGCTGATAAAGGAGGAGTTTGAGAAACTTCACCGGTTTCTACAAGAGGAAGAAAAGGCCAGGATAGCTGCACTGAGGAGGGAAGAGGAACAAAAGGGAAGAATCATGAAAGAGAAGACTGTAAAACTTACAAGAGAAATCTCATCCCTTTCATTCATGATCAGAGTGATAGAAGAGGAGATGGAAGCTGAAGACATCTTAAGACAGGCAGCAAATGCCCCACCTCCAGCCACACAAACCAGCAGAGGGGTTTCATTGGTTTGGTGCTCCAGAGAATATGTTAATGGATAAACACTGAGTTCAAAATGTAAAGCTGGACAGCGGTGCTGCTGTTTTCTATCAAAGTGGTATTTGTGTTTTAATAATGTCTCAATTAATGTCCTTGCTTGTTTCAGAAGTAAAAAGACACACAGAGAAGGTGTGTAAGATGTGGCCTGTCTTCCTCTCTTGTATTGTATTGAATGTAAACACAGAGCAGCACTAACTCCTGAATATGATTGCAGAGCCAAGTGCAGGATCCACAGTGTGTTTCAGGAGCGTTGATAGATGTAGCCGAGCACCTGGGCTCTCTGAAGTACAAAGTGTGGGAGAAGATGCTGGGGATTGTTCAATACAGTGAGTCCTGTGCGGAGCATCACAAAGGAGGGGGGGGGGGGGGGGGGGTGCATATAACTACAATCCAGAATGTGTGTAAGCAGCAAGATACAGCTCTCTACAATCAATAATAATACACAATGAAATGTACACACCTGTAGCAAATACACTTGTATCCATCAGAGAGATCATCTCTCAGTTCAATATTAAACATTGTGAGCTGCTCATAGTATTGAGGTGAGCTGGTAGAGCAGTCCAAGAGAGCAAAAGGCTTTCTGATCCCATGTTGATCTGCATTAAAACTCCTTGTAAAGTAATCACTGCAGTACAACACAGACTTCTCTGAGTTCAGCCCATTGTCTTGGAATGCTCCCAGAGCTCTAAGAATGTTAGTGCTGGGCAGTGTCACAGTGTTCTGTTCTAGAGCTCTGTGATAGAACTATGTAAGCAGCTACAATTCTCACTGACCAGAGTTCCGGAGCCAGAGTTCTACTCAAATCATCCAGCCGGATATCAGTTCAGCATTTATATACTGTACATCCTCTCAGCCAATCAGGGCTGGGTTTACACATGCTGTGAATGGATCTGATTTTAACAGGTTCAGATGCTGTTGCTTTGATATTTTTAAGGGGATTTCTTTTTTTAAAAGTTATGTTTGGTATTGAATAATAATATTTGAGATGGTGTATTATGAAGAAAAATATACAATTCTTAGCATGTGATTTATTAAAATGCTTGCAGGTAGATGTTCTCATTTCTAACCCTGTCCAGTGACTCTGGATCCCAACACATCACACCCTGATCTGATACTGTCTGAGGATCTAACAAGTGTGAGATGCAGCTATGAGAGACAGCAGCTTCCTGACAACCCAGAGCGGTTTGATACCTATGGTTGTGTGCTGAGCTCTGAGGGGTTCACTTCCGGGAAACACTGCTGGGACGTGGAAGTGGGGAGCAATACTTACTGGTTTCTGGGTGTAACTAAAGAGTCCAGCCAGAGGAAAGGGAGCATCCCTCTGAACCCAGAAGCAGGATACTGGGTTATAGCCCTGGAGGGTGGGGATCAGTACAGCGCAGGGACCTCATCACGGACACGACTCACTGTGGAGAAGAAACCCCAGAAGATCAGAGTTCAGCTGGACTGTGACGGGGGGGGGGGAGGTGGCATTCTTTGACGCCAGTGATATGAGAAAACCTCTCTACACTTTTAAACACAGATTTACTGAGAGAATGATTCAATTTTTCTGGCTTTTCTATCCTAGCTCTGCCCCCCTCAGAGTGTGAAGGCAGTTATAAAAGTGGACTGGCCCAATGTGTTCAGCATAAACAATCGGGATGTATAATGATAATAATAATAATAATAATAATAATAATAATAATAATAATAATAATAATAATAATAATAATAATAATAGTCAGGACATGATTGGGAGGGAAATATATATTGGAAAGGAACGGAAACATTTTAAATACAAAATAAATCAATTTTACACTAACAGGGAAGGGGTCCTTTTTCCTTTTAATTCATGAAGATTCAATAGACTTTATTCACGGCAGACTTATTATGAAGTTATGCATACAGAAAACAAGCTGTAAAAATATGTGAGGCACGTGAAGCGTTTTGTTAATAAACACAGGTTTGCAGCTGTATCCCTGGATATTAAGAGTGAAGACATTTTACAAGAGATGACATGAGACCAACTCGCGCATGCACGTCTTTATATATTTATATCTAGTACTCTATTATTAAACTTCATACAGGCTGATATTTAAAATAATTATAATAACTATTATTGTTATTATCTAGATAAACTATAAGTGCTGTGAATTACCCCCAAAATGTTAACCAAGCATTGATGATAAGGTATTATTATTTTAATAATAATAATAATAATAATAATAATAATAATAATAATAATAATAATAATAATGTGTTATTCCAAACATATTTAACTTTTCGAAGGATGATTAAAGTGACAAATGTAATGATGTTTAGAAAACTATTAAATATATTGTAACAGAACATGTTCACCCTACTGCACCACTCTCCCTTGTCACGTGACGCGGGTGTTTGGTCTGTGCTCCTCAAATCCATGTAGAAATACAATTACAAAAACTAGAACATGAATTGGTTAAAGAACAACACTGAATAAAGAATATGCATTCTGAAATAATATTCAATTAAACACAATGCTCTATTGATGTATTATACCATCTACAGCTTTGCAAGCTCTGTAAATAATAACTCCCGCAATGCTGAATCAATGAATGAATAATGATTGCTGTGATGGTCAGTGACGTTGCTGAATCGATCAGGATATTGTATCATTTAATTGGTAAATGTATCGCAGTAATAACTTGGAAGCTGCACATTGTGACCATGTGGATGTGTGCCTTTTGTGGTCGCTGTGAAACGATACCGCAAATCACTACTCCTGGATCACAAAGGATCGGTTCGCTGCCCTCCCTTTGATTTAATGAATGATTTTTTTAAAATAATAAAAAGTATATCTTTTAATTTGGACCTCGTGTCTGTCCATCTCCGTGTGGATCTCGCTCAAAGCAGCTGTGTGAAGAAATCCGAAAGCGTTTGCATACGAAGTTAAGGGAGTACTAACAGGTCACTGCCACCAGGGGGCACAGTGCAGTTAGGAAAGTTAGTGAGGCGGTGCTTGGCGGTGACACACGTCTCCAGGTGTAGAGAAGCCACTCCGTGGCTCATCAGTGAAAGTCTCACGGCTGTGTTGAAGGGTGAAGACAGCGACATTAAGAAGCACTTTAAGGTTCAAACTCATTCAGACCAGAGCGCCTCCTTGTTTTCTGAGAGCAAAACAGTGCTGCTTCAAGAGACAAAGATTCAGTTACTGTTTTAAAATAAATAAGAGGTGGTGCTTTTCTATAAGGAACTTCACAATAGAGAACAGTGCAATCTAAAGGACACTGAGCAGCTGCTCCAGGGGTTACCCAGCCTCAGTGATGAGGAGCAGGCTCAGCTGGACGCACCGCTGACCTACCAGGAGCTGACCACTGCTGTCAAGCAGCTCTCCAGCGGAAAGGCTCCAGGGATCGATGGACTGCCAGCAGAGTTTTATAATACTTTCTGGGACATAATAGGGGAGGATTTGCTCCAGGTTCTGAGAGAGAGCCTCAGCCACAAGGAACTGCCTCTCAGCTGCCGCTGGACAGTGATTACACTGTTGACAAAGAAGGGAGACCTTTGTCAGCTAAAGAATTGGAGACCTGTGTCACTTTTATGCTCTGATTTAAAGATTTTATCTAAAACAATCGCAAACAGATTTTAAAAAGTAATTGGAACTATAGTACATATGGACCAAACATATTGTATACCGGGTCGCTCCATTTTTGATAACCTGTTTTTTATTAGAGATTTTTTATCTGTAAATGATATTTGTGATTTTAATGTAGGAATGGTCTCCCTGGATCAAGAGAAGGCTTTCGATAGAGTCGGCCACACCTACCTCCTTAAAACCCTGGAGGCTTTCGGATTCGGCCCTGTTTTTTTCTCTTATATTCAGCTTTTATATTCCAACATTTTTAGTATTTTAAAGATCAACAATGGGCTGAGTCAGCCTTTCCCAGTGTGCAGGGGTATAAGACAGGGCTGTGCCCTGTCTGGTATGCTGTACTCGTTGGTTATAGAGCCCCTGATGCACCAGCTGAGGGGCAGGTTGGCTGGATGGACAGTGCCCTCCTCGCCCTCCACACCCTCCCCTGCCACAGTGAAAGTGTCTGCCTATGCAGATGATGTGACTGTATTTGTGAGTGGGGATGCTGATGTTCAAGCACTGCAGCAAACTCTAAATGAGTTCCAGAAAACATCTTCTGTCAGAGTAAACAGGGTTAGGGGGCGGCTGCAGAGGTGGAAGGGACTGCTGGCCGAACTGTCCTTCAAGGGTCAGGTGCTGGTCATTAATAATCTGGTGGTCTCTAGCATGTGGCACAGGCTAATGTGCCTGGACCCACCCCACCCCAGGCCTGGTAGAGGAGATCCAGAAAGTGCTGCTGGAGTTCTTTTGGAATGGGAGACACAGTGCTGCTGGAGTTCTTTTGGAACGAGAGACACAGTTTGAGGCCGGCAGTCCTGTACCTCCCCAGTGATGAAGGGGGGCAGGGGCTGGTCAGCATTGCCAGCAGGGTGGCAGCCTTCAGACTGCAGGCGGTACAGAGACTCCTGTACACTGAGGAGGAGGCTCATTGGAAGAGGCTGGCCTGTTTCCTCCTCAATAGAGTCAGGGGGCTGGGGTTAGGAAAACACCTGTTTTTAATTGAGAACACCAGTTTTTGTAAAGCAGGACTTCCTAGTTTTTACCAAAATATTTTAAGTGCCTGGCAGCTGGTGAGGGTGGAAAGGGATGAAGAGTCCCTGACCGGGCAGGCCCTGTTTGATGAGCCCCTATTTTTTAATCCACTTTTTTTCAGTTAAGTTCCTCCAGTCGATGACGCTTTGTGCCAGGTTTTTAAAAGCAGGTATAACCAGAATGATCCATCTGTTCGACCTTGAGCTCTCCTGCTGGTTAACTGCCTCCCAGCTAGCTGCACAGCTGGGTTGGCACTCCGAGAGACTCACAGAGAGACTGATGGTTGAGCTGAGGAGCTGCCTCTCCCTATGGCTAAGGGAGGTCCTGAGGGAGGAGCTGTCCAGAGGCACAGAGCAGAGACAGTGTTCCTTATTCCCTGGGATGATTGTGTCACCAGCAGTAGGAGAGGGAGGAGAGGGGGTGGAGAGAATGGAGGGACATTACTATGCATAGTGTAGAGGAAATTGTTTTTCATGCAATGAATAGCAAAAATATATATACATTGTGTGTTAAAGCTATGGAGTACAATAGGCTAAGGGGTCTGGTAGATTCCAAATGGAGAGCTCACTTATCTGTAGAGGAGGGGCGCAGGCCGGTGTGGAGGGTGCTGTACAAGCCGCCCCTCACTAAGAGAGTTGGGGACCTGCAGTGGAGGATTCTCCATGGTATTGTGTCCACGGGCAGGTTTCTCCACAGAGTGGACCCCAGTATTAGTGAGCAGTGTGCTTTCTGCTCAGCAGAGGAAACCATTTTTCATGCTTACAGTGAGTGCTAGAGGCAGCGGCCACTTTTTAATTTACTGCAGGGAATCATGAATGTTTTAGGGGTTGTTTTTAGTAAGGAGCGTTTTATTTTTGGAGTTATGTACAGTTTTAAAATGAAAAACAGGTGTGTTCTAATTAATTTTTTATTTGAACAGGCAAAATTGGCTATTTTAAAGACAAGGAAAAAACAGCTTTCTGGTTCTGGATTGACCAGTGTGGTGGTCAGCCAGATCAGAGTAGAGTTTGAGTATTTTAAACTGGTCAGTAATCTGGAGAGCTTCCAGGAGAGGTGGTGTGTGGGAGACGCCTTGTGTGCTGTGAGTGAGGAGAGGGAACTCCAGTTTAATTTCTAGTTTTGATTTACATGGTTTTTATTCATTTGTTATTAATCTGGTTTTACAGAAAGAAAACACTGTTTGTTTAGTTTTATGTTTTTTTATTATGTATTGATTTTTTTATGATCCTTTTATTTGTTTAAAATGTGGTAACTTGATTGTGTTTTGCCTTTTTTGTTTTTTTAATGCCGTTTAATTGAAACGATTAATAGAGGATCTTAAAAGTCTCTCTTAAAATTTCCCCAGCGCAGTTCTGCCCCTTGGAGAGGCGTGTGTTGGCAGTCGGGGAGATAGTTGGATGTGAGAATGTCAAATCTGCTTCACGCATGAATGGAGCTATTGTCATTTTTCTCAAAACAATGGAGCTAGTACAGAAAGTAGTTGTGAATGGGGTTGTGTTAAACAACACGTTTACGCCAGTGCTGCCTCTAGCAGCCCCGTCTCGGAAGATCACCGTTTCGAATGTGCCGCCGTTTATCCGAAATGAGATTCTGGAGAGGGAACTGGCGAGATACGGGCAGGTAATGTCCAGGATTAAGAGGATTCCTCTGGGGTGCAAAGCTCCACAACTGAAGCACATCGTCTCATACCGAAGGCAAGTATACATGATTTTAAATAATATTAACAATGACTTAAACATCTCTTTAAAGTTTAAAATTGAGAATCATGATTACGTGTTTTTTGTAACTTCGGAGTCGATGAAGTGCTTCAGGTGTGGGAGTGAGGGGCACATTGTTAAAAACTGTCCGGAGCGGGAGGAGGAGGAGGAGCGGGTTGCAGCCGGGAAGGGTGGTGAGACAGGGCCGAGACCGAGAGCGCGAGAGCGCGGACTTGGCCGCAGCCTCAGCCGAGGAGGGGAATAGCCCAGGCGGACACTGAGGTAGCGGGAGGCAGTGGCAGTAACAGATTGGGAAGGGCTGCTAGCATCGCCGATGGGAAAACAGAACTGAATTGGGGGAAAAGACGTCCAAGGACAGCAGGTAGATGATATCATTGAGGCAGAGGGAGGGGAGGAGGCTGGAAGCAGGGCTGCAGTCAAGGAAACAGAGACGGGTTTGAAGGAAATTGGAGAAATCAGGGAGGAGATAGCACAGATGGAGATTGAAAAAGAAAAGGATCTAGATTTTTAAATCCCAGGAAAAAAGAGGACAAGGAAAAGAAGCGGAGGATTGGTAGCTAAAAAACGTAATAGAGAGGCAGAGGAAGGAGGTATTGGAGGTGTTGGAACGGGGGTAAAGGAGAGAGAGGCTGAAGGGAAAGATGTAGAAGAAAGGAGACCCACAACTAGATGGAGTGTTTTAGCTGCTAGTAGCGGCACCAAGGAGTCTGAGCCATGACTCAGGTGCTCTATAGTGACATTCAAGGGTCCTCTCTGAGCCCCGGAGTTGCTGTTTTATTTGCTGAAAATGTAAAACCTATTTCTGTGAATGTTGAAGAGGTTATTAAAGGGCGTGCATTAATGGAGAAGACCTTGCTCGTTTTTATTAACATTTATGCACCAACTGACGGAAAAGAAAGAGTTTTATTTTTAAAGGTTTTAGAGGATACCCTTCTTAAATGTGAAGTGGAGGAGTATCTTTGTTTTAATTCCGGCAGTTAGAACGTGCAGTGCATACTGGCATTTTAACACCCTATTAACCAATGATGCACATTTTAAAACCTGTTTTAATTTTTTCTGGCAGCAGTGGAGAAGGCAAAAGGCCAGTTTTAGTTCCCAGACACAGTGGTGGGATGTGGGGAAGGTGCAGATTCGCCAGCTCTGTCAGCAGTACACTGTGAGTGTTACAAGGGGCATCAATGAGTCAATAAGATCTTTGGAGAAGGACATTCTTGAGCTTCAGCAGGCTCTAGAGTCCACATCAGATAGTAGGCTTGTTGAGGATCTCAAAGGAAAAAAAGCATTACTCATTGACCTGCTGGACACAAAAGCACAGGGAGCGTTAACAAGATCAAGGTTCCATAGTGTATCACAGGTGGATGCCCCAACCAACTATTTCTTCAGCCTGGAGAAAAAACAGGGACAGAGCAAGCTGATCCACTGCCTACGTGCGGAGGATGGGAGGGAGCTGCAGGAGCCAGGAGAGATCCGCAGGAGAGCTGTGCAGTTTTACACAGAGCTGTTCTCCAGTCAGGTTGGAGGAGAAGACACAGCCCACACACATAGCTTCCACCAAGGTCTGCCACAGGTCCCTGAAGAGGAAGGGGCTGGAGAGAGCACTCTATCTGCAGGAGCTCTCCACTGCCCTCAGTGGATTGAGCAACGGGAAAGCCCCTGACATGGACGACCTGCCTACAGAGTTCTACAGAATGTTCTGGAGTGAACTCGGGGAGGGCCTCCTGGCGGTTTACAATGAAAGCCTAGCCAAAGGAGAGCTGCCACTTAGCTGCAGGAGGGTGGTGGTAACGCTGCTGCCAAAAAAGGGGGACCTGTGTGAGATAAATAACTGGAGACCTGTCTCGCTGTTATGTGTGGATTACAATGTTGCTGTCGAAGACCCTGGCCAGTCGACTGAGGCATGTCCTGGGCTCAGTGATACACTCAGACCAGACCTACTGTGTGCCCGGCAGGTCAATCTTTGACAACATATTTTTGATTCGGGACATTTTGGAAGTCTCCAAGATATTTGGCTTAAACACTGGTCTGATTTCACTGGATCAGGAAAAGGCTTTTGACCGGGTTGAGCACCAGTATTTGTGGAAGACCATGCAGGCCTTCGGGTTCGGCCCTGTCTTCATGGCCATGACTCAGGTGCTCTATCGTGACATTCACAGTGTACCGAAGACAAACGGTGGGCTGAGTGCTCCTTTCAGAGTACAGAGGGGGGTTAGACAGGGCTGCGCACTGTCAGGCATGTTGTACTCCCTGGCCATCGAACCCCTGCTCCAAGAACTGCGTCGAGGGATCAGTGGACTGTCTATACTGCACTGCCCCGGCCCCCCTGTCACAGTGTCACCATACGCTGACGACCTTGTTGTGATAGTCAAGGGGGAGCAGGACATCAAGACACTGCACAGCACACTTGTAGACTTTGAGACATTGTCCTCAGCCAAGGTGAACTGGAATAAAAGCTGTGCACTGCTGCTGGGGTAGTGGGGGGTCTGCGGACACCCAGCACTGCCAGGAGGGCTTCAATGGAGCAGGGGAGGATTCAAGTACTTGGGGGTGCACGTGGGGGACGACATCAGCGAGATAAAGAACTGGGAGGGGGTGCTGGAGGGAGTGAAGGCGTGACTGGGCAGGTGGCGCTGGCTGGTCCCGCAGCTCTCCTACAGAGGCAAAGCTCTGATTATTAACAACCTGATGGCATCCACACTGTGGTACTGGCTGGTGTGTTTGGAACCACCGCAGGGGCTGCTGGAAGAGGTACAGAAGGTGATGCTGGATTTCGTCTGGGATGGGTTGCACTGGCTAAGGAAAGGAGTGCTGTACCTGCCACGGGAGAAAGGAGGTCAGGGTGTGATGGATGTGAGCAGCCGGGTTTCGGCTTTCCGACTGCAGCCAGTCCAGTGGCTGCTATATGGATCTGACTCACTGTCCTGGAGACTGCTGGCCTGCGCCCTGATGAGGAGAGCAGGAGCGCTACAGCTGGATAAGCACCTGTTCCTAGTGGATTCCAGCCGGGTGGACCTGTCATTGCTCCCCACTTTCTATAGGAGCATGCTGAGGACCTGGCGCCTTTTGAGGGTTGAGAGAGGGGAGGAGGCCCTCACTTTGCATTGGCTTCTGGAAGAGCCAATTGTAAACAACCCGCTCCTTGTTCCTCCAAGCACTGACGCCCCTGCATTGAACCACCAGCTAATCAGAGCTCACCTCACGAAGCTGCGCCACCTGCTGGACCTGCAGCCGGGCTGCTGACTGAGTGCGGAGAGGCTGAGTGCTGAGCTGGGAGTGCACTCAGTACGAAGAGTGGAGAGGTTTTTGAGCCAGCTCAGATCCATTTTGTCCCTGGAGGGACGGCTGCTCCTGAAAGAGTTGTTCCAGGGACACCCCCTCCCTGACATCCCGCCCCCGTTCCCAGGCCTGCGAGTGTCTCCTGCTTTCAGGGAAGAAGCGGGGCCTCCAGGGCCACTACTGGAAGCAGAGGGATTGAGTGGGAGGCTTGTCTCAAGCATGGAGGGCAAAGCCCTGTACAGAGTTTGCGTACTTGTTAAACATCAGAACCAGCTAACCACATTCCCTGACACACCCTGGAGAGCCAAGCTGGAAGAGGAGGAGAGTACAGTGCCAGCCTGGAGCAGCTTGTATAACCCCCCCCCCTCAATAAGAGAGCTGGGGATCTGCAGTGGAGGGTTTTACACATGATTGTTGCTGTCAATGCTTTTATCAGCATTATTAACCCCGGCGTGTCTGATTCCTGTCCGTTCTATGCTCAGAGAGAGACCGTGTTTCATTGTTTTAGCGCATGCTCCCGATTAGCACCCATTTTTAGTCTTTTAGCTCAGTTTTTTACTGCCTTCAATTTAAATTTTAACATCACAGTTTTTATTTTTGGAAATGGTTATAGGAAGAAAACAAAAAGAATCGATCAAATTGTGAATTTCCTGGTGGGGCAGGCTAAGCTGGCTATTTATAAGAGTAGGAAGAACAGAGTGGAGAGGGAGGGGAGTGAGGATGTGCTGAGCATGTTTAAGATAGCGGTGAAATGCAGACTGAAAGTAGCTTATGAGTTTTATAAAGTGATGAAAGATCTTGGAAAATTTGAGGATTTGTGGTGTGTAAATGAGGTGCTGTGTGAATTAGACGGAGTAAACTTACAAATTAATTTTTAACATAACGGATGGAAAAGAGGATTTGTGTTTTCTTTTCTGTATGGTGGTGGGGGGAAAGTAATTGTGGCTGTTTTTTGTCATGGAAAAAATGTATTAATGTATTAATAATTAATTGAAAATAAAGGAAATTGAAAAGTCTCTCTCTCTCTCCCTCTCTTTATAGAAGAGCCAGCGCCATCTAATGCTTGAACCAGGTAACCCATCCCAGCCCCTCCTGTCTCTGTGTGAAGACGCGTCTCTTCCCTCGGTCTCCTCACTTCATCTCCACACTGTGTGTCTCTGCTCTTGCTTTCTGTGATTAAAGTATCGCCTACAAGGACTGACAGCTCCTGGAGAGATTTGAAAGAACTACAGCTCCCAGAATACCCCCCCTCCCCCGTCGGTATAAAGAACTACAGCTCCCAGAATCCCTCCTCGTCGCTGCCAGTGCAGAGGCATGCTGGGGGCTGTAGTTTGCATTCAGCTTGTTTTAGAACTAATAGTTTCATCAGTCGCAGTTGTTCAGTTTCAGGCTGTAGCCGGGACGCGGGAAGTGGGGGCGCTGGGCGTGCGGCCGCACGGGCAACTTTTCACGTTCACTTTAGTTTATGAATGAGCATTTGCACTGCCTGCAAGAAAGTCATGAATCAACGTTTCAACCAATCAGTATTGCCGTGTGCGTGCTGTCATTTAGTGTTTCAACCAATTAGCACTAAGCCTTGCTATGCGAGGGCGGCCGTTCATTGTTCCAACCTATCACTGATAGTATCAGCACCAAGCACTGTCATGCGAGAGACCGCGTTTACTTACAAATGCGTTCAGAACTAGCAGCTGGTTTCGCTATGATAACTGTGTGGGATGGGAAAACATTACAAATGAATCTCTGTAACTTCCAGAACCATATTTAAACAGTCGAGAAGAAAGGATATTTAACTGTTAACATGTGTCAATATATCTCTCAATAAACAAATCATAACCTTGCTGTGTTTCTTTTTACTGGTAGTAAGAACCAGTCCATGCTCTGTATGCCACTGATTTTAATTGAATTAAACCATAGAAATCGCGCTCTAAAGTGTATTTGTGGTGCTGTCTTCTCTGTCGTGTTGTTTTCTATTCGCTCTGCCCTTTTATAACTGTGACTGCAGCAGCCCAGGCCAGTGAGGCACGATAATTTCCATTATAGGCTATTGCTAGTACTGGATTTGGAATGTGAGATTTTTTTTTAGTATCGATTCAAGCAGAAAGTGACATTTTATGTTTTCAGTAAGAACTCAGAAGAGACGTCCAATCGTTAGGAAGGCAGATTAACAAGGTAAGCTTACGTCTGTTTTAATGGGTGTATAACTGTGTTTCTTGCCACGGCATGACAAACGTTTTCATTTTTAGCTTCCAGTAGAAAATAGTTTTTCCATTGAGCATTGTTGATTGTTACATTTTGAGTTGAATATTTTGTAATTGAAAAAAGAAACTCAAGACCTTTATAAAAGGAAGGCGAGGAGGGACGCAAGACGTTTATAAAGGAGGGAGTGGGTGAAACTACTCAAATAAAAACAACATCTAAACAAATCAATTTACAACGATATTGACTTCAAGCTGTCTTTCACGCTAAAGAATTACTCACAGATAAAAGCAACGCGACTCGCTCCATTGCTAACAGGTTAATTGCTCTGTATCCCCGCATTGCAATTTAAATAGCGACCCTTTTAATGCAAACACATGAGATAATTAACAATTCAAGTGGTTTCTTTGTTAATTCTACATGTTTGCTATTTGTTAAGGTTAACAAGCCGTGTGTCTCCAGACAGGATATCTGTATGTTATGAATTCAGCGGTGTGTCGTGTAGTGACTGCATCCTCCTCACAGTGAGAGGAAAGCCGCCCGTTTTCATTAAGGAATGCAGAGCTACAAAATATCTGAGCTCGACTGAATCCAGCCCATGGTTAAACTATGCTAATTACAGCTTTAAAGACAGGTAGAGCGAACAGAAATAAATGTAACAATCTACCAATCCTATATTAATAAGTAACAGCTGCTACCCAATGCCAAGCAGTAGCGCGCTGCCATTAAAATTGTAACTTTGTCTCCCCACCAATGAACGAAAGATGGAACTTTCCCAATTAGCACGGGTGTGTGTAACATGTTTTCAAGTGTGATCTGTGTTACTTTAGAGACCAGCATAATTTATACACTGTGAATAGACCTATTAAACGCGTCGAACACAATGAAAGCATTTTAGTGCCGAAGATTAATGTATGTGTTTGCGTTTATTTTAAAAAGATCTCTAAGGACAGTGCATCTGATTTGCAGCGTAGTTCACACGTTGTCTTGTTGCTTGAATCTTACATAAATATTTTTAGATTTTGTGCCGCTGTGTTATTCCTTATAAAAACTCACTTGGTCTGTGCATATTTTGATGGTGAAATGCACACATAATGACCAGTTTGTATGTATTTAAATATTGCCCGAAGGTCTGCCTTTCTCCACCGCTGTTCGGCATTGTGTGAGAATGTATTTTATGCGTGCCGCACAAAGTGGGGTGCAGCTCCTCAATGTCTTGTTCTGCCCCCCACCCCGTCGACGTCATCATGGAGTCTGGCGTCGCTGTCGTGGTGAATTTGCCGCGCCTTTGCCCTGACTGACGTGCTTTCATTACTCCACTTGCATGCTCGCTGCACCAATCTGTCAAAAACAAGACATCCTTGTGAAAAGCTATTTGTTTGGTCTTGTAACTCAGATCAACGTGGCAGGAAGGAGTGGCTGCATAATGATTAACTTCATAGCATTTCCAGGAACTCTTCTCCTGTTTATGTAGCTTCCCATAAGGACACATGGAAGGAATGCTCACCCAAACACCCAAAGAACACAACCCATCCGTGTGCAAAACAGAGCTTGTTATTAGGTAGACACTGGATAATATTATAACAGCATATGAGAGAGAGGCTAAACTGAGCTAATCAAATTGTAACGATCAGCCTCCCAAAATGATTGGGCATTCGTTGAGAATGTTTAGATGTGTTGGATCAGTCAGCCAATCAGAGCACACAATGTAAATTAAAAACCCCAACGCCACATTTCCTTGATTTTCTGGTGATGAGTTCAACCTTAACTTCTGCATTAACGTAGTTTTCGGCAATTCATTTTTAGGTTAAAGTCAGTGGTAAGGTAGTGCTGCTAATGGAGCCTCATGACTGCTGACTCGTGATTCTAATCTGCAGGGACAAAATTATTATTATTATTATTATTTATTTCTTAGCAGACGCCCTTATCCAGGGCGACTTACAATCGTAAGCAAATACATTAAGTGTTACAATACAAGTAATACAATAAGAGCAAATTCGAGGTTCTGGACTTTGAAAGGAGATCTTACAGAGCAAGGCAGGAGCGGCTTTGTGCAGAAATGGCAGCAAACACTTCTCCTCTGGAAGCAGATCTTTCCTGTGCTGTGTGCTGTGAGATTTTCACGGATCCTGTAACTCTTCATTGTAACCACAGCTTCTGTAAAGCATGTCTGGATCAGTGCTGGAAAGAGAAGAGAGCTCGGGAGTGTCCCGTGTGCAGGAGGAGGAGTTCAGTGGAGGAGCTTCCTGTGGATTTCAAGCTCAGGAATATTGTGGAGTCCTTCTTAAAGGAACACAGTCAGAATCCTCCAGCACCTACTGGAATACTCTGCAGTCTGCATGATGAAAAACTGAAGCTGTTCTGTGTGGATGATGAAGAGGTGTCTGTCTTGTTTGTCAAACTTCAGAGAAACGTGAGAATCACAAGCTCCGTCCTGTTCAAGAGGATGCACAGGGTTATAAGGTATAGAAACAATATTCATGTAAAAATATAAACACAGTATCCTCTTTTCACAGCATATTATACTGAGAGAGAGAGAGATTTTTGATTTTTAACAAGCCTTTATTAACAAATTTTGAAGACAATAAACAAATCAGATAAAGAAAACAAACAAAACAAGAAAGCTCCTCTCATTCCACAAACACTAAAATATGTCCCAGGAATAAAATAAAACCATAAATTTAAAAGAGCCTTTATAAATATAAAAACAGTTCCTCATTTTCAATATCACAGAGCACACCACCCACACCCCAAATCAACACGAATTTGTCCAAGTCTTTAGTCATTTTATAAAAACAAAAATCAAGTTTAATCCTGGACATTACGACAGTCTTGAACACTGAGACAGCGCTCTGTGCATTTCCATGCTCAACCTGGCTCTTCCTACTTTTCAGGATAGCCAGCCTGGCCTGCCCTAACAGAAAATTTGCCAGTTGGCAACGGTACTTATGCTTCTGACTGTACTGCACCCCAAAGATGAAAACAATGTGAGAGAACTCCAGGGAAAAATCAAAGAAGATTCTCTTCAGTGCAGCAAACAACGTCTGTAATCTATGGCAGTAAAGAAAATAATGAAACACTGTCTCTCTCTCAGTGCAGAACGGGCATTGATCTCGCACTTGAGGGTCCAGGATATTCAAAAAGACGTTGGTAGCAATGGTGGCATGGAGGATCCTCCACTGGAGATCCCCTGACCTCTTGGGGAGCGGCAGTTTATAGAGGCTTCGCCAGGCAGGTCTCACGCTCTCCTCCACAGTGAGACCCTCTCTCCACGGGGTGTCAGGGAGAGACGTCAGCTGTGGATAATGTTGTACTTTTACACAGACTTCATACAGCTGCTTTTTATCCAGTGTGGAGAGAGAGAGACTAGACAGGCTGTTAAGGTTCAGTAGGTGGCCTGGTTTATCAGGATCCTGAGTAACAGAAGGGGACACTAAAAGAGAGGGGAAAATAGTGTCACTGTCTGGCCAACAATGCTCGAGAAAAAACTGATTTATTCTCTCTATTGCTGCAAGAGGGAGGGACTCTCTCAAATCTGAAAGAAAACTTGTTAAGACTCTTACAGATCTGAAACCTAGACAAGTAGATAGGGTGTCTGCACTTATCCAGCTAAAACTATTAAAATCAATAAAATCCCTCACCTTTCTTAAGCCTGCTGTAATTAGTAAAGAAATAAAACTTTTAGACTTTAAAAGCTCTATTCTTAAACTTGGATTGAACACTAAGGGCTCTTCTAAAAACCAAAAACAATTAAAATCACTAAAATTCCTAGAAATCTTTAAAAGCTGCCAAGCACTGAAAACACTCCTATAAAACCTAGGGAGCAGAGACAGATCCAAACTTGGTGTATGCAAAACAAACAAGTGTCTATCGTACCCAAGTCTCCCCACGCACTGCAGGATAGCTGCTGCAAACAGCATCCAGGGCAGGGGGGGGTCAGGGGGGTACAGGAACCTCTGGGCGACCTGCAGACGAAACGTTGCGATCCTGCTGCTGATGTCAATGAGAACCTGCCCCCCTTCCTGTACGGGCAGGTACAGAATCCCCTTCCTTACCCAGTGCATCCCATGCCAGAAGAACTGCAGCAGCATTTTCTGTATTTCTTTAATAAGCACGGGCGGGGGATCGAGACACGCTAATTTGTGCCACAGCATGGAGGCTACCAGGTTATTAATTACTAGAACCTTTCCTCTGAATGACAGCTGTGGCAGGAGCCAGTGCCAGGCTTGTAACCGACCCCTCACCTTCTCTAACAGTCCCTCCCAATTTCTTTGGAGATCCCTCTCCTCGCCCAGGAAAACCCCCAGGATCTTAGGGCCCGAGTGGCTCCACTGTAGCCCTACCGGGAGGTCAGGGGGGCGAGCGTCACCCCAAGACCCCACCAAATGGGCACTACTTTTATTCCAGTTAATCTTAGCAGAGGAGACTTTCTCAAACTGACGTTGACAGTCACACAGAATCTCCACATCCTGCCTACTGGACACAAACACTGTCAGGTCATCTGCATAGGCAGAGACCTTGACAGCCTGGGAAGGGTTGGCGGGGATCGGGATGCCAGACAACAACTGCCTAATCCTATGTAGGAGGGGTTCAATTGAAAGGGAGTAGAGCATACCAGACAGGGGGCAGCCCTGCCTGATACCTCTCTGTACTGGAATGGGTTCACTCAGGCCACCATTAATCTTCAGTACACTGAAAACACGACAGTACAACAACTGAACAAACTCTATGAAGCGCGGACCGACCCCTAAGGCCTCTAACACCTTAAACAAATACTGGTGATCGACCCGGTCAAAAGCTTTCTCCTGGTCCAAGGAAATCAGACCGGATTTAAAGCCGAAAAGCTTGGAGGCTGCCAAAAGGTGTCGAATTAAGTAAATATTGTCAAAAATTGACCTGCCAGGAACACAATAAGTTTGATCTGACTGGACCGCTGACTCCATGATTTTCTTCAAACGGTTCCCCAGGGCTTTCGACAGGATCTTATAATCGAGACAGAGGATGGACACTGGTCTCCAGTTCTTCAAGTAACTCATATCTCCTTTCTTGGGGAGCAGGGTGATCACCGCCCGCCAACAGCTCAGAGGCAGCAACCCCTCCTTGATGCTCTCCAGCAGCACCATGTACAGCTCCCACCCCAGCAAAGCCCAGAATTCTTTGTAAAATTCCACGGTGATCCCATCTAGTCCCGGCGCTCTACCGTTTTTTATTTGCTGCATTGCATCAGTGAGCTCATTAAATGTAAGCAGGGGTTCCAGGTCTGCTGCCTCCTCCTGTGGAATCTGTGGGAGATCATGCAGGAACAGCTTGATCTCTTGTGCGTTTCTCTCAGCTTCTGCTGCGAATAAGTTTTTATAAAAAACTGTAGCAAACCTACAGATCTCCACTGGGTCCTCCATCACCTGACCTGCAGGGGTTTTCAAACAGTGAATCACCCTGCTCTTTGCTGCTTTCTTCTCCAAACCAAATAACTACTTTGTTGGCTAGTCCACCTCTGTCAAACCCTGGAACCGTGCGCGGACCAGTGCTCCTTGTACCTTCATGTCCAGTAGGTCAACCAATGACTGCTTTTTATATTTCAGGTCTTCTAACAGCCTGCTATTTGGTTGAGATTCCAGATCTTTATAAAGCCCCAGAATCTCCACCTCCAGCTTTTCCATAGAGTCATTCAAGCTGCCTGTAGTATTCTCAGTGTACTGCTGACAAAAGATCTTTATTTGGATCTTGCCTATGTCCCACCACTGCCTCAGGGATTTAAAACAAGATTTTCTTTTTTTCCACTCAGTCCAGAAATATTTAAAACAATCTTTAAAATACCCATCCTGTAATAATCTATTATTAAAGTGCCAATAGGCACTATGCATTTTTACAGAAGGAAGAAATAAGGACAATGTAATGAGGCAATGGTCGGACAGGCCACTGGGGGAGATAAAACAGCCTTTAATCAAATTTAAATGATGTCTGGAAGTATAAAATCTATCCAGCCTGGCCATTGAAATTAGATTAGGGCCAGGTTTTAACCAGGTATACTGTCTAGCAGTACTATTTGCATTCCTCCAGACATCTACCAAATTGTATGATTCAATGATGTGAAGAAGCTGTTTAGCTGATTGTGGACTGGGCTCCAAATTGTTCCTATCTACTTTATAATCCACAGTGCAATTCCAATCACCCCCAATAATCACAATCTCTTGTGCCCCACAGCCTGCCAGCATTTTATCAAGAACAGTAAACATATCACTCCTGTCCTGAGCATTATTAGGAGCATATATATTAATAAAAATAAGAGTTATTTTTAAAATTGGCCTCCACCATTAAAATTCTGCCTCTAAAAACATCAATTACTTTAAAATAATCAGGTTTAAAAAATTCTGAAAATAAAATCGCTACCCCTGCACTTAAATTAGACCCATGGCTAAAACAAATTTCTCCCTTCCATTCTTTCCTCCATTCAATTTCATTAGAAATATCAGAATGAGTCTCTTGTAAAGAGTTCATGAAAGCAAAAGGGGAGAGAGAAACAAGAACAAAACATACAGTAGATAACAACAATACAACAGAGAAAAAGGGGAGTTTCAAAAAACTAAACATGGTACTTATTTTAAAACACTACGGACAGTACTTAACCATTTCTTTAGTCTGTAACATTCAGCTTCACTAAACTCAGCTAACCCGGCATTCTGTAATATCAGCCTGCCCATCGATTCAAACTGCTTCAAATCAGGAAAAAAATCCTCAATGACAATTTTTCTTTTTCCTTTAGTTTCAGTTAGAAAAGCTTTTATGCTTTGAGCGCTATATAATCTGCTATCATCAACTTGCGAATCATCAGTAAAATCCCCTTCCCCTGCACTGTCAGAGTCTGTCTCACCAGCTGCGGAACTCAACAGAGAGTCTTTGCGAGAGACCTGCAAGCTCGCCGGCCAAGGAGACTGTGCTTCAATGCAGACAGACTCCTCCACCTGGGCAGGAGCCTGCGACAACAGAGCGCCGAGATCCACTGCGGCCCCATTCGTCTCAGCTCTTTGCTTATCTATGCCGACCAGCGCTTTTTTCTTTTGCACTGTCAAATTTTCAGATGAATTTAACGTTCTTTTCTTTTTCCTAGTTTTTGGCATCTTAAACCCCTCCTGATCTTCATCTATATTCATCATATTACTGACTGGTACATTTACAGTGGGGGTTTTCACTGCAGTCTCCCCCGCTGTCTCACTAACAACTAACTTTTCCGCCATGGTCGCCCCGCTGCTCTCAACAGGAGCGGGCTGTAAATCAACACTTTCAGCTGGGGAATTCACTGCATTTTCCCCCGCTATCTCACTAACAACTAACTTTTCCGCCAGGGTCGCCCCGCTGTTACCAGTAGGAGCACCTTGCAACCCAGATGTTCCCTCACCCGGGTCAACATTAATCACCACCTTTCCTTCACCTCCCTCACGGTGAACATCTTCTGTGTTCTCCGACCCTGTCTCCTGCCTGTCCGCCCCACCCTCCTCTCTGCTGCGGGCTCCAGCCTCCCCTTTCTTGCAGTTCCTCCTTATATGTCCCTGCGCTCCGCAGTTAAAGCAGCGCATATAATCCGAAGAAGCAAAAACCATATAGTCTATGCCTTCAATTTTAAACTTCATTGCAAGGTTTAAATCATTTTCTACATCATTTAGAATCATAAAAACCTGTCTACGGAATGACATGACGTGCTTTAACTCCGGAGCGCTGGAGCCGAGCGGGACTCTACGTACTGCCGACATGATTTTACCATGCCGGCTTAGTTCATTAATCAGTAGTTCATTTTTTAAAAAAGGAGGCACATTTGAAATGGTTACTTTAACAACCAGAGAGGCAAGGGGAAGCACAGGCAGAAACGGCCTTTCACAGTAACCCCTGTCTCCACAATATCATTAACAAGAGCTTCAGTCTTTAAAAACATCACAATACTCTTGTTCATTCTTGAGGCAGAGATGATATTCTCGAAACCTACCTCCTTTCCTACGGCCAAAGCACAGTCCTCTACCGACACCTGCTCCTGCGACACAATCTTAAACCCATTTCTCCTGGTCAAAGAATCATATGAAAAGCTGGGAGGTGATCTGCCTCCCAGCGAGGCCATAATGGCCCGAAAACAAAACAACTAAATAAAAATCAAATACTTTAACAATAAACAAACACAACAAAGAAAAAAGAAAAAATATAAATTTCATGCACAGCAAAACCGTACACAAACTCAAACACTCCCGCCACCACTCACTCGCTCACCACAGACTCCCAGCATGCAACGAGAGAGAGAGAGAGAGAGAGAGAGAAAGAGAGAGAATTGAATTTTAAATCCCTTTATTGAACAACACAAAAGAAAAACAAGACATTAAAGTAACATGAATAAAACTAGTAAATTCCAGCACTGGTCATAATAGAACAAGAATAAAACACAGATAAATAACTGAAACATTCTAAAAATAGCAGAAAATCCTAAAAACACACAAACAATTTTAAAAATTAAAGATTAGCATGCCATCTTCACCCACTGCACACACTCCATCCTCAATACACCACCTCATCATAAAATTATCCATGTCATTCATCATGCTGTAATAAGAAAAATCAACTTTTACCCTGGTTCCAACCAGAACACTAAAAACACACGGGGCATCATCTATACAGTGCTAGATAATCTGTTCTTACGGGATTTTAAAATCGCCAGCTTTGCTTGACCCAGGAGAAAATTAATCAGGGCACACCGATGACGATATTTAAAAGAATACTTAATACTTCAAATTAATAACTCTTTAGTAAAACGCACCCCGAGGTTCATCAGCAGGCCTTCTAAAAAATAAAAAAAGGCCGGAGTCATGGGCAGTCTGTGAAAAGGTGAAACACAGTTTCCATGGCGGGGCAGAAGGGGCACTGCTCCCCCACACCTGGGTCAACTCGGCTCAGCCAGCGGTTCGTGGCGACAATACCATGCAACACTCGCCACTGCAGGTCCCCAGAGCACTTGGGCAGAGGCAGCTTGTACAGCACCCTCCAGGATGGCCACACAGACTCCTCCATCGCCAGGTGAGGCCTCCACTTGGTGTCAGTCAGGTCTTTAAGTCTGTGATAATGCCAGGTCTTAACCACAGTGCTGTACAGCTGCCTCTTCTCTGCAGAGTGAAACTGTAAATTGGTCTCTTCAACCAGGGATAACAGCATCCCGGGTCGCTCCCCCCCCCCCCCCCCTCCTCCTCCAGCAGCGGAGGGGAGAGCAGCTCTGAGGGGAAATCAGGCTCACGCTCAGGGGCCTGCCTCTCTGAGAAGCACCGTGCCACGAACTCCAACACTGCTGGGTTCAGGGAGGCTTGGATCTCTCCCAACACCCTCTCTATGAAGCGCACCGAGTGCAGGCCCAACACTGCAGTCAACTCGGCCCCACTCTTCCATCGCCACTCAGTCCAGTCTACCAGGTGACCCAGGGTGGTGACTCCGGCCTGTAAAAACACTAAAAAAAGCTGTTTAGAATTAAAAGCATCAATGTTAAAAATTCTATTAAAAAACAAAGGCTCCTCAAAAATAAAACATGTACAGAGGCTTTCATCTGTCCTTAAAATCTTAATTAACCCCCAGGCATTTAACATGTTCCTGTAAAAGCTTTCCAGCTCAGTTCTAATAACTTTACTGGGGGTCATTAAAAACAGCTGTCTGTCTAAGCCAAGCCCCCCAACCCTCTTGAGGAGGGATAAGCCATGCCTCTCCAGCTCAGCTCAGGGGTGTACAGCAGTTTCTGGGCTGCCTGCAATCTGAACGCAGCGACCTGGGAGGGGATGTCAATCAGTCCCTACCCCCCCTTTGTCTCGGGGGAGGTACAGTACTACTGGTTTCAGCCAATGGTTTCCATCCCCAAAAAAATTAACTAGTTTTTTCTGGACCTGCTCCAGCAGCCCTGGGGGAGGGTCCAGACACATTAATCTGTGCCACAGCATGGACGCTACCAAGTTGTTAATCACAAGGACCCTCCCCCTGAAGGAGAGGCGGACTAGCAGCCACTGCCAGCTCTGTAGCCTTCCTGCTACCTTCTCCAGCACCCCCTCCCAGTTTCGCTGCATGAATGCCTAAGTTCCTAAGTACACCCCCAGCACTTTTAATCCAGTTCTGTTCCACTCCAGCATCTGTGGCAGGGAAGGAGGAGGTTTTCTCAGCCAGCTCCCTGCGAAGAACGCTCCACTTTTAGCCCAATTCACCCGTGCTGAGGAGGCTCTTTCAAAGTCCCACGTCTTTTTCACTGGTTACAAACACACTCAGATCATCAGCGTACGCTGAGAGACGGACGGGCTGGGCGGAGGGGAGGGCAGGTATGGCCAGGCCAGCGAGACGCTCCCTCAGCTGGTGTAGCAACGGTTCAATGGAGATGGCGTAGAGCATCCCCGACAGACAGCAGCCCTGTCTAATCCCTCTCTGCACTGGGACAATTATTAATCTTGACAAAGCTAAAAATATTACAATATAAAATGTTAATATAAGAAATAAAAACAGGACCAAATCCAAATGCCTCTAGGGTGTGAAATAAAAAGCCATGGTCTACCCTGTCAAAAGCCTTCTACTGGTCAAGCGACACCAGCCCAAAATCTAAGTTAAAGAGCTTAGATACATTAAAAAGATCTCTGATTAAAAACAAATTATCAAAAATTGAGCATTTTGGTACACAGTGTGTCTGGTCACTGTGCACCACAGTACCCATACTTTGGAAAAGACCTTATAATCGCAGCACAGCAACGACACAGGACACCAGTTCTTCAGCTCACAGAGGTCTTTTTTTGGGTAGTAAAGTCAGTACTGCCCTGCGGCAGCTCAGAGGCAGCCCTCCCTCTGCCACACATTCATTCAGCACTTGGTATAGATCACTTCCAATGCAACTCCAGAAATGTTTATAGAATTCAGCAGGCAGCCCATCCAGCCCAGGTGCTGTTCCATTGGAGAGCTGTGTGACGGCGGTTGTGAGCTCCTCCAGTGTGATGACGGTGTCCAGGCCGCGGCTTTTCTCCTCACCGAGGTGAGGGAGACCTTCCAACAGCCACTCCGTCTCCTGCTGGTCGCAGCACTTAGCCTGGTACAGATCTGAATAAAATGTCACCGCGGCCTGACAAAGCTCTGCAGGGCTGGAGTCCTCTCTCCCCCCGGGCAGCCTCAGTGTAAGCATTTGTTTTCTTTCAGCTTCTTTCTTCTCCAAGCTGAAGAAGAAGGTCGTGGGGGCGTCCATGTTTCTTAATTCCACAAATCTTGTTCTTACCAGGGACCCCTTAACCTTTTCCTCCAGCAGGCTGCCCAGGCGCTGTTTCCTCTCTTTCAAGCTGCGATAAGCCCCTTCCGTGCTCTGACTGCCCAGCTCTCTCTCAATCTCTAAAATCTCATTCTCTAGCTGGCTGGCCACTGCATTCAACTCACTAGTGACATTCTGGGTGAATTGCTGACAGAATATTTTAATTTGGATTTTCCCCACATCCCACCACTGTCTCAAATTAGAATAGCATCTCTTTTCTTTTCTCCAGTTATTCCAAAATAGTTTGAATGTTTCTTTAAACTGTGTGTCTTGTAATAATTTAATATTAAAGTGCCAATAGGATGTGGAGTGCTGTGCAGTGGGTAAACACAAAACAGTTGTGATGAGGTGATGATCAGATAGATATGTGGGATGAATACTGCTGCTAATAATTCTAATAAGGTGGTGCTTTTGGGTGTAAAATCTATCTAACCGTGCTCCAGACAATTGACCATTATTTAATTTAATCCAAGTATATTGTTTAGATCGATTATGTAAATTTCTCCAGACGTCAACTAAATCAAATTTTGTCAGCACGCCAGCCAGCTCTCTCGCAGATTGGGGATTGGGTTCATCATGATTTCTGTCATAATTAAAATCCAGCGTACAGTTAAAATCCCCTCCCACCAAAATAAAATGCTCTGGATCACAGTTCTCTAAAACCTGGTTGAGTTTTTAAAAAAATAAAATCCTGTCATTATACAAATTAGGAGCATAGATATTAAAAAAATCAATAAAAACACCATTTAATTTTAATTCAATTTTTAAAAGCCTCCCTTGTACAACCTCCTCTACAGACACCACGTCTACTCCCAGCCCCGGAGAGAATAAAACTGCCAGCCCCGCACTAACATTAGAGCCGTGACTTAAAATTGCCTTCCCCTTCCACTCTGACAGCCAGTGCGCTTCATTGCTGCTGTCAGAGTGGGTCTCCTGCAATAGAATAAAATTGGCTTTTTTAAACTCAATAAAATTAAATAATTGGGCTGTCTTAAAATCATCACGGCAACCGTTTATATTTAAAGAACTCAATAAAAACTTAAAATAAAATGGCAATAAATAAATACAAAAAACAAGGGTAAAAGCTTTAAAATTGAATTGATCCATTAAAAACCTTTTGATTGCTCAACCATTTTTCTAGCTGTGCTTACAAACTTTTTCAAACGGAACCTCTTTTTCCTGTCAAATTCCTCTAAACTCACTTTTCTTAACAGTACATTAGCAGAGACTAAAAACAATTTCAAGTCAGGAAAGAAAAGTGGAATTTCAACTCCCCTTTTACCCTTTGTGCTATCCATAAAATTAATAAACTGTTCAAGCGAATACAGTTTTTTTTTTTTTTGGGCTGACTGACCTGGATGTCGGAGAGCATCGAGGTGTCAGAGAGCTCTCCCTCCTCATCCTCGTCTTCTCCCATGAACGCCTCCCTTTCCTCGGCCGTGAGGAATCTGCTGAGGGCAGGGCTATGGCGTCACTGGATGCTAGTCCAGCGCTACCGCTAGCCTCCTTCCCTGTGCGGGGAAGCTCCGCAGCCACGGCCTGATCACCGTCGCCGCCACTCTCCCCCGGCCCTGACTCTCCGACGGCGGCAGCGCTGGGCTGAGACCCCGCATCACCACCAACCAGCGAGCCGTGACTCGGCTCCCCAGGAGCAGTGAGTTGAGACTCGCCGCTACCTTTGGGAGCCGCCACAGGGCCCCAGATAGACTCCCCCACGACCACTGCTTCAGCTCTTTTCTGCATTTTCTTTTTTTTAATAGCAGCAGTAAAGCTCCCCTCCGGATCAGGAGGTGGTTCCTGTATGGTTGACTCTGTAGGCTGCTCCGCTGCTGCATACTGCTCCTCCGCAGCAATCCTCTTCTTAACTCGGGGCACAGGCATGGGCGTCTCCGCCAACTCCTCCACCTGTGCTCCCCGAACACCCTCAGCCTGACCAGCCCTCTGCCTTTCAGCGCTGCCCCTCTTTTAGTGCCCATCCTTGCATTGACTTCTTCAGAGAAGTCTAACAGCTTTGTCAGTTAAGCATTCTCTACTGTAATCTAACTGGGGTCATGTGACTTTTGCTTCCCACATAATAAAGAACTGACTCTTCAATATATTGGATTGATACACGGTACACTGTCTCTCCTCTCTTACCCCCTGTCTCTTTCCCTTTCCCTTTTGATTATGGTATCATAGGCCCATGGACAAGGAACCAGAACAGACCCCCCCCCAGACTGACACCAGATTCAAATAACCACTCCATTATTTTAACGTGAAACCAAACGTGCAATACATTCACAAAACAATTAGCTATAAAGACTTGGCATTACACAGCGCCATCTAGTGACTTAAATTCACAACATTTAATAACTTATAACTTAAAATTTCCTAGTCACCACTGCTCTGAATAAACCTTACATCGCAGAGTAATTAAATCAGACTTACCTTAAATTAATCTTCTCGATTTCATCTGTGCAAAGTCTCTAATAATGTCAGTAACATGCAGTTTTCTGAGTATATCACATTCCGTGGACATGATGGCAAGGCTGTTTAGGCAATCCCGGCTCATGGTGGCTCTCAGTTCATTCTTAATGAGTCCCATGCAAGAGAATGATCTTTCTCCAGAACAGTTAGTGCACATTAAGGACAGGTAAATGCGCAGAGCAGGGGTAACATTCGGAAATGTGGAAATCACTTGAGAACTCAGGATAAGTTGAAGGTGGTCAAACTCTGTCCTCTTGTCCTTGCAAGAAACAAATTAGATCTGAAGGATAGGTTTGCACGAGTGTAGCAGCTTTGTTTTTGATGTCGTATTCTGACATGTTCTGAAAGTCGGTAAGGAAGCCAAGTTATGCACAGTAACATACGCTTTTGATCGGTGCAAGCAATCTGAAAGGGTATCCAGAATCTTTAGGAACATATGGACACGAAATCTGTCTCTGCCCTGCAGTAAAACTTTAGTTCCATTGGGGCAATCATGATCCTGCAGAGCACCGGGTGGTCGTCTCTGTCATCGCTCTTCATCTCGATATTTCTTCAGCACTACTGTTTCCATTGCATGGTTTTCAGAATCATCAAAATGATCATGAATCTCATCCAAGTTATTCAAGTAATTCCTACCACACTGGCAGTTCGATGTTTTCTGCTTGAATGGATTTACTAGTTTTGTCGAATCTCTCCAGAAAGTCTGTGGGTAAAGGCAGATTGAAGTTTGTGGGCAGACTGGGTCCGACTTCTTGTTCTGTACTACTTTCTCATCCCGGTGCATCCCAGTGCATCCGTGAAGAGAAAATAACTTTTCATGGTCTTCATTGCATTCATTATGTGACTTGGAGTATCTGGCGTTGGGGTCCAAGATCTCCTCAACATCCTCAACTGCATGTTTCTGGGCTGCATGCCTTTGAGCAAATACTTCCTGGATCAGATGTTCTTTAAGTTGGATGACCAAATTCAGACACACTTCTATTGCACTTCACAGGGTGGAGCAAGGCCACCTGATGTAGTGTTTAAAGACATGAAGTTAACAACATATAAAACATGCAGAGAGAGGGGCCCCACCTCTTCAAGGCCCAACATATAGAAGGGGGGTTCCGTCACTGAGGAGATGCGACAAACAGGAGGGGTGTTACCATCTCTGAGATAACCTGGCATATAAAGAGGGGTCACCGTCTCTGAGATGACCTGACATACGAAGAGGCTCGTTAACCAGAAAGAAAAACATTGATTAGTAATATTAACACATAAGAGAGGTTCCAGCTCTTCAATGGCCCAACATATACGGTAGTGGGGTTCCGTCGCTGAGGAGACCCGACAAACAGGAGGGGGGGCCACCATCTTTGAGGTGACCCGACTTACAAAGAGGGGTCACCGTCTTTGAGGAGACCAGACAAACAAGAGGGGTTCCGCCGCTTGGGGCCCTCACATAAATAGAGGCATCAGAACCTGTAAGAGAAGAAGGCAAGGGTTCATGCATGCTAAAGGAAGGGTTTGGCTGAGGGTCCCCTCTGACTCAAGGAGAACCCTCTGCTACGAGGCAAATGTAGTGAAGCTTAAAAAAGCGTTGAAGAAAGTGGATCCACTAACCCCCCAAAGAATGGACCCCCGGCTCCCCACTGAAGACACCTATGAGAAGAAAAAGGGAACTGCCAATGCATATAGAAAAGGTGAAAAAAAGAGAAAACATTTAACATGAAAAAAAGAAAACACTTAACATGACAGTAAGCTGTACCCTACTGACTATGTGAAGACCCTCCGCATGGTGGAAAGAAAAAAAATTTTTTATGAGGAAATCTTTGGTGGACCTGGCGGAAAGGTCGTTCCCACTCCAGACATACTAGCAATGGACTGATAGGCAGAGGATATTTCAGATGATTAAGAACGAATATAAGCTTCAACTGCTGATGAGGTCCAGCACCCCATATTTTTTATTAGATTCTGGTTGATAATTGCTTTTGCAGCTGATGTGGCTGCCCCTATTCTGAATGAATGAGGAGTGTAGAATTGTGAGAGAAGAATTGCTCTGGACACCAAAGTGGAGAGATGTGAAGAAAACCAATGCCTTGATACAATGGACCGGCTTGAATTGATGAACAAAGGTTCAGAGGATGAGCGAGTGAGGCGACAGCGTGGGAGAAGTACGAGTGGACAAGTACATCACAGTTAGAAGCAGAAAGGAGGAATTACATCTTTAAATTACATCTTGAATTGCTTTAATCAGAAAACATTACAGCTTAAAGTCTAACAGCTGCGTGTCTTTTTCTGATAACAAGCTGAAACTTGGAGCAGCTGATTCAAATTCCGCGCCGTTCCGAGACAGGGGGAGGGGCGGAGCCAGCAAAACAATGCAGAAACAAACAAAAGGCAGCCAGTGTTTCACTACGACAGCGAGTGAGGCGACAGCACGGGAGAAGTACGAGTGGACAAGTACATCACGGGTAGAAGCAGTTGAAAGCAGGTTGACAGCTGCAGAAGCTAAACTGAACTTCCAAAAAACATCAATAAATAAATAAATAAAACATGGTCTTCAAGCCAGTAATCTGTGACAACTGCATGATGTGGGAAATCCGAGAAAACCCAACAGAGCTCAACCAAGTGTGTGTAAAGTGCCGCACGATCCAGGACTTGCTTCAACGAGTAAGTCTGTTAGAAATGGAGCTGGAGGAAATGAGACAGCAACAGGAGCTTGAGGAGCTGACACACCCACAATTCATGGACGTCTGCACCCCTAGCAGACTGAAAACCACCAGGGAGATGGAAGAGAGTCGAAACAGCTGGGTTCAGATAGGCAGAAGCAGGGAAAAAAGAAACTTCGTCAAACACAACCACCAGAAATCCAAACATCCAACAAATTTGAGCCACTTCAACATTTAGATGACCAAAACCAACATCAAGAATATGAAAGGAACAACATCCAGGACCCTATAAACAGTGCTGGCCAGGCAGCAAAAAGAAGGGAGGTCATGATTGTTGGGGACTCCATATTGAGAAACACAGCAAGTTCAGTTTGCAGTTTATACCCCCTTACTACAACAGTGCGCTGCCTTCCAGGAGCCTCTGTCAAGCACATCACTGAGAATGTGGACAGGCTCCTAGAACGAACAGGAGATGACCCGGTAGTAGTCGTCCACATTGGTACAAACAACATTGGAAGAGACAGGCCAAGATCCCTGCAAAACAAATTCAGAGAGCTAGGAAGGAAATTAAAAGACAATACCAAAACTGTGGTATTTTCTGGGATACTGCCGGCACCTTGCAAAGGAGCTTACGGACAGCTGGAAATAATTAATCTAAACGCATGGCTGAAAACGTGGTGCACACAGGAAGGCTTCACCTTCCTTGAACATTGGCGCACATTCTACAACAAGGACTGTCTATATAGGTGGGACGGACTGCACTTAAACAGAAAGGGAACCAATCTACTCAGAGAAAGGATCCTTGAGGAGGTCCAGAAGCATTTAAACTAGAAAGGAAGGGGGGAGAAAACAAAAAACAGAAGGGAGACCACATCAAAACAAGGGCAACAGCTCAGGTAAGATAACTATTAAATGTATTTATCTTAATGCTAGAAGTCTCAGAAACAAAATGTTAGAACTTGAAGCTACTGCACTAACAAGTAACTACGATATGATAGGTGTTACAGAAACTTGGTTGTCTGAGAGTGATGGATACGAATATAATATTAGTGGGTACACACTGTATAGGAAAGACAGGCAGGACAGAAGAGGTGGAGGGGTAGCGCTATACATAAGAAATAGTCTTGAAGCCCAGGTGTTAAATCGGGACAAAGAAAACAACGCTGAATCATTATGGGTCAGAATAATGGACAAACATTCAAAGGGCATAATAACAGGAGCATGCTATAGACCGCCAAATTCAGATGCTGAGCCAAATAATCTGTTATAAAATGACATTAGAAATGCGTGTAGCAAAGGAGAAGCCTTACTAATGGGGGAATTCAACTTCCCCCATATAAAATGGGAGAACCCGGTGGGGAGCACGACGGACAAAATTGAAATGGTGGAAATGACAAATGACTGCTTCCTAACGCAATTTGTCAAGGCACCGACTAGAGGGGAGGTATGCCTTGATTTAGTCTTTTCAAATAACGAAGACAGAATAACTAAAACAGAGGTCAGAGAGCCGTTGGCAAACTCAGACCACAACATGGTCTCATTTGAAGTATTTTTTAAAACCTCAAAAGTAATGACTAAAGCTAAGGTTTACAATTTTAGAAAAGCAAACTATGAAGTATGAAACAGAGACTAACAGAAGTAGATCGGAGTAAAATAGAGAAAACATCCACAGAAAAAGGATGGTTGTTTTTTAAAAATGTAGTACTAGATGCGCAAAACAATTACATCCCAAAAGTAGACAAATCTAAATCAAAAACAAAATGGCCAAAATGGTTTAATAGATCAATTTAAAAAAAAAAATCAGCGAAAAAAGGCACTTTACAGAGAGTTTAAAAGGGACCAAAAACAAAGTACACAGAAAGAGTACTTGGAACTGCAAACACAAGTCAAAAAGGAGAGAGAGATAGAAATCAATATTGCTAAGGGGGCAAAACCAATTCCAAAATGTTTTTCCAATATTATAACAGCAAGAGAACATTCAAAGAGGAGGTTAAATGTCTAAGAGACACAAATGGCAAAATCATAGATGAAGAAAAATAGCAAATATATTAAATGATTACTTTTCACAGGTTTTTACAAAGGAGGACACAGACAACATGCCCCACATGTCGACCTGTTCCTATCCAATTTTAAATAACTTTAGCATAACGGAGGCAGAAGTGTTAAAGGGACTAGGAGCTCTTAAAATAAACAAATCCCCTGGGCCGGATGAGATCCTCCCAATAATTTTTTTAAAAGAAATTTATAAACCGCTAACCAAGATCATGCAACAGTCTCTTGACACAGGGATTGTACCGACAGACTGGAAAATTGCAAATGTAATACCGATCCACAAAAAGGGAGACAAAACCGAACCAGGTAACTACAGACCAATAAGCCTGACTTCTATTATATGTAAACTTATGGAAACTATAATAAGATCTAAAATAGAAAATTTCCTATATGGAAACAATATCCTGGGAGACAGTCAGCATGGTTTTAGGAAAGGGAGATCGTGTCTAACTAACCTGCTTGACTTTTTTGAGGATGCAACATTGACAATGGATAATTGCAAAGCATACGACATAGTTTATTTAGATTTCCAGAAAGCTCTTGACAAAGTCCTGCATAAAAGATTAATTCTCAAACTGAACGCAGTAGGGATTCAAGGAAATGCATGCACATGGATTAGGGAGTAGTTACCATGTAGAAAACAGAAACTACTGATTAGAGGAGAAACCTCAAAATGGAGCGAGGTAACCAGTGGTGTACCACAGGGATCAGTATTAGGTCCTCTGCTATTCCTAATCTACATTAATGATTTAGATTCTGATATATAAAGTAAACTTGTTAAATTTACAGACAACACAAAAATAGTAGGAGTGGCAAACACTGTTGCAGCAGCAAAGGTCATTCAAAATGATCTAGACAGCATTCAGAACTGGGTAGACACATGGCAAATGACATTTAATAGAAAAAAGTGTAGAGTGTTGCATGCAGGCAATAAAAATGTGCATTATAAATATCATATGGGAGATACTGAAATTGAAGAAGGGGACTGTGAAAAAGACCTAGGAGTTAATGTTGACTCAGAAATGTCTTCATCTAGACAATGTGGGGAAGCTATAAAAAAAGGCCAACAAGATGCTCGGATATATTGTGAGAAGTGTTGAATTTAAATCAAGGGAAGTAATGTTAAAACTTTACAATGCATTAGTAAGACCTCATCTAGAATATTGTGTTCAGTTCTGGTCACCTCGTTACAAAAAGGATATTGCTGCCCTAGAAAGAGTGCAAAGAAGAGCAACCAGAATTATCCTGGGTTTAAAAGGCATATCGTATGCAGAAGGGCTAAAAGAATTGAATCTATTCAGTCTTGAACAAAGAAGACTACACGGCGATCTGATTCAAACATTCAAAAACCTTTAAGGTATAGACAATGTCGACCCAGGGGACTTCTTTGACCTGAAAAAAGAAACAAGGACCAGGGGTCACAAATGGAGATTAGATAAAGGGGCATTCAGAACAGAAAATAGGAGGCACTTTTTTACACAGAGAATTGTGAGGGTCTGGAACCAACTCCCCAGTAATGTTGTTGAAGCTGGGGTCCTTCAAGAAGCTGCTTGATGAGATTCTGGGATCAATAAGCTACTAACAACCAAAGGAGCAAGATGTGCTGAATGGCCTCCTCTCGTTTGTAAACTTGCTTATGTTCTTATGTAAATGGCTTTGCATTCTGCGAAGTACTTCAGCATGGAATTGTAGGGGCATAGAGGAGAGTTGATTTTTGAAAGCTGGATACATTGTCCTTGCAGAACAGTTGAAAATCAGCTGATTGAACTGTGGAGTTCCTGCTGGAAATGGCAGAGCTGTAGGGACCAGACTGTGGAATTTGGAAATCTGTAAACGAGAAAGAGCAGTTGCACTGTAGCTATATTATCACAGTAGAATAATAATGATTTCTTAGACCAGAGATGACCCCATAGCTGGGCAGCTGCAACTATTGGGTATATTTCGAGAAGAGCTGTGGAATGTAGATGTGGAGATATATTTTCAATTTCCTGAGGCCATGTACTGGAAAATCATTGATTGTTTAAGAAATCTCAAGATCCCAGAGATGAGGAGTCTGTAAACAAATCCAGGTCGTGTTGTGCTGAAATGAAATCATCATAAAACATAGAAAGGCCATTCCAGTGCTAAATAAGAGCAGACCACATTTTAATGTCTTCTGAGGAAATATTGATATAAGAGTCCAAGTTTTTTGCTCTAGATGTGAGCGCAAGTAGTCGAGATATAAACGTCCTGCCTTGGGGGATAATGCGAATTGCAAAGTTGAAATGACCCAGCAGTGCATGTTTCCTGATTGTTTTTCTGAATAAGAAAATGAATATGGTTGTGTTTAGAGTCGGGTAGGCTGGCTTCAAACTTTTCTGTGTCTAGAATGATTCCAAGAAATTCCAGAGAATGCAGGGGTCCGATTGTTTTTTCTTCTGAAAGCGGAACGCCGACTGCTGAAAATAAACTTTTAAGATTAAAAATCACTTCTGCTGGTGGATCTGAAGGAGGAGAGATCAATAAATAATATTCAAGAAGATGAAGCAGAAATAGAACATGTTAAGTGTTGAGAAGTATCCAGCATAATGCTTCTGAAAGTGTATTGAATAACTTCGGGCTGCTGCGGCAGCCGAAAGTTAACTCAGTAGCAAAATAGAACTTTCCTTCCCATCATATACCAAATAGATGATGAAGAGAAGGATGGATTGGCATTACTTTAAATGCATCTGATATATCTGCTTTAGCTATCCAGGAACCTTGGTCTATTGATTTAATAGCGTGAATTGGATCTGAAATGGTAATGTAATGAAGAGAAAATTGATCATGAGGAATGAGCGAGTTGATATTATTATTATTATTATTATTTATTTCTTAGCAGACGCCCTTATCCAGGGCGACTTACAATCGTAAGCAAAAACATTTCAAGCGTTACAATACAAGTAATACAATAAGAGCAAGAAATACAATAACTTTTGTTCAAGTAAAGTACAAGTTTGACAAACCACAATTCAATAATACAGCAGGTAATAGTGATAGTTACATCAGGATATGATTAAATAGTGATAGTTACATCAGGATGTGATTAAATACAAAGTACTACAGGTTAAAAACTAGGCAGATTACAGTATTCTGAAGTACAGGATTAAATGCAGTAAAATAGGGGCTGATAAGAGCAAAATAAAGCACATTTACATGAAGGGTGATAGTGTCCCAGGATACAAACAGGGAGTTCTACAGGTGCTCTTTGAAGAGGTGAGTCTTAAGGAGGCGCCGGAATGTGGTCAGGGACTGGGCAGTCCTGACATCTGTAGGAAGGTCATTCCACCACTGCGGAGCAAGGGTGGAGAAGGAGCGGGCTTTGGAGGCAGGGGAGCGTAGCGGTGGTAGAGCTAGTCTTCTAGTGCAGGCGGAGCGGAGAGGTCGAGTGGGGGTGTAGGGAGAGATGAGGGTCTGGAGGTAGCTGGGTGCAGACTGGTCAAGGCATCTGTAGGCTAGTACAAGAGTCTTGAACTGGATGCGAGCGGTGATCGGGAGCCAGTGGAGCGAGCGGAGTAGTGGAGTAGCGTGGGCGAAGCGAGGCAGAGAGAACACTAGGCGGGCAGCAGAGTTCTGGATGAGCTGGAGCGGACGGGTGGCGGACGCAGGGAGGCCAGCCAGGAGGGAGTTGCAGTAGTCTAGGCGGGAGAGTACCAGGGCCTGGACCAGGAGCTGGGTAGCATAGTTGGTGAGGAAGGGTCGGATTCTTCGGATGTTGCTCAGGAAGAATCGGCAAGTGCGTGCCAGAGTGGAGATGTGCTGGGAATAAGAGAGGCAGGGGTCCAGGGTGACTCCAAGGTTCTTAGCTGAGGAAGAGGGAGAGAGTGTGGTAGATTCCAGAGGAACAGAGATGGAGAGATCAGAGGAGGGGGAGGAGGAGGGAAAGAAAAGGAGGTCAGATTTAGAGAGGTTGAGTTTGAGGTGATGCGAGTGCATCCAGGAGGAAATAGCAGACAGACAGGTAGAGATACGGGAGGAGATGGTGGAGTCAGAGGTGGGGAAGGAGAGGAAAATCTGAGCATCATCAGCATAGAAATGGTATGAGAAACCATAGGATGCGATGAGGGGGCCCAGGGAGCGGGTGTAGAGAGAGAACAGGAGAGGACCCAAGACTGACCCTTGGGGGACTCCAGATACTGCTGGTGCTTGACCCCTGGGTGCTGATAAATCGATGACATTTTCCGAGTGGCGATGCCGATGGGATTAATTCTGTAGACTGGAAACAGGGAGCTAAAAAGGGCCTGACTATAAAACCTTTCTTAACTTAATTTTTGATGAGAGAATGAACTACCTCTGGTTCTTAAATGCCAGAACGAAGGTTCTTGCTTTGAAAAGAGGAGAAAGGAATTTGAGTCAGGCTGAAAAAAAGTTTTTTAGTCCATCGATTACGTAGCTGGTGAAAATGATGTCAGGGATAAAGCCGGAATGTTTATGATAGTGGAGACCACTCCAATGTTTATGGGAGTGTGAGCATTGGAGAGAGCTAGAGGGCAGATTGTATTGGAATGGGCATGAAGTTGCATTGCTTGTTTGAGCAGAAACCAGTATTAAAATTATTACAGATCTGTCTACCTCTGGAGAATCTAATTCTGCACCCGTATTTATCTGGAGGAGCTGAAGCATGCATAGAATTAGGGAAGGAGGCTGTGTTTGAGTAGTGGGGTACAGAGGTGTCAGGTGCTGATTTAGAGGTTGATGCTATTGCTGCCTTTGGGCAGAGAGATGTTGAGTGAGGTCTGGAAGCGCAGACCCCACATGCGTTGGCTCTATTAAATAAATCTGAATCAGGTTGTGCCCAGTTAATTATGTGGTTATCAGATTCCAGAATAGCTGCTGCTTTTTGCTGAAAAAGCTCTGTGATAATCAAAAAACATGGTCCCTCCGTATCCGACAGACAGTTCCACTATGTAATATTCACAGGCGTCTAGTTCAGCTCTTCGGTTAAGATATACGGAACATAGCACGTCTCTGAATATAGAGAACCAAGATCAAATTCCCCCCCAGTGTTAAAGTTTTTAGTAATCTGGTGTCTCTGGATTTTAAAGTAACTGATAGATCTCCACAATCCACAACTCTGTGATCCAAAAACTCTGATGTCGTCAGTAATGAAACGAGATTGACATCCTTACCTTCGATTATGTTGCGCCTGATTTGCGGAGATATTGAATGACAGTGAGCTGAAGTTGGAGAGGAGGAGCCGTATGCAGATGCAGTAGCAAGGTTGTAGATTGGAGGGTCTGACGAAATGACCGAGGTTAGAGCGGAACTGGAAGAAACTGTTGCTGCAGGAATTAGTGAGAGAGCTGAACTTTGTTTCTCTTGCTCGATATTAGATACCCTTTTATCCAAATCACTGAGTTTGGTATTGACCGAAGATAATGTGTCGGTGAAAGGCTGCATGAATGATTTAATTTTGTTAAATATCAGGGAATGCTGTTGCTGAATTTCACTGGCTGGCGTGGCTGGCTGCTGATTAGAAGTGCTGGCTGTGGGGATGACTTTCTCTGTCTGATTGGAGACGCTGAACGGCTGGGCGCTGCTGAAGAGCTTTTTTAGGTGGAAAAACTGGTTCTGCTGAAATGGAACTGCAATAGAGAAGAAAAAGAGATTCTCGCGTATCACAACATCACCGCGAGTCTAAGACCGCGCAGACATCACCGCGAGGGACATTACCATGCCGACTATACATCGACTGCCCGTGACAGCGCGACGGACATTACAGCACCGATCATGACAGTGACTGCCCATAACAGCGATACGACATCACCGCGCTGAACTACACTTCAATTCCCAGAAGACTCTGCGAAGTTCACAAACGCATCACTTACCAGGAACTCCCCACTTCAGTATGCAGGTTTTAATATGACCTAGCAGTGTCAGCGAGACTCATATTGCACAATTGCAAAGCAGTTGCATACCAGGTTTGATGAAGATCTCTTGCAGATCGAAACGTTGATCTCGGGTATAATAAAAAATATAAACACTTTGGAGCATAATATATAAGTGTGCGGGTACTATGTTTGTTTAACTTTAAAATCTTTCTACCTGCTGCTTTGTTTGTGTTGTGCTCTTGTAGCCCTGTATAAATATATTTTCAAAGAAACAAGAAATCACCATTTAATGTGTGCAACAGAAGCATACATTGGGATACCTTTGACAAACAACTGTGGATATTGGCCAATTGCAATATACGTTGAGACTTTGAGGGTGGAAGAATCGCTCAAATAAAGATATGAATGCACAATTAATAAATAATAATAATAATAATAATAATAATAATAATAATAATAATAATAATAATAATAAAACTATGTGCCAAGCAAGTACATAAAGGGGAATTATCTGAATACAACATCTTAATTTCAAACAACAAAAGCGAACTCACACTGGATAAAAACAGTGGGTTCAGTATGGATACAACAGGGCAGAGAAGCAAGGACAACAATATAAAGTTAAACTCTTTATTTAAAAAACAAATCTGTACAAAATATACATTAAAAAAAAATCCAAACATGTCATGTCCTTGTATCGGTCCCCAATCCCGGATGTCCTGTGGAGGAGTAATCATATACAAATATATATATATACAGACGTGCTCAAATTTGTTGGTACCCCTCCACAAAAAACGAAGAATCCACCATCCAAATTGGCATCCACCATTGTTTGTTCCATATTTAATAGAAATCAACTTTGCTTTTGATTTTTTATTCAACATAATATTGTAAATAATAAAACAAATGAAAATGGCATGGACAAAAATGATGGGACCGCTAATCTAATATTTTGTTGCACAACCTTTAGAGGCAATCACTGCAATCAAATGTTTTCTGTAGCTCTCAATGAGACTTCTGCACCTGTTAACAGGTAGTTTGGCCCACTCTTCCTGAGCAAACTGCTCCAGCTGTCTCAGGTTTGATGGGTGCCTTCTCCAGACTGCAAGTTTCAGCTCTTTCCATAGATGTTCGATAGGATTCAGATCAGGACTCATAGAAGGCCACTTCAGAATAGTCCAATGTTTTGTTCTTATCCATTCTTGGGTGCTTTTAGCTGTGTGTTTTGGGTCATTATCCTGTTGGAGGACCCATGACCTGCGACTGAGATAGAGCTTTCTGACACTGGGCAGTACGTTTCGCTCCAGAATGCCTTGATAGTCTTGAGATTTCATTGTGCCCTGCACAGATTCAAGGCACCCTGTGCCAGGCGCAGCAAAGCAGCCCCAAAACATAACCGAACCTCCTCCACGTTTCACTGTAGGTATGGTGTTCTTTTCTTTGAAAGCTTCAATTTTTCATCTGTGAACATAGAGCTGATGTGACTTGCCAAAAAAATCCAGTTTTGACTCGTCTGTCCAAAGGACATTCTCCAAGAAGGATTGTGGCTTGTCAATATGCATTTTAGCAAATTCCAGTCTGGCTTTTTTATGTTTTTCTTTCAAAAGTGGAGTCCTCCTGGGTCTTCTTCCATGGAGCCCACTTTCGCTCAAAAAGCGACGGATGGTGCGATCAGAAACTGACATACCTTCACCTTGGAGTTCAGCTTGTATCTCTTTGGCAGTTATCCTTGGTTCTTTTTCTACCATTCGCACTATCCTTCTGTTCAATCTGGGGTCAATTTTCCTCTTGCGGCCGCGCCCAGGGAGGTTGGCTACAGTTCCATGGACCTTAAACTTCTTAATAATATTTGCAACTGTTGTCACAGGAACATCAAGCTGCTTGGAGATGGTCTTGTAGCCTTTACCTTTACCATGCTTGTCTATTATTTTCTTTCTGATCTCCTCAGACAACTCTCTCCTTTGCTTTCTCTAGTCCATGTTCAGTGTGGTGCACACAATGATACCAAACAGCACAGTGACTACTTTTCTCATTTAAATAGGCTGAATGACTGATTACAAGATTGGAGACATGTGTGATAGTAATTAAAGAAACTAATTAGTTTGAAATATCACTATAATACAATTATTTATTATCTTTTCTAAGGGGTACCAACAAATGTGTCCAGGCCATTTTAGAATATCTTTGTAGAATAAGCAATAATTCATCTCTTTTCACAGCTTCTTTGCTTTATTCTATGACATACCAAAGGCATGCAAGTATACATGATAAAATAGCTTTTAATTTCATCACTTTTCAGGAGGAATGAAGCATTATTTCAATGAGCTGTAAGGGTACCAACAAATTTGAGCGCGTCTGTATATATATATATATATATATATATATATATATATATATATATATCAAAACACATGCTGAATATATCATTCTGCAACAAGTGAAAAACAAAAAAAATTAATATGCAACCCAACTACATAAAAAATGCTTGTGGAAACATGCTTTTCACTTAGCGTATTTACCAGTCTAGTTGTGATGGAGATGTATGGAAACAGTGAAAAAAAAAAAATATAGTCTTCTGCAATCAGAAAATCTGTGGTAAATTCCGCTCTGACTGCGTCGTGTGTCCGAGTTCCTGGTAAGTGACACTTTTGTGAATTTCGCAGAGTCTTTTGGGAATTGTAGTTCGGCGCGGTGATGTCGTAGGCCTTGTCATGGGCAGTCGCTTTAATGGTCAGCGCTGTAATGTCCTTCATGGTGATGTCGGAGTGGTTTTGGACTCACTGTTATGTCATGTAACCAGATTCTAGATCACTCCCTGCTGGAATCGCACTGCCATTTTTAAGGAGGGTCTTTACTAGTTTGTTCATAGTCCAGTCCTTCCAAAACAGTCACTCGGAAGGAGCATCCTGAGGCCGGAGACGCATGGATCGATGAAGATTGGGTCCTTCGGTGGCAGGTACACATGGAGAAACTTGAACGGGAGCCTGATCAAATCTAACTGAGATGCCGGAGGGAGAGAAAAATCGGGGGCTGGAGGGACACTAGATTGAAGCTGGAGGAGAATGGTCTTGTATAGAGAGAAAATCCTGAGAATCCTCTGAATCAGAAGACAGATGCTGTAACTACTCCATTATGATTGATTAATAGAAGTCGAGAGTCTTGAAATCCACTATATCTACTATTTATACCAAATAAATGAAAAAACACAAGACAGCTAGATAGGGGTGACTGATGGCTAAATAAGGTAGATTTAATTGATGAAAGAAGATAGGATGCAGGGAAGCCTAGCTCAACCCCCTGAACCACACAAATAGGTTAACATATCTTGTCATAGCTATGTTTGGACTAATCCAGATGTACACTGTACCGAACGTCATGAGACGATTGACAAAAACATGGAATAAAACTCATTCTTTCTGGTAATGCCACTCAAGGGTCAGCTTGTTCATGCAGCAAGCACATGTGCAGGAGAAAATTCAGAGCTGTGTTAAATGAAGACAGCATAAGCCATGTATAGAAAAGAGCCTCTGAGAGAATTTTCATCCTCAATTGATAATGTCACACTGCAATGTAGCTGTGATGGTGCACATGTATTTAAATCATCCCAATATTCAGTATGGCATATTTTTCCCTATTGGAAGTTTACATGTTTTAATTGCAGTTTAAATCCAATAAATGTTATTTTAATATGATTGATTGTGTCTTTAATGTGTTTTTCTTCAATATGCATTTCAAATACAAATGTAAAAATGTGATAAAAATACATCACTCTCAACAATGCCACAACCTCGTATTAAAAATGTATTTGAAATGCATTTAAACATGTTTAAAAATGTGTTCAGGATTGTAGCAGGGCAGTACTAAGCCCTGCTGATTTAAATGTATTTGTTTATTTTTAGAACAGGGTTTTCCCCCTCCGCCCCACGTTATTTTGTATTTGTTTGTTATAATTTATTTATTGTAATTTGTGACGGCGTACCACCGTGTTATTGTTTTGTTTATTTATTTATGACGGCAAAGCGCCGCGGGTTTTGTTGTTTTAATTTAAAATGTGTTCTGGCAGAGGCGAGAGTGGGTACTCGTCCTCTGCCAGGAATAATTAGAAAACCCGTGCAGAATGTGACCGGGGGATTATTATTAAATAATGAATAGGTAGGTAATCTCTCGGTCACTAATATAAAAGCCTGCAGCTCTCAGCACTCGGGGGGGGGGGGGGGGGGGGGGGGGGTGTTAGAGAGGAGAGAGCGAGCAGCAAGACAGAAAAACGAAACTAAAGTTAAGCATAGGAACAGTGAAGGCATCTGCCCAGCCTGACCTGTGTTTTATATATTTTGTGTTCATGATTATTTTTGTTTACTGTTTTATTTTCGCTCTGTGAGCAAGTTTCTTTTTGTTCAAACCTTTTATTTATTTTTGTTATTTGTAAATAATATGGCAGTTCCGCCGCGTCTTTCTTTATTTTAACTACAGTCCCTGGTGTCAGTATTTTTCCCTTCCTGCTTCTGGCCTGACGTCAGACGACTCAGCCACCCTGTCACAAGGATATATAAAGTTTACAGTGTTCCTTACATTAAGACTTTTGCTGATGTACAAAATTGCACTCCAGAGGAACCTTTGCCTCCTAGATTTGATTAAAATAGCACCAGTAGTTTCACCTAAAAGTCCTTGTTATCCTGCCTTATTCATGCAAGTGAAAATGTATTTGTTTGTTTGCTCATAAAAACAGTGCAAGCTTACATTTCCTGGGTATTGAGTAGACCTATTGTAAGTGGGTCAAGAATGCCCTGTTCACATTTATTTTGCACTTGTATGATATTTTTTATAATTTCATTTACTGATTTGATTAGTGCACACTTTATGTTGTCTGACACTTTATAATTGACTTGTATCAAGTCATGTTGGCTTCTCCACTTTTTTCCCTTTATCTGCCTTTATGGGCACCGACTAGTTGAATTATTGATCAATATAAATAGCCCATGTTTTTACAAACGGGATGGCCATCCTGGGGTTTGTGTCTGTGTGCAGGAGTGGGAATGCAGCATTTGGAGCTTGGAGTGACAAATAAGGGAGATCGAAATGGACCAGTGAATGGAGCATCCCGACTAAGTATTGGGCTGATTGTATGCAGGTGCTGAATAACGAACTTGAGCGGCTTGAGTGTTTTTAGCCTATCTGTAGCCGACCAAAATTTAGGAAGTGAAACAGAATAAGCTATATGGTGGTGCTACTTTCTCTCTGTGTGTGTGTGTGTGTGTGTTCCCTACCCTGTACAGACAGTGTGTGTGTTTAGACCGCTGTATTTTGTTTTTATTATTGCTATTACTGTACTCTGTAAAAATGTATATCATATTCGCTGGGTACAGCGTTGTTACATTTGCACTTTACAAAGTAAATGATTCCCATTAGGTGAACCTTGTTTAACTGTTCGAAATCTCGCTACCTATTTTTAGGTGAATGGAATCATTGTCTTAAACAAGTACCTTGTAAACAATGTGTTGCTACCTTAGTATTTTTACAATAAACACACATCTTTTAAATGCATTTGGGTGATTTTCTTGGTGACCTTGTTCCTGTTATTTTTAATCTGTTTTCTGAATAAAAGAACATAAAGGTATCCTATAATTTGTTCTGTGCCTTATCACACTGAATTGGTGTTATTGCTCTATAGTCTGCTATTTTGGAATTGAAGGCATGTGTTCTGTCTATTTTTGTATGCTCCCATAATGGGGAGGTGTTCCACTATAATATGGGATGTTTTGATAACTAAAGTGCTCCAGTATGAAATTAAATGTTTGCTCAGTCTACAACCAGTAAGAAATAAATGCAAAAAATCAGAACATCAGTGAGTGAGTTTATAACACAAACTGTGTTGTCCTTAATGTAATCAACTATTTTGATAATAATCATAAATGCATCTTGGCCCCGATTTACTTGTTTTGCAAAGTGTGAACCATTGTGTTTTCTGAACACTGAAAGCACGTTGTGTGGTACTTTCACATCAAAATAATCATTAGTTTGTGTAGCAATAATGCTCTTTTAATTAAACAATTTAAATCAGACCATATTTACCTATAACATAAAATACAGCACATCTTTGTGGAGAACTAAAAGACAGTTTGCTGTTTAAAAGTAACAATCTGCAATGTGTTGGATGAAGATCCCCTGCCCACATTATCTGGTGATGCAGTTATAATGGGACAGCATGCTTTGCAAAGTAGGACATCACAGAATGATGTTTGCTAACACACTAAAATCTATATAGACCTGTTCTTCCTATGTTTTCTGGAAACACAGTGGATACAGATGTTAACAGAACAAATGGGCATATTAAATGGAATTGCAAATAAAGTCCACTAAGGGCATAACAGATTTACACAGCCACTCCCCCCACACACCAAAAAGAAAAAAAGTAAATGTGTACTTCTACACTGTTTTTTTAATTTGACATCTCATGAAACATGTCCCACTTTACTGCACACACTGGGGCAGTTCAATAATCTACAAGTACAGAACTGTATCAGTAAATAGGGTTACACAGTACAATATGGTCAATTGGGTTCAAATTAGAATATCTCACTGGCCAGTTCATCATTTCAATTGCTTCCTGTTCAAACCATGACAGATCCTCCTCCATTTTCTATTGTGTTCTGCAAGAAACGTTCACCACGCTGTCTGTCAGCATAATTAAGACAGAATGTGGACTTGTCAGTGAAGAGGAGTGGCGTCCAATCATTGATGTTCCACCTGATGTGATCCCCAGCCCATCTCAAACGTTCCTCGATTTGTCAGTGAAGAGGAGTGGCGTCCAATCATTGATGTTCCACCCAATGTGATCCCCAGCCCATCTCAAACGTTCCTGGATTTGTCAGTGAATAGGAGTGGCATTCAATCATTGATGTTCCACTTGATGTGATTCCCAGCCCATCTCAAACGTTCCTGGATTTGTCAATGTCAGAGGTAAACAGATTAAAGCTCTCCTGGACCTCATACAAACCCCATGAAGCCGTCTATGAACCGTCTGTGTAGAAATTATAACCGGTTACATTTTGAAGGTCAATTCTCAAGTGGGTAGTGTTCATGAAAGGTCGCCATCATGACTCAATTTGAATATGGTGATCTTCCCAAAGGATTATGACTCTTTTTCACCCCACATTATGTTGCCTCCTAACAGTGTCGCTTGTATGGTATCGACTCCACATACAGGAGACCACACTTTGGGACACGTTCAATAATTGAGCAGCATGACGTTGCCCCTGTCCATGTTGTCCTCAATACTTAACTGATGTCTAATTTGTCGCTGAGCCATTACACTTAAAGCTATGACAGTTTTAACCATGCACTCTCACATGTACCACATTTTTTGGGTACACCAATCTGCTTTCAAAATTGAAAATGCAGGGTCATGCCATTTATGTATAAAGCATGTGGCCTAGTCAAATATCTATAGTTTAATTCATCTTCATTAAGACACATTTTACCTCAATCGAAAGGTGACACTGCAATCTCCGCATCAGTATCTTCCACTTCACATAAGAATGGACATTTACTGGAATAATTTTGCCATCTTCCACTGAATTTCTTTATAACCTGTAAAAGCTTTAGGACAACAACAACATCTGTTCTATCTAGAAAGTGGACTTGTAAGATACCAGTAATGAAAGCAAATCTTCCATGGAAACATACTGCATAATTTGCCCTTCTCGTCTGCCTTGCATATCTTATTGATGAATAATCTACATTACATAGATTCAATCTGTCATACTCTTCTAAAGTATTTCTGGATAAATCAATATCAATATTTTTTAAATATTTGCATAGATACTCCTTTGGCACCATGACAGAACAACAGTAGGTGATGATTGTAAAATTTAGAAGAAAAAGTAGACCATGCCCAAAGAGGTCCCCAATTATGGACACTTTGACAAATTTGCAAAACAAAGATGCACATTAGAGGACCTGTGTTCATTTCCATAGAACATTTGAAGTAATTTGATAAAAGACTGGAGATTTTGTTTCTTTCTAATTTACCATGTAGAGAAGGCAGAGAATACAAAAGTAAAACATTTCCCCACTCCTTTGCCTTCCAGTATCTCCTAACTTTTAGAGTCCTTGTGTACCTGGATAGTTTGTCTGGAGGTGTAAAGTCATCCACATCTGCTATCTTACTATCACTATACCATGGTTTCCCATAATAACATGAGACAAACAATAAAGATGACATTTGTTTAACACCTAGTAGCACAGCATGCGTGTGATCTGGAACAAAGCCACCAGCCATATCAAAACAAGGAATAAACATTAAAGGTGACAGAGATTGAATTCCCTTCACTGGCTCATCAAAATGCAAAGCACACAGCACATTGTGAATAACAGAATCACAAGTTTGAAGTACATTAGGAAATCCAGCAGTATAGACACGACAAAAACCATGCCCCATGGAAATCATTTCACCAGTTTGCTCACACCAGCTACATCCATATTCAACACTAAACTGAATAGCATTCTGCAAGACAGGCCGTGCAGCATGTACAGATCACTGGAAACACACCAAATTATTCTGAGTGAAAGGGTTTTTTACATAAACCCTTCATTGCCTAATTTTACAGTTTCATCAACAAATGGTCTTAAGAACGTATCTATGCGTGGCTTTCATTTATATGAAATTGAATTGGCCAAACAGAATAAAGCGAGTCAGTGAGAAGTCATTCTTGTCAAATAAAAAAAAAAATTGTACCTGATTTTCAAACTATAATTGCAAACGTCATTACTGCGTCAGCACGATGAGATTGTTGCCAGTGTATGATGAGTTTGGCTGCTTCGGTGAATTGTAAAAAATCCTGAAGCTGTCTTTCTATAGGTAGAGGCATCTGTTTCCATATGATTATGAAATTGCAAGTCTGAATTACAATCAGGACAGCTGGTAGAAGATAGATCTGTTCCACAGTACACAAGTCATACTTTGCAATAAAAGTGAATATCGCAAATGTTTTTATAATATGTAAAATGCTTAGATAATTGGAAAACACGAGGTGGAAATACACCAGTGAATATGAGCTCAATTCATTTTAAAAGATCAGCTGTAGCCTCCTTAGTTAAGTCATTTCGCATTTCAAGTGTATTTATCAACATAACCGATTGAGCCTTTGTAAAAGTAGTGCCTTGGAAAAGTGGAATATCTGGACCTTGGCCAGAATTATAATCACTTGAAAGGGTCAAAAATCAACAAGATGTGTATGTTGTAATAGAAATGTTACAGAAAATAGAACTGGCTTGACATAATGTACTGGCATTTTGTACTCCCATAACCTTGCTCACATAACCTTGTATGCTTTGCTAAAGATAAGTAACCGCAAGATGCCTACACTGCAGCTGCGGCTGTGAGATAGAAGGATGAGCCAGACGAGTCTTTTTACACGTATACCCAAACCACCCATCCTTTTTATCTGCTTGCTTAGTTTTATGCCACGTATGCATAGTTATAAGTTTTCTCTTATATGCTAATACCTGAATCTTCATTGGCTAACCCTCTGCCTTGCTGACAGTTTTAAGGTATATAAGAAACTGATCTAACTCTGTATGTTGGAACACTGCTCGATGATTATCCAGCACCCTGTGTGCTGAGAGTGTTCTCAGTTTGCAAACTTAAGAAATAAAGACCTGTGTGTTTGGAACTCGCAGTCTCTCTTCCTTTATTAGAATTTCCACGACAGTTTCTTGGCGACCCAGGTGGGACGGCTAGCTCCGTTTGCTGATTGCTCCCGGGGACTTCGAGGTTAACCGTCGACGGGGGCTGCTTAGGAGTGGCTCAGGGAACCACACTCTGAAATAGTTTCGGAGGAGAAGGACCCGCCTTGAACCCGGCTGGGAGCATCAGTGGACGGATACGCCGTACCGAACAAAGACAAAGGGTGAGACTGGTTTTCCTCATACATAAAATAGACCAATTGGTAAGGTTCTGGGAACCTGATAAAACCCGTTCTGGGAACGGCCTGCGCAGAAAGAGTTCTGGGAACTCTATTGTCTAGAGGACAAAAAAAAGATAGACCACGTGGTTCAGGTTCTGGGAACCTGATAAAACCCGTTCTGGGAACGGGCTGCGCAGAAAATTTCTGGGAACTTTGTTGTCTAATAGACATAGAAATCCTGATCCGGAAACAGGTAAATTAAGTGATTCGACTGATCTATGAATAATACTAATAAGTAATTACAAATGAAACTAGTTAAAAAGATATCGTATGAAATACCAAATATTGAACTAAAAATAACAATTGAAAAAATTAAATGCACAGTTTTAAAAAAAAAAAAAAAGTCATACTACTAGTGTAGTTGATCAATTTACCAAGCGCACTGTTGGATGGTCAATTAAGAAAAGTAATTTTTCTGTGCGGGTGGTGCAAATAAAAATAGGCAGTGATATAGTGTGGATGACAGATAACCGTGTGAATGAGTGAGTGAATGAGTGTTATCTGATAATTGTGTGTGTGTGTGCGTGTGGGTTTGATTACAATGAGGTCAAGTAATAGTAAAAAGGAGGTCTGTCTCCCGGACGCGCTGGTTGGACCGGGACGAACGATGGCTGATAAATGGGGTTGCGGTGTTGTAGACCAGGTTGTTCTGTGGCATAAAATAGCTGATTTTCCACTAAAAGGAACCCTGAGTGAAAGGAAGTTACAAGAATGTAGAGAAAAGTTAGAGTTTGAGAAGACAAAGAAAGAGAAAAAGACTGGGATAGTTATAGGAAATGGGAACGAGAAGCAGAAAGACAAACAGCAATGCAGGCTAAAAGCATAATGGTAAAAGCAAGTCAGAAAGATAGTACTGAGGAAGTGAAAAAAAAAGAAAAAAAGACAGAGAAATAGAGATTGCGATGAGGAAAGGGACTGCCCCCCCCCCCCCCCCATATTGTGTTCCTGTTTCCACAGCCCCTGCTCCTGCTCCTCGGCCCGACCGGCCCGTCCAGGTCCATCAACAGCCTCCGCCCACAGCAGAGAGTCCGCTGCCCGCACCTCCGCCTCTGACATCCACCCCAAGCAACCCGACAGGTTTCCAGGCTGGTTCCCGATGGATTTGGTTCCCTTCGTCGCCCCCTGGACTGAGCTCCTTACCAGCGCCAGAATCCCCCGAGACATCAGGATCTCCCAGCACGCTCACTACACGGTCGGGACCAAAAGGCAATCCGAACAACGCCATTATCATGGCCCCCCTGACAGCGTACCCAAATCCACAGCCAAGACCGGCAAAAGGACAACCGGGACATGAGGACTGGCTGCCAGAGGTCCTGATTCAGCGCACCTGGAGACAAGATGAGATTAAAGACATTGCTAAAGACTTGCCCGACCCAACTAAGGATGCAGTTTAGTTCAGCGAGCAGATGACCCGTCTTGTGCGTCAATACAAACCCTCTGCCGCTGAAATAGGGCACATTATGCGATGCAAATTAAAGCTTCGCTGGGAGGACATCGAAGATACTTTTGACGAAAATATGACGTGGAAACCGGCAGGGGATGGAGAATATCAACCGCAGTTTGAACAGTTGCTGGACAGATTGAAACGGCAATACCCTGCTAAGACCGATTGGGATGCTATACATAGCTGCACACAGCACTCCAAAGAGTCTCTAGAGGAATATAGACAAAGATTGGAGACGTGCTTCCGCAAACACAGCGGACTCCGACTAGGCACCGATGAATACAACAGTCTTTTAAAAGCAGCCATAATAAACGGACTCCTACCTGCCCTCAATAAACAGGTACGGATGACATGCATTGGATGGGAGACAACTCCTCTCATTCAGGTTATCGAACATTGCAAGCAGGCTGAAAGACAACAACAGAAGCAAGAGAGCAATCAAAAGACAAAAGCTGAAAAAGAAGGAGTCAAATTGCAAGCAGCTCAGCTGGCTTATTATCAGGGCAAAGGACCAACCCGAGGCGGATACCAACGCGGACGGGGCGGACGTGGGGCGAGGGGTCGGGGGGGGGGGGAAGCGGGGGCGGTGGCAACAGAAACTTCCACAAACAGGATAAAGACACTAGTTGCTATAATTGTGGCCAGGAAGGACATTTTGCTAGAGAGTGTCAGAGACAGCAGCAGCAACAACAACAAACCAACGAGAGTAACTGGCAGAGCGCTCCCCCACCGCAAGTATCACTATACAAACCGAAACCAGAATGAAACGAGGCAGGGACAGCTGACACCAAAACAGCGAACAAGCAGTACGTGCTAACTTTTTCTAAACCACAAGAAGCCCCCACCGTTGATCTCTTCGTGAATGGTGAGTCATTTGAATTCTTAATTGATACTGGTGCTGCAATGTCTGTCATAAATGCTAGAACTATGCCCAACCCAATGATATCAAATGAATCAGTAAAAACAGTGGGAGCCTCGGGAGTAGTATTGAGGGAGAAAATTATGATGCCTTTACCCGTACAATATGAAGGGAAAACGTTTATGCATCGGTTTATTTTCTCAGAATGCTGCCCTTGCAACCTAGCGGGACGAGATCTACTATGTAAATTCAATTGTGAAATTAAATGTGAGCAAAGCGGAGTTACCGTCTCGTGTCCCTTGATGATGGCCCAAATGATTGAGACCCGTAGTTGGTTCTATTCATGGGATATACAAAACGGAGGTGAACAAATTGAGGAATTATTTAAATTGGCTCGACAACATTGGGGTCATGAAACTGGGTTTATATCACTGTGACGGGGTACTGCCCCGTCTTTATGATCAATGTTGGGACTGGCAGGGAGGGGGTTAAAATTCCTCCCTGCCAGAAAAACATGTGAGAATGTGGCTGGAGCCCTAATTGACTAATCAGTAATTATTGAATAATTGGGCTCCAGCCACAGGGGATAAAAGCCAGGGGAGAGGCCCTGGCTAGGAGGGAGAGTTGTAGAGGAGAGTTCCAGAGGAGAAGGTGTGTTTTGTTTGTGCTGTGATTTTTTGTTCCAGTGAAGGCAACGCCCAGCCTGGAAACCTTTGATTTTTGTAAGTTTTGCTTTTTGCTTTGTGTTTTTTTTATGTTTAAACCTTTTTTGTTTGGCCCTTGTGCTGGTTTATTTTGTATTTTTGTTTATTAAAAACTTTATTTTTGAAATTTATACTGTCTCTGAGTCTCAAACCTCGGTCAATCCTGTCACAATCACCTTATGCCTTACATTGCACTGCCCTGTACTCACCTTTATCGAGAGATTATGAATTTGAGAGAAAGTGAGGGGCTCCCGAGTGGCGCATCCAGTAAAGGCGCTCCTCGCAGGATGTGCCCTATAGCCTGGAGATCGCTGGTTCGAATCCAGGCTATGTCACAGCTGACCGTGACCGAGAGTTCCTAGGGGGCGGCACACAATTGGCTGAGCGCTGCCCGGGTAGGGAGGGCTTAGGTCGGCAGGGGAATCCACGGCTCACCGCGCATCAGCGACCCCTGTGGCCGATAGGGCGCCTGTGGCTCTGCAGCGGAGCCGCCTGATCTGTGTTGTCCTCCGGCACTATAGGTCTGGTAGCATTGCTGTGGATCTGCAGTGCGAAAAATGACGGCTTGGAAGGAGCACGTTTCGGAGGACGCGTGTTTCAGCCTCCGTTTCCTGAGTCGGCGGGGGGGTTGCGAGCGGTGAGCCGGGGATACAGATAATAATTGGGCATGCTAAATTGGGGTGAAAACCGGGGTAAAAATAATTGGCGACGACTAAATTTAAAAAAAAAAAAAAAAAAAAAAAGAATTTGAGAGAAAGTGGTTAGCACAACCTCCATCTAACGAAACAATTACGTGCACAGCCTTGTATATAGGTTTACGCTTTTGTGTTGCAGCCATTAAACTAAATAGCGATCAGTTTTTACTTTACCACACAACTGACGCTGTGCCACATATAAGCATAGCAAAAAACGATGATGTAGCGTGGAAAGATACTGGTGTCTGGCTTAAGTCTGTGTTGCAGGTGACTGACTGGCAAAGTGAAGACGGGTTCAAATTCTCCCCCAGTGCTCGCGCTGTTTGCGCTCCTTTCTTTTGGGTCACGCCTGTCCAACGGGGAATCCATGGGGCAGAGAACCGAGATGCGCCCTCTGAGGAAGCACTGGGAGGCACGTTTTCACCCTTGCTGATCGGCCTCCCCGATTCTCTATGGGCAAAAGATAAGTATGATATTGGCCTTATGAAAGGGGCAGAGCCCCTAACAGTCACACCAAAAAGCACACACCGGCCTAGCCGCACCCAGTATCCTCTCAGCAAGGAAGCACAGGAAGGCATTGCTCCTGTGCATGCGTCTTTGGTCTCTAGAGTAGCTATCGTGCCCTGCCCAGACTCGCCTTGCAACACCCCGATTCTCCCGGTCCGCAAAGCCTCGGGAGAATGGTGATTTGTCCAAAACCTCAGGTTAGTAAATGACGCGATACATGCAAGGGCCCCTATTGTGCCAAACCCAGTTACTGTTTTGTCAGCTGTTCCCCCAAGTGCAAAGTGGTTTACTGTTATTGATTTAGCAAATGCATTTTTTAGCCTCCCCGTTGCAAGGGACTCACAGTTTTGGTTTGCTTTCACCTTTATGGGGAAGCGGCCTCAAGGGTTCACTTAGTCCAGCTTTTTTTTCTGCCGCTTTGGCGCAGAATCTGGAAGGTTTTGTTCCCCCTGGTGGAAGCAAACTCATACAGTATGTGGATGATTTGCTTTTATGTTCTGAAACTCAGCACGCATACAAAACTGATACAAGAGCTCTTTTAGAGTACCTAGCTTGTAATGGCCATAAGGTATAAAAAAAAAAAAAAAAAAAGCTGCAGCTCGTGTCACCATCTGTAAGATACTTGGGACACGATATTACACCGGAAGGCAGGAAATTGGGCCTGGAGCATGTCACTGCAATTCTGACACTGCCCCAGCCTGCCACAAAAAAGACACATGATGACGTTGCTAGGTATGGCTGGCTACTGTAGAGCTTGGATTCCAGATTACGCTGCAGTAACTCAGCCCCTGGCTGACTTGATACATGGCCATAAGATGACTATGAAAGACACAATTGACTGGACTCCTGACGGACTAACTGGCCTCAAAAAACTTAAACAACTCTTGTCCTCTCCGCCCTGTCTTGGGTTACCCGATCACTCTAAACCTTTTAACCTGTTTGTTTGTGAAAAGAGAGGATTCATGTCCGCAGTACTGACACAAGAGCATGGGGGAAAACAACGTCCTGTGGCTTTTTACTCTGAGCGCCTTGATAACGTAGCCCGAGGGCTAGTCTGTTGCTTGAGAGCGGTGGCCGCTGCCACTGAAGCTGTGCTGGCTAGTGCTGACCTAGTTGCAATGTGCCCTCTAACTGTACATGTTCCTCATGCAGTACATGCTCTCATTTCACAGGCCAAGACATCACATCTGACTCCAGCTCGTCTACTACATTACCAGAATGTATTAATGACCATGTCACATGTTGTGCTAAAACGATGTACTTTGCTTAACCCTGCTACACTTCTTCCTACAGAAGCCGATGGAGAGCCTCACGATTGCACCGCCTTAGTAGAACAGGTCTGCAAGCCACGACCCGATCTTAATGATGTGCCCCTATTGAATGCTGATTTAGAATTGTTTGTTGATGGCTCACAGCGCTCTCCAGCAGGTGACCCTCTAGTTGCATATGCAGTAACTACTGCAACTGCTGTACTAGAAAGCGCTAGACTACCTGGCAACCTTTCTGCTCAGGCCGCAGAACTGTTCGCCCTAACCCGTGGTTGTATTTTGGCTCAAAGTCAAACTGTTACCATCTATACTGATAGTCGCTATGCCTTCGGGGTCATACACGACTTTGGCACCCTCTGGCAACAGCAGGGTTTTCTCACTTCTACGGGGAAGCCCATATGTCACTTTAAACTGGTGGCCAACTTGTTGGAAGCTATTCTGCTGCCAAAAGCCATTTCTGTATGTCAATGCCAGGCACGCACTAACGCTTCTGATCCTGTCTCTCAAGGGAATGCTGTTGCAGATGCTGCTGCTAAAGCAGCAGCCGCATCAACTCAGGCCCCTGTGATCCAAATGGTGTTATTACCTGCCTTAACTGAATCTGTATTTACAGGATGTAGCTGACTTACAACACAGTGTGGGACCTGCCGAGATAGCTCTGTGGAAAAACAAATGCTCTTATGATTCTACTCATAAGATTTGGCGAGGACCCACTGGGTTGCCTGCCCTTCCCTGTTCATGTTTCCCTTATGTAGCTAAGTTGGCACACGGCCAAGACCATGTGTCAAAGGGAGGGGTGGTGAATGTTGTTAACAATTTTTGGTTTGCTCCAGGTTTTTCTACATATGCTAACCAATTTTGTGCTAAATGTGTGATTTGTATGACCAACAATGTAGGCAGCAGCACGCCCATGTCCGTATCAGCTCATCCAAGGCCGGAGAGCCCCTTCGAACATGTCATGATGGATTTTATTGAATTAACACCTTGCCAAGGTTACAAGTACTGCCTTGTGATAATTGACGCTTTTTCTAAATGGATTGAAGCATTCCCCTGCAGACATGCCACAGCTATGGCAGTAGCAAAAAGCCTGATGAGAGAGATTATACCCCGATGGGGTCTGCCATCTAAATTGACATCTGACAATGGTTCTCATTTTGTGAACAGTGTGGTACAGAACATTTCTGAAAGCCTACAAATTGATTTACGCACACACTGTAGCTACCACCCCGCAAGTGGAGGCTTGGTGGAGAGAGCGAACCAAACAATAAAAACTAAACTAACTAAGCTCATGGCTGAAACAGGGCTCTACTGGGTTACAGTATTGCCATTGGCCCTGATGTACATGCGCGGACGCACGCACAGTACTACAGGGCTAGCACCTCATGAAGTATTAACGGGACGCCCAATGCGGATGCTGAACACACCTTTTCCTCAAAATAGGCTCACCCTAATGGGATGTGAGGATGAAATGGTAAAATATTGTGCTTCTCTTAACAATGTTCTGAAGTCTATTTTTCCCAGGGTAAAAGCCGCCCTACCCGAGCCGAAGGAGGGGGCGCTCCACAAGCTCCTGCCGGGGGACTGGGTGATCATCAAAGACCTCCGCCGGAAGCATTGGCATCAACAACGCTGGACAGGTCCGTTCCAGGTGCTCCTGACAACGCAGACAGCGGTGAAAGTCGCTGAACGATCAACGTGGGTCCACGCCAGCCATTGCAGAAAAGTGCCCTATAGCCCGAAGGGAGATGTATCGCCCCCTGGAACAACGTAGACGGCTCGGATGGCCTTGGGACAGTCAGCTTTGGACCCCCAGAGTCCTGACTGTTATTCTTCTTGGCAGCATATTAACTGTGTTTCTCATCTGGCTATTAACTGAACTAAAAGATAATAAAAAAGAGCCAGATATTACAAACCACAGCTACGCTGAAAATCGCACAGAACTCAGAACAAAAAGAACATTGCACACATGGAGTGCAGAACATGCTCGAAAACATGCGGACAATGGTTGGTGGGCAATGCTCAACCATACTGTACGGAACACTTTGAACATTACTGACACTGGTTTATATATGGCGTAGTGATACTGTTGTTGTTTTTGCTTATCATAACCTGCGTGAAAAAGTTATGTACTAAAACTGTTGACACTGTTTTAAACATGCCCCTGCTTACTAATGATGACCAGTGTAATGATTCAAATGATGACCCTTTCAACAAAAATCTGCAAGCGGGATACGTTGGGTCGTCACTTTGTTCATATTATACTACATGTTAAACTTTGTAAATCTCGCTTTAACTTGTACTATTGTGTGTGTTTGAATCCATTTTCTGAATAAGGTTGAGACAAAGTCTCAAAAGGGAGGGAATGTAATAGAAATGTTACAGAAAATAGAACTGGCTCGACATAATGTACTGGCATTTTGTACTCCCATAACCTTGCTCACATAACCTTGTATGCTTTGCTAAAGATAAGTAACCGCAAGATGCCTACACTGCAGCTGCGGCTGTGAGATAGAAGGATGAGCCAGACGTGTCTTTTTGCACGTATACCCAAACCACCCATCCTTTTTATCTGATTGCTTAGCTATATGCCACGTATGCATAGTTATAAGTTTTCTCTTATATGCTAATACCTGAATCATCATTGGCTAACCCTCTGCCTTGCTGATAGTTTTAAGGTATATAAGAAACTGATCTAACTCTGTATGTTGGAACACTGCTCGATGATTATCCAGCACCCTGATACCTACATGACTACCTTTCTTTGTGGTATACCACCTGACAGTCTTCTGTTTAGCCATTTCTTTCTTCTTGTGTACAATTTACTAAAGTTTACCAAAATATTATTTACCATAATACAACTGGCAATGTTACAAACCCAGTGTGAAATAAACCACAAGTTTAATTTAAGGATTCTGAACATGTTAACATTATTTTATATTTTCTTTTCTTTAAAAAAAGTGCTCCATTATAAAAACATTCTATTACAATTAATGTATCTAGATAAAACTTTTGTTGGGTAGAAGAAAAGTGAGTGCCTGGAGTCAGATGAACTGAGAACACTATATTAGCACTCCACTACATTTTAATTTGGAACGTAATACCTGCTGTAACTGCAATCTCCAACAGCACAGCTGATAGGGTGACAGAGAGCAAATCGTGAGGACCCTGGTTCAAGTCCTGCCGTGGTCAAGTTTATTTACATACATTAATTGTAATATTTGTTCCATACACATATGGATGCAGTTTAGGGGGTGTGAATGCTATTATTATTATTATTATTATTATTATTACTACTACTACTACTACTACTACAACGATTACTTAAATTGAATATGAGGGGCACAGAGACAATAAAGCTTCCTTATCTTACATTAGTTGAGTTTCCTATTTCATGTCTGCCGGCTCGTCTATTTTAGGTTTTGCTGTTACAGGGAGCTATTCTTTCAGCACCAAGAAATGGTGCTTGGGTAATTGATATTAGTAGGCTATTGTTTTGGTCTGGAAGCATTACAATTTTTCTTTAAACAGGGAAACTCCTATAATGATGATTCTTTTTGATATGTGGGATAATTCGATGTAGGTTTTATGAAAATCACACCCCTTTTAATGGCCGGTACGGGCAGTTTTGTCTTGGTCTGGAAGCATTTTTTCTAATTAAAAAAAAATATGTCTATAATGATGAATCCTGTTGATATGTAAGTTGATGTCATCCATACAAAGGGCAGGGATGGGCCTTTATAGGTATAACATATTATTTTGGGTGTTGCTTACCATTTCCTGGTTGGATTAATGGTAAGTTATTTTACTGCAATAGTGTGAGTTGTGGGTTCAAATCCAGATAAACCTGTAATAGTGATCAAAATGTGTATGATTTGAAATAATGTGTATACATACAGCATAAATACTTGATAATATGAAAACAAATTTGCACTATGATAGTGTAATAACTAAAGCAATACAAATGCTGTGGTTAAAATATAAACACAATGGCTGATTAGCTTCATAAATTGTAATAATACTTTGTTTTTAATCACATAGAAATGTGTTGCCATTTGATTTAAAATGTAATTTGAATTCTATGAATAATGCGATTACTGAAATTAAAATGCACTGGCATGCTAATAAAGAAGCTGAGGTACTATTTCTGAACGCAATATTTTTAAATCTTGGATCTAACAATGCAGAAGTCACAAGTACTCTCACATTTTCAACTACACCAAAACGTTTTTGCAATGAACTGTTAAGTTCTTTTGGCAGAATATACTTCATTGAGCTTACATCAGCCCTTTTTGATGCAGTTACATGGAATTCTGCTGACATTTCTGTTGTTGCCTGTTCAAATAGTCAGATATTTAACAGCTGTTATGGCCTCCTATACTTCTTGAGTAGGTAGTTGAATATTTGCCCCTAAGCTAGCAAGTGTTGCTGTAAGCAGACATTCAAACATTAAGAATGTGCTATTCCACCTAGTATTCACTTCTTGTACACGTTTGTGAACAGGCTTTTGCAAAATCTTCTGCATGACTTCAGGCTTTTCACGTAGAGCACAACTGGATTTAAAATGACCGACACTCTTTTGTGATTTATCATGGCATGCAGTTAGCATCGCTGAAGACTCCAGTGCATCATTCACTACTAAATTAAGTGTATGCGCAACAGGGCGTGTGTCGCATTTGTAGCTGTGGCACAGCTGCAACAATTATTTTTTTTTTCTCCAGGGAATTGGATAACAGAGATCACGTTTTTCAACTAGCTCCTTAAGTTCAGAAATGCTAATCATTTTTAATTTTTTAATTTTTCCTTCGATCTGTGACCTGGGAAAGGTCAACCTAAAGTGAAAAAACAACCCTGACCAGAAAAATCACCCAGGGCTCAACTTAGACGCTAACATCATGTGTAGCACCTCGTTTGAATCGTAATGAAGAGGGCTTTTGAAAAAAAAAAATACCAGGAGCACCTAACTCACTTTTGGCAAGTTGCCAGATGAGGGGTAAGTGACGAGTTTTATTCAGACTTCAGCCCAACCCTTTACCCTGTAGGGGATGCGAGTCCTAAAATGTTAGTATTGCTGTAAGAACCTTACGGACCACTCTTCCCCCCACTGGTCATTAACCCCCTCTGAAATCTGAATTTTTTTTTTTTTTTTTTTTATAATTTAGTCGTTGCCAATTAGTTTTTTTATTACTTTCTCCCCAATTTGAAATGCCCAATTATTTTTTAGGCTCAGCTCACTGCTACCACCCCTGCGCTGACTTGGGAGGGGCGAAGATGAACACACGCTGTCCTCCGAAGCATGTGCCGTCAGCCGCCCGCTTCTTTACACACTGTGAACTCACCATGCAGCCGCCTCAGAGCTACAGCGTTGGAGGACAACGCAGCTCTGGGCAGCTTACAGGCAAGCCCGCAGGCGCCCGGCCAGACTACAGGGGTCGTTGGTGCACGGTGAGCCGAGGACACCCTGGCTGACCTAACCCTCCCTCCCCCCGGGCGACGCTCGGCCAATTGAGCGCCACCCCCTGGAAGCTCCCGTCCACGGTCGGCTGTGGAATAGCCTGAACTCGAACGTCCAGGCTATAGAGCGCATCCTGCACTCTAGCGAGTGCTATTTACTGGATGAGCCACTCGGGAGCCCAGAAATCTGAATTTTTGGTATTTCTACCAAGTTTTGGCCGAAATAACTGATTGGGGGGCTCCAAAAAATCACCCAAAGATATTTTTGGATAGATGTTGATGAGATCTACAAGATTCAAGCAAAACATTTTGGCATCTGCTGATTTTTTTTTGCAGATTTTTGAAGTTGCATTTGTCATTGTCTGGGGTTAGATCTAGAGTAAAAAGTGACAGGGTGTGCTTCCAGTGGCACTAGCTTGGAGCTGAGGTGTTATAAACTTGTGTGTGGAACTTAGATTTCTTTGTTACAGTGACACATTTTAAACTACCAACACCTCACTTAGGTGCGTTTTAAAAACTGATAGAAAACACAAAAAATTGATAATCTTGGTTAACCATTTCATGATCTTTATGACATGCTGTGGCAGAGCAAGAGCCCAGCCTGTAAATAGTGTTTGTATGTGTTTTGGTGGTGGTTGGCAGGGGTGGGGTTAATTCCTGTCCCTGCCAAAAACATGTGAGAATGTGGCTGTTCCCAAGTGGAATAATTGGTGCTAATTGGGAACAGCCACATTCTATAAAAAAGAGAACCCAAAGCTCCATTAGAGAGAGACTACCAGGGAGCTGGAACAAAGAGAAGATACTGGGTTTTGATCCACGTGTCAAAGTATATGGGTTTTTGTGACCGGTAAACAGCTTAGCTGTCCGGTATAGTTTAGAACTGAAACGTTTAGGTAGCACTCCTGGAAGGAGTTAGGTTGCGATTTTGTTTATTTTGTCTTGTGTTTAAAATAAACATATAGGCCTGCCCTGTTTAAAAACTTACCTGTGCTTTTGGAGTGCTGTTCCTTTTTACAAAAAAAAGACTTTGATCAAGAGGTAGGTCCCTGACTTGAAACATAAACATTACTACAATGACAGAGTTGCTAGGCAGTACAAGAATCCCCAAAACGTCACCAAACCTTAACTTTCATCAGCAAGTCTTTGGTATCACCGCAGAATGGCACTACTTTGCCACATCACACAGAGAAAGTCTGTGTGATGGTGTGGGAGGTACTATTAAGACAAGAGCAGCACGAGCTAGTCTTCAAGGCAACATCATTCTTATGCCTTCCCAGCTGTATGAATGGGCAAAAGGACACATAACCGGTGTGCAGGTCATGTTCGTCTCTCAAGAACAGGTTGAAGAGAACCACCCTCTCCTTAATGCTAGGTATGACGACACCCTAGCCATCACCAGCTCCAGGGATGACACCACTTTGTATCCGATACCACAGGCAAGATAAAGGTCTCATTTACCAGTCAAAGTACGGAATTCCGTGTGGTGACAGTGTTGAAAGGCGCAGTTGTCCAGGGGGGTTCAGCTCAGCTGCGTCTACAAGCTGGTGACTGGGTGAAGGTGTTGTATGACAATAAAATGTTCCCTGAAGAAGTTGAACGTTTCTGATGGCGCACAAGTGAAGATTATGCATCCTGCCGGACCTAACACCTTCAAGTGGCCCTTCCCAGCAGACAGACTGTTCTATGAATGGAAGAACATTGTGAAGAAAATCTCGCTCCCCTTTCCAGCTCACGTCTGCAATAATTTAAAATTTGATGATTACTGAACTTTGTGATGTTTCTATAGTAGTTGTTAACCAACCACATTCTGTATGCAACCTTTAAAATGTTTAAGATCCTTTCCTTTTTGCGTAGTTATGTACTGATTTTTAGTTTGATTCCAGTAGGAGCAGACGTGAAATTGTAGTGACGCCAGAAGTTGTTAACCCCTCAAGTTTACCATGGTAATCTATTTTTTGTGTTTTCTATCAGTTTGTAGTTTTTAAAATGCAACAAATTGAGATTTTGGTGGTGTCAATATACCTTTTTAAATTATTATCATAAGAGATGTGTATTTTAAGAGCAATAGTCTTTAAAGGTATGGGGCTATACTAAGATCACAATGATAACACTGAGTAGTATTTTTATTTGCTTGTTTTTGCTGATCACGTACAGCCTTGTTTTAGCTAGTTAATAAATGTATTGAACCAAATGTTGTTTAAACAAAAGTCAAATCCGGGGGGGGGGGGGACAAACTAAAGGTCTGCTGAAAATGGTCTCTCTTTTTTTTTTTTTTTTTAATGCAGTAAAGTATACTGTAGTTGTGCAAACATTTTAATATTCTGTATTTTTTTTCCTTTTGTTATATTTCATGCATCAATATTAGCACTATACTCTTGAACAATTACAATAACTCTCACAACTGATACTGTCTTTGGCTTTACCGTGTATATTATGAATGTGTGTAATGGAAATATTGTATAGGTGTTTTCATAGTGTTTTGGTATTTTGGGCTGCAGTGAAGTCAACATGTTGATTATGCTTCATAAAGTGAATCATCTTGAAAAGGTCAAGAAGGAGATAATTTGATTTGTGACTCGCCTCAGTCATGTTTATGCATAATCTCATGTGAGGTGAGTCAGGAAATATACCCACTAGACTTCTTTGCTGAAAAACGAATGGCACTTTGTCGCACTAAATGACACTCTATACCATTAGAGCCAGGATCAACTGTACATATTGACATTGCTTGCATTTACATGGTAACATTCCTATAGAGAGTGAATAGGTATACTACAAACACTATTTTATCTCCATACTTTATTATCTAGCTATAGCCAACATAACATATCCAATGCTGAGTACTTGGTATACAGCACACACAGGCACCATGCATATAAACCTCAAGTAATACAGTACAATTATTATATATTCTATCTATCTGTTTAAATGAAGGAACACAATCGCGTCAAAATTTGAAGATAATGTAGATTCCACAAGCTTAAATCTGCATATTGTTTTAATGCAATGTTAAGATCTGTAGCAACTTTTGAACACAACTAATGGTTCTGAAATGTATATATTTCAAGCAAGCAAGCATACATCAGATTCAATACTTTCTTGCTTCATACTGTACTGTAGGCTATACTGCTATCAGTGTATATATTGAAACACGGAAAAAAAAGAATTGGTACATAAACTGGCACATGCATTAAAAGACTTGAAATACAAACATACCATTTTCTGACCTTTATACATGTCATGTTTTGGTATGTGTACCACATTCTGGCCCTACACCGCCAATATAAATCTAGATTTTCTTAAACAAAAATTATACAAATTCATGCTTTATATGTACATTGAACTTGAGGTAACATTTAATCGGAAATCACACAAATGCTCAGTTATTGTTTATTCATCATCAATTTCAGAACTGTATCAGTATAATTAGAATTGTTTTTGTTTTTAAATGTAAAGACTGTATCTGCCGACAGTTCTGGACAATTTAATTTTATATGAAATTCTGAATAAATTATTTCCTGGACCTACAGCATTTTATCTCATCAGATTTAAAAAAAGACAGCGGTTCAGGTACTGTAAATTGTGAGAAAAAAACAAGTAAAGCAGTAAATAAATAAATAGTTTATAATATTACTCTGTGTTTTTTTATTTTAAATAAATGTGTAGCACTTATTTATGCTTTTGTAATATATTCAATCTTAAATGCAAGTAAGTTTTCTTTTGTCTGGTTTAAAAAAGGCAATGTGGCTACTTTTTGGCTGGTTACTTCCAAAATTTGGTGGGGTGTGTGGCAAAGTGGTGAGTGGATACAGGTGAGTGCAGTGCAGGTACAAATCACACAGACAATTACTAACAGGTGCAAGGGTGTTTATTGATAAATTACAATGTCCAGAGCCTTAATGCAAACACAGGTAAATCACTCGTGTATCGGCGTGTATCACTCGGTTTTTGTAAATCCCCGGGCTTGACCCGCAACCAAAAAGTCCAGTTTTACACAACAACACTAAACACAAACACAGTTCTTAGTGATAGTGAATAAGTGCAAGTGGTGTATTACAGTTCTCTGTGAAATGCAGGGGTGAAAGTGATGTCCGGGTTTATGCTGGCTTCTGCTACAGCTCCGGATCGTGTTATAGGCAGTCTAGTTTAAAACAAACAGACAGTTATAACAAACACTAACAGACAAAACAAACTCACGGTGTACAGTATGGTAACACAGGCTCCTTGTAGGTTGTCTCTAACCATTTACCAAGGAACAGATCACGTCAGCTATGACCCCTATTTATATCTTCGCTCGTGACCCCTAGTTTAACAAGCGCATCTGCTCCTCCAATCCTCAGATGCCACATCGTTTAACGTCTGGGTCACTGAGTTTGGATACCGTAGCTGCGCCCCTTTCCTAAATGACCAACTTCCACCTACAATACGGAATAAATTGTCGTGCCATTTAGTTAAGGGTACTCTGTTCCCCTTACACAGTGCCCTCACAGGTCGAGAGGGAGATCTAACACCAAGCACCATTCGATCTCTGTCACAGGCGTTGCAAAAAAAAAATCTGCCAGCGCTGCCTTGATTAATCTCCCCAGCTAAGGCATATCATAGCTTAACATACACTTTTTTTCCCTGCAAATTTACAGTGTTACCCCCAGGGCACAAAGTGCCATACTAAGCCAGTTGCAAGGGCAGTCACCCATTCCAATCCCTGAGTCTCTGCACTGATCGATATACAAAGCAGCTTTAAACCTGTGTTTATGGCCACAGTCGTAGGATGCACTTTTGCTGTCTTCTTCATCAGCATTTTTAGCCTTCTTAAACTTTAGTACTGTAGTTTGTAATAGAAAATGTCCTAATGTTCTCTTCATTGCATCACAAGGACTGACTGAATCAGACAATTGTGAGGGATATGTGTGTGACCGTTGACTCTGGAAACATTTAAAATATGCAGCGGTTATTAGAGACTGATTCGGAGTGTACCATCAAAAGTGGCACGTAGGGAATTGGACACTGATTTTTTTGTTCCTAGTTCTTATTCAATGGCAAGGCACAGAAAGACTAATTTCATTTCCCCACGGAAAAGAGATCACTTCATTGGTGCCCAGACACCGAAATTACAGCGGTAAGTCGCCATATAAGGATTTTCTTAACAAATCTGTAAAGATTCTAAGTCAAGGTTCTGCACCTATAGAAAACAGCACTGGAACAGCGTTCCGGCGCATTACGGCTCAACTACAGCGGTGGTAATGGGAACCATTAGACCAATGCAGACCAGTAATGAGACCCACCATTCCAATATAGACCATTACACCTGTAAAGGGAACCATTGCACTATTACATCTGAATGGAAAATTATCCCTACTAGAAAGTGAAAACCACTACTGTAGTTATGGTGTAATAGGTTTTTCAGGAGGGTATGTGTTTAATCACACACAGATCATGTATCCAATCCTCGCCCAGGACAACTGGAAGCTGCTAGAGACTGGAAAATGCTGGCAGATGTTGGTCAATGGCTTATTTTTCCACCTGAGATTGCCACCACTAACCTTCGACCAGATATTGTCTTGTGGTCTGGATCAGCACGCCTTTTCACCTGGTAGAGTTAACAGTGCCATGGGAGGATGCTGTAGATGAGGCGTATGAGAGGAAGAAACTGCGGTATGCTCAACTAGCCACTGAAGCGGAACAGCGAGGATGGAGAGTCTGGGTTTACCCAGTGGAGGTGGGTTGTCGAGGATTTGTGGCACACTCTACAACCCGGTTTCTCAGAGACGCCGGATTCAGTGGCCTAGAGTTGCGTCGCACAGTGAAGAACTTATCTGAAGCAGCAGAGAGGAGCAGCAACTGGCTGTGGTTGAGACGGAAAGATTCTGGCTGGGGATCTCAAGCACAATAGAAAGAAAGAAACGCTGATGTACAGGTAAGTAAGCTGGGCTGAGTTGAGTGGGGGACGGAGGGGGGTGATGCTGGGACGCCAGAATCACCGTCGAGCCCTCTTGAGGTGTCGTGGGCTAGTCGACGAAACACTGAGGATGGAAGGTGCCCACTTGAAAACCCCAGAGATGTACCCTACTTAGCTCAGTCCAGACGGTTGTCATGCTGATGCACTGGGGAGGCCGCACTGTGGTTGATCCCCAGAGCCAGCATCGCAGCCGTTGTGTGTGCTGATGCACCAGGGAGGCAAAATAAGCTGATCCCTGGAGCCAGCATTACACTTCAGCCATCAACACCAGACAGAAGGATATCTACATCATCATATGGAAGGAAGCGCAAATGGATGGAGACACATATGGATCACAATAGTTTACTGTAAATCTACGTCTTAGTTGGTGCTTATCTTGGCGAGAGCCGAGTTCAAATCAGCATGAAGTTTTAACATCTACTCTCGTGTAATGGAAATCCAGCATCCAGAGATGATACATAACAAAAGTATAAACATTACAATTAAATACCAATAAAATAACAAACAAATTATTTAGTTTGCTTTCACTGTCTACTCGGAATGGTAAAACACAATCGTCACGTCATGCCGAATTTTGCATTATTTTTAGATCTGTGCATGCGTCAGCATTTCATTGAATTTTGTCTATGTGATTACTTATGCTATAAAAGTATTCATCGCCGTGGTTTAAATGTGAACTTTCAGTTCACATCAAAACACTAAAAGGATTAAATGACTAGCCATGTCCTCACATTACGTTTCTTTGAGACAGGGTTCAAATGTGTGAGTCTCACAACTCAGGAGTCTTAATAGAAAACAAGCTTGTTCTCATTTCTCTGTATACAGTATTAATAATTAACCAGCACTAGGTTGAAAAATACCTTTTTGTAAAACTCACCTACCTTACAAACGCTTATGAGTAAAATACAATAGTGTTCAATATGTGATTAAATTAATTATTTTGTGTGGTGGTGTGCGGAGACTGAATTGATTGTGGGCTAGTGAGCTGAAAACTGGAAATACGTCTAACCCATACAGCTTTTTAGAAACATCTGCTTAAATTTAGGCCTGCTGTAGAAACCTGCAGTAGGGTCGTTACCACGCAAATGATAAATTAAACTACCTTAAAGGTAATATAATAGTGGTATGATCATATATGTTTTGAAACACAGACTATTTGCATTAATTCAGAGACTGTTTTGGTAGATATACTTAAAGAGGGTTTTGGTAAATAATAATAATAATAATAATAATAATAATAATAATAATAATAATAATAATAATAATGTTTTTTTTAAAATGCAACAAATAAACAATACAAAAAAGAATAAAAGTTATTTAAATAACGTTTATTCTGCAGTTATTACTAAATAATTCACCCTGTGGCCACAGCCCCTATAAAGTACATTTAAAAATAAAATGTCATCGAAAAATGTGCATGCAAGCCCAATAGCAACGACAAGCTAGTGAGCAATAAAGACAGGTTGGCATTGCTCTCCGAACCTTTGGAGTTTGCTTTTGCTATTGTTGCAAACAAAACAACCGTTTGCAGGAGGTATGACACAGGCCCGGTTTTTGGGATGGAACCGCATAACAGTCTCGCGTTTTGATTGGTCCATGTCTATCACATGAATATGTCGTCACACGAGTGGAAAAGCTTGCAGGCATTTTTAACATTGTGATCAGAGAGAGAGAGAGAGATCTGTTTTCCACAACCTTTCCATTAAAATATAATGTGGTATTACGCTGTACTGATATAACAAACTATGTGTGATTACTTTATATGAATTATCATGTTATGCACGAATGTAACAATTGGCTTTCTGTGGTGGTGTACTTTTTTCTTTCAAGATGCATCTATAATCGTTTTTGCGATATATTTTAATATAAAATGTATACACTATTGCAGTGTATACATTTGTTAGAGGATACATTAGTTTATCTCTAATGTAATCACAGTTTTACATATAGACTGCCCCTGTTTTCATTTACGTCGCAAATTCTTGGCCGCTTTGCTTTTCAGATAATGTCCCAAATTCTGGGCCGATTTGGTTTGCAGATAACGTCCCAAATTCTGGGCCGATTTGGTTTGCAGATAACGTCCCAAATTCTGGGCCGCTCTGATAACATCCCAATTTCTGGGTTGCTCTGGTTTTTAGATAACGTCCCAAATTCTGCATTTTCGAATTCAGCCCATTTTTTGAGATATTCTGCTTAGCTGACAGCCGAGTTTCTAAGTCATGCATGCACAGTTTACCATAAACTGGACCGTTAATTCATTTAAGAGTAACCCTTAGTACATGAATCAAAGTTAATGTATTTTTTACTCTCCCCAGAAAACATTTAGGAACATGGTATACCAAAAAAAAAGGACATCTCATTTGCTTATGTAATGTCCATCAATATATAGTGAGGCGTAGGGGTTTATCAGAACTTCTGGGTTTAAGAGACCAGTGCCCTTCAACAACTTCAGATAAATCCTATTGTATTGTATTAGTCAACATTTCCCTTATCTATTCCTGATAGTTTATACTGTAGGTCAGGGGTTTTCAACTTTTTTTTAAACTGTACCCCTTCTATCTGGAGGTTTCAGCTCGAGTACCCCTTTACAATTTTCGCTCAACTGAACTGTACCTCAGTTAAAATAAAATGGAGAATAATCTGATGACCCCCCCCCCCCCCCCCCCCCGGTTATTTAATAAATTTGGGTGACAAACTACTGGTTTAGGACAGAACAACAAACAGTAGGCTTAATTCATAAAACTTTTAACTACAAGTATTTGGATGCACAGAATTAAAAAGTGTTAGGAGCACACCTATTTTTTTGTAACTTTGACGGCCTTTTTTAAATTTTGACAGCCTTTTGTAAAAGTGAAGGCTTTTTGATACCCAGCATACACTGCAATACCCAGCAAAGTTATACACTGATATTCTGATAGCACAGCAATTCAAATGAAGTTTGTAATTGGTTGTGTTCCTCAAATACACAATAAAATGTGATATTTATAGGGTATACAGTTATACAGCGTTACAGTGGTTTTGGCCATCAAAGAACAGGTACTGCGAGCATCTGGATTCATACCCCAAGGTACTCTGTAGCCTCCTAGGACATTCACAGCTTGTTTGACACCCTCTTGTAGTTGCCCGTTTCTGCATATAAAGTAAAATGCTGTTTGTCAATCTCTCTTTTTTCTTATAAATCAGTCTTTGCAGGAATCATTCCAAAAACACTTGAATCAGTTAGGGACTACCAGTCTGACACTACAGGCCTTTAAATTGCAGTACAAATTTGCAAGTTGCTAAGTATTTGTGTTCCTCAAATTTGCACTGCAAAGTGATATTTTAAAGAATAGGGTATATAGTGCTTTTTTTCGCCTCTGCTCGCGTTTGGTGCAAAACTATGCTCCGATACACTCAAGCTGATACTGTGATCACAAAACACTTGGAATGGACTTAAATTGGTGCTTCTGTTGCATAAATACACTATGAGTCCACAAATCCTGGGCCAACAAACTCGCTAGTACTCTCTTTAGATGCACAACAGTCTTAGCTAAAGAAAATGGGTTCCTTCGAGTTCGTACGACCCACGACTGCCATTGGCCAAGCCTTACCCCAATGGTGTTTTTATAATGGGATTTGCCATAGGGAAGGGGGTGGTCTCTTATCGTACCTGTGTACCACGACCCCTGGGCCAACAAACTCAGAGCGGAACTCTTTGCGTGCACAAGAGTCTTAGCTAAAGAAAGACATCGGCCACGGGTTCATACGCCACCCCACCGCCAGATGGCGGGCGTTGCCCCAAAGGGGTTTTATAATGGGATTTCCCATAGACATTTTTCAGGATGCTATATCTCGGGTTCCGGGGGTCCCCGAGACTTGAAAATCGGTACGGAGGTCCACCTCGGGGCCCCTGTCGATCCCTCCAAGCGACGTGTCCCCAGCTAGAAAGGACACCAGTTTTTGCCAACCTGGAGCTCAAAAGCTCAAAAGCTATTGGAAATGCAACCTTGACATGCCATCATGCTGAAAATGTGTAAATTTGTTGAAAATGTAGCATTTGAAAACGGGTGGCTCCCTGTGAAAGAGGGCCCCCAGACATGACCCTAGGAAGTTCAACCCGGTTTCTAGGCCCCAGGGTCATGGAGATATGACCCCGAAAAGGGTAGTTTTTGGACATTTTTGACAGGGCGTATCTCGGGTTCTGTGGGGGTTAGGAACTTGATTTTTTTTTTGCGGCAGGGCCCCATGGGGCCCCACACAAGGAGTCACCATTTTCATGGTTCAGATGCCAGGATGTCTTGGCAAAGTGAATTTTTTCATCATGACATTTTGGGTGAACCACCACACCGTTTTAGGGGGTGGTTTGGGGTGCTCCCCTGAGTCTATATCACTTTGAATGGTGGTTCTACGTGCTCGGGTTCGAGAGATATGCCTGAAATGTGTTTACGAAACTGAGCATATCACATTCAGGCTGGTTAGAACCCTTCGAACGGTGGTTATAGGTGCTCTGGTTCGAGAGATATGACTGAAAATGTGTTTTTTAACACTGCCATAGACATGAATGGGGCTGAATACCCGAAAATATATTTTGCAAAGAATTGCTACGGTGGGTGTATGCGTGCAGGGGTTGCATGGTGGTGTGAGCGTGCAAGGGTTGCATGGTGGTGTCTGCGTGCAGGGATTGCATGGTGGTGTGTGCATGTAGGGGTTGCATCGTGGTGTGTGCATGTAGGGGTTGCATGGTGGTCTGTGCATGTAGGGGTTGCATGGTAGTGTGTGCATGTAGGGGTTGCATGGTGGTGTGTGCATGTAGGGGTTGCATGGTGATGTGTGCATGTAGGGGTTGCATGGTGGTGTGTGCTTGCAGGGGTTGCATGGTGGTGTGTGCGTGCAGGGGTTGCATGGTGGTGTGTGCATGTAGGGGTTGCATGGTGATGTGTGCATGTAGGGGTTGCATGGTGGTGTGTGCTTGCAGGGGTTGCATGGTGGTGTGTGCGTGCAGGGGTTGCATGGTGGTGTGTGCATGTAGGGGTTGCATGGTGATGTGTGTGTGCAGGGGTCTTATGGTGGTGTATGCGTGCAGGGGTTGCATGGTGGGTGTATGCGTGCAGGGGTTGCATGGTGGTGTGTGCGTGCCGGGGTTGCATTGTGGTACACGTGTGTGGAGGGGAATTGGAGTTCAGGTTTTGCGCAAAAGAGGGGCGGGGAAAAGACTGGGAAGGGTAGGGTAAAAGAAAAATTACTACAATCATTTATTTTCACTGTCGACTCCCAGTCTCCTTACCCTCACTTTATGATTTTATTTTGTGGTTATTTAATTATTGTCAAAATAAACAGCCTTCATCTACTCACAGTTGCAGTCTCATTTCTGTCCAAAAAGAACCTGAAACACTACAATATATTGATGGACATTACATAAGAAAATGAGATGTCCTTTTTTCGGAATACCATGTTCCTTCCCAAAAATGTGTTTTAATATTAGTCTTTAATAAAGGAAAACGGCTGCTTCAATTAATTTTCATGTATCTGTTTCAGTGCAGTGTAGTTTCTTCATGTAGAATTCGAAAATGCAAAGCGGCCCAGAATTTGGGACGCTATCTAAAAACTAAGGCGGCCCAGAATTTGGGACGTTATCTAAAAACCAAAGCGGCCCAGAATTTGGGACATATCTGCAAACCAAATCGGCCCAGAATTTGGGACATTATCTGAAAAGCAACGTGGCCCAGAATTTGCGACGTAAATGAAAACAGGGGCAGTCTATATGTAAAACTGTGATTACATTAGAGATAAACTAATGTATCCTCTAACAAATGTATACACTGCAATAGTGTATACATTTTATATTAAAATATATCGCAAAAACGATTATAGATATATGCTACTTGAAAGAAAAAAGTACACCACCACAGAAAGCCAATTGTTACATTCGTGCATAACATGATAATCCATATACAGTGATCACCCATAGTTTGTTATATCAGTACAGCGTAATACCACATTATATTTTAATGGTAAGGATGTGGAAAGCAGATCTCTCTCTCTCTCTGATCACAATGTTAAAAATGCCTGCAAGCTTTTCCACTCGTGTGACGACATATTCATGTGACAGACATGGACCAATCAAAACGCGAAACTGTCATGCGGTTCCATCCCAAAAACCGGGCCTGTGTCATACCTTGTTTGCAGTGCCTGTTAGCTGTTCCAGTATTTGAAAAGCAGTACAGACGTATTTTGGCCTTTCTCCTCTACCGTACTGTCCCGTGATGCTTCTCGACTTAGGCCAAAGGCACAGACGTGATAGATGTGTTGCTGCGGTGGAGCGTTTTACGGTTTCTGGTACAAACAATCCCGGTAAAAAAATAAATTATTGGGTCTAAAATATTTAAATAGGTTAATGTATTTTGTTTAGAAGTTGTGCCATACGTGAGATGAGTTTTGTTGAAAGATTGCTTTCATAGGGCGTAGAAAGACGGACCAGATCAGATAAATTGAACACCGAGTTTAATGATTAATTCGTTTTAATTCCAATACACGCACACAACTACCTTTACATTAGGGTTAGTACCATAACAGAATCGCATGTAAGGCAATTCATTTCATTTTTCAAAACTCGATACCGTTGAAAAAACGTATTACATTTAGTGTCCGCGGCAATCGCACTCATCAAAAAGTTAACTTATGTTGGTCACGGCATGACAAAAACAAAGCACGCAGGATAAGCGGTGTGGCACAGTGGTCTCCAGACCAAGCAACGGCTCAATGAGAAAGTCGCATGCAATGTGTTCGAATGAATGTAGTACAGTTTTACATTGGCCTGTCTTTCTGCAACAATAACAGATTGATGTAGTCTGAAAATATGCGATTTGTACAATTCTGAACTTTTAATGATACTTTTTTTTTGTTTTTTTAGTTTAATAATTGTCAACAGCCCTTGAGATGACGGACCGCTACACCATTCACAGCCAGCTGGAACATTTGCAGTCTAAATACATCGGGACTGGCCATGCAGACACGACTAAGTGGGAATGGCTCGTGAACCAGCACCGGGACTCCTACTGCTCCTACATGGGTCACTTCGACCTGCTCAATTACTTTTCCATCGCTGAGAACGAGAGCAAAGCCAGGGTCCGGTTCAATCTAATGGAAAAGATGCTGCAGCCCTGCGGCCCCCCCTCTGATAAACCAGATGATCTGTAGATGCTGGGACATTTTAATATGAAATATCTGTTAAAAAAAAAAACTGCAGAAAGAAAGAATATAAGATGTGGGGAAATGACTTTTACTGTGTTTATTGAACTGTTTAGTGCATTAGTTTGACATGAATGAACAATATTGTTTGTAATTTAGAGAATGTGCCTTGAATGAATTGGGTGTAAATGTTGATATTTCAACTACGTCCAGTCGACATTTTTCATTTATCAATAAACTAAGTACAAATTACAAACTACTTGTGTATTTTTTCTTAATTTGTTAAGCTAGCGTAGGTTTATATGGTAGACAAAATTGTAGCTGGGAAGTGGTTAATATCTGTTTAAACCTTGAATATTTTCCCAGGCTACAATTTTTCTCCAAAGTCCACCAGATGCTTTCATAAAACATGCCAAGCTGAAAAGTAATCAGCAAAATAACACACTTTGGCCTGTAAGTGGATAAGGATAATGATGTGGATGATGGTTTTGTTTTTATGCAATATTTATTTCATGCAATTGGTGAAAACAAGCAACAGGTTCAAATGCTGCTTTTTGATTGCTTGCATTACAAATTTATATAAGAATAAAGGAAGGAAGGAAAGAGGCCTGTGTCACAACTGTACTCTGATGCTGCTGGTAAGCTTAGTTTCTGTTTCAATGATCAGTTATTGATGAAATAAAGTATGGCCTTCCATGTTATGAAAATAAATGTATTGAACTTCATGCATGGCATAACAGCAAGGAACAGCACCATTTATTGAATGTGTAATTCAGGATAAAGTTTCCTTTGTATTGCTCACAATACACAACTGTGCAGTAGGTGGTCCTGGATGATCTAGCATGAGTTATATCTGGCAAGCAACTAGAACAGAACAGCAGCTTCTGAACTCCTCTCAACACACCCTACTCACATGAATAACAGAAAGAAAAAAAAACACAATATTAGCATAGTTGCTATAAAAAAAAAACACCCAGAATGATAGAAAAAAAGGTGAGGCAGTAAAAATAAATAATTTAAGCTTCTCGAAAGCAATAAAATATTTGCTTTGAAACCCCTGTAATGCAATTTTCAATGACATTTCAATAGTTGTAGGCCCCATTTTTGTTTTTCATCCAACTTGACTAGAAAATTATGTTCTTTCTCCTTTTGCACTGCTGAAAACACGAAGACAGAAATGGTCCCTTGCTGCACCCTAAACACCATTCAGCCAGACTGAAGATACATACGCAAAATTGTCCAGAAACATTTTAAATGCTACTTTTCCATATTAGAACCCAGCCAGTGTCCGGTTCAATCTAATTGAAAAGAGTTTGAGGAAGGCCAATCTCAGATCAATGTATGATTAATTGCCATGTAAACAAACAATATATAAGGTCTTATTTTTAAAAGGAAATAGTGCCACTTGAAAATGAACGTTATCCTGGGTAATATACTTGAAGTTGTGATGATCTTGTGCTATCTGTTGAATTCTTCTAATCTTTTTGCACTTGTTTTTACTGCAGTGTGAATTTATTTTTAATGGAAAATAAATGTTTTATTACTAAACTACTGACAGGAGTGCTATGTATGTAAAGTGCCATCCTAGCTGCTGTAGTCGCCCTCGTAAACTATAGAGAACTAAGTGTTATCTTTTGAGTTTTCATTAATTGTAATACCATACCATCATAAACCTTCAATTATTTTACAAAGGTGTGGTTTCACAGGGCCTAATATTGTACTACCTTACTAATTTAACATAAACAATCAGTGCTAATTAGGGTCTGAGACCAGATGAATACAAGTTTTTCTTTTATCTTTATAGCAACAGGATCATTTATGCTGGATATTTAATTGTAACATCTGCAACAAATCGCTTACACACTAGTCTACAAGGCAAGCAACCTCAAACGGCATTATGAAACAAATCACAACACATTTTCATCTGAATATCCTCCTGGATCCGATAGAAGGAGAAACGAGCTGGCCTCTTTAAAAGCATGCCTCAGCAGTCAGCAGATGCTCCTTTCGGCATTTAGTAACGCAGCTGATTTAAGGACTCAAGTAAGTTTTGTATGGCAAGCATGGAATATCACTCGTGCCAAACGTCCTTATTCAGATGAATGAATATTTTTATAAAGTTGGAGTGTTGGTGCTAGATTAGAGAATGCATGTTTAAATGTTATATTGCAGGTCTAAAATTAATATTATATTTACATATCTTACATATTGAGCAGGTGTAATTGCTTTCAAAATAAATACAGTGCATTTGTTATCCACAAAACTCTCAAAAGTATTTAATACCAGGGAAATTTCCCTGTCCTCCCAGTCCTCTCGGTGGGCCTGCAATAGAACACACATTTCAGTGTTAGTATCACCTGCCTGCACCATCTAGTGTCATAGTTATGAGCACTGTGACAACCAACCCCCGTCTCCCCTATATATATATAATCAAAGAAAAAGGTAATGTAGGTAAATATAAATAATTGATAAAAAAAAATCAGCCTGAAGGATATAGTCTGAAATGTCCTCATATAATTTTTTTTTATCAATTATTCACATTTTTGTGTACCTACATTACCTTTTTGCAGGTACACAGCAGTTGTTTTTTTTAAATATATATTTTAATAGAGAGAGAGAATGTATGCATGTATACAGTCATATGTGGTTTTCACGATCACATTGCCTTCTAGCCAAACTTGTGCCATAGCCTTGTGTTTTCGCATATTGTCATTTTATTTACCCCATTGCCACTGTACTTTATGCATCCAGAGCAGGTCAAACATCAGAAAAAAATCACAAATTCTGCGTCCTTTGCTGCAATTTCATCGGGCAGTGTGTGATGCCTGCTCGCAAAGATCTTTTTGCGACGAGATCTCCTCCATTGAGATACGGTCGTATCGGGCAGTGTGTTCCGGGCTTAATTCTTGATTTATGTATTTTTTAAGTTTCATATCTGAAATTAAAAAAAAAAATGTTATCCCGATGGTGATTGGCTACTCTTGTAATTACGCATGCCTGTAAAATGACCAACCACTAAGTAGAAAATGCGTAATTAATTTACATTTATTTAGAACGCGTAGTATTTTATGTATCCTGATTGGTCCAAATGAATATGTGTACCAGGTATGTGTTTTTGACCCAGATGGCCTTCCATAACACCACGACTCAATAAAGAATAAAACAGTATGTATGGTGTGTTTCTTTATTGCTGTGGTTTTCCCCTCTAAAGCACACAGTCCATTGGGAAAGTAAGTCTGGCTTTCTTTCTTTAAAAGCCGAGACCAACAAGCGGTTTGAAAAGAACACGGTTCATATAGAGTAAACAACTGTGAACAAATAACTCCAAGGACATCTTTCCTGCTGATGTTTTGGAACCGGTTCATGACAAATGCTGCATAAAGAAAGATTTGTGTCATTGTATATCTGCCGATTTGTCACAGTTCCTAATCAGCTTTAGTTGCAGAGAATTTGAGCATTCCTCTCACAAGTAGTTATATTGCCTACAGTAGGTTCCTGTTAATTTGTGCAGATCAGGATTGAAAAGATCCCAAATTAGTGAAAAACATAGATTAGCATGGATGAGAAATTCCTTAAAACATGAAAAAATGACCCACTATTACAATTAAAAATAAATAAAGATTGACTCTGTTCTGAGAGTCTGTGACAGACAGAGCTGGTTTAAATCATAACTGTTCAGCAACTTTCTTAAGAAACCAAATTACTATATATGCACTATGACTAAAAGAATGTCTACCCAAAGTAGTGTGTCTGATTTGATAACCAGTATACAAGATATTTATTAGAGCTACGAAATGTATTGTTACTGACTAAATTAAAAGCTTTCAACTTACAGCAGATTGCTGACACTGTTGTTGCAGTGGTTTGGGATTCAGTGTTTTAAAGACATTTGCTTACTTTCCAGTAATTGATGATTTGGCCATTACTTCTCTTGAAAATAATGCTGTCATATAATTCCTGTGTCATCTTAACTGGGTCCTTTGTAAGCCTTGCTATGACTGTATTGTTGAGAAAGACACCTGATCCTTCTTCTAGTTCTGCCTATGTAACAAGTAAAAATGAAGCTATTAGAAAAAACAACTCCCCCCCCCCCCCCCCGAAAAAAAAGAAAAACAACAAAAAAAGGACAGACAATTGAAATATTTATCAAAAATCTAACAAAATAAGGGCACCCATTGCACAGGTTTCAAGTTCAACATCATCATAAAATGAATTTCCTTGAGTAATAATTTTGTATTTTTATAGGTCTATTGTATTCAGTAGGGTAGCCATGTTAGTCTATTGTTGATAGAAGAATAAATGCTGTAGCAGCTTTAAGACTAAATTGTTTATTGTGGCATGAGTTTCCATAGGCCACAACCTACATTTTCTAGTAGGTTGTTGCCTATGAAAGCTCATGTTTTCTTTGTATGCTTAAACTATTCTTTAGTATATGTTGCACTTGTTATTATTGTAGGTTTATAATGGCTTTGATGGTTTATGATTAGCTGTAATGTCTTTGCCTTCATGACAGCCAGCGCAATACACAGACAATACTTTTTTCAGTGTTTCCAAAGTATTTTCTTACATAAGTACATGCTCTAGAGATCTGTGAAGAATGCAAAGCAAAATGACAGTGAATAAAAGTTATTCAGCAATACCAATTTGTAGCATTTTTACCATTGCACTTGTTTCAATCCATGGTTTCTTTCCATATGTACAACATGCAGGGGTTGTCTGTCTTTGGTTGAAGACTGACACGTGCCATCTGGTAATGAAACCTGTATGGGCTTTCCATATTTGGAAAGATCGAGTAGGTGTTTTTTTCTGTGCAGCAATAGAATGTGAACGACATTAAAATGGGCAATTGTATGTAATAATAGTGTAAAAAATAATGTAATTGTATGTAAAAATAATGTGATATCTTGTAACAATTGTAAGTCGCTAAGGGTGTCTGCTAAGAAATAAATAATAATAATAATACATACTGTAATTTATACATACAGAATGTCTTTTTTTTCCATGCACCCTTATGGGTACATCCTCATATAAACACACAGTGGAGTAACTCGCTTGTTCTTATTGTTAGAAGACAATAATGTGAAGTAACAGACAAAAGGATTCCAGGTATCAATTTGAAACTAAAGTATAATTTTCTTTAGAAAAAACACACAAGTAAAACATAATTACACTACTAAAATTCCAAAGGATTGTATTATCCCATAGTATATAATCAGTTGGAGTTCATAAAATAATATGTTTAATTCATACTCAATTCGCTCTGAAGTAAATCTTTGTGGGGAATTCAAGATGTTGTTTTTTTTAATTTCCTTCACCTTTTCAAGCAGGGATGGGAGTTCTGTACAAACAAGCAAAAATACACCTCTTGTTATTAAATAATTGGGCCCAATTATTCATTTATTCAATTATTCATTATATTTACCTTACATTTGGGCTTGATATAATTCATGTACTTACCATCAACAAGGGACAGTGTCATTCTTAATATTCTGTTTTCCCTCTTCAGGTCACGTATTTGGGCCATTTCTTTCCCTAAATAACAGCATAACAAAAACAGATTTCTGAATTGTACAAAAGTGTTACCATTGAATGACAGGACATTCATTATACATGAACAGCCGTAGTACCTTGACGGTCTATGAGATGCAATAGTATTTTAATGTTTTGCTAAATTAATGTATGCACCTTGCTATTCATAGCATTTGCTGTTAAATAAAATCACCATTAGCACAGACAAACAAATGTTTAAAACAGCAATGAAACATTTTATTTTGTTTAACAAAGTGTACATTTATTTATTTTATTTTAATAACATTCATGGAAATTAAACAATGCTTTTCACAAATAAGATTATGTGTAATTTGCCATGCGATCGACTTTACAGAATAAAATAAAAAAAAAATGTTTTCCCTTCTCTCTGACAGAGTCTTTGCTATTTACTGTTTGCTGCTTAGCAACCAAAAATAACTGTAACTGTAATAACAGACCGCTATTTCCCCCCTGCCGCCTTCGGCATGCGCGTCGTGTTCGGGGTGAACGAGGCACTGAACCACTGGCTCTTGAAGTTAACAGCTCTGGGCAGTGGTCAGCTCAAGCCGATGTACTATTTAAACTAACGGTTTCAGCGCTGATGGAAACTGAATTTTTGTGATTGTGTCGGATGGGGAGGTGTAATTTACTGAATGGTATTAAACTAATTGTCCTGACTATTTACATGTAATCCTTATTCTTATTCTTATTAGCAGTTATTGCAGTGCAGGGATATTCACTGGCCGTAACGTGCCAACCCATTACTAAGAATAGTTCTTTATTAGGGATAGGTTAGAAATTAAAACATTTAAAATGTCCAAAAATAAAACTGAAAAAATTGTATCAAGGCTCTGCTATTGACTCAGAAAACTTGAATATAAAACATGTGTCCAACCCAATCGTGCATAAAAATGTTAGATTTCCTTTTATAAAACACAATCCAACTTTGCTGGGACGTTCCTTTGGAGTAGCCCACACTGCATGTCAATTTTCTCTCCTGACGTCCACACAATGGAGTGCAGTTTCAGTCCAGTCCTTATTCCCCTCATCTTTCCTCCCGAATCAACCACCAATATACCTCGGCTTAAAAATAATTACTTTTAATAAAACCACAATAATAACAAATCCAATTAGCAGCTAAAACAATACCCCCGGGTCGACCACTAAGCCTCCACGAGTGTTTTCTACTATTATAACAACCTTGACTTGCATAAAGAAGGAAAAACATTGAGTGAAATAGCTCGCATCACTCGATTTTCAAGGTGTGGTATCCGAAGCATAATCAACAAGTACAGAGAAACATCATCTGTAATTGACAAACCCATGACTGGAAGACCCAAAAAGCTGTCTGACAAGGATGAGCAACACTTGAAGATAATATCCTTAAGGAATAGAAAGACAAGGGTTGAATTGACAACAGAACTGGCAGAAGGCACAGGTGTCATTGTCCATCAAATCAACAGTCCAAAGCACCTTTGACCATTGCTCCATAGTCCAATTTCTGTGTTCTTGTGCATATTTTAGCCTTTTAGTCTTGTTCCCCTTTCTTAACAGATGTATTCTTACTGCAACACATCCTAAGTTCTGATTTCAAGATTGACCTTCATACTGTTGATTTGATGGACAACAACACCTGTGCCTTCTGCCAGTTCTGTTGTCAGTTCAATGCTTGTCTTCTTTCTATTCCTATATATGTATATATGTATGTGTGAAAGGGTGGTGGGCAATTCACTGACACACACGGGAGACAGAAGATTTATTTGAAAACACCACACTGGTGCCCAGTTTTATTATTTTAGCTGTTTGTTTTTTCTTTTAGCCCGCAGAGGGCGCTGTTTTCTGTGGCCTGAGTACCGGCAATGGTACACAGGACCACAGGAATACCAATACTGGTAATAGTTAAAAGCTGGTGCACTCACAGGTGCTCAAAATAATAATGAAAACAAAAGGCGAAATGAAAAGGGAAAATAAAACACAGTAATAAAACTACAAACAAAAAGTGCTACTTACGCAGTGCCCCCCCTTCCGATAAGCCAGTCAGTACGAGCCTCCGACCTACACTTAGCTATTTCTATACACTGGGGTGGCCAGATTTCCCCGTATAACTACACACGTCCCCTCGGGTACGTAATTATTTCTTTTACTTTTTAAATTATTTTAAGGCAGGTTTTCTCCCTCAGCCGGGCTTGCCTGGTCCTTGTTTACACTGGCATCTTCTGCCAGCGTCACTGAATATTGCCAAACATGGCCCCCCGAATGCATAACCAAGCGCAGTACTTATGGGCCGAGCAATCCCCCCAAGGCCCATCTCTCAGCCACTCAGAGAGAGGGAAAGCCCACACACCCTCTTCCCTACCTCTCTGTGTCATCGCCATGACTGACAGGCGGATCTTGCAAGACTGCTGCCCTCTTCCTGCAGAACCACGGACACACAAGATAGTCAGCACAGATCTCCCCTGTTACAGTATGATATATTAATATACTGCACTTGGTATGGTTCCAGACCCTTGCATAATATTTATGCCATTCTTTGACTGGTGCACAGCGTTGTGCCGCTAGTTGAAATGTAGTTTCATTAAATTTTTCTAGCCACCAAGAGAGTACCATGCAACTTTGTTGTTGTCCGCAAAGGTTCAGACATTGTGAGCCTGTTCCTCTGAAGTTTCAGGGCAGACGAGAGGAGATTAGATTGAGTGTGATGTCCTGTGTGTTTTAGCCCACTTTAGCAACTGTGCTTCTACTGCTCAGCAGGTAAGACATCTGGAATAAGTTTTAAATAATTTGAAACCGATGAGGCCCATAATAATTTAACACTTCTGGAGGAGTGCTACCAAGTAATGAACTGCTAGACTGAATCAAAACAGAATTACCTTGTACCTTGTACTGTAGATTTGGAGTCACCACCTCCTGGGCCTGAATGGGCCAGACATTGTGAACCTGTTATTCATATTATTATTGTTATTGCTGCACTGCCTGTTTAACAATATGTCTTTATTTTGGAGGGAGAGAATGTTTATTACCTGCCTTACCTTTGCCTAAACCTGCATAATCACATATGCATGGGTAAATGCACACTTTATACAAAATAACTCAAAACAATTTAATGGAGTATTTGACTGGCGCCTGCATCCTGGTGAAGTAATAGAGAAGGGAAGGGGTTATGTATGCTCACACCCTAATAAAGAGCTTTTACAAGTTCCAAGAACAGAGGAACAGTTGAAGAGCAGTGCCATTGAGGCGCGCAATCTGATTCCCAATAAATGGTGTGAAAGGAGAAAGCACACTACTTTTACTCCCATTGCGCTCCACATTTAAAACAGCGCATTGTGTTAGTGCTAGCAAAGACAACACATTTGCTTCCTTCCACAGTAAACGTCCAAGCTACATCAATATCTACATTAGGATTATTTAATAAAATGAATACCTGCCTTCTAAATGACATGACATGCTTTAGTTTGGGATCTTTGCATCCTAATGGTATCTATCTAATCGGGGATGTTAATTTTCCGTACCTTGAAAGCTTCCTTTCCAGCAACTCATTTTTAAGGAAAGGGGGCACATTTGACAGAATCACCTTAGTTACAGGTGTAGCTAGCGGAGACACCATCACCAAACTTCCTTTGACCACAAAACCTTCCTGCACCAGCACATCTACAGCTTGTGTTTCACTGAAAAAAATAACTAACCCTTTATTCATGCGTGACGCTGATTTAATTTGACCTTCTCCTACCACCTCACTGATATCGAGCAGGCATTCCTCCACCGACACTGTGCGGTCAGGATCGCAACGACAGCCGTGCCGGCGAGTCAAACCTGCCATCGCCATAGCTGAGGCTGAGCTGACCCAAAGTCAGCACAAACACAGCTATGGACAAAAACAAAAACAAACAAACAAATAAATAAATAAACTATTTATTATAAAACTAAAACAGTAATATAATAAATAATCCACATACACACTCCTACCCCAAACGCTTCCTCCAGCACCTCCCGTAATCCCACAATCCTCTGAGAGAGAGAGAGAGAAACCCCAGCGGGACGCTGACTCTTCCCACGGAGTGAAGCCCTCCAGGAAGCTTTAAAAACTTTAAAACAGTCTTCTTTTGTTTATTGTAAGTCCTTTGTTAGTGGTTCTCTTATGTTTAATACTTTTTAATTTAACTAAACTGAATACCATTGTTGGTAGGAGGGGAGGGTTTTCTTTGAGTTATTTTATTGATTTATGTAAAGAAAGATCCCTTAGGAACTTTGATTTATCAAAGTAAGAAGGAATTTATAAAGAAACGTGTGAACAATTCTCGTTAATAAGAATTTTTGCATTATACCAGTACTTTGTATTATCATAAATAGCCTATAAGCCAAATGTATACTGTCAGTTTATTCAAGTTAATCAGTGGTGCAATGCTAAATTGTGCACAATTACAAATCACCTGTATATTAATAGAATAGGTGTATTTCCTATTCTTATACAGATGCTCAGAATGAGCTAGAGGGGTTAGCGGCACATGTGTGCTGTCTATTACTCTCAACACGTTGGGGAAACCAGAAATGTCAGAGAAATTTGTTTCAAGGCTTTTAGGTAAAATAGGTATTTGGGTGTTCGCCTCAAAGATTCATTGAGCACAACTGAAAGCGGACTGGGAAATGCCAGCAACAGCTGCCACAGTACCCTGATGCAATTGTAATTGTCACAATTGCTGGCGGCTTTAGTACATCTCATTATAATATTTGAGAACACTGATTTGCATCTCCACATGCTTTTTGCGAATTTATGCAGGAACGGCCATAATTACATAAACATCTAAGGTTGAACTGCAAAGAAAAATTTCTGCTGCAACACATTCCCTAAAAGGTTGCTAATAGCATTGCGCTTGTTTAGTACATTTCACCCTAGACTTCCGACTCGTTTGCATCTGGTTTTTGTGACTATTGCGACAGGCGCAACACTTTAGTATATCTACCCCTGAAAGTGTAGCCACCAAAAAAATGTTATAAGAAAGCTAGGTCTGTGTTCGAAGTTCCTAAACATTGTGCAGAATTTATGAACAACAAGGGAAGTAAAAGGTAAAACATAAACTGAGGTACTTACTCTGAATTGCAAAATGTTCAATGTCTACTGATGAGCCAAGCAATATAATTTAATTTCTTTGTTCTGTATTAGTATTGTGTTCATTTGTACTTCTGCTCATCTGTACTTCTGGTGAGTTTTCAGGTATATGTGGGGTCCAGCTGTCCCCTTCCATAATTATAATTAGAGCATGGAATTGTAAGTCCAACAAGATATCATCATCATCATCATCATCATCATCATCAATCTCTGGTCCGTCTATTTCCAGGACCAGTGTATGTCCCTTTTTCGGAAGTCCAAGCTTTTCTACACCTGTAAATGTTATCAATAATTTTGACAATTTAGGTTTTTGCATAAGAAAATAAGAAAAGGTAAGAACAAGAGGGAGCCATTCATCCCACTTGACTTGTTTAGTTCCTAGGAGCTCATTTAAAACTGGATCATTTAAAACTGGATCTAAACTTTTTTTTTTTAAAGGATTACAGTTTCTCTGCATTATTACATTATTAGGCAGCCCATTTCACAGATTCATCACTAGTATGAAGAAGCGTTTTCTGTTCTCAGTTCTAAATCTACATGTGTTCAGCTTTAAGTCAATTTCATTAAGCCTCTCCTCATAGCTCATGACTTTGAAAACAGGAATCAACTTAGGTTCTTCTTTATAGCTTTTCTAATGCCCAACATTTTAGCATGTTTATATAATTTTGAATCTCTTCAGCTCTTAGCTACTCCATCCATTTTAGTGCCACCAGGATATTTAACAACAGTATAATGATTGGATGAAAAAGAAACTGCCGTGTAATTTCTTTAATACACTGTAAAAGTATAAGTGTATGGATACCTGAAGTCAAAATTAGTTAAGTCAATTGCACCCACCTCCCTCCATCAAAGACAACAATACAAATTAGGTGAAAGATTATTTGAAATTTCAGAAAGTAATATAATAAAAACATACTACCTACTCATATTTTTCAAGAACTTCTTTAACTGTTGATCCACAGACCTTTTTTTTTTGCTTTCACTGATGATCCCAGACTTTAAAGACAGCCAAGGCTTTTGACACTGTGCAAAATAGTGCAATTGCTGTGCGATAATGTAAAAATGTTGCAGCAAAAAAATAAATAAAAAAAATGAAAGCAAGGAATCTGCATTATGTGTGAAGCACCGCTCCCATGACATTTAGCAGCACGGTAACTGGCATCGCACTGAAGAATTCTATCCAAACATGCTCTTTCACATGGTATGGAGTGATCGAAAGTAAATTGCATGTCTTTTATGTATATGGCATTGTGACAGGGTGGCGCAAGGGATGAGGCCCAGAGACAGACTGCAGTTCAAACAAAATACTTTTATTAAATAGAAAACACAAAATAAACAGGCACAAGGGCCAAACAAAATGTTTTTAAAAAACAAACAATAAACACAAAGTAAAACTTACAGAAAATAAATCTTCCAGGCTGAGCTTTGCCTTCACTGGACTGCAAAAATTCTAAAAACAGCACACAAAGAAAAAACCCTAGCAAGCACAAAAAAAAACCTGCTTGCTTCCTCAACTACCTCTCCCTAATGAGGAGCTGAGGCCTCCTTTTATGTGAGGTGGCTGGGTGCTGATTGATTGTTAATTACTCCAATCAACCCCCAGTCACCTGACACAATAAACCTGGGCAGGGAGGGGAATTTAACCCCATCCTTGCCAATATTTACAAGGGCAGAGCCCTGCTGTGCCACACACCTCCCCCACGTACAAAGTACGCACGCTGCAATCGGCCAAACTCCCCCCCCCCCCCCCCTTTTGAACCCAAGCCCTCCCCCCAAGAGTCCCCTTATGTCCTTCGGGTTGGGCTATTTCGGCAAACGGTGGTGGGCGGGGTTGACGTAGGAGCCCCCAAGCCTTCTTCAATGGCATGGCCCCCAGACCTTCAAAGCACACGGACGCTGGCAGGGAACCTGAGCCCTCCAGCAGGAGCACCTCTGGTGGTGGAGGAGAGAACGACGGCCTATCTCCCTCTGGTGGAGGAGGCGGGAACGGCAGCCCATCTCCCTCTGGTGGCGGAGGCGGGAACGGCATCCCGTCTCCCTCTGGTGGCGGAGGCGGGAACGGCGGCCCGTCTTCCTCTGGTGTCAAACTCAGTTCCTGGAGGGCCGCAGTGTCTTCTGGCTTTCGTTCCACCTGAGCTCTCAATTACTTAATTGGCCTAATTATTTGATTAACTGGACACATTTAACACTTCACTCCAGGCCTCAAAATGTTTCATAGGTAGTGTACCTTGAATCAAGTGCATTTTTAAAACCATCAACTGTAAAAGACCTTGAAAAATATTTAATATGTCAAATTCAACAAATAATTACATCAATTAGGTTAATTGGGAGCTTAAGTTGGAATAAAAACCAGAAGACCTTGCGGCCCTCGAGGACTGGAGTTTGACACCCCTGCTCTAAATATTTCTGTTTCACCTTAGAAACATTTTTGTTGCTCAACATGTTAGCTCATTTGATGGTACAGATTAATGTTAAACTGATTGACTAGTCACTAAAGATAACTAAACTGCATCTAATTGTGGATATACTCTGACATGGCCATTACCCTTTTGTATGGTTTCACCTTTGTGAAGACAAAACCCACAGCCATACATTCCAATAAATTGCTTCATACACTGCAGCATAGCCCTTGCAGGGGTATCACATATACAGACTGCTGGTGCAACCCTACTCTTATGGACAATCCCACACTTGTCTATCCACTCAAAACCACTTTCATAGAGATGCTTCATTTCAGAAACAAATGGCTGGAGAAAATTCCCGATTTCTGTTTTTTTTGTCACCAAACCAAAGTGAACAGAGTATTACATGCCTTCCTCTCTCTTCAAATGGCAACTCACTGACTGTGCAGAAAATTGGCCAGATGGAATAGTCTGATGATTTAAAGACAGAAGCCCCATCGCAGATGAAAGAGAGAGTAATGTTGTCAGGATTTTGAATAAAGTCACGTAGGCTGAAACTGTACATTTCACTACTATACACATCGTCTCTGCCAGTATAATGCTCAGAGGAATGTGATCAGAATTTGTCTTGAATATAGGCTTGTGCAATAATCTCAGTTAGCTGCACAGTAAAGGCATTACAAGAAAAAAATGACCCTGTTCAATATTTTTTCTCATTTGTATTTGTTGCACAATTGCTGGAAGGTGAATAATGCATCCCAATATAGTTCAAACATTCTTTGCAATAGTGATGTATTTGAGACATGTCTGAGAAATTAAAGAATGACTTGTCTAGAAAATATTTAGAACAAGGAACACGTCCTGGAACCATTATGTTAAGTAATTCTAACAAGTCCTTCAACCCTTTCCCTGAAACTCCATAATGTAAGACATATGCAAGCAGCAGTGCCAGAAGTTGGCCTTTGTTGATTGTAGAACCAGGATAGATATGGCTGTCAGCATCAAATTCTGGATCTCCAAATATATTGCCCTTATATACATTGTAAGGGATTGGTCAATAAAAACTCATAAAAGACAATGTAGACAAACTGGTTGGTAAACAAAGTAATTAATGTAAAGGGCTTGAGACCAAAACAAAAGTTGGGTTAAACAATACTTCTTATTGTGCAGAGACAATACATGGGGGTATTAGGGCCATGTGGAAGCTACTGGAGTCAGGGTTGGCTTCAGTCCAAATTAATTAATTATTCAATTTAATGTCTTGTCAATTGTCTTTAACAGTCTAATGGATTAGTATTTAAAAACTCTGTGTTTGTGAGTGTTGGTTGAGAGAGAACATGAGGAGTTTGGTTGGCGACTGGGAGAGTAAACGGAGGAAATTATTTGTTATTGGTTTACTGGTAAACGAACACTGAAAAAGGTATTTGGATTTCGACTTTTGGATTGTGATTTGGTTTTGATGACGAGGGAACAGGCCTAGCCTGCCTCGTGTTCAGATAGTATCAATAACTGTTTAGATAGGGCCCGAGAACAGGTTAGGCTTTTGTTTTGTTTCTATTTATTTTGTGTATTGTAACTCATTAACACACGCTACACCGTCTCACTGCATTCTGGCTGTCAAGTCTTTGTTTAAAGAAGAAAAGATCTGTGACTAGAAGGCAATCCATCACTATATATATATATATATATATATATATATATATATATATATATATATATATATATATATATATATATATATATACACAGTACATGCCGCTTATTAACAACCTCTCGGTTCCCAGCAAAAAGTTGTCATTAAGCAAAAGCTGCCAATAGCCCATTTTCAAGTGTATTTATATGGAACGATACTGTAGTTGTACAAATATGGCACTGAAAGACATGTGTGTGGAAGGGTGGTGGGCAATTCACTGACACACAGGAGGCAAAACTTTATTTGTAACGCCGCTCAGACGCACTGATTTATTTTTACCCGCAGAGGGCGCTGTTGTCCGTGGCCTGAATACTGCCAACAGTAATCAGGACCACAGGGTTACCAATACGGTAGACAGTCCAGTGCACATACAAGAGCTCAAAATAATAATGAAAACAAAAGGTACAAAGAAAAAGGGAAAACAAAACACTACTAACAAAACTACAAAATAAAGGTGCTGCACTCTCCGTCCTACACTCCACCGTTCCCTCAGACTACGGTCTATACTTTTTGGGCCTGCCCACGGTTTCTCCGCTACCCTTATATTTATTTTATTTTATTTTGTTTTGTTTTGTTTTGTTTTTTCGTTCTCCGGCTGTTCTCAATCCGGCAATAGAGCTTCCGCTCGCTCATTTTTCTTCCTATAGGGGCCGACCTGAGTGAACAACAGAGCATTATTTTATAGGCCCAGCAATCCCCCAAGGCCTATCTCCCAACCATTCGTAGAGAGAGGGAGAGACCACACTCGTCCCACCTCTCCGTGTCATTGCTATGACTGACAGGCGGATCTTACAGGTTGCTGCCCTCTTCCTGCAGAACCATGCATGCGCCAAACAGTCAGCACAGATCTTCCCTGTTACATATCCCCCCCCTCAGAATGGCACCACCGGTCCATTCGAAAATACTACACCCCCATGCCTTCCCGAGAGAAAAACTACCCTGGTGGACTACCCTGAAGGCATAGGACTGCAGGGCCAAGTACCACCGTGTGGTTCTGGCATTGTTATCCTTCATGCGGTGAAGCCATGTTAAGGGGGCATGATCTGTAACCAGGGTGAAGTGTCGCCCTAGGAGGTAGTATCGGAGTGACTTGCCTGCCCATTTTACTGCGAGACACTCCTTCTCGATGGTACTATAGTTTTTATTTGTGGGGAAGGAGCTTCCTGCTGATATACAGGACCGGCCCCGCACCTCCTGAGACAACACTGCCCCGAGATCTGTCTGCAAGGTGAACTGCCTACTGAAATCAGGACTGCACAGCACTGGCTTGCTACACAGCCTTCGCTTCAGAGCGAGAAAGGCTGTCTGGCATGACTTCGTCCACTGAACTGTATTTGGGGCAGCCTTCCGGGTGAGGTCTGTCAAGGGAGTAGCGAGCGTGGCGAAGCTCGGGATGAACTTCCTAAAATAGCCCGCTAGTCCCAAGAAAGAGCGCACCTGGGTTTTGTCGTAGGGACCGGCCAGTCAGCCAAGGCTTTCACCTTAGCAATCAGCGGTCTGATCTGGCCACTCCCTACTCAATACCCCAAATACTCCAACTCACTCTTCCCAATGGCACATTTCTTTGGGTTAGCAGTGAGCCCAGACTCCCGCAAAGATTGCAGCACTGCCGCTACCTTACAAAGACGACTCAGCCAATCCTCACTGTGGATAACCACATCATCTATCTAAGCAGTGGTGTACTGCTAATGGGGCCACAAAATGCGATCCATCATCCGCTGGAAAGTGGCTGGTGCTCCGTGCAACCCAAAGGGCATGGTCCTAAATTGGTATAACCCGAAGGGAGTCAAAAACGCAGCCCCTTCTCTGGATTCCGGGGTCAGGGGTATCTGCCAGTACTCCTTCGTTAAATCCAGTGTCGTCATAAAATGAGTCTTGCCTAGACGTTCCAGTAACTCATCTAACTGGGGCATGGGATAAGTGTCAAACTTCGATTTTTCATTGATTCGCTTGAAGTCAATGCAAAATCGAGTTGACCCGTTCGGCTTATCCACTAAAACAATGGTGCTGTTCCAGGCACTTTGGGACTCTTCTATTACACTCAGTCTGAGCATCTTGTCAATTTCCATCTTTATTACCTGCCGTTTGCGTTCAGGTATGCGGTATGGCTTCTGACGAACTGGCTCCTCCGGCTCAACTTCAGTGTGATGGTGGGCTACTCGAGTCTGCCCCAGTACAGGAAAAAACACATCATTAAACTCTGCAACAAGTGCCTGAGCCTGACATTTTTGTGTTGATGTCAGATTATCTGCAATCTGTACCGACCCTTTCTTCGCTAACACATAAAGATCAGGTCCCAGGTCTGTGACATCATCTGCTTGCGCCACTACCAAAGCCTCCTGTTGCAACCAGGGCTTCAAGAGGTTTACATGATAAATGTGCTTTTCTCTCCGTCGCTATGACTGGGAGATCTCATAATCCACCGTCCCAATCCGGCGTCTAACCTCATAAGGTCCTTGCCACTTCGCCAGAAGTTTGGACTCAGAGCTGGGTAACAACAGAAGCACCTTATCCCCCAGCTGAAACGTGCGCAACCGGGCCCCCCTGTTATATGGGGTCTCCTGTCTGTGCTGAGCCTGCTGCAAATTGTCATATGCCCACTTTCCCACAGAATCAAGACGTTTGTCCAGGTCCAGCACATACCGGACAGTATTGGTCGAATTGTCCTGCTGCTCCTCCCACATCTCTCTGACCAGATCGAGCACACCCCGGGGTATCCACCCATACAGCAGCTCGAATGGTGAAAAGCCCGTGGAAGCCTGGGGTACCTCTCTGATAGCAAAGAGAAGGGGAGGAATCAACTGGTCCCAGTAGCGCACATCTGTATTAATATATCTGCGCAACGTGTTTTTGAGGGTCTTGTTAAAATGCTCCACAAGACCATCAGTCTGAGGGTGAAAAACCGAGGTCCTAATGGTCTTAATCCCCAAAAGTTTACATGTTCTGTGGACTAACTGGGACATAAAGTTGGTGCCTTGGTCGGTCAGCATCTCCTTGGGGATCCCCACCCGGGAGAAAACCTTCACAAGCTCGTTGGCAACAGATTTAGCAGACACAGATCAGAGGGGAATGGCCTCAGGTATAACGCGTAGCATAATCCAAAATGACCAACAGGTGTGTGTATCTTATCTGTAGAAACATGTTTTTATTAAAATTGTTTTCTGTCTGATTTTTAAGTGAAAGATTATTTCAAGATGTTTGCATTATTTGATTTTTTTCAAGAAAATGCAGCCAATATTGGAGATGTTTCTTTAATTGAGGATGCACAAGGCTTCCAAAAATCTGGACCATTTCAGAACCTATGTTGTGAACTGGCCAAGGGGCAAGAAAATAATTAAATGCCCTGCAAAGATCATTGACATTGGTGGTAAGCCATGACACTCCAGAAATACACAAATTATATATATATATACATATATATATATATATATATATATATATATATATATATATATATATATATATATATATAATTACAGACGTGCTCAAATTTGTTGGTACCCTTACAGCTCATTGAAATAATGCTTCATTCCTCCTGAAAAGTGATGAAATTAAAAGCTATTTTATCATGTATACTTGCATGCCTTTGGTATGTCATAGAATAAAGCAAAGAAGCTGTGAAAAGAGATGAATTATTGCTTATTGTACAAAGATATTCTAAAATGACCTGGACACATTTGTTGGTACCCCTTAGAAAAGATAATAAATAATTGGATTATAGTGATATTTCAAACTAATTAGTTTCTTTAATTAGTATCACACATGTCTCCAATCTTGTAATCAGTCATTCAGCCTATTTAAATGGAGAAAAGTAGTCTCTGTGCTGTTTGGTATCATTGTGTGCACCACACTGAACATGGACCAGAGAAAGCAAAGGAGAGAGTTGTCTGAGGAGATCAGAAAGAAAATAATAGACAAGCATGGTAAAGGTAAAGGCTACAAGACCATCTCCAAGCAGCTTGATGTTCCTGTGACAGTTGCAAATATTATTAAGAAGTTTAAGGTCCATGGAACTGTAGCCAACCTCCCTGGGCGCGGCCGCAAGAGGAAAATCGACCCCAGATTGAACAGAAGGATAGTGCGAATGGTAGAAAAAGAACCAAGGATAACTGCCAAAGAGATACAAGCTGAACACATGGTGAAGGTACGTCAGTTTCTGATCGCACCATCAGTCGCTTTTTGAGCGAAAGTGGGCTCCATGGAAGAAGACCCAGGAGGACTCCACTTTTGACAGATAAACATAAAAAAGCCAGACTGGAATTTGCTAAAATGCATATTGACAAGCCACAATCCTTCTGGGAGAATGTCCTTTGGACAGATGAGTCAAAACTGGAGCTTTTTGGCAAGTCACATCAGCTCTATGTTCACAGACTAAAAAATGAAGCTTTCAAAGAAAAGAACACCATACCTACAGTGAAACATGGAGGAGGCTCGGTTATGTTTTGGGGCTGCTTTGCTGCGCCTGGCACAGGGTGCCTTGAATCTGTGCAGGGCACAATGAAATCTCAAGACTATCAAGGCATTCTGGAGCGAAAAGTACTGCCCAGTGTCAGAAAGCTCTGTCTCAGTCGCAGGTCATGGGTCCTCCAACAGGATAATGACCCAAAACACACAGCTAAAAGCACCCAAGAATGGATAAGAACAAAACATTGGACTATTCTGAAGTGGCCTTCTATGAGTCCTGATCTGAATCCTATCGAACATCTATGGAAAGAGCTGAAACTTGCAGTCTGGAGAAGGCACCCATCAAACCTGAGACAGCTGGAGCAGTTTGCTCAGGAAGAGTGGGCCAAACTACCTGTTAACAGGTGCAGAAGTCTCATTGAGAGCTACAGAAAACGTTGGATTGCAGTGATTGCCTCTAAAGATTGTGCAACAAAATATTAGGTTAGCGGTCCCATCATTTTTGTCCATGCCATTTTCATTTGTTTTCTTATTTACAATATTATGTTGAATTAAAAATCAAAAGCAAAGTCTGATTTCTATTAAATATGGAATAAACAATGGTGGATGCCAATTACTTTTGTCAGTTTCAAGTTATTTCAGAGAAAATTGTGCATTCTTCGTTTTCTGTGGAGGGGTACCAACAAATTTGAGCATGTCTGTATATATATAATAACAATAACAAAGAAAAATTTTTTTTTAGAGACCACACTTAACTAACACCACATTTATAGAATTTGTGGATAAAATAAATATGGAGTGTTTTTCTTCTAACCCACTGTGTATCTTTTTTAACCACTCCATGGAGGTGCCATGTTGAGCCCAGAGAGGGGTAAAGGTAAAAGAAAGAAGAGAGTGTCATCTTTTATTTCAGGCTCTGATACGTCAGAGTCGGAGGAAGAGGTATGTTCTTTATGTGTCTGTTAACATGTTTATATTTAAACCAAAATGTAGATACACAGACTAAATTGTAAACACATGGTAAGCTAAAGTAAAGCATTGTAAATTCATAGCAGATTTCCTAGTGTAACGAGGCAGAGGCCAGGCACCAACCGATGATTCCATGCCCCCCAAGTGAGTGTCGAAACCACAAAGCAAAAGAGCCAGGTTTGCCAACATTTGTGGTCTTAGAGCTTATTAACCCCATCCCACCTCACTGACGGGCCAGAATCCACTGTAGATATCTGCAATTTCATATATATATATTTCTAAACTTTGTTTTTAAATGTGTAATAAATGTATATGGTCTGTATAATCTTAAAATACCAATGACTAGATAATATATGTTCAAAGATAGGAATGGATGGTATTCACCTTCAAACTATTATTTTCAATGTAGAAGAATATTTTAGATTACATTCATTAAATGTATATATAAAAACATTTCTATTCTGTGAACTAAAAGTTGTTATCTAATTTGTTTTTATTTGTTTTTTGGCTAGGAACCACAAACTCTTAAATCAATAACAAAAAAACTGAAAAATATTAAACAGAAAAACTCATTTGAAATTCTGAAAAAACTGAAGGCACAAAAGATTTGTAATAACATACTGTATATTACTACACTGTATGTTGAGTATGTTATGCAAACTAAGTGTTTTACATGGTGAGAAGTTCTAACTGTTATTTTAATGTCTTTAGGAACATAAAGGAGCCCATGTCAAAAGAGAGTGAAGGGCTGATGGACAAACTGAAAGCAGAAAATGCAAAGCTTCTGCAGGAAAACAAGCGTTTGTAGGAAGCAACACACAAAACAAAAACTCACCAAACTCCCTCTCCCCAAATGGAGCCCTGGGCTCTCCTTTTATCCCAGTTAGCACCAATTATTCTATTAAGGAGCAGCCACATTCTCACATGTTTTTGGCAGGGACAGGAATTAACCCCATCCCTGCCAACCACCACCAAAACACACATAAAACACCACAGTATTTACAGGCAGAGCTCTTGGTCTGCCACACATGGCTTCAATGAAATATGCACTTTTTGGTTTTTATGATGACAAGCCTCATCCAACGACAGGAGTAAGTTTGGCAGAATGGATTGAAGCAGAAAATCAAAGCGTTTTTCTCAAAGAAAACTGTGATATTACCAAGGCAGTTTGTGTAACATGGTCCAATGGTGGACTTTCACAGAATGTCGGATTGTGAGATTGTGGGTGGGGCTTGTGAGGAGCTTTAGGGTAGGAGTGAAAGTTAAGTTTTTTCTTAGTTTTTGTATATTGTTAAAAAAATAAATAATAATAATTGCTTGTGTGTGTTCATGTGCGTGCTTGTGGTGAATTTTGCGGGGTGAGCGGAGTTGGGGGGTTTGAGTCACCGAAATGGGGTGCATGGTATGCTTTGAGAATGAATAAAGCTGTGTATATTTTTTTGAACCAAGTAGCTCAAGCTCACCAGCTAGTGAGGAAGGAATTAATGTTCAAGGTTTATTTTTAGAAGTGTCTCTCTTGGTTTCACCTGTCACCAAGTTGATACTATCCAATGTTCCCCCATTTTTGAGTAATGGTCCACTGGAGAATGAATTGTCGGTAAGCTCGTATCTGCCATTAAACGCATTCCCCTGGGATGTAAAGATCCAAATCTTAAAGATGTCTTGTCTTTTAGGAGGCAGGCTTTTATTATTCTGGAAAATCCAGGCGATATAATTGAAGTTGCCTGGAATTTCAATGTAGATGGGGGTGAACTGTGTTGTTTTTATTTCATCAGACACAATGAGGTGTTTTAATTGTGGAAAGCACAGGCATCAAAGAAGATATTGCCTGGGGAAGGGGAATAAGGTCGAGGCAGGACAGGAGAAGGGAGATGCTGGTGGGGGGGAGGCTAAAGATGTTGGTGAGCAGGGGGAGAAGGGGCTCCCTGTCTTAGACCCAGAGCCTTCACAGAACGTCGCAAAGCCTGTACCCCAACCTGCTTCACAAACTGGGAAGCAAGCTAGCGAATGTAATGATAACGAAGGACAGTTCATGAAAATGATAGAGAAGAAAAAAAGAAAAGGAATACAAGTGCGGCTGGGCTGTCAGATAGTGTGCTGGAGCTGAACTCAAGGGCAGTGAGTCGTGAGGTCGCTGAGCCGGTTATGGCTACTGGCTCAAAGGTTGTGGAGCGTGGAGGTGAGCATGCCCAGAGAAGAAGGTGGAGTCCAGTCTGACAGTGGTACTCCCTGTGCCTGACTCCCCGTGACCAGAGGGGATGGAGCAGTCTGTAGCAGTCTGTAGCAGTGGAAAGGACCAGCGAGGTCCCAAAGCAAGTTGGGGTGAGTGAGCTTGAAGAATGTGAAGAGACGTACGAGGAGGATGGGGAGTTCTCTGATTCCTCTGTATCTTCTGATATCTTTGGCAGTCAACCTGCCAGAAAAAAATATACTCGATAGAGAAAATTAAATAGTTTTTTAGACATTACAAAAAACAAGAAAGGTGTAGAAGTTAAACATTAGTTCCCTGATTTAAAATGGTTTTTATATTCCGTACAGATGGCTTTTAAAAAAGCAACATTAGTTGAATTAAGTCAGCAAAAAAGATTTAGATTAAAGAAAATGGTGGAGAATGTAAAGACAATTGTTGGGAAACGATTAAAAAAAAAAAAATGGCCGTTTTTTTATAGAAACGTTTTATTTTTTATTGTTTTCATGTTGTGGTTCTTTAACTTTTTAGCTGTAATGAAGAAGACCAATTTTATCTATTTTAATGTTAATAGACAGGCTTTTAAAAGAGCGCAGCTTTATGACTTTTTAAATCAGAAGTGGGCAGGTGTGGCACTCCTGCAGGAGGCCCACTCTGACACGGAGAATGAAGCAGCCTGGCGTGCAGAGTGGTGGGGACAGAGTGTGCTGTGTCATGGCTCTAATACTAGCACTGGGGTCACTGTGCTTTTTAGCTCTAGGTTAAGCTTAAGCATTTTATACATGGAGGAGATAGTTAAAGGGCGGCTTTTAAAGGTGAGAGTTAAAACTGGGGAGATTAATTATGTTTTCATTAATATATATGCTCCAAATGTAGGAAAGGAAAGAACTTTATATTTTATAAATTTAAAGATAGTCTTTCAAAACTTAACAGCGATGAGGTTTTGATGGTTGTGGGGGATTTTAACTGCACTGAGGATTTTAACAGAGATAAGAATGGTGAGGAGCTGCATCCCCAGTCTGTGGGAGTTTTGACTGCAGTTTTTAAGTCTGACTACCTGGTTGATGTTTGGAGGTGTCTGCATCCACACACATGTCAATATACTCGGTCGCAGCACCATAGTGCTCTTGTATACAGAGCACGTTTAGACCGGGTATATATTTTAAGATGTCATTTAAATATTATTACAGCAGTATTTATTGTTCCTAATAGTCTGTCAGATCACCACTGCATAGTAGTTACAGCTATCTTCCCAAGGGAACTTATTAGACCTTCATATTAGTGTTTTAATAATTTAAAATATTTTTGGTGTGTGTGGAAGAAGCAAAAAACTAAATACAGAGATTTAAGGCAGTGGTAGGACATTGGGAAGGGACAAATTAAATACGTTTGTCAACTTTACACATTGGACACAACCAGGTCCCTGAACAACGCAGTCCGAGAGTTGGAGAGAGACATTTTACAATTACAAAATTATGAAAATAATACATTTTATGAGCAAACCCTCCAAGACTTAAAAGAAAAGAAAGGATTATTAGGTGACCTGCTGAAGGAGAGAGTGAGGGGACAAATGTGCGATCCCACTTTGTGGAGTGTAGAGATATGGATGCCCCCACCAGTTTCTTCAGTGGAGAATAGGAGAGTGTTAGAGCCGGCAGCTGAGGTGTGTGTGGACGCCTGATGGCAAGGAGCTGTACAGCCAAGAGGAGATCAGTGATGCAGCAGTTCAGTTCTATAAGGAATTGTTTTCTAAAGAGCATTGTGACGCAGAGGACACTGAAGGATTGCTTCAGGACTTGCCCAGACTAGGAGGGACCTGGACACTACACTGGTTTACAGAACTGATGCTGTCTCGCAGTTGTCTAGTGGGAAAGCACTTGGGATTGACGGCCTACCTGCAGAGTTCTACAAACACTTCTGGACTCTGATAGGGGAGGACTTCTTCCAGGTGTTGCAAGAGAGCTTGGAACATGGTGAACTGCCCCTCAGCTGCCCACGCTGTAATGACTCGCCCTTAGCACAAAACTAAACCCTACGGCGGGATTAACTCCCTGTATCAAATATACCCAAATTATTAACAAAGGGGAAGGGCAAAGCGACAGTGCATCAATAAATACACTATAGAAACAAGGGATAACCTCAAACATTTATTGGCTAAAATAATTTATACTGTTAAACAAAACAAATAGAAAAGATAAGTTCTGAGCAGAAAAAAACAAAACGTAACAAGCCAGCAAAATATCCACTGCGAGAACAAAGTAACAAAATAAACAAAAACAGTCCCGCAACAAAAATAACAAAAAAAACAATCTCACCAAACTCCTGGGTACCCACTTACTTGAAGGTCCTCTCAGAAGGCGATGACAAGTAATCCACAAAAAAAATGAACATGAACTTGAAAAAACAAAACCGTCAGCAACATGGCGCATACAAGCCGGCTCCAGGTTTTAGCGATCGTAGGCAGCAGAGGCGAACGACACAGGCTAAACAGCCTGAAACTGGCACAAAGCACTTGCTAATAAAAAAAAAAAAAAAAACTTCCAACAGGAACGACAGTCGAAGTAAACAGAATCGCTCTACCGTGGCAGTCCTCCCAGGGCTAAAGAACGCCGCTGTCTTTTCAAAACCCGGAATAGAGTCACTAAACAGGAACTAAGGAGGCAGCAGGAACTCACAAAGCAAGTAAGTAGCTCCCCCCTATGGCGTAACAAAGGTACTATTTATACTTGCTAAAACAATCTTTCCATTAACAGTGCTGCCGCTTCCAGCAAATAAGAACCTCAAAATGTATTTGGAACCTGGCCAGGCTTCCGTGCTGCCCAATTAAGGCGCAAGTCATGGTACGCTTGACTGCACCATGTAGAACCAAACATTTTAATTTAGGTGGCAGTGCCACAACGCTCCGTGCGCGGTTCTCTCACTGGATGCAGAGAAGGCTTTCGACCACCTAGAATGGGGCTACCTCTGGTCGGTACTGGATCGTATGGGCCTGGGCTCAGAGTTTATTAATATGGTCAACGTCCTATATGCTAACCCTTCTGCAATGGTGTAAGCAGGGAATAAATGCTCTCCCCAATTTTCTGTGTCTAGGGACACACGTCAGTACTGTCCCCTTTCTCCTCTACTGTTTGCATTATCACTAGAGCCACTCGCCCAAGCTGTCCGTCAGTCAGCTCTCTCTGCCCCCGTCACTGTTAATTCCACTCAACATCATATTTCGTTATATGCGGATGATGTGTTATTGTTTATCGAAAATGTTCCCGTTCACTTCCTCACCTTTTAAATATCTTCGACAATTTTAGTTCAATCTCGGATATAAAATGAACTGGACTAAATCTGCTCTTAGTTAGACATATCTTGGCGTTGATATTCACCCCTCTCTGCAGTCTGCCGTATACATTTATTTTAATAACATTTGTCCAGATAGTCAGATTTGGATAGCTGGTCACATCTTCCTAATTCGTTTCAAGCCCGCATCTCCATAATTAAAATGAATGTGCGCCACCAGGTCCCTCTTTCTCCCCCCAAGTGGGTACTGGGACAAACTTCATTCCCTGATTTCCACATTTATTTTGGAGAGGGAAGCGACCTCGCTAAACTCTCAACTCTGCAGCGTGAGAAAATTTCAGGAGGCTTATCCCTTCCAAATTTTAATTGTGTTGCGCCCGTTCTCTGTTTAGTTTGATACCAAGGTTTCTGCTTCATGGTGACAGCTAGGGGAAAAATAGTATCTCCATATGTAGATTACAAGATTTGATCTACTCACATATCTCTCTCAGGCACTGTAAATTACATTTTGGCCTAATAATTACTCAGTTAATATCAACCTGACGTGTTGTGGAAAAGCACACATACTCTCAATTTAAGTAGCATTCTCATTTGCCTATATTCTTTAAAATATAAGTTTTTAACAGCAGCATTGTTATGTTTTACTCTTTATCTAATGTTCCGTATGTTTTTGGTGCACAGACAATTTGCATCTCTATATTCACAATGCTATTAGCAAGTAACATTTTGGTTATGCTAGGAGTTTTTCTTTATTCTTAATTGAATATGGCCCATTTTCAGTATTGGACTAATCTATCTTTGAAGCACTACTGTGTGCACGTGACTTAAAAAAAAACTACTGAATGCCTTAAGTCTTCAAAGTTATCCTCTTTTGTTATCCTAAGGCACAAAGTATGTTTTTAATGTTTTTCCAAAGAAGGAGAAAAGTAAAACTTTAAGAAAACATAATTCCACCATGGATAATGATGAGAAACACAAGCTGCTGTGCACTTTTTAAAGTACCTCCCAAAAGAATAAATTAAAATGGGTCACATAATAAAAACAGGATTGTGTCAATAAAACAGGTTTTTTTTCTATGCATCAGTGATCTCCTGACTGCTCTTGTGACAGCCTTAAATGTTGTTTCTTTTTTTATTTTTTTGTTTTAATTATACAAAAGTGAAATAGTTGCTATTATGTTCCCCTTGATATTTGATAGTATAGAGGCTCTGGAGTATTTCTAGCTCTGGGGAATTTTACTGTCCTATTACAGCTCTTGTCAATCTTCTAGTAAGCGAACCATGGGACCAAATTATGTATTCTAGTTTCCTGCATGTTTTGAAAATTAGAAGACATTTTCTCTACTGGGAACTTATCAGAATGTGAATGCTATTCTTGCATTTTTAGTATAACTGTTTCGATACGAAACCCACACAAGAGCAAGTTTCGTACCTGTACAGTTGCGAAATGAGTCAGAACAGATCAATTGTAGACAGATGGCTCTGAATGACGATAGAATGGATGAGTCTGAGGCATGTGCACACTTACACCAAGGATATTCTACTACAGTAATCCATCGCATATCCGACTGCGGTGGGACCAGAGTAAAGTAATCCCTTGTTTATAAAGATACAGGGTATTAATGCTTGTGACAGGGTAGCCGTCTGCCATGTGAGTGCGTACATTCACTGCGGAGTGACAGGCAGGAGATCGAGACGGAGGTTGAAGTTGATACGCCCTGCAGGCAAAAAGGATTTATTTACATATCAACACACTGAACAGGTCACGTGACACTACGCATGGAGCACTGTGGCGGAGTGTCCCGCCTCTATGTATTATTATTTGTATTTTTGTTTGCGGCGCGGGTAAAAGTGCCGCGTCTTTTATTATTATATTTAAAAACCCCGTGAGGATGCATGGCTGATCAGCTGCTGATTATTTAACTAGCTGACAGTCATGCATCCTTACCAAACACGTGCAGACTCTGGCCGAGGGATAATAAGATAATTAGCTACTAGTTAATCCCTCGGCCAGAGTATATAAACCTGCAGCTCTCTGCACTCGGGGCTGAGTGTAGAGGAGAGTACGGGAGAGCGGAGAGAGAAAGCAACATTTAAAAAACAATTGCTAAAACGTGCTGGATTACCCAGCACATCACTTACTTGTTTGTTTGTTCATTCGTTTGGCCCTCGTGCCCTTTTGTTTTGTGTTTTGTTAAATCTTTTGTTTTGTTTATTAATAAATACGCTGAGTGCCGCAGCATTGAGCTTCACCCGCCCATCCACTGTTTTGGTGTCAGTTACTTCCTGGTCCGTGACGTCCGTGACGTCATCCACCTCACCACTGCGAGCCAGACTGCCACAAGCACACAGTGTACGAAAACTGGTAGGATCTAGAGTAGCTGAACTAATCTTCTCTGTTCAATAATAAACTAACCTTGCTGAACAGGTTGATCATGGCGGATAAACGGTTAGGACAGACATGTGATGGGTGGACAAGCGTACAATAGTAAATGATGGAAGTGAAATTTGAATAAATGGTTAAAAACTAAAAACATAAAAAATGACGGCTAATACAACTAAATCCACATTTTATACTTGCACCCTTCTACACTGTACTGTGTGAAATGCTTCTCTGTTTTCTTTGCATGCACCATCTCTAGTACTGTGTTCTGAAAAGTGCATTTTTCGTATAGATTACAGTATGTCATCATTACCACAGGTTATGTTTTTCGTCAAGACACCCTGGGCAAGAGTAAAATACCATTGACTCTGAATAGAACATCTTCTCCCGAACTCTCTATATCCCACCACAAAGCGTGATGGCGGTCCCCATAGAGAATCAGTGGAGTTCAGTATCTTGTCATAATAGAATATCTTTGATGTAAGTGTATCGATATGAACCAGCTTAAATGAGAACATGTACATCGCAACAGTATCGGTCCTGTACTGGTGTTGAAAATTGAGTTAGGACAGAAAGTGTTATCGTATCGTATATTCTAAATCAAAACATTTTACCAGTATCATTCTGATACAAGTATAAGACCAACGCTTATTAAAATGATAGCATGATAATGAAAACAACAAAAACATGCATGTAAAGTCAATTCTCATTAAGAGGAATTTCAAGGGACCAACAAAAGTGGTCTACTCAGGAGTCTATATTGCTGACTATTGTACACTGATAACTTTTTGAACATTGATATTATTTGACATACAGCTTTCAATGAACATACATACACAGTATATGGTAGAGTGACCGATGGTAACCTAAGGTAGGAAATATGCAAAACACAGGAGTTGCAGTGAAACGCTGTAGCATAGGTTTATTATGTACAGTGGCAAAACAAAAATAAACAAACAAAAAAAACCTACTGAACAAGGAGAGTTAACTAACCACCAGTCCCTATCTAGGACAGGACAGCTAAGCTGTTTCCCTGGTCAGAAAACAATTGGTAATGTTACCAACAGCACAACTATTCCACACAGTAACAGTTCTTCTTGAGTACTTACAGAAATCTTTTCAGAAACACCATATCTCACCCTACAACCTTCTCCCTGGTAGTCTCTCTCCTTAACTGGATTCGAGGCTGGCTTTATACAGCCAGGACTCCGCCCTAACAAGACACAGCTGTGTCCTGTTACACAATTAACTTCTGCCATTTTGACGATGGCCTTCTGGGAAATGTAGTCTTTTAGTCGGCAGCCATTTTACCCCACTACACACACTACCCAGTATACAGACAGTTATTTATTGTGGAAACAGGATTGTTTTCATTCTGTTACTTACGTATGCATTGTTACACACTTTACCATACATCCCACAAACCCCTCTGTCCCACATTCCCCCTCTCAGCTCAAACATATGGTTTGCAGCGACTTTTGCCGAGAGGCAGTGGACTCTTGACAACCCATCAGCATTGCCATTCTCTTTACCCTTCCAGTGCTCTATCTTGAATTTATAACGCTGTGAAGACAAACTCAGATACACTATTGGGTGCTCTTCCCCTTCAATCACTTGCAACAGTACTGCCCCCAAGCCAATTTCTGACGCATCTGTTTGTTGGATAAACCACTTTTTAAAATCAGGTACAATTAGAACCGGGTCATTACATAAAGTATTCATCAAAGTGTTAAATGCCTGATCTTCTAAGTCCCCCCATTTAACCATATTCGGTGCCCTTGCCCTGGTTAGTTCTGTCAGAGGTGCCACAATGGAGGCAAACTCAGGAACAAACCGCCTGTAATACCCCACTATACCCAAAAATGCTCTGACTTGTTTCTTTGACACCAGTTTAGACCAACTTTTGATGGCCTCGACTTTCCTGACCTGTGGTTTGACTACACCATTGCCCACCACATACCCCAAGTATTTTGCTTCTGTAAGCCCGATGTGACACTTGGCAGGATTGGCCGTCAACCCCGCCTCTCTAAGGGTATCCAATACCGCCTCTACCTTACCCAAGTGAGACACCCAGTCCCCACTAAAAATGACAATGTCATCTAAATAGGAGGAAGCGTAGGAAAGATGTGACCTTAACACCCGATCCATTAACCTCTGAAATGAGGCGTGTGCTCCGTGTAACCCAAATGGCATTACAATGTACTGGAAGAGGCCATAGGGTGTTATAAATGCAGTTTTTCTTTATTTTGCTGATGGCTTTAGGGGAATCTGCCAGTAACCAGAGGTTAAATCCAAAGTGGACAGATATTTAGCCTTACCCAACCTCTCAATAAGCTCATTTACTCAGGGCATAGGGTAAGCGTCAAACTTTGAAACATTGTTTAATTTCCTAAAATCATTGCAGAAGAACCACCTGCCCTCGGGCTTAGGTACCATTACAATGGGACTGGTCCACTCGCTATTAGATTCCTTTATTACCTCTAACTCAAACATCCTCTCTATTTCTTCCTTGACCACTGCTATGTTAGCCTCCAGTACCCGATAAGGACTGGACCGTACTTTCAGCCCTGGGGCTGTCACCACGTCATGCTGAATCCATTCAGTTTTCCCTGGCAACTTATTAAACACATCCTTATTTCTAGTTATCATGTCCTCTGCTTCCTTCTGCTGCTGTTCCATTAATTCAAGCCCCATATTTATCTTTACATCTAAGATATTTACAGCAGCTGCCAACAAAGTAGTCTCCCTTTCTTTCCAGGGCTTTAACAGGTTGACATGATAAATCTGTTCTTGCCTTCTACGGTCCGGTTGCTGGATTTTATAATTTACCGGTCCGACCGCCTCAATCACTTCATAGGGGCCCTGCCATTGTGCGAACAACTTACATTCTGGGGGTGGGCACCAGAAGCATTACCCTATCCTCAGGAGAAAATGTCCTAACCTGAGCCATTTTATTATAATTTGCCTTCTGTTTAGTCTGAGCTCTTTCCATGTGGTCTCTTACAATAGGGGTGACCGCCTTAATTTGGTCTCTCATGTTCAATTACATTCTTATCCGAGTTAGTCTGATTTTCCCACATCTCCTTGGCAATGTCAAGGATACCCCTGGGTTGTCTACCGTACAAAAGTTCAAACAGTGAGAACCCCATGGATGCTTGAGGTACCTCTCTGACAGCAAACAGTAAATATGGCAGTAACGTGTCCCAGTTTTTCCTGTCCCTATCTGCTACCTTTCCTAGCATGCTTTTTAGGGTGCGGTTAAGCCGCTCAACTAGACTGTCTATTTGTGGGTGATACAATGAGGTGCAAATGGGATTTATCCTCAATAGCGCACTCTTTTATTAATTTGGAGACAAAAGGGGTCCCTTGGTCTGTTATAATTTCTTTAGGTACCCTCACAAGAGTAATCTGAACTATCTCCTTTACTAAATTTTTAGAAGCCATATTTCTTAAAGGTACAGCTTTGGGATACCTCATAGCATAGTCCAAGACTACTAAAATATACTCATGGCCCCGAGCCGACTTCGGTAAAGGGCCCACCAAATCCATAGCTATACGCTCAAATAGAACTTCTATGGTCGGTAGGGGAATTAATGGGGCTCTACATTTTGTTTTAGGTCCGTGTAATTGACACTCTGGACAGGAAGCACAAAAACGCTGTATTTCTTTGTACAGACCTAACCAAAAGAACCTTTTCAGCACCCTTTGTATTGTTTTGTGTTTGCCGAGATGTGCATCTAACAGATGGCTGTGCGCAAGCCTCATAACAGTAAGCCTATGACTCTGAAGAACCAACAACGGTTGCACTTCAACCCCATCAATTTTAGTCACCTGATACAGGAGGTCATTTTTTACAATATAAAAATCGCCTTCCCCCTTGTGTCTCCTTTCGACTGCTATCCCATTAATTTCTACTACTCTTTCCCTTACATTAGCTAAAGTAGGGTCATTAAATTGATCCCTTGCAAACTGTGAACCTGGTAACGTCCACTGATCTAATAGGGCTTGTCCGGACTCTTCACCCTCACAGAGTGTCTGTTCCCCAGTTTGTGTGTGTCGACATTTGTTTATTGCACTCCCTTTAGGCCTGCACACTGTATTCATTTCAACTTGTAGCTCAGAAGTAAGCGTTACTAATACAATGATTCTAGAAACAAAACATAGTAATTAGTGCTGTGTGGGTGTTTCAAAGTATCGCATGGTAATAGTATGTATTTACTTTTTCATAATGCACCATAGAAGAAAATCTCTCCCTGGCATATTTGCAATGTTCCTTATTCTTGATTTTTTAAAGTGTGTTTCAGATTGGCTACTCTTGTAATTACGCTGTGGTACAAAGTCATTACAAGCGATTACACTGGCATGACTAGGTACTACTGTAAAATGACCAGACCCCTACGAAGAAAATACGTAGGTCATTTTCATTTATTTAGAACACATACTATTGTATATTCTAATTGGTCCAAATCAACATGTGTACTAAATAACATGTGAATGGCCTTCCATAGGCCAGAGGTGCCACTAGGGGCGACGTGCAAGAGTTAAACAAATTTCAGCTTTTGCTGCACCAGTTCTGAAGCAGTGCATCTTGACGTATCCTATCAGAAACCAATCAGGTGAATTTAGAAGGTTCTGTTCTGCCTCACGATGTGTATAAAGTACAAAGCTTGGCAGACAGCTAACAACTCCAATAAAGACCCGGGAGGCAGGAGTACCATTTAAAATCTTTAGTGAATATTTTTTCGTAAAAATGTAAAATACAGAATAAAGAAAACATGTATTAGAAAATGTTCAGCATACATTCACACAATACATACACATAAAGAATAGCCTGACTCCACAAACAATCAAAAGCTAACAATACAATAGGCCTAGTTAGCCAACATGACACTGCAGAAATATGACAATTTGCATGACAGAAAAAGTGCCACTAAATGATACTACCAGAACAATGCACACATACAACATAATTACAAGCACATATTCTCGTAATATACTGATATCTAAGTATTAGAAGGGCTAGAAACATTACAAATAAAAGTAGCTAAGTCCAATGTTGAAACAGCGTGCTAACAATCAATGCAATTCCTATAGGAAATAGTTAGCACACATTAGCTTAGCATCATCGCGACGCTAATGACTAAAATAAACATGTAAAAACTTAAATCTTCTAGAAAGCACAGCTTGAATTAACGAAAGCATGTACTAATGACTTGAAAACAAAAGGTGCCTACTTACAGACTTATCTTTATCCAAGGCCTAGTAAGTAAGAAAGATGGAGCTTGTCTGTGGTGTTGCCGTTCGTCAGACTGCTTGGACAGGAATAAGCTCTGAACAGAAAGTTAGCTGATTTAAAGCTACAGTACCCAAGTTCGCCACTAGATGGCAGTGTAGAACAGTAAAGCAATAATGCTACGTACAGATAGATATACAGCTATCAGAACACTCCCCGCCTGGTATAATGACCTTTTATGCCACTATTTATTTTTTGAGGAGTAGGATGACTTCGGAGACAGGTCTGAAGTACACCTTAGGGGTGCCCTGTCTCATGACTTTGACTTCAACCTTTCAGACTTTGTTGTCGCTGCTGAGTACAGTTTTGACGATGAGTCCAACAGGCCATTAGTTTCTGTGGACCTGAGTGTCTTTCAGTAAGACGACATCTCTGACTTGTAGGTTAGGTTTGTCGACTTGCCATTTTCTGCGTGGCTGGAGTGACACCAGGTATTCTTGTCTCCATCGTCTGCAGGTGTCGGGACTGCTGGCATCTCTGGATCTGTAGACACTGGAACTAAGGGTCAAGCATTCATGATGGCAATGACTTCAGCCATGAGTGTGGTGAGGACTTCATGTGTGAGACGAATAAAGCCAACTTCCAGAAGCATGGCATCCAGAATGCGACGAGCGACTCCAATCATCCTCTCCCAAGCCCCTCCCATATGCGACGCATGAGGGGGATTGAAGGTCCATGTGCATCCTTGGTCTTGAAGGTAAGTACTCATCTCAGTGTCCCCTGTGTAGATCTTCAGTTCTTTGCAGGCTCCGATGAAGTTTGTGCCACGATCTGAGCGGAGTTGCTTCACAGGTCCTCGGATTGAGAAGAATCTTCTCAAAGCATTGATGAAGCTGTGGGTAGACATAGACTCAATCACTTCGATGTGTACCGCTCTTGTAGTCATGCAGGAGAATAGGACGGCCCAGCGTTTACTCTCTGCGCTGCCTCCTCTGGTCCGGCGAGAGGTGATGTTCAAGGATTCGAAGACGTCCAGTCCAACATGAGTGAATGGTGGATCTGAGGTAAGTCTATCTGCAGGTAAGTCTGACATTTTTTGATCTTCCAGTTTACCTCTGAGTTTTCTGCAGGTCACACACTTATGGATCACACTGGATACCAGTCTTTTACTTCCAATGATCCACAATCCAGCTGACCGGACTGCACCTTCGGTGAAGTGACGACCCTGATGTGCAATTGCTCGCCAATCTTACCAACAGAGTGGCGATGTGGTGGTTCTTGGGAATGATAAGGGGGTGTTTCTCTTCCCATGTCATATCAGCTGCTGATGTGCGGCCTCCGATTCTCATCAATCCATCTTCATCAATGATGGGTGTCGCAGGTGTCGCATATATAACACATATAAAAATAGTGTTTTGCATGCAGTAGTGTTTTTATATTATAAACCAAGATCCTGGGAACCTTGGTTCACTTAACTTTTCAGATAAAGGAGGGGCTCGGAGGAAAGCAAAGAAATGAGATCATAGGTTTGGAGTTAGACAAGAAATGAGATATTGAATTTATTGAGTACATGACACCTATTAATTCTGAAAAGTTAGTCCGGATCTTTTGAAAACTATTATTTGTAAATTGGATGGCTCTCTTGCTCCATGAAATAGGTCAGTCTACATATGGTTCTAATTGAACATTTAGTAATCTGAGAATTTTTAAATATATATATATATATAATGAACGATTTACCACCAGTATATCTTATCTTCAGAAAGCATGACGCTTGATAAAAAGCACCATTCCGGCTAAAAGTGAACATTAATCTACAAATTTATGTCCTAAAAACACAAGATAAGAAGAGACTCTTTATGACCAAAAGATTAACTAACAAGCCAGAGGTCTTGAGAAAAATATCCTGTCTCGGCTGGATTTTGTATGAACAAAGAGAAGGGTCAAGCCTAGTTGAATGCAGTTATACTGGCCTATATTTGGATTTAAATCTTAAGAGGTATTCACCAAAGTAACATTATAGCAACTGATAAACAGAGGTAAATTAATTGAAAGATTATCTTATAATGAAACAGGTTCAGTGCTAATTGGTACTGTTTATAGTTCATAATAGTTAAAAAAAAAAAAAAATTAGACACGAAGGTATTATAAATTAATAAAATAAATGATTAACTCCTTTTGTAGACAGCATGATATTTGAAACTAAAAATAATGATTTGATTTCATAAGATTAATAATATGTTTTAAGTATTTGCTATAATGAGAAAACATATTATTTAAAACTGACAAGTATTATTGCTTGTTCATGACTTTGCTGTAGTGATAAAAAGATTAAAACCTGGAGCTGTATTCGATTTACTTAAATGGGAAAATGGTACAAGTTTATTCTTCTTTCTATTGAACAATAAGACTTCTAGACATTATGATATCCATTGAATTATAGAAGTTAAAAGGTGTCGTGTTATGTTTTTGTGTTAAGTTTGTAATAATATACTATAATGTACCTTGTTATTAATCAACTATACTATTGTCCAATGATGGTAGATGGATTCCTTATAATGTGGTGATTTGAAACTGCTGCAGTGAAAACAGGGCCTCTCTTCTTATCTAGAAAGAAGGAATGTCCTTGGGTTCCACTTCAGCAGAGCTGCAAGCCTCATAGAGATGGAGTGTTAAGGTTTATGGAATTAGTGGTTTAGCACAGATAAGAATATATCTTGAAATAATATGCAAAAATTATGGCTTAACAGACCTTTATAGATGATATATCTAATAAAGTGCTTTGCACAGACTCTGACCTTACAAAAAACAAGAGACTGTGGAAACTGCTAGCAGTAACATATTCCCAGAGTCAGGTACAGGTCAGAGCCTGGTCAGTGCATCTCTTAAGGGATAAATAATTGTAATGAAAACTATTACCACTTAAACTTAGTGAAACTAAATGACTTGAATATTGTATGAGACAAACTTAGACAATGGTATATGGAATCAAAACTGACTCATTAACAAAATGATGAAACAATATGAAGTTAAAAGAAACACATACCTTTAATTTAGCATAATATAATCAACTAGAAGATGATGTCATATATTAAGAACATCTCTCATATATAACACATATAAAAATAGTGTTTTGCATGCAGTAGTGTTTTTATATTATAAACCAAGATCCTGGGAACCTTGGTTCACTTAACTTTTCAGATAAAGGAGGGGCTCGGAGGAAAGCAAAGAAATGAGATCATAGGTTTGGAGTTAGACAAGAAATGAGATATTGAATTTATTGAGTACATGACACCTATTAATTCTGAAAAGTTAGTCCGGATCTTTTGAAAACTATCATTTGTAAATTGGATAAGAACTGTCCCACCTGATTAATGATTGGACTTAATTGAGGCGTCCCATGTATTCCAATGAGATGAAAAACCTATAAAACTCCAGAGTAATTTCAATGGAGTACCACACTCATCCCAGACAGGGCAAGGTAGTCCATCATTTGAATTCAGTTTCATTTGCCTGGTGAAGACAGCCATATCCTTTTATGATTTATATTAAAGGGTAAGCATTAAGCAATTATTATTATTTTATCTCACATGTATTGCTATAAGGGACTCACGCTATGTTTTAGAAATAAGAGAGTTTTGTTGAATGTGCTGAAATAGACCATTGGGTACTTTAGGTGACGTGTTCTTGGCCTGCTTGTCGGCCTTGATTAACACATATCCACATGTATTAAAGTGTTAACGTTGATATCTGTTAAGACACTGGACTGCCCAGTGTGTCTGTCAGCTGGGGATACGACGTAGCCTGTAGCTACTCTATCCAATATTTAACCGTTAATAAACCAAACGAGTACTAATCAATTCGTAAAAAACTTTAAATACATGAGTCTGTCAATTTCTTGGGTACTATATTGGTCATCCGAATATACTGCGGGTCCAGAGCACGAACTGTATCCCACTAGGAGTAATACCATCTCTGTCCTCCTAACGTCTCCCCTGAGATAAGAGTGTGTGCTGAGCAATACAAAAGAGTACGTAAAGGAATCTGAACATGCGGATTTCGTGACATGGGGTTCAGCATCTTGAGAGGACTGTGTCTGGTGACCTCTTCTCCTTTGGCGAGGCACTTGATTTCTTCTTTGAAGACTTCTTGCTGTACACATCTGATATTGTTGGTTTTGGCTTGTGCAAGGTGATTACTGTTGCACTTGTCACTGTTTTGAGCCCTGGAGAAGGATCTGGTCAGGTGTCTGAGCTTTGCTGTTGCTCAGGTGAGCGACTTCCAGCTGGAGAATCGTTCAAACCTGTGTGAGCCAAGCTGGCCTCCAATAGCTTTGGTAGTGAAGGTTTTGACTTGTGGTCAGACCTCTGTGTCGGTATCTGGTCCCACAAGTTTGAAGGTTTCTGACTGAGTAGTCTTTTCTGTCTCTGATCTTGTCAAGAAGGCTGGGCCTGAGAACCAGTTGGTGTGCTTGAGGGCAGCTGCTGGCACAGGCCTAGTTCCATGGTTTGCTGGATTTTTGTCCGTACTGACGTGGTGCTACTGGTCTGGGTGTGTGGACTTCCTTATGCGTGTCACTGTTTGACACATACACGAAGAATCTTCTGGATGCTATGTGAATATATCCTAGCACAATCTTGCTGTCTTTGTAGAACTTCACTGCATGAATCTCAATGTCCATTTCATCGATGATCAGGTCTGCCATCTCAACTGCTAAGACAGCAGCACAAAGCTCTAGGCGTGGAACAGTGTGAGCAGGATGTAGAGTGAGTTTGGACTTTCCCTTGATTAACCCATGAAGGGAAAGTCCAAAGGGAAAGGAAAGGTTACAGCTGCTATGGCCATAGTGGAAGCATCTGAGAAGACACACAGTTCTCTCTGCTGCATGGAGAACAAGGATATGGCAACGTAGGGCCTTCGGATGGTGAGCTACTCGAGTTCCATCAATGAGTCTTTCCACAGCTTCCACTGCATTTCTTTCTCTTCTGGGAGTGGTGTGTCCCATTCACATTGTTCATGTTAGGTTGAGAGTGCTCTCAGTAGAGCCTTGCCTTGCATAGTGATAGGTGCTTCGAACCCTAGGGGGTCATACAGGCTGTTGACCGTGGACAGGACACCTCTTCTTGTGAACGGCTTCTCTTCTCGGGATACATGGAAGTTGAATCTATCCGATTCCAGGTTCCAACTGAGCCTCAGGCTTCGCTGAAGAGGTAGCAGATCTACTACCAGGTCCAGGTCCAGGTCCAGGTCCAGGTCCAGGTCCAGGTCCTTGTGGTCTCTCACGCGATCCTCTGGATGAAACGCTTCCATGACTTTGCTGCTGTTGGAGGCTATCTTGTGCAGCCTCATGTTGGAGTCTGCTAAAATTTATTTTGTTCTTTTCAGGGTGTCGATTGCTTCTTCATCACTGGAGAATGAGGTAAGTCCATCAGCTACATAGAAGTTTCTCACGATGAACTGTTTTGCATCTGTGCCGTGCTCTTCTTCACCCTCCAGGGCTGCTCGTCTCAGCCACAGCTGGGGAGGGGCTATTGCCGAACACGTGTACCTTCATTCTGTATTCTGTGATATCTTTGTTGAGGTCATTGTCTTCATACCACAGGAACCTCAGATAGTTGCGGTGGTCTTCGCGGACAAGGAAGCAGTAGAACATCTGTTGCACATCTGCCGTGATTGCAACTCGTTCTTTTTGGAAGCGGATGAGGACTTCAAGGAGTGTGTTATTCAGGTCTGGTCCACTGAGGAGGACATCGTTGAGGGAGATGCCTTCAGACTTGGCGCTGGAGTCAAATACTACTTGTATCTGACCTGGTTTCTGGGGATGATACACACCAGATCGGTAAGTACCAACACTCTTGTTCTCCCTCCAATGGTGGTGCCTTTTCAGCTTGATCGCTGTCGAAGATCTTCTGCATGAAGTCGTGGAAATGTTCTTTCATGTCCGGATTTCTTTCCAGAGTGCGTCGCAGCGAAGTGAGGCGTTTCACTGTTTGTCCCCTGTTGTTAGGGAGGTGACACCAAGGTGAAAGGAAAGGTAGGGGAGCTACCCAGCATGGTTGTGTGTGACTGTATATACTCAGGGGTGTGTTGAATTGCGCTGAGAGGTGTCATCTGGGTTTCTATCAGACGGCTTGGCTCTCTATTTTCATCTACAGCAGCTGCTTCAAGAACCTTGGCTTCAGCTATGGCTGCAGTGGCAGCTTTCTCCTGCTTGAGAATATGTAAGTGTGCTTTCACCTCTGCTTTTCTTCTAGCTGTTTCAGCTGTAACCCTATGTTGCTCTTCTTCTATGCAGCCTTGTTCACTTATGTCAGCTTCTTGTATTGCATAGGAAGCTAGTGCGCATGCAGCCTCTGCTTTTGCACAAGCCCTGGTGGCGGCAGCACTAGCTGATGACAGGTTAGAGTGGCTGGAATGTCTAGAAGTAATGCACTTAGACCTGGCAGCTTCAGCACTAACTGATGTCAGATCAGATTGACTAGAGTCTCTAGAGCTTGAGCACCGTGACCTGGTCCCCAGCGTGTTGTATGTGCTCTGTGTCTGGATGCTGAAGGATGTCTGGTGTGTTACCTTGATCCTCTGATTGTTGCATGATGAGCCGGGTTACCTCTCTGTAGTGTCTGATGGCTGAAGAAGCTGGATGACGAAGTGTAGAAGGGATCCACTCTTCCTCTTTTTACTGTTCTGCCCTCACGATGTGTATAAAGTACAAAGATTGGCAGACAGCTAACAACTCCAATAAAGACCCAGGAGGCAGGAGTACCATTTGAAATCTTTAGTGAATATTTTTTTCATAAAACTGTAAAATACAGTATAAAGAAAACATATATTAGAAAATGTTCAGCATACATTCACACAATACATACACATAAAGATTAGCCAGACTCACCATCACGAGCTAACAATACAATAGGCCTAGCTAGCCAACATGACACTGCAGAAATATGACAATTTGCATGACAGAAAAAGTGCCACTAAATGATAGTACCAGAACTATGCACACATACAACATAATTACAAGCACATATTCTTATAATATACTGATATCTAAGTATTAGAAGGGCTAGATACATTACAAACAAAAGTAGCGAAGTTCCATGTCGAAACATTAGCTAGCGTGCTAACAATCAATGCAGTTCCTATAGGGAATAATTTGCACACATTAGCTTAGCATCATCACGCCGCTAAAGACTGTAAGTCGTCCTGGATAAGGGCGTCTGCTAAGAAATAAATAATAATAATAAATAATAATAATAAAATAAACATGTAAAAACATAAATCTTCTAGAAAGCACAGCTTGAATTAACAAAAGCATTTACTAATGACTTGAAAACAAAAATGTGCCTACTTACAGACTTATCTTTATCCAAGGCCTAGTAAGTATGAAAGATGGAGCTCGTCTGTGGTGTTGCCGTTTGTCAGACTGCTTAGACAAGAATAAGCTCTGAACAGGAAGTTAGCTGATTTAAAGCTACAGTACCCAAGTTCGCCACTAGATGGCAGTGTAGAACAGTAGAGCAATAATACTGTAGTGTTTCACGCAGTAGGCAGAACAGAAGGAGACAACACGCTGCTTCCAGGTTCAAAGCTTTATTTAGGATCTCTTTCAGAGCCCACTGCTCTAGCCACTTGCTCCGGACCGGCCACAATGCGCGTGCAACGCCCCCCTTTTATAACTTAGCCCCGCCCCTTTATGCTAATCGGGTGCCAGAGTGAACAGCTATCCCATTGGTCCCCAGCCGTACACTAGGACCAATGGGCACACACAACCAACAGCCAATGACAGGGACCAGGGCGCACCATGCGTGCCGGATAGCTCGCACAGCCACAGGGACAGAGCGAACCCACAACTACAGGTAATACAGACAGGGGGAGAAGAACACAATACAGCGGCATTAACAGCACAGACAGTAGAAACAAGAGGGAATACAGTACGCAAACACAATACATGGATCGCTACAATACTATGTACAGATAGATATACAGCTTTCAGAACAGGCTCCTTTCCCAAGAGAAGACAGCCCACACCAAATCAATAAACAAAAATGAAGAAGAAAAGCCCCTCTACCATGTGTCTGAACATCCAGAGCTTTACAATATAACACTTACTATTTACCGGGGTGCAGACCGAAAAAGCCATTGCATGGAAGGCTGTCAGTGTCAAGATACAACGATCAGATAAGTGAATATTTAGTTATTAGTGAACGTGATCTCTCTTAACCCTTTGCGTTCCATTTATTCAGTGCATCTCAGGCGCGTCAGGTCCAATTTATTTTTTTTCACAGTAAAACAGGTTTAAAAGACACTGCATATCAACAGGACACTCAGTACTGCATCTCCAGCCCGCCCCACCCCTTGTTCGCTGTTTTCACATACCTCTTCATAGTTGTGCATACCGATCAATCATCTCCTGATCACTCGTTTTATCACCAAACTCCTCAATAATGCGACCCAAGTCATTATTTTATTACTATAACATCTCAAAAAGCTCTGCAAATGTCCGTGATATTCTTTGAGCCCTGGATGCAGAAGCAGCTATCTTGTTTGTTCATGTCCGTGTTTATGTCCGTGTGGTGCCAGGGCTATCTGTATTGCTCAGATACGCCCCTTTTTTTAAAAAAATTTTTCGGCTTCTCTCAGCTCCTATCGGTCTCACTCGGCCATTGAATGGTTTTCTCGGCTTTTTCTGGAGAATAAACGACTAGAGACCTGTTTTTTTACCTCTTTTTGATGATGTCGGACAGGGACCGACATTGGACAGGAAAGGGAAAATTGTAATGTCGGACCAGGTCCGATATAGGACAGCAACGATTTTGTAGGGTTTAGTTCCAGGTACTCCGCAGGGTTGCTATGTGTATCAATACAGCTTTTATTTTCTTAACGGCATCCTTACGTTTTTGTGTTTATAGGCGAAGCCCACCTACTTTTCCCTTTGCCAACTTCAGTGTGAACAGAGGTCTGCTGCAACACAAAGCAAGGTGCAAGGGAGTTTACAGCATCACAGGACTTTGTACACAGAAAGTGTACTTGGAACTGCAAACGCAAGTCAAAAAGGAAGTTAGAAAGGCCAAGAGAAATATAGAAATGAACATTGCTAAGGGGGCTAAAACCAATTCCAAAATGTTTTTCCAATAACAGCAAGAGGACATTCAAAGAGGAGGTTAAACGTCTAAGAGATACAAATGGAAAAATCATAGACAAAGAAAAAAAATAGCAAATATATTAAATGATTACTTTTCACAAGTTTTTACAAAGGAGGATACGGACAACATGCTCCACATGTCGACCTGTTCCTATCCAGTTGTAAATAACTTTAGCATAACAGAGGCAGAAGTGTTAAAGTGGCTAGGAGCTCTTAAAATAAACAAATCCCCTGGGCCGGATGAGCTTCTCCCAGTAGTACTCAAAGAAATGAGAGAAGTTATTTACAAACCGCTAACCAATATCATGCAACAGTCTATTGACACAGGGGTTGTACTGACAGACTGGAGAATTGCAAACGTAATACCGATCCACAAAAAGGGAGACAAAACCGAACCAGGTAACTACAGACCAATAAGCCTGACTTCTATTATATGTAAACTTATGGAACCTATAATAAGATCCAAAATGGAAAATTACCTATATGGTAACAATATCCTGGGAGACAGTCAGCATGGTTTTAGGAAAGGGAGATCGTGTCTAATTAACCTGCTTGATTCTTTTGAGGATGCAACATTGACAATGGATAATTGCAAAGCATATGACATGGTTTATTTAGATTTCCAGAAAGCTTTCGACAAAGTCCTGCATAAAAGATTAATTCTTAAACTGAACGCAGTAGGGATTCAAGGAAATGCATGCACATGGATTAGGGAGTGGATAACATGTAGAAAACAGAAAGTACTGATTAGAGGAGAAACCTCAAAATGGAGCGAGGTAGCCAGTGGTGTACCACAGGGATCAGTATTAGGTCCTCTGCTATTCCTAATCTACATTAATAATTTAGATTCTGGTATAGTAAGCAAACTTGTTAAATTTGCAGACGACACAAAAATAGGAGGAGTGGCAAACACTGTTGCAGCAGCAAGGGTGATTCAAAATGATCTAGACAGCATTCAGAACTGGGCAGACACATGGCAAAAAAATGACACATGACATTTAATAGAGAAAAGTGTACTGCACGCAGGCAATAAAAATGTGCATTATAAATATCATATGGGAGATACTGAAATTGAAGAAGGAATCTATGAAAAAGACCTAGGAGTTTATGTTGACTCAGAAATGTCTTCATCTAGACAATGTGGGGAAGCTTTAAAAAAGGCCAACAAGATGCTCGGATATATTGTGAAAAGTGTTGAATTTAAATCAAGGGAAGTAATGTTAAAACTTTACAATGCATTAGTAAGACCTCACCTAGAATATTGTGTTCAGTTCTGGTCACCTCGTTACAAAAAGGATATTGCTGCTTTAGAAAGAGTGCAAAGAAGAGCGACCAGAATTATCACGGGTATAAAAGGCATGTCGTATGCAGACAGGCTGTGGCGGAGTGTCCCGCCCCTATTATTATTATTTGTATTATTGTTTGCGGCACGGATAACAGCGCCACGTATTTCTTATTATTTATAATTTAAAACCCCGTGAGGATGCATGACTGATCAGCTACTGATTATTTAACTAGCTGACAGTCATGCATCCTTACCAAACGCGTGCAGACTGTGGCCGAGGGGTAATAAGATAATTAACAGCTAGTTAACCCCTCAGCCAGAGTATAAGAACCTGCAGCTGCCCGTGCTGCGGGGTGGAGTGTACAGAGGAGAGTACGGGGAGCGGAGAGAGCGAGCAAAAAAATAACAACATTTAAAAACGACTGCTAAACAGTATTTGTTTATTCGTTTGGCCCTTGTGCCTTTTTGTTTTGTGTTTTGTTGATTGTTTAAATCTTTTGTTTTGTTTATTTGATTTATTAAACACGCTGAGTGCCGTAGCATTCAGCTTCAGCCGCCCATCCATTGTTTTGGTTTCAGTTACTTCCTGGTCCGTGACGTCATCACACATCACCACTGCAAGCCAGCCTGTCACAAAGGCTTAAATAATTTAATTCAGAACAGAAAATAGGGGGCACTTTTTTACACAGAGAATTGTGAGGGTCTGGAACCAACTCCCCAGTAATGTTGTTGAAGCTGACACCCTGGGATCCTTCAAGAAGCTGCTTCATGAGATTCTGGGATCAATAAGCTACTAACACCCTGTGCCAAAGTGGCTGCTGAGTAGAACAGGTGCAGAGGTGATGCAGTGCAGGAATAATCACAAAAGGAAACTGTAATCCGGTTTGGAAAGGGGTCTTAATTTTATAAATCCCAGTCTGATGATCAAACAATAATCCTCCGGCAATACACACCAATGTGTAAAGCTCGGCAGGAAAATGATAATAATGATTTGCAAAACAAAAAAAATAATATCACGTTATCCACCCCACAATAATACTAGACACAATCACCAGTCCAGGTGTGTGCAGTAGTGCTCGAGGTGGTTGATAACAAACAAACAGTGACTGTGGTGTTGTTGTTCCGGGTAGTGCTGGCCCAAGGTAAGAGCTACAAAGACATGTTAGCCGTCTAGTGAATTCACAAAAGACAATTACTAACAGTGCTACAAACAAACAAAACACTCACACATTATTTTCACAGTTCACAAGGGAATGTCTCCCGGTCCTTCCATTTCCGTATGCTCTGAAAGCAAGCGAAGGAAAAGATTTACGATTCTCCGGCTCCTTTATGCTATTACGCATGACCCCTTGGTAAACGATTGCAGCTGTCTCTACTGTCTGCAGCTTCCGGGTCAATACGTTCCTGCAACAAGTCTCGCCTTCTTCCAAACTGACCGACTTCCCGGCCCAGGGAAAGAACTGTCAGGCCAGCCCATCCAAAGCCTTTCCCTTTCGCTGATTAGCGCCCTCACAGGTCGGGAGGGAGATTTACAACCAAAACTCATATTTCTGTCACACACCCAAATGAGCAAGATGGGCCGAATGGCCAACTCTCGTTTGTAAACTTTCTTATGTTCTTATGTTCTTATTTTCTTAAAACTCACCGCTACTGGAAGCAGGACGATCTTTGGGATACAAATTGAACATTTGTGAAACTGCAACAAATATTGTAATGACTGTAATGTGTTTTAAAGAATATAAAACCAGTAGAAAATATTATTAGCAGGTCTGTGTAAGGCCTGTGTGAAGAAGTTCATTGCACTGAAGGTCAGGCTGGCCTGCTGAAAGTTCCAAACCTCCCTTATCAGGTAAAAGCATATTTTTTAATTAGACTCAGAGCATTAAAACATTCTGACCCAGCAAGAGCAGAATGGCAAACTCTATGGAACAGAGTAAATATGCCAGAAGCAATCGAACTAGGATAGGTATGTGGCTCGATTATAGCAGTGGTCCTCAAAGTAATTTGGGCACGGACATAAACTGATATTACTTGGCTGTTTGCGGGCACGCTGAGTATTGCATAGGTTCTTATCTGTATATATAATTAAAAACATACAAATTCAAATCACAGTGTATACGCAATGCAAATATTTTTAAATAACATGTTTACACAGATAACCATAAATAAACTAAAATAAAAGAGGATAGATAGTGTCTCGCTTTTTTCAATTTGGCAAATTTTAAAACACTACTCTGTTTTAAAGATCGCTCATCTCCAGTACAATTATTCAGAGAAAGTGGATTGGTAACTAAATCTGCTAAGGTGTTTCCCTTGTCTGGTGGAATTAAAAAGAATATATATAGAGAAAATTAAATTCTAAATACTGAAATGTATTATTTTTCTCAATAACAGTCGGCGAAATTCAGTGCTTACCTGGCATTTTAACACCCCGCCTCTGCTCACGAATGATTGGACAGCTGTCAGATCTTTCACTTTCCCATTGGCTAGTCACTCACCTTCAATTTTCATGCAGAATACAGTGAACGGCCTCTGCTTGCTTATGAATGGACAGCTGCGTAAAACTCAGCAGATATTTGACTCTTCTATTGGTTAAACTTACTGTCAGTACCTGCAACTGAAACAGACACAGTTTATGTCCAATCCAGCTAATGTATGATTGGGCTACCACAGAGAAAATGCAGATATTCAATTGGTTGATCGTATCGTAGAGGCCCTTCAGGAAAAAAAAAATATGTTGAGTACGTACAAGCACAGCATAAGCGAGCAGCATTGTCAACAGACTGCTTTTGTTGGAAAATGTGTTTAAAGCTTTATTTATTTTCCACGCTACAACCTGCCAATGTGTTCACGACCCATAATTTAAGAAAAGCTGCCACAGGCACGATGACCTGGCTTCGCGGGCACCACTTTGAGGACCGCTGGATTATAGTAAGAAAAAAGAAAAGTATTTAATAAAAAAGAAACCTAATATAATAACGTTAAGTAAATGTATGAGGATGTTAGTCTGTATCAAAGTATAGCAGTCCTAAGTTTTAATATTCAAGGTTGCATTTGCTGCCAAGCAGCTGCCTAATTAAAAATTAACCTCTTGTCTTCTGTGTATATCAATGGAGTAAAATAAAATTACAATTTCTAGGAGAGACTGCTGTTGAAAGAACATATTAAAACTTTATTATAATAGAAGAGTTGATGTGCTTGACATTGAATGTTGTAAACAACTTGTTGAGACACATTTGAGATAATGTTAATTATACTTTGTATTGGTTCGAGGGAATATTGTAGGATTTTACATATATTGTGACAAAGTGAGCTATAAAATATATGGGAAAGTGATGGAGGGTGTGTATATTGGTCCAAGAGTGACAATGAGCCTGTATCCTCTCCACTGAATTTGGGTCACACAAGTAAATTGTAGTCTTTGACTGCCAATGTCAGAAAAGACTACAAATCCCAGAGTACCAAGGGGGGTGACCATTTTGAGACAAGGGTTTTCACCTGTCTCCAATTAGGCAGCCATAAAAGAGCATGGGTTTTTCAAATGTGAGCAGTGTAAAGGATACAACATATGGAGAGACCGGTGCGGGCTGGAAATAGATTGAAGGTTGGTGTTCTACCTGGAGAAACAATATTCCACCAGGTTCGATGAGGAGTATTGCCTAGTTTAAGTTGTGTTTTGTTTTGTCAGTAAACAGCTTAGCTGTCTGACTTGTAGAAAGGGATAATGAAAAGATAACTAAAAGGTTTAGTTAGTGTTCCTTACTAAAGAGCCAGGTTTTTGTTTGGTTTATTTTGTTTACATTGTTTATATTTGATTTGTATGATTCTGGAAAAAGAGAACAGGCACTTATTTAATAGCTGCTGGTGCAGAAGCCTGTAACCTTGGCAGAAGCAGGCATCTCATTTAATTAGCTTGAACATGAAGCCATCATTTTCAAAGAACTAAACACAGAGGCTAGGCATTGCAAATTAGCAAAAACAAAAAGAAACCCTTTTTAGAGAGAATGATATTTGAAACTAAAAAGACTTAGAAAACCATTATACAGTTTAACTAGTTCAAGAACGGACTCACAGTCAAGTCTCATTTAAAAAAAGAAGTAAGTTTGATTTAAAGACAGTCTTTAATCTAAAAGCAAGTATTCTAAAATAATGGAAACAGAATATTTGAACCAACAACCTAAGTCTTAATACTGTTGCTATATAAACAAACATATAGTTTAATGGATTAGCAGTCATGTATCTTATTTGGAATAAGTAGTAAAACTTGATTTAAAAAAGGAGCCCTTGAGTTAAAAACTAATTTAAAGTATAAACTATAACTTTTAGTATACAGTGAACCAATTGAAGGAAAATAACTACCTCTTCTTGTTGGAGATAAGTAATTGTAATATGGGCAGCAGTGTGGAGTAGTGGTTAGGGCTCTGGACTCTTGACCGGAGGGTCGTGGGTTCAATCCCAGGTGGGGGGACGCTGCTGCTGTAGCCTTGACCTAGATTGCCCGAGTAAAAAACCAACTGTATAAATGGGTAATTGTATGTAAAAATAATGTGATATCTTGTAACAATTGTAAGTCGCCCTGGATAAGGGCGTCTGCTAAGAAATAAATAATAATAATTGGTTTTGGCTGCTGAAGCTGGATTTTTTGGTGATCAGCAACTTAGAAATCAAGGTCCTTTCTATAATGAGCGATCTGGTTAATATTAACGAACGAAATACCTTTCGGATAACAGAAGGTAGACGTTTATATTAAAATAAACATTTTTCTATATATCACATAAATTCATTTTCACCTGGCAAGAAGTGATGAGAGCATAAAGCGTAGGACGGTTTACTGAGTTAAGTTAAAATGTGGTTTAAAATAATTAGAAAATGCTTACGGTAGTGTTTCATATTAATCAACGCTAAAATTTGCAAAAGACTAGGTTGTCTTAAAACCTGCTTCAACTGGATTTTGTATGAACAGAGAAAGAGGTCAGACTTAGTTCAGTAATACCAGATAATACCTGAAAATAAATTGTAATCTTTGCGCCGGCTACTTTTATATAAAAATATTGCGATTTATTTTCGGGTATTATTGTACCAAAAAATGTATTCCTTTTGTTATGAGATATTGGGGAGTTAGAGGCGGTCTCCTTTAAGAAGAAAGGCATGCTGGGTTATCAGCAGATCCCTTGTCGGCTGACAGCAAAGAAGAATGACGGAGATCTGGGGTGCGTTCAATGGGACCAGAACGCTCTAGAGTGCTTTGCTATTGAACGACCTGTTAGCTCAGAGCGCTATGTGACAGGAGCTAACGGTTTGAGGAGCTGCCTAGCCGTCCGTTAGGTGGGCATGTCAGATTGTCTCAAGATGGCGGACACGAACTACAAGTGCAACGGTTGTAGTATTCTTAATCCAAACATCAATTTTTTTTTTTTTAAAGCAACACGTATGTGGTAAGTGAACCCTAAAAAAATACGTGTTTTAGTGTGCAGTTGTCTTTCAGCATAGACCTATGGTTTCCATGCTGCCTAAGCTGCACCGCCCTCAAAGGGAGTTGTGTTTTTTTAGGGGATTAATGAGATTATCATACAGGAGCAGGCCACTGGTGTTTTTTCTTTGCTCAGAACGTGTTAGTTTAAACAATATATTTAAAATTCAGTATCAAAATGTTTAAATGTTTCAGTGTACCAAGTAAACCGACGCTGCCACTGAAGACAAAAAGCCCACATTTTGGCGCAGTAATACTTTTTGTTTTTAGTGATCACCAGCGATGATGGTTTTAGTTATTTATGTATTGCTTTAATAGCGATTAGTGTAAAACCAAGTCAAGCCATGACTATTATATACCTGCCTATATGTTAAATATGGTTAACCATCTGTGTTTAATCATGGATAACATTTTGGATTACTGCATTTCATCGGACAATGAATTGTTTGCTCATTCCCCGGAGCAGAAATCCCTTCCTTCGGTTCAACCAGCTCCTCCCGTGTCAGGAGTGTCTACTCAAAGGCAACTGCGATCTACAGTTTTTCCAACACCAGCCTTTTCAGCCCAGATGTCCGCCTTGCCATCTTTTTCATCGGATCCATCGCCTGCTCTCCACCGCAGCTGCAGATCAGCACAACATTCTGGTCAATCGCCTGTTCACCGTAGCTCCCGCCTGTATACTGGATCGACTCCAGACATCAAAAACTGGACAATCCCAAAGCTTCAGCAGTTTCTCCGCAATAAAAAATATTCCATTCAAATCGACAGCACGTAAGGAACAACTATTTAACATGTATTTATCTACTCTTCAGGTTTCCCCTCGTCGCAGACGTTATGACGAAACCTCAGATCGTCGCTTTCCAGTTCCCTCCGCTTCCTCTGAATCAGCCTCTCAAAGCCCTGCCTCCACTTCCCGAAGACCCAGTGGGTGGAGCCACCACAGCAGCCATCTGTCAAAGGCTCACACAGCAGCTACTGGGCAAGTGAGTACTTAGACTTTTTTACAGTCAGAAGCAGCTGCTCCCGTGATCTGTCCCAGGTTTTCCGTGTCTGCTGCGGGTGTTCTACAGGCCCCTGCCTTGCCTTCAACTATAACCTCCCAGGTTATTCTCCTCAGTCCAGACGTCCAGCAAGCCCCTACAGTCACATCTAGGATCACTACAGGTGTTCAGCAGGACTCCAAAGCGGCCCCTTTTTTGTCTAATTCGGGTGTCCAGCAGGCCCCTGCAGCCACTCTGGCCGCTGTGAGCGTCCAGCAGGCCCCCATAGCAGTTCCTTCTCTTTCCAATGTAGGTGTTAAGCAAACCCCTGCATGCTTGTCTTCTGCCTTTCCAAATTTGGGTGTCCAGCAGGCCCCCACAGTCCCTTCCTATTCTTTGCCTCTCACAGGCGTCCAGCAGGCCCACGCCTTTATGTCTAATCTTTCCTCTATCCCAGCATGCCCTTCCTCCTTCACAGGCTTGCAACAGGCCCCTCCTTTTCTTCTTTCTATGCCCAGTTCCCAGCAAACCCACACAGCAGGCTCCTCACTCCCATCTCAGCTGGGCCCCCATAACTGCACCCTCCTGTTACTCTCCCTCAGCATTTGGAGCTCCCCAGTTTCCCCCAGCTGTCCAGTTTCTTAATAACCACCCTTTTCCTCCCTCAGCAAGTTCTGTTTTTTCTTTAAACAATGCTGTTGTCTTGCCTCCTCCTGAAAACTCCCTGATCTTCAACCCCAAGCCTGCCTTTCCCTGCGCCACCAGATTCTAGCAGGTGCAGATATTAATTTGGTTTCCCTCCTTACAAACACACTAGATTCAGCCAGTACCAGGGTGGTTCAGTGCGCAGATCTTTCAGTTACCCTCAAAACATCTGACCCCCGCTTATTCAAAACTCACCATTTCTGAATTTATCCTAGCTTTCAGCCATTTCAGCGATTATCATCTGTGAATTCTATCCTGACCAGCGCCGTGAGCTGGATGATTACATGTCAATTATTCTAGACCTTTCTGTTAGATTCGGAGGATCACACTTTTTCGAATACCACAAAGCCTTTTCTTCAAAAGCCGCTGCTCATCTCCAGCAATTGAACCAAAGGATTTACTGGGGAGCCTTGGATCAAGATTTATATTCTTGTTTTTTCACAGGTCTCCGGCTGTTGGCATGCTCCATATGTAACTCCACCTCTCATTCCACCATTTCCTGCTCCCTTACTGCCCCTCAGCTCCCCCCCTGCAATACTTTTCTCTTTCTTTCAGTCCTTCCAGTATTGAAATATTTGTTTTAAATAGTTCATTCTCAGAACCCAACACATTCCTGGCCACCTAAACCTAATTGCTGACTCTCTTTCTCGTTTACAATTTCAGAAATTCAGATCACTCCAGAAGCCGACCTGCTGCCAACTCCAGTTCCTCCCTATTCAGACCTGATATTCCTGTGAACCATCCTCTGCATCCTCTGGTTCTGCAAGCTCAAGAGACAGCTCTTCACAGTATTGCTCCCCGCACCCTGCAGATGTACTGGTCAGCTTGGAATTGTTTTTAAAATTTCCATTTGGTATTTAATATTTGTTTTCCTTTTTCAATTCAGGTAGTCTCATCCTTCATTATTTCCCTTCAAAATAGAGCTATACAAGCCTCTTCTATCAAAGTATAAATTGCTGGCATCCAGTTTTTTCACAAACTCATATTTGGTTCCCCTAGTTAGATACTTGGCAACTCTCAGATTTCATTAAATTTGAAAGGGCTTCAAAGGTCAGATTCACCTCCCCCCAAACCTATCACTTTTGACATACTTTCCCAGTGCATCTTCTTTATTCATTCTGGTTACTCATCTCAGTTTTTAGACAAAACTCTTGAAGCTGTATTCCTCCTAGCTTTTTGGGGGTTTCTGAGGTGCTCAGAGTTTACAGCACACTCTTATAAATTGATTTATTATTATTTGTTATTTATTTCTTAGCAGACACCCTTATCCAGGGCAACTTACAATTGTTACAAGATATCACATTATTTCACATTATACTTTATTTCAGATATCACTTTTTTTTTTTTTTACATATAATTACCCATTATAGAGTTGGGTTTTTACTGGAGCAATCTAGGTAAAGTACCTTGCTCAAGGGTACAGCAGCAGTGTCCCCCACCTGGGATTGAACCCGCGACCCTCCAGTCAAGAGTCCAGAGCCCTAACCACTACTCCACACTGCTAAATGTAACCCTCAGATCCACCACTGCATTTCTGACTTGTCCATCCTCTCCTCTGATGCACTAACCTTTTTGCTCAAAAGTAAAACAGATCAGGAAGGAAAGGGATTCCTAATTTATTTTTTTAAATTAAAATCCCATGTAAGCCTCTATGAATCCCTTCTCTCTTTTCTTAAACTCCGCCTTTCTCAGGGTGCCTCAGCTACCGACCCTCTGTTCATTAATGAAAAAGCTGTCGTAACTCCGGATTGGTTTATTTTCCACCTTCACCAGATCCTTGCCAGAGTCTCAGCCAAGCAGTTCTCCGGTCATTCATTCAGGATTGGAGCAGCTTCCTCAGCTTCTCGTCACGGAGTTCCAGACTGCATTATTAAGCAGCTAGGTCGTTGGTCTTCTGGGGCTTATCAAGGTTACATCAGGACAAACACTGTAGATCTTAAATGTTGTTTCGAAGATATTCTCTTAGTATCGGTAACCCCCGTTAGGGCTAGTCCCTGAGTGAGCTAATACTCCTACCTGCGGCATTGAGACCTGCTTGTTCTTTTGGGGTCTCTGCCTCGTCCTCACGGCCAGACGTGAGTCCTCAAACCAAGTTAGGTTTGATGCCAAATTAACGTTTCTACGGAAGTAATGTATTGTTATTTCTTCCACAGCTATCGCATACCTTGCATTTCTTCAATAAATAGTTTAAATCAAATTATTGTGTGATTGGTGTTTTGTCCTGAACTACTGAAATATTGTTGTGGTTTAGTCACCGCATTCTCAAGCCTGCTTAGTACTATAGGTAATAAGGTGAAATCCTCTTATTTAGTATGTATGGTACTAAAATAGAGGAAGTGTTTAGTTTCCATGGTACTACATTGAATAAAACTTTGGTGTCATACCGTAAAGCATCAGTAGATGTCGCTGTTATTAATCACTTAAATAGTGATATTGTTCATGCAGTATGCAGTAAATGTATGTTACTCATTGGGTCTAAGCCTTAACCTAACCTTAACCCTCTGTACTAAATAACACCATCTTAGTTAACAGCGTCTTACTTAGTAGCCTGCATATACACAGAACTTAAATAATAATAATAAAAAAACAATGTTTGTTTTTCAGTATGGCCTACAGCGTCAGTTCCCAATGCAGCCTGGGAGGGTTTACCTCAGGCACCACACGATTCTGCAATTAGTGTTACAAATTCTAATGGTAAGTTCTACTGTTAGTCATTTTAAATAATACAGTGACACATTGTAAACATATTACAGCAGTAGTTGCCTGAAGTTTGTACCACCTTTTATATCATTGTTCTTTTTTTATTTCAGGAATCCAGTGGGTGCATGAGGCTGTCCTTCTCCTCACTGAGACCATGAAGATGACTTTCAGTGTACTTTAATTACAGAGGTTTGGAGAAAAATTACTAATATAAGGGCCGCCAAGGGGTACAACTACAGCGCAGACCAATGTGATAAAAAAAAAAAAGTTCAGGCATGTAATTTTAGAAAAATATTATTTTTACGACAGTAAATCATATATCAATTTTATATATATAATTGTGGCAATGTGCTCCACCCCTGTGTTGTATGTTGCGTGTGTTAATGTTGGTGTATAGAGATTGGTACATGGGATATAAACGGGTCTGTGTTTCACGTGTATTTAAAAATGTAGATTTGTATTTAGGCACGAGGATGGCACAGATCACTTCACGTGCTGGTTAAAATGTAATGTGTGGTTACGGGAGTACACTTAATTAATTCACGTGCAGTTGTACCGAGATTCCAATTGAATGATTGACTAGCAATCGACTCTCGGTACAACTGCATAAAAGCAGCATGTTTTCACTCACTCAGGGTTGGGTGTTCGGTGAGTAGTGAACGGGAGAGAGAGAAGGAGAAATAAAGATAGTTAAATAACAATTGCTATCGCGTGCTGGTAGGACCAGCACGATACTTGTTTGTTTATTTACTCACCATGTTTGTTTGTGTGTCTGTCCGTGCATCGTTTGTTAAGTGTTAGTCCGTTTTGTTTGTCTCTTATTTTGGCGTGAAGTGCCGTGTCCTGTTTTTGTGTTCTGTTTAAACCTTTTATTTTGTTAATAAACGCTGAGTGCTACCATTTGCACTCAGCTACTCATCACCACCGTCTGTCTGTGTGTTTCTTCCGGGTCTGACGTGTCACCACTCAGCCAGCCTTGTGACAATAATATATAAAATCGACTATATAATTTATTTTCTAATACATATTGACAACTTTTACTTCCTACGTACATTATAGTATCACCTCTAAACGCTTCACAGTTCCTGGTTAACAGTACAACTAAATATAATCCAAAATGTTATTTCCCTTCAGGTACAAAACAATCTGGAACAATAGTAACAAGACTAGAAGAGGTCGTACCTCATGGGAATTCTTTTGAGGTCATGCAGGATCTAACAACTGGTGACCCAGCTGTAGTACCTCAACGGACAGTGTCTTTGTTACGCTTACCAATACAGGTTATTATGGGCTTTTCTTGTTAATGGTCTGTTACCTTTGCCATAAAAAATGATGCCAGATAAAAGAAATCCATAACTTGCAAGAAGTATGTACCTAACTATTTTATTAATCACTTTTTAAGTAAAAATGAGTAAATATGTTTGTGCACTTTCAGTTCTGTATATATTAATTTTGACATGAAAATAATGTTCCTTTATTGTAGTACAAATGTAAAGACAAAGAATGAACGTTGCTATTGATTATTATGTGGAATAAATATTGTTTGTTTTTTTTCCCCTCAGATAATGAATCATTTGTATTTGATAGACCTTCAGGAAGCTCAACACCACTGTCCAGCGATGAAAGTTTCGAAAAGGGAGAAAAAGGAGGAGAGGGTCAGACACAGAGCCCTCAGCCTGGTTCTGGGAATTTGCACATGAGCAAAACAACACCATGAAGGAACTGATGGACATGCAGAAAAAAGCACTTCAGGTTTCTGTAGCGCGAAACAAGCTTCTAAAGTCGTTCAGTGATGTTAAATTTATTTTCTTTTCTTTAATTTTTTTTTTTTATTTAACCTTAAGCCTTCTAACCCTGAGTTGTTCACTGATGTTCTGAAAGAATCTTTGAAAAAATTAAAAACAGTAAATTAAGGCAAACCCTTGCGCTTATTTAAAAAATGCAGAAAACAATTTATTCGACATTTTAAAAGTGTTAAACAAGAATTACATACATAAATCACAGTACAACTTGAGCGTTAGTCGAATTAAAAGTGTATCGCTAAATAAAATAAAATAGATATTAAATATTTATAAAAAGAACAAAAACAAAATCTACCAGAGTACAATTTCTGAAATCTCTCTTACCGTTTTCAAAAAAAAAAACTGTTTGGACAAACGCGTGAGTCCTGCCTGAATTCCCTCTCTCATACTTCTCTCTTCAAGCTTCAGTTGAGGAATGACTTCAAAAAGCTTGTACTGTGACTTAAATAGGGGGCGGTTCCTTTGACCCCATACATGCGCGCAAAGCACACACCCCCTACACACCCCCAGACACAAAGACCAACATACACAGACACACTCCCCCACACACACGACACAGAACCACCCAACCCCCCCCCCCCCCCCCCGAATGTTTTTTGGAGCTGTCTGGTCTAGGCATGATCCGAAAGCTGGGTTGTTATTTTAACCTGAATATACAGATACAATCAAAAAGATTAGAAAGAAATGTTTTAAGAAAAAATAAATAAAATCAAAATACATATTATATTGCAAATAAAAATAAAAGAAATATTGTAAGTGCTTTTTTCACCAACAGTTTTGAATAGCCTCATACACGACCAGACTATTCTGACGGTTTTCAAAATATTAATGTTTTACGGTTTAGATATTTTAAACTATATGAACTTAGTGCAGCGTTATGTTTTTAAATCGGTTAAACTAATGTTTGCACATTCTGAGGTAATGAACCGTTTATAAGTTATATTTTCTAGATATCGTCTATGTTATTTCAATGGACACGTGAGGGTGTGTATAAGGGTCAATTAAATAAAACAGAAGATGTGGTTATAGGGTAAAAACTAATAAAAACCTCTAAAATGAACCATGTTGTAAAACAGATTGCATAAACTTTCACAAAACGAGTGAGAATTTCATTCGATTGTACACTTAATGAACAGATTGGGACAATGGGGTGCTGAAAGCAGGCATCATTTACATAGGAAGTTAAACCCGCTGAAGTAGTTTTATTGGGGTAGTTACACCATCGTGAATCGATTTTAAGGGCATCCGTTTTCCTGACCCGGCCCCCGGGTGGTTACGACTGCCTTGACCACGGATATAAAGACGATATAAACACGACTATCAGGACATTAACCCTTTGCGGTCCATTTATTAAATGTGCGTCAGGCACGTCGGGTCTAATTAATATTCACACGCGCAGTTAATTTTATACGCGCTGTTTAAAAGTATTTTTTTTCACAGTCAAACGGGTTTAAATGGCCCTGCATATCAACAAAGCACTCACTAGGCATCTCCAGCCCCGCCCCACCCGTTCGTTTGCTATAGCGTTCAGCTATGTAAGAAATAAATAATAATAATAATAGTCGTACATACCGATCGATCATCTCTGGATCACTCGTTTTATCACCAAACTCCTCAATAATGCGATCCAAGTCATTATTTTATTACTATAACATCTGAAAAAAGCTCTGCAAATGTCCATGATAGTCTCTGTGCGCTGACGCACTCAGCCAGCTTGTTTACTATGAACGCCCCATTATCTGATACCTGATACCATGTATGACTATTCATGAGATACGCCTTTTTTTTTTTTTTTTCCGACTTGTCTCGGCTCCTGTCGCTCCCACTCGGCAATAGAATGGTTTTCTCGGCTTTTTCCGGAGAAAAAACGACTAAACACCCGTTTATTGCGTTGCTATAATGATGTCGGACCCAGTCCGACAAAGGACCTGTGAGGAATAATTGCAATGTCGGACCCAGTCCGACAATGGACCGCAAAGGGTTAAACAATTCTGAAAAAGTCTGAATCTGTCAAGAACGAATCAAGCAAACACACTATCAAGATAAATGGACAGTGAACCAAACAGGAACAATGATCTGTTTCAAGGTACGTACCTCTATGTTTAATGCTTAAATGCCGTCTTAACTCGGAGCGAAAAAGATAATTAAGTTAATTAAAATGTATGTATTATAAATGTAACATTTTGAAAATTGTCTGTAAAATGTTAATAGATGCTATGTAAAAATGTTTGAAATGCGTTTTAACTCAAAGCGTAAGCCTCTATGTTTAGAAATGTTTGCATGGGAAAGTATGTCGTTACGCCTATGGAAAAATTGTGTTTTTAGCTTGTGAATGAAGACCCTAGCGGTTTTGTCTGTGACGGGTCTATAACTCAGAGATATAAACTCGATTATAAATACATACTTTAACATTGGGAATTTTAGTTAAGTATTATTTTATTTTTTATTATTATTATTTTTATTTTAAATGTTATAGATATCGAGGAGCTTATAGAAGAACAGTTAATTTCATTTGAAGAGATAGTGATTTGATCAATACAACGATCAGACTAATACTATTACCCCCCTATCCCCCACATGGCTCCTAGAGACTAGAGGGCTACAATGGTAAGTTTTTTTTTTTTTTATTTATTTTTTTTTTTTTTTACTGCCGTTAGACCAAAATATTGCAATCTTTTTTCTCTAAGTATTCATGCCGACTTTAAATTACAGAACTGTGCCCCGGAGAGCACATACAACAGGAGCTATCGACACCAGTGGTTGTCCCTGGGGACTTTTAAAATAATCTCTCAGTGACTGTAGAAACGCCTAAAAGTGAGTAAATTTTGTGTTTTAAAGTGTACTATTACTAACTATATTTGTCTGTTTTTTTTGTTTATTAATAGCAAATACAGATGTAATTATTATATACTTGGATATTAAGTTATGTATAAATATTACAGTTTATATACATTATTTAAAATTATTATTTTTATTATATTTTATATTTTATATTATTTTTTATTTATTATTCATTTTTAAAAACATATGTTTCATTGTTTTAGAATCTGACTACGTTGAAGACTCCTCTCAACTGGAAGAGTACTTCATTACATCTTTCAGTGACCTACCGTCAGGCGAGGACCCTCTTAGAGCCCTACATAAACAACCAAAATCTGAAAAAAGACCTCTCAAAAGTAACTAACTATTTAAAATGAAGCATTTTTAAAAAAGAATGTTAAATATTTCATTAGACATCTGTTAATGTATTTTGGTCTGATTGTATATTTTTATTTAGAACGACCCGCTAGACCTACTCTTATTGTGGACAGCGATTCTTCAGAGGACGAAACATCATTCATCAGGGACCCAAAGTCTAAAAGACCATGTAAAATTTCCAGAAGGTTACACATTTCACCGAGACCAAGAGTCACCCCAACAGTCTCAGAAGTACCTCAAAGGCCAAAACCAATACCAGCCTCATATTTGACTACTAGGTATCATAGCGTAGAGCTCTTGAAACATGTAGAATTGACTATAGATCAGATCATTTACAGACACCCTGCTATAAGGGCTGTAGTGTCAGACCCTGAGGTGTTTCAGAATATTCAGACCTTAATAACCCTGTTAAACTCTAGGGTTTTTAAAACAATAACTTTGTAATTGTAGAGCAATAATGGCACCCTTTCGGAAAAAAAAAACTTGTAAGAGAAACCATGTTGAAATTAATGTTGATGATGATTCTGATAATGATGATGCGGTGACTGGTAAAAAAATAAAAAGGTTTCAATTGATCTGAGTCAAACTGTGTCAAATTCTGTGGTTAATTCTGTAATCATCCCCAAAAGTACCTTAAATACGACTCCCTCAACAAGATCCCCTACGTCTACTAAGTCTCCAGCCCTAGATGTAAGACCAAGCACTTTTGACTCCCAAAATTTAGGAGCTTTTGAGAATTTTGACTATCTAGACAAACTATTAAATGATTTAAATTATAACTTGTGTAATTTACCGCCAATCAAGGCTCTGATTGATGAGATTACTACAGATAGAAATGACATCATCCCTAATATAAACAACAATAACCCCCAGCACCCAAGGGTTATTAATGATGCTAAATTGACTCAGATCAATTTTGACTCTTTGGATAAGCTTTTGCAAGAAATGTCTAGAGAAAATCATGTTACTACAGAGAGTGTAGTTGATATGGAAAGCCAAATAGGGGAAGGCTTAAATGGTGGGTCTTGTCAGGATGACTCTTTTAGCATAAAAGTCCCGGGGGCAGGTGTAGTACATGATGATCAAGTGGCTGGTCCTTCTGGTTTACAGGGGTTAGCGATGGGGGTAGTATTGGTGGGGAAGGTGTACAGCTTAGACATAGACCTATGTTTAACAATATTGAATGGAAGCAACCTCTTCACTTTACACACCTGTATGATCTGGATTCCTACGCTGAAGTTTTTACTGTGCTGCATGAAACATTAGAGAATATACTGAGTGAGGTTTCTAGAACGTTAAGACCCGCAGACATTGTGCAACTTGAATTAAGAGCAGGATCCTTAGATATACCAGTGTATGTAAAAATGACTGGAGACAATTTAAGTCTAGACGATTTTCTCAGTCAGATTGAAGCTCTCCTTCAAAGTCATAGTGAAATTTTGAACAAGCCAAAGTACTGGCTCAAGTCTTGAAAATGATGGTAAATTATGGTAGGATGGTCTACAGGGTAAACTTTTGTTTTGTTGACAAAGGGGTACAAGCTAGTGAAATCAAAGTATTCCACCCTTTCATTTTCCTGGGCCGTATAATGTAATGTAATGGCATTTGTATGCCCCCCAAACAGAGCCTCATGAGGACTGAGACGTTCTGGAAAATCGGAGCGAACCAAAAAATCGTGAACTTGAGGCTGCTTTTTCAGGGCCTTCCAATAATGCTCCCAAATAACTCTGACTTCCAATCCGTAAACCTTTTGCAATGTTTCAATCTTTTCATCAAAGTGATGATACATCGTACCGCAGGATACTTTGTTTAAGGGGTTTACATCAGCGGAATCATAGCATTGGGGTGAAATACTTTGATTTCACTAGCTTATACCCCTTTGTCAACAAAACAAAAGTTTACCCTGTAGACCATCCTACCATAAGACTTGAGCCAGTACTTTGGCTTGTTCAAATTAACTGCTCTGCCTCCTAGGGGTCTTTTTTTTCCCCCCCCGTACTGCCTGCCAGAATTTGTGGTAAATTAATGTTTACCCTCTGCCGTTCTTGCGCAGAAACACTAAATCAGACCGAGGTATGTAACCATACCTCTGGAGAACGAACCTTGACAGGGACATGGTGCAGGGTAGAGGTAGTCAAAGCTCTCGAGAAAGGTTACAAAGTGTCTAAAATACACAGTTTGGCATTTTCCTCAGAAATCTGACACTCTCTTTACAGGTTACATTAATAGTCATCTCAAGGGGAAACAGGAAAGTTCAGGTTATCCTGCTCATTGTACCGATGAGGAGCGTAAAGAATGTTATAATGCTGAATATTTTCAGCCGGGGGAATACATTACAGAGTTTGTGTCTGTGGGGCCTAAAACGTATGGATATGTCACAAACAACGGAAAAACATGTCTCAAAGTAAAGGGTATTACCCTAAACTATGAGAATTCCAAATTAATTAACCTCGCTTCATTAAAAGACCTTGTACAAAACTTTGTGAATCCTGATAGAAACACCCCCGCTGAGCATATCATGATTCGAGGCTCCCAGATTCATTGTAATAAAAAAGAATTTCAATTGGAAAACAAACCACTCCAGAAAACTTTTCAAATAGTCTACAATAAGAGAGTCTTGCTGTCGGATTACACATCTCTTCCTTATGGCTACTGAAGATGGCTTTGATATTAGACTAACTGTACCTTTTGCGGCTATAATATCCGGACCCTCCAATTCAGGCAAAAGTTATTTTGTGAAACAGCTTTTAGAAAACTTGCAACAGATCTTGTCCCAAAACCCTGAGAATATCATATGGTGTTATAGCTGTTGGCAGCCACAATGAATTGGCACTTAAATTTAAAAATGTAAAATTTATTGAAGGCATACCGGCTTCATTATCTGATGATAATTTACTGCCTCCTAACAAAATCAATTTAATCATTATAGATGACTTGATGGAGTTGGCTAGCGAAAATGATGAAATACAGAAAGCTTTTACAAAATACGTTCATCATAGGAATTGATACGTCCTGTATTTGGTTCAAAGTTTGTTTTTTCAAGGAAAAATGAGCCGTACCATAAACTTGAATGCCAATTACATTATTCTGTTTAAAAACCATCGAGATAAACTTCAAATCAACACGCTAGCCCAACAGATGTACCCTGGTAACTCCAAGTTTTTCTTAGAAGCGTTTGAAGATGCAACAAAAAAATCCTATGGTTATCTTTTAATAGACTTAAAAGCCCAAACCCCCAAAGCATACCGTCTAAGAACTGGTTTATTTACTCCTGATTGGCCAGTTGCTTATATCACAAGAAATACCAAGACAAAACACTTATAAGCGGCCTGTTATAGCGCTAAAACTTTTATTTATCCAGGCTCATCAACAACGCAGCATGTCGGCTAGAATAAAACGTAACCTCCATCTCTTAAAGAGCATAGTTTGTGGCTCTGCTGATCAGAGAAGAGCAGTTTTACGAGACACTTCAGACGATTTTATCAAATCTATTGTAGAAATTGCCTTAAACGCCTTGAAGGGTCACATCCCCTTAACTTCGAGTCAGTTAAACACTCTCAAAAAGCAGCGACGTGTTATAAAGAGTCTATATAATAAGAACCATTCAATTAAAAAGAAGAAAAAAACTGTGAATCAGAGTGGTGGTTTTATTGGCGCTTTAATAAGGATAGCATTGCCTTTTTTATCAGGACTCAACGCCTCAAAGTTAATTTGTAAAAATGACTCACTCCTAGAAAATGTTTCTGATACCACAACATCAACTCGATAGACTTCGACAGCCTGAGCCACAGCACCCCGAACCTATTAAAAAAGCAGTTGAAAGCAGACTTGACTCTGAAATGAAAAGCATTCTACTTAGAACTGACATCAGTGACCATGAGAAAGTTAAGCTATACACAAGCTCCTTACAGAGATATCTAGCCTTGATTAAACAGAGTGAAAAAGAGCTTAATACCCTGACTTTGATTACACCCCCCTCTGAGGAAATGGCACAACCTGCTGCAGAATCTAAATCTAAGGTAGTGACTTATGTTATGAGTAGCGTCCCCTCCAGATCTAAGAAAAATGCTAATTTTATTTTAAACGCAATGTCTCAGAATGCTTTGGTTACCTCATGGAATGATCAAGGGGAATTCATTCTTAGAGGCAAGAACATTAGAGGGTCGCATATGGTTGATTTAATCAGGGCTGAAATGGGGCATACCCATATCCCTGAACATAGGCTACCTGTAGGATGGGCTGAATTCATCAAAGGTTTGTCTGTGATAAATGTCCCCTATTCTACAGTACCTAATTCTCAAACATGACAACACATAGAAGCCTATAAAAATTGACCCTTAGAGACCCCTATGAATAAGAAGCAGAAAAAAAGACAACAATTATGGGAAACTTATTAAGATGTTACTGTTTTTATTGAGTTTCATACATATCTTTACATTTTGTTGTATATTCATGCAAATGTTGTGTAAACATTGTCTGATACATTTGTTGTATATTCATGCAAATGGTGTATAAACAATGTCTGATATATATGTCTGTAAGTTTTACAGCAATAAAAATATTTATTCAGCATATACATTGTCATAAGTTTTTTTCAAGACTAACATTCATAACATTTTTTAAAATCATGGTGAGTCTTGACACACTGCACGCATGAAAATATATTTATACAGTTCTGTTTTTTAGGGTTAGACATACAATGTATAAATTGGGACACCATTAGATCATTTTTGTTTAAATCAGGGCTGTAGAGAGCCATAACCTCAGGGTAAGTAAGTCCTTTGGCTCTATGATGTAAGAAGAAAACACAGTGATGGCCACAGGTAGTGGTCATAAGACCTTGTAGAGGCTGATTATTGTACACTGTTTGTTTAGCGTTGTTGTCTAAAAAGTTTGAGATAGTCTTAGGAAAATAAATAAAATCTGGAGGGTTACCGTAAGAATAAAAAAACTCTCCCTGTCCCTCTTTTAGATAAATCCCCAGTCAGTGTTCTCCAGGATAATTTTGGGGGTCTGTGTTGACAATGAGTATCGCCGGAAGTTTTTTTTATTTTTCTTTTAGGTAGTTGATCACAAGCTGGAACCCCATAAAAATACTTTGCAGTCAAAGGGTTGCTGGATAGCAGCGCTGTAAGCTGGGTGTTATTCATTTTTAAAAAGGATCAAAGTTGTATCAAACTTTTCAGTAATCAAAGAGAACAGCTCTTTGGTGGGAAACCTCAATCACGTTCTCAAAAACCACATAAACAATCATATTCACAGTCTCTGGCAGAGCATTGGCAAAATGCATTTCAAGACGGATATTACCATTTTTTACTAAGGAAAAATGATCTCCACATTCTCGGTCAGGGGTCAAATCAAAGGCATAGAGCGCATAGCCTCAAATAATGTCTGACCGATCAATTATCAGCGGTTTGTCTTTGAGATGTCTACCCGTGGCTTGTATTAGACTGTAATATTCCCGGACGGGGTTGTGTCTTGCTGTATAGTGGGGTTGTAAAGGTTTTGAGGGGACTTGTTCACCATCGACGTACATCGCTATAAAGTTCCCGGCAAAGTGTTTAAAGTTAAAAGGGTTTTTATCGTAGGAACTGCTGAAAGCATCATTATCTGTTAAACCAATAACCACAAACTTTGGTAACTGCCTGTGGCAAAGTGCCCCGCCCCTGTGTGCATTTGTGTGTTCTGTGTTGTGTATATGCGTGCGTATGTTAATGTTGGTGTATAGATTGGTACACGGGATATAAACGGGTCTGTGTTTCACGTGTGTTTAAAGTGTATAATTATATTTAGGCACGAGGATGGCACATCACTTCACGTGCAGATAAAATGTGTATAATGTGTGGCACGGGGTTGCACGTAATGAATTCACGTGCTGGGATTCAAGTGAGTAATTAATTAGTAATTGAATCCCAGCACAACAGTATATATAGATGCACAGTTTCACTCAGTCGGGGTTGGTGTTCGGTGAGTGGAGAACGGGAGAGAGAGAAGGAGAAAAGAAAGTCAAAAGTAAAGTAAAGTAATTAGTGTTTTCACTCACCGTGTTTGTCCATTTGTCTGTTCACTGTTTAGTCTGTTTTGTTTGTCTCTTTATTTTGGCGTATAGTGCCGTGTCCCGTGTTTTTGTGTTTCAAACCTTTTATTTTCTGTTTATTAAATGCTGAGCGCGATCACGCGCCCAGCTTATACCAAACCACATCTCTCTGTGTATTCCTTCCTGCTTCCGGTCTGACGCCACCCACTCTGGCCGTCTTTGTGACACGTGGTGTCATCGTGGGATAGCCGCGCCTCCAAGCGTCAGACCAGGAGGGGTCTGGGAAAAAAAAAAAAAAAAAAAGGTCAATGGCAAAAGACGCCATCAAACTGCGGGGCTGGTTCCTAGAGAATGCTGGGCTGGAGGCCCAGTCTCTGCCCATAATCGTCCGGGCCCTGTGGATGATGGACAGTGAGAGATGGGAGGCCTATCAGGAGGAACACACCCCAAACACCTTGGAGGAAGGTGTGGAGTTTCTCCTCAGCTACCTGGAGGCAACGATAAAAGGAACAGCAGCCCAGGTAGCAGGCCCACCAGCAGAGGGTGAATGCCTGCTGTCCCCATCTCCACCAGCAGAGGGTGAGTACCTGCTGTCCCCAACTCCACCAGCAGAGGGTGAATGCCTGCTGGTTTTGCCTCCACAGCCCAAATGGGAGGAGCCTGAGCGTCCACAGCCCAAATGGGAGGAGCCTGAGCGTCCACAGCCCAAGCGGGAGGAGCCTGAGCGTCCACAGCCCAAGCGGGAGGAGCCTGAACGTCCTACGCCTGAGTGGGAGGAGCCCGAACATCCTACGCCTGAGTGGGAGGAGCCCGAATGTCCTACGTCTGAGTGGGAGGAGCCCGAACGTCCTACGCCTGAGTGGGAGGAGCCCGAACGTCCTACGCCTGAGTGGGAGGAGCCCGAACGTCCTACGCCTGAGTGGGGGGAGCCCGAACGTCCACAGCCCAAGAGGGGGGAGTCGGTGCATCCACAGCCCAAAAGGGAGGAGTCGGTGCGTCCACAGCCCAAAAGGGAGGAGTCGGTGCGTCCACAGCCCAAAAGGGAGGAGTCGGTGCGTCCACAGCCCAAAAGGGAGGAGTCGGTGCGTCCACAGCCCAAAGGGAGGCAAGTCGGGGCTTCCACAGCCCTGGGACCCAAGCCACCAGCAGAGGGAAAATGCCTGCTGGTTCAGCCCCAAGAGCCGGAAGGGGAGGGGTTACAGGCTCAACCCCCTGAAAATTTTTTGGGGGGAGAAGGGCAGGATGCTGGTGTCCCCCAGCAGCCTCTCGCTATGCTGCTGAAGGCAGCACGGCGCGCACATGCCCAGCCGCCACAGCAGAGGGAGCCAGCACCGCCAGGAGCAGAGGAGCAGGAGCTGCCTCTGCCTCCGCCACCACCACCGCAAGGAGCAGAGGAGCAGGAGCTGCCTCTGCCTCCGCCACCACCACCGCAAGGAGCAGAGGAGCAGGAGCTGCCTCTGCCTCCGCCACCACCACCGCAAGGAGCAGAGGAGCTGGAGCTGCCTCTGCCTCCACCACCGCCAGGAGCAGAGGAGCTGGAGCTGCCTCTGCCTCCACCACCGCCAGGAGCAGAGGAGCTGGAGCTGCCTCTGCCTCCGCCACCGCCTGGAGCAGAGGAGCTGGAGCTGCCTCTGCTGCCCGTACCTCCGCAGGGAGTACGGTGGCCGGAGCCCCAGAAAGGGGAGCTGCCGGCCACGAAGAAGGGGGATGAGGTCTGGAGACCACTTTCCCCAGCAGCAGTTTCGCTGCAGGAGTTCTTGTGGCCGGAGCCCCACAGGAGGGAGCTGCCGGCTATGAAGAAGGGGGAGGTCGGGGGACCACCTGCCCCCGCAGCTTTTTCGCTGCAGGACGGGACCAGCATGCTGTCAGCCGTGCCACTACCGGCAGGGGAGCTGACAGCATGTCCAGCCATGGGCCCACTAAAGCCTCCCTTCCCAGCCCGAGACTTTGGCCGGGACTGCTGGGTATTTAAGGGGGGAGGTGGCCGTTGAGGCCATGTGTGCTGCGCACAAGGGGGGGTATATGTGGCAAAGTGCCCCGCCCCTGTGTGCATTTGTGTGTTCTGTGTTGTGTATATGCGTGCGTATGTTAATGTTGGTGTATAGATTGGTACACGGGATATAAACGGGTCTGTGTTTCACGTGTGTTTAAAGTGTATAATTATATTTAGGCACGAGGATGGCACATCACTTCACGTGCAGATAAAATGTGTATAATGTGTGGCACGGGGTTGCACGTAATGAATTCACGTGCTGGGATTCAAGTGAGTAATTAATTAGTAATTGAATCCCAGCACAACAGTATATATAGATGCACAGTTTCACTCAGTCGGGGTTGGTGTTCGGTGAGTGGAGAACGGGAGAGAGAGAAGGAGAAAAGAAAGTCAAAAGTAAAGTAAAGTAATTAGTGTTTTCACTCACCGTGTTTGTCCGTTTGTCTGTTCACTGTTTAGTCTGTTTTGTTTGTCTCTTTATTTTGGCGTATAGTGCCGTGTCCCGTGTTTTTGTGTTTCAAACCTTTTATTTTCTGTTTATTAAATGCTGAGCGCGATCACGCGCCCAGCTTATACCAAACCACATCTCTCTGTGTATTCCTTCCTGCTTCCGGTCTGACGCCACCCACTCTGGCCGTCTTTGTGACACTGCCCCAGAAACAAATTCTCCTGATTACATACCCGACTCCCTCTATGAACACTAAAACCTTTCATAGCCACTCTATCAATAGGATATTTGGCATTAGAGGTCATCAAGGCCTGAGCGTGAGCAATTCTAACCTCTAGGGCTACTTTTACTTTTTTAATATAGAGAGAGGCTTCTAAAATTTTAAGTTTGAACTCTTCTGCGGCATCAGACATTAAATAAAAAGTGTCACTGGCCCTCACCATTTTAATTTTCAGGTCAATACCATTCAGCATGAGTTTCTCTTGAAAAAAATATATCTGAATGCAGGGGTCCTAAAAGTTCAACTGTATGGCTCATTCTGATAAAAACATACCATTTAACTAAACCTTCATTATCCCCTGCAGGATCAGTCTCATCCATGTGTCCTGGGGTATCTTTGTAAAACAAGCCGGCTGTGAATTGAGATTCTAGGGTGTCCTTACTAAAGTTTAGCATTGCTTCTATAATGCTACAGTAAGGATAAGTATTACTGCTTTGACTAATTAGGCGGTTTCCTAAAGTTACATCCACTTGTGAAAGCATGGTAGCTACAGGGAAATTGATAATACCTACTACACTGGCCCCAACTAAATCGGCGCCATCAGCCCTAGTAATTTTGCATGAAAGTCTTAAAAGAGTATTATTCAAATCAAGATAATCTTCCCCATTTCCCGCTATGTAAAATTCGAGCGGAGCCGTGTCAGACAAAGTAGACAGGGGGAGGAATTTCCACATATAGGTTTTTTTCGATACTTGTTTGGGTATAGGGGATAGTAAACAGATTCACAGATCCAATTCTGATTTCACACATTCTTGAGACATATGATGTACCAGTGTCATGATTTAAAAGATGTTTCTGTTTTTCTTTGTTCTGTGAGTCTTTGGTTTCTTACTTCTTCTCCGGTTACCGCTACTAAATGACCTGAATGTAGAGCCTTTTTGTGATGATGATAGTGAGATCCCGGGGGTTTGCTACGTTTTTTCTTGTATCCTCTGGACATCACCATCAGTCCCTCCCCTGACTGTCTCTTGTGGCTAGGAGAGTTATGACTTGTTAGGACATTTGACACTACGTCACTAACAATATTTTTAGCGGCTGATTTAAAATGAGATTTAACTATTTCAAAACCCCTTCTAAGTAACGGTAAAGCTTTTCGAAAAATACCCCCTATACCCGCTCCGTACATTACAGGAGCTCCAGAAAATCCAGGCAAACCATTACCAGCTTGATTTTTGTAATAAGTAATATAAGGACTGAGGTCTCATTTTTCATTTCAATTGGGTGTAAAAAATAGGCTTTACAGGTCGGAAATGCAACTTCACTACAACCTTCCCAAAACGGAATGGCACTAACTTGTTTTGATCCGTCTTAATTTGTATAGTTATTGTATCGAAGTTGGTCTTGCTGAGTGGTACGTAATGAGGTCTGTCATAAGTTACCGTGATTATATCGTTGTTTTTGCCTTTAATAGGGACACACCTTAGAAGAGGCACGTAACTACAGACATACATGGTATAAAAACCCGCTCGGATATCGTCTTTATATACCCTTTATAGTCTTACGAAATCCCAACATTTGTCCGAGTTGTTCTTTGGCAAAAATCACAAATGGAGTAGTACTTTTTATATAAATGTGCCTTTCTATAGGTTTATAGACTAATTTCAAATCATTTTTATATTGTTCATCGGGATCCTTGTTACCTTTCTGATCTAGTCCTTTTCCGAGCATGACATCGTTCGTGCTCATTATTATACCCTGAACGGTCTCATAATATCCTTTTGGTATTGTATAATCCCGTTTTATTGCCTTTTCTATATCATAAGTAATAAAAGTGCTGTCTTTAAGGTTTATATTATCACAGGTATGGGGATATTGAATCTCTGCTAAACTTCCCATTTTCCCTGTAGATTCACTGTTTTAACCAATTTGGTAGTAAAATTGGAAATAGCGTTTTTAGGGAAAACATCCTGTGAAGCGTTACTATGCAGAGTCACATAAAAAGAGTCTTGAGACAGCTTGAATAATGTTTTAAGTGTAATTAAATACACCCCGGACTTGTTAACTCTTTAGATCCACCACCTGATGCCCAGCGACCCAACTATTAAATTTTTCAGGCCAACCGGCCCATTTTATGAGATAAGACTTTTTACCATTTTCATTTTTCTCAGCAACTATCTTCTCTATCCTAAACAACCTATCAGTCTTGACATTTATTTTTTGCAATTCTGGTTCATAAAAGGTGCCCATTATAGACTCTCCATCATAATCACATAGTTTATACACCAGTGGAAATCTTGGTATACAGACGTGCTCAAATTTGTTGGTACCCCTCCACAAAAAACGAAGAATGCACAATCTTCTCTGAAATAACTTGAAACTGGCAAAAGTAATTGGCATCCACCATTGTCTATTCCATATTTCATAGAAATCAGACTTTGCTTTTGATTTTTTATTCAACATAATATTGTAAATAAGAAAACAAATGAAAATGGCATGGACAGAAATGATGGGACCGCTAACCTAATATTTTGTTGCACAACCTTTAGAGGCAATCACTGCAATCAAACGTTTTCTGTAGCTCTCAATGAGACTTCTGCGCCTGTTAACAGGTAGTTTGGCCCACTCTTCCTGAGCAAACTGCTCCAGCTGCCTCAGGTTTGATGGGTGCCTTCTCCAGACTGCAAGTTTCAGCTCTTTCCATAGATGTTAGATAGGATTCAGATCAGGACTCATAGAAGGCCACTTCAGAATAGTCCAATGTTTTGTTCTTATCCATTCTTGGGTGCTTTTAGCTGTGTGTTTTGGGTCATTATCCTGTTGGAGGACCCATGACCTGCGACTGAGCTTTCTGACACTGGGCAGTACGTTTCGCTCCAGAATGCCTTGATAGTCTTGAGATTTCATTGTGCCCTGCACAGATTCAAGGCACCCTGTGCCAGGCGCAGCAAAGCAGCCCCAAAACATAACCAAGCCTCCTCCATGTTTCACTGTAGGTATGGTGTTCTTTTCTTTGAAAGCTTCATTTTTTTGTCTGTGAACATAGAGCTGATGTGACTTGCCAAAAAGCTCCAGTTTTGACTCATCTGTCCAAAGGACATTCTCCCAGAAGGATTGTGGCTTGTCAATATGCATTTTAGCAAATTCCAGTCTGGCTTTTTTATGTTTTTCTGTCAAAAGTGGAGTCCTCCTGGGTCTTCTTCCATGGAGCCCACTTTCACTCAAAAAGCAACGGATGGTGCGATCAGAAACTGACATACCTTCACCTTGGAGTTCAGCTTGTATCTCTTTGGCAGTTATCCTTGGTTCTTTTTCTACCATTCGCACTATCCTTCTGTTCAATCTGGGGTCGATTTTCCTCTTGCGGCCGCGCCCAGGGAGGTTGGCTACAGTTCCATGGACCTTAAACTTCTTAATAATATTTGCAACTGTTGTCACAGGAACATCAAGCTGCTTGGAGATGGTCTTGTAGCCTTTACCTTTACCATGCTTGTCTATTATTTTCTTTCTGATCTCCTCAGACAACTCTCTCCTTTGCTTTCTCTGGTCCATGTTCAGTGTGGTGTGCACAATGATACCAAACAGCACAGTGACTACGTTTCTCCATTTAAATAGGCTGAATGACTGATTACAAGATTGGAGACATGTGTGATACTAATTAAAGAAACTAATTAGTTTGAAATATCACTATAATGCAATTATTCTAAGGGGTACCAACAAATGTGTCCAGGCCATTTTAGAATATCTTTGTAGAATAAGCAATAATTAATCTCTTTTCACAACTTCTTTGCTTTATTCTATATACATGATAAAATAGCTTTTAATTTCATCACTTTTCAGGAGGAATGAAGCATTATTTCAATGAGCTGTAAGGGTACCAACAAATTTGAGCACGTCTGTACATTCTGTTATAGTAAAAATCTATGCCGTAAACGTCTGTTCATAGCCTTTTATAAAGGGAGCTCTTAACTTTGAAATTCTAACGTTGTCACCGACTGTAAACTGAAACTTTATATGTTTAGGGCTTTTCTTCTTAGAGTATAAAGTTTTAAACACTTTAAATGAATTGTTTTCATTAACTTCTGAAGGTTTCATTTGAATACTATGGTGAAAGGAGTTGTTATAAGCCTGAACCATTTCTTGTAGTTTATCCATATACCTGTGCATGTTAAAAGCGGTGAAACATTTCCACATTTTTGTTTTCAGAGTTCTGTTGTATCTCTCAACAATAGAGGCTTTTAGTTCAATTCCCCGTGGTAAAGTGTAGAATATTATGTTTTTTAGCATGTGCTGAAATGCTTTGTTTAGAAATTCTGTCCCTTTATCAGTTTGTAGTTTTTTAGGTTTCCTACCCGTGCTGAGGATCCTCTTGAACGCCTCTATCACCATCTTAGATTACTTATTTTTCAAAGGTATTACCCATGCATATTTGGATAAGATATCTATACATGTTAGCATGTACTTGTAACCTCCATTTTCTTTTGACAAGCTAGACATATCCACTAAATCAGCTTGCCACTGTGTATCGATATTAGATACAAATACGGTGTTTCTTTTAAAGTTTATTTTAGAAGGCTTATGCAACGTATATATGAGTCTTGCTCTGATAAAAAGTCTGTTAAGACCCTCTCAGAGACTTTAGGACCCTCAGACCCTAGAGCTCTTTGAAGAGTCTGTAAACCCCCTAAACCCCCAGAATTTGAGTGATCATAGTATATTTTTTTCATACGCTGATGTGTCATCTTTAACCAAAATAACAACTGAGACAAATATGTAGTTATTAAATTTTTATTCACAGTTTATCAAGAAGATTAGGACATTTTAGAAGACATATAAAGTTTTTACACAAACATTCATGATTAGTCACTAAGTAATCCACGACATTATGCACAACTTTTGATATATCTCCATCTCTTAAAAACCTTGCCAGGTTATAAAAACACACATCAGTCACATAAGCATACAAAACAATGATATGTATACATTTACAGTCTTCTATTTCATCAAACATTTTAGGTAATATATTCATTAAAAATGCATTTAAGGGGTTACAGTGTTTTACAAGTGCATCTACCAACTCTAACCATTCTTTATGGATTAAATCAGTTACACTTTTTAAATTGTTGAACATTTTTACATTTACGGGGATCAGGTTATGAAAGAGTCTCTTGCAAGCCACTTTCTCCACTATTAACTCAAACAGCAGCCCCTCCATGGTTTTCCTCAGTTTTGCTGGAGTCTGGACGTTCCCCATTTTCAAAGTCACAGGCTCCGTAATAAGCTAAAGGAGCTTGGGGGTTAGTAAAACTGCGATGGTAAAAAGCTTTGGTTATTTTGTTGACAATGTCTCGGGTTTTGTCATCCAGGGTTTCTTGTAGATGGCTCAGTTTATGTCTAATGCTGTGTTCTGGTCTTAGCTCTGTTAAAATATCTTCCACCAGTTTCTGAAGTTTTGTCAAAGATGGATGGAAACCGAAACAAGCTAGAGCTTTTAGCCACCAGAAGCTTCAGCCACGGGATGTGTATTTTTTCTAGTATTTCTTCAAAATGTTGGTCAAAATAATCGGGGTCCGCTTCATAAAGGCAGCTGTGTCTCAGCTGGCTCGGGTGGTCAATTTCGCAACCGCGGCAATTTTTAACCATATCACGGTCAATGATCACTTCCAATAGAGAAGCCAGGAGACCCCTAGAGATCTTTAATACTTTTTCAAAAGAGATGCCTAAAGAGCCATCGACGTCGTCAGATTCTGTAGGGTTGAGGAGGGTGACATTTTCAAAGTCTTTTATAAGTTGGGTCATTTCTTCAGTGGTCCAATCCATCTCAAGATCGCAAGGTTCAAGAACAGCATTTTCAGAGAAGTATCTAAAGTTTGCAGAAGACCTAGCATCAGACTCCTTCAATCAAAAGGGCATGTGGGGTCCCCCCTTTAGTATGCTCCCAAAGATCAGGTGTCAGCCTATGAGGGGTGATGACGCCTCTGGCTCCATGGGGGATCCTTTGAGACGACCTATCAGAGATCCATGAATGGGGGGTCCATGAGGCACTGCCCCTAGGGGCGTTTTCAGAGTTACCCTAAAACAGCCACCCCCTCTCTCTCATTTGGGTCTATTTTCAGTTCAGTCCACAGAGGGGTATGTACAGTACACAGAGGATCCTTGGAACGGATGCTTAAAGGCCCCTTGCTTGGACTCTCTTGAACCTTTTTTACATTCCATGGTTTCTTTAGCCTCTGAGGAAGGGCTAATGTGCATTTTTTAAAGACTTTTATAAGTTCAGACATTTGCCGATCCTCAAGATCCACTTTCTCAGAGTAGGAACTAACAACGGTATGAGACATCTTGTGTAACACTCTAATAAACTGCACAAATATTTTCCTCCTTTATGAGGTCTGAAAACATGCCCAAACATGTCCTTTTTAAAAAAAAAAAAAAAAAAAAAAAAACCCTCGTAGTCTCGATCAGTTTAACCTTTTGCTCAAACACTATATATATATATATATATATATATATATATATATATATATATATATATATATATATATATATATATATTCAATAAGCATATCTGTATTGTAACAACCATAAAATCCATGGCCCCCTCATTATATATTCATAAATTCATAAATCCACCCCCCTCATTATATATTCATATGTTCACACACATAAGGTCAAAAAAGGTCAAAAGGATCATAAATCAGACTTTTGACATAAGCTATAGTAATATTACTACTTATCACATTATTTTTACATACAATTACCCATTTATACAGTTGGGTTTTTACTGGAGCAACCTAGGTAAAGTATCTTGCTCAAGGGTACAACAGCAGTGTCCCAGACCGGGGACTGAACCCACGGCCCTCCGGTCAAGTGTCCAGAGCCCTAACCACTACTCCACTATACTGAAACTAATTACAATAATTTAAATAGAAATTATTAAAAATTATTAAAAATTACCATACTGGATACATATTGGATAACTGAAATCTTGCATTACTGTTAACCCTTTGCGGTCCATTTATTAATTGCGCGTCAGGCACGCCAGGTCAAATTAATTTTCACACGCACAGTTAATTTTAGACGCGCTGTAAGTATTTTTTTTTCACAGTCAAACGGGTTTAAATGGTCCTGCATATCAACAAAGCACTCACTAGGCATCTCCAGACCCGCCCCACCCGTTCGTTTGCTATAGCGTTCACCTATGTAAGAAATAAATAATAATAATAATAATAGTCGTACATACCGATCGATCATCTACGGATCACTCGTTTTATCAAAATTTTATTACTATAACATCTCAAAAAAGCTCTGCAAATGTCCGTGTTTTCTGTGCGCTCATTCAGTCAGCCAACTTGTTTACTTCAGACCGCCCCTGTTATCTGATACCTGATACCATGTATGACTAATCATGAGATACGCCTTTTTATTTTTTTTATTTTTTTTATTTTTTCCGGAGAAAAAACGACTAAACACCCGTTTATTGCATTGCTATAATGATGTCCGACAATGGACCGCAAAGGGTTAATTGCCATAAAATAAAATATGAATTACTGAGAATTACTTGGATAAATAGCTTACAGAATGTATCTGCTATCACTGCCACTATTGCAAGTGTATTCATTGTTGATACCAATGAGACTGAAGCATTAACAAAATCAATGTCTCGATTATCGTCAGTAAACTCATCTAGAAACAATGCCTGAGCAATTTTGTCCACCATTTTAAAAAGTGCTCGCCTAACACACCGTTCAACGAGAGCTTACTTCCACCTCGAAGCACCATGGCAGAGCACTCAAGAAGGGTATACCTGCTAGCCTGGGGTGGTATACGGCTGTCCTGATCTGTTTTATAGCTTTTTGTGCCAGGTAAAGTTGGTTGAGATGAACTGGGGCCCGTTGTCTGTGGTAATGATGTCTGGTAGGTCCCAACGAGCAAACAATGAATCCAGCCTTTGAATCACTGCTTAAGTGGTGACTGACCCCATCGGCAGAGCTTCTTGCCACTTTGAATGAAGGTCATGCACCACTAAGAGGTATCGAGCATGAGCTGGAGCGCCATGCAGTTCTCCACAGAGGTCCACCTGGAGATACTTCTAAGGTGTGGACGGCCAATGCACAGGAGACAGAGGGGCAGGAGTCGGTGGAGAAGACTTGCCGCTGAGGAGGCATGCAGTGCAATCCTTGACCATCAGCTCGATGTCTTGGTCGATGTTTGGCAACCAGACAGTGTCCCTGCAGCGCTGTTTAAGTTTAACCACCCCAAGGGTGTGCCATTCTGCCATTGGTGCGAGGGAGCGGGAAGCAAATGCCACCGGTTTCTCTACACCGTCATGAAGCTGTGACAGTACAGCACCCAGTGCCACTGCAGAGGCATCACAGGTAACAACTGTGGGTGCAAGACTGAAGTGTGCCAGTGTAGGGGCCGAAATGAGCTGATGCTTAATAGTCTGCATAGCATGGCGACAAGCTGTGGTCCACTCCCATGGTATGTCCTTTTTGAGGAGGTGGCGTAGTGGAGCCGTAGTGGAGGCAAACTGTGGGAGGAAACGGAGGTAATACGTAGCCATGCCCAGAAAAGATGCCAGTTGGGATACTGACTGTGGGTCAGGGAGGGTCTGGATGGCGTCCACATGCAAGAAGATAAGAGTGATGCCTTGCCCTGAGAGCTTGTACCCTACAAACTCTCTCTCTGGAACACCGAGTAGGCACTTCTCAGTGTTGAGCATGACGTGATGGGCAGAGAGCTGATGGAAAACCTGAAGTAGATGGGCATCATGTTGAGACTGGGTCGCTCCATGAACTACAGTATCATCCAAGTAGATGGTCTCCCCAGGTATGCCAGCTAGAAGAAGGGACATTATCTTCTGGAAGCAGCTGGGGGTGGAGCTGAGGTGTGTGTTTATATCGGAAAACACCCATATGTGTGACAAAGGTGTGTGGTCTCGGCTGGCAGGTGCCAGGGTCACTTGAAGATAGCCCTGCTTTAAATCCAGTTTGCTGAAAACAGTGGAGCCATGGAAATGTGTGGTGAGTTCTTCTGCGGTGGGCAGGGGGTATTTATCTGGAATTATGGCTTTGTTGACTGCACTGAGGTCCACACACAGGCACAGTTCTCCAGATTTTTTGCGTGCGATGACCAAGTTCGAAATCCAAGGGGAGGCACTGATGGATTCGATGATGTCTGAGTCGAGGAGGCGCTGTAGTTCTGCTGTGACCTGATCTCGGAGGGACAGAGGCACTCTCCACAGGGGTTGGATGACTGGGGTTACAGCCGGGTTGACTGTGGGCTGGTGTACAAAGTCAGTGATGCACCCCAGGCCTGCAAACAATGCAGGGAACGTGTGGTGCCAGGTGGTTGTTACATGCAGGACGTCTGTGCCACAGGAATCAGACAGACAAAAGTGTAGGCTTTGAAATAAGTCCAGCCCCATCAAATTGGCACCAGTAGCAGTGATATAGAAAATTGAAGGGGCAGGGGTGTGGTTTTTGTACTGCACAGACAGGCAGACAGTGCCCAGCATGGTGATTGGGGTATGGCCATAACCAGAGAGAGTCACTGAAGTCCACTGTAAGGGAATTTGTGAAGAAAAACTATCATAAGTTGTCTTATTTATGAGCGAGACCTTGGCACCAGTATCAACCAGCAGAGGAATCAAAATGTCATTCACATTGCAACCACAGGTTTTAAAGGGGCTGACTGGGACACTGAGTTGATTGCTACTGGTGATGAAGCTGCAGTGTCGGATGCGGTAGCAGGTGAGGTGGGTGCTGAGCAGCACCACCGGGCAAAGTGGTTCAATCTTTGGCAGTTCTTACAGTGCTGGCCAGTTGCTGGACACTCAGGAGAACGAGTAGCATGCCTGAGTGACCCACAATTAGTGCACCACCTGGAACGTGATGGAGAATTATTTTGCACTTTTTGTACAGGTACTTGTGCTGTTATGTCTAAAGATAGCAGTGTTCAGGAGCCTGCTAGTTTACTAGCAGCTGCTAATGCAGCTTCCATTTGCTTCCCAATATAAACTGCTTTCCCCAATGATAAGTCATCAGATTCTAATAGCAGGTGCTCCCTCAGTTGTGCACAAGACGTTTTTTTCAATTAACTGATCCATTAATAATTTGTCCTGCAGTGCTCCGAATTTGCAGTGCTGTACTAGATCTCTCAATTCCGATATGACCTGTATAATTATAAAAAAAAAAAATAAATAAATAATTGACTTACCCGGCTCCTGAGTTTGCTGACAAAACAAAGCGGTTGAAAAGAACACCCTGCGAGGGGCCGAAATATGCAGACAGGGCATCAACAGCTGCTTTAAATGTGTCGTCCGCCGGTTCCAAAGTAGAGAAAATGCGCTGGCCTTCCGCACCCAAGCAGTGTAAAAGAATGTCTCTCTTCCGTGTGTCCGCCACATCTTGTAAACCCAATGCTATTAAGTAAGTTTGGAAGGATTGATACCACCGGCGCCATGAGACTGGGCTCGCCTGGGACTGACAGGAATGATGCAGGCAGAGGTAACGGACAGTCACCGTCGCCAAATGTTGTGTCAGGTAGGACGCAAGACTCTTGTACTTATAAATGTTGTTGTTTATTAAATACCAGAACAAACACTCACTAACACATAGCTTTATTTAGACTGTCTGACTCTGTGTTCCTAGCCCACGCTGTCTCCACAGGAACAACACTCGTCACCCAATTTCCGCAGTCCCCCATTACATCCCCCCTGTAGCATCGAACAGGCAAAACTCTAAACATATCACACAACTCTTACTCCAATGCAACACAGAATGGAAAAAAATATAAGCCTGTAGATTTATGGTTTTGTTTTGTTTGCTACGCCTGTGGTGTATATAAGTTCAATTAAATCAACCTAATTACATTTTTTAAAACGGTAATAACAATAATCCAAAAATAATAAAACAAATTTCATAGGGCCCTAACTTTTAATGTTAATTTGTGATGTTAAAGATGAAAATTGTGTTAGAAATCACGTTCATAATCCCCATTTCTGTAATGCTAATAATACAGAATACGGGAAAAAAATAAATAGTACTTTGTTTTTATTTCAAATGTTATTGCATATGTTATCCCTTTACAAGAGATTGTCGATGGCCTTAGAAAAATAATTGGGAAAATAATTATATAGCAATTTGTTACAAGTTTTAACAGTTCTTTAAAAAAAATCCTAATTAAAATGATTTTGATTCTTTCTTTTTTTACTTCAACTTATTGTCAGGTTCATTAATGTGAGTAAGAGCTTCATGAAGTGCCTGGAGTCTTCTCTTCAGTATACAGGTTGCACAACTCATTAAAGATGCCCTGGTGATAATTGCTTCTTTGTGCAGTATTTGCTAAATCAAAACTGTATTAATGACATATGCTGCTAATAAGTACTTAGGTAATGTAAAAGAAGCCTTTACAGAATAGGGGCTGCAAAACGCTTTACTGGTGACCAATATCCTAACAAGCCCTTTACTAGAAACAATGTCCAACACTGGGATAGAGTGTTACTCGTGCATTTAAGATTGTATGTTTTACTGGGACAATTTGTTACAAGTTTTAACAATTCTTTGCCTGTTTCTTTTTTACTTAAACTTATTTATTTTTTTGTCATTAAAGATGCCCTGGTGATAATTGCTTCTTTGTGCAGAATTTGCTAGATCAAAACTGTATTAATGACATATGCTGCTAATAAGTACTTAATGTGAAAGAAGCCTTTACTTTAGAATAGGGGCTGCAAAAGTCTTTATTAATGACCTATATGCTTCTAATAAGTGCTTAATTAATAAAAATGTGAAACCTTCACTTCAGAATAGGGGCTGCAAAACCCTCTTCTAGTGACCAACAGCCTCCTAATAAGCCTTTTATTGGAAACAAAGTCCAACTCTGGGATAGAGTGTTATCCATGCATGGTTCACTTTGTTTTGATGCTTTATTACCAAGGTATTAATCATATACAAGCAGCTTGTAGGATGCTGATATGACCAAGAACAGTCTTCACTTCAGTATAAGACTTGCAAATCATTTATTAATGTCCAGTAACCTGTTAGTAAGGCATGTTTGAGAATAAGCATAATAAGTACCTAACAAACCCTTATTAGTAAGCCTTACATGATATATTATTATCTAATTAGTCACAAATAAGGACATAATAAATTCCTAATATGTAGTGCTTAAAATAAAGTGCTACCATTATTAGTTTCGCTCAAGACAGACAGCTACAGTTGGGACTGATTGAAAACAAAATATGTATAAAATACATCAACAAAGCAGGTTATTCTTGATCTCTGCATCATCATCCTGTATTTGTTCACAGACGCATATTCTCAAACTTTTAGAAGCAACAACACAGATTACGTTTTTGACAGTAAGTTAATATATACAAGACACGTTTTTAATTTCATGGAATTTTCGATTTCATTAAAGTAATATCAATTTGTTATCGTGGGGTCCCAATCGATAAATAATTTGATTATTATCGTTACCATTACAAGCCTAGTATATACTGAGGGTCATAATGTTAAAACCCAACGCCAGACAGAAGGATATCTACATCATCATATGGAAGGAAGCGCAAATGGATGGAGACACAGATGGATCACATTAGTTTACTGTAAAGCTACGTCTTAGTCAGTGCTTATCTTTGCGAGAGCCAAGTTCAAATCAGCATGAAGTTTTAACATCTACTCTCGTGTAATGGAAATCATGCACATTCTAAGTGAGATTGGTCACATCCAAACTCTGTTGCTTTAAATAGTAACCTAGTGTAGTGATATTCCTGGAGTTTGAATATTGTCTTGAAGATTAAAAGTTTTTTTTTTAATTTCATGATTCCTTTTTTGTAAGAATATTACAAGCAGATTAATCTTTCTAATCCAGATTATTTTAAATTATGGAATAGCTAATTAAGTCAATTTACAAAAAATTATAATTGTTCAGCACTGCCATTTGAACATTAAAATCTAAACAGTTAACGAAAATAATGTTGTAACTTATGCCAATGAGCTATTAAAAAATAAAGGTTATTTAGGTTGCAATATCATGAATTCATTTGTAAATTAGGCCTTTTTTATGCATGAGACGAGTTCATGACCTTATCTACCTACAAAGTAAAAAAAGCCTTGATTGGCTGTTGCATGACTCATTACGCCCCATAAACGATACATTCCCCCCCATTGGCTGTTTATGCGTCGCAAAGCATACATTTCATTACGTGTCTGGTTTTAACATTATGGCCCTTTTGGTGTTTACCATTGTTTTTAGGATGCGTAGTCTAATTGCAGTCTTTACGCATTGATAAATACCGGTTCTCATTGGTTTGTGGCCGCGATGGCTTGCCATAAAAGGCCATCTGGGTCAAAAACATGTGCTGTTAGTACATGTTTATGGCAAGCCATCAGGGCCATAAACGTATTGACGCAACACGTAAGGAATTTTGGCAACATGTTGTGAAAGTGCAAATGAAAGGATAGCATTCTCATCACGTGACTGTTTCACAACGCGTATTTTAAAATGCAACGCGCAGTGGATTTCTTACTTTGAGTAGTAATATTACTATAGCTTATGTCAAAAGTCTAATTTATGACCCTTTTGACCTTTATGACCTTATGTGTATGAATTTATGAATATATAATGTGGGAGCGTGGATTTATGAATTTATGAATATATAATGAGGGGGCGTGGATTTTATATAGGAATGGTATATATATATATATATATATATATATATATATATATATATTTCACAAGTGCATATAAACATTAAATATTTATAAATGTAAAAGAGTTTGAAATAAAATAATTACTGTTGGTAGGAATCGAACCCACGCAGACAATTGAGTCAAATGGATCTTAAGTCCATCGCCTTAACCACTCGGCCACAACAGTTTTTCTTAAAACGTTAATAAATAAAAAAATAAGTATTAAGCTTACCGGGGTTTCAGAGAATCAAGGTGTTTAGGTGTTTGAGCAAAAGGTTGAACTGATCGTGACTACGAGGGGTTTTTGTTTTTTGTTTTTGTTTTTTTAAAAGGGACAAGTCTGGGCATGTTTTCAGACCTCATAAAAGGAGAAAAATATTTTGTGCAGTTTATTAGAGTGTTACACAAGATGGCTCATACCTGTGTTAGTTCCTGCTCTGAGAAAGTGCATCTTGAGGATCAGCAAATGTCTGAACTTATAAAAGCCTTTAAAAAAATGCACATTAGCCCTCCCTCAGAGGCTAAAGAAACCACGGAATGTAAAAAAAGGTTCAAGAGAGAGTCCAAGCAAGGAGCTTTCAAGCATCTGTCCCAAGGATCTGTTGTGTACTATACAAACTCCTCTGTGGACTGAGCTGAAAACAAACATCAATGAGAGAGAGGGGCGGATGTTTTAGGGTAACTCAGAAAACGCCCCGATGGGCGGCTCCTCATGGACCACCCATTCATGGATCTCTGTTAGGTCGTCTCAAAGGACACCCCACGGGTCCAGAGGCGTCATCAACCCTCATAGGCTGCCACCTAATCTTTGGGAGCCTACTAAAGGGGGACCCCACATGCCCTTTTGATTGAAGGAGTCTGCAGCCATGTCTTCTGCAAACTTTAGATACTTCTCTGAAAATGCGGTTCTTGAACCTTGCGATCTTGAGATGGATTGGACCAGTAAAGAAATGACACAGCTTATAAAAGACTTTGAAAATGTCCCCCTTCTCAACCCTGCAGAGTCTGACGACGTCGACGGCTCTTTAGTCATCTCTTTTGAAAAAGTATTAAAGATCTCTAGGGGTCTCCTGGCTTCTCTATTGGAAGTGATCAAAAATTGCCGCGGTTGCGAAATTGACCACCCGAGCCAGACACAGCTGCCTTTATGAAGCGGACCCCGATTATTTTGACCAACATTTTGAAGAAATACTAGAAAAAATACACATCCCGTGGATGAAGCTTCTGGTGGCTAAAGTTCTTGCTTGTTTCAATTTCCATCCAACTTTGACAAAACTTCAGAAACTGGTGGAAGATATTTTAACAGAGCTAAGACCAGAACCCTACATTAGATGTAAACTGCACCATCTACAAGAAACCCTGGATGACAAGACCCGGGACATTGTTAACAAACTAACCAAAGCTTATTACCATCGCAGTTTTACGAAACCCCAAGCGCCTTTAGCATATTACGGAACAGGGGCCTTTGTAAATGGGGAACGTCCAGACTCCAGCAATACTGAGGAAAACCATGGAGGGGCTGCTGTTTGAGTTAATAGTGGAGAAAGTGGATTGTAAGAGACTCTTTCAAAATCAGATCCCCGTAAATGTAAACATGTTCAACAATTTAAAAAGTGTAACTGATGTTGATGCTCAAGAATGGTTAGAGTTGGTAGATACACTTGTAAAACACTATAACCCCTTAAATGCATTTTAATGAATATATTACCTAAAATGTTTGATGAAATAGAAGACTGCAAATGTACACATATCATTGTTTTGTATGCTTATGTGACTGATGTCTGTTTTTATAACCTGGCAAGGTTTTTAAGAGATGCAGATATCTCAAAAGTTGTGCATAATGTCGTGGATTACTTAGTGACTAATCATGAATGTTTGTGTAAAAACTTTATATGTCTTCTAAAATGTCCTAATCTTCTTGATAAACTTTGAATAAAAACTTTTTGAACTACATATTTGTCACAGTTGTGTTATTTTGGTTAAAGATGACACAGCGTCTGAAAAAAATATACTACGATCCTTCAAATCCTGGGGGTTTTGGGGGTTTACAGACTCTTCAAAGGGCTCTGGGGGTTGATGGGCCTAAAGTCTCTGAGAGGGTCTTAACAGACTTTTTATCAGAGCAAGACTCCTATACTTTGCATAAGCCCTCTAAAATAAACTTTAAAAGAAACACCGTATTTGTATCTAATATCGATACACAGTGGCAAACGGATTTAGTGGACATGTCTAGCTTGTCAAAAGAAAATGGAGGTTACAAGTACATGTTAACATGTATAGATATCTTATCCAAATATGCATGGGTAATACCTTTGAAAAAGAAGTCATCTAAGACGGTAACAGAGGCTTTCAAAAGGATACTCAGTAAGGGTAGGAAACCTAAAAAACTACAAACTGATAAAGCGACAGAATTTCTAAACAAAGCATTTCAGCACATGCTAAAAAAACATAATATTCTACATTTTACCACGGGGAATTGAACTAAAAGCCTCTATTATTGAGAGATACAACAGGACTCGGAAAACAAAAATGTGGAAATATTTCACCGCTTTTAACATGCACAGGTATATGGATAAACTACAAGAAATGGTTCAGGCTTATAACAACTCCTTTCACCGTAGTATTCAAATGAAACCTTCAGAAGTTAATGAAGATAATTCATGTGTTTAAAACTTTATACTCTGAGAAGAAAAACCCCAAACATATAAAGTTTAAGTTTGCAGTCGGTGACCACGTAAGAATTTCAAAGTTAAGAGCTCCCTTTATAAAAGGCTATGAACAGACGTTTACGGCAGAGATATTTACTATTACAGAATGTATACCAAGATTTCCACCGGTGTATAAACTAGGTGATTATGATGGAGAGCCTATAATGGGCACCTTTTATGAACCAGAATTGCAGGAAATAAATGTCAAGACTGATAGATTGTTTAGGATAAAGATAGTTGCTGAGAAAAAGGAAAATGGCAAAAAGTCATATCTCATAAAAAGGGCCGGTTGACCGGAAAAATTCAACAGTTGGGTCGCTGGGCATCAGGTGGTGGATCTAAAGAGTTAACAAGTCCGGGGTGTATTTAATTACCCTTAAAACATTAATCAAGATGTCTCAAGACTCTTTTTATGTGACTCTGTCTAGTAACGCATCACAGGATGTTTTCCCTAAAAACGCAATATCCAATTTTACTACCAAATTGGTTAAAACAATGAATCTACCGGGAAAATTGGAAGTTTGCTTAGCAGAGATTCAGTATCCCCATACCTGGGATAATATAAACCTTAAGGACAGCACTTTTATTACTTATGATATAGAAAGGGCGATAAAATGGGATTATACAATACCAAAAGGATATTATGAGACCCTTCAGATGTAATAACGAGCATGAACGATGTCATGCTCGGAAAAGGACTAGATCAGAAAGGTGACAAGGATCCCGATGAACAATATAAAAATGATTTGAAATTAGTCTATAAAACTATAGAAAGGCGCATTTATATAAAAAGTACGACTCTATATATGATTTTTGCCAAAGAACAACTCGGACAAATGTTGGGATTTCGTGAGACTATAAAAGGTGACACTATTAGACTATTGGGTCCTATTGAGGCTAAACTGTATAGTGCTCATTTGAGAACCCTCTACCCTGCTGATATCCGAGCGGGTTTTTATACCATGTATGTCTATACAGATATCATTACACATCAAGCCGTTGGAGATAGTTATGTGCCTCTTCTAAGGTGTGTCCCTATTAAAGGCAAAAACAACGATATAATCACGGTAACTTACGACAGACCTCATTACGTACCACTCAGCAAGGCCACCTTCAACACGTTAACTATACAAATTAAGACGGATCAAAACAAGTTAGTGCCATTCCGTTTTGGAAAGGTTGTAGTGAAGTTGCATTTCCGACTTGTAAAGCCTCTTTTTTACACCTAATTGAAAAATGGGACCTAATGGATATGTCAATCCTTATATTAATTATTACAAAAATCAAGCTGGTAATGGTTTGCCTGGAGTTTCTGGATATAGGGGGTATTTTAGAAGTCTTTTCAGAAAAGCTTTACCGTTACTTAGAAGGGGTTTTGAAATAGTCAAACCTCATTTTAAATCAGCAGCTAAAAATATTGTTAGTGACGTAGTGTCAAATGTTCTAACAAGTCATAACCCTCATAGCCACAACAAGAGCCAGTCAGGGGTGGGATTGATGGTGATGTCCAGAGGATACAAGAGAAAACGTAGCAAACCCCCGGGATCTCGCTATCATCATCACAAAAAGGCTAAACCCTCTACATTCAGGTCAGTTAGTAGCGGTAACCGGAGAAGGAGCAAGAAACCAAAGACTCCCCGAACAAAGAAAAACAGAAACATCTTTTAAATCATGACTCTGGTACATCATATGTCTCAAGAATGTGTGAAATCAGAATTGGATCTGTTTACTACCCCCTATACTCAAACAAGTATTGAAAAAAACCTATATGTGGAAGTGCCCCCCCCTATCTGCCTTGTCTGACACAGCTCCGCTCGAATTTTACATAGCGGGAAATGGGGATGATTATCTTGATTTGAATAATACTCTTTTAAGACTTTCATGCAAAATTACTAGGGCTGAAGGCGCTGATTTAGTTGGAGGCAGTATAGTTGGTATTATCAATTACCCTGTAGCTACCATGTTTTCACAAGTGGATGTAACTTTAGGAAACCGCCTAATTAGTCAAAGCAGTAATACTTATCCTTACTGTAGCATTATAGAAGCAATGCTAAACTTTAGTAAGGACACCCTAGAATCTCAATTCACAGCCGGCTTGTTTTACAAAGATACCCCAGGACACATGGATGAGACTGATCCTGCAGGGGTTAATGAAGGTTTAGTTAAACGGCATGCTTTTACCAGAATGAGTCATACCGTTGAACTTTTGGGCCCCCATCATGCGGATATATTTTTTCAAGAGAAACTCATGCTGAATGGTATTGACCTGAAAATTAAAATGGTGAGGGCCAGTGACACTTTTTGTTTAATGTCTGATACCGCAGAAGAGTTCAAACTTAAAATTTTAGAAGCCTCTCTCTATATTAAAAAAGTAAAAGTAGCCCTGGAGGTTAGAATTGCTCACGCTCAGGCCTTGATGACCTCTAATGCCAAATATCCTATTGATAGAGTGGCTATGAAAGGTTTTAGTGTTCATAGAGGGAGTCGGGTATGTAATCAGGAGAATTTGTTTCTGGGGCAGTTACCAAAGTTTGTGGTTATTGGTTTAACAGACGCTAAAAACCCTTTTAACTTTAAACACTTTGCCGGGAACTTTATAGCGATGTACGTCGATGGTGAACAAGTCCCCTCAAAACCTTTACAACCCCACTATACAGCAAGACACAACCCCGTCCGGGAATATTACAGTCTAATACAAGCCACGGGTAGACATCTCAAAGACAAGCCGCTGATAATTGATCGGTCAGACATTATTAGAGGCTATGCGCTCTTTGATTTGACCCCTGACCAAGAATGTGGAGATCATTTTTCCTTAGTAAAAAATGGTAATATCCGTCTTGAAATGTGTTTTGCCAATGCTCTGCCAGAGACTGTGAATATGATTGTTTATGTGGTTTTCGAGAACGTGATTGAGGTTTCCCACCAAAGAGCTGTTCTCTTTGATTACTGAAAAGTTTGATACAACTTTGATCCTTTTTAAAAATGAATAACACCCAGCTTACAGCGCTGCTATCCAGCAACCCTTTGACTGCAAAGTATTTTTATGGGGTTCTAGCTTGTGATCAACTACCTAAAAGAAAAATAAAAAAACTTCTGGCGATACTCATTGTCAACACAGACCCCCAAAATTATCCTGGAGAACACTGACTGGGGATTTATCTAAAAGAAGAGGGACAGGGAGAGTTTTTTTATTCTTATGGTAACCCTCCAGATTTTATTTATTTTCCTAAGACTATCTCAAACTTTTTAGACAACAACGCTAAACAAACAGTGTACAATAATCAGCCTCTACAAGGTCTTATGACCACTACCTGTGGCCATCACTGTGTTTTCTTCTTACATCATAGAGCCAAAGGACTTACTTACCCTGAGGTTATGGCTCTCTACAGCCCTGATTTAAACAAAAATGATCTAATGGTGTCCCAATTTATACATTGTATGTCTAACCCTAAAAAACAGAACTGTATAAATATATTTTCATGCGTGCAGTGTGTCAAGACTCACCATGATTTTAAAAAATGTTATGAATGTTAGTCTTGAAAAAAACTTATGACAATGTATATGCTGAATAAATATTTTTATTGTTGTAAAGACTTACAGACATATATATCAGACATTGTTTATACACCATTTGCATGAATATACAACAAAATGTAAAGATATGTGTGAAACTCAATAAAAACAGTAACATCTTAATAAGTTTCCCATAATTGTTGTCTTTTTTTCTGCTTCTTATTCATAGGGGTCTCTAAGGGTGAATTTTTATAGGCTTCTATGTGTTGTCATGTTTGAGAATTAGGTACTGTAGAATAGGGGAGATTTATCACAGACAAACCTTTGATGAATTCAGCCCATCCTACAGGTAGCCTATGTTCAGGGATATGGGTATGCCCCATTTCAGCCCTGATTAAATCAACCATATGCGACCCTCTAATGTTCTTGCCCCTAAGAATGAATTCCCCTTGATCATTCCATGAGGTAACCAAAGCATTCTGAGACATTGCGTTTAAAATAAAATTAGCATTTTTCTTAGATCTGGAGGGGACGCTACTCATAACATAAGTCACTACCTTAGATTTAGATTCTGCAGCAGGTTGTGCCATTTCCTCAGAGGGGGGTGTAATCAAAGTCAGGGTATTAAGCTCTTTTTCACTCTGTTTAATCAAGGCTAGATATCTCTGTAAGGAGCTTGTGTATAGCTTAACTTTCTCATGGTCACTGATGTCAGTTCTAAGTAGAATGCTTTTCATTTCAGAGTCAAGTCTGCTTTCAACTGCTTTTTTAATAGGTTCGGGGTGCTGTGGCTCAGGCTGTCGAAGTCTATCGAGTTGATGTTGTGGTATCAGAAACATTTTCTAGGAGTGAGTCATTTTTACAAATTAACTTTGAGGCGTTGAGTCCTGATAAAAAGGCAATGCTATCCTTATTAAAGCACCAATAAAACCACCACTCTGATTCACAGTTTTTTTCTTCTTTTTAATTGAATGGTTCTTATTACATAGACTCTTTATAACACGTCGCTGCTTTTTGAGAGTGTTTAACTGACTCGAAGTTAAGGGGATGTGACCCTTTAAGGCGTTTAAGGCAATTTCTACAATAGATTTGATAAAATCGTCTGAAGTGTCTCGTAAAACTGCTCTTCTCTGATCAGCAGAGCCACAAACTATGCTCTTTAAGAGATGGAGGTTACGTTTTATTCTAGCCGACATGCTGCGTTGTTGATGAGCCTGGATAAATAAAAGTTTTAGCGCTATAACAGGCCGCTTATAAGTGTTTTGTCTTGGTATTTCTCGTGATATAAGCAACTGGCCAATCAGGAGTAAATAAACCAGTTCTTAGACGGTATGCTTCGGGGGTTTGGGCTTTTAAGTCTATTAAAAGATAACCACAGGGTTTTTTTGTTGCATCTTCAAATGCTTCTAAGAAAAACTTGGAGTTACCAGGGTACATCTGTTGGGCTAGCGTGTTGATTTGAAGTTTATCTCGAGGGTTTTTAAACAGAATAATGTAATTGGCATTCAAGTTTATGGTACGGCTCATTTTTCCTTGAAAAAACAAATTTTGAACCAAATACAGGATGCATAAATTCCTATGATGAACGTATTTTGTAAAAGCTTTCTGTATTTCATCATTTTCGCTAGCCAACTCCATCAAGTCATCTATAATGATTAAATTGATTTTGTTAGGAGGCAGTAAATTATCATCGGATAATGAAGCCGGTATGTCTTCAATAAATTTTACATTTTTAAATTCAAGTGCCAATTCATTGTATAATGGCTGCCAACAGCTATAACACCATATGATATTCTCAGGGTTTTGGGACAAGATCTGTTGCAAGTTTTCTAAAAGCTGTTTCACAAAATAACTTTTGCCTGAATTGGAGGGTCCGGATATTATAGCCGCAAAAGCTACGGTTAGTCTAATATCAAAACCATCTTCAGTAGCCATAAGGAAGAGATGTGTAATCAGACAGCAAGACTCTCTTATTGTAGACTATTTGAAAAGTTTTCAGGAGTGGTTTGTTTTCCAATTGAAATTCTTTTTTATTACGATGAATCTGGGAGCCTCGAATCATGATATGCTCTGCAGGGGTGCTTCTATCATGATTCACAAAGTTTTGTACAAGGTCTTTTAATGAAGCGAGGTTAATTAATTTGGAATTCTCATAGTTTAGGGTAATACCCTTTACTTTGAGACATGTGTTTCCGTTGTTTGTGACGTATCCATACGTTTTAGGTCCCCCTGACACAAACTCTGTAATGTATTCCCCCGGCTTCAACTCGCTAGTTAAATCACCAAGATAATCGCCTAGTTTTGGACGCCAAGCCTGGGGCCTGCTGACAAAGATTACAGAGTCTGTATCATGATACAGACATCGATCCTGCAGATGATCCAAGAGGTTATAGAGCTCTAGCCGGGCGTAAGCGGTTGTAAACGCCACTATTAATACGTTTACATTACCTGTGGGAGTATAGGTATCAGAAGCGTAACGCCACTGAACCTGTGCCACTGTATCACTTAAAAAACAAAAATGCGAAACCTGATATCTTTTTGAAAAGAGATAATGGAAAAACTGGTCAGGATCCTTTACCAAGCTTGTAGAGAGTTGGTTAGTTCTCTGGGCTAGTTTTCCCCACAAACTATTGAGACATAGTTTGGAGATTTGTCTCTTAGCAGGGTTAACATTAATGTTTTGAGGATCTAATTGAACCCCCTCTTTCTGAAAATATTCAGCAATATAACGCTCTTTACGCTCCTCATCGGTACAATGAGCAGGATAACCTGAACTTTCCTGTTTCCCCTTGAGATGACTGTTAATGTAACCTGTAAAGAGAGTGTCAGATTTCTGAGGATAATGCCAAACTTCGTGTATTTTAGACACTTTGTAACCTTTTCGAGAGCTTTGACTACCTCTACACTGCACCATGTCCCTGTCAAGGCTCTTTCTCCAGAGGTATGGTTACATACCCCAGTCTGGTTTAGTGTTTCTGCGCATGAACGGCAGAGGGTAAACATTAATTTACCACAGATGCAGGCAGGCAATACGGGGAAATAAAGACCTCTAGGAGGCAGAACAGTTAATTTGAACAAGCCAAAGTACTGGCTCAAGTCTTGAAAATTATGGTAAATTATGGTAGGGTGGTCTATAGGGTACACTTTTGTTTTGTTAACAAACGGATACAAGCTAGTGAAATCAAAGTATTCCACCCTTTCATTTTCCTGGGCCACATAATGTAATGTAATGGCATTTGTACGTCCCCCAAACAGAGCCTCACGAGGATTGATACGTTCTGGAAAATCAGAACGAAGCAGAAAACGTGAACTTCCGGCTGTTTTTTCAGGGTGTTCCATTCATGTTCCCAAATAACTCTGACTTCCACCCTGTAAACCTGTTGCAATGTTTCAATCTTTTCATCAAAGTGATGACGCATCGTACCGCATGATACTTTGCTTAAGGGGTTTACATCGGCAGAATCATAACACAAGGGACAACCATGAAAAAAGCACCCTGCAAATTCAAAAGCCGTACGCTTACCATTAATCACAGCATACCCGTCTAAGAAAAAGGGTCCTATTTTAAGCTCTCCATAGTTTAAAGCATGTTGAATGAAAACATTTTCAGTTTCAGATACATACATTAACCATTGTATCGATGCATTTGAAAAGCTTTTTTGCTGGCCACTGTAATTGTCGGGAGGAATTATAGCTATTGTGTCTTTAGGCATGAATTTACTTCTGTACATAGCCATGCACAGTGAAGCAATGGTAGTACATTGGAAGGGGTCTATCTGCCCTATAGCATAAACCTCTGTACGGAATTTGATACAGGCCTCTTTCAAAATTTCAACATCATTTTTGCAGTAGAACGCCATTTCGTCTCTGAAATTAAAAACACCATTCTTAATCGAATCATACCATTTGTAAAAGTCATCACGATCTTTAGACATCATTTGCTGAACCCCTTAGTAACGTGGTTCAGGATAGGGGCCTACGTAATTCTGGTTTTCAGCAGTATTGAACAAATGAGGAAAATATCCTTTTCTGGCTTCAAATCCCATAGCTGCAGGCAGGGCACTTAACTTCATGGGCAAAAAGTTAAAGGACTCAATGTAACGCATCTTAAAAGCCTTGTCTGTAAAACACATTAACTTGCTACCCTGAGCTATGATATGCGGGTTAATACCGTTGGTTACTAAATAATTCATCAGTAAATAACTGTCATAAGACTTCGCGTTGTGTGCCAAGAACGTATAGGCTGCATAACAGGGTCTGCGATACCTCTCAAAAAACGTTTTCACACAGTCCTCGCCCTCCCAAAACCATGATTCAACACCCATGTGCATGCAGTACAAATAATTAGGAATGTGCACGCCATCTTCCTGCCGACATTCAAAATCATAAAACACATATTTGTCTGTGGGTTCATTAGGTTTAAGCATTTGAATGAAGCATTTATGATCAGTGTGAGGTAACAACACAGCCTTACATATCTTACAGTAAGGACTGAGACATTTATGAGTCTGTGGCTTCGTTGGGTCACATTTATAGAGAGAATAGCACCTTGTACAAAGTTTTAAAATGTCACACATAGAAACCTGTTTTTCACTGTTGGCTTTATCTCGGAGAATCTTATGCTCATCATAACAGAGCTGTGATCGACAATAACGATTGCAGTCGTTACATTTCACCTTTACAGAGGTCTCGCTGTTACAGGCTGGTGAAAAACACACATTACAGTGTCCCTCATAGATGGCCTGATCGATTACTGTAGGCTGTGTAACAGTAATTACACAGATAGGCAGCACTCAGAAAACCTTTCAAGTTAACTATACCATAGAAGTGATTCTCATGAAGAAACAGAAATACAGTTTTGTTTTTCGGTCGAGTATCTGTTTGGTGTTTCAGGAACACGTCCTTTTGAGGACATCTGTACCACACCACAATTTTAACATCGAGGGCCTGTTCAAATTTATCTATGTCAGCAAACGAAACCATCTGATGTTCACTTAATCCAACACTCTGTTGTAGTTTTAAAGCCTCAGCCATACACCTATCATAGGCACCTCTGAATTCTGGAAATAACAAACTCAGAACACTGTATGCAAAACATAATTGATTGTCTCTGTTGTAACATATAATCAGATGCTTGGTCTTTTTTTCTAATAAGCTCACTTTTCATCAAGGTCTGCAAACCTCTCCTCAAACCCCCTCCTTCAGGACACCTGATAACCTGGACAATCAACATTAAAGAGTCATCAGCCAAAATTTCACTATGACTTTGAAGGAGAGCCTCAATCTGACTGAGAAAATCGTCTAGACTTAAAATTGTCTCCAGTCATTTTTACATATACTGGGATATCTAAGGAGCCTGCTCGTAATTCAAGCTGCACTATGTCTGCAGGTCTTAACGTTCTAGAAACCTCACTCAACATATTCTCTAACGTTTCATGCAACACAGTAAAAACTTCAGCATAGGAATCCAAATCATACAGGTGTGTAAAGTTAAGAGGGTGCTTCAATTCAATATTATTAAACATTGGTCGATGTCTAAGCTGTACACCTTCCCCCCCCAATTCTACCACCACCGCTAGCCCTATGAGGTTCCTCTAAACCAGAAGGACGAGCCATTTGATCATCACGTAATACATCACTCCCCGGGACTTTTATGCTAAAAGAATCATCTTGGCAAATACCCGTGTTTAAGCCTGTCCCTAATTGGCACGCAATATCATCTACACTCTCTGTAGTAACATGATTTTCTCTAGACATTTCTTGCAAAAGCTTATCCAATGAGTCAAAATTGATCTGAGTCAAGGTAGCATCATTAATAAACCCCGGGCACAGGGAGTTATTAGGGTTTATATTAGGGACGATGTCATTTATGGGGGGTCTGTCTGGAGAAAGTTCATCAATCAGAGCCCTGATTGACGGTAAATTATGTGCGTTATAATTTAAATCATTTAATAGTTTGTCTAGATAGTCAAAATTCTCAAAACCGGTTAAATTTTGAGGGTGAACAGTGCTTGGTCGGACATTTTGGGATGGAGACATACTATGTGTATGGGAACTTGTTGAGGGATCGGAATTTAAGGTATTTTGGGGGACGAATATAGAATTAACCACAGAATTTGACACAGTTTGACTCGGATCAATTGAAACCTTTTTATTTTTTTGAATACCATTCACAGCATCATCATTGTCAGAATCATCATCAACAGTAATTTCAATGTGTTTCCTCTTGCACGTTTTCTTGCGATAGGGCTCCATTTATAGCTCTACAAATACACCACTACTGTTTTAAAAACCCCAGAGTTTTCAATAGGGTAATTAATGTTTTTATATTCTGAGCCACTTCTGGGTCGGAAACTAGGGCCCTTATAGCTGGGTGTCTGTAAATGATCTGATCTATAGTCAGCTTTACATGTTTCAATAGCTCTACGCTGTGATACCCAGTAGTAGTTGAAGTTGAGGGGGGCGTTGGTTTTAGCCTTCGAGGTACTTCTGAGACTGTAGGGGTGGCTCTTGATTGCAGAGAAGTGTGAAACCTTCCAGAAATTTTACGCTGCCTTTTAGACTTTGGGTCCCTGTTGAAGGATGTTTCGTCCTCTGAAGATTCACTGTCCACAAGAAGAGTACGTCTAGTGGGCCGTTCTAAATGAAAATATGCCAAAATATACAATCAGACCAAAATACATTAACAGATGTTTAATGAAATATTTAACATACTTTTTTTTTAAATGCTTCATTTTAAATTGTTACTTACTTTTGAGAGGTCTTTTTTCAGATTTTTGATGTTTATTGGGAGGGCCTAAGGGTATCCTCACTGGTCCATCTATGCCCTTCGATGTACTGGCTACGTCTTTCCTTAGGGTATTTTCAGGGTTTTCTAAAATAATATAAATGGTTGAATATGAATGTTTTATTAACCTAAAATAATTGATATTAATTATGAAAACGATCAAACATATTTTATTATTCTATAAAACAATACACTTCATACTTTTAGACACTTCGGAGTCTGACGGTAGGTCACTGAAAGATGTCATGAAGTATTCTTCCAGGAGCTCGGAATCTTCAACGTAGTCAGCTTCTAAAAACAGAATGAAACAGCTATGTTTTTAAAATGAAATAATAATAAAATAAAATAAAATAAAAATAATAACTTTAAAATAATGTCTATGAACTGTGATAATTATACATACCTTAATATATATATATATATATATATATATATATATATATATATATATATATTATACATATATATATTATATATATATATAATAATTACATTTCTGTATTTGCTATTAATAAACAAAAAACAGACATAAATATACTCAGTATTAGTACTCACTTTTAGGCATATCTGCAGTCACTGAGAAATTATTTAAAAAGTCCTCAGGCACGACTAGAGCGCTTGGTAACTCTAGGGGTATGTACTGTCCAGTGTTCGTATCTGCAATTTAAAGGAGGTATGAAAACTTAGAGAAAAAAAACAAACAAACAAATAAATAAATAAATAAATAAACAAACCTCGCGATATTTTGGTTTAGCGACTGTAAAAACTCACTATCCTGAGTCTCCAGGAACCAAGTGGGTGACAGAGGAACGATCGTAGGAGGCTGTTCAATCACTACCTCCTCGTGTGAAATTAAATGTTCTTCTATAAGTTCCTGGATATCTATAAAATATGAAAAATATATAATTTAAAATAAATAAATAAATAATAATAATAATAATAATAATAACGACGACAACATAAAATAAAATAATACATAAATAAAATTCTCTATGTTAAAGTAAGTATTTATATTTGAGTTTATAGCTCTGAGTTATAAACCCATCACAAATAAAAACGTTAGAGTATTCCTTCACAAGATACAAAACACTGTTTTCTATAGCACCGTACAAACATTTTTAACACATAGAGAATTACGCTCTGAGTTAAAACGCATTTCAAACATCTTTACATATTACCATTATACAGCCAACGCGACATTTATAATCCATACAATTTCATTAACATCGTTTTTCGCACAGAGTTAAAACAGTATTTAAACATTAAACATAGGTACGTACCATATAGAAGCTCATTGTTCGTGCTTGATTTTCCATCCATTTATGGCTGAAGTGTGTCTTTACGGGATTTCATTCTTGAGAGGAATCGTCCTTTTTTCAGAAGTGTATACATAGCTCTGTGCGGCGTGTTTTATACCCTCTAAGATCCATGGTTAATGCGGATGTAACCACAGGGGTCCCGATAAACCCGACACCTGAGCGTCCTTAGACTATGCGATGCCACGCTTCCCACCTCAGGTAATTATTTGTCCTTTCATTTGATTCTTACAGAATCATAACATTTTGTTTTTATGCCGATATATTCAATTCAGTAAACTTTATTGGCATGACACGAATAAAAATACAGTTTTGATAATGCAAATACATATACTTGTTTGTATGTTTTTATAGTTAAACGTAGGCTTAGTTATTTCTATTTTTCTTTACTCAATATTACAAGCAAAAAATATTCTCATTCGTTTTGTAAACGATTTTATACAATCTGTTTATAACACGTTTCATTTTAGATACACATTTTATGTTTTATTTAATTGACTCATGTACACACACCCTCACGTACCCCTTGAAGTAACATTGATGAAAATCTAAAATAATATAACTTGTAAATGGGTCGTTACCTCAGGAGGGGCAAACATTCGCCGATTTAAAAAAACATAACGATGTACTATGCTCACACATAGTTTTAAATCTAAAACAGTAAAAACGTATTAATGATTTGTAACATCGTCAGAATAGTCTGACCGTGTACGAGACTATTCAAAGCTATATGGAGCTTATCCTGATCGGAGGCCATTCAAAAACTGACAGTGATAAATCACTTACAATATTTTCTCTTATTTTATTTGCAATATAACACATATTTTTCTCTTATTTTATTTGCAATATAACAAATATTACAATTTTGTATATCTTTAAAAAAACATTTCTTTTCTAATCGTTATGCCCAAAACTATATCCAATTTGAAATATCACTAGGCTTGTCGACCCTGACAGACTACACGGCATCAGGATGATCACCGAGCCATGCTTCTCTGCGGGGTGTCTTCCTCTGTCCATCTTTATAATCTTTATGTTTGAAATGATATTCAGTTTTGAAATAGCCCTAGGAGTGTCTACCCTGCTGAGCCCAGACCTTAAGGCATCACGATTCACACATTTCACAAGCCTTCTCTGGGGGGTGCCTTCCTCTCCCCACAAATGTTAGCGGCATTTCAACACCCAAATGACTCCAGTCTGTTCATAGCGTTTGGTTCAGTGTCTGCGTGTGTGTATGGGTGTGTGTGTATGTGTGGTGGGTGTCTCAGTGTCTGTGCTCAAGGGGCGCGCATGTGAGTGGACCTATAGGAAGTTGCGCACATGTTCGAAGCCAAAGGAACCGTCCCCTATTTAAGTCACAGAGCGAGTTTTCAGTCATTCTTCTGCTAAAGTTTGATGAGTGCAGTTGTCTGCGAGGGAGAGAATTCAGACTGTGCTTAAGCGGTTATCCTGGGGAGTTTTTTTTAAAAAAATGTGGTGTTCTGTGTTTTTGACACATTCCAGTTATTAACTGCCTGTCGAATCTGGACCGATAGCCCAGGCCACCACACGATCTGCTGAGCACAAGCCCTGTATTTAGCAATGCCTTGATGTCCCTCATGGATTTTCATTAGGATTTCTTTTCTAAGACCTGCTGGTATCACCAGTCACTGGTCTTTCAGCAGGAGATCACCTGCCATGTGGAGATCTTCTTTTTCTTGGCAGAATGGAGCCAGATCTTGTGGCACGTCGCATTTCTCTGGCCAACCCTGCTGACAAAACTGAATCACACGCTGGCACGTCTGATCTGCTTTCTGTTCCTCTGCTATCTGTTGCACACGTACTTCAGATGCTGGTATTGCAGCTCGAATTGCATCAATAAATAGTTGGACCTCTTTCTCCAACTGTATGTCTTCTGCTGTTGGCATATCCCAGATAGGTGCTCAAGACAGCATGTCAGCTGTGACGAGTGACTTCCCAAGGATGTGCTGGATCTCATAAGAATACCCAAGTAGCTGCAAGCGAAATCTTAAGATCCTTGGAGGAAGCTCATCCAGCCCCCGTGGAGCCTAACAGTGGTATCAGTGGTCTGTGGTCTGTTTTAAGAACATACATCAAACCAATGAGATAGGAGGAGAGTTGTTCACATGCCCAAGTGACTGCCAATGCCTCCTTTTCAATCTGGGCATACCATTTTTCCGCATGTGTTAAGCCCCTTGAGATGTTGATGACGGGGCTCCATGTACCGTCAGACTGCTTCTGTGTAACCGAGACCATATGAAGATGCATCTGCTGCCACTCTGGTTTCAGCCTTCGGTGAATATTGGGCAAGGACTCTGGGGGAGCCGTTTTCTGAGCCTCTTCCCAACAACACGAACGATTCTTTTCTCGCATCAGCTCTTTCAGTGGCATTGTAAAGGAAGCTAGCTGTGGTAAAAATGTTCCCAGGTAGTTAGCCATTCCCATCACTTTTTGCACGTCTGCTAAACAAGCTGGTGCTGGCATCTGAATTATCGCTTTTATTTTGTTTTATTTTCTAGTCCTTTATCTGTGATCCTATGTCCCACAAAAAGCATGCTGTCTTTGGCGAACTCACACTTCTCGATAAGTATTAGTTCCACATGCTGAAACTTCTGTAAACTTTATGAAATCTGTTATCGTGTTCCTGTCTGTCACATCCGAACACTAGTACATCATCTGTGTGGCAAAGCACTCCCTCAAAGCCTTCCGGCATCTGTGACATCCTTCGTTGGAAGTGATCTGGTGCAAAGGAAATGCCGAAGGGTAGCCTATTAAAACAGTACCGGCCAAATGGAGTTAAAGGTTGTGAGCAGAGCAGATTCACTAGCAAGGGGTATCTGCCAGAAACCACAACGTGCATCCAGCTTTGTAAACAGCTTTGCATCCAACAGCATTGCTAGCATCTGGTCTACTGACGGCAGGATGTGGCGTTTTCGCCTCACCCACTTGTTCAGTCGAGTAAGGTCGATGCAAATCCTCATTTTGCCGTTGACCTTGGGCACCACCACCATCCCAGCACGCCATTCAGTGGGCTGTGTCACTTTTGAATTTACTCCTATTCTTTCCATCCGGTCAAGTTCGTCTCAGACTTTGCTCCTCAAAGGGATTGGAACACGGCGAGGTGTTGACAGAGCATAAGTGGTTGCTCCTTGCTCAAGTTCAATTTTGTAGGGCTCCTCAAGTTTCCCCAGTCCGCAGTACACTGATGGGTAGTTGGTCAGGAAATTCTCCTGAAGCTCCTTCGCTTCATGAAACCTGTGTACAAGGTGTAGTGCTACTATTGCAGGCAGTCCAAGCAGCGCTTTCGACAATCTGGAAACCATGTAGACCTCTTGGACTGTGGTGTTCCCTTTAATAGCTAATGTGCTGCTAAAGCACCCTCGAATGTCCAACAAATTGTTTCCGGGCCCATATAAGACTTTGCTGGGTTGCATCAGCTTGCCATCTCGATCCTGTTTAAATTTTCCCGCTAGGATTGCGGAAACTGCTGCTCCTGTGTCAAGCTTGAACTCTAGCTTTTCCACATTAAAGCACATTTGCTCAGTCCATTCTTTCACTGCAGTTGTTGCTACTTCACCAAGAAATGCAAAATCCTTGTCATTCAATTTTGATTGGTTAACTTCTGTAATGTTGTCTATGGCACGAGCAGAGTGGCACGCCACTGCAGTGTCCCTTCATATGACACCTATGGCACTTTTTGACTCATCTGCCCCCTATTGGCTTTTGACCCTATAGCATCCACATTGTGCACAGATGGCTCGTCTGTTGAACCTCCGTGTAATAGTGTCTGTTGCTTTTTGACTGTCTCATTCTGCCGAGCGCACAGTATGTCTTGGGCTAATGTCAAGTCTGGGTCAAGCTGAAGGCGTTCAGAGAGCTTTCTGTCCTGTATGCCCATTACTATTCTGTCCCGAATCAGCTCCTCTCGAAGGGCACCAAATTTGCAGTGCTCCGCCAAAGTGGGTACCCCTATGATAAATGTTTCTACACTTTCACCTGGTTCTTTTCGTCTCATGTTGAATCTTGCCCTCTCGTAAATGACCGTGCTTCCCCACACAATGCTGTTCAAAGGCTTGTTTGACTGGCTCGCACTTCTTGTCTTCATCACTCAGAGGTAGGACACAGAAAATGTCATCGGCATCATGCCCCATTGTGTACAGTGAAGAGTTCACCTGATACTCAGACTTTTCATTGAAGCCTGATGCAAGACGAAAGTGTTCAAACCACCTGATCCACTTCGGCCAATCACCAGTAGAGAAGTCAAACTTTTCTGGAAGTGAAATCTGTACTGCTGTTGATGCCATTATATTTTCCTTTGTGTTTATTTATTTATTTATTTATTTATTTATTTTATTTATTTATTTAATTAAATGTATGTATGTATATATATATATATATATATATATATATATATATATATATATATATATATATATATATAGTGGACTGTACTTCTGGAAAGTGGAATTTGCTGTTTTCAAAGCTTTTTACTTCTGACACCATGTACTTTTATGGACACAATCACAGAGACAGACACCAGGTTGCAATACACTGAGGTAATTTATTTATTGAACTAACTAACATGGCTGTAAGCCCCTTCCTCATAACCCTTACTCCGGAAGTATATAGTTTGCCTGTAAATTAACCCTTTACAAGACATCAGGGAAAAATTTATAATTGGACACACTAAATAAAAAAATAAAATGAAAATCCCATCCCTGCAAAAGCAAATGTGTTGAACGTGGTCAATGCTAAATTGGTTAATTGATTGCAGTGAAAAATAACAAAACCTGGACGCCGGTGGTGGCGTGTCAGCTGCAATAACTTTGTCTCACTCTCACTCATTTGCAGCACACTCCCACACCCCTATTACAGATACTTACAGATCCTAATGAAGCTCAAATGTGAGGAACTGTGGCCACCCAACATTTGTGAACCACATGACTCGGTAGCTTAACCCCCTTCAGAAAACAGGAGTACAACTGGGGAAAGCCATTGTGATGGAACAGTTCTGTCGTGGTCGGCGCTGAAACCCAGGCGAGGATACGGCGCCACAATCCAAACACCCTGGAGACATCCATCAAGCTGGCGGAGCACTATGAGGATTCCCTGACCTCATCCAGAGCTGGATTATTAAACTCTCCAGCCCCACAGAGCAATCAGGGACTGACTCCACTACCCACACCAGGCCCTGGACCAAGAACTCCCAGACCACCGACCCCAATGGGCTGGCCCACCTCCTTACCATGGAGGCAGCGTTTGGACCCCAGCTGGGGTAGATTCAATGCCACAGACAGATATGTAACCCCAGTGCCTTCTGCCCCTCCTATCTGTTCCAGGTGCCACCAGACAGGACATATCACCCAGCTGTTCTAATCAATTATGAAGTGCAACGTGGCGACATGTTATCTGGCATCGGAAGCAGGTAAGAGACGGGGAAATGGTCGGGAGGGACCTTGTATTGTTGATGTGGTTGTCGGTAAAGTGAGTACCCATGCATTAGTGGACTCCGGGTGTGAGCAGACGTTAATTCGGACACCTCTCTTGGGCGGTATGTCGTGGCAGGTATCTCTTGTATGCATGGAGACACGGCGACATACCCCATACTAAAAGCATACTTATTGGTAGAACCGATGCAGCATCACCTCGTAGTGGAGGTGGTGGAAAGTCTACCACGCCCAGTAATTCTGGGCCGGGACTGGCCACAGTATAAACAATTAATTAAAAATACAGTCCCGACCGCACACGGTCTCCAGCGAGGGGAGGCCTGCACCGAGAGGCTGTTGGAAGAGAGCCAAACCTAACAGCGCTCTGGAAGACGCCATCTACTAGTCAGGTCTGTACCCCCCACCGCTCCCACTCCCACTCCCACTGTGCCTATTTGTCTCGCCTGTCCTGCTTTGACTGTCTCTAACATCCCTGTTATTCTGTCCTTTCACTCTCGTCCTCTGCCCTCTCCCCGCCACTACTCCTCCAACCCCTCTAACCTCATCCCTCTGCCTCCCCCCCCCCTCCCACTCTCTCCCCTCCCACACTCTCTCTGGTGCCCTCTGGAACTGTCACTCTTCTGCTAACAAAGCTGATTTCATCTCTGCCTTTGCCACCCACCTCTCTGTCGATTTCCTTGCTCTCACTGAAACCTGTCTCTCTCCTGATAACACTGTAAATACTGCTGCCCTGTCCCATACTCCGCGTCTCACTGGACGGGGAGGTGGTACTGGTCTTCTCCTCTCTCCCTCCTTACTTTTTTCTGTCCCCTCCGACCTCTCCTCACTGTCTGTTAACACCCTTGAATTTCTTGCTGTCCAACTAACCTCTCCCTGTCAACTCCTGCTAATTGTACTGTACCGTCCTCCTGGACCTCTCGCTCACTTTCTCAATGAACTTGACTACCTACTCTCCTCCCTCCCCTCTCTGTCTACCCCAACTGTCCTGTTAGGTGATTTCAATATCCATCTCTCCAACCCCAGCCACTCTGCCGGATTCCTCCCACTCCTTCACTCCTTCAACTTCTGTCTGTCTCCATCCCCTCCTACCCACAAAGCTGACCGTCTCCTCCCTTGACTCCCTCTGTCCCCTCACCTCCCGACCTGCTCGCCCCTCCCCTCCCCAAACTTGGCTCTCCTCTGTGCTCCGTTCAGCAAGAACCACACTGCGATCTGCTGAAAAGAAATGGAAGAGAACCAAACTCCCTGCTGCCCTAGACCTCTACCGCTCCCTCCTCTCCTCCTCCTCTACGCACTCCTCTGCTAAATGTTCTTATTTCCAGTCTATAATCCAAGCCTCCACTAACAACCCACGTAAACTATTCAATACCTTCTCCTCCCTCCTAAACCCCCCTCCTCCTCCCTCTATCTCTTCTGATGACTTTGCCTCTTTCTTCCTTCTAAAATCTCAGATATCCGCAAACTCTAACACCTCTCCCCCCCACCCCCTCCCGCTCCAACCCCTACACCCACTGCGTCCCCTACTAACTCACCCTCCTTCTTCACCTTCTCTCCCCTCTCAGACTCTGACCTCTCCTCCTTGCTACAGGGCCACAAACCCACCATGTGTGCCCTGGACCCTCCCCACTCACCTCTTTCAAGCTGCTGCTCCTGCTCTACTTCCCTTCATCACTCTCGACCCTCTCCAATCTGGCTTCCGCTGTGCTCACTCCACTGAAACTGCCCTCCTGTCTGTCACTAACTCACTAAACTCTGCCCGAGCTGCCGCTCTCTCCTCTGTCCTAATTCTCCTCGACCTCTCTGCTGCCTTTGACACTGTCGATCACTCTATTCTACTATCCCCTCTCGTTGACCTGGGAATCTCTGGCACTGCTCTGGCCTGGTTCTCCTTCTACCTCTCCAACTGCACTTACCAGGTAGCCTGGCGTGGAGCAACCTCCACACCTCGCCCTCTCTCAACAGGAGTCCCCCAAGCGTCAGTCTTGGGTCCTCTCCTGTTCTCTCTCTACACCCGCTCCCTGGGCCCCCTCATCGCATCCTATGGTTTCTCATACCATTTCTATGCTGATGATGCTCAGATTTTCCTCTCCTTCCCCACCTCTGACTCCACCATCCCCTCCCGTATCTCTACCTGTCTGTCTGCTATCTCCTCCTGGATGCACTCGCATCACCTCAAACTCAACCTCTCTAAATCTGACCTCCTTTTCTTTCCCTCCTCTGATCTCTCTATCTCTGTTCCTTTGGAATCTACCACACTCTCTCCCTCCTCCTCAGCTAAGAACCTCGGAGTCACCCTGGACCCCTGCCTCTCTTATTCCCAGCTCATCTCCACTCTGGCACGCACTTGCCGATTCTTCCTGAGCAACATACGAAGAATCCGACCCTTCCTCACCAACTACGCCACCCAGCTCTTGGTCCAGGCCCTGGTAGTCTCCCTCCTAGACTACTGCAACTCCCTCCTGGCTGGCCTCCCTGCGTCCGCCACCCATCCGCTCCAGCTCATCCAGAATTCCGCTGCTCGTCTGGTGTTCTCTCTGCCTTGCTTCTCCCACGCAACTCCACTGCTCCACTCACTCCACTCGCTCCCGATCATCGCTCGCATCCAGTTCAAGACTCTTGTACTCGCCTACAGGTGCCTTGACCAGACTGCACCCAGCTACCTCCAGACCCTCATCTCTCCTTACACACCCACTCAACCTCTCTGCTCCTCCTGCACTAGAAGACTGGCTGTACCTCCTCTACACTCCCCTGCTTCCAGAGCCCGCTCCTTCTCCACCCTCGCCCCTACAGATGTCAGGACTGCCCAGTCCCTGACCACCTTCCAGTGCCTCCTCAAGACTTGCCTCTTCAGACAGCACCTGTAGAACTCCTCTTTTCCCTCTGGACACTTTATCACTCTTCCTTAATGCGCTTTACTTGCACTTATCTGCTCCCTATTTTACTGCATTTAATCCTGTACTTTACAGAGTACTGTAATCTGCCACAAGTGTTATTCAACCTGTAGTATTTTGTATTTAATTATATCCTGATGTAACTATCACTGACACTTATCTGCTCTGATCTTGAATCAGATTTTTTCATCTACTTGTACTTACTAGAACTGAAGTCATTGTATTTTATCTTGCTCTTAATTGTATTAATACTTGTACTGTGATTCTTGAAATGTATTTTTTGTTTACGACTGTAAGTCGCCCTGGGTAAGGGCGTCTGCTAAGAAATAAATAATAATAATAATTTGCAACAATAATAGAAATAGCATTCCTCTGCAAGTTTGTATTTTGGAACTATTAACCATTAGGCCCTGTGTGACGTAGCCTACTGTGCAATGTACAGTGAATATATATGCATATTATGCTTGTGCATACCTAACTCACAAACCAATGAGACGTCTTAATTTACTCCTTAGCATGACACCTTTTATAGGGTGAAATGGCATTATTTTGTGAGTTTGTTTTTAGGAGCTATGAATTGATGATGTAACCTACTGTACAATTTAAAGTGAATACTTCTGCGTTTTTTTGCGCGTTCATAATTAGAGATTACTAACTCGCAAATCAATGAGACATGACTTGGCATGACATCTTTCATGAGTTGAAATAGCATCCCTTTGCAAGTTTGTATGTAGGGTCTAGGAGTTATTATTTGGTGTAAAAATGTAACGAATGCGCCAATATCGAATGTGCATGCGAATATTCAATATCAACATAACTTCACTGGGGTCAATATAACGTGATTCTTGAAAAAAACAGTACAGCCTTGCGCAGATTGTTTGAGAGTAAACAAAGTTGTTTTTTGTATTTCAGAAATATATATTTTTGCATTTGTTGGCTAAACTACTTTTATTTTCTTTGTTGTCAAGTAATAGTGACTATGCAAAAAAGGTAAGTTATTTTTCCTCCTGGAAATATTAAACTACATCATTTCAGAGATGCCAACTAAAAACATTAACATTACATGCCATGTTTACTTAAGATAACTACATCTAGTCTGTGTTATTTTTAATATGATATAAGCCCCCTTTCCATCCATTTATCAAGTGAGTTTATAAGTTACTCGGTATAATTGCTACAAAAATAAGTGACATAAGTGCGAAAAAATGGTTTTCCATCCACTGCAAATACTAGCGAGGTCAATAGGTCAAAGGGTATTCCCCGTGATGTTTCATGATGCCATAGCCAATTTGAGGTTTTGGAGTAGCGTATTTAAAAGCGGATCACGCAAATGGATCCCCGAAGGGAAAACACACCCCTGCAAAGAACGCTTCTGGTTGGAAGATTACCACTGCTTTTGCTGTTTATTATTGATTACTGTGTATTATTGTTTAGTTACTGTATTTATTTATTTGTTTATTTATGATTACCAATTCTCTTCTCTTTATTTACTGTATCTATTTGGTTATTGTTTATTTGATTACTGACCTTACACTCCTTTATTTAAATCAACCTATTTCTGGAATATAATTTCTTTTTTTTCTTTTTATTATTTTATACACCTTGTATTTCGGTTAGCGTTATTAATTATTGAATGTGCCTTTTGCACTGTAACTTGACGAGAAAGTTCAACCCCACCACGGTCTGCATGTTTATTTTGTACTTGGTGTTTTTGTGGTTTTATATTTATTTGTTTCTTTTTCTCTACCCGTTTTATATTTTATCTTTATATTTGTGTAGTTATCACATTTCCTGTGTCTGTCCTTTTCCATGCTCTCCGTGGTGTGGATGTCTTTGTATCATTTTTAACTTCTTTACAGACCCTAAATACTTGGTGTTTCTTTTTGAACTTCAACCTCACCTGTTAAACCATATTATTATTATTATTATTATTATTATTATTATTATTATTATTATTATTATTTATTTCTTAGCAGACGCCCTTATCCAGAGCGACTTACAATCGAAAGCAAATACATTTCAGGTATCACAGTACAAGTAATAATACAATTAAGAGCAAGATAAATACAATGACTTTGGTTCAAGCAAGTACAAGTGTGACAAAATACAATTCAATGATACAGCAGATAAGTGTCAGTGATAGTTACATCAGGATATGATTAAATACAAAATACTACAGATTAAACACTTGGCAGATTACAGTATTCTGAAGTACAGGATTAAATGCAGTAAAATAGGGGGCAGATAAGAGCAAGTAAAGCGCATTTAAGGAAAGGTGATAAGTGTTCCAGGCGAAGAACAGAGGAGTTCTACAGGTGCTTTCTGAAGAGGTGAGTCTTGAGGAGGTGCCGGAATGTGGTCAGGGACTAGGCAGTAGGAAGGTCATTCCACCACTGCAGGGCGAGGGTGGAAAAGGAGCGGGCTCTGAAGGCAGGGGAGCGTAGAGGAGGTAGAGCCAGTCTTCTAGTGCAGGCAGAGCGGAGAGGTCGAGTGGGGGTGTAGGGAGAGATGAGGGTCTGGAGGTAGCTGGGTGCAGTCAGGTCAAGGCATCTGTAGGCTAGTACAAGAGTCTTGAACTGGATGCGAGCTGTGATCGGGAGCCAGTGGAGCGAGCGGAGCAGTGGAGTTGAGTGGGAGAAGCAAGGCAGAGAGAACACCAGGCGGGCAGCGGAGTTCTGGATGAGCTGGAGCGGACGGGTGGCGGACACAGGGAGGCCAGCCAGGAGGGAGTTGCAGTAGTTTAGGCGGGAGAGTACCAAGGCCTGGACCAGGAGCTGGACCAGGAGGCCTTGGTAAATATCAGGTTTTCTATGGTTTCTAAACCATAGAAACCTGATATTTACTTATTTTTAATTCAACTACATTTGAAATAAGGTTATTCCACTTTAAATTTCCCCCGCCCTAACCACGAAAGACGCAACACTAAAAAAATAAAATAAAACCACCTTTAGCAAGCGAGTAAAAACTTCTTAAAAGTCGACTTAAACCGTTTTTCATAGCATTTGTCACATTGTGAACGTGTGGTTTGCAGTGCTCAGGTGAATAGGTAATACACGTGCCCCAACAACGACAGACACAAAGTTACAGTTTAAAACAGTTCTTTATTTTCTCCTTTGTTCTCTGTTTGAGACCATGAAATAATAATGCTGACTCTACCCAACAGTGGGTATTGCCAGTGTTTAAAACACAGGGTTCAGTCCCGAAATAATAATACCCAAAACAACATAGACACGGCCACTTCTCCTGACAGTGAGTGCTCTGAGTGCAGGTGCGGTGAAAGGTAATCACAGTGATATTGTGCAGTGTAGTCTGGGCTTGATGCTGGCCTGTAGCGACAGCTCCCGTATTGTGTTAGTGACAAACACAGACAGTTTCCACAAAACAAACAAAACACTTAACACTCACGATTGGTTTTTACACAGTCTGTTTCCTTTTTGGTCAATCTCGTAACCACATTGTCACATCCCCAATTAGACCCTCAGTCATGCCCCCTTCGATAGCTAGTTCAGTCACGTCTCCTCCAATAATAATAATAATAATAATCTATTTCTTAGCAGACGCCCTTATCCAGGGCGACTTACAAGATATCACATTATTTTTACATACAATTACCCATTTATACAGTTGGGTTTTTTTTACTGGAGCAATCTAGGTAAAGTACCTTGCTCAAGGGTACAGCAGCAGTGTCCCCACCGGGGATTGAACCCATGACCCTCCGCTCAAGAGTCCAGAGCCCTAACCACTACTCCACACTGCTGCAATCCATGACTGACGCATTGCGTACCGCTTTAGGGCGATGATGTCGGGCATTGTGACTCCGCCCCCTTCCTGGCTGGCTGGCTGGCTTCTGACTGACCCTGGAATGAACTGCCAGACCAACCAGTACGAGTTCCTTCTGTTCCTGTTAAACAGCGCCCTCACAGATTGGGACGGAGATCGTTGACTAGGATTCATTCACTCTGTCACATGCCTATATTTTCTTATTTGCATAAGTTTCACCGAGCTTAAAAGTTGGATGGAAAAAGGATTTTGTTCTCTTATCTCATTGTATCATGTGCAATACAGTATATGTAGGCATATATTTATTTATCCTATATTGTTTTCTGTATTTGTAATATGTAATTTACCTTTGTAGTCAACTTAAATCTCCCTTTTGTTTTACAGATTTATCACTTTTAAAGTTTTCGGGAATGTAGAAACTTTATGAGCCCCTTGTACATTTTAATGATTAATTTCAATAATAAATTGTATTAAATATACCTTTAATAATTTTAAATATAAAGTGGTGAGTAACACAAGGAACAGTATGCCCCTACTTAACATTTTTTTTGCTTTTCAAAACTTGTAATTTTGTCTGATAAGGACAATTACAATCTCTATCAAGGGTGTTTTTTTTTGTTTTTCCGATTTTATTCTCAATCAAACTATGTAGTTCAACTTATTTATTGTGCTTACAGATGAACTGATACACTTTTTAAAATGTCATTTAGAAATGGAATGTAAATCAATGAATGAAAGGTGTAATATGTGGTCATGGAAGTTCATTTTTTAGTCACTGCATAGGCTGAGATTCCAGAGTTGAATTATATTATAGTTATGGCATCTGCAGTTTGAGGATTTATCTGTAATGCTGTTATTCAAATAATTAAATTTCTTATTTTTTCGTTATTAAAAATAAAAAATGTATTTTCAGCATCGAAAAAAAAAAAAAAATGGAGAAATTATTGAGCAAGTTGAAATACTTGCTACAAATGCCACCCCATCCAAGAACGCCAAGGGTGGCTTGTGGTCAAATATGTGCAATTGTTTGAACATATTATTGTTTGAAGATATTATATGACTGCTGTCAGAAGGTAATGGAGTTAATATCTGATTGAGCCTTTAATACATTTTCAATCTCACAAAATAAACATGAATATTGTTTTAAAAAAAAAAAAAATCAGGCTGATTACTTTTAATTTTGTATTACAAAAATGTCAGACTATAGGGAATTTTTGTTTTCATAGATACATTAAAAAAAACATCTTTATATTTGGTAGGTTTTCAGAATTTTGAGCCACTTGTGGACATTTAGGAAAGGATTAAATGTATAAAAATGCAGAGCATGAATTCATCATTTTAATGTTTTTGCAAAAAAGACTACATTTATAAGTATATGTATTCTAATTTGATAAGATAATATATACATATTTTGCAATCTGCTAAGAGGATACCATGGAATTACTTTTTTTTGTTACAGTATATTTCTGGTTAATGCATATTTTATATAATGCAATACTCTATTTAAATAACTTTTAAAAGTCATTAAAAACAACATGTACTAAAATTGCTTAATTCTGAAATATTTGGTACCATTCTATGTTTTTAATTTATTTTTTATTGCGTAATATGCCACCATTTTATCTCCTATATGTTACAGCAAAAAGGCAGCACAGCTGTGGGGGCACCTAGGGAGGTTCCAGGGGCAACAATGACCATCAATGGGGCAATAATTCACCCTGCAATGCAGCTTTAACCACCCAGGGTTATATGTGTTGGTTATGGCATGGCATTGTAATGGTTACATTGATAAATGTCCCTGTTTACAAGCCTTGTGAAGGTGTTCTATCTGTTTTATAAAGAGGTAGCTTGCCCACCTGCGGTGCTGAGGGCGAGGATTCGATTCCCAGCGCTGCTGGTGTCTTTTCCTCTGGCCTTTACTTGGAAAACTCACAGAGAACCATCTGCCAGTTTTTTACAATTTTTATTTTATTTTTTTTTCATTGTGGAGATTGTAAATGACGAACAGTGTCATTGTGATTTAATTCAATGTTATTTTACAATACCTTGATAACACCTACTCAACAGGAAGGGACGTCTACATATTTTTCGAGAGTATGTAGTCCAGATTCAGAAAATTGCTTTGACCAGGTAAGTAAAAACGTTATCAATTAGTAACAATGCTAATTTAAATAACATGGAAATAGAAGAGGATTTTGAGCAAAATGTTATTGGACTTACAATTGTAAATTAATATGTTTCTGACAAAACCGGTGTTGAAACACAGGTTTGAATTAGTCTGAACAGAAAGATAAGCAATTATATAAACAAAAGCAGGAAACTGTTACACAATTGTTCTTTCAAGCATTTTAATCCCAGTTTTTTTTCGTTAATAATTATATTTTTAAGCGCAAGCGCTCATCTGTACTCAATCAAGAGAAATTCTGTTACTTTCCAGTTAATGGTAATTCATCTACTTGGTCAAATGTGCAGAGATGTGCTGTCTTGTCCCCTCTGTTACATAAAACGATGGAGAGAAAACATTTGTAACATTAAAGTTTCTACATTGTTGAACTTAAATAAGCATTGGGTATTATGTTATGAATAAGAATGTTAATTTTTGATTTAATTAAAAATTATAAACATCATAAAAATATTTTTGTGAGGAAACAATGACCAGTCACAAATGGAAAGTATAAGTGCCTTTCAAACTGAAAATGGGAGACCATGCACTTCACATAAAGAATTGTGAAACTAACAAGACATGCAGCTGAACCTGGGTCACGAGGATCCTTCAAGAAATGGCTTGTTAAGGTTCTTGGATCTATAAGCTACAAGAAACCAAACAAGCAGGATGGGTTGAATGGCTATCTCATTTTTAACCTACTTGCTAATGTAATGTTGTAATAAAATTGGCCATTCATTCAAGTAATGAGAAAATGTATCAGGCTTGCTAAACTGCAAAAGTACATTAGGAGAAGCTGAAACTAATGCTAATATTTCCATCACAATTTGCGATTAATATTTCCATCTCTATTGAATGTCTACTTGGGAAGGGCACAGATGCATTGATTTCAATGGTCTCTGCCTATGCTAGGCTGCACTCTCCTACAGGGAACTGTAGTTTCCTTTTCTCTAGAATAACACATCTGATGACAGAGGCCAAGGCAATGCCACTGTTGAAGATGAGATAGAACCCGAATATGAACCTGTAGGGTCTGAGGTGGACTTTATGATAATTTAATTCATTGTTTTTCTTTTGATTCTGAAAACCATAGTAGTTTTTAGTAATGTATAGTACATTATTTACTAGATATTAACCAGAACTAGTTTAATTTGCAAACAGCTGTACTTTTAAAGAAACATATTACAATACAATGTTTATGCATATAACACACATACTTTGTTTCAAATGTATACATCATAGGACTTGGCAGAGGATGGACATACAATTGTGAAGCTGCATTCTTGGAAACATATTACCAACAAAACAAGATGAAACATGGAATCTGCACACTAACAGTTTCAGATAGTCCATGTTATTTTAATGCAGACCCACAGGACTGGAAGATCCAATCTGGGAAATACTCCACTACTAAGGAATGGACAAATGCCATATCAAAGGGCATTCAAGGCTTATACCCATTTTGTAGTTTTTCATTTTCTGGCACAAGGTAAAGGAAATCTTCAAAACATTGACTTTTATTTAATTGTGAAGGTTACTGCATATTTAGCGATTGCCCAATCATATTTTCAAGTGACAACAGCAGGCCAGAGCAGAGCTCAGTGGGTACATAGCAAGACACAACCATCAGCAACTGCACACAAGATCAGTTCGTGGGGAACAACGGCAGACCTTGTCAAAACTTTGCAAATACAGTAACCAAGACAACAGTACCTGCAAGATCTTGTGGAACTAGATGAGGATGTCTATGAATCTGGAATTTGGGATGAAGCCCCAAGAATTGGTGTATTAAAGACCATATCCTGTGAGTACATGAGAAAAGGCAGAGCACTTCAGAAAATGATTGAGGACAAAACTAAAGTGTAAACAGATGTACTCCAGAAGGTCCTTATGGAGCCAATGGGTGTAATGCTGTGGTCAAGGCGTAGCATTCAAATTTTCCACAATAGATGTAGAGAAGATACGACATATCTTGATGATACAAGTAGCATAAAAAAGGGTTAAGAAGGCTTCATATTACGTGTATGAACTTGTAGTGAGAAATCCTACAAAAGGTGCTTCTCCAATTTCTGTTGCTACATATGTCACCTGTGATCACACTACAGCATCTATACTGTACTTTCTGAATGCCTTTCGAACAGATGATGTAAACATTTATGGAAAAAATGTTTCCAGACCAAAAATGATCATATGTGATGGGTAAATAGTTTTGCTGCAGTCAATCTCTCAGATGTTCTGCAATGGAAATTTGGACTCTGTTCATGTCAAGTATTTTAACATTGTCACTGGAAAGGCCACTTCAAGTGACTTCCAAATTCTGGTGATGCATCGCTGCCTTAGTCACATAATGAAGAATGCAAAGTCCATGATTATTTTGGAAAATGTACTGTAAATAATGTGTATTAAACTTAAGATAGAATGTTCACAGAGGAAGCCAACTGACATCACTAACTCATGTAAATATTGTGAAAGGTAACACATTTTAAACCAAGTGCATCTCCGATTAACATTCATCAAGGGAGAATGAAATGCTTGAGGGACAAGGGACAAGGGCCTCGCATTGATCAGTACTTCTTACGAAGTCAGTCAAGTCGGTAGAATGAAATCCAGCGACTGGATACAAACCACAGTTCGCAGGATATCAGCACCCCTGTCATAGACGTGAGGAGGACTTGCATGGATACAGTTAGTGATGAACCAAATGATCCTTGTGAACCCGGTCAGATGAACCAGCGTAAGAGAGAAAAGAACCTCAACGGGCACAAGCCTGGAGTTAAATGGTCAAGAGCTTGTGAGAAAACTGCATGGGACACAGTAAACACTGATCTCTGTTTTGCGTTAGAAAGGGAAAATGGAACAGTTGAAAAGAAGCTGGATAAATTTGGGGACATCATCATCTTGAAAAGGTATATATGTAATTCACACATGGTTAAAAAAAGCATAGCCAAAAAAAAATATAATTCCCCTGGATATTCAAATTTCAAGTAATTAAGCAATTGTAGAGGTTGCTATAGTAAATTTAACAAGCTACGTTAAATTGTATCTTGATTCTATGAGAAAACAGTCTGTTACTCATAATGTTATCAATATGTAGCTACATTGGTGGTAAAACTTCACTTCACAAAAAATGTCATGGTGTACTTTTCAAGCTAATACTTGATAAATGTAAATTCTTTCACATGATCTCTGTGCCTTTTTTCAGCTTTCCATCTTACTACAGATTAGGCATGTACATTTTTGGCCTTTTTACAAGTTCTTCTACTCTGCAAGAACTTGACAAAATCCTTAGAAGTGCAAATATCTTGTTTTCAAGTTCATTCTTTGGGGTTGATGTACAGCATCATTTTGATTGCCTTCAGTCTAAAATGGTTGACATGAATTTGATGAAGAAGATGCTTGTTCATGTCAAGCAAGAGGATGTCATTGAGGTAAGCAGTGCGGAGTAGTGGTTAGGGCTCTGGACTCTTGACTGGAGGGTTGTGGGTTCAATCCCAGGTGGGGGGCACTGCTGCTGTACCCTTGGGCAAGGTACTTTACCTAGATTGCTCCAGGAAAAACCCAACTGTATAAATGGGTAATTGTATGTAAAATAATGTGATATCTTGTAAGGGCGTCTGCTAAGAAATAAATAATAATAATAATGCAAAAAAGAAAGAAATGAAAGTCCATTACTGGTCTGACATTTTTTGTGCCTTTGTTTTCTTAATCTTATTAAGCTTGGAATTAATTTCTGGGTGCTCAGCCAATTTGTCTTTTGGAAATAATGTAAACTTATATTTCAGGTTGATGTAGCTTCAGCACCCTTCCAGGACCACTGTCGTGGTGGCTGTGGACCGCTTTAATGTTAGGTATGCAATTATATTGCTTTTTGGAAACATGAAGTCCATTAATAGTTATATCAAACATTTGCCAATAATTTCACTATATGAGTTGGTAAATTCCTTACTTTATGTTTTGCTTTTCAGTGAATAATTAGACTTGAGGAAACAGTTGTTTAAATAAAAATAAAAAAAGTAAAATAATGATACTTAAGAAGAGGGGAAAAAAACCTATGAGGATGTTGTGTATTGAAATGGGGCTTTTGGGTGAGGCAGTTTCTGTTTTTTAGCATTAAATAGTCATCTTAATAAATAGATAAAATAAATGAACACACAGATATAATCATTTATAAAATAATGTTTTCTTTCTAGGAGACCTTGGAAGACATAGCCATACAACAGATTCAGTGAAATGTATGCAAACATTGCTAAAAAGGAGACACAGGCAGAGTATATCTGTCATAGTAACATGTTTTTTTTTGGTAATTTTGGCCATCTACAGAATGTGCTAGTGATGTAAAGGAGCTGCCATATGTGCCTGTATGTTTTTATGGGTGACACACAGATATAGGTTTGTATGTTAAATTCAGTAGGAATATACAGTACTTTTAATTAATGTGTTACTGTCAATCTTTTGGGTGATAAATGAAAAGTTAAGCCTTTTTATGTTTATAGCTGAACAGGTTAATGTAGATTACATTTGTAAAAGCCTGAGTGGCGCATAGGGTCAAAGTTTATCCTGCTTTCTGAAGAGAGTATAGGACTCCCCCCAGTATGGGACAATAGTCCGTTGCTGGTTAACCACCCGGCATATAGTTATGTATCTTATTAGTACATATAAATACATTTGTATTTTAAATTGTAGAATTTCACTCGAGATAACAGAACACAAGGGATCATGGGAAAAAAAGCCAATGAGATTTCAAACATATCAGGATTCAGCGATGAAAATTTACCAGACAGGATGATTTTGTGGCATCATACCAAAAGTGCCATATTTCCCTTTTGAGGGAGTTTGAAGATTCATGCCGCACTGCACAGAATATGGTAATATATGAAATTACAAATACTGTACATATTCCGTGCTTATGTGTGTTTATAATTTGCATATACAAAGCTGAAACAAAACCACATTGGAAATGTGAAAAAACACCAATTTATCAAAACTGCCCAGCCATTTAAAGTTGAGATACCAAAACCCAAGTTTCAAGAAACCATTGTGGCAACCTTGCCCAGCACAAAGCAAATAGGCACAACTGTAAAACCGATGGGGGCCAAGGTTGCTCCAATTGTTTAATCTAACTTGTATCAAAAACACAAGCTAAGTTAGAAGAAACAATTGGGGCAACCTTGGCCAGCACCAAGGAAATAGGCACAACTGTAAAAGCGTCAAGGTTGCCCCAATTGTTTCTACTAACTTGGCTTGTGTTTTTGATGCAAGTTCGATCCGCTTTTATTGTGCCTGAAAAAAACATCCCCCACTGATTTTACAGCTTTTGACCCCCACTGCTTTTACAGTTGTGCCTATTTGCTTGGTGCTGGCTAAGGTTGCCCCAGTTGTTTCTTCTAACTTAGCTTGTGTTTTTTCCTGTGGTTTGTTTGTTAGTTTTTTAATAGGTTTCAAACTTACCTATGCAAATGGGTAGTAAATAGCATTGAAATGCCCAAGTCTTTATTGCTAGTTACTGATTTTTACTTTGGTACAAAAGTATAAAAGCATAGCAATGGTAAACAATAATATACATTTCACTTTAACATTCTACTAATTTGTACTTGGTTAAAAACTTACATATGCATATGAATGCTAAAGTGAATTACATGAACATATTAATTGTATAAATTATTCTGTTTTGTGCCTCCTAATCTTGTGATTTGATCAACTTAGTCCAATGTAGTCCCATCTTAAAGCATTACATCTGTTCATAAAATGCTGTGTACATGTCTTTTGTATTTCTTAGCCATGGTTTGACTTCAATAAGTGTGTCATTTGCATGCACCCACTTTGTAGTGCCAGAAACTTGCAGTGATCACATCTGCCACCATCAATGGGTGCCCACTTGTGCTCCATATTAATTAGTTGTTCCAAACACATGGAATGTGTACCATCAGGTACATGCAGAGAGTAAACATGCCCCACCTTGTGATCTGATGTGCGGTACCAACATTCTGTACATAGCATGCAGTGCCTTGTGGTAACTGAAACTAGATCACATATTTCTGGGCACATTTGACACAATTTGGTGAGAAACTCAACAACACCTTGCTGCTTAACTCTACTGAAGGGTTCTTCTAAGAAATGAAATGTCCACAGTACTGAGAGATGTAGTGGATGGCAACAGATCATAGTTGGTAACAAAAGTCCTGAGGGCTTGTTCACTGTTTTAATGACTTTTAGAAGTTTGCAGTGAAGATTTGTAACATGGTGTTTGCATAGCAGGAGGTGAGATGAGTGTTGCTCAAGCCTCTGACTGAATGTGTGACTGCAACTCTTCCCTCAGAATGTGGTAGCTTTTGTTGTTCCTGAACGTTGGTGATGGCTTGATGTACAAAATACACACGATCCTTCACCATGGATCCCTCGTGCGTGTTGGTCTCCTTCAAGCTTATCAACTCGGGGCAGTAAAGACTTCTCAGCCTGCTGTACTCTGCAACTGCAGATGGAAGTGCTTTAATGCAGGTGGGGTTAAAGGTGGACGCCGCTTAAGGAAGTAACTCTAGAAAGTGCCACAAAACTTTGGCCACAGGAGAAAATGGAGTTACCAAGGTCCACCATCACTGTTTTAAGTGTCATGCCCTGGCATTTATGAATGGTGATTGCGTGAGCACGATGACTGGAAACTGCTCTCGAACAATGTAGGCACTGCCCATGACTTCAAACTTTGACCTTGAGCATTCAAAGGTATGTGTGTGTGTCCATTGTTAAAATGGATGGTTATGGTTTTCACCATCATGGGGTTTTCTAGATAATAGGAAACAGCTTTAAGTTTCCCTATTGCACCATTGATGAAACCAGTGGCAATGTGGATATTTTTCCAAAGCATCAGCTTACAGCCTATTTTCACTTGTACGCTAGTTTGCAGTCCTGCTGTACGACTGCAGTCAGCCTTATAAGTGTAACCCCACTTCTCCCAGATGACTTATTTTATTTTTCAGGGATAGCTACGGGACCTGGGTTCTATATTAATAATAATGGGTAAATGTGGTGTATTTCCTTTTCCAAGCCTTCTGACATATATATTTTAAAATATAGAATACCAAAACCCAACAGGCATGAATCAATAACAATACAGTAGTGATGCCTCCACTTTACTGAGTCTGACTGATAAAATCAAGAAATAGAATGAGTAAAGAATTACAATTACTTATTAATATCTCTGTAAATTATATATTATGTGTTCTTTTGTGTTACCTTTAAGAGAGCATGCAATTAAACATTGAAGGTTCAAATAACTTTTTTATTCACAGTGAAAAATAATTGGGAGGAATAATTTAAAGTGTTAAGCAAATCAACTAATAAACATCTCAAGCACTGTCCACTTTCACTCACACTCACACTCACACAATGCAACGGGATGCAATGCGCAGGTTGTATTCATCCGCATCACATTCTATACTCTAAACATAAAACAAACAGTCACTTTAGTGTCCCTTTTATAAAATAAACTTCTCTTTTTCTTCTTAAACAGAAAACATCCCGGTTAAAGCAATGTCTTTTATATCCCTTTAATAAAATTGTCTCTTTTTAAATCAGTGTCCATCATTTTAATAAACAATAACTCTTTGTAGCAAAAAAAAAATCCTGTTTCAACACTGAATATTGCTAAACAGTATTCCATTATACTGTGCGTTTCTACCTTCTTCCCACCAGATGGCAGTGATGCGTCACTAGTGCCGTGCAATCAACAAAACAAGAGTTTCTCTGTGGAGATCTTCTTTGAAAAATAAATTGGTCTTTTCCATACTTGCTGATTATATCTTCAAAACAAATTAAAGCTCTTTCTGTATTTCTTTCTTTAAATACAAGTCCTGTTACAGTAATCTTTTAAAATCAAAAGCAATCGTTCTCTAAGAAAATTCAAACTAAGCATCCTGTAATTCCGGTTGTGAATTGGATAATATTTAAATGAAGTCCCAAACTTCTTTAAATACAATAAGCTAGTGTATTAGTTGGTCTTATATATATATATATATATATATATATATATATATATATATATATATATATATATATAATGTGTGTGTATATATATATATATATATATATATATATATATATATATATATATATATGTGTGTGTGTGTGTGTATATATATATGTATATATATATATATATATATATATGTATATATAATCGAGAGAGAGAGAGAGAGAGAGAGAGAGAGAGAGAGAGAGAGAGAGTGTATTCCTTTCTGGCGATTATTCAGCCAGGAGTAGAAGATAAGAGCCCTTATTGTTTACAGAGATAGACAGTGTTTCATTGTTTTCTATATTGTTCTGAATTACTGTCACTGTTCAGGATCTTATCAGATCTATTTATGAGACTGGAAGTGGAATTCTCAAACATTGTGTTTATTTTTGGGGTGAGATATTATAAAAGGAAAAAAATAACTGTCAACTGGAAATTTTTTTATCGGGGCAAGCTAAATTAGCCATAATTAAAAGTAAAAAAACAAAATAAAGTGACTGATGTCCTGACAGGTGATGTGATTTCTGTTTTTAAAGTAATTGTGGCATCCAGACTGAAGCTGGAGTTGGCATACTACAAACTCACCCATCAGATTGAAATGTTTCAGCAGGTGTGGGGAATTGGGGAAGTGGTGTGCTCAGTGGTGGAGAGGGAGATAATAATAGGATAGTAATAGTTAGATATTGTAGGTTTTTTAATTGTTCTTTAAAAAAAAAAAGAATTGTAAAATGTATATGATTATTGATTTATAATTGAATAATAAAGGTTATTTTTAAAACTAAACTCTCTCTCTCTCTCTGTGTGTATATATATATATATATATATATATATATATATATATATATATATATATATATACAGTGCCTTGCATAAGTATTCACCCCCCTTGGACTTTTCCACATTTTGTAGTGTTACAACCTGGAATTAAAATGGATTTAATTAGGATTTTTTGTCACTGATCTACACAAAATAGTCCATAATGTTGAAGTGGGGAAAAAAATCTACATATTTTTCAAAATTATTTACAAATAAAAAACTGAAAAATCTTGATTGCATAAGTATTCACCCCCTTTGCTGTGACACCCCTAAATAAGCTCTGGTGCAACCAATTGCCTTCAGAAGTCACATAATTAGTTGAATGGAGTCCATCTGTGTGCAATTAAAGTGTCACATGATCTCAGATTAAATACACCTGTTTCTGGAAGTCCCCAGAGTTTGTTAGAGAGCATATCTAAACAAACAGCATCAAGGAGCTATCAAAACAAGTCCGGGATAAAGTTCTGGAGAAGCACAAATCAGGGTTGGGTTAAGAACATAAGAACATAAGAAAGTTTACAAATGAGAGGAGGCCATTCAGCCCATCTTGCTCGTTTGGTTGTTAGTAGCTTATTGATCCCAGAATCTCATCAAGCAGCTTCTTGAAGGATCCCAGGGTGTCAGCTTCAACAACATTACTGGGGAGTTGGTTCCAGACCCTCACAATTCTCTGTGTAAAAAAGTGCCTCCTATTTTCTGTTCTGAAAGCCCCTTTATCTAATCTCCATTTGTGACCCCTGGTCCTTGTTTCTTTTTTCAGGTCAAAGAAGTCCCCTGGGTCGACATTGTCTATACCTTTTAGGATTTTGAATGTTTGAATCAGATCGCCGCATAGTCTTTTTTGTTCAAGACTGAATAGATTCAATTATTTTAGCCTGTCTGCATACGACATGCCTTTTAAACCCAGGATAATTCTGGTTGCCCTTCTTTGCACTCTTTCTAGAGCAGCAATATCCTTTTTGTAAGGAGGTGACCAGAACTGAACACAATATTCTAGGTGAGGTCTTACTAATGCATTGTAGAGTTTTAACATTACTTCCCTTGATTTAAATTAAACACTTCTCACAATATATACGAGCATCTTGTTAGCCTTTTTTTATAGCATCCCCACATTGTCTAGATGAAGACATTTCTCAACATAAACTCCTAGGTCTTTTTCATAGTTCCCTTCTTCAGTTTCAGTATCTCCCATATGATATTTATAATGCACATTTTTATTTCCTGCATGCAATACTTTACACTTTTCTCTATTAAGTTTCATTTGCCATGTGTCTGCCCAGTTCTGAATGCTGTCTAGATCATTTTGAATGATCTTTGCTGCTGCAACAGTGTTTGCCACTTCCATTTTTGTGTCGTCTGCAAATTTAACGAGTTTGCTTACTATACCAGAATCTAAATCATTAATGTAGATTAGGAATAGCAGAGGACCTAATACTGATCCCTGTGGTACACCACTGGTTACCTCGCTCCATTTTGAGGTTTCTCCTTTAATCATTACTTTCTGTTTTCTACATGTTAACCACTCCCTAATCCATGTGCATGCATTTCCTTGAATCCCTACTGCGTTCAGTTTGAGAATTAATCTTTTATGCGGGACTTTGTCAGAAGCTTTCTGGAAATCTAAATAAACCATGTCTTATGCTTTGCAATTATCCATTTTCAATGTTGCATCTTCAAAAAAGTCAAGCAGGTTAGTTAGACACAATCTCCCTTTCCTAAAACCATGCTGACTCTCTTCCAGGATATTGTTACCATATAGGTAATTTTCCATTTTGGATCTTATTATAGTTTCTGTAAGTTTACATATAATAGAAGTCAGGCTTATTGGTCTGTAGTTACCTGGTTCGGTTTTGTCTCCCTTTTTGTGGATCGGTATTACGTTTGCTATTTTCCAGTCTGTTGGCACAACCCCTGTGTCAAGAGACTGTTGCATGATCTTGGTTAGCGGTTTGTAAATAACTTCTTTCATTTCTTTGAGTACTATTGGGGGGATCTCATCCGGCCCAGGGGATTTGTTTATTTTAAGAGCTCCTAGTCCCTTTAACACTTCTGCCTCTGTTATGCTCAAGTTATTTAAAATTGGATAGGAACAGGTCGACATGTGGGGCATGTCGTCCGTGTCCACCTTTGTAAAAACCTGTGAAAAGTAATCATTTAATATATTTGTGTAACAGGGGAGATCTGGACTGACTGTCTGGCACATTCGTATTACTGCAGGTAGAGGGCAGCAGTCTCGTGGAATCCGCCTGTCGGTCATGGCGATGACACGGAGAGGTGGGGAAGAGGGTGTGTGTGCTTTCCCTCTCTCCGAGTGGCTGAGGGGCGGGCCTTGGGAGACTGCTCGGCCCATAAGAACTGGCTTGGTTATGCGCTCGGGTGGCCGTGTTGGGGGAAATACAGTGTTGCTGGCAGAAAAGGCCAGCGTGAAACAAGGAGCAGGCGAGCCCGGCTGAGGGGCAGCCGTTCATAAAAACCCAAAACTAATTTGCACAGAGCAATATAAATAGACACGTACCCGAGGGGACGTGTGTAGAAGTATGGGGAACCCTGGCCAACCCCGACGTATAGGCATAGCCGAGTGTAGGACGGAGACCCGTGCTGACCGGCTTAGCGGCAGTGGAGGCACTGCATAAGCAGCACTTTTGTTTGTAGTTTTATTACTGTGTTTTATTTTCCCTTTTTCTTTTGCCTTCTGTTTTCATTATTATTTTTTAGCACTTGAAGGTGCACGGACTGGGATACCTGTGTTGGTAACCCCGTGGTTCTGGTTTACTGTCAGCAGTATCCAGACCATGGACAACAGCGCCCTCTGCGGGCTAAACTAAATAAAATAATAAATAAGGAAAATAAATAAATCTGGGCACCTGTTCAGTGGTTACAAATAAAACCACCTGTCTCCTGTGTCAGTGAATACCCCCACCCTTCCACAATTTGCTATTTTTTTTTCTTCATCTATGATTTTGCCATTTGTGTCTCAGACATTTAACATCCTCTTTGAATGTTCTCTTGCTGTTATAATATTGGAAAAACATTTTAGAATTGGTTTTAGCCCCCTTAGCAATATTGATTTCTATCTCTCTCTTGGCCTTTCTAACTTCCTTTTTGACTTGTGTTTGCAGTTCCAAGTACTCTTTCTGTGTACTTTGTTTTTGGTCCCTTTTAAACGCTCTGTAAAGTGTCTTTTTTTGCTGAATATTTTTTTTAATTGATCTATTAAACCATTTTGGCCATTTTGTTTTAGATTTAGATTTGTCTACTTTTGGGATGTAATTATTTTGCGCCTCTAGTACTACATTTTTAAAAAACAGCCATCCCTTTTCTGTGGATGTTTTCTCTATTTTACTCCAATCTACTTCTGTTAGTCTCTGTTTCATACCTTCATAGTTTGCTTTTCAAAAATTGTAAACCTTAGCTTTAGTCATTATTTTTGGGGTTTCAAAAAATACTTCAAATGAGACCATGTTGTGGTCTGAGTTTGCCAATGGCTCTCTGACCTCTGTTTTAGTTATTCTGTCTTCATTTTTTGAAAAGACTAAATCAAGGCATGCCTCCCCTCTAGTCGGTGCCTTGACAAATTGCGTTAGGAAGCAGTCATTCATCATTTCCACCATTTCAATTTCGTCCGTCGTGCCCCACATCGGGTTTTCCCATTTTATATGGGGGAAGTTGAAATCCCCCATTAGTATGGCTTCTCCTTTTCTACATGCATTTCGAATGTCACTGTATAATAGATTATTTTGCTCAGCGTCTGAATTTGGCGGTCTACGCGTGCTCCTATTATTATGCCCTTTGAATTTGTGTCCATTATTCTGACCCATATTGATTCTGCATTGTTTTCTTTGTCCTGATTTAACACCTGGGCTTCAAGACTATTTCTTATGTATAGCGCTACCCCTCCGCCTCTTCTGTCCTGCCTGTCTTTCCTATATAGTGTGTACCCACTAATATTATATTCGTCTCCATCACTCTCAGACAACCAAGTTTCTGTAACACCTATCACATCGTAGTTACTTGTTAGTGCAGTAGCTTCAAGTTCTAACATTTTGTTTCTGAGACTTCTAGCATTAAGATAAATACATTTAATAGTTGTCTTACCTGAGTTGTTGCCCTTGTTTTGATGTGGTCTCCCTTCTGTTTTTTTTGTTTTCTCCCCCCTTCCTTTCTAGTTTAAAAAATATCCCAAACTTTGAACATCCCCCGGAGCACTGTTAAATCCATTATTAAAAAATGGAAAGAATATGGCACAACCGCGACTCTGCCTAGAGAAGGCCGTCCACCAAAACTCAGTGACCAGGTAAGGAGGGCATTAGTCAGAGAAGCAACCAAGTGGCCAATGGTAACTCTGAAGGAGCTGGAGAGATTCACAGCTGAGATGGGAGAAACCGTCCATGGGACAACTATAACCCGGACGCTCCACAAAGCTGGGCTATATGGAAGAGTGGCGAGAAGAAAGCCATTGCTGAAAAAAACCCATATCAAATCCTGTTTGGATTTTGCCAAAAGGCATGTGGGAGACACGGCAAACATGTGGAAAAAGGTTCTCTGGTCTGATGAGACCAAAATTGAACTTTCTGGCCTTAGCGCAAAACGCTATGTGTGGCACAAAGCCAACACTGCTCATCACCCTGAGAACGCCATCCCCACGGTGCAGCATGGTGGTGGCAGCATCATGTTACGGGGATGCATTTCATTGGCAGGGACTGGGAAACTGGTCAGGATTGAGGGTAAGATGGATGGAGCCAAATACAGGGAAATTCTAGAGGAAAACCTGTTTCAGTCTGCAAGAGACCTGGGACTGGGGCAGAGGTTCACCTTCCAGCAGGACAATGACCCTAAGCACACAGCCAAAGCTACACTGTAGTGGTATTAAAACAAGAACCTGAATGTCTTAGAATGGCCCAGTCAAAGCCCAGACCTCAATCCGATTGAGAATCTGTGGCAAGACTTGAAAATTGCTGTTCACCAACGGTCCCCATCCAACTTGACAGAGCTTGAGCAATTTTGCCAAGAAGAATGGGCAAAAATTACAGGATCCAGATGTGCAAAGCTACCCAAAAAAGCTCACAGCTGTAATTGCTCCCAAAGGTGCTTCTACCAAGTATTGACTCAGGGGGGTGAATACTTATGCAACCAACAAATGTTTTTTTTTTTTGTTTAATTAACTTTTGTGTCACAATAAAAAATATTTTGCACCTTCAAAGTGTTAAGTATGTTGTGTAAATCAAATGGTAAAAATCCCAATTAAATCCATTTTAATTCCAGGTTGTAACACTACAAAATGTGGAAAAGTCCAAGGGGGGTGAATACTTATGCAAGGCACGGTATATCTATCTATCTATCTATCTATCTATCTATCTATCTATCTATCTATCTATCTATCTATATCTATATCTATCACAGAGCGGGCACAGAGTAAGATGTGTTGACCCCCCAGTGTTGTTATTAAAAGAGATCCAGAGATTGATAGATTTTTTCTGGGATGGATTGCACTGGATAAAGCAGAGTGTGTTGTTTCTGCTGTTTGAAGTAGGTTGGCAGCGTTTAGGCTGTCTTCTCTACAGAGGTTGCTCTATGCTCCTGAATCTCTCCCCTGGAGAGCACTGGCTTTTTTTTCCTCCAACAGGTGGGGAAGTTGGGTTTAGACAGACAGGTGTTTTTATTGAATACTGCGCAGTTGGACTTGTCTGTTTTACCTGTTTTTTATAGGGGACTGCTGAATGCCTGGATGCTACTTAGAGTACAAAAAGATTTTAAGTGTATGGGGTTGTATTGGCTCTTAGAAGAGCCGTTGGTATATAATCCTAATTTGAAATGCCCAATTTAGGCATTTTAATTGTTTACTAGCTACTAAAGGACTGATAAAAATTGTGCAGTTAGTGAATCTTAAAGAGCGAGCTTGGAAAAGCCCTGAGGTCCTAGCATCTGAGTTGGGGGTGTGTGACAGAGATCGAATGAGTCTTGGTGTTAGATCTCCCTCTCGACCTGTGAGGGCACGGTGCACGAGGAACAGAGTACCCTTAATGAAATGGCACGACAATTTATTCCGTAGGGTAGATGGAAGTCGGTCATTTCGGAAGGGGGCGGAGCTATGGCACCCGAGCTCAGTGACCCGGACGGTAAGCGGCGTGGCATCCGAGGACTGGAGGAGCGGATGCGCTCGTTAACCTCGGGGTCATGGGCGAGGGTATAAATAGGGGGTATGGCTTGAGTGATCTGGTCCTTTGTATATGGTTAAACAAACTAACCGAGAAGGAGCCCATAGCGTGAAGAACTGTGAGTGTTTTCGTGTCTGTGTCTAACCTCTGTGTGTCTTGTGTATTGTTTAGCCACTGAAGGATACTGAGCATGATCCGGAGCTGCAGCTGCAGGCCAGCGACAAAACCGGACTTCACCATTCACGCTTTGCACTATCTGAACTGTCTTTGTTTTCACCACTAGCACTATAATCACGCACTGTTAAAACTGTGTCTGTGTTTTGTGTTTTGTGTGGCTGACTGAACGGGACTTTGGGGTTACGGGTCAAACCCGTGGATTACTAATCAGAAGTGATACACGCCGCTGTATCACTTCCAACACTATTATTATTTGCAGGTTTGCCTTAAGGCTCTGGACATTTATTGAATTAAATAAACACCCTTGCACCTGTACCAACGTTGTCTGTGTGATTACTCTGCACTGCACTCACCTGCACGTCTTTACCACTTTGCCACACGTGGTGTCAGAGTGGGATGGATTACGCAACACTGTTGGCGCTGCTGGCGCAGCTGGACAGCAGACGGGAGGGGGAGGAGAGACGGAGAGAGGAGAGGTACACCGCGCTGATCGAGAGGGTCGGGCTGGCAATACCTCCCACAGCGTCAGCAGAACGCAGCTTCATAGCGCCCAAAGCGAGGACGCACAAAATGACGGCGGAAGATGACCCAGAAGCATACCTGGTGGCATTTGAGTGGTTGGCTACCACCGCGTCATGGCCCCGACAGTTCTGGGCAAGCCAGCTGGGACCCTGCTTGATTGGGAAAGCGCAGGCAGCATACCAGGCGATGTGGGATGACGACGCCGCTCAATATGACCTGGTAAAACTGGCTATTCTCCGCCGTCTGAATATTACGGAGGAAACACACCGAGTGAGGTTCAGGGAGTACAAGAGGTCCCCGAACGTACGCCCCAGGGTGGTCGCGCAGAAGCTCTGTGACCACATGATCCACTGGCTCACCCCGGCGCTAAAAACAACTGCCCAGATGGGGGAGGCCATCGTTATTGAGCAGTTTTGTCATGTGGTCGGCGCCGAGACGCAAGCATGGATACGGCGCCACAACCCCGACACCCTGGAACAGGCAGTAAAACTCGCCGAGGACTTTGAGGACTCCCTGGTATCCGCCCAGACGGGGCTACTCACCCCGCCATTTCAACGGAGCGGCCGAGTCCCACCTCCTCTCTCTGCTCCACCAACCCCACCACCGGGACCGGTTCAACGACCACCGAGAGCACCGACCCCAATGGGCGACCTTGCCTCCTCTTCATGGAGACCAAGGTTGGCCCCCAGCTGCGGTAGAGGTGCTACCCCTGCCCCGTTGCCATACCAGAAGCGGGACAGACCATTTAACACTGTACCCTCCTTTCCCCCTACCTGTTTTAGGTGCCGCCAGCCGGGACATCAGGCTAGGTCATGCCCATCTGCGATGGAGTGTGACATGGCCGTCTGTAATCTGGCATCTGAAGCGGGTAAGAGAGGGAGAAATGGTCGTGAGGGGCCTTGTATTGTTAAGGTGATTTTTGGAAATGTGAAAACCCATGCATTAGTGGACACAGGGTGTGGTCAGACCTTAATCAGAGCATCTCTCTTAGGCGGTATGGTGTGGCAGCCACAAGGTCAGGTGGCGATCTCCTGTATCCATGGAGACACGGCAACATACCCCACAGTAAAAGCATATTTATCGGTCGGTCCGATTAAACGTTACCTGGTAGTTGGGGTGGCGGAAAGGCTGCCACATCCCATTATTCTGGGTCAGGACTGGCCCAACTGTAAAGATTTGGTGAAATTAAGGGCAGTCCCGGCCATACACGCAAATGTGGCAGAAAAAGTAGAAGGGGAAATGATTGGTAATGTTTTTCCCTTTCAAGCGGAAATGTTCTCTCCTCTGTTCCGGACGAAAAAAACAAACAAAGAGAGAAGGCTGCGGAAATGGGAGGGAGCGTTAATGAGACAAGGCTGGGGGCTGGTGGGAGCCTGTTATAACGGTGAAAAACGTCAGTCAAAGGGGTTCGGAACGCAGTGTGACCGAGAGGGCGAGGTTACTGGGCCATCAAGGGCAGATGTTACTCCCGCCCCGCTCAATGTACCGGACATGTGGCACTCAAATGTGAACCTAGTGTGGGAGCAGAAAAATAACCCATCACTGGTGCACATTTGGGGACAGGTCCGGTCCATTGAAGGTAAGGATGTTGAAGGCGCTGGGGCACTAGTATTTCCACACTTCATTATCAAGGGGCAATTACTATATAGGGTAAACCTGGCCACGGGCACAGGACATCAGGACACAATTATTGGTTCCCCCGTCTTGTCGACTGGAGGTCATTAGGCTGGCGCATGATATCCCTTTTGTGGGGCACCTCGGAGTTGACAAGACAAGGGAACGGATATTGGCTCGATTTTTTTGGTTAGGTCTTCATAAGGAAGTGTCGAAATATGTAGCCACATGCCCAGACTGCCAGCGAGTAGCGCCGGGTCGAGTGCGCCCCGCCCCTTTGGTCCCACTGCCGATTATTTCCACCCCCTTTGAACACATCGGAGTGGACATAGTCGGCCCTTTGCTACCTTCTGACTCCGGGTATACGCATATCTTAGTGGTGGTAGATTACGCAACGCGATACCCGGAGGCAGTTCCATTGAGGTCCACTAGTGCTGCTGCGATAGCCAAAGAACTAGTGAAGATTATGGCAAGAGTAGGGATCCCCAACGAGATATTGACTGATCATGGAACTAATTTCTTGTCAAATACGCTACAGCAGGTATATAAATTACTAAAAATACGTCCTATCAGAATGTCGGTTTATCATCCACAGACGGACGGATTGGTGGAACGTTTCAATCAGACTCTAAAGGTGATGCTGAGACGATTTGTGAATCAAGAGCAAAAACATTGGGCATCGCTTCTTCCCTACCTCCTTTTTGCAGTGAGAGAGGTGCCGCAGAGTTCGACAGGGTTCTCCCCCTTCGAGCTCTTGTACGGCCGACAGCCTCACGGCATTCTCGATCTGTTGAGAGAGGGGTGGGAGGAGCACAAAGGCTCATCCAAAAATGTAGTGCAGCATGTGCTCCTACTTAGAGATCGCCTAGATTTGGTCGGTCGTTTGGCCCAAGACAATCTCAGATCGGCTCAGCATCGACAACAGCAGCATTACAATCAAAATGCATTAATCCGAACTTTTCGGCCTGGAGACAAGGTAATGCTGCTACTTCCCTCATCAGAATCCAATCTATGTGCTAAATGGCAAGGGCCATATGAGGTGATTCGGGCTATAGGAAAGGTGAATTACGAAATTAGACAGCCCGATCGCCGTAATAAAAAAGAAATTTATCACATAAATTTATTAAAGCCCTGGCAGGCAAGAGAGGTTTTATTCATAGCCCCAGGCAATATAGAGGATGATTTAGGGCCCGAGCTAGAACCCTCTGGCACAAAGAACATTTCGATGGGGGAACAGTTACTTCCTGATCAGCAACGTGAACTACGCAGGTTAATTGAGGAATTTAGCGATGTTTTTTCTAACACGCCCGGTAGAACTAACCTTGCTGAATATGACATTATCTCTCCCCCAGGTGTCACAGTGCGAGAGAGACCTTACCGGATCCCGGAAAGTCGACGGAGTGGCGTTCGCAAAGAGTTATGGGACATGCTCGAACTTGGGGTGATTGAGCCTTCCAGGAGCGAGTGGTGCAGTCCAATTGTGATAGTGGCCAAAAAGGACGGCACCAACCGCTTCTGCGTTGATTTCCGCAAGGTAAACGCTATTGCCAAGTTTGATGCGTATCCCATGCCTCGGGTCGACGAACTTCTAGATAGACTGGGGACAGCGAGGTTTATTTCCACTCTGGATCTGACGAAGGGATATTGGCAGATCCCGTTAACTCGTAGTTCTAGAGAGAAAACCGCATTTTCAACACCAGAGGGGCTGTTTCATTTTACAACCATGCCGTTTGGGTTACATGGTGCACCTGCTGCCTTCCAGAGACTGATGGACCAGGTTTTACACCCACATCGTGAATATGCGGCAGCGTATATTGATGATGTGGTTATTTACAGCTCCACCTGGCGAGAGCATTTGGCTAGGATCACAGCCGTCCTTCAGTCTCTAAGGGCAGCCCGGCTGACAGCTAACTTGCGAAAATGTGCATTTGCCAAGAAAGAAACACAATATTTGGGATTTGTAATGGGGAATGGCAGTGTGAAACCCATTGTCTCCAAGGTCCAGGCCTTGGTAGACGCGGCAATCCCCAAAACCAAGGCTCAAGTGAGGTCGCTACTGGGGTTAGCCGGTTATTACCACCGCTTTATCCCCGAGTATGCCACAGTGGTTAATCCCTTAGTTGACCTCACCAAAAAGAGCGCACCAAATTCAATTAAATGGTCAGAAGAATGTCAGGGGGCGTTTAATACTGTTAAGCAGAGACTTTGCCAGGCCCCTGCTCTCATTACTCCAGACTTCACTAAGAGATTCATCCTCCACACCGATGCTTCGGATGTCGGTTTGGGTGCAGTCCTGTCTCAAATGGTAGGCGGAGTAGAACACCTTGTTCTGTACATAAGTAAAAAAATGCTCCCTCGGGAGCGCAACTACTCCGTCGTCGAAAAAGAGTGTTTGGCCATTAAATGGGCTACTCACTCTTTAAGATACTACCTGCTGGGACACTCATTTGATCTTGTCACTGACCACGCCCCACTCAAGTGGTTAAGCACAATGAAGGACAGCAATGCCCGGATAACTCGGTGGTATCTGGCATTGCAGCCCTTCATGTACCATATGGTACAACGTGCAGGGAAAGACCACCAAAATGCGGATTATTTTTCCCGGGAGGGGGGAGTAATGGGAAAGGTAGGTTCAGCCGAGTGTTCCTTCGGCTCCACTCTGAGCGGTGGGATATGTGACAGAGATCGAATGAGTCTTGGTGTTAGATCTCCCTCTCGACCTGTGAGGGCACGGTGCACGAGGAACAGAGTACCCTTAATGAAATGGCACGACAATTTATTCCGTAGGGTAGATGGAAGTCGGTCATTTCGGAAGGGGGCGGAGCTATGGCACCCGAGCTCAGTGACCCGGATGGTAAGCGGCGTGGCATCCGAGGACTGGAGGAGCGGATGCGCTCGTTAACCTCGGGGTCATGGGCGAGGGTATAAATAGGGGGCATGGCTTGAGTGATCTGGTCCTTTGTATATGGTTAAACAAACTGGGGGGGGGTTCCCCCTTGAGAGTTTAACTAGTAAACATGGAATCAAAATAGCTACTGAAGGTTTTGTTCCTATAGAGAAGTGCGTGTTAGCGATTAGGAAAGTAGTCGGTCATGAAAATATAATGTCTGCATCCAGAATGAATGGATCAGTCGTGGCGTTTTTAAGTCAAACTGATCTAGTAAATAAAATAGTAGAAAATGGAATTATTTTGAACGATTCTCTTGTTGCAGTTATGCCATTAGTGACACCAGTGAGAAAAAGAATTCTATCAAACGTTCCACCTTTCCTTAAAAATGCTTTAATTGTAAATGAATTGTCTCGACATGGGAAAATTGTCTCAGCCCCAAAAAGAATCCCGTTGGGCTGTAAATCTCCACTGTTACAACATGTAGTCTCCTTCAGGAGACACTTGTTTATGGTTTTGAATAAATTGAGCGAGGAACTTAACATTGTTTTAAAGTTTAAAGTGGATGGCTGTGATTACGTGATTTTTGCTACTTCAGAAACAATGAAATGTTTCAATTGTGGGGTTGATGGACATTTAGTTAAAAATTGTCCGAAAGCAAAAGAAAGAGAGGAGAGAGAAGGGGGAGATGTGAGCGAGAAAGTAGCGGTGAACTTGAAATCCACAGAGCCGAGTAATGTTGTTGTTGAAACAGAGAGTGGGGGGTATGGAGAAAGAGAATGTGAATGCTGAAAATGATGGAGAGGTGGCTGGGACGAGTGTTGGTGTGGAGGTGAACAGAACAGAGGGTAAAACTGGAGAGCAGGAAATTAAAAATACCAGTAGTGATGGTAACGAAAAACAACAGATTGAAAGTAGTACTGTTAATGATACGAATAGTGAGAAGCAGAGACTGGAAAAGCAAGAGAGGACAATCAGGGTGCGGGTGAAAATAAAACCGAGTCTCTAGGGGAGAATGCATCGGAGAAAGTTTCTGAAATGAGCAAGTTGGCAATGAAGATGAGTGAGAATGTGATTGATAATGATGGATTTAAGACTCCAGGAAAAATGAAAAAAAAATCCAAAAAGGAAAAATATGGAGGATGTAGAAACAAGAGAAAAAAAACTACCTCTCAAAAAGGAGGGGCAAAAGCCCTGGAGTGTTGTGGTTGCCAGTACAATACATGAAAGTAATTCAGAGTCAGAGAGAGAGGAAGAGGAGGAGGAGGAGGCGGTGTTAACCGACTCGTCTCAATGCTCTGAATCTACTTTGTTGAAGAGCGGGTATGGGGAGTAAGATATAAGAGAGTTTTTACTGTTGACAAAGGGAAGGAGAAAAATTGATGTGGAGGATTTTTTTCCTGATTTAAATGTGTTTGTGAACTCAGCGGCTTATCTGGTAAAGAAGTCAAGCTCACAGGAACTCTCAGCACCTCTTTCTATAAACTTTTCTGGGTGGTGGGTGTGGTCAATGACGTAAGAGCGCTGGTGTTTAAAGAATTGTTTGATTGGAGTTCGTAGTAAGCTCAATCAAAAATAAAAATGTTTCAAATATTGTTTGTTTTTTGTACTCTGAGCTTTCTTTCTATCCCAATGACGACTTTTCTGTTAGGGACTATTAATATAAATGGTTGTAGAGAGGGCTTATGTTTTTGAATACTTGAATACTTGAATCTTTTTCTTACAAGAAACTCATTGTGATTTCAAAACCCAATCAGAGTGGGAAAAGGAATGGAAAGGGGAAATAGTTTTTAGTCATGGATCTAATGTGAGTGCTGGGGTGGCAGTTTTGTTTAAGGAAAATTTTAGACCTGAGTCAATGGACTTTACTGAACTGGTAAAAGGTCGGTTGCTTAAAATAAAAGCTGTAGTAGAAGGACAATCCTTTGTATTTATTAATAGTTATGCCCCCAATGATGGAAAAGAGAGGTTGGAATTTTTCGAAATTCTGGACCAGGTTTTAGTAAAATGCACTTCTGATGAGGTTTTGTTTTTAGCAGGGGATTTTAATTGTACTGCTAATTGTAAAAAGGACAGAAATCATCCTGAGCCACACCTTAAGTCTGCAAGAGAATTAGCAGTTATATTAAAAAAGATTGATATAATTGATGTGTGGAAAAGTGTGCATCCTAATAAAAGACAATATACTTGGGTTAAGTACAGTAAGAGTAACATCTCAATGGCTAGATTAGATCGAATTTATGTTTTCAAAGAGAATTTCAATTTGATAAAACAATGTAGCATTTCTCCTACTACCTTTTCTGATCACAAGCTTGTATTCCTTTCTGTTTTATTGTCTACTGTTAAACGCAGTCGTTCCTATTGGAAATTCAATACTAATCTGTTAAATGATTTGCATTTTATCAAATGTTTTAATTTCTTTTGGAAAAAATGGAGGGATGATAAAGGTTCCTTTTTGAATCTTAGACAATGGTGGGACGTAGGTAAAGTTCAAATAAAAACATTCTGTCAACAGTACAATGAAAACGTTACAAAGAGGGTAAATGAGTTTCTGCAAGAGCTGGAACGGGAGATCGTAGAACTCCAGAGAGCTCTAGACTCCAAACAAAATGATAATCTAATTGAAAAATTAAAGTATAAAAGGAAATTAAATGCAAATCTTTTGGATATAAAAGTAAAAGGAGCACTGGTGAGATCTAGGGTGCCGGGCTGACGAAGATGGACGCACCTACTCAGTTTTTTTCAGTTTGGAGAACAAAAGTAGCCAAAGGAAGGCAATTCATTGTCTAAGGAGGCCGGACAGAGTGGAGTGGAGAGAGCCGGAGGAGATCAGGAGGTACGCTGTCCAGTTCTACTCAGGCTTATTTGCAGCGGAGGCTGGGGCTGAGCCTGAGGAGCTGCAGGGTTTCCTGCAGGACATGACGTGTTTGCCTGAGGAGGCTAATGAAGGGCTAGGGAGTGCCCTGTCTATAGAAGAACTTACTGTTGCCCTACATTGGCTGAACCAGGGCAAAGCTCCTGGTATTGATGCCTTGCCCATAGAGTTTTTTAAAAGTTTTTGGCAACTGTTGAAATATGATCTTGCTGAAGTATTTGAAGAGAGCTTTGAGCAAGGAGAGCTGCCACTAAGCTGCAGGAGTGCAGATATCATGCTCCTTCCAAAGAAAGGTGATCTTTGCGACATAAAAAATTGGAGACCTGTGTCACTGTTGTGCTCCGAATATAAAATTCTTTCTAGAGCTCTAGTCAACAGACTGAGTACAGTGATCGAGACTGTGGTGCACCCTGATCAAACTTATTGCATCCCAAATAGATCAATTTTTGATAATTTCTTTTTAGTCAGAGACATATTGGCGGCCTCAGAATTGTTTGGCTGTAGTACTGGTCTTTTTTCATTAGATCAGAAAAAGGCCTTTGACAGACTATACCACCAGTATTTATGGAAGGTCCTTGCTGCTTTTGGGCTTAATTCTGATTTCATTAATAAAATAAGATCGCTCTATTGTAACGTTTTCAGTCTGATTAAAATAAACGGAGGACTTACTGCACCTTTTAAAATTCAGAGAGGAATTAGACAAGGATGCCCTCTATCTGGTATGCTATACGCGCTATCAATTGAACCGTTCTTGAGTAGGTTAAGAAGTGTTTTGGCGGGTTTATATATTCCAAACTGTAATCAGTCAATAAAGCTGTCAGCTTATGCTGACGATATAATAGTGTTCATAAATAGTCAAGAAGACATAAAGGTGTTAGTTGAGACCCAGAAAATCTTTGAAAAGGTTTCATCTGAACGAGTAGATTGGAGTAAGAGCAGTGCTGTGCATATTGGGAAAGAAAAAAGATGCAAGTCTGGTATTGCCAGATGGATTGCAGTGGAATTGAGAAGGTTTTAAATATTTGGGAATTTTTATGGGCAATGAGAAAATGGAACAGCAAAATTGGGAGGGGGTTTTGGAAAATATAAAAGGACGTTTGCAGAGGTGGAGGTGGCTGCTTCCTCAAATGTCTTTCAGAGGCAGAGTTTTAGTGGTAAATAATTTAGTCGCCTCCAGTCTTTGGCATAAGTTAATTTGTGTAGAGCCTCCAAAAATGTTGTTTAAATGGATCCAATCCCTGCTTTTGGAGTTTTTTTGGAATAGATATTACTGGTTGAGGCAAGGTGTGCTAAATTTGCCATTGGATGAAGGTGGGCAAGGATTAATTAATATTGAGTGTAGGACAGCTGCTTTCAGACTGCAAACATTGCAAAAATTGTTTTATTCACTGGTAGAGTTGCCTTGGAGAGGACTGGCGTTGTCTTTCTTTCGTCAGGTTGGAGGGCTTGGCTTTGATTTCAATTTGTTATTTATGGATGTTGGTCAAATTAATTTGACGTGTCTTCCTCTGTTTTACAAGAGTGTGCTGAGGGCTTGGAGTTTACTAAAGGCTGATTATGAGTTTTCTTTAGACCCCTTTTGGGTTCTACAACAGCCTTTGGTGTTAAATCCACAATTTAGTTTTATTTATAAGTTCAAATCGGTTAATGATTCCCTTATTAGGGCTAAAGTTGTGAAGATCTATGATCTAATCGACACAGAAAAATGTGCTTGGAAGGACCCAGAATGTTTAGCCAATGCCATGCGGTCTGTGCGTGTGGCAGGTGTTTACCTGTCACAGCTGAATGAAGCTCTGTCCCCAGAGTGGCAAGAGGCACTGGAGAGTGTTTTTAGTGAGCATAGAATCCCTCAGCAGACTCTGTTTCCTTCTTTGCTAATCTCTCCTGCAATTAGTAATTTTGAAGAAGAGAGTGGCAAGATTTTAAAAGTGAAGGACTTGTGTAAATGCCAATTTTCCCTATTGGAGGGAGAAAAGCATATAAAATGTGTGTGAAAGTAAAGTTTCCAGATGTGCTTAAAGTTCTACCGGACACACATTGGAGGGAGCGGCTGGGAGCTGGAGAGGAGGACAAGCCAGCCTGGAGAACTTTATATCAACCCCCCCTTTGTAAAAGATCTGGTGACTTGCAATGGAGACTCTTGCATACTATTTTGGCTGTTAATGCTTTTGTAACAATAATAAATCCGGAGGTGAATGACAAGTGCCCTTTCTGCAGTAAAAGAGAGACTGTATTTCACTGCTATATGGAATGTCAAAGATTGGATCCATTGTTTGATTTTTTAAACAACCTCTTTTTAAAGCTGGGTTTGGAGTTCACGAAGACTATTTTTATCTTTGGGGTCAGATATGCAAAGAGTAAAAAGTTTGTATTTCAGTTGGCTAATTTTATGTTAGGCCAAGCTAAATTGGCCATTTTAAAAAGTAGGAGTAGTGAAATTGATAAAAACAGTCAAGATTTGGTTAAAGTGTTTCGAAAGCTAGTAGGGGAACGTATAGGTGTTGAATTCAGTTTTTACAAAATGATGCACGACTTACTGAAATTTGAAATTATATGGTGTTTTAATGGAGTGCTCTGTGAGGTGGATGAAGAGTCTGATGAACTTGTTTTAAATGTATAAATTATTTTTTTGTAGAGTTTATTGTAATGTAAAAGTTTATAGTCTGTTGTAAATAAATGTTATTTAAAAAGTAAAGTATCTATCTATCTATCTATCGATATAATCATTACTCTTATTACTCTTTCTGAGACAGTGTAATGTTGCAAATCTGCTAGCAGCAGCTAGTAGTACTCACAAACTCGACCGACTCTGTAGGTAAGTAAAGGAGTCAGTTCCCCGCAGTACTCAATCCACTCCAGGCAGGAACAGGATTCTTTCTCAAGGCAAGGGAACTGTGGAAACTCTGGCTCCAGGGTAAATATATATTTTTCTCTTTTAAGTTTACTAACTGCAATTTAAATAATAAAAATTATAATCCTGGGAATCTTGTCTTCTTCACCCACGGACCGCAAAGCGCCAGATGCTTGATTCTCTCTAGCTCAGGTCTCTGTGTTCCACTAGTTCCTTCTCTCCTGCTCAGCTCTTTCTGTCTCATTTCGCGCCGTTCTCTCTAGTCCTATTCAAAACTCTGCCCCAATTCTTCAGAGTTCGCCTTAGAAACATGTTATGTATGAGCATGTGCACAATATTAGAGATTGGATATTCTGGAAAGTTCTACCAGACGATCCTCATGAATTTATAATGAGAGGAGGTCCCATTGTTGAGATTGATAGGTACATTGTAGAAAGAGGGTCAGGAGCCCATTTCATAAAGAATTGCTATTGTGATTTGCTATGGAGCTACTTGCGAACTCAGAGACGTGCGGTGCATGAGTTTCTGTCACTTGCAATCCCTTTTAGCAATTTGCGCTCTGAGTAAGTAACCATGTCTTTTGTTATCCATCTAACTAAAATTATTATTATTATTATTATTATTATTATTATTATTATTATTATTAACTTACCCGCTGTCTCCCAAAGCCATCTATCACCAATGTCACTAAAGCGATATGTGATATCACAATTCGCCCAAATGAAGCTGTCATGTGTACTCACAGGGTATCGAGTGACAGCATCTAACATACACATTTTGGCATCCCACATCACATGAATATTAATGGAATGAAAACCTTTCCTGCATAGGTACAGGTGCTCATTCTCAGAAGGGGACATCATTTGTATCTGACTTCCATGATCTACATTTGAGAAACCACATAGTTTAAAGAAGTCAGTCATTCCCCTCTTTATGTCAGGTTCTTCAGGAAATGTATTCACCAATGTGGTTAGACAAAGCTGTAGAAACTTGAAGAATACGCATCTAGAAACAGTGACCTTATACCATGACAGTCGACTACTACTTCCTGAAAACTACCACTTGTATAGAGAGCAGTTAAGACTGGAATTAATGCGTGCATGAAACACAAATTGCAACCTGCCAGGGGTCTGTGACAGTGATTCCTCACAAATCGCTTTTATGAAACGGGCCCCAGGACATTTATTTTAAAGCAAGCAGCTTTCTGAATTTAAACAAACCTTCTAGCCTTTGTCTTACCAGGTGGGTTACATAAGCTTTACATTTTTTGAGCACATTTTCCTGGGGGGAAGGAAGGCAGTCTACAGTATCCATTGCCACAAGATGAATGTCCTCCCCAGGCATACTATCAAGCATAGTGGTCAGTATCTGGTCACAAGTGTCTACTGTAGGCATGTGACAGGTTGAACTTCCGTCTTTGTCATCTAAATATTTCATGTGTTAGATAATGTATTTTTTGCAGCTGTAAATATCCTCTCCCTTGATTGGTCATTTACTCAACAAAATGTGATCAGTTTTGTTGGTGGCTCCGAGTCTGGCACGGTTAAGCAGATTGGCATAAACCTCTTGAGTAAGTGGCACAAAAGGTGGTTTCTCATGCACAGTTGGAAGCTGAAGCAAATCCCCCAGAAGTAAGATGTTGATTTTTCCAAAGCAGCCATTGTCTTTGTTGGTAGTGTGGAAAGTCTCGCATAGACGAAGATGGATGTATAACAAGGTGACATTGGAAATCATAGACACCTCATCAGTAATGATGGATAAGGACATCAGCTAAGCAAATAAATAAGAAGAAGAAGAAATAATAATATATAATTGAAAAAACTTTAGGAGCTTTGGTTTGTTTCAGTACAATAATAATTAATCATTTACCAGACACTTTTATTTAAAGCGACTTCGAGATTAGGGTGGGTGAATGATGCATCAACAACTTCTGCTGCAGAGTCACTTACAATAGGACCTGGGTTTTATATCTCATCCGAAGGACGGAGCACAAAGAGGTTAAGAGACTTAATCTTCAGGGACAAAGATAGTCAGTTAGTGGCTGAGCCAGGATTTGAACCGGGCTCCTGGTTTAAAGCCCCTTTCCTTAAGCATTGTCCCTCAATGTTACAGGTCCTCGGTATCGGCGTCGAGTCCCGTGGCAGATTTATATTTTTTTCTGAATATATCAGTTAAGAGAGACAGAGTCAGTGTTGCTGCTTCAGTGGTCAGTGACATTCTGAAGAGCAAGTAACAATGCAGATCTATATCAGTCTCTCTCGAATGGCGCCACCAACAGGCTGCCTCCTAAACTACAGAACTTTAGTTTACACAAAAAAAACACAGATTTAAACACGTAAGTACTTTACTTAAATCTTGTGGGTGCTACACACTACCCTACAAAAATAAAATGCCTCCCGACATTTGACCTTGATAAAGTCAGCATTCATTTTTTTTTTTCTCTTGAAGCAAAGCACAAATCATTACAATAAATAACCATGTGGTTAGGAACAGCAACTCCGAAAACCTATTTACATAAGCCAAACCCTAATTTTAGAAAGCTACTAACATAGGAACCAGTTGACTATAACATAATACTGGATAGGGTATTAATTGTGTCATAGGCATGTATGGAAGTGCATGTACGTTTAAGGATGTACTATTCACTGCTGATGTATGGTAGGATGGTTGCCCTAACCTATCATAGGTAAAGATTTGTCGTGGTCTCCTATCCCTAGTTGTTCTTCTCATCTCATTCTCTGGCTGTGGACTAGTTCTGTCTTCATGAGTTTCTTGCATCGGGTTTTCCCTCTGACCTGGATTCTCATCTTCTTTCTCTTCTGGTTCAGCTTGATTGTTTTGCTGTTCACTGTTGGCATTGCTTCCCTCTGCCTCTGGCAGGGTTAGTCCATTTCCAGTATTCTCAGCTATTGGATCAAATCTCCGGGAAAGAAAAGAGTCTTGAATGTCATCAATGGCTTGTTCCACTTCATGTTGGTTCTGCCTCAGAAACTCTTTTCTCCCAATGTTCTCAACATCTGCAACAGTGTCCTATTAAATCTCTCCGCTGGGTTACACTGTGGGTGGTAGGGTGAGGTGCGTGAACGTCCAACCCCCGATAACTGTTCAAGCCTTCTGAATAATTTGTTCTCAGATTCACGCCCTTGATCATGATGTAATTGTGTAGGATAACCAAACCTTGGGATAAAATCATTGAAAATCCTCTCAGCTGCAGTTTTACCCGATTTATCCTTTGTTGCATATGCTTGTGCATATCTTGTAAAATGGTCTACCAGAACAAGCACATATTCAAAACCCCCTTTGCTATGCTCTAAATGAAGATAATCAATAGACACTATTTCCAGAGGCGAACTGCTGGAGATACTCCCCATAGGAGCTCTTACATGTGTTGTCGGCTTCTTTTGTTTAATGCATTGGCATTTTTTTGTTACATATTTCTCTATGTCCGACTTCATAAAAGGCCAGTAGAACCTCTCTCTTACGAGATTCATCACTCTTTCCGTTCCTACATGTCCCATGTCATCGTGAAGGTTCTTGAGGACCATCAACTTAAATTCTTCAGGGAGAATTAACTGTTTTCTCATATTGCTCTTCCTGTATAAGATTCCCTTCTCAATTTCAAGTTAAGCTCCCGGTAGTCAATGCACAGCCGGAGACTGCCATCTCTTTTCCGCACACACACTACTGGAGATGAGTAGCAAGACCTGGATCGAACTACCCAACCCTTGGCCATTAAATCTTGTATATACTGCTTAACTTCTCTGTATAATGGTTTAGGTATAGAGGTGTAAGTCTTCTGCACTGGGGTGTCATCTTTCAAGTTAATCTTCAGCTGTAGACTGGGAATGTTACCAATAACTCCTTCATCTCTAGCAAATGTGCCAGACTCTTCATAAAGCATCTGTCTGGTAACACGTTCCTGTTCAGAGTCTAAGTGGCTTAAGTCTACAGGTGGGTGCCAGAGGTCTTCAGTGGTTTGACTTGCCTCTTGCTGAGAACCTGTCGGTGGGCATGTCCTGTCTTTCATCACCGCGCTGGTCACTTCCTTTAACGAGTTGTCTGATGTTACAATGGCATCCCCTATTACAGCTGTGTCTTCTGTTGCGGAATAAACTGCAGAAACAAACTGAAGATGTCCTAAAACAGTTTTACTTGGTATGAATATGTCATGAGCAGTGCAATTGTAAACAGGAACTGTAATTGTAGAGGATAAGCTTTCAGGATTGCTTATGACTCCTTCACCAACATCAAGGTCTTCCAAGGCTGGATTGTCTTCCAGTGGCTCAAATACTGCTACATCCCCAATACTGCGGTGTTTAAAATTAACTTTCCCCTTTACATTGACTATCTGTCCCTTGGGTATTTTAATGCACTTTCTCCCAGTTTTCACAGTGAAACTGTTCTCTTCTTCTTGTTTATCTATGGAGATCAAACTTACAAGTGCGTTGGCCTTGTTATTTTCAATTCCTATTACTTTGCTCAACAGATGTGTCAAACCTTTAACGCTGTCCTCAGTTCCACTACTGTTTGCTCTAACTATCTCCTCAATTACATTAAATCCCCAAATTGGTCTCTCCATAGTTATTTGGCTCACTAAAAATGGTGCATGTATCATTGGCTGGATGCTGTCACTGCCAGGTAAATCAACTTGCACGCCAACCCATCCATCAAATGGCAAAGACATACCATTCACCGCTATTATATCTAATTTACTGTGCACACCCATTAGTTCTTCAAGTGGACGTATCATATGCTTAAATAAGTATTTTTCTCTCCATTGCCCATTGAGCTCCTGTATCAAGTAGTACTGTTACAGCAATGCCATTCATATAACACTCAAGTAAACACTTTCCTCCAACTAGTTGTGCAATAGTTGTGCAATGACTGGTCTCACTAGACTGTACTTTGCATGCTCTTTCTGGTGAGATTACATTTTGTTTCAATGCAGCTTCATTTTTATCACTCTCATCCTAACGCTGACACTCCTGTGAACAATATTTAAGCATGTTGGACTCTGGGCAGGACAGAATCTGCGGCCTTAATTTGCACACCACACAAAATTGGGACCTATTCTCTTCCCCGATCACTGGTAGTCCCTTCTCAGTGATCGGTTTGCATTTCCCGACTCTGTGAGATTCCCAAAGCACCCCACGGCCCGATGTCCCTCTTTGCCACATTTAAAAGTGTATACAATTTGCATTCCCCTGCCTTGAGCAGTTTTGGCACAGTTTGCGTCGCACTTCAGCTGGTACTTGGTCAAGTACAGAGGCTTTTCTAGGTGTCACAGTCGCATTTGAATCTCTGTTTGCCAGTTGTTCAACAGTTTTGGACAGAACCATTAATTGTGCAGTCAATTCCTGAATAGCTTTTGAATTGCTTTCTGCCTGATCTGACTTACGAGTTTGTGCTTCTGGTTTTGATGGGAAGCTGTCTAGTTGCACACTGTGTAAGTGTGTGGGTTTTCCACGTGATACCATTCCGACCCTTTTCTGCCACTCAGTTTCTTCACTGGTTACTTTTGCTAGTTGTTCTACCAGTACCTCATCTGTCACAGTTAAGTCAGATAGGTAAGGTTTCAAATCTCGCCGGATGTTGCTATACTTAACATTGAGACCTTGGTAAACAGTATGGATGAATACTCCTTGTACTGTGGCTTGATCATATTTAATTTCTGTATTTGACTGGCGTGATGCAAACAATATCTTTTGTTTTAAACCGATCATTCGGTAAAGAAACTGTTGTGGCGATTCTTGATCATTCTGTTTAGAACTCATTAATTCCTGAAAAAGCTCTGTGCTGTTTCTCTCACCTAAGTGAGCTTTCAGAAAGGCTTTTAACTCTGCAAGTGTAAGGTTATCTTTGTCTGTCAACATATTTTTAAAGTTTCCAGGTTTGATTACTTTGAGTACACTTCTAATTATTTCAGACTCACTGTGTTGTTGCTTTACTCCTTCATCTATTTGCTTGGAAATATTATTGAACCCAATTTCTGAAAAATCACCACCAATCTGGCCACCAAAAATTTTGTAATCTTTGCGGTGCTACATCTCTCAAGCTCAGTATGCCATCACTAACAGAATTTGTATCAGAGCACCCCCATGGTGGTAGCTTGCATAGTGCGTTTTACTGTGTTTCTGGTGACAGCACTGTACTGTGCTGTTGTGTCACGTGCATCAGTTAATAACACTGGGAATGGGTTAGTTTCACTCTGTTCAGTTTGACTAACATCTTCGTTTTCTAAATTTATCACATTTTTCTGAATTACAACATTACACTGTTGTTTTTCCATCTCTGCAATCAAATCCATTATTTCATCACGCAAATACAGTAATTTAGACAATCCCTCATCTTCCCGTTCTAACAATTCAGGATTATACACATAAGCAGTAATGTATTCAAACATTTCCTCCTCATTGTCCGTATTTATATCAGCTAGATGTTTACTTGGTACCTGCTCTAGCGATAACGCTATTTTATGTAGTCTCTCTGCATTCAGCCGATGCAGCCCTTTTCGAATGTTCCAGATCACGTCTTTTCGCACTGTGGGATCACTCATTGTTGTGCTGTTCAGACACTCGCGCCGCGGCTGCTGTCTCTCAGTTTCACTAGGCCAGCCTGTCCGCCTCGCTGTCACTTTCTGTTCAGCCCCGAATGCAATATCCCCGTTGCGCTTGGCGGTGATCTCACAGACGCCATCTCGTCTCTCAATCCCGGACCGAGCTCCCAAAATCTGTTACAGGTCCTCGGTATCGTCGTCGAGTCCTGTGGCAGATTTATATTTTTTTCTGAATATATCAGTTAAGAGAGACAGAGTCAGTGTTGCTGCTTCAGTGGTCAGTGACATTCTGAAGAGCAAGTAACAATGCAGATCTATATCAGTCTCTCTCGAATGGCGCCACCAACAGGCTGCCTCCTAAACTACAGAACTTTAGTTTACACAAAAAAATAGGCATTTTCCAGATATCACACAGATTTAAACACGTAAGTACTTTACTTAAATCTTGTGGGTGCTACATTTAACAAAATGTTCTATAACATGACATTGCAATATCAGATTGGAATGCAGCAAAATAAAAATGTATAATTATTTGTACTTGCTGTACGACTGGCCCAATTGGTTTGGTGGGCCATTCCTCGTCAAATTTGTGTGCAATTCAGAACTTTGCGAAGCTTGCATTAATCCCATAGAAGAATAAGTGATCAATTGTAATGTAATCCAATGGACAGATTAGTGATAGGCTGAATGAAACAATATTTTCTTAAAATAACTTTTACATTATGTCTGGTAAAGTGGCATTCTCAAGCACAGCTGGAAAAGTGACTTGATAAACGATGTGAAATGCAGAAGCAATTAGCTGTTCTAACACGTTATTGATAATAACACACTCACATTATGGGAATAGCAAAATTCTTCAACCCATATTGAGGCTATATTGCCATTTGGATAGGGTAAATGTAAATAGTAGCCTAGTCTCTTTAAAGGGTTACGATGTGAATCGGTGTAGCATAGCGGTTATGTGTTGGAGTGAAAGTATGACTAGCTAGGGTTCAAACCTTGCCTATATTATATATATATATATATATACACACACACACACACACACAGTGCTCCCTCGCTATAACTCGGTTCTCGGGGGACAACAACTTACATCTGACTAAAATACAAAATAAAATAACTCCCTCTCTATAATGCACATATAGTGAAGCAAAAATGTAACTTTCCGTGAATTAACCATGCATAAAGCACCATGTAATCAACGCTATATATTTCTTTTTTTAAAATACAAAAAGGTAACATTCCCACTCATGGATCACTTTAATTAGCAGTTTTTAAACTATAAATAGCAGACAAGCAAACCAAGTGTGAGAAGGCGAGCGGGTCGGGAGAGGGGAAGAGGGAATGGGCTTACGAACAAGATTTTGTAAATAATGATTATGTATTATCTTGATTGTATTGAAAGCTTTTATCTGATTTTGCAAACTATCATAATAAGCTTGATCTGTTCATTTAATATATTGTAACATTGTAATGTTTAGGTAGTAGTACCAGGGCTTGAATTTCATTTTTTTTGTACTGGGGGGATTTCCCCCCTATGCTGCAGCCAATGGGGGGGGGGGGAGGGGGGGGGGGATTCCAATATTTTAGGGGGGAATGGCAAAAAAAGTCACTTTTGCATATAAAAAACTATATATATATTTTACTGCATCATCATTCACACTGGTGTTGCTTTAAAATAAGCTGCTTTCAGGAGACCTACAGCTGTTCATCACTGTAAGACAGAGCACTATCTATTGCTTTTGCCATTGCCCGACGTGAAATTTTTGCATGCTGCAGAAGAAAAAGGTGCTTTTCTTTTTAACCAGCGCTCCATTTCTTTTTTTTAACTCTTTACACTCAGCCCTATTTCCGCCTGTTTTTCACTGTTTTCATTTATGTATGTTTAACTACTGGATAGTTTGTACTGCATGCATGTAACATATCAAATGAAAGGCCACAAAATGTCCTTTCATATTATGTAAGCTGGCATACTATATGTGGTAGAGATGAGAATATATGTTAAAAAAAAAAAAAAAACGCTTTTCCAAAAAAATCATGTTTGATCACTGATATATATATTGTAATCATGGCAAAAAAAAAACACAGAAACATTGAACCTCAATATGAAATGAATATGGGGGAGCTGAGCTTCTAACGATACCGCCCCTTTCAGTCTAGATGCTACAATGAGAGAGCAATAGACTCAAAATAAAACCTAAGCTGTGAACTCTGTCACATGATGAGAGGCTTAACTTCAGGCAGTTGTAGTTCCGGCTAAGAGTACCACATACACACACTGAATATGTCTTTGGAAAGCCCCGAGTCTGTACTTTTAAACAAGCCAGGTAGGTGGCTTTTATGGTGTCTGAATAGTATGTGTGTAACCTTCGGTGCGCTGGCGCCCCAAAATTAATATTGCAGATATGCTGGAGCAACTTGGAAAATGCGCGATTCCGCTCTGAAATTCAAAGCTTAAGTACTCAGGGAGACGGTGTTGAATTATCAAAATGTTTGTTTTATTTGAAACTGCAAATTTCCTGTCAGGGGCCGGAATTCATGGCACAAAAATAATAACCCTACGTTTTAGTCTTGGCACTTTCACTGCATATTCACCCACAGTTTCTCATTCAAGTTCAACGCTGGACTGTCTCCAGTCCCCCGGCTCATGCACCCCCTTATTATATAACCTCCCATCGTTTCCCGCTGCTGTCCGGCTCATCAACCAGTCACATACATGCTCTGCAACCCCCAAAAACAACACACATTTTCCCCACTCATTCACTCACTCCCCCTTCCCACGCTAAGTAACGGCATGACTCGTTCCCCTTACAATACATGTAACATATAAAAGACAGACGAGACAAACTGAACAGACAACACATCCTGCAACAAAGCAATTGTCCAGGTCATTACAATATATTTTTTTTAATTTGAAAGTAAAAATATATGAAAGCATGATGGCCATTATGTACAACAATCTTCACTAATATACAATTGAATAAGAACTGTTGAGTAGGCTATTTATTTTCATTTCAAATTGGCAGTGTTTATATGATAGTGAAAAAGAAAGAAAGAAATATCAAGATAGATAAAGAAATAAATGTCAATGTATTGACTTATGTATTAATTTATTTCAATATTTATTAATGTTTTACCAAATATATCCTTCAGCATAGCTAATTCTCAGAAAAATGTACGTTCCTTTTTGTCCAGTGGGGACCACAAATAGCATCTCATCAACCAGTATCGAGAGAAACCGTACTTCCTTGCGCCAATAGGGACCACAATGAGTGTTACACTGACAGGAAACCAACATTTTTCAGAGTTCAAGATCAGAATTTCAGAATGATGATGATGAAGATAAATGATGACTCGAATAATCTCCAAAATATAACAAATTCCCAAGAATTCACAGCTGGCTGACATCATCTTTCAAAATACTGCTTGTCTCAACTAATCATGTGGCACTGATAGTAACACAACACGCTTGCAAACTGAAGGTTATAGTTTCATCAAATCCCACACATACCAGACCTTTTTTTATATTTATATTAAAAACATATATTTTCTGAGGGCAAATGCTCAATTCTAAAACAGAAATAACACAATAAGTGTGTTCCCTAGTATATTTAATGTTGACAAAACAAGTTAATTTTAATTTTAAAACTCAGATGTCCTGTAATATACATATGCGTGTATTAAACTCCTTGGGGTCTGAAAAAGTATATGTTGGGAGAAAAAGGAGGAGGACATTTTTACCTTCCTTTGGTGACTTATTTCTCTTACTGTATGACAGGCATTGACTTTTCTTTCTACATTTCACCTAAGAGTGTTGGGTACTACAAACTAAAAGTGAAATGGTGCTTTTGGCTGATTTACTTTTGCTACGCCAATACCCTGAAAACCCGTAAACTATCCTTGCTGTAGAGAGAGTGGTAGTTCTCGTGCTTCGCTGATTATAACTACTGTTCCTCTCAATTGACAATGTAATGTAATATAATGAGAAAAAAATATGTGAATAACATATAGGTTTATTTCAGAAGAATAGGCTAGAGGAAGAAAAATGGAAACAAAGAAAACTGAAACACCAAACAAACAAAAGCAAGAAATTCCCATGTTCAGGTCATCATTTCTTTTAGCATGAATGAGCTGTATAACTATAAATGTCTATCATTTGTATGGTTTTACTCTTGGATATCAGTCTCCCCAAATTTGACCAACATTTTTTTAATAATAAAAAGGCCTGTTTTTTGACAATATCCACAGGGGGATATAACCACATAACTTCACAGGGGGTTCTTGCTCTGTGCACTACAAGCAGTTCTATTCTGCACCTGCTTCCCATTCGTTGTAATTTTATCATGTAGTAAAGCCAGTGGTAAATTTACCACCCCTTAGTGAATCCCTAATGAATACCAGAGGCCTCATTAGCGATATTTCCCAGACTGTTTTACATCATTCATTTATTAAATGCAAATGAATGAAAAGCAGTAAAAATGCTAAGTGTTATTTAACAAGCCTATTTACTGCATGGTGTCATGAATAGTAAAAAGACAGAAGAAATACTGTGTGTTAAAAACGTTTACCACACAGTAAAAGAGTTACCGCCCTTTAGTGAATTAACTCCTTTGTATCTTCTTTTCTTTCAATGTGCTATGCTTTAACAACATTTTACATTTTTGAGAAATAATAAAACATAACAAGGATTAAATTAATTCTGTATGGTTACAGCTACCATGTCTCTTGATCACTGTAGAAATTGGCTTAATAATGAATGGGCTCGATTTCATTTTAACAAAGACATTCTGATATGAAAAAATATTCTCTCGCATCAAAACAATTACAAGTTAAACTAGAATATAGAGAAACCTGATTTAGAAGTTAAATCTGTAATTGTTATTTGAAGTCTGGAATGCAAATCTGGGTGCTGAGATTACATTTGAGAATACTATTTTAGTGCTTGAAGTAATGATTTATTACATTTTTAAATATTTTTTTTTAATTTACAAATTAAAGATAAGAATAAAGCAACCGAACACCTGCCAAATTGAAAAGTCTGTTCACTGCAGCATCTTTCACCAACTCAGTGGAGCGTGCTAAGTGGAAATAAAAGGCTATTGTGTGATCATATGGATGTTGCAATGTATTTAATTGGCAAACAGTTTCCAGACATTGATAGACTACAAAACACTGTGGTGCTAAGTACTGTTTTTAATGGTGATCCGGCGGGGTCCCCAACACATGACTTCATCCAGATTATCCATCCCCATGACAATCATTGGGTCACATTGAGCAACATTTCATGTTCTAAGGGAACTTGCATTATATGACAACATGTATACTGGGCTTGATTCACGGGAAACTTTAAGGATCTCGTGGATAATGAGAATGTTTGTTAATAAGGACCTACAGCTAACAGTCAACGATGTTCAAACACAAACAAATGCAAAGGATTGTGGGGCATTTGCAATTGCATTTGCAATCAGTCTGGCATTTGGGAAAGACCCAACTACCCTGAGGTTTGAGCAACAACACTTAAGGAAACACATCACTGCTTGTTTCAGGAATCAGTTGCTTACACCTTTCCAAACAAAGAAAAGTAGCAGTCGGTTTAGAAAAAGCTGTCTTTTCAGTTTATTGTTTGTGTAGGCTAATCTACTGTGGGGCACTAATCGTACAGTGTTCATTGTGTGGCAAGTGGTATCACCCAGGATGTGCAGATGTACCTGCTATTGCTCACATTGTCAAACAGGTAACACAGCAGTAACAATCCATGATGTGGTATGGAACAGAAAAGCCAGAGCACTTGTTATGTTTGTTTGTTTTGTTTTTTAAATCGCTCTTCCTGCAGTGATTTAGAGGACAGATCTCAAACCCCAGTGCACAAGAGGGGACATTTTGAAAAAAGCTTTGAAACAGACTTTAAAGTTATGTGTAAAAAGTTGTCAGGATTTTAACAACGAAAAGAAATTGCAGGTGCTGTGGCAGGTCAAAATCCCTGCTTGTGTAAATAGTGTGTGGGAATGTAAAGTTGGCAGGGATGGGGTTAATTATGTCCTTGCCAACAATCACAGGCGTGGTCATTCTCCAATTAGGTAATTAAGACTTAATTGGAGTATGGCCATCTGTATTAAAGGGAGGAGAAATCCTTTGCGTGGGGAGTGGGAGTTTGGTGAATGTTTAAACTGAGTTTTTGTTTGTATTTTGTAACCTTGTACTGAAGGCTAATGTCTAGCCTGCAACTGTTTTTTTTTTTGTTTGAACTTTTTTTTTGGCCCTTGTGCCGTGTTTTGTTTGTGTCCTGTTTTATTTTTGTTTGTGTAATAAGCATGGGCAACAGCACTTTAAATGCAGCTTTCCTGACTCTGAGTCTCCTTCCTACTAGTAACGTCTTGGGCCACAGCACTATCCTGTCACAGGTACATCATTTAAAGTTGTAACAACACATAAAGACGTATGCTGCTATATTTTCCAGAACCCCTTACTTACTCTTTAAATTAACATCAATGGAAAGGAATGGATGGCTAACTTCCTCCATCACCTCTCTTTCGAGGTCCCCAATTGGCCTCTTTCCTCCTCAATCAAACTCAGTTTCAACTACTCTCTGCTTCCTCGGAAAGAGCCTTGAATATATGCTGTAACTCCTGTCCACTGAATCCAGTATCTCTGAGAAGCCTGGCCATGGAGTGTGTGACAAAGTCTCGACAACCCACCTGTACTGGATAAACCCAGATTCTCCTCCCCTGCTGTTCCATCTCAGCAGCTAACAGCATACCAGAGTTTCTTCTTCTCGTATGCCATCCATGAAATCCTGCCAGGAGAACAAAGAGTGTTGAGACTGACCACAGGCCTCCTCTTCTCTGTTATGCTTTCCCCATGATGTCATTGATGCGAAGGGCAGCCTTTGCATCTTCCACCGTGTCCTTTGCTGCCCACTTTCACACACTCGTCATGCAATTCTACCAGTGTCTTCTACAGCCGAACCTTAACACACTTTAATTCCTCACTGAGAGCTGAGGCTGACAACTGCACTTTCCCCTTACCTAAAAGTGCTTCCCTGCTAAGACATTGTGGAACTCATTTCCTGATGTATGGGCTAATCAGGGCCTCGAGTCTCTGTTGCTGAGAAACCTCATACACAGTAAGTGGCCACAGCATGCTTGGAAGAATTCTACAAATGTAACTTGCAGTCAGGCGCTGCATGTAAATTGTTTGATTATATGTATGTATATTTAATTGTTTGTGTAAACTTTTTTTTAATAAAAGTGTGCACCTGTGCTTAACTTCAGTCTTCTGACTCTGCATCTGCTATTCCTGCCACTGACCAACCTTGACCGCAGCGTTACCCTACCACTTTATATATATTGTGATAGAACGAGGGGATTGGTGGGAAATGGGAGCTACATTAGGGCAGTCTTGATGGCAAATTCTTGCTTCAGTCATACCGGAAGCAAGATGGCCGCCAAACAGGAAGTGACGATTGGCTTCGGTCATACCGGAAACAAGATGGCAGTCAAACCGGAAATGACCAGTTTTAATGCCATATCATCAAAAAGGGCGTTCCCAGAGGGTTAAAAGGGCAGGTCCAGGCAAGTACCAGTGGTAAGAGTGGGGAGAGCGGTATGCTACAGAATGTGAGTACTGGGATTGTGCGCCCCTCTGTTGAGTTGAATCCGCCGGCTTGTTCAGCCCGCCTACTTGGTGTGCTTGGTAATAACAATAAAAATACAATTGTATTATTGTATTATAATTGTACAGCTCACCCACCTGGCATGGTGACTTGTTGTTCTCCCATAGCTCAATTGCTTTGGCCCCAGCTCAGCCAATAACGTCGGCTCCGTAGCTGACCCCGTCTGATGTTACAGAATCGGATGTCAGCATTGCTGAGGAGGACCTTGACGTAATTTCGAATGCGGCCTCGTGGGAAGGTGGCTCCTTCCTTCAGAAGCAGCCCCTACCACCCCTGACCATACTTTTGGACCAGCGGTAGATGTTAAGTTTCTTTGTTAAATTAGCAGTTTTAGTTTACTTTTATAAGTGTTCAAGTTGTCGGATTCGCACATACTCTTTTTATTTATATATATGTACTCTAAGCACACTCTTAAACTCAGGGGAGACGCTTAGGAGGACATAAAGATGTTTCAGACTCCTGTAAGTGGATCGTTCGTGCACTGGGCTTGCAACGTATCCAGATGACTTTTAATAATCAAGAAATTCACAGACTCATTCGATTTGAAGTGTTAACGAATCAGAGTAGTATTAGTACCCATTTTGTTTATTAACTGCTAGAAAAATGGATTGAGTAGTTACAGACTACTTCGAATCCCATCTGACAGGAAATCTGGGCGGTCCAGTGCCTTAACAGGTGAAATAGCATTAATACTTCAATACATTTATGGTTACAACATGTTTTGCCCTAAGGCTACACAGGCATAAAACTAAAAACGCCCACCGCTAAGTCCAAAAACATCCAATATGTCAATCTCATAGACTAAAACAAGTCATATACCTTATAGCAATGCATCAATATAAGAGAGATATAAATTCCAAATAGTTCTTACTTCCCAAAAATATATATGGAAATGTAGAATACATTGTAAGGACAAGAACTGTCTTCAAAGGCAAAGACTTCTAAACACAACACCAACAGCAATCAACTCAATCGGAGTTCTTCAGAGCATGGATCAGACAACTTGTAGTTAGCAAGTTGGTGACACTTGACTAGGGTTTTACCTCGGTTTTTATAGAGTTTTTGCCTCGCTTCTTACGTCAGAAGTCTCAATTAAGTCTTAAACATTAATAAGCCTTAACAGCTCCTTTCCTTCAAGTTAATAACATTTTGAAAACACCCAATAACTCCCTCCATAAGATTAATTAGCCATCATCCCATAGTCCACCTCTCAAATTTCCAAAATATGTGAGGTGAACTTTTGAACTGATGTTATTCTTTCTTTGGTACCAGGGAGTTCCTGAACACAGCATGCATGTGAATAAAGTACAAGTATAGAAAATACATAGAAAGATGTGTTTAATATATAACACCTATTTTTGTGTAATCATCCCAATTCTGAGTCTCTCTCTCTCTCTCTCTCTCTCTCTCTCTCTCTCTCTCTCTCTCTCTCTCTCATATATATATATATATATATATATATATATATATATATATATATATATATATATATATGTCCCTTTTAACATCAAAAGACATCCTCCTTATTTGGTTGGCTTCATTACATGCATAGATGTAGTTAACAATTAACCAAAACATATTGGATAGAGGCTGGTAGAAGCCTCATAGCAAACGTCTTAAGCAGGCAACTATATATCCAAGCATTCTCACTTAAATTCAGTCTATCAGGAACATAGTCAAAATATAACAGTCCTATTTCAGCCATTCAGGGCTTTAAACTAAACGTGACCTCTCTCTGTTTTTCTCTTACAAATATCCTGTTCAGGCAAGTTTTGAACCACCTACTTCTCTATCAAGGTCATCCATCATTAGTAAAAGATACCAGGTCTTCATTAGTTCCTGTGATTTAATGAGTCCATATAGTTCACCACTGACTCCCCCTTTCCTATACTAAGAGGTATTTCTTATATGTAATAGATCACTCATTATAGAAACCTTGGATTCCAAACCCCCCAAACATTAAAACTCTGTCTGGTACTGCAACAAGCAAAGGTTATCAAGATTAATTGCCTTCTTTTTGGCAAGCCTACTATATGCCTGACACAGACTGGTACCATTCTGCTTTGACTGAAGTTTTTACTGTAAGTTAATTTCTGCACTATATTCTCTTATTTTCAAACTTAACAGTTCTTCTGTTAAAATAAAACATTTTACACTTATATTCTGTTTGAATTATTCTAGAATACCTGTGTTTAGCTTAAAGTCCACTTTCAGATCAAACTAAATAAGAAACTTGACTGTGAACATTTGAGTTAATTAAATGAGATTCTCGTTTCTGCTTTCCTCCTCAAGTTTATAAATCTTAGCACCAGTAGCTCAGACAAAGACAAGCTTGGCTAATTTCACAGGTGTTTTTTGGTCAGTGTGACCCCAATCTAGCTCCCTTTTTACTCAAACTTAAAGATACAATAATATTTTTACTGTTATAACAGAATAAACAGAAATATAGAATGCTCTAGCAGAACTATAGGTTAATACAGAGCAAATTATAACTTGTTGTATGAACAATGTATTTTAACAATTTGTTTAATATTTCTTCTGGCTTTATATTCTTAAAAACACAGTACAGTTATTACAACATTTTAACACACATGCAATTTCACAAATGTTCAATTTGTATCCCAAAGATCAGCCTGCTTCCAGTAGCTGTCACAGTCTTGGGTCAGTTTCTGCTCTCAGTGAGTTTGTCAAAGCCACCACAGGTGTGTCTTTAAAAGCCTGATACCTGCAAAAACTTAAATCTTGTTAGCAGGGCTTCCATCTCTACATTCCCATTCCCATCATCAGTGGGCAAAAACATTTGAACTGAATCTGGGTCCACCAAAGAACCGCACACCCTTGCAACCTAGCCTTCCATCCAAAAGGATTGAATGACTTGTAGCACAAAAGGGACGTGCCAGAACCGTCTGTGACAAAGTTATTACCACTGGTAGCTCTCAGATTGATATAACAGTTACATTGTACAACTTGTGAAAGGCTTGTATCAGTACATGTGGAAATGATTACATTTTCAATATAATAAGATTGAAAAGAACACTGCTTTCTGCAATTTTATACAATAGGCTATCACATTAAACACTACTACAATACTGTACAGTTACCATGCCATTAAGTCTTCAGCTGCATTTCTGTTAAATGGTCATTCTGAGCAAAGCAACACTAGGTTTTATGCTATTTAATTGTGAATTAATTAATAGTATTTTTGTCCAATGCAGAATCTGTAAACTATGTACCTGTAATTATGAAAATATAGTACAACTATAACTATTCTGTATTAACACTTTCTTATTACAACTACAGTATTATAAACTGCTGTGATTACTCCAGTAAACTATAATACCTGTAAGTACAGAATGTATAGTAATACTATACAATTGGTGATAATTTTTAATACAGCAAGTATAGCAAACAAAGTAGTATTAACTACTGTAAATATATAAGTAAACTGTATACACATAAGTAAAGTATAGAACATATAATTAAATAAGCTATAGTAAAACTATAGCAAATTCTGTTAGCTGTAGTTTTCAATATAGTAACTACAGTAAACACAGTCGTACTAACTATTGTTAATACTATAGTCAATTATACGATAGCTGAAGGTGTAGTATAAACTGTAATTACTTTAGTGTACAGTATAGTAAATACCTTGATGGTAAAACTATAGTTTCTGCAAAAATACTATGGTAAGTTACTATAGTGATAAAACTATAGGAAATGTACTACAGTTTTACTGTAGTATTTTTTTGCTGGGTTGTTGGATTTATCAAAAAGTAATTTTTGTTTGGTGACACACAATTAGTTTTTCCATTTTGTTCAGGGAACTGCAAGAAACCATGTGTCTTCTCAAGTGATTATCATTGGTCAATGTCATTTTTAACGTACGTCAAAAAGGATTAAATCAAACTGGTTTCGATTCCAAAACTGACGCATCACCGTCGTACAACAATTACAGACTCAGTGTGCAAGGTGCAATAGAGAACGTACATGCTCGTTAAATTAATTGAAGCATCACAATTATGCATATTAAAAACGCATGATGGAACGGATCCATGGGCAAAGCCCTTTATTGTTAATAATTGACACATTTTGTTTACACCCCATGACCTGTTCTTGTTCAATGCACGTTGCCAGAGTCATGTTGGAAATAACCTTGTAACAGTCAAGGGGGTTAGTACCGCTACTCCAGTACATATTTTTTTATAATTGAAAAAAAGATTCTTAGATACATTTTGTACATTCATATACATGTTATTAATATACATATAAAACAATTGATGATCTATATAAAAGCAAATGTCAAAGAGTGCACATGGTTTATCCCACAAGGTATTTGGTTCCTTCCACCAGACAAGAGCAGTTGAAAAGGAGCTCATTGAGGAGCAGCTGAAATCAACAGGCAATGTGAAGAGAGGATGCTGATGAAGATAAAAACCAGGGAAATTCCCCAAACTTTTAACATTTTTTTTTCTTAGAGATATTAGTCCCGAGTGTACTATAAAATTGACATTATACTGGGGCAAAACATTGGCAGCCTACATTAACCATTATATACAGTTGCGGCTGATGTCATTTCAATGGTCAACAAATGTATGTAAATAATATTGCATTGCCCCAAATCTTTGATGATTCTTACTAATAGATATTAGTCGTCACTGTATAAAACATATGAAATTTATGTGGAGTAATAGATTCTTCATATAGAAATGACATCCTAAAGTATCATTATATACAGAATCAGATGATGTCATTGTTATAGCTTACAGAAGTATGTAAATCGCACTGCCCCAAACCCCTAAGAGACATGAGTCCATACAATATGATACAGTTGGCTAATATCCTGGATCAAAACGTTTTTCATATAGAAAAGACATGTTTAACTGAGTACTATATAGAGTTGGAGGTTTTTAGCTTTGCAAACAGGTGTATAATAAATACTTGCCCACTCTATAAAGGAATGTGACAGGAATGATGAGTGGTCTGACGTCACGGCAGAAGCAGGAAAAAATACTGACACCAGGTACTGCAGTTCAAAAAGGCTTACGCCGTTTTAATTCAAAAATAAATTAAATATTTAAACAAAAATAAACACTTGCTCGCAGAGCAAAAATAAAAAGGTTAAACAAAAACAAATCTCGAACACAAAATAAACAATAAATAATACGATCCCAGGTCAGGCTGGGCAGTTGCTGTCACTGTTCCTGGAATCTTTCTTTACGTTTTCTTTTTAAGTTTCGTTTTGTTTCCTCGCTCTCTCCACTCTCGCGCCTAACACCCACACCCCGAGCTGGAGAGCTGCAGGCTTTTTATAACAGGTGACCATCTCCCGATTAGCAACAAATTAAATCACTTAATTAATTCGGGAGATGGCCACCTTCTGCACGAGTTTTAATTATGTTGTGGATGGGGCTACCCATCCACGCTAAACAAAACAAACCGACTACGCCTTCAAAATACAAACAATAACAAAACATACGGCGCTCGCCGTCATATAAATACAATAAAACAAATCATAAAACAAAACAAATACAAAATACACTGCACATGGGTGGAGGGGACTCCGTTCTAAAAATAAACAAAACAATGTACAGGCCTGCTCACCCTGTTACAAGGAAATATTAAATTATTGTGGGGCAAAGATTTCTTCATATAGAAAAGACACCCTTAATGAACCGCTATATACAGTTGTGGGTGACATAATTTAAATTGTTAATTTAAGTATGTATATAGCATTGCCCCAAATCTTTGACTACTTTTTTCCAACAGATATGTGCCCATAGTATATAAAACATGGCATTATCATAGGGCAAGGTGTTCTTCATTTATAAAACTTAGCCATTTTAAGTCGTCACGATTTGAACCCCAATGGTTCTGAGGCAATGAGTTTAAAGTGGATTCTAGGGCTGCAAGATATTTATAAGAAGACACTCAGTTCAGAACAGATGGCAACATGAGTCAAGTCTTTGTATCAAGTAAATAAGCTTAATTATAATTCTCACATACAGATTTTTTAAAAGCAATTGTAGCAAACAGCATTAAGCATTTAAGCAAAATAACAATATTCAATAAAAAGAGAGTCAAAACAAGACTTAAAGTTCAAGAATTAAAGAGTTCAATAAAAGAGTTCAACACTTACAGATATCAAGAGGCAAGCATACGTCTTGCAGGTTCAAAGACTGGAATCTACCCTCCTCTCCTAAAAGTAAAGGTCTTACAGTCTGGTTGTTTTCAGCAGGCCCCAAGTGGATCACCTGTCTAGTTATTAACAATCACTGCTTATATCACTTAAGTTTCTGTTTTCTAAATGCTGACTCAAAGCTTGGAGTTGAACTTGAACTAATATTTAATGGGTTCTGCTTAATATGGGCTCGACACCACTGCAGCCACATTCCAACCCACTGATGCTGTTGGACGTGCAGAGAAGGTACCTCCCTCCAGGCCACCATCCATGTTGAGGGAGTGCACTGCATTGATTGACACCAGGTCCTCCATCACCATAGTCTGGCTGGACTTACTGAAAAAGGCCACTTCTGACTGAAGGACCCGGGTTCAACCAACACCGGTCCAACTGAAGATGGTCACGGGTGAGCTGGCACCTATAGAGGGAAGAAAATGAGTATGTAGGAGTCACTAAGTGCCACAAGATTTGGCTAGCTACCCCTGCATACTCGATTTGGATTTCCTGCAACGAGTGGTCAGTCTGCTCAATCTGTACCATGGCAACATCAGTCACTGCTTTGCTCAGGCCGCCTTGTTCCGGCCCTCCCGGGGCATCGCTACCACAAGGCTGCCCGCAGTACCAGCCACCAACTTGTTGCTTGCCAGCCCAGCAGCTACAGCTTCACCTGGGGCCCTGTCAATTGTAGAAGTGGTCTGGTACAATAGCTGTGAGGGGCTTTGCCCGGAGCAGCGCACCAGGCTGTGGACACTGCTGACCGAGTTCCAGGACACCTTCATCGCCCACCCTAAAGAAACCAGCCGCACGCACCTAGTCCAGCACTCCGTTGATACAGGTGATGCCCGTCCCATCAGACAGTGCCCCCCTAGACTACCCCTAGCATAAAGTAATTCATAATATTAAATTGTCTGCCTTTTGTCGTTTCTGTATTTATTAAGATGGTGTGAAGGAGTGTACTTACGTGGATGTAAAGGGCATCCTTTAGGACCCTGGAGTGTGGATGAAGCCTAGAGCTCTCTTGGCTCTGCTACAATAGGGAATGCTCCAAACCTTAGATGGCCATCAGTTTCCAAACAATAGGCAACTGCTGTGAGTAATTGATCAGTTGACTGAGCCATATAAACCTAGCCAAATCATGTATTTGAAGAGGGACAGCAGTGTGAAAAGCTGAAAGGTAGTTCAGAAATAAATATTGTAACTATAAAGAATTGTATGTGTTTGAACTTTTGTTTAATGGACTGAGATTGTGAATACTGATTGTGATTTGGATACTGTTATAGAAGGGACAAGAGGCAAACAATTTTCCATTACATTAGAGAGGAAACTAACCTGTTGTTTAGTTAGTGCTCAAAAAGGAGCTAGGCTTTTTTAAAATTGTTTTGTCATTAAATTTAGGTTGAACAACAAACCAGAAGAACAGAGCCTGAAGCATTTCCTTTGTGTTGTTTGTGAGTAGTGGGTTGCCATTCTGAGACAATTACCCACTACTTCACAGATGGCTTTGTGGATTTTTATCTTGTTTGTTAAAGTATGGCACTTGCATCACCATATTCAAGGTTTACTGCACACAACAAATTACTTTTTGTAGTTCTTCCCCTCCCTCTCCAATAAGTGTCTAGTATCAACCATGTTCAATTTAGTTCTGAAATGACATGAGAATCAGTGAGCCATATCTAAAAAATTGTATTGGGTTGTGAAAGACTATGAATGCCCATGTGGCAGTTTCATCATAACACAGGTATATTGGAAACAACACAAATGGAAGGATGAATAACACTGGCTTTAGCCCTATTACTTTTTTCTATAGTTACCTTTTTTTTTAAGGAGGGCAGGGTAATTTATTAATGATGCCATGTTGATAGTAAATATGCACTATGTATGGACCTTCTCTTATTCACTGTTAGTATGTCGTATTTATGTGTTAGTCGGATAGTGATATTCTCACGCAAAGGTTAAAAATCTATTCTTCTACTCTTTATTATACCCAATGATGGGGATACAAGGGTGCAAATAGTTTTGAAAATTGGTGGTGAACTGTTTTGAAAGTTTAGCACAAGTGCCTACTGGTACTAAATTATCAAACCCACCCTAATCAAGCCCCCCAACTCCCCACAAAACACAAACCTTCTCTCCTGTATACAGTGGCTCTCAAAGGTATTCACCCCCCTTGGACTTTTCCACATTTTATTGTGTTACAACATGGAATATTGACTCAAGGGGGTGAATACTTACGCAATTATTTTCTGTTTTGTATTTGTAATTAATTTAGAAGAATTTGTAGATTTTATTTTTCACTTTGACATTATGGACTTTTTTGTGTTGATCAGTGGCAAAAACTCCTAATTAAATCCATTTTGATTCCATGTTGTAACACAATAAAATGTGGAAAAGTCCAAGGGGGTGAATATTTTTGAGAGTCACTGTATGTGGATGAGTGTCAGTAGTCCAGACCCAATGAAAAACTATCGCCATCTATGGTTGCTAAGGAATAATAATAATAATAATAATAATAATAATAATAATAATAATAATAATAATAATAAAACTGGTGGTGCCAGAATATGAGGTAATATCTAGAATCTACCACCATAGTGCCAAATTTGCACCCCTAGAATATAATGGGGGCACCCAAACACAGTTCTTTATCACATGCTATTGTAAATATCAGAATATATGCAGAATCTGCCCATCTGTCTGTACCTCACACATATTTTCACATGTACATTCATGTATAGTCCAATGGTTAAAGAAAAGGGCTTGTAACCAGGAGATCCCCGGTTCAAATCCCGGCTCACCCACTGACTCACTGTGTGACCCTGACCAAGTCACTTAACCTCCTTGTGCTCCGTCTTTCGGGTGAGACGCTGTTTTAAGTGACTCTGCAGCTGATGCATAGTTTACACACCGTAGTCTCTGTAAGTTGCCTTGGATAAATATAAAATAATAATAATAATAATTTATTGTAGACAGTAATGTGTCACAAAGTTGATCTTTATGCACCCCATACCCACAGCTTTGCAGTGGGTTTACATTGTGTCTAATTAATAGTAAAGCCTGGCTACCGGGTCGGGTCGGGTGTATATTCTGTGTCAAGCACTTGGGCTCGGGTCAGGCCGGGCCGGCTCAGTGTTTTATAAATAAATGCATTATTACATTTTAGCGAGTGTTTTTTTCCTCTTGCAAATGCAAATGCCTCCTAAAATTACTTCCGACTTATCAAGGATCCCACGTGAGTAAAGCGTGAAGCGTGCAGTGAGAGGCGTCTCTGCGTTCTCGTGTTTATGCTGTAAAAAATACAGCCAAAAAGTGATTCTACATTATTAAGTATGGAGGCTGTTGATATAAAAAGAAAGCTGTCTACTGGAGAATGTTTAGCAGTGGAAAGTTCTGTCGCTGGAAAGGGTAAATATTCTGTTTGGAAACATTTCATCGTTGTTGTTTTCCGCGATAGTAAAAGTTCAAGTGGATTTGTACAGTGCAAATCTTGCAGACTTTTACTTAAATATGACAGCGAAAAGACGGGAGATTCATCTTTGCAGCGGCACACTGAAAAAGGACGTACTCGCCCTGCAGCAGGGCCAAGTCAGTCGTGCATTGGTAATACCGTGGTTTGAGAAACTTAAATGACATTGTTTTCACCAGTTACCAGTTTTAAATTGTCCAGTGGAAACACTGTTGTTAAAACTCTGGCATTGAATTTAAAGTCTGGTGTGATATAATGACAAGTCATCAACATATAATTTGATGTTCAACGTTAACTTTGCTGTTTTTTAGCTAGGTTTATCTAAACATGATGCTATATGTCTGTATCTGAGACTACCAAGTAAAATGTTCATCTAACTAGATGCTTCGCTGAGAGTATTTGTTTTCTTTTTAATTTGCGTTTTCACTCGAAACTCTATTTCAATAGCATGCTTGATATTATTTATGGCGATATTGGGGTAGGGGTCGGGTCGGGTCGGGTATGAAAAAAATTAAAAGGTCTCAGGCTCGGTTCGGGTTCGGTTTGGCCGTGGTCGGGTCGGGTTTTACCTGAGCTGTAGAACTTTTTTAAAGTTCAGTATTTTATGCCACCAGATGGCACATTTACATTCTCGTTTCTTTTTTTGGTGAGGTTTTTTTTTAATTCAGTCGAGGTGCAGAAATGCAAAAATAGAGTAGGTATTTTATTAAAAAAAAAAAATCTATAAATATCCTCCAAACATGAATGTATTCATTTGTTTTGTCCATCTTCCCTGTTGTAATACATTTTAAGAAAATAGGCATGACTGTGTGCAAATGTGTGGGTGGTAGTGCACAGGTGTAGAGGTAGTCTAAACAACAATCCAACACAGTTCAATGGTCAAAACGAAGCTTTATTATTGCTTTTAAATAATACGACTGACTATACACAATGATGTGTACAGCCAGTCAAAACCACAGGGTTCAGTCCCGAAATAATAATACAATGACGCACACTTTAAAACACCTACACGATCACCAGTCCAACAGTGAGTGCTCTGGGTGCAAGTGGTGTTTTGAACAGTGAACAGTGAGTAACAGTGCAGTGCAGTCTGGGTTTGATGCTGGCTGAATAGCGACAGCACCCGGATATTTAGCCGTCTACGAAGACAAACACAGTTAGTAAAACAAACAAAACACTTAACCCTCACTCTCCTTATTAATTTCCGTTCTCTCAACGGGTCCTTTCCGTAACCATAGTGAAGGAACAGATCACTGGGGTCATTTCCCCTAAATACCCTCCGTCACGCCCTCTTTTGGTGGCGTGGCCAATCACGTCTCCTCCAGTCTGTGACTGACACATCACCTACCGCATTCAGGCACTGACTTCTGGTATCGTGGCCCCGCCCCCTTCCTGGATGGCCGGCTTCCGACCCTGGAATGAACTGCCCAACCATCCATTACGGAGCACTCTGCTCCGGCTATACAGTGTCCTTACAGGTCGGGAGGGAGATTGTTGATTAGGATTCATTCGCTCTCTGTCACACTGTGTAAAATTTTATTTGCTGCAGGCAGGTTATTCTGCTTTGAAACATGTATTTCTTTATAACATGCTTCACATTTGTATACAAACTGCCAAGTCAAGTATTCACATCATTTCCAGTCTCAAGTTAACTTTAATCTAACTGGCATTTTCACTATATGGTGCTCTTACCGAGGGTCATGGAACAGAAAACTTTGGAAATACAAGGACATTGTAAACATTCAAGGTTTTCCATCCAATAAACCAACAAAACACATGTGGCTGTAAGATCACAGACATCACTGACATGGTAAACTATATAAATTGTCACTGCACTCTGTGTTAGTTTTGAGAGTGTAATCTGCAAACACATGTGGTATATGCTTCTACTCCTGGCTGGAATCCGTGCTGCTGGTTGAATCTGCGTCGAAATAGGTACGTGGATTTTAGTTCATTTGTTAGTTAAAATCGTTGTCTGCTAAAGGTAACTAGCTTGCACTTGAAAAATTGCAATTAAGTTATCCAAACTGTGCTGGGGTGTGTTGAATTGTGAGATTGATGAATGTTTTGCGTTAAGTACACGGCTTCAGGCCTACAGGATAGTATAAATTGGCAATCAGTGTCTTAGAATGCCAGCTGTTCTAAGCGCCAGCAGTCTAAGGGCCACACAACCAAGGGCAGTCTGAACTGTGGCAGTCTAAGGGCCACACAACCAAGGGCAGTCTGAGCTGTGGCAGTCTGAGCAAGGACAGGTGGAGCGAGGACCTTTTCCAAATCTCTCCTAATGGCTACCAGAGGTCTCATCCCCACCTTGACACCTGATGTCTGGATCCCCTGGACAAAGCATGCTCACTCTTTCTCCCCTCCTAGAATGAACTGCCTGCTACAAACTGTAAATTCTCTTTCCTAATGCCGTTCTCTGACTAACAAAGCTCTGCTTCTCAACGAGCTTATAACTGATGCTAATCTTGATCTTCTCTGTATAGCAGAAACCTGATACTCTGTAAATGACAAGCAAACTGCTACATCTATCCACCCCAAATGGCTATTCACTCTTTGACAAACTATGCCTCACTGCTGTTATTGCTAACTCTGTGCTTGCTGCCTGAACTCTCTCTATGCCAGTCATCTCTTCGTTTGAGCATCTTGCTATCAAGCTCCCCTCTCCCATGTCCCTCAACCTTGCTGTTATCTATCGTCCACCAAAGAATAACTCTGCTTTTATGCTGAGTTCTCGCAATCCGCTCCCTACTCTGCACTTCAACTGACAAAATACTATGCCTAGGTGATTTCAACATCCACGTCAATTTGCCGCCTTCCCCTCTAGTGACTGACTTTGTCACGCTCCTGGACTGTCTTGGACTCTCTCAATCTGTCAACATTCCCACCTGTGGACACACCCTGGATCTGCTCATCACCAGGGGTCTTGATATTTCCAGTCTCTCAGTCACGGATATCTCTCTCTCTCTGACCATTTCTTAATCGCTGTCAATATTAATCTTCCCGCATCTTCAGCTACTACTGATACTGTGATTTCCTTCTGTCCCAAAAATCTGCTAAATCCTACAATACTATCGGAATGTGTCTCTTCTTCCCCTCTGACTGATACGGTCGATGATGCGGTGTCTCTCTACAACATCACCCTTACTCAGATCAGAGACACAGTTGTCCCGCTTACAACCAGAACAGTGAAGAAACATCGCAACTGTCCATGGTATACCCTCGAATTTTGACTGCTTAAGTCTGCCTCAAGTCTGAGCGCAAATGGAGGTCGTCTGGACTAACAGTTCACAGAGAGATTTTGACCGATCACTTCAGTAGCTACAGGGGTGCGCTCGCTGCTGCCAGAGTGAAGTACTCCTGTGAAATCATATCCATGGGACACGGTAAACCAAATATTTTCTTCAAAACCATTGACCAAATCCTGTATCCAGCCACTGATAAACCCATCTCCCATTCTTCATCCTCCTCTCTTACCTGCCATGATTTCTCCTCTTTCTTTTGGAACAAAATCAACACCATTTATTCTACGCTCTCCTGCCACAAACCCAGTATAGTACTTGACCACTACCCTCCGGTTGCCCCTCCAGCTCTGTTCCTTCTCTCCTCTCGCTATTACTGATGTCTCCAGCCTATTGTTGAAATCAAGTACTGTCACATGCCCCTTGGACCCTTGGCCAACAAATCTCATCCGTCTCTGTGCTTCTGACCTTGCTCCTTCCATTATGCATACTCTCACAGGCCTGGTTCCTGCTGCCCTAAAGATTGCTCGAGTAACGCCAGTGCTCAAAAAACCCTCTCTTGACCCGGATGTCTTATCTAACTTCTGTCCCATATCCAATCTTCCTTTTCTCTCCAAAACTCTTGAAAGGGCTGCAGCCAGCCAGCTGATGAAACATCTCACAGATAACAATCTGCTTGAATCTCTGCAGTCTGGCTTCCGGCCGCATCACAGTACCGAAACTGCTCTGCTCCGGATTGTAAATGATCTGCTTAATGCTGCTGCTGCTGCTCCCTCTGTCCTTGTCCTCCTGGAACTATCTGCTGCTTTTGACACCACAGATCATAGCATTCTTCTTGACCGCCTTCAGAAGTATGCTGGGACCTCTGAAGTCTCTCCTGGCTGTCCTCTTATCTATCTGGACGCATGCAGTCTGTTTTCTATGATGGAAGCAGTGCCGACGCAAATCCAGTCACTTACGGTGTCCCTCAAGGGTCTGTTCTTGGACCTCTTCTCTTTAACATCTACATACTTCTCTTGGGTAACTTCACCCACCAACATAGCCTCATGTTTCACTCCTATGCAGATGACACCCAGCTCTACCTAAAACTAGACCCTGGATGTCTCTCTGCCATGGTCTGGCTCTCAGCTTGCATCAAAGACATCGAGGCCTGGATGTCTGCCAATTTACTTCAGCTCAACACCAACAAATCTGAACTTCTTCTAGTAGGAGCGAAAACTCAACTCAAGAATCTCAATATTGCTTCCTTGAACCTCGGAAACTGGTACCTTCATCAGGGTAAAGAAACAGACACACGCAGGTGTTTAAATAGAAGTGATAGGAAGATAATTGAATACCAGTGATGGTTAATTACTTACCAATTAGATAATAATTACATAGATAAACATCATACATTATTAAAATACAACGTATATAAAATATATATATAATGAAAAACAGATAATTAATTTATTATTTAAAAAAAGTCAAATATGAATTGAATAATATACATCAAGGAAACAAAACCAAAATAATTAATTTAGACCATAGTAATTAATACCGAAAAAAACATCATCTACATAGTACGATTATAATATACAAAGACATTTTTTTTTTTTTTACAAAAAAAACATTTCAAATCAAATTCCACATTCATACCATAAGGAACCAAAGTTTTCAAAGAATTAATCCATAAGACCTCTCTGCGCAACAAAAGTTTATCCAAATCCCCACCCCTCCTAGGTAAATTAACTTTTTCAGCAATGACTGTATTGCAATAGGGGGCAAATCAGCCCTCATCTCTTAGATTTTGTCCTCGTCTAAAAGTTAGTCAAGGCGAATCCAAGAATAATTTTGTCTTTTGAATACCCCATTTAATTTCTCTGCACATTTGGAATATTTTGTAATTAACATAACCGGATTAGTATTCATTTTAGATTTGTCTTTAATAAAAATTTCATCTCGAGATTTTAAAGAGATCTTAGTGACGGCAGTATTTAAGATATTTGTTTTTATAACCTTTATTTTCAAATCTGACCCTCATATCAGAAAGATTTTCTTCAAAATCAGACTCGCTTTTGCCTAATTCTGCAGAACTGATTATAAGGTAGACTGTTGTTTAGGTGTAGTGGGTGAAAACTATCTGATCTTGACAATGTATTATGATCAGTAGGTTTTCTGTACAAGGTGGTATACAGATAGTCCCCATCTTTAATGATCCATAGATCCAAGAAATTAATCCGCTCATAACCATGTTGCATGGTAAATTTGAGTTGTTCATTGCAAGAATTCAAAAAAAGGTGAAATTGTTGAAACTCTTGGACATTTCCTTTCCATAAACCATCTGCAGCTGGTTCAAAATGCCACTGCTAGGATCCTTACCAGATGTGAAAAACATGATCACATTACCTCCTGCACTAGCTACCAGTAAAGTTCAAGATTACTTTCAAAATTCTCCTGCTTGCCTACAAGGCCTTTCATCACACAGGTCCAGAGTATCTCTCCAACCTGCTGACCTGCTATGTCCCTTCCCGCAAGCTGAGGTCCTATGACTCTGGCCTGCTTGGTATACCCAAGCAAACGTGCACCACACTCGAAGAACGTTCTTTTAGCTTCATGGCCTCGCTTCAAATCAACTCTCAAGACCCACTTGTTCTCTCTTGCTTTCAATGCTCTTTAAGTCTGATATCTGTTATTAGCTCTTGTTTAAATTGCTATTTCAGGTTTTTCACTCCATCTTATTCATATGATTCTGTATGACACACGCATCCACAATGTTTACAATTCACATCCTAGCCTGCATCTAATGTATTATGAATGTATTTAATGTATTTGCATTGTTTTTTACTGTTTGTATTTAATGTACTATGCCTTGTATTTCACTGTATTTAATGTATTATGCATTGTTCCTCACTATCTTGTAAAGCGCTTTGTGATGGTGGTCCAGTATGAAAGGCGCTATATATATATAAAAAAAAAGATTCATAATAATCAAGTGAAATGATATATATTAGTGGAAACAGATTATTGACTTTAGTGGAAACAGATTATGGTCCTCTGAAGAAACTGTGTTTTTCTCAGAGGAGAGCATGTTATATCCAGAATAGTGGCTTGCAGAGTTCTGCAAGAACACATCCACTTTGTCAAGAAATACAAGCACTGATACATCAATTCCATTTTTATTTTAAATAGTACTTTGATATAGTCCTTTTTTCCATATATATATTGTGTAATTTTAAGGTCCTTATTATGGAGATTATTAGCTAGACGTGCAAGTAGATTTTATTTAGATTGTAGCTTTTTTGCATACAATCTAAAAAAGTGTTTACATTTATTTTTAAACTACATTGTGGTCTATGATTTTATGCAGTTTACACCTTGTAACAGGGAAGAGTTACGTTTGTGGGTCGTCACTCAATAATAAAGAGTCAGACACAGAGCATTGGGTGTTAACAAGCACACAGGTACTGCTACTAGGGTACCAGCAATGGTAGCCCTAGTGTCAGATTTAATAAGGAAAACAAAACAAAACAAAACTAAAACTAAAAGTTTTCCACAAAAGGCGAGTACTAATCTCACTAAAAGAGATGTTCTGCTCCAGGAACCTACTACACTAAAAAACCCATCCCCTAAACTAACCTACTGCTGTTGCTCCCGTAGTCCTGGCCTCCTAGCAACTCCAGGACTCCAGTCTTGGCTGGGCAGAGCCTTCACAGGCACCATCTTGCAGTTGAAGGGTTCCGTAGTAGTTATCTTGTGGAGTGGACGCTCTCCTCCTCGATGTAGTGTCTGTCTGTGTAGCATGGCGGTGCAGGTGCTTTCTGAACTGCACGCAGCCTCTCCGGGAACCGCCCCCCCGCCCCCCTTCACACATCCGCGCAAGAAACATCGACAGGGTCCTCCCTTTCACACACCTTATTTTAGAAAAAAAAATATTTATCCTAGTTCTTCGAGTGGTTTATTGTGTGAATATTTTGTTTTAAAATAAATTTAAATTTGTGGTTCACAAAATCATATGCACACACATATCATATAGACTATTGAGACATCATGTGCTATATTTTTCAAGACATTTTGCATTGTTTTAGTTTTGCTTTGTTCTGGCTTTCTCCCACTCCCTCCTGTAAATGAACATGTCCAGCTGCTGTCCTCACTGAATAAAGTTACTTGTGGCCACTTACTTGTAACCAGTGGTTTTCTTGATACCAGGGGCCATGCATCTGAAAAATCTTTATGAAAATGTGTAATTCTGTATGGTAATTGCAATCGTGTCCTCCAAATCCAAGATTGGTATTAATTTTAAACAGCATGATAATAAATTAAAACTATGTGCATTTTTTTTTTAAATCACAGGATTGAACAAGAATAAAATCAATGCTGATATCAGGTTGTTTTGAATCCCTTAGCATCATGAGATAACACCATGACCCTGAACTCTAATCAGAAGACATGATTTTTAAAGTCCATGTTACAATCACTGATATTCTCAGATACAGTGGCGTAACTGTGGTTTCAAAAGTGTGTGTATATGGAGCAGGGGGGCAGTTTCTGTAGCTGGTGCATGCATGAAGATTATTCTATCTGAAATAATAAAATATGTTACAAACAAGTATAACAAAACATTGCATCCCTTGTATGTCTAATTAAAAGATCCCAAAACAGTCCTGCGGCAATCATTCAAAACAATAAATTGGCAAATAGCTATATTATTCAGTCGCTTCTGAGTCATGGAATTGCGAAGCCATGACTTTAGTCTTGGAAGAGCACTGAAGCTCCGCTCAGATCGGAGCCTGGCTCCAGGATCAGATCCCTTTAGCACAAACCAGCCCCTGCTGAACGCTGTGAGCGCTAGAGACTGGCATAATGCAGATTTAATGAGAGGGCTGAGAATTGCCCTTGAAATATATTTCTAGAAACGATGAGGTTTCCCCACAATTGCAATACTTAAAATAAATACAGTTTTGCTATTAAAATGATGCTCGTACTGTATTGGTATAAGAAAAGGGTGTTTTTAAAAAGTATTTTCAGCTTCCATCCACTTAAAATATGCACGTGTAGCTTGAACCTCAAACTGCAGAGTATCGACAATAATGTAAATAACACCAAGCTCCAGACAACGAGTATTAAACTTTAAATGTGTTCCTTAACAGGTAAAAACTCAACTTTACTATGATGAATACGATAATGTTCGTTATGGTACATGTTTAGTTTAAAAATGTTTAGTAAAATGTGACCAAGAGTGAGTTTTTGGAACATTGATAAATAGAGATGCGAGAGTCTGTTCAAAGTATTTAAACACGCAAAATCATTTACAATCAGTAATATATAGGGATTAATTTGATCTAATAATTGTGTAAAAAGTTCTTGGTAATGTATTTCGTTTTTATTGCTGTCTATTTATTTGCACAAGTCACAACGGTCATTTTGCTGTTTTTTGTTTCAATTTAAAATGAACAGTTACACTGTAAGTAGGCAGAAACCTCAGTGTGATAACATTAGTAAATAACACAAGCTGTGGTGAATTACAATCTTAAACCATTTTCCTGTGTTTGAGATACAGCAACGTAGTGCATCCTCCTCCATCAGTTTGCCATTTTTCCCCAACATTACTGTCATCTCAGGCTGTATACAAAAGCATCAGCCGGGGTCTTTAAACTCCACACCACGTATGTTCACCTCTCATTGGTCAGTTTCCCTAGTTAAGGTGTGTGCAGCTCCAGGATCAGATCAACATTACAGATCAGTGGAGCCTGATCCAGATCCTCATAGTAAAACACCATCTCATGATCCGGCTCCAGTGATCCCGGATCCGATCCCATTTTTCTATGCTTTTTAAGTGGACTAAGGTTTCAGTTGCTGTCTTCAAAACAGCAGCTTACAAGGAATTTACACTGACAACTTTTGTCGACGGCAACAAGAGGAACACATCTGTTCCCTGTGTGTTGCCTTGCAGTTTGCGGTGATCACACGGGAGATAAGCCTGCAGCCGACAAGCTGGCAACACACAGGCAACAATGTAATACAACCCAATCATAATGCAAGTTTTTGTCACGAGGCGTAAACATGCTGTGAAGGAAGACTATGAAAAATGTACCAATTACATTATAACAAACCTGTAGTTCCTTCTTAATTAAATAAAAGTTGTACATTAGTAGAATTATTTAGTTAGGTCTACATATTTAATATGCCAAACATAATAAATATATAGGTATTTATTATCCTAAACAATGTTTTCAATACTTAATTCTAGGTTTTTGAGAGCAAGGCGGCAGACCTGAGATTTTTTTAAGTATATTTCACTTTGTTTACTGTTATAATGAAAGATGTTATGATTTGGGGTTAATGTAGGAATGACAGGCATACTGCATACACAGCAAATTAAAATAATATGTTGCCGGTATGTTGCCTGGGTGTTGCCTGGGTTGGTGACATGAGGCGACAAGCCGGCAACAGCTGTCGCCCCCTGTTGCCGTTGACAAAAGTCGCCCGTGTGACCAGGCCTTTACCCTTCGCACCCTCTAAATACTACAGTTATTTTCTTGTATTTAAATTATGTAGATAGAGGGTTAATTTGCCCTGTGTCATCAACTGTCCATAGTTTTCTCAGTTGTTAGAATGTAAATAATCAATGGGGTGATAAGGCATTGATTGGACCAGCCTAGTGGAAGGAACATATTGTATTATTATTATTATTATTTTTTATTTCTTAGCAGACACCCTTACCCAGGGCGACTTATTGTATGGCATAATCAAGTGCTTAATTCCCTCACTGAAGTACCTCAGCTGTATATAAAGGACAGACACATGCTTATTAGGTGTGGGATTGCAAGGTACTGCACTAAACCCTGTAAATGTGGTTAGAAATTGTTTATGTAAGTGTATGTAGACATCCTGATAATAGGTGTATCATTTGAGCCACTTTCAAGTCACTTTCACACACAAATTCAGGTACTGAGACCTATTCACACAGCACAAAATTGTGCCAACTATGACAGTATATAACTCTTTCACACAACCAAAGATACGAGAGACCAACTTTAAAACCTGTCAGTCAACAGATCATTCTCTATTCAGTGAAATAACTGTCAAAAATACTTGTGTGTGTAAATGTTTATCTAGATGTGTACCTGTAAAAAGCATTCAGCGTATGAGTACAACTCAAGAATACGAGTACAACTCATTTTTGACAGTTATTTTCTGCTCACAAAAAAATCTTCTATGCGAATCTCAGGCAGCCACAGCCGAATGTATATCCGTTGCTTTTACTTACCTCGAATATGTGTTACGAAGGGAAACAAATAAGTAAAATAACGCCAGCTAAACAAACATCACTATCGTGAATATTGCATTTGAATTGGTGCATTGAGCAGGCTGACATGTTTTTTTAACACGCAATTATTATTATTATTATTATTATTATTATTATTATTATTATTATTATTATTATTATTTACACTGTTTAAAAAAACAGCATTCATTTATGAGCAGTCGTTAGGGACATAATTCAAACTGACACCTCATTCACTATATACTGAAACCTCATACATTACATACACAACATCATTAAAAAAAGATTACTTTATTTATTTATTATTCTTCATTTAAATTTTTTTTTTTTTTAAAACAGCAGACAAGCAAGCATAGACGCGTTGCGGCTAGATGCCTTCCTCAGAGTGTATTTAAACAAAATATATTATATTTTTTATCTAGTTCATTGGTGGTAATTACAATTCATTAATTCTTAAAGGGACTGTCACAGATGGCTGGGTGTGTGACATCAGACCAGGAAATACAGGCAACACAAGGACTGCGGGGCGAGATGCAAATGCGTTCTTATTTATGAAATCAAAAATAACAAACAAAAATACACAAAACAAAACGGCACGGTGGACAAAATAAACAAACACAATCATTCTAACAAGTATCGTGCTGGTTTTAATCCAGCAACTTGTATATCTCTTACTGTCTCTCTGTTCCTTTCTCCACAACTCTCTCCTCTTTTCACACCTTCCAGCACACAGCTGGCAGTATATATAGTGTTCGAGGGATTAACTGGTTGTCAACTACCTTGTTTATCCCTCGACCACATTCCACACAGGTTTTTTAATGAGCATGGTCGACAGCCAAATTGTCAATAAATTATTTGCTGCCGACCACGCATTCTCACAGGAGGTGAAGAGACAAGCAGCAAACATCGTCCCTGCCAAACTACATTTAACTATAAAAATAATACAAATACATTAAACAATAACAATATTACTACAAATAATACACAAATAACACCAATAAACACAGGGGTGGGGTGTACCCCGTCACACAACCCCCCCTTGTGTGTAGCACACATGGCCTTAACAGCCACCTCCCCCCTTAAAATCCTAAAAGTCCCTGGCTTTTTCCTCGCACAGGAACGGAGGCAACAATGGGGCCACGGGTGGTGGCAACAACAAATCCCCAGGGTTCAGCAGCAAAGGACATCCAGGTGATGGGAACTGGTGTCCTGGCTGCGTAGACTGCTGCAGCATGCCTCCTGGCTGCCGAGGCGGTAACAGCGGCTCTGGTGGCATTTCTGGCGGCCATGGTGTGAGCCTCTCCAGCAGTGGCCACGCTGGGAGCGGCAATGCTGACAGCGGTGCGAGGCCCTCCTCCAGTGGTCACACTGGCAGTGGCATCAACAAATCCCTAGGGATCAGCAGCAAATGACCCCCAGGTGATGATGAACAGGCATCCCCGGGTGGTAACGACCCGGCATACCCGGGCGGTGACGAACAGGCATCCCCAGGCAGTGCAGTCTTGGCCTCCACAGGCGGTGCAGAACAGGGCAGGAGCAGACCCTCGGGAGGCAATGGCAACTCTAGAGCCTCTGGCCATGGAGGCGGCAGTAGGAGCTCCTCGTCTCCCTCTGGTGGTGGAGGTAGCGGCAGCTCTTCTACTGCTGGTGGTGGAGGTAGAAGTAGCTGCAGCTCCTCTCCCTCTGGTGGTGAAGATAGCCCCAGCTCCTCAGGCGGTGGAGGCGGGAGCAGTTGGTAGTCTCCCTCTGGTGGTGGAGGCAGGAGCAGCGGTTAGTCTCCCCCTGGTGGTGGAGGCGGGAGCAGCAGGTCGACTACTACATCTATCACTAGAGACTGGTGTGACTGTCCCTCAAACGCTGGAGACAGGTGTGGCTCTCCCTCAAGAGCTGGAGACAGCAAGGCTTCTATGCTTCTCCCAGTGATGCTGGAGACAGCAGGGCTTCTCCCAGTGACACTGGAGACAGCTGGGCTTCTCCCAGTGGAGCTGGAGGCTTGGGCTCCTCCCTTTGGGCACTGGACGCTTAGGCTCCCCCCTCTTGGATGCTGGATGCTCGGGTTCCTCCTCCTCGCAGGCGAGGCCCAAACTTGCTCAGAGAGCTTGGATGTGTTTCGTCGACTAGCCCACGACACCTCAAGAGGGCTTGACAGTGATTCTGGCATCCCAGCATCACTCCCTTCTGTCCCCCACTCAACTCAACCCAACTGACTTACTCGTACATCAGCGCTTCTTTCTTTTTATTGTGCTTGAGATCCCCAATCAGAATCTTTCCGTTTCAACCACAGCCAGTTGCTGCTCCTCTGTGCTGCTTCAGATGAGTTCTTCACTGTGCAACGCAACTCTTGGCCACTGAATCCAACGTCTCTGAGAAACCGGGTTGTAGAGTGTGTGTTTGTGTGCGGACGGATGAAAGTCGTCCAACATTGCTATTTATTATTTGAGACTGGCGAAAAAGCCGGTCTTCTAAGGTATAATTGGGTGGATGGGGTTAAATCCCCATCCTTATAAAATCTTGTGGCTGGAGCCTTAATAAGGTAATTATTTGATTAATAGGTAATTAAGGCTCCAGCCACAGAATATAAAAGGACTTACTGCGGGCTCATTAGATGGAGAGCTTGAGAGAGCTTAGAAGATGGAAGTAAATATAAAGAAAGAGAGAGCGAATGCTACCCGACTACAGAGTGAAAGGTACTCGTTTTTAGGAACGGTTATTATTGTTTATGTTTGTTTTGGCCAATGTGCCCTTTCTTTTGTGTTTTGAAAAAGTGTTTTTGTTTTATTATTTAATAAATATATATGGCTGCGGCAGTTTTAGCCCCGTACCTCCATCTGTCTGTGTACTGATTCCCTGGTCTGACGTCACCACCCATGCCTCACAAAGCCATCCTTATGACAGGTACTTAACCCCCTAAAGCTCTAAATGAGCACATGCGAAATAAAATTATATTTAAAAACTCCTTTACACAAGCTGAGCAGCAATAAAGTTTACAAGAGATAAAAAAAATGGATTTTAAATCTTAGCAAGCGAGACTTTAAATTAAACTGAGTACCATATTTCTGCTGAAAGTAATTTTTATAATGTCAAGCTCAGTTATTCTATTGCCACTGAATAATTCTGCCAAGTACACACAATATGTGCCCTGTCCAAAGAATTGAGCCATACATTTAAAAAAATGGGGTGTTAACCTGTTATTGATTTCTAATTTGACCCATAATTGCTTTTATTTATTTTTATTTTTTTTTTAACAATTATGTGCTTTACAGTATGGCTCTCATACAAATTTGCCAATTTTACACACTTTATGAAATAGTGAATTGGTTGCTGTAATTGGAATTTGTGCTTTCAATCTGCATTCTAATATTCTTTTAAGTGCAGTAAAGGAGATCCATTACAGTGTCACAATTACATTATATTGCTGCAATTACATGACATGCTTTTCTTTTTAACATTGTGTTTTTTTTACACATATATACAGACTATTCAAAATTAAAATATGTATTTTATGGCACCATCTTTTTAAACCATAGTCACTAAATACTGCTAAAAAATACTGTTCTGAAAAAAATGCTATTGTGTACTGTACAGTATATGTATATAATTTGCTAAATAATACAGCAATTATATGTAAATAACTGTCTTACTGGTTGTATCAAATATATTAGAGAGAATAGTTTGCATACTGTTATTGGACTTTTTAAACAGGAGCAATGCACTTTCTATAAGCCAATCAGGATTTCATCCATGATCCACATCTCAAAAAGCTCTGGTCAGTCAGCAATGGATTCAATCAAAGTTCTTTATTGATCTCAACAAAGCAATTAAAGGGATACACAGTATCTGAAGAAATTGGGATTTTGAACAGAGACTAATTATTTTAAATAATTGCATTGCTAGACAGAAGTACATTTTTAAATAATACATTTAAAAAAAAAACATGCCACCCCCCACCATATTTGTAAATACAAAATTAGAATATCAATAACATGAAAAAGTATGACCTGCATCCACTGACATACAGATAGACAGACTAATGCTTCCATATACCCCCAGATTCAGATATGTGTAATTCATTTTGTTAAGGAGTGTCCTACCATTACAATTAGATGAGCAAGTCTCAAGCAGTCTAACTATGATGCACTTTTTATGCTACAAAAAGTCCTAGCAAGTTTTAACAGGTTCTCTACATACAGTATACTGTAATGTATGTACAAATGTAAGTGCTACAAACAGATAGGCTGTCTTCATATACACCCAGAAACTCCTAAGCATGTTCTCTTAGTGCATACACCTACCCCTAGTATTTCCTGACCCTTATAATGCATACACAATTATCCCAGTTAACAAACTCAATTATTATTTTTTTAACTGTAGATACAAAACTAAACAGAGACTGAGGAAGCCACTGCTGTCATGTAATCCACAGTTAAATGATTCAGGACATGTTTTGAGCAACAGTTACCTGATAAGGTCAGCAAGTGCTTCATTACTGAAATACTGTAGATGAAGCTGCATTTAAATGTATTCCCTATTCAAGTAATTATGAATGCCATTGCTCTGTAAGGCTTGCTTCATTAGTATTTATATCATCAAGGGATTTACATGTTTAACTTTTCTAAATTGGTACTTGCATAGAAATATTGCTACCTATATTACAGTTCCTTGCATGTTTTCTAGTTTATTGATTGATTTATACAACACTGTTAACCCATGAATTATAATTTATTTGTCCAATTTCTGAATTACATTAATTTATTCTGTTTTAAGATGAGACTTTGCAGACGGACAATTTGCATTGGTTATTTGTATTGTTTAGTAAGTCTTGGTGAAATGTGGCTATAAATGTTATTAAAATACCACAGGTACATAGTTTCTCTGTAGTTTTTATTACATTTGTCATTTCTTTTTGAGGAAAGAAAACAAGGAACCCTGTTTTTTGTGACACAGAAATATTATTTTTTTAGTAAGTGGAATATTTTTAGTGCTTACTGTATATCTACAATTCTCAGGATTCAGGAATACTATACAATTACCAGCAGGGGGAACTAAACTACACTTAATGGCACTTCAAAAATATTCTATCCTCAGCAGGCTTGTGTGGTATATTAAAGAGTATTGCAAAGATGATTACACAGTGCTCATTAGTGCTGCATGAGCTGTATTGCCCACTGTGAAATATAACAGCATCTGCAAAGCAATATTTTTTTTCACAAACATACAGTCAGAGAGCTCTATATCCATTGCGTATCCCTTGCTGGTAATGCTGTGGTCTGCTTAGTTACATTTTTTTAGAGGAATGCAATGCAATGGTATCCCAACAGTTTAACATTACTGATAAAAAGCATGGTTATTTAATGGCATTGAAGAGGTAAAGTAAGTTGTAAATATTTGCCATTACTGTAAAATAACACTGACTTGTTTTCAAAAGACTGCAGGAATCAAGACTTGCATGCTCACTGCAAGAGAGTTAGCCATTATCAGTAAAGTAGAATGACAACAACATTTACTAATTATTTATTAAGAGATGCATTTTTGAAACCACAATTGAGAATAAAAGGATAAATATAAGCAAAATAATATGTAAAAAATAATGTCTAGTCAACACATAGGCTAGTCAATGTGACAGTTAATATTGTATTACTTGTATTGTAACACTTGAAATGTATTTGCTTACGATTGTAAGTCGCCCTGGATAAGGGTGTCTGCTAAGAAATAAATAATAATGATGATAATAATAATAATAATAATAATATAATGTTGTAACCCTAATAATAATACTCATCATACATAGTTATACAAAGTGAAATGCTGTTCTGTTTATTTCTTGCTGCACACAAAAATATACTTTTAGGCATATTTTTCAGAGTTGGTTGATATTTTAACATTTGTTTGTAAGTCTTAAAGCCAATAGGGCATTGAGTTAATTTCACCTCATAATGACACTGTTTACCAGGCAGACTGTATCCTAGCAACCTAGCTACTGTCTGTAAAAGTTAGCTCTGGGAAACTCTCAAGTAAGAATAATAGGTGCATCTACTGACTTTTATTGTGGTGCACCTGCTACTACCTGACTGGAAAGAATGACCACACTGATTCCGGGGCGTCAGCCAAAAATATAAATATAACACCACGCTTCAGGATAGATTTTTCCTGTTTCGGGATTGATTTTTCCTGTTTCGGGATTGATTTTTCCTGAAGCAGTTCATGCCAAAAAAGTACTAAAAGTTATTTCACGTGATCCGGGAAGATAAGAAACAGCACAGAATGTTCCAGTACATCTTACAGGTATTGTTATAACATGATACTGACTCTTTAATTCACAATAAATAACTCTCAAATATCATTTGTATGCCACTTTGAAAAAAGCAGGAATGTTTTGGATTTTGAATGTACAGCTAAGCTATACTGGACTTCACTTAACCAATTTGATTGTTATCTATTGATATTGTACCTTCCTTTTGTGAGAAAGACAGCACAGATACCAAGCTAGAGCAATTTAACCTGAACATGTGTGTTTTTTTAGACTGTTTGACCTCAAGTGTCAATATGTAATCCAGGGGAGCTGCTACAAATAAAAATACTTCACACCTGTATTGTTATTTTTAATATAAATGTCCCTTTCATATGGAGTCAGATTACACACTTTCAACCAAGATATATAATGAGTAAATTACAGAGGAGGATTTGCATTTAAGAAAACAAAATTATTAAAACTGTAGTACAGTAGTCTCCAAAGCAAAGTGTTCTTATAGCTGAAGTTTTGCCTAAGAAGGAGTTAGCCACCAGACACAATATGAATCAATCAATCAATAAATAAATATGTATTACTGTGGCAGTGGTTGCAATGACGTCACAGACCAGGAAGGAGTAAATTATAAACAAAGAAGTGCTGGGCAAAACTGTAGCGCAACCGGCGCTCAGCGCATTTATTAAATAATAAAACAAAATATTTAAACAGAACAGAAACAAAAGGGCACGTTGGCCAAACAAAACAAACAACCAAACAATTGTGCTAACAAATATTGTGCTGGCGATTCCAGCACAATAGCAGTTGTTTTCGCTTATATCTTCTCCTCTCCTTAACTTCCGTTCCTTACTCCCTGAACACTCTCTCCTCGAGTGCAGAAAAGCTGCACGTTTTTATACAGGTGACCATCTCCCGATTAGCAACAATTAGTCAATTAATTAACTCGGGAGATGGTCACCGACTGCACGGGGTTTTTAAATAACTAAATGAAACAAACAAACACGGCTATTAGCCGTCATCTCAAAATAATAACTAAGACGGACGGCTTCGTCTGCCTGCATAAAACTATAATAATAATAATAATAATTACAATAATAATAATAATAATAATAATAATAATAATAATAATAATAATATAAAAAATATAAAGGGGTGGGCACTTTGCCACAATTATTTGTCATGACGCACGTGCATCAACATATGAAATTAACTGAATAAGTAAAAGAAAAACAATAGGCAAGTGTATGTTAATAAACTATAATAATAAAGTAACAGACAAACTACCGTTAATACACTGTCAAGCTACATTAACACAGCACCTATCCACACATTAAAAAATGCAGCACCAATATACAAGACATGTACATTATTTAACAGAATGGTGAAGAAACTCAGCAGAACGGGAAACTCCAAATTGTGACTTGAATCTGATTCAGGTTTTTTTCAAGAGCTCAAACAATTCCAACTTTTTGTACAAGAGAAACAGCGGCGTGTTTCACTGTTTGTTTACATGCCATTTGGTAGCGATGAGGTGCAGTCGTGGAAATCAGAATACAAAACGATATGACGATATGATATGACGCCAGTTCTGAAAAGATTTAATAAATCAATCAGTGTGCCTCAAGCCACTCTCGCGATGACAAGACGCTTTTGAAAAGACTGAATAAACCATTTTAATTGAAGTTTGATAAAAATGAGTTATTAGGTTACAAAACAGTACTGTATCCATTGTGAACTTATTTGCTATACAAGGAAGCATACTTAGCCTATATTGACAGACAACTTTCAGAGGGTGTGCACTAGAATGGAGATTTTCTTTTATCAAGCAGAAAAAAGGTAATTTACGGCAGATTGATTTGGAACAGAGATTAAACATAGTTTGAATGATAGCATTTGAGGTCTGTTACCAAAGAGTATGGACCTTATATTGACCAAGCAGGTTAAAGGAAATCTCCAATCCATTTTCTAATACAGAATAATGTGAGGGATTCCATTTGTAGAATAAATAGCATGTGCTAGATATTGAAGGTGTTTAGGTTGATCTCTGCAGAGGCTAGAGGTATTACCCTGCCATTATGTTTAGACAGGACTCCTCCAGTTTAGATTAAGCCTATAAAGTAGAAATGACAGACCATTTCCTTTTGTAAAAATGTATACACAAATTCCAAGATCTGATACATTCTTCACTCAGCAACATTTGTACACCACGTGAAGACAAATCAATTGTAGTGACACACTGTTCCACTTTAACAAAATAGAAATGCAGGACAAACTCCATCCATCTTTCTATACATTATTTTACTCAGAGGGAGTTACAACTTGTCAGATAAATACAACAATAAGCTAGATTTAATATGTTGTTTTCCCAAAGAGAAATATTACTGTTCCTTAATGAGAGGCTATTTTTCACTATTTGAATGACAAATAAATAAGTAAAATAGCACTAACAGGTTTTAGAATGAACTATATCAAATAATATTTTTTTTACTCTTTCCTGGAATAGTTGTGAAGAACACACCTTAAAGTTAATTAAATAACTTCTAGGATTTTTTTTTTTTTGGTATTTTAGTTACCAACTATTGTTTGTTTCTCGAGTTGCTTATAAATAAATATTTCTAAGTTATGCTGATTGGCATCCAGCTACTTAATCTCAGTTTTGTGCACGACTAATTATTGGTTTATTGGGTGGGGACCAACCTTAGGTGGTTGGCTTACAACACTGAAAACCTCAAATGTGTGATTGTGTAAATAACCTTAGGGAAAACATTACATTAATTTATTCTGCTGTTTATTTGCTGAAAACTGTACGTTTAGAAAAGTTGCAGTTTGGAAGAAAATGAATAACAAACAACTCGGAAAATAAGTCAAATCGGAAAATAACTTAAAAGTGTGCCTAAATTGTTTGCACAGGCTTTAAATTAGAGCAATGCTTCACATGTGGGCTACAGTACACATGTTAGTATGTATTTCCTCAGAGGTACCAACTTCATACAGGGAAAACATGGCTAAGAAACAGTACTCTCTATACAAAGATTTTTGATTTGGCTCACTGAAAAGTCTTCTTCTCTACGTTTCTGTAGCCAGTTTATTCCATCATGATAAGGATATTGTACTCTTTAATTGGACTAGTTCACATATGGGGCCAGCTTCGGTTTAGTGGGTCAAGTCAGAATTCATGCTGTTTACATAATTACTTTACTACTACAGGCAGTGCACAAAAAGATAATTGCTACGAGAGCAATACCTAATTTGGTTTCATTAAATTATGTGCATCACATTTCAAAATGAATACCTTCTTATGATGATTTAATATTAGGGTTGGGGTTCAATACGAATAAATGTGGAACGTATCATTGTATAATGTTTTATTCAAATATTCAAAGGAAACCGGTCATTTCATTTGAATTGTTGATACATGTTATTAAGAGTAACCCTGTTTTGTGTGATTTTGCTATAGAATACTTTCTATGCTAATGTATCTTTTGCACGTAGGTTCATAACCTTCAAAAAGTTTCTCAGCACCATTATGGTAATGCACAGCATGCTGTTCTACTTGAACCGTTATCGAGAGATGCTTTGGCATCCTGAATTCTTTTAGCATATCATGTTTTAGACATGATTGCAGTGTCTTAATGTACAGGTACAGTGATGTGAATAAAATACTGTCGGACACTAACATAATTTGTAACACATTAATAGTGTACTAATTCATATTTTTTATTAATTGTATGATGGTAAATGGGATCAAATATGTCATTAAAATTGTGATACACATATATTTAGTTTAATACTTAATTCCCACTTAAGAATTTGAATAGATCATTTATAATTATAAGTACAATGGAAATGAGGCAGTGGCATAAAGCTCCAAAGTTATTGTTCCATATTTAATTTTCTAGTAAAGGAATTACTCCAGGATCTAAAACAAGATTGGGATTCCCCAGGCTAAACCTAGTCCAAGTCAAGCTGTGCTGCTACCAACACCCAGTTTGAGCTATGTTCCCTGTCCTAGAGGCTGATGGCAAAGACAGCAAGTAAGTCGCAACCTGGATGATGACAGGATCCAGCACCTTAAGACTAATGGCTTGAAAGTGGAACCCCTTTATGAAAAAATCAAACTTGTCTTCAATGTGCCTGGCCTGAGGGTGTCCTTTGATGAGAAATTGGTTGCATCAAAGTACAGTCTGATATTGTACAATACATCAAAGACAAGCATTGAAAGATTCACAAACTCTTTTCCTGAGAATGGTTATGCCCTTGATTTCAGCATTTATAAAGGGTTGATTCTAGTACTCACCCTCTGAATAGGGTTGCCAACTGGCCCCATAATTCCGGGACACTAAGACAGGTCAGGTTTTTTAACTCATCTCTAAACCACAAATGAATCGATTTTAAATCAAAAAGTAAAGTGAATGTGAATTATGTGAGTGGCTCAATAAATGTGTTTAATTGTTGTGGTGATTCTATTGGGAGAGCATCATGACATGTATTGAAATCGTATTGCTTTTATACGCTAAACAATATCTATCGAAATAGTGCAATTCCGTCATTATAGAGAATTTTGCACTCACCCGCACTTTTTCTTGTTTAACCTTGTGGTTATATTTCTGTTTATTTAATATTTCTTCCTGCTTCATACAGTCCCACGCCAATCAGACAAATACAGCAAATCAGCAAGCTGTATAGGTCTGATTGATGGAAACTATCCTCACAGGAAGTAAATCCTGCATCAGGTAGGTGTGTGCTTTTAGTAACTAGTTCAATTCAAACAATTCAATTCCTTTAACGACAGTTCACGCTCACTTTACATGTTCAATAAAATCAATTAATTCGTGGTTAGAGAGGTGAGTTGAAAAACATGACCTATCTCAGTGTCCCGGAATTCTGGGGCCACTTGGTAACCCTACCTCTAAATGTTGTCTGTCAATGTCAGCAGCAATACAGTAAGCCCAACAGGAATAGCAACTCGTCTCCGGTTTGGAAATCAGTTCATGGTAAAGCCCTAGGGAATGCTTACTTGATCACGTGTTCCTGTACAGACAACATGAATCACTGATAATTTACTTGTGGCTCACTGAAACCTGACACTCTCCTCATGATCTTCACCCTATTCAGTCAGCTACCCCACAGGGTTATTCTTTTATGGAGAAAACGTGTGCAAGTGGCCAGGGTGGGGGTCTAGCACTTATTTACAAATCCCATTTGACTCCTGTATTCATCCCAACAAAGGAGTTTTCCACATTTGAGTACTTCACTTTTAAACTCCCATTATTGTCTTTGATTCTCAATTATTTATTGTCCCCCCAAAACACAATTCTTCTTTTATCAGTGAATTTTCAGATTTTCTGTACTAATGCAGGTTTAAGTTCTCATCACGGGGGATTTCAGCATTCATGTTGATTCGCTCACTTCCGTTCTGGCTCAGGATTTTTTGTTTCTTTTTGTTTTACTGGGCCATGTTCAATTGGTTTCTTATGCTACTCATATTCATGGTCACAGATCTTCTGATTTCCAAGGGCTTGGAATTTTCCAATCTAATTATTACTGATATTACTATTTCAGATCACTTTTTGCTTACTGCTAATCTGAATCTCTCCCCCCCTCCCCTTCCCCCAGATACAAAGTATATTTGTTATCGCTCCGAAAATAAGCTTACTCCATCTGTCCGTACCGAGGCTCTACTTAATGTTTCTACAAGCAGTCCTTCTTTACAATTCTAACTTGACCAATGTCTTAAATACAGTTGCTCAGATGAAAACTAGATTAATCCGACAGGATCACACTTCTCCCTGGTATAATTTACATCTTAGGGAGCTAAAAAGAGCTGGGCGTCGGGCTGAACATAAATGGAGGGCCATTGGTTTAATGGTACACAGGAAAATCTGGAAATCACATCTGAAAGTATATAGCTCAAAATTGGCAAAAATGAAATTTTACTCTGACATCATTGTAAAGAGTCAGGGTAATCCTTGTGTTCTTTTTAATACTTTGGACAAGATCTTGCCTTGCATGGATGGGCCTGGATGTAAAAAGGAGTATTTTAAAACCAACTGTGGTTCCAACCATTCTGAAGCTGCTGGCATTGATGTGGGTTCCCGAGCGAAACGACCAAGAAAGGTGTTTGAGAAACAGGAGAAGTCTCGGGTTGCATTAACACTACCGGTATACTACTAGTAATTTGTTTTTAGTTTTAGTTTTTTCAGAAAAAAATACAGTGCAAGCACAGGGTCTTTATAAGCACAATGTGATATGTAATATATAAATTTGTAATATAAAAACAACTATTTAGAGTTTTGTGCGGCAGTTTCAGTTTCTAAACGGTTACTAAGCAACCCGGCTCAGATTTTAGTATGTCGATGCCACAATAAACTGTCAGTGAAATACACTATTAATAACTGTGAATTAATAATAATAAAAAAAATAAACACATGGTATTGAAATAATATTTCATAAATGTTCAGGGAGTATCCATCATTTATTAAAAATCGTAATATTATACATATCCCTTCAACTTAGCTGCTGATTAATAGTAGCTGCTACGGCCAAATCGTAGCCGTTGGCATCTCTTCATTATGATTAGGGGTAATATTCATAAGAACCGAAAATGTGCACATCCTTAATATACTGTACATATGTATACAGAGAGAGATATGTTAAATACATGCCAGTAACAATCCACAGTATTTGGTTATTCTGCTAGTATCAATAATTCATGTATCAATATTGTTAACTAAAGGATAGACATAACTATACAATTATGGGTAATATGAAATATTTTAAGTATCAATGTTAAACGTAAGGGTTTTTATTAACCATTCTGTGTTGTCAAGATGCTGATTCTCTGTGGACATACTTTCCCTCCGGTCCGTCCAAGTTGGTGTTGTCGGGAGTCTCTCTCCGAGTTTGAACCTTCTGATTCAGAGGCATACAGCTCGAATTGATACGGGAGGCAATCCCTGTTTTCTCTATGTCAGATCCATCACTACATGATTCACATTCATAATAGACTACTGTCACTTTCACTGTCGCTGTCATCCATACTGGCAGATGCAAGGAGCCTGCGGGTATCTCCCTCTGTGACGTCACAGTCTCCTGGCCCCAAACCAGGAAATGGAGATCGCCCTTTGTGTATTTCCGGGTATTATTTGATTAATTGTAGCACGATTAAATGTAATTTGGTAAAATTAATGTGATTAGATGTTCAAGTGAGACCTGTTAATATTATTTTTTATGTTTTTGGTGAAAGTCAAATTCCATGTCATAGGCTCTTTAACTTTCGTAGTAAAATGAAAAGCCTTGCAAACACTTACTGTTCTTTTACAATATTTGAAAACCGTAAAATGCATTTTATCATTACCTGTTATGTCTACTACTGCCCACATACCTTTTTGACTTACTAAACAAATAATTAATTGATAATTGGGTAAAAGTGTGCTGAAGACATGTTTGCAACCAGTTTCTGCAGTTAAACTTCCCACACGACACAAACCCTCTCTCCTGTGTATGTGGATGAGTGTGGGTGGGTCATGTGGGTAGTCCAGACCCAATGAGAAACTATATTGCTAAGGAATAAAATATATATATTGGGGGCAGCAGTGTGGAGTAGTGGTTAGGACTCTAGACTCTTGACCAGAGGGTCATGGGTTCAATCCCAGCTGGGGGACACTGCGGCTGTACCCTTAAGCAAGGTACTTTACCTAGATTGCTCCAGTAAAAACCCAACTGTATAAATGGGTAATTGTATGTAAAAAATAATGTAATTGTATGTAAAAATAATGTGATATCTTGTAACAATTAGTCGCCCTGGATAAGGGCATCTGCTAAGAAATAAATAATAATACAAATAATATATATATATATATATATATATATATATATATATATATATATATATATATATATATATAAATGAATGTGATGTTGCTGGCACTATATGAAGTACCCTGGTGATAGACTTGTGCCATAGTTGACTTATCATAACTTAAGATTTTTAAAAATGCATTTTAAAAATATTGGATAAGTGTCTTACGTGACTTCTAATATTAAAAAAATGTCCCATTTCATTTTTCCCCAAAGCATTCAGTGTGGGAATACAATTTAAGTTATTACAGTGACTAGATATTCCTGATTGAGTAGGTTATTTTGTACTTGTTATCCATAATTTTGGGAAAATTTATTGCTGTTTGGAGTTTATTTTAAGCTAGAACTTGTCTTTTTGAAGATAGTGCTATATGCAATTTGCTAAATTAATGCCTTTGATTTTAGTTTGCCCAATATATCTGTGAATGTGTCCCTTGTTCTCTTTTTACCATGAGATTCTCATTATATTTCTTGTATCTACTACTGTAATTGAGTTATTGAATATATATTAAATTCAGATTGCCTCCTTGTTCATTTTGGATATCATACAGGCAAGTGACATTAGATTTTATTTGCTGCTTTTTTTAGTCTCAGGTTTAATTTTGAACAGTATTTAAAAACAAGGCACCTGCCAAGTACATACATTTGTAATTAGTGTTTAATTATATCATAAGCACTCCAATTATCATAAAGGTGAAGTTGGTTAAGACAGGCAGGGCTTGTATGTATTGTTTTGTAATATTTTTCTTTTGTATCTGTTGCTATGCTTTGTCTGTATTTCCTTAAATTCAATGTAAAGGCAAGCTTGTGAAAGTTACTGATAGGTTCATATTCCGTATTTGGGTATGATATATGGAGGTTGTTGGTTGTTGGAAGTTGGAAATCTTTGTTTGGACCAGAGGAATGAGGACTGCACACTCTGTCATCCCCAAAATTGGTTACTATGTGCATAAAGTGCCTTTTTTGTATTGCATGCTGATTTTATAATAAATAATTAGTATTAAACTGACATTGTTGTATTGAGCAAATCATTCCGGGTTGATCTACAAAATAAGACACCAACGAGCCAGTTAACAACCCTATGAATCCTGTTGTATTGTTGCTATACAGGCACTCTTTGAGCTAA